>NC_134578.1:2585000-3873750 GCF_050947875.1 Dermacentor variabilis | reverse complement strand
TCCGAATGAGGGTTGCGTTCACGACGTCTGGATTGCCAAGAGGGCCCTCTCCCGGCATGAAATGGAGGCCGGGAGCCGATCCAATCAGGAAAATAGCCTTCAGTATGGAAGCAGTGCGGGTCGGCATACGTCTAGGTACAAAAGACAGGGCGCATTCAATTCGCTTTAATCAAAGACGAACGCGCTCCCTGAGAAAAGCACATCTTAGTTTTTATTTTCACCCCCTAAGGGGAACCCAGCGAGCTGTACCGAGTTCGTAATGCTGCTCTGATGTATGCCGAAAAGAAACTACGCTCTTAATAAGAGAGAAGGTGGAGGAAGTGGCTATTGTAAGAGAAAAACCGCGGCAGCGTTCTCTCTCTTAATAATTGGCGAAGAGCAAGACGCAGAAAGACACGTTGCTTGATGCAGTTTTCTATTTCTTTTTTTTATGATTGAACAAATTCTCGCCAGTAATAGGAGCGGGCAATGGGGCGGATGATTTCATGTAGTACTTGTAGTTCAATTCCTAAGGAATATAAAGATTCTGAATGTTGTTGCGACTGGGGGATCGAAGACGTGGGATTTACTTTGCATCGTCGAGGAGTGAGTGAACGTGAGGCTGGGTCCGATATTCAGGACGATTTACAAACACGTTTATATTTACATATGTACAAGAAAATGCAAAGTAATACAGAAAAGTTGATGAACTTGTAGTCGCCGATCACTCCCGCCGTCCGTTGCTCCTTTTATGCCTTGCGTGATCATCGCTCAGTCACTTCCCCTAATCCGGCGTCAGGAGACCTATGACATCAGGTCCCACCAATCCGGAGGTCGGTTGCCCTTTCCCTAAAAGGGAACCTTGTCTTAAACGCACGCATATCACAGAGCACAAACAGGGAAAGGAAGGGAACGTACGCTGACTCTGATCGTATGCTGACAGGTGGTGGCCATATCATCGCACTGACCACGTCTCCGGCTCGGAAATGCCAATTTGAGCGGCTGACAAGTGACGGCCGTATCCATGATAATTTCTTAAACGTCTCCCGAACGAGGTACTCCCGCGCTGGTCATAAATCATCCGTTCTGAGAACCATTTCGACGAGGCCGTCGGCCCGTTCCCCACAATCACACGAGCCATGACTGGAGGTTGTCGCGGGGCGAACGGCCCATCACAACAATGTATACACGACAAGCATTTCTCTATATTCCACAATCAGGTTAGAAGAGCACAACTGTCGTTAACATGCGTGCAGGAGCATGTCGCAGATTTTAAAGCCAAGTTTTTCTTTTTCTTGGTGATCGTGGGTGTTGCTGCTGTCCTGCCGAATAGCTCATACCGCATACGTATAACAAATCAGTTTATGCGCAGCCATCTGCACACGGCTCCTAGGGATGTGCCGGTTGCCGGCTCTGTACTTTCCGAATTACTCAATAAATCAACAAATGGTGCCTAAATATCCTCACTGTACCAAACACACGCCTTCAAGCGCATCGTTCCCAAGTTTAAGCGAAGCTCTCTATGCATTCCTCGCTGTGGTTGGGCATGACTGCTAGATCGGTCGCTCGCCCAGCAAAGTAGGCCGGACCCGGAGACAGTTTCTCCGCAGTCGAATGGGTCACATGCACTTTGTCATTTTGCCGAGTAAACGCATCATCACTACACTGCAGAATTTGGTGCTTACAATGAGCAGTTTCATAGCATTTAGTTAGCTGCTTCCAACCTGCCCGTTGTGTCCGCATATTTCTTTCCGTGAAAAAATAATTGATAAGGAGCAATTGGCCACGTTTCATGTTGTGTAGAACGTTGCTACTAACGTAATGCTAAAAAACACAATAAAAAGAAACGTAAGCAATAAATTACTCACTGTGCTATGCTGGGCTGTCGTGGCCGAAAGCTATGCAAGAAAGCCGACACACCTACAACGACACTTCGCAACAGGACTTCACCACACAGAATTATAGAGAGTAGTAGTTGCTTCAATAAGAGAGAGAACTAAATGAAGAGAAACGTAGAGAGGTTTAAAGAGCAGAGGACTGAGGTGAAACAGCGCGAAAAGGACGAGGACACAAGGAAACAAATACCACAGACAAGCGCTTGTCTATGGTATTCGTTTCCGTGTGTCCTCGTCCTTTTCGCGCTGTTTCACCTCAGTTCTAAGTATGAACCAACTAGCCCTCATCAAGATCTTACCAATTTTAAAGAGCACGTGCCCACTTGGTATACATTACATCTGGGAAAGAGAATGGAGGAGAGATAGAAAAAAGAAAGGTAATAAAAATACTAAGCAAATATTAATATGAATACACTCGCTGACAGTCACAGGCATTCGAACAATCTAGTCATTTTCAAAAAGAGGGCTGGACTGCACGTCTATGGCTTTTGCGACCTTGTAGATGCAAGAGTGCTTAGGCCAAGATCCTGGATCTTTTCCTGCGTGAGCAGTCTGTCGTCCAAGCGGCTGAGATTAGCAACATGAGTAAGGAGGCGAGGTTTCACTTAGCCTGACACCTTTCGTAGGTCTACCGCTGACTAGAGACACTGGACAGGTATGTTAAGGACAATGTTGAGGAAATATGAAAGCAGTGTGAGCAATATGTTCCATAGAATATAAACCCGCATGGGCTTCCTCTGTAGCTTTATTCTGCATTCGGGTGGATGAAATTTTCTCTTTCATGAGACTTCTTGTACCTTGCGGGATTTCGCAGAACTAATTCGCCATGTCTGATTCCTGCTACAAGGCGTATGTTAAGCTGGAATGAACAGTGGGTACAGCATATAGTGCCTCGCTGTCGGGCGCTAACGACAGCGTCGTGCAATCCTTCTTGGCCAGTAGGGAGCATAAACGCCTGAAGAAAATAGGCGGCGACGTACTTAAATTATTTTAAGCTTTATACGACTGTATGATCTCCTTCAAACACACAGGATCACATCAAAACCAATTCATTGATATTAAATAACTGGCTAATTGCTTTTAAAGCAAACATATTTCTTTTATTCTGACAAGGTTTAAAAAAATATATATAGGTAGGGCTTACAGATGGCGTATAAAGTGACAGGTCAAGCTGCATACCCGTAACAGCGCATGTGAAGCGTTTTCAAAGAGATCCCTCGATATAAAGGGAATGCAGAAATGCGCTCGCTAGACAGCCGCTGAACACATTGCAATAATATTTGTTACACTTCAGAGATAAAGTCAATTTCTGGCAAGTCTAGGAAGAAGAATTTTGATTATTTAGGGCCTCAATTTTATAACAAATTCCCTACAATTGGCAAGGTAAAAAAATTCATGAGCCATTCGACTCTGTGAAGGTGGATTAACAGCGAACCTGTTTAGCGCTCGAAACAGAGGTGACAGAGTTTTGAACAAAAGTACGAACATATTTATTGTCCTGATCTGTGTTAGTCGCGACGATACAGGTATGCACAAACATTCGCGTATCACCTCTCTTATTAAATGTGTCCGTCGCGTAAGACAATGAATGGCTCACACCTACCCCCTTAAGCAATGGCTCATACCCTCGTAAAAGCGGCCTCACAATTACAACGACAGAAGTGTTCTACGCTGGAATAATGAGTGGCAACGGAGCCAGATGTGGAAGAAAACGACGCTCGAGCCATTTCTGATGATGATAGTTTTTTGCACAACGAAGCCAACTGTGGTAGAAGACGACGACGACGAACGTGGGAACAGTGGTACGAGCGCATTCTCGCGGTTGCGCCGAGGGGCGTCAACGAGCCAGCTGTAGAAGTAGACGACGACGCTCGAGCCATTTCTGATGATGATAGTTTTTTGCACAACGAAGCCAACTGTGGTAGAAGACGACGACGACGAACGTGGGAACAGTGGTACGAGCGCATTCTCGCGGTTGCGCCGAGGGGCGTCAACGAGCCAGCTGTAGAAGTAGACGACGACGCTCGAGCCATTTCTGATGATGATAGTTTTTTGCACAACGAAGCCAACTGTGGTAGAAGACGACGACGACGAACGTGGGAACAGTGGTACGAGCGCATTCTCGCGGTTGCGCCGAGGGGCGTCAACGAGCCAGCTGTGGAAGAAGACGACGACGCTCAAGCCACTGCTGATGATAGCTTTTTGCACAACGGAGCCATCTGTGGTAGAAGACGACGACGACGAACGCGGGAGCAGTGGCACAAGCGCGTTCTCGCAGTTACGCCGAGGGCCGTCAACGAGCCAGCTGTGGAAGAAGACGACGACGCTCAAGCCATTGCTGATGATAGTTTTTTGCACAACGAAACCAGCTGTCGTGGAAGACGGCGACGACGAACGCGGGAACAGTGGTACGAGCGCGTTATCGCAGTTGCGCCAGGGGCCGTCAACGAGCCAGCTGTGGAAGAAGACGACGACGCTCGAGCCATTGCTGATGATGATAGTTTTTTGCACAACGAAACCAGCTGTGGTGGAAGACGGCGACGACGAACGCGGGAACAGTGGTACGAGTGCGTTATCGCAGTTGCGCCAGGGGCCGTCAACGAGCCAGGTGCGGTAGAAGACGACGACGACGAACGCGGGAGCAGTGGCACAAGCGCGTTCTCGCAGTTACGCCGAGGGCCGTCAACGAGCCAGCTGTGGAAGAAGACGACGACGCTCAAGCCATTGCTGATGATAGTTTTTTGCACAACGAAACCAGCTGTGGTGGAAGACGGCGACGACGAACGCGGGAACAGTGGTACGAGCGCGTTATCGCAGTTGCGCGAGGGGCCGTCAACGAGGCAGGTGCGGTAGAAGACGACGACGACGAACGCGGGAGCAGTGGCACAAGCGCGTTCTCGCAGTTACGCCGAGGGCCGTCAACGAGCCAGCTGTGGAAGAAGACGACGACGCTCAAGCCATTGCTGATGATAGTTTTTTGCACAACGAAACCAGCTGTGGTGGAAGACGGCGACGACGAACACGGGAACAGTGGTACGAGCGCGTTATCGCAGTTGCGCCAGGGGCGTCAACGAGCCAGGTGCGGTAGAAGACGACGACGACGAACGCGGGAACAGAAGCACAAGCGCGTTCTCGCAGTTGCGCCGAGGGCCGTCAACGAGCCAGCTGTGGAAGAAGACGACGACGCTCAAGCCATTGCTGATGATAGTTTTTTGCACAACGAAACCAGCTGTGGTGGAAGACGGCGACGACGAACGCGGGAACAGTGGTACGAGCGCGTTATCGCAGTTGCGCCAGGGGCCGTCAACGAGCCAGGTGCGGTAGAAGACGACGACGACGAACGCGGGAGCAGTGGCACAAGCGCGTTCTCGCAGTTACGCCGAGGGCCGTCAACGAGCCAGCTGTGGAGGAAGACGACGACGCTCAAGCCATTGCTGATGATAGTTTTTTGCACAACGAAACCAGCTGTGGTGGAAGACGGCGACGACGAACGCGGGAACAGTGGTACGAGCGCGTTATCGCAGTTGCGCCAGGGGCCGTCAACGAGCCAGGTGCGGTAGAAGACGACGACGACGAACGCGGGAACAGAAGCACAAACGCGTTCTTGCAGTTGCGCCGAGGGCCGTCAAAGAGCCAGCTGTGGAAGAAGACGACAACGCTCGAGCCATTGCTGCTGATGATAGTTTTTTGCACAATGAAGCCAGCTGTGGTGGAAGACGGCGACTACCAACGCGGGAACAGTGGTACGAGCGCGTTCTCGCAGTTGCGCCGAGGGCCGTCAAAGAGCCACCTGTGGAAGAAGACGACGACGCTCAAGCCATTGCTGATGATAGTTTTTTGCACGACGAAACCAGCTGTGGTAGAAGACGACGACGACGAACGTGCGAGCAATGGCACGAGCGCATTCGCATGGTTGGCGCCGAGAATTTTTAAACAGTCAATTTTGAAAAAGTTGCACAAAACATTTTTTTCAAATTCATCTGCTCTTACCCTTGTGCCTGGGACCTCTTTGGGTCCCAGGTTTGACAAGGGTAGTTCAAGGTCGCGCTACAGATCCCCGAGACCCCAGAGGCATGTTCAATTAAGATTGCACCCTTCCAGCACTATTACCAGGATCGGCCCACATGAGGACAGTTCCTGCACAAGGACGCCACGTGAGCCATATACAGCTTCGCTGTAAAAAATACGCACGAAACTTAGAAACTTGTTACTTTTCTGCAAAAACAGATACCAACTGCATCTATGATCTGCATGTGTGTTCTGTCAGCTCTATCTGTCAGAGCGTACTAAGCGGACAAAGGTCATGTCTCATTTGGCAGCTTACGTCAAATTGTTACAACCGTTTGTATGTATTTTGCAAAAGTCCTAGTGACAAATCAGTGATCCACTTCTGAGTGGTATGCATCAATTTTGGCTGGTTTAGATGTCCTAACAGGTGGAGTTTACAGAATTGCGATCTCTTAATTACTGAATCAGAGCTGAAGATATGGTAGTTAAGTTTGTTTTAATTTCGCAATTTTTGACAATTTCGCACAAAAGATTGGCGGCGTAAATTAATAATATTCACTACTTGCAGTCACCAGATATTAGACTGTTCAATGGATTGCAATAAATTTAATCAAATGATATCAAATTAGCGCCGAGAAAAAATTTATCCTTTCCATGAGCTTAGGTAAGCGCTCCCGGCCGGGCTATAGCAGTAAGGTGACTTAACTATTTTCGAATGAAGTTTTGAAACGCTTCAAATTGTTTCTGCTTTACTCGCCCAAGTGTAGTCTACAGAAAAAAGAACGTCCGACGATTACGATACTCCCTAATGCGAAATTTGAGCGCAACTGCATGCATGTTTTCGTTTCGCGATATACTGAGACAAAGAATTTAAGGCGGGAACTACTGCAGCCAATGGCAGAGGGCCAGTGCCGTCAGCGCCTTCGCAGACGGAGGGCTGGTACGGGAACGTTAGCATGATGAGCGGCAACGGAACCATCTGTGGAAGAAGACGACGACGAAGAAGCGAGCAGTCGCACGAGCTCGCTTGCACTGTTAACTGAGAGACGGCGATGCTGAACTCAGAAATGGGCGCCGAAGAGCTGCGCTCTAAAAAAATTGACTCGGCATCCTGGCCCTGCGAAAGTGGGTGTCCAGCGAAGCTGTTGAAAACCACTCCCACAACTGCTGAGGGGGGCAGGCAAAGCATTAATGCGTTAGAGTAATGGTAGTAATGGTATTTAGAGTAATGCTAGTAAAAGGAATAATGGTAATTTTGACAGCACGCTGCTGGTCGTATTGCCGTTTCTTTTCCCTTTGCCGCTACTCGTTCACGCTGCTTCTCGGGAGTCCGAACTATGCGTTGCCTACCCAAAGCGGTGCTTCAACAACAATGAAATCAGTTGTTAGGCTGGTTCTTTTATATATTAAAGACTAGGGACGTCACTCCTTACGTCACAGTTTGCGCAACAGCCATCTTTACCGGGAAACGTATACGGGGTATACGTGCTTCGCATTGTTATGACGAGCAGCTTATCATTTATCATGTTTTGTGCTTGTTCTTTTTTGAAATGAATGCTATTCTATACGTTGTATGCGGGATTTGAAAGAATGCGTGCACTTTTCGGGTAACTTTGCTGAGTGCTTGAAGCCTGCTTCACCTCCGCCGCGAGTCAGCGCGGTATTTTACTACCTCCGGGATCGGCCCACATTCCAGCCCACGGAAGGGGACACGAAAGAGGCTAACAGCTTCGCCGTAAACGCGGCAGTGCAAGATGGCGCCACATCACGGCAGTAATTCCAAACCTAGTAAGCTCTCAACCTTATCAGCTATTTAATTTCAAGCTGGCTATGTTCCCCTCAGAAAAATTTCCACTAGTCTCTTTTTATCATGATTATCTATGCATGGTTTACGCTCACTCGCTCGGTACTTTGCGGTAAATTGGTTACGACAGTACACGCGAAGCTTAATGACTCGGCAGAAAGTGGGCGTTTTAAACGATTTGAGAAATTCCTTGAACCAAGAAGTATTACCGCACGAACAAGCGTTTTGAGATTACGCAGCTGCAAAGCATTTTGAAGTGAGCAGCGCAGAATTTTCCAGGAGCGGTGAGCTGTCCCTACTTTATTTATTTATTTATTTTATTTTATTATTTATTCATGTTCAATACTGCCAGTCTTTTTCTGTGACCACAGCAGGTGGGCGTACAGATTGTGCATGCAGGTAGAATAATACATGAGCACCACACGGCAATACAGAAATAGTAAGCCAATGCAGTCACAGTCATCACAAAGGTATAAGAGCCAAAGGTATACACAACGAGTTTCCATAATAATAATTAGGAATGAATGCCGAGCTGAAATTCTATGAACGACACACTTGTAACGCTTATAACTTATACACACTTATGATAAAAATAATCTACAAAGCACATATTTTTAACCTCAGGTAACACAAAGTGACTGACAGTAAAAGGTAACCGAAATCATACATGAAATGGAGTAGTACACATGTAAATAACGGCAAACCTGAAAACGCTCTGTTGTGAGCACTCGACCACTAATATGATTTCAATGATGGTGAAATGCCTCTGGGGCTGAGAGCGTTAAAGAATTAACAAATGAAATTTTCTATTTTGAGGCAAAGTTCGATAATGAATTCGCATTAGCAACTAAGGGATCTAAACAATTACAGTCCATGACAGCAAGTGAAAAAAAAAGAGTGCTTGAAGGAAGGAAGGAAGGAAAAAGGGGAGAAGGAAAGGCAGGGAGGTTAACCAGTTTAGCTTAACCGGTTTGCTACCCTACACACGGGAGCGAGATGGGGGGATGAAAGATGGGGAAAGGAGAAAGAGCACATAGCACAGTACACACAACGTCCGTTAGAGTCCATCACTCTTGCGTGGTACGTGATACCACTGTCACAGCCTTCTTGTCCAGTCCCGTCTCTTTGAAAAACCGAAGTAGTCCATTCGTCGCCCTTAGCTGCGATGTCTTCTGTCGGCGGCATGTGAAAATCGTTTCGAGGGACAATGGTCTAGTGTCAAGGTGCGCTAGAACGAATGCGAGGGACTGTCTCTTAACATTATATTCAGGACAGTCGCACAGAATGTGTTCCAGCGTCTCCTCGCAAAGACGGGCATTGCAGAGAGCGTTGTCGGCCATTCCAATGCGGAATGAGTAAGATTTCGTGAAAGCCACCCCTAGCCATAAGCGATAACGCAGAGTCGCCTCTCTTCGGCGGAGTCCAGTTGGCATACAGAGATGCATCAAAGAGGGCAGGTGGTATTGACGGTTGCTCCGGTTGGTCTGGCTGTTTGGTGTGCACCATAGAGAGAGCGTGATCTCCTGTGCAAGCACTCGAAGTCTGGTAGCTGCGTCGGACTGTGAAAGTGGTATGGCCTCTTCTTGTGCGTCTTCAAGAGCTACCCGAGCGGCATTATCGGCGTCTTCGTTTCCTATGACGCCGCAGTGACTTGGCAGCCACTGAAACGTCACGTGGTGTCCTTTCTCCTGTGATGTATAGAGTAGGAATGTAATATCGAATACGAGCTGTTCGAATGGCCGGCGACGCAGAGCTGATAGCACAGATTGTAGGGCTGATTTTCAGTCGCTGAAGATTGAACATTGTCGAGGTGGCTCCCGATTGACGAAACAAAGTGCCGCGCGAAGAGCAGCTAGTTCCGCAGATGTCGATGTTGTTGGGTGGTCAATCCTAAAGCTGACTGTAATAGCTCCTGCTGGGACAACCACAGCACCGGACAAACACTGGACGTTTGTGGAACGACCAGTATAAATGTGTTCACTGCCCGCGTACCTCTCGTGCAGAAGAAGCAGAGACAGTTGTTTCAGCACAGGCGACGACAGTTCAGACTTTTCCCGATTCCTGGTACACTGAGATGGACTGTGGGGCTGATAAGAAACCAAGGGGGTATCGATGGTTTAAATGCAGCGGTGAAGCCCGAGGGAAGTTTGTCGTTGTACTTGACGATAGTTTTAGAGAATGACGCTTGGTGCCTGTGTGAAGGTAGTGTTGCAAGGTGGTGATAGGGGGGACACGCAAAATATCTGATGTGCGTTCTGAGGGCTTCGATCGTAATGTGAGTCCGCGTTGGATGGTCCCGAGCATTCGCAAGAGTTGCCTCTGTTGACGTGCATCTGGGCAAACCAAGGCAAACTCTGAGTGCCTAAGCTTGTGCTGCCTGCAGAACACGAATATTTGTCTTGCAAGTGTTGTTCAGTACAGGTACACTACATCTTAAAAAATCGAGAAAGACAGCTCTGTATAGTTTCAGCATTGCGTCTACTGACATCCCCCACATCTTTCCTGTCAAGTATTTAAACAACTGGGAAGTTGCTGTCAGGCGCCGTTTCATGCAGGCCACGTGCGGGCTCCATCATAGGTCTCGGTCAATAATTACGCCAAGATATCGGTTGGTTCTGACATAGGAAATGGTCCACCCATTGATTGAGGTCATATAAGGCGTCATCGGTTTGCGAGTAAATGCCGCTAGTGCGCATTTTTCTGGTGACATGCTGAGACCTTGTTTACACAAGTAGTTCGCTGTCAAAATTGCCGCTCTTTGGAGCCGCGCACGTATTTGAGGACGTGTGACTGCCGAAGTGCAGACAGAGATGTCGTCTGCGTATATTGAAATTTTGATGGTAGTTGGCAAGTATTCAGCAAGTCTAACAAGAGCGAGGTTGAATAGCGTCGGGCTGAGAGCACCGCCTTGAGGAACGCCCCTGCTGGTATAGCACCGCGTGGTTGAGCCATCGTCAGTTAACACATAGAATGATCTTGCGGATAGGTAACTTGCAATCCACAAAAAGAATGGCCTCATGTAATACGTTATCGTATGCCCCTTTCACATCTAAGAATAAAGCTGCAGATAAACGCTTATGGGACATTTCGTTCTGGACATAAGAAATGAGATCAACTAAATTGTCGATGGAAGAGCGGTCACATCGGTAACCAGCCATGGAATTCGAATAAATCTTGTAGTGTTCAAGGTACCATTCCAGGCGGCCAAGGATCATCCGTTCCATGATCTTTCCTACACAGCTGGCCAGGGCTATTGGACGGTAAGAGGTGAGCTCTAGGGGGTTTGCCCTGCTTTAAGAGTGGCACCAGGCGGCTTACTTTCCGTTCGCCAGGAACATTTCCCTCCTGCCATCAGGACTTGTAAAAACTCAATAATTATATCCGTGCGGATTCTCCGAGATAGCACAAGGCTCGGTATGATATACCATCTTATGAGTGATATACCATCTGATGAGATGATGAGCTCCTGCAGAGAGCTAGTGCCGCTTCGAGTTCCTCCATTGTAAATGGAAGGTCCATGCGGCAATCACGGGAATGGGGGACGTCAGCTCGGTCTGGAGGATCTAGACGAGTCGCTTGGTGGGCGATCCACGCACAAAAGTCTTCTGCGACATCGATGTCTTGCCGCCCTTGGGAAAGCGCTAGCGCCTTGAATGGAAAACGCCGTTCCGGAAGGCAACGCAGACCTTGCACCGTTTACCAAGTGTGAGACAGTGGCTTGCGGGGGTCGAGTGACTGGCAAAACGTTGCCCAACGTTCCGACGCTAATCTATCCATACGACGCTGAATCTTCTTTTGCATCCTCCTGGCTGCCCGAAGGTCATGGATTGATATTGTACGCCGATATCGACGTTCCGCCCGGTGACGAAGTGCTCGAAGTCGTTCTAATTCCATGTCGAAGTCGTTTCGCGTAGAAGAGATCGTCATCATGCAAGTGGCATTTTGCGTCCTATCTTTAATTGTTTGCTCTAACCCAGAGGGTAGGCCTTCGCGGCAGGCAGCTTCCATATCAGATTTAAAGTTGGTCCATTGAATCGTCCAAGTGGCATTCCGTGGACCAGATCTAAACGACAAGCCTTTGATGTCTCGATAGGTGGGAATGATGTGATCACTCCCGTATGACTCAATATCTGGAAACCACTTCACATATCTGGCGAGAGAGTCGGAGACGAAAGCAAGGTCGAGGCAGCTGCCGTATGTCACGCCTCGAAGAAAGGTGGGACTACCATCGTTCAGGAGAGTAAGGCCATAGTTGTAGGCGATGCTTGCTAATCTTCGTTCTCTTGCATTTGTTCTTGTACTTTCCCATGTTGGATTGTGGGCGTTTAAATCTCCTATGATGACTCTTGGGCGGGACAAACACTCCAGGTATCCGCTAATCATTAAGTATCGAAATTGCTTGAAGGCGATATATACACGCCTATGAGAGTAAACAAGAGTTTGTTCTTTTTAACTGTGATGCATATATATTGATTGTCGTCGTGGGGCGAAATTGGTTGCAAAACATAGGTAAGTTCACAACGAACAAAAACGATGATTTTGCTTCATGCACCATTTGTTGATGATATGATAAATTAGTACCCTGACAGTCTTATTGGTTTCGGCAAGTTGGGCTCACAAATGACGATGACTGGAAACACATTGGTGTACACAAACTGACGAAAATCTGAAAGACGTGATTTTAGCCCTATGGCGTTCCATTTGATGACGGACGCTGCCTTGACTTCATTTCGGAATGATGGGGTATGCGTAGCCATCTTCCTAGTTGAGCGTTTCAAGCACTGGGCTTAAGGCGACCAGAAGATAAAGTGCGCTTTTTCGACGAGGCCGCGTGAGGGCCACTGCATTTGGCGCACTTCAGAACCGTGGCACCGTATGCCTGTTCTGCATGAGGTTCAGCGCAACGGGGACACAGTAGTGAGTTGGGACACACGCCCTTGACGTGTCCTAGCCAGAAACACTGATGGCATTGAAGCGGCTTCTGGATGAATGGTCGAACCGGATGTCGGGAATGTGCGACTTTAACGTGGGATGGTATACGATCCCCCTTGAAAATTATTTTTAGGCAGCGCGTATTCAGGAACACCTTAGACTTCTGTCAACCAAAGGACCAGGCAGGATTCCGTAAAGGCTACTCAACAATAGACCATATTCACACTATCAATCAAGTGATAGAGAAATGTGCAGAATATAACCAACCCTTATATATAGCTTTCATTGATTACGAGAAAGCGTTTGATTCAGTCGAAACCTCAGCAGTCATGGAGGCATTACGGAATCAGGGCGTAGATGAGCCATATGTAAAAATACTGGAAGATATCTATAGCGGCTCCACAGCCACCGTAGTCCTCCATAAAGCAAGCAACAAAATCTCAATAAAGAAAGGCGTCAGGCAGGGAGATACGATATCTCCAATGCTATTCACAGCGTGTTTACAGGAGGTATTCAGAGACCTGGATTGGGAAGAATTGGGGATAAAAGGTAATGGAGAATACCTTAGTAACTTGCAATTCGCTGATGATATTGCCTTGCTTAGTAACTCAGGGGACCAATTGCAATGCATGCTCACTGACCTGGAGAGGCAAAGGAGAAGAGTGGGTCTAAAAATTAATATGCAGAAAACTAAAGTAATGCTTAACAGTCTCGGGAGAGAACAGCAATTTACAATAGGCAGCGAGGCACTGGAAGTCGTAAGGGAATACATCTACTTAGGGCAGGTAGTGACGGCGGATCCGGATCATGAGACGGAAATAATCAGAAGAATAAGAATGGGCTGGAGTGCGTTTGGCAGGCATTCCCAAATCATGAACAGCAGGTTGCCGTTATCCCTCAAGAGAAAAGTATATAATAGCTGTGTCTTACCAGTACTCACCTACGGGGCAGAAACCTGGAGGCTTACGAAAAGGGTTCTACTCAAATTGAGGACGACACAACGAGCTATGGAAAGAAGAATGATAGGTGTAACGTTAAGGGATAAGAAAAGAGCAGATTGGGTGAGGGAACAAACGCGAGTTAATGACATCTTAGTTGAAATCTAGAAAAAGAAATGGGCATGGGCAGGACATGTAATGAGGAGGGAAGATAACCGATGGTCATTAAGGGTTACGGACTGGATCCCAAGGGAAGGGAAGCGTAGCAGGGGGCGGCAGAAAGTTAGGTGGGCGGATGAGATTAAAAAGTTTGCAGGGACCGCATGGCCACAATTAGTACATGACCGGGGTTGTTGGAGAAGTATGGGAGAGGCCTTTGCCCTGCAGTGGGCGTAACCAGGCTGATGATGATGATGATGATGATGATTCCCAAGGCGGCGCACGTGCGTAATGATCGTACCCTCGTTTGCCGGCTTGATGAGGCTAGGTAGATCGTCATTGGGAATGGCAACGTCAATGTCGTAAATTACACCGGCTATGGATGTGTCGTCAATCGGGATAAAGGGGCGCATTTTGATTCCGCCTATCTCCGTGATTTCTTGAAGTTTTCCAAGCGCACTCGCGTTGTACACGTCTATGACGAGTATATTCTTGCGTGGATTTATTCTTATGTCTTTAATTTGGTCGTAATCTATACAAAGGTAATCTATATTTACTCAACAAAAAAACGAAAGTATTTGTATCATAAAGGTGTCGCAAGTCTAGGCCAGCCAAGACAAATGCCTAGCCAATCCAGAACAATATGGTGGCGTGCGACGAGGCGGCATTTGATCCTGCTAGAACAGAATATCACTGAGTTTGATTATATCAGTGATATCAGTGAATATCAGTGAGTCTGATTATTTTTCTAAAAGCTGTTCAACAGTTAGAATTAACTTTTGTGTCCTTTTTCTATACATTACATTTTGTACCGTTGAAACCGCTGGCGGCGAGGCTACGTACTCGACCAGCAAAGTGCGTTCCGTGAACGCACTCTGACCGGAGTGCACTCTTCGGCGAGTACACTCACCTTGCGACGTTTAGATTTGGGAAAGTGCACTTGAAACAGAGTGCACTCTCCGTAAGTGCACTTAACTTGCCCACTTGACAGGGGTATTCCTATCTAACAGAGGTTGTATGGGCGAAAGGCTTGGTAGATTGAGGGGCCAGTGGGAGGCATCTGCGAAGTAATATTAGAAGCAATATACTGAAGTAATATTAGAAATGTGCGCATCCCATCGGTGGTTTGAAGCAATCGTGATACCCAATATTTTTGTTCACTGAATGTTTGAAGCTTAGTTCCTTTAATGCTGTAATCATATTTGATAGCTTTTTTCTTTCCCATTATAGTCATAAATACCGTTTTTGGGGGTTCATTGACATTTGCTACGTTTCGCACCAGTTGGAGAGATGGTTTAAGGAATAAGTTTATGCAAGGTGATCAGAATGACTGGTAATTTCTTTGTAAATAAATCTGTAGTCAGCGAAGAGCCTAATGTTGCAAGAGATATTGTCTGTGCTATGAATAATAAAAATAAGAAATAACAAAGGCCCCATAACGGAGCCTTGTGCTACTACGGACATGACAGGAAGGGTTTCTGATGGTACTTGCTCAAACAGGACATATTGGGAATGGTCACATAAAAAGTATTCAATTCAACGTGTTAATAATCCATCTCTAATAATATTTCGGAGCTTTGAAATTAATTTGTTGTGGCATATGGAACCAAAGGCCTTAGAAAAGTCTAGTAGTATAATAACTGGTGGCGCGCAGTTGTTAATAGACAGTGTTAAATCATGAACAACCTCTGTTCATGGCGTTATAGTTGATAATCTGCTACGGAATCCGTGCTGGCTAGATGACGAAATGCCGTTCGTCTCCAAGAAAACGATTAAGTGTTTTAAGATTATATGTTCCAATATCTTGCCCGGCGGGCTGGTTTCGATGTTGGTCTGAAGTTTGAAGGGTCATCGCTATTTCCTGTTTTGGGGGTCAGTGTTATTTTAGCTTTTTCCAATCATTTGGAAGCTTTGATACGGCGAGAGATTTGCGGAAAACCAAACAAAGGTATTTGCTGCACCATTCTGCATATCGTCAAGGAAAGCATGGGGGACGTCGTCTGGTCCAGAAGATTTTTTTTGGGTTAGTTTGAGCAAAAGATTAAATATTCCTTCGTCGCTTACCTCTATTGGTCTGATTTCCGTAATATCAGAAGGTATAAGCTGCGGAATTTTTCCGCTATCATTTGTGAAGACAGAGTGGAAAAGTTGTATACATTAGACTTCGCCCTTTTTTGTTCTAATTTTAGTTTAGGACTGTGTTTTCCTAGGGCGGTAATGCTTGCGGAACCTCTACGGGTTACCAGTAATGAATGACGGTAGCATTTCTTGGAAGTAATATGCTCTTTTGATTGCTTCGTTTTAGTCTTGAAGTTTAACATGGCTGTTTTTAGTTTTGAGAAATTCGCACTGCAGCACTTATTCTTTACCGCTTTTCGTAGTCATTTAACTTGCCGCTTTGTGTGTAGAGTTTCTCTTGTTATCCAGGGCTTATTCCTTTGAAGCCGCGTAAGCCGTAGTAAAAAAAAAAAATATGTGCTTGAATTGTAGCCAGAGGTCATTCGCAGTTGTGGCAGGATTCCAGTTCAATTCCACGAACTCGTCAAATTCATTAGCTAAATAAGTTAATACGCTGGCGTCATCTGCTTTACTCAAGTTCGGAATGTGAGTTACTATTCGTTGAAAGTGTGAGCTGTGATCGAGTGTTAACCGGCAGACGGGCACTTTGTATTCCGAAATACCCTCAACAACACCAACTTGAGCGTTGTTATAAGGCTAAGGTGACTACTAATAAGTGTTAGATTTAATATATTTGTGGCTGTTCCTTGAACACGCGTTGGGCATGAAACAGCTTGATGGAGGTTGAAATTTAACATGAAATCGTATAAAGCATCTGAACCCTGCGAGCTGTGTTGCATGCTACTCCAATTTATAGCAGCAAGGTTAAAATCGCGTCTATTACGCCTCCTTCCTTCGACCTGAAATTACAGCAAGTGCAGCACAAGGGAAACGACGGGACATATTGCACCGCTACTCCACGCACAGCAACAATGTAAAAAAAAGATAAACACAAAAAAGAAGACAGAAAGAGAGAGAAAGAGAGAGAGGAAGGTTCTTTAAATTTTTCTACGCAACATAATGAACGTCCAGTTAATTTGGCATGTGGAATTTCTGGCCTTACGTCTCTAATTTACGTCTCTAACTGGTGCGACGCATAAAACCTGAATGTACGGATACAGTTTTAGGCTTTGTATACAGCATGCTCAGTCACGATCGTGCATCCGTGCTAGGATCACATACGGTGCGATAGCAACTATGAAAATGCTCTTCAGGGAGTGGAAGATTTAATCGCTCTTGTCCCGAGCTCTCGAAAACACTGGAAACGCCGGACCAGCTCAATGCGACAAAGGACGCCCGAACTTTGTGCAGCTCGTTTCCCAATATTGCCGGACCCTTTCGACGGCTTCCCCGACGAAGAGGTTTCAAGGAAATGCAGTTCGCGTGCTCGTGCGTTTTCGCCGTGCGTGTTCTCGGACGTATCGAGATTTCAATCCGCTATTTGTCCTCTTTCATCTGCTTTCGCTACTAGCCCTGGCATGCTGCTTATTTAGTTTCTTTTTTCGAATTTAGTATTTGTTTTCACACCATCGCCGTCCTTATATTTATTGCTTCGTGTTGTTTTCTTACGCCCACTTGTTTGCATGATTTATTTCGGCGTTCCCTCGGTCCCAGCTAGCTCGCAAACGAAGTGACGTCTCCGAGGTCGGAAAAAGACGTTTTGTCTCGCCGGCCGTTTCATTTGATTTGATAGATCGCAATGCGGACCACGGCTGTGTACGGCCTCGCGCACCCTGGCCTCGACGTGGGAGTCATAACGGGCGACCGCGCGTTTCTTCCGGCCACCCCGTAGCTGATATGCGTTTTGAATTTTGATGCAGCGAAATCTCGAGGTCTAGGGACGCGCGTCGGTTTCCGAAAACCGACTTTGTTGTCCCCAGCTTCGAAGTTGTTCCGTGCCTTCGGAAATGTTTCCACGCCGCTAAACAAGCAGAAGTCTTTCTTTAGATGTTTGACTCCGACAAACCTTCTGTTATTTGCCTGCCTCTTGGTGCATAAAGCAGAAAGGGATATCCCTGACGAACTTGGTTGTTTTGCGTTCATTTCATATTCAGCTCGAAATCCCGACGCTCGGAAAGTTTATTAAATGAGTACAACCTCAGGATGCTTGCTGTACGCATGTTCTAAGAGTAATATAAATGCAATTGTGTGTACAACATAAAATTCACTGCACACAGAATATTTTGTTAACGTACATTTTGTGCTTAATGCTCCGGATTCGGTGCCCGTATTTACAAAGCACTTGTTACGTTAGAAGCCAGCAAACACTGACACCAAGGAGTACATAGGGGAATTTACTTGTGCTTAATAAATGAAATAAATAAACGATAAAATAATGGAAAGGAAAGTAGATGAAAAAAAAAAAACAACTTGCCGCAGGTGGGGAGCCTCTTATGCGTCCAAAGAAAGTTCTTACCCCTGCTTCGATCGCTGTAGTCCGCGAAGCCGATGTTGCGACTCTGGCTGTGGCTGGCTTGTGTACCGCCCGTGTGACTGTTGCCGGACGCCGCATCCACGCTACGCTAAACATCCACGCTAAAGGCTTTATTCGCGTTATTAAGGTTCCTCCGGTATGGTGTACCCATTGCCTTTTCTGCCCCCGTCAAACTGCGTCGACTCTGTTCGAAAACCACACGCGAGGAGACCGGTTCGTAAGGCTGTGGCAAGAAGCACAGCACGTCCTACGGGAGATGTGCTACAGGCGTGGTGTACGAAATTCCCCTTGAGTGCGGCAAGTCCTATATAGGACAGACTGGACGCTGTATAAATGAACGAGCTAGGGAACACGAACTAAATAGACTGTAAGAACACCGCCCCCTACCCCTCTGTAGTGTACGTAGTTTGATCTTGCTCGTCTCTATTTCTTTCTATCTCCCCCTTCCACCCTCTTTATCTCTTTATCCCCCTTCACCCTTCCCCCCCGTGCAGGGTAGCCAACCGGAACTGCCTCTGGTTAACCTCCCTGCCTTTCCATGCATTATTTTTTCGCTCTCTTTAACTATATTGATTTCTGTGCGCCTAGATGAGACAATGCGTATGCATCTCAGGCATTATGCTAGGGCCCCTCCCCACCACTTGGCGAGCCTCACTGGTGCAAGGCCCTGCTCGACATTTAGCGCTATTGTCAGTGCACATCGTGCGTCGTTTACCTCACGGTACGCACCTGCGGCCAAGCCAGCGTTTCCTCCGTGGTGTTTGAGCCGTCCACAAGTTGAGATAACGATTCCAGGACTACAGAAGAAGACAGATCTACCGGCCCCTGCTCTAAAACAGCTGAGCTTACTTCTGCATGAAAAGTACAGCAACCACGTGCACATCTATGCCGACGGATCGACTACGTCGTGCAGTTCTGGTGGTGCCGTGGTTATACCAACGCGAGGAATGACACTGCGGTTCAGGACATCGCATGTCACGACCTCAACGGCGGCAGAACTAACGGCCCTGCGTCGAGCACTGGAATTCATTGATTCGGAAAGACCCAGAAAATGGGCTGTGTTCTGTGATTCTAAACCGGCATTACAGTGCACGCAGTCAGTTCTCCGACACGGATGTCATGACCAATTCACATACGAAGTCGTGAAACTTCCCCACGATGTCCAACAAAAAGGCCACGAAGTCGTTTTTCAGTGGGTACCTGGCCACTGTGGAATCAGTGGCAATGTGTCCGCCGATAACGCTGCTCGCACAGCTCATCAAGAAGAGCACAGCATTCCGATTCCGCTTTCCAGGACTGACGCTGCAAGGGAGCTTCGACACCTGGCACGTAGCCTCACAGTGACCGAGTGGAACTCGCAAAACTTACGACTTACACGACTACATCGACTAAACCCCTCCCTGCAGCTCCGACCTCCACCCGGACTTCCTCGACGTGAAGCTACGCTTCTCTGTCGCCTTTGGTTAGGAGTGGCCTTCACAAAGGCATACTCTACATTAATTGGGGTGACTGACAGTGCAGCATGCGAGGTCTGTGGCACCGAAGACAACATCGACCACCTGCTGTGCCACTGTCCAAGATATGCCCTAGAGAGACAAGAACTTGCCAAAGCTTTCCAAAAACTGGACAATCGGCCGCTTTCTGTGCAGGTGCTGCTGGAACACCGCCCCCATCGCCCGTCGGCCCATAAAGCGGTGAAGGCACTTTTGTGTTTCTTAAGGACGACGGGTTTGTGCGACCACCTGTGACTATTAAGGCAATTTCTGTAAAACCGCACGCGTCAGCGAACTTGCCACAATTTCATTCTTTCCTTCCCTCCTCTCTCTCCCTGTGATCTTTGCTTTCCCCTTTCCCATTCCCCCGTTGTAGGGTAGCCAACCGGACGTTATTCTGGTTAACATCCCTGCCTTCTTCTTTTCTCTTTCCTCCTCCTCCTCCTCCTGTGCGCCTAGAACCTCTCACTTTTTGATAGTAGTTTGATTTGAAATGAGTATGTAAATGTTCATCTTTAAAGGAAAGCTTTTGTTACCCTGTCATGAACTTTTTATTTACCATTTGTAGGTGAAAGTTCGGTTTTAAGTTCTTTATTTTTCATATTACAGGCTAAGCCACTGTCGGAGGGAAATAATTCGTGGTGAAAAAATAGGAGGAAATGGGCTGCTCGTAAGCAGACGCTGCGCTTGAGGTGAACAACGAGGTGCCTCCACCTACGCCGTCAAAAAGAAAGCACATCGGTTGCGTTGAACTCCCTTGCCTGCATGATAACTTGATTGTATGTACACGTGAAAGAAGGGGAGGGTGATTCACCATGTGTACACGTGCTCGCGATGTTTTGTAGTTGATTGTTCTTTTTTTTTTGAGTCAGAGCAGCTTTTGATGGCGTTGCATTTTTCAGAGAGTTTCACAATTCTAATAAAGGTTTTGATTGCTTCAGGCGTACGAGAGTAATCGCGATCACATCGCTTAGCATTTCCCCTACGTATACATGCGCGCACACTATCTCGAACCTCTAAAGTAACTTATCTGCGCTTATAAGTGGGCTGAGTCAAACGAACATGCAGTCACGCACTGGACTAAAGCCGAGCAAGGCCGCTTATTGGACGAATTTCACGCCAGCTGCGTGCTTAGCTCGCGGCATGAGGCAACCAACGTGGGCATGGAAGCAGCGCACGTGCTTTACGCCAAGCAAACCCGTCGTTCAAAGTGCAGCCAGTAATAAAAGGTACTAGTTAAATGTATGAACGGAACCTAAGCTTTACTCAGTTCTGAGAAAAAATTATCCAGACGCCAAAACGGGAGTGAGTTTTCCTAAACCGATGAGACAGTGCAAGTGTTGGAAGGACGACAATAAAAGAGTACATATATCGCCCATTATACGAAGGCTTGCGGTTGGGGCCATTTTAGGAAAATTAGATGAGAGGCCCTTTACGGAATAGAAGATCCTGGGACCTCGCGAAACGGCGTTGCGCACAAGCCACAAAAGTGCTGCTGAGTTTTTTTAGATGCTTCTGCAGCCTGTATGACCACCAGTGAGGAACTGAACGATGAAATCTTCTTTTTTGTCGGCACAAGTTGATGCCGGCATTCTATTCTATCGCAATGTATTGTTTGTGCTGTCGGTCCTGAATCAGTGCCTGTGCCTGCCACTGCTGCCCTCAGATAGGGTTTTAAGGCCCGTCAAGTTGCTGTGTGCAACTTTTTCGTTATATCCCCCATAAATCCTACGTTTATCGAAATAAAGGCAATTCAATTCAAATGTTTCGAAGCGTGCGTGTGCGGGCGCCCACGGTGAGATTTCCTTCTCTCTTTCGCACTTTCACTTCCACAGCACAGAGTACATAACTAGGTTAAGTAGGGTTAACCTCCCTTCATTTCTCTCATCCGTTCTCTTTCGGAAATATTTTTGTGTAGTGTTGCAGTGACTGCTTGTGCTTAAATAATTTGCCCACGTGTGAAATCGTATGCCGTTTCAAAGCTACGGAATATGTGCGAGAGACGAACGTGATCTACCCCAGTCAAGGATATATATATATATATATATATATATATATATATATATATGTATATATATAATAAAATTTTCTGGAAGCGACGCGCTGGGCGAAGAAGGTGCGAAAGAGAGTTCTCTGTCGAATATGGTGGAGGGAGAGCGCCCATACACAAGGAAGAAAGGGCTGTAGCCGGTAGTCCGTTGAATAGCAGTATTATATGCGAATGTCACAAAAGGAGGAATTTTATCCCAGTCAGTGTGGTCAGGATGGATGTACATGGAAATCATGTCAGACAGCGTACGGTGGAAGCGCTCAGTAAGGCCATTGGTTTGCGGATGATAAGTAGAAGTAGATTTGTGGATGGTATTAGTGGCCCGAAGAACTTCCTCGAGAACTTGTGAAATGAACGCTTTGCCACGGTGACTGAGAAGAACGCGAGGAGCCTCGTGGCGCAAGACGATGGCGCGCAAGAAAAAGTCGGCGACCTCAGAAGCGTTGCCGGATCGCAGAGGGGCAGTCTCGGCATATCTTTTTAAATGGTTGGCCGAAGTGACAATCCAAGGGTGACCGGAGGGTGTCAACGGCAAGGGACGATATAAATCAATGCCAACAAATTCAAAAGGTGCGTCCGGGCAAGGGAGAGGTTGTAGTAAACCGGCAGGAGGGGATGTCGAGCGTTTGCGGTGCTGACATGACGCACAAGAGGCAATGTATTTGGCCACCGTTGTGGATAGGCCAGGCCAGAAGCAGCGGGTCTTTATGCGGTCGTAAATCTTGTGGAAGCCTAAGTGGCCAGCCGATACGTCGTCGTGAAGTGCCTCTAATACCCGCAAGCGAAGGCAGCGAGGTAGAACTGGGACCCACCGGTGACCTGTTGAGTGGTAAACGTAGCGGTGTAGCACGCCACCTTGAAGGCGGAATTGTCGAAGTTGGCGTCGCAAGCGGCTATTGGGTGGTTCGGCGAACCCACTAAGGCGATCCATGAGAGCTCGACAGTAGGAGTCGGCCCGCTGAAGCGAGATGAAATCAGAGCGTGATGAAAGCGTAATTTGGTCCAGGGGCGTTATCGAGAGTTGGTGTGAGGCAGGCGTAGCATCGGAACGACGTGGTGGGGAAGACGACGGTGCGTTACTGGGAGAGAGTGAGAGTGGGCAGCGAGACAATGCGTCTGCATTATGATGGCGTTCTCCAGACTTGTACGTTATAGTGAAGTCATATTCCTGCAAGCAGAGTATCCGGCGTCCTAAGTGTCCTGACATGTTTTTCATTGATGACAGCCCACACAGAGCATGATGGTCGGTGACGATGGTGAAGTGGCGGCCGTAAAGGTACGGGCGAAATTTCTGAATCGACCAAACGATAGCCAGGCACTCTTGCTCTGTATTGGTGTAGTTCTGCTCAGCTGGAGAAAGTGTTCGGCTGGCATATGCTATGACTTGCTCTTTAGAGGCTGTATTACGTTGCAGAAGTACTGCGCCAATACCTTGTGCGCTTGCGTCAGTATGGAGTATGGTGGGGGCTCGATTATCGAAGTGGCGAAGCACTGGTCCGGAAGTAAGATGCCGCTTGAGAGCTTGAAAAGCCGACTCGCACTGGCAAGTCCACGTGAAAGAGGAACCAGTAACCAGTAGCTTGTGTAGAGGAGCTGCTATTGCTGCGAAGTTGCGTATAAATCTACGAAAATATGACGCCAATCCGAGGAAACTACGTAGATCTTTCTGTTGCTGGGGGCGAGGAAACTGGAGAACGGCACTAATCTTTTCGGGGTCAGGCTGGATGCCATCTTTTGAGACGACGTGACCCAATACTTTTATCGTCTTGCTTGCAAATTTGCATTTTTTTTGTATTGATCTGGAGACCAGCACTCGCAAGGCACTTGAGAACTTCGTCTAATTGATGAAGATGTTGGCTGAAGTCAGACGAAAAGATGACAACATCGTCCAGATAACAGAGGCATGTCTTCCATTTTAGACCACGAAGTACGTTGTCCATCATGCGCTCAAATGTGGCAGGAGCATTACAAAGGCCAAAAGGCATCGCGTTAAATTCATGAAGGCCATGCGGTGTAGCGAATGCGGTCTTTTCTTTGTCAGTCTCGTCCATCGGAATTTGCCAATATCCTGATCGAAGATCAAGGCTGGAGAAATACTCCGCCCCTTGTAGTGTGTCCAAAGCGTCGTCAATTCGAGGTATTGGATATACGTCCTTGCGCGTGATCTTATTGAGCGCTCGATAATCCACGCAAAAGGAACGGAGCCATCTTCTTTCTTTACCAGGACCACGGGAGACGCCCATAGGCTAGATGAAGGTCGTATTATCTTCCGCGCAAGCATGTCAGCAACCTGTTGTTCAATGACCTTTTGTTCGGACGGCGATACACGATAGGGGCGTCGTCGTATTATAGCGGAACCATCGGTTTCGATGCGGTGTGTAGCCGCAGAAGTTTGGCTCAACACAAGGGAACAGCTATCGAAACAGGCTTTGTGCTTTGCCAAGACCACCAGTAAGGCTTCGGACTGCGTGGCTGTTAGGTTAGAACCAAGAACGGCTCGAGGAGGGAAAGAATCATCCAAACCTGAGGTTGGTGTTGGTGATAAAGAAGGGCAAAGCGTGACTATAGACATAGGTTGAGTGTCGGCGAGGGTTGCCACAGTCATCCCTTTGGGCAGCATCACAGGATATGGGGTCGTGTTGCAAGCAGACAGAAGGGCGCGGCCACGTGAAAACCGGACGAGACAGGTGGCAATGAGAATTCCGCGAGATGTACAGCGGGAAGAAGAGGCGACTGGGGCGTCTCCGTCGGCGATCTCACTGCCTGTTACGGCTACAACGTCTTCGTGACAAGGACGCAGGGCGTAGTCTGCAGCGATGGCCAAGTTGCCCAACCCGATGCCCAACCCTGCATAAGTTCATGGATACACGTTGCGAGGACGATAAACTTAATGTGGTGTCGTAAGCCGTGGATGAGAACACGAGCAGTACACTGTCCGTCAATGTCAATGAATGCATTATTAGCACCACGCAAAATGGGTCCAAGATAAGGCGTTTTTACTTTACGGAGCCGGGAACACAGATCACTCCGAAGAACAGAAACGGCGGCACCGGTATCGATGAGAGCTGACGCGGGAACACCTTCGACAGTCACCTAAAGCATGTTGGCGGGGCTAACACGAGGAATTTTTGAAGACCGATAAAAAGCAGTTTCCCCTCCAAAAGCTGCAACAGTTAGTTTTCCGAGTGCTGGTCGACAAAATGGGAAGTGGGGCGAAGCGGTGATGTAGAGCGCCGGTAAGGCGATGGAGAACGACGTCTGGCCGAACGGGAACTATGAGGCAGATTGGGAGCAGCTGGAGGAGACGGAGAACGCTGTTGAGGGAACGAGTACGATCCGGGATAGTAGACGTTTGATCGGCGAGTGCGGTCTCTTTCGTGCTCAGCATAGCCTCGTCTTTCATCCTGCTGGCGACGGCGGCAGAAGCGAGATATATGGTCGCGTATACCACAGTAAAAACAAGCCGGACGAGGTGGACGCCACTGAGGGTAGGATGGCGCAGCAAGTGCTCTGGTTCCCATCGAAGCCAAATGGTCCTAGGAAACGCCAGTAGGCACGGAAGTCACGGTAGGGGTGGGTAGCGCGTAGGTAGGTGTGGAGCGCGCTACCGGAGCAAGATGCGTCGTGGGTGTAGTCATCGGTGTCAACTTCTGCTTTACGACCTCGCGCAAGTCGAAGGTGGGGGTTGGGGCGCAGGCAGCACGTGGACGCCTTAGGTCTTGTAGTTGAAGATTTTCGCGGATGATGGTGCGGATAAGAGCACGTAGATCTGGAGAATGGGGAACCTGACGATCGCTGCTGTCATGTGGAAGACGAATAGACTGCAGCTCGTCGAGGCGTTGACATGTTGAAGTGATGTCTTGGGCAGAAGCCGGATTTTGCACGATTAAGGCGTTGAACGCGAGAGGCCAAATGCCTTTTAAGATATGGCGAACGCGTTCGGCTTCCGTCATGCTAGGATTCGCACGGCGGCACAGAGCCAAGACATCCTCTATGTATGAGGTGTAAGACTCTTGGGGAAGTTGGCGGCGCGTTCCCAGCTTCTGTTTGGCGACTTCTGCACGGCCAGACGAGGAAGAAATGATTTGCCGCAGGTTGGAGGTAAACGCGGACCAAGCCGCGATGTCGGATTCGTGGTTGAAATACCACGTCTTTGCAACACCGGTCAAGTAGAAGGCGACGTGCCTCAATTTCTGGGTGTCGTTCCACTTGTTGCAAGAACTCACGCGGTCCTAGTGGTCGATCTAATCGTCGACGTCATCATCGCGGAGCCCCGCAAGGACAGGGGGATCGCGCTGAGGGCTCGTCACAGTCCAAGAGGGCGCCGCAGGCGGGGTCGTCTGTGTGGTAGGGTTAGAGGCGCAATGGAAGTGTCCATTGTTGTAGGGGTAGCGGGGTGCAGGCGGCGACCGGAACGGAGCTGCAGGGAGGACGGGAACGCGAGAGGACGTCGGGGTCTTGACGTACCTCCACCATTTTATAATACCGAGACCGATCAAGTTGTCCAGCGCTGTTCATTCCAAAAAAGGCAACGCCCCCAGCTCACGCGCGAAGCAGTAGAAGAACAGGGAAGATGATGATGGCTATGTACAAATGCAAGGACGAAGTACGTTAATAGTGCTTACAATATTATATATATATATATATATATATATATATATATTAAGGAGGGGTAGTCGGATCCTCGCAGTCCAGGGCTCTACTGGCCTCTGCCGCCTGCCTGTCCTGGCTAACTAAGGACTTTTGTCTTGCCAGGTCGGAGCGGGTGAGCTGTGCCTCTCACTGCTCTGTTGTGTTACTGTTATTTGGCCTATGAAGGGGCTTAGCGCCCTCCCAGGTTGCATGTATTAGGCAGGGCATGCCACCGGACAAAAGACAGTTGGCATTATAGCAAGTGGGTTACATGGCGTTCAGCAATTTCAGATGGGGGGATACCCTGGTATGTACTTCGCGCCATTCAGCGGCCTCTTCCGCACTAAGGTGTGGGTGAGGTGGCGGGTATTCCCTTCGGACTCCGTGCTGATGAGCAAGCGTATCTTTGGAATTTAAATTGATGGAATTTTGTGAGGGACAGTGAGAGTCGTTGGGGTTAGAAGAGGACGCCATGGCTCGGTTAGCAGACCCTCGTGCTAAGGCGTTAACCTGTTCGTTCCTCTGTACCCCCGGATGTCCCGGGCACCACAGTAGGCGACAACGGTGGTTGAAGGATTTGGGTATAATGGCGAGGCTAGCCGCAGTCACGTGCCTCTTGAGAAACATTCGACATGCCTCCCGGGAGGCCGTGATGACGACTGAGTCCCTTTGCGAACGCTCCGCGTGAGCGAGTGCGATCGCCGGTGCTAACATTTCGGCCGAGGTGAGGGATCCCGCCGTAGCCGACGCGGTTATTTTGTGCTTACAGATCGCATTCACGACTGCATGGGCGTACCTCCTTTGGTAGCGCTGCTCGGTCGTCTCTACATACGGAGCTTCGTCAGTGTAGACACGTATTGTACTTATGGTTATTGGAGAATGTTGATTGAATGTCTTCTACGCGTGCTTTGCGCCTTTCCTTGTCGTACTCAGAATTCATGTTCTTTGGAGTTGAAGCTGCTGTAATTTTGGATGTCACCGAAGGAGGGAGAGGTAGGGCCTGTTCTTTGAGACAAATAGGGTATGCTGGGATCTTTAGCGGAGCCAATATTGCCCTACCAGCTTTTTTGAAGCTGAGGCGTTCCCTCTGCCGCATCAGAGTGACCCACCTCAGTTCGCAAAAAAGAATTGTGTACTCCCAGAGCTAGCATGCGCTCCGTGGATGTACATTTAGGTACGCCCATAGCCAACTTGTGAGTGGTTCAGATTATCGTGATGGCCTGCCTTTCCTCCTCCCTGCTCAGGATTTGGTAAGGTAAGCCGCACGTCATTCGACCAACCACTAAGGCCGGTCCGAGCCTTAGGACGAGCCTTAGGGTATCGTCTTCTCGCATTCCCACCTTTCGATACGTCTCTCGACGTGTCCCTTCGGCGATGTTTTGGGTTGCGAATTTGAGAGTCTTGAGCGCCTGTGCCGCTCTCGCGTCACTCTGAAGCCCCACACCTAGGACTTGCGTCGTGGGTACCTCCCTGACCGTTTGGCGCTCAACCACGAAGCTAATCGATCCTCTGGATTTGTAGGCTTTCGCGTGTATCAGGATGACCTCGGATTTTTCGGGTGCGCACTTCAGCCCGCTCTATCGGGAAGATTTCTCCACCGCTAACACTGCGATTCGGAGCGTATATTTTTTATCCCCTAGGGAACCTCCGCTCGCCCAGAGCGTGATGACGTCCGCGTAGAGAGTGCAACCTAGACCGCGTATCTGATCCAGACAGCGCGCGACGCGACACATCGCCATGTTGAGAAGCAGAGGACGTATATTCGCTCCTCAAGGTGTTCCTTTGTTAAGAATTTAAATATCTACGATGTTATTTGGCCAATACTGATGCTTGCTCACGGTTGGAAAGAAACGCCCTTACGTAATTGCATGAGCGCTCACCACAACCCGCGAGTTCGAGTTCCCCGAGTGTTGCGGCGTGACAGACGTTGTCGAAGGCTCCTTCGAAGTCTAATGCTAGGGCTAGCCTCTCGTAGCCGTACGGTTAATTAGTTACAATTTCGTCCTTCAGTAGGAAGAACGCATGCTGACAAGATAAACCCGTGCGAAATCCCATCATGCACTCTGGGAACCAGCTCCGCTCCTCCAGATATCGTCATAATCAGCTATGTCATTTCAAAAGGCAAAAGTACACGTCTCGGAGCGATCGATACACTCCTTGTCATGTAGTTTTGTGACATGAAATGGCATATAAATTTATGACGAAGATGATGATTTCTAAGTTGTTACATACACGCAAAGGGGGATTGGTCAACAAGCCGGCTGTATAAGGGTGAGAGGGCATATAAAGTTTAGTAATATATAGTAAAGAAAAGCATTAATTAAGATCTTCTACAATCACTATTTAATAAAAGAGGAGTAGAAGGAACGTGCAGATCACAGGAAACGCAAAACAAACTTTCAAGAGGAAAAGGAAGTATACCAAAGAAAAGAAAAAAAGCTAATCGGCAATATTTGTAAATGGACAACATGAAACTTGGGGGAAGCATGATAATTTTGGAGAGAGAAACAAAATTATCTAGCCGATTATCATTGCAAACCACGATGATATTGAAATACAGACGTATTCATTCATTTGTATTCTTTCTGTTCGCTGTTTTCTGTTGCTGTGTTCTCCATATATGCTAAGGTGCGGGTCACTTCCTCTAAACTCTTCCTGCTCATCTGCTTCGTACATTGCAGAGAGTCGCCTTCCTGTTTTTGAACGACAAACAGAAAAAAAAACAAGGCGTCCGAGGCCTCAATAGACAAAGTCGTCAAGAAAATTCACCAGAGCTTAAGACCTAAGGAAAATAAAAGAACAGTGCTTTGCTGTTCTTTGTTACCCCGAACATTATCGTTACTTCCAACCCACCACTTCGTAACCTTTACCGGCAACGTATTTCATCATCATCATCATCATCCTGGTTACACCCACTCCAGGGCAAAGGCCTCTCCCATACTTCAACTACCCCCGTCTTGTACTAATTGTGGCCATGTTTTCCCTGCAAACTTCTTAATCTCATCCTACCACCTAACTTTCTGCCGTCCCCTGCTACGCTTCTCTTCCCTTGTAATCCAGTCCGTAACTCTTAATGACCATCGGTTATCTTCCCTCCTCATTACATGTCCTTACCGTGACCATTTCTTTTTCTTGATTTCAACTAAGATGTCATTTACTAGCGTTTTTCCCTCACCCAATCTGCTGCTTTCTTATCCCTTAACGTTACACCTATCATTCTTCTTTCCATAGCTCGTTGCGTCGTCCTCAATTTATGTAGAACCCTTCTCGTAAGCCTCCAGGTTTCGGCCCCGTACGTGAGTACTGGTAAGACACAACTGTTATACACTTTTCTCTTGAGGGATAATGGCAACCTGCTGTTCATGATCTGAGAATGCCTGCCAAACGCACCCCAGCCCATTCTTATACTTCTGATTATTTCAGTCTCATGATCCGGACCCGCGGTCACTAGCTGTCCTAAGTAGATGTATTCCCTTCCCACTTCCAGTGCCTCGCTACCTATCGTAAACTGCTGTTCTGTTCCGAGGCTGTTAAACATTACTTTAGTTTTATGCAGACTAATTTTTAGACCCATTCTTCTGCTTTGCCTCTCCAGGTCAGTGAGCATGCATTGCAATAGGTACCCTGAGTTACTAAGCAAGGTAATATCATCAGCGAATCGCAAGTTACTAAGGTATTCTCCATCAACTTTTATCCCCAATTCTTCCCAATCCAGGTCTCTGAATACCTCCTGTAAACACGCTGTGAATAGCATTGGAGATATCGTATCTCCCAGCCTGACGCCTTTCTTTATTGGGATCTTGTTGCTTTCTTTATGGAGGACTACGGTGGATGTGGAGCCGCTATAGATATCTTTCAGTATTTTTACATACGGCTCGTCTACACCCTGATTCCGCAATGCCTCCATGACTGCTGAGGTTTCGACTGAATCAAACGCCTTCTCGTAATCAATGAAAGCTATATATAAGGGTTGCTTATATTCTGCACATTTGTCCATCGCCTGATTGATAGTGTGAATATGGTCTACTGTTGAGTAGCCTTTACGGAATCCTGCCTGGTCCATTGGTTGACAGAAGTCTAAGGTGTTCCTGATTTTATTTGCGATTACCTTAGTAAATACTTTGTAGGCAACGGACAGTAAGCTGGTCGGTCTATAATTTTTCAAGTCCTTGGCGTCCCCTTTCGTATGGACTAGGATTATGTTAGCGTTCTTCCAAGATTCCGCTACGCTCGAAGTCATGAGGCATTGCGTATAGAGGGTGGCCATGCAGTTTTTTCTAGGACAATCTGCCTATCATCCTTCAATTGTATTTCCACCATCCACTATTGTATTTTAATGGTTGCTAAACTATTGCGGAATTGTCGGCAACGACAGCGCAGATGAAGCTGCGGTTCGGCTCACCAAAAACATCAGCTGGTTCCTATACCAATTTCAAGAATTGATGCTGCACGACAACTTCAATCACTTGCTCGCCACATCACACGTATACGATGGAATTCACCGGGTTTCACCAACTCACGCTTGCACTCTGTCGACTCTAACTTGCGACTTCGCGTGCCAACCTGGTTTCTCGCTTCGCGAAACAACTTTACTGTGTCGCATGTGGTTGGGCGTCGCATTTACATATTCCTATTCAATCCTGGTGCAGCGTGCAATTTGTGCGGGCGTAATGAGACTCTATATCACGTTCTGTGTCACTGCCCATCCTTTGACACTCAACGATGTACTTTACAAGCAAAACTCAACCTGCTAGACAATAGAGCGCTCTCAGAAGAAAAGATCCTTGGACCATGGCCTGTGCGTTCTTGCATGCAAAAGGCCACAAAAGCCATTCTGCATTTCTTGGACACTGGAGTGTGTGAACGCTTGTGACGGTGGAGATTCCTCTGCGACTGACTGTGATTGACTGACTATTATAACTATTTTCTCTCCTTACCTTTTCTTCTCTATTCACCCTACCCAAGTGTAGGGTAGCCAGCCAGGCACGTCATTGGTTAATCTCCCTACCTTTCCCTCTTCGTCACTCTCTCTATCTTCCCGGCAGACTGATAACGGTGATTTCTGGAAACGGTATGTAATTGACAATGTGTCTGAATGCGCTTTCAATAATACGGCTGAATCCTTTGGACTTTCAAGCAAAAGCACTCCTTTAACAATCTGTAGAGTGAGACGAGCAGTTGTTGCACGTGTGCTTTGAAATCACAGACTACCTTCATGGACGATAAACGAATCCAATAGAACTAAAACAAAACCACACGTATTCCTAGAGCAACGTATGGACATTGTCTACACTTATTTACACGAGACCCTTCACGCGTGATCTGGATGACACGTTGTGACGCTGTTTTGAGCTCTCTTGTCATTTATTCGCTTCTACGGATATATTTTGCTCCAAATAAACATACAATCAGCCTTCTTAGTGGTCACCGAGATCCCTCAGGCGATGTTGATTGGACGAGCCGCACGCTGGCCTTACTTGGAGGACAAAGATGGCGGAAGGCGACACACACGTGCCAATTCAAAGGAACCGACACGAAGTCGCATGGTACAACCATACTCATCGCTGTTTACTCGTTAACCTGCACCAACTCTTACGCCATCGTCACACCGAGAGGCCATCACTGTGACTTCTGAGTCTGAACGAAGCGCCAATTTGCGTGATGTACAACTGGAATGCATGCAGGCATATTAATTTCTCACCACAACTGTGTCAGTGCGCTGCCATACGGAAGTACCTACTCTGTTAACTGTTAGCTGCAAGAACGTTATGCTTACCTTTGTAGCCCTTCTCTGACGCCAACAGACCATGTTATGCCCATTTCAGACGACGTGTTTGCGATTTACGTGAACATATAGCGTAAGAGAGCATGTTTGCTTTTTACAAGCTCTGAAGATACAGATTGTGGTTAAATGAAATTGCAAACGACGGGAACAGAGAGAAAAGACAAAATAAATACAAAAGCATGGACTGAAGCCAAGCGTAAATTATTTTCGTGCTCTTTCATTTGTTTCGTTTTTCTTTATTTTCTCCCTCTTTTTCTTTTGTTCCATTAGTTTTCAAAAGGCGGTATATCACTCACTCATCAGTAATTCCCTCATAAAACCAAGGATGATCATATACTAGAGTGGTTCCAGTTATCCTAATAGTAATCTAAATCGGACAGGCATGCTGCGCTCATTTCTTCTAGAAATGCGTCATAAAGGCAATTCGGCTACTGAAAGGAAGAAAGACGCTGGCGACTCGAGGTAAACCTGGAAACGTGCGTGCGCTGTAAACCGGGTTACCAAGTCGGTGCCTACACGCGCCCAGCACGCGTAGCAGCGGCGCCGTATCGTTCCAACTGTACCGGCGCGGGTAACAAGGCCTGTGGGTAAACAACCCATGGGTGGGACGCACAGCAGCGCGCATTATTCGCTCACGCTCTGTCGGCGTCGGTTATCGCGAGGAGCCTAGGACACATTGAGTTCGCTGCCTGCTGTTGACACAAGGGGTGGGGCACTCGCCGCGATGCTGCTGCTTCTATGCGCTTTTGCCTCACACACTCGGAACGTGCAGTGTGCACTGTGCACTTGTTGCTTTACGCGAGTCCCCAGCGTCGCGTATGCGCAGCTGTAGCTTTGCGTGGTCTTCTTCCATTAGACACCATTTGTTGTCGATGGCTTTTCGTAGTGCCTGGACTGTTAACGCCGATGTTGGTGTCGACATTTGTCGATTCACCCTCTTTTGTGGAATGAGATGAAAATGAGCCAAGCTCATAACCGAGTCGGCAATGTTACATAAAGGCACTGCGCAGTTTTTCAGCACGCCAGCATAGACGTAGACAATGAGGGCTTAATGCCACAATTCCAATACTTTTATTTAGCGCAGCCATATGCAACGTATATGCAGTGACAGAGTAGCTGATTCTGTCCATACTCATTCACGTGAGCAGCTCGGCATACATCGACACGCGGGATGAGCTCCATCAGCATACCTAACCGGAACTGCAGCATTAACGAAAGCTGGCACTGTGAAAGAGGACGAAAGTTGCGTGCCTGGGCTGAACCACTCGTGTGCTGGAAGAGCATGCAGCCTTGAAACAAAGAGCCTAGAGAAACAAATAACCTAGAGAGAGAGAGAGAGAGAGAGAGAGAGAGAAAGAGAGAGAGAGAGAGGAATATAGGAAGGCAGGGATGTTAACCAGTCAAAGGTCTGGTTGGCTACCCTACGCTGGGGGAAGGGAGAAAGGGAAGAGAGAGAAGGGAGAGAGAAGGTGAAAATACGTGTACGGACAGTACTTGAGTAAAAGCCGCTTTTGCAAACCAGACGTTTTGAGACAGAACAAAAGTGTCTTCACTGCCTTCTGAGCCGATGATCGGTGGGGACGGTGCTCTAGTAATGTCTGTTCACTCAGAGGACGATCATCGAATTTCCTGAAAGCGTTGGACAAAGATTGTCTTTGTGTTTGAAATTGAGGACAATGCCACAATAAGTGGTCAATACTCTCCTCGCACCCGCAAACATCACACGTAGGACTATCAGTCATTCTAATTAGTGCTGAGTAGGCATTCGTGAAGGCAACTCCAAGCCACAACCGACACAGAAGAGACGTTTCGCGTCGGTGCAGACCGGCCGGAGGTCTGAGTTGAAGTGACGGGTTTAGTCTGTGCAGTCTTGTGCGCCTTGCATGTGCGGTATTCCACTCTGCTAAGGAGATCTTGCGAGCTAGATTGCGAAGTTGTCTCACAGCGTCGGTCCTTGAGAGAGGAATGGGGACGCAGCGGTATTCTTGGTTTGACATCCGAGCTGCCTTATGTGCCTCATCATTTCCTATGATACCGCAATGACCTGGTATCCACTGAAAATATATATCATGGCCTTTTTCTCCTAAATAATGGACAAGTTCCACGATTTCGCACGTGAGCTGATCGTGAGTTCCATGTCGGAAAAACGACTGCACACATTGCAAAGCCGGCCTTGAATCGCAGAAGACTGCCCATTTCCAGGCACTTTCAGCACTTATCACAAGAAGGGTGTCGCGGAGAGCCGCGAGCTCCGCAGCTGTGGACGTAGTGAGATTGGAAGTCTTGAACCACTGGGTTATTCTCATTGTTGGTATAATTACAGCGCCACCGGAACGGGTTGATGTAGTTGATCCATCAGTATATATGTGTGTGCAGTCACTGTATTTCTCGTACAAACGAAGTAAAGTTAGTTGCTTTAGTGGTGATGACGGCAAGTCCGACTTTTTTTGAAGACCTAGGATTGTAAGATTTACTTGAGTACGGTGCACACACCATGGAGGAATGGAAGGTCTTGCCGCAGGTCTGTAACCTGACCGGTGCACGGTGCGCGAAGACAGTCGCACTGAATGTCATGTGGGGCCTACCTACTGGGAGACTTGCGAGGTGGTGGGCAGGGGTCCGGGCGAAGTGTCGTATGTGCACACGCATTGTTTCAATGCTAATGTGCGTTGTAGGAGTGGAATCTTGAGCGACTGCAATAACTTCAGTCGTTGACGAACTCCGCGGTAGACCGAGGCATATCTTGAGGGCTTGGCCTTGGATGCTTTGGATTATATTCAGGTTAGTTCTGCGGGTGTTGGACATGACCGGTAGGCATTACCACAGGAATCGAATAAAGAGGGCCCTGTACAGTTGCAGCATAGATTGTGTTGGCACTCCCCAAGTCTTTCCTGCTAGGAACTTAAACATATGGCAAATTCCTGTCAGACGTTTTCTCACATAATTCACGTGAGGGGTCCAGGAGAGATTTCTGTCAATGACCATCCCCAGAAATCTGTGGCTCGTGCTGTACGATATCAATTGTCCGTCGACGGATATCACGTATGGAGGCATTGATTTCCTGGTAAACGCCACTACTGCACATTTTTCATATGATATATGAAGTCCTTGTTCTCGAAGGTAGGACGATGTTAAAGTGGCTGCCTTCTGTAGCCACGCGCGAAGCTGCAGTGGCGTCACAGCCGACGTCCAATTGCAAATGTCGTCGGCATAGATGGAGAGCCTAACGGTGCATGGCAGGATGTCGGCGAGCCCAATGAGTGTTAGAATGAAGAGCGCTAAGCTCAGTACTCCACCTTGAGGCACCCCATGGTTACTGTAATGCTGAGACGTCGGGCCATCCTCGGTAAGTACAAAAAATGATCTCTTTTGCAGATAGTCACTTATCCAGAAATAGACCTTGCCACTAAGCCCTACTGCCTCTAGCGCGTTGAAAATCGCTTCGTGCGTTACGTTATCGCACGCTCCTTTAACATCCAGAAACAGGGCAGCAGATAGTCCTTTGCAGGACTTCTGGTGCTGGACGTAAGTCACTAAGTCGATAACGTTGTCAATGGAAGAACGGTGACGCTTGAAACCGGCCACTGCATCTGGGTATACCTGGTAATGTTCGAGGTACCATTCTAACCCTGCTAGAACAATCCTCTCCATCAGTTTTCCGATGCAACTGGCAAGCGCAATTGGACGGTATGATGCAATGTCAACTAGTGACGTGCCAGGCTTGAGAAGTGAAATTAGATGACTGGTCTTCTATTCCTGGGGAACCGTATCTGTCTGCCAGGAGTTGCTGAACAAGAGCAGGAGCACTTTGCGAGCATGTTCGCCAAGATTACATAGGGCACGGTAGGTTATACCGTCGGGTCCTTGTGAAGATGAACGCTTGCACAAGGCCAGTGCAGCTTCGAGTTCGTCCATGGAGAAAGGACTGTCCATGCGGAGGTCACGTGAAATCGGTGAGTGGTCGAGCGTCGATGTTCCAGCGGAACTAGTTTCGCCAGCGATCCTCCTGCAGAAAGCTTCAGCGACGTCAATCTCGCTGCATTGTTGGTGAAGGGCCAAAGACCTAAATGAGTGGCACTGCTGAGGGGTTCCACGGAGACCACGAACAGTTCTCTATATGTGAGACAAAGGATTTCGTGGATCCCGAGACTGGCAGAATGACTTCCATCTTTGCGATGCAAGTTGGTCCATGCGACGCTGAATTTTCTTTTGAGTTCTTCTGGCCAACCTCAAGTCATGTACAGACTTAGTGCGGCTGTATCTTCGCTCAGCACGGCGACGAATTGCACGAAGCTTCTCCAGCTCGATGTCGTATTCGGTGCATGTATATATTCTCGGAAGCGAATGTGTGGCAGCCTCTAGGGCACCCTTTATGATGTCATCTAGGCTAGAGGACAAGTCATCTCTACAGCTGTCTTCGACAATTGATTTGAACATTGGCCAGTCGCTGCATTGTGTGACGCCCGCTAACTTAGAGCCCGTCAACCCTTCAATCCTAAGATAAATGGGTAGGTGGTCACTTCCCCGCGTTTCAATATCCGAAAACCACCTGAGCTTTCCAGTGAAGGAGCGTGAAACAAAGGTGAAGTCCAGGCAGCTACAGTAGGCAGTTCCATGCAGAAAGGAGGGGCTTCCATCATTTGACAAGCACAGTTCTTGTTCGGAGGCAAATGACACTAATATTTTGCCTTTCGAGTTTACCTTAAAACTTCCCCAGAGATGGTGGTGGGCATTAAAATCTCCAGTCATCATCAAAGGCTGCGGAGTCGGTGTCGTGATTCGCCGTAACCGCTCGCAGTCTAGCCGACTTGAGGGCGACATGTAGGCTCCAACTACTGTGAAAGTGAGCTTGCCTTTCTTCGCTGGGAGACATACGTACTGGTTTTCTTGGTCAGGCGGCACTGGATGATGGACATATGTAAGATCACGTCGTATGATGACGATGATCTTGCTGCAGTCTCCGTAGGTGGCGGACATGAAACACTCATACCCGGACAGTCTTATGTTATCTGATAGGGGCTCGCAGATGACGATGATTGCGAACTCATTCGTGAACACAAACTGTCGAAAGTCCGACATGCGTGACTTAAGTTCTCTGGCGTTCCACTGAGATGTCGATGCGTTCCGGACTTCGTCTAGAAACGACGGCTTCTGAAGAGCCACGATTTCAACCAAGAGCTGCAAGTACTGGACTTAAAGTGTCCAGGACCTGTAGCGCGCTTTGTGCAGATGAAGATTTCATGTTGGTAAGCATAACGCGTATGGCATTCATGAGCGACCGCAGAATGTTGATGACCTGGAGATCATCAGCCAGCGTCGCTTCAATAGTTTCCGAAGCAGTCGAAGTTGGTGCGTTTTGAGGCAACTTAGCAGGGAGCTGTGCCCTCGGTAGCTCAGGCCATTCTTCCGGACGCGCGAGCCTCTCCGCTTTGTTTGCTTTCCTTGTATCTGCCTTGGCGGCACTGTGCGTTGACTCGGCAATCCTTCTGGCGGAAGATGGCGTGTTCCTATCTGCAGTTGCGGAATGTCGCGAACGTTTTCGGTGTCGATGGCGACGTCGCCGAACAGCGGCAGCAGCCTTTCGATGCGTAGAATTGTCCCGATCCATTCGTTTTAGGATGGCGAATTCCTACCGCACCCGCGGGCAATCCTTTGATGAGGCCTTGAGAGGACCACTGCAGTTAGGGCACTTTAGAACATCTGTGCTGCAGGCGTCTTCTGAATGGGACTCAGAGCACCGCGGGCACACGATGTTATTCACGCAGACACCCTCTACGTGGCCAATCTTGCAACACTTGGAACACTGTAGGGGCTTCGGTACGAATGGTCGCACTGGATGGCGGACATGTCCTACTTTGACGTGGGAAGGAAGGCTGTCTCCTTCAAACAATATCTTCACACAGCGTGTGTTTCCCAGTCTGCAAATCCTCGTAATGAAAGTGCCTTCTGTCGTTGGCTTGATCAGTACTGGCAAGTCGTCATTCGGGATGGCAACGTCGACGTCACAAATGACGCCCGCAGTACCATCGCCGCCTGTATGGATCATTGATCGCACCTTTACGTTGTAGATCTCAGTTATATTACGTAGGTCTTGTAGGGCGCTGCGATGTAAGACATCAACTGCCAAGACATTCTTCCGCGAGTTTATTCGCGTGTCTTTAGTCTCATTTGGTGCGATTCTCTCGAGTAATGAAGAGAGGACTTGCCTGTTGAGGAGCCGCAAATTTGTCGCCGGGTCCACGAGCATAAAGAGCATAGTGTGCGGTCAGTGCAGCGGTGCACTCTTCAAGGTAGAAGCACTTGACGATAAAGAAGCCTGCAGTGGTCTTCTTTTCAATGATCTACTCATCACGACCTGGAAGTAATCGTCTGACGAGTCGTAGCTGTCCGAACATAAGCCAGTTGCCTCGCTGTCTGTATCGCTTGAAACACTTTCACGTTTCCTGGACGCTATCCGACCTGACGACTGCGCATCTGGAAAGTCCTCGGAGATCTCTTCATTCATTGCCACAATGAGGGAGCGGCAGCTCCCAGAAATGCAGGGAAACAAAGCGAAAAAGCTGAGACAAAGGCACAAGCGTTCTATCAAAGAATCACTTCATCTTCCCCCTCCCCCCTTCTAAAATAATCTAAGTATCTAATAGATCCCGGAGGCAGATGGCTGAATATTGAGATACTGATTAGGCTATAGAGCTCAGTGCGCACTGGGGTTCAAAAATTTTTTTTTATTCTGCATGATGTCTAAAAGCGTCTCTTCATTAGCCGAACTAATTCGGCAACGGTCGCTTCCATAGAGTGCTTGCTTTTAAGACAGCACTACAGATAAGCCCTTTTTGCCCTAGCATGAGGACGTGACGAGGATACAAGGAACCTAGTTCGCTAGTGAGTCCTATAATCGAGGTCGACATTTATATAAAAGTTAGATTTTCATATGAGTGGTGAAGCAGGAGCTGAAAAAAGTGTAAATATGGAAAGAGTTTTCGCAGTTAAAATTGAACTGAGATCCGTGCATGATGTTCAGAATCATACGTAAAAGAACAGCGAGAACATGCACATGAAACTCATAAATATAAAGGACTATTATTTTTTATGAGTGGGCATGGCAGTGGCACATCAGACATGTTGACGAACCCGTTTCGCTACGCTGTGCAGGTTCTCGCAGTGGCTCTGGGCATGCAGTCCGTAATGCAGGGCTTTGCGACGACAAGGCTGCCTACAAACGATCTTCGATCCAGTGGCTTAGACGGAACGGCACGTGTGGACCAGTGTGTCATCACGGAAATCAACGTTGCACCTGTGACAGCATCTGCGACTGCGCCAAAGCTAGTCACATCTCATCACGTGAACGTTCGAGACGGTATAAAATGCTTCGACGCAGCGACTGCAATCAGTGGGCATGGCAGCGGCACATCAGACATTTTGACGAACCCGTTTCGCTACGCTGTGCAGGTTCTCGCAGTGGCTCTGGGCATGCAGTCCGTAATGCAGGGCTTTGCGACGACAAGGCTGCCTACAAACGATCTTCAATCCAGTGGCTTAGACGGAACGGCACGTGTGGACCAGTGCGTCATCACGGAAATCAACGTTGCACCTGTGACAGCATCTGCGACTGCGCCAAAGCTAGTCACATCTCATCACGTGAACGTTCGAGACGGTATAAAATGCTTCGACGCAGCGACTGCAATCAGTGGGCATGGCAGCGGCACATCAGACATTTTGACGAACCCGTTTCGCTTCGCTGTGCAGGTTGGTGTTTACTTACCTACACAAGGCTACCGTAATGATGACCGCTTTTTGGTGTTGCTGCCGTGCCTGCCCCATATTGGTGATTTCTTTTCATGTATTTTGTCATTTAAACAGAATCTTTTGCTATGTGGTGACGTTGAGGCCAACCCAGGCCCAACTGAGCGCGAAATGTTGATGGAACTTCTTCAGGGGCAAAGTAACATGACTGCATCTATCAATGATGTTCTGGCAAAACAGGGGAAAATGGAAGCTGACATTGCAAGCGTGTCCGAGAGAATCAATGGTTTAGAAGCACAGATGAACGTAATAGCTGAGTTAAAGGCAGAAATGAAGGGATTGAAATCTACAGTAGTAAAACTTGAAAGTAACGTGTCATTCTTGACATTCAAGGTCGACGAACTAGAGAATAGAAGTCGAAGGAATAATTTAGTTATATTTGGCATACTAGAAGAAACCACTGAAAGCCCTGATGAACTTACAAATACAATAAGAGAGAGAGAAAGAAACGTTTATTGTACGAAACAGTGTCCCGAGCGAGGACGGGGATCACCCTAAGGTGGGAAGGCTCCTTAGTCCAGGAACCCTCTGGCTTCGACTGCCCTCTTGGCCCTGGCGACGAGTTGTCGTTGGTCTTCCAGGTCCCCGAGGGTTAGCTTGGCCTCCCACGTTTCAAATAGGTCGTTTGATTCTATTGCTCGTTTTGCGTGCGTCTCTAGTTGCATTTCGCTGCCTTCCTGCCACGGGCATTCCAGGATCAAGTGTGCCAGAGTGTCGGGTACGTTGCAGAGTGCGCAGAGGTATCCGTAGAGCGTCGGGTAGAGGCGATGCATTATCATTCCGTGCGTGTACGTATTACTTTGCAGGCGTCTGAGGATCAGGCTTTCTTCTCTGTCGAGTTTAGGGTGCGGTGGAGGGTACACTCGACGCTCGAGCCTGTAATGTTGCAATATGGCCGAATAGTTGGTGGGTACGGCCTCCGTCTCTTCTGTCGCGGGTCCGAGAGCGCGTGGGGAGAGGGGAGCCCGGCTGACGTGCTCGCGGGCAGCGGCGTGGGCCGCTTCGTTCCCCTGTAGTCCCTCGTGTCCGGGTACCCACGTTACGGAGGTGTACGGGAGCGGAGTGCCTCGTCGTTTTAGTATCTTGAGTGCATCGGCCGAGATGCGGCCCCTCAAGAAGTTTCTGCAGGCGGCCTGAGAGTCAGTGAATGTAACCACTGAGTCTGTGCATGTAGTGGTGGCGAGGGCGATGGCCGCTTCTTCAGCCGTTTCCGGGTTGCGTGCCTTGACGGTTGCCGATGCTAGCTCGGAGCCTTGGTAGTCTACCACGCTGAGAGCGTACGCGTTTCGATGCGGATACTTGGCCGCGTCGGTGTAGCGGGCATTCGGGTCATGCTTGAAACTTCGTTGGATGGCGTTGGCTCTAGCCTGTCTTCTACTCTTGTGATATATGGGATGCATGTTGCGCGGGACACGTGCGATGCATATGCACTCTCGAACGTCCGGTGGTATTCGCTCTTTCTTGTCCGTGTCTGCGACATACGTCTCGCTGTAGTTCAGGTGTCGCAGTACTGATCTCCCTGTGGGCGTGAGCTTGAGGCGTTCTAGCTGGCTGTTCTTGTGCGCTTCGGCGAGCTCTTGCCACGTGTTGTGGACGCCCATCTTAAGGAGACGTGATGTAGAGGCCATGGCGGGTAGTCCCAGGGCGACTTTGATTGCCTTCCTTATCATGATGTTGAGCTTTTTTATTTCACCGTTCTTTAAAGCCAGGTACGGCGTGCCGTATGTGATGCGGCTGGTGAGCAGTGCTTGTATTATGCTTAGAGTGTCTTGCTCCTTGAGCCCGCTTCTTTGGTTTGAGATCCTCTTGAAAAGGTGCGTGAGTTGCGAAAGGGTGCGTTCTAGTCTCGGTAGGCTTGCAGCTCCCTATCCGTCTTTGTGGATGTGGAGTCCAAGTATTCGTATGGTGTCGACTTTCGGGATTGTTGTCCCGTTGAGTGTGATGGTAGGGTCGGGCTCTTCGTAGTTAGGTGGTCGGCCTCTCGTTCTTGCTTTCAGGACTAGGTGCTCAGACTTCTCTGGGGCGCAGCGGAGACCGCAGTCGCGGAGATAGCTTTCGATGGCGTCGACGGCTTCTTGTAAGCTACTTTCTTGCCTTCCAATGTTCGTAGCTCTGGTCCAGAGCGTGACGTCATCAGCATACATCGCGTGACGCAGATCTGGTATGGTCTCGAGGAGTGGGGATAGCTTGATCATAGCTACGTTAAAGAGTAGCGGTGAAATGACCGACCCCTGCGGGGTGCCTCTGTTTGGAAGTAGGAAGCTTTCACTGCGGATGTTGCAGATTCCGACTGTTGCCGTGCGGTCCATCAGAAAGTTTCTGACGTATGCGTAGGTCCTAGCGCCGCAGCCGGTGTCTTCGAGATTGGTGAGGCTGGCGTCGTGGCTAACGTTATCAAAGGCTCCCTTGACGTCTACTGCCACTATGGAGTATTTGCTTCGATTGTTTAAGTGATCTAGAAGGCCTTCCTTTAGTTGTAAGAGAACGTCCTGCGTTGAGAGGTGCTGCCTGAAGCCGAACATGGTGTCTGGTAGGTGACCGTTGTCTTCCAGGTACTCGGTAATGCGATCGTGAACCATATGTTCGAAAAGCTTTCCCGCGCACGAGGTGAGGGAAATTGGGCGTAGGTTCTCCAAGCTGAGAGGTTTGTTGGGCTTGGGGATCATGGTAATGTCCGAGTGTTTCCACACAGCAGGCAGTTCTCCTTTCTCCCAGCACTCATTGTAGTAACGGAGGAGAGCCTCGGTGGCCTGCGGCGGTAGGTTGCGTAGGTGTTTGTTAATGATCCGGTCTTTACCAGGGCTAGTATTTCTGGTCAGCTTGGATAGGGCTACGTGGATTTCGGACTGCGTGAAGGGTCGGTCGAGTTCTGTATTCGGTTTTCCAGAGTATTCTTTGCTGCGAGTTGACGCGGTAGAGGGTGCGTCTCCGCATAGTTTCTTTTGTAGTTCTCGCAGGAGGTGTTCTTCTGATCCGGCGTGGTTGTGGATAAGACTGTGAAGATGTTGCTTCTGTTTCGTTTTGGTGGGTTCAGTGGCCAGGAGTGCGCGTAGGAGGTGCCAGGTCCTCTTCGTGCTCAGAGTCCCCTGTAGCTTGTCACAGAAAGCGTGCCAGTTCTGCCTGGCGAGGTGGTCCGCATAGTCTTGAGCCTGCTTGGTCAGGAGAGCAATACGTGTTTTTAGCTTTCTGTTAAGCTTTTGTCGCTTCCATCTCTTCAGGAGGCCACGTCTTGCCTCCCAAAGATGGAGGAGGTGCGTGTCGACCGCGGGTGTATCGGCATCGAGTTGTATGATCTTGGTGTAACGTTCTGCTGTGTCTAATACATTTTTGAGCCACTCGTCAATGTCAGTTATGCTTGCTCCGGAATCTAGATTGTCCCTAAAGGATTTCCATTCAGTTAACCGTGCAGTTCCGGTCTTGTTCTGTTTACGGGTGTGTGCTACATCTAATTGGAGGATATGGTGATCGCTACCTAAGGTTTCGTGGAGTCGACTCCACTCTGCCCAGGGGACGTCAGCAGTAAAGGTTAGATCGGGGTTGGTGTCCCTCGAGACGCTGTTTCCAATTCTTGTGGTCTGGAGAGGATCATTCCAGAGGGTGAGTCTGTGTTGCTGGGCAGCATCATGCACTCTAGCACCCTTCTTTGTGGTGGTATGATAGCCCCATGCCGTGTGCGAGGCGTTGAAGTCTCCCACTATGACGAGTTGGTGTCCATTCGTGGATTTCCTGATTTTTCGCACAAAGTGATCGAAGTCCGGTAGCTGGTCGCGAGGCGGGCTGTACACGCTGGCCACGAATAGGCTTTTCTGCGTCTTTCGTTCCGGTAAAACCTCGATTAAGGTGTGTTCGGTCTGGGTGTCCTCTACGTCATGTTTTTGGGCTGTGAAAGTTTTCTTCACCAGTATGGCAGTTCGTCGGGTTTGTGCATATGTGGCGTATCCTTGCAGTCGAACGGTCTGCGTGTTGGTTTCCTGTAGTGCTATGACGTCGGGTTGATTCAGCTTGACGAATTCTTGTAGATTGGCGTGTCGAGGGCGGTATGATAGACAGTTCCATTGCCATATGCGTATAGTTGAATGCTGGTTCTTTGCCTTGTGGTTAAGGGTCGCCATCGTCGTAAGATTCGAATTCGCGTCGGCGATCGCGAGTGGGCGAGACCGAGTGAGAGTCGCTGTGGCTGTTCGCCCGTGCCTTCTTCCGAGTCGTGGGGCGCGAATTGTCGAGCTGTGCTTTAGTGATATAGTTGTTCTTTACATGCGCGATAAAATTGCTGAGCTGTGGTGCGATCCCATCAATTTTGGCGTTTAACGTGGCGATCTTGTTTTCGAAGGTAGCGGCTGTTTTTTCGACAGCTGATTGGACAGCTTTTTCCATTGTGGCGTGAATGTTCTTCATAAAGGCTTCTTGAAATATCAGGCACCTTGCATCTACTATGGCTTCAACGTCGGCCTTGGTCAACGTCGTTCCCGACTGTCTGTTTATGTTTTCGAGCTCCTGGCATTTTCGATGCAGCTTGTCTGTGAGTTCTTGTTGCTCTTTGCATTTTTGAAGCAGTTTGTCGGTGAGCTCTTGCTGTTTCTGTTGACTGCGGAGTAGCTTGTCTATGAGGTCTTGCTGGCTTTGTAATTGGCTGTGCTGATTCTGCAGTTTGCTCTGTTGGTTCTGCTGCTTGTTTGCTGGGACCCGAATGACTGCCGCTTCGGCCGATGCATCCAAGCTGCTCGTACCAGCCGAGTCGCTCGAGCCGTTTACCGCATCGGCGTAGCTCGCGCGTTTGACTGAGCGGGAGCGAGAGCGGGAACGTGAGCGCGAAGCACTTCGCAGTATTGGCTTGGAGCTGCTGCGCCTGGGCGAGCTGCCCGCACTGACACTGCTCGAACTGGTGGCCGAGGTGCCCAGCTCCGGGAACTCTTCACTGCTGGAGCTCCAGCGGTTGTCTCTTTCTTGTAGTCTGTTAAGGCGCTGTTGCCGTATATTGTAGGGTGGAGGGCTTGGCTTCAGTTTCTTCTTGCACTCTGTACTTGCAGTTTCGTGCGCTTCTCCGCAGAGCTTGCAGGTCGGTTTGCAGTCATGGTCTTGTGGTTGTCCAGTCTTGCCGCACTTGTAGCAAAAATCTGGGATGGGTTTCGGACAGACGTCTTGGCGGTGTCCCGTGTTGCCACAGGTGCGGCAGTACTGCACTGACTTGCGATACGGTCTGCAGCGGAAGTCTACGCTCTGGAAGATGATGTAGTAGGGAACGTGCGGTCCTTCGAAGAAGACGATTGCCGCGGTCGACTGACCCATCATTCGGGCGTGAAGGACGGTGTATCGTGCCGGTGCTCGGATTCCTGCCATAAGTTCTGCGGTGCTTGTTCCTGGTATGAGGCCATTGATGACGCCTCGGGATACGTCGTCAGGGGTTCGTATGTTGCCTTTGACGTTGTGGTAAGTGCCTCCGAGCTGTATTCTGTTGATGCTGACCAGCATCTTGGCGTCTTCCTTGTCGGCCGTGCTTGCGATGATTAAATTTTCGATTCTCTGTACTTGTACGCGTACTTTATCATTGAAGTCCTGCTGCGATAGTCCACTAGCTCTACCGATGGCGTGCATGACTGCGACGGTATGCCATTTGGCGAGGTCGAGGCCTGCTTGCGGGCGGTAGACGATCTTAAAGTCGTCAAGTGGCAGGGGCGGCATCCTGGGTCTGCGTTGTTGCTGTAAAGGTGCTGCATTGGGCGTTTGCTCATCGGTTGGTTTTTTTGCCGGCGTCTTTGAATTCGAGGTGTCCTTCTTTGCTTTCTTGTTTCTTGTGATCCAGGTGCTTTCCGCTTGGATTGTTCGGCCGCTTTCTGCATCATAGTTCCAGGTACCTTCCCCGGTGTTTTCTTCCGTCCGGTCTGTTTGCATTGCATTTGCTTCATCTTCTTTCTGGTTTGTCATTTCGCTTGCAGCAGCTGCTTCTCGGCTCATCGTAGGGGCTCTTCGCCGCGGCGTGGGCGAGCGCTCGTGTGCTCGTGCTCACGCGGCGCGTGGCGCGCGGCGCGAGGGTGTTTCTGCCGATGAGATCGCGGGAGCTGGTGTCGATACTGAAGGCTTGTCCAAAGCTAAAAGGAAGTAACTATTCAATATCGGAGGATTTTTCGAAAAACGTGCGCGAAACAAGAAAGAAACTTTGGCTGAGCTCAGCACAAGAACGAGCAGAAGGCGCGAAAGCTAAGCTGGTCTTTGACAAGCCAATCGTAAACGGCACACTGTACGGGTGGAATGAGGAGAAGGGAGGGCGTTTCAATATAGCAAAAAATAAGACGTGACCTATAATATTACATAGGCGGAACATCACCATCCTTAATGTTAACTGCCGCAGCATCATGAATAAGATCGAGTCCCTTGAGGCGCTTTTGGTCTGCCACGATCCTGATTTAGTTGTGCTTACAGAAACGTGGCTGAACGAAGACGTTTTTGACAGTGAGTTCGTTCCAAGAAACTACAACGTTTTTCGAAAAGATCGTGATCGAAGAGGAGGAGGCGTAGCGGTTCTTTTCAAATCTTCATTACATGTTATAGCAATGCCTGACGTAACAGGCGTGGAAAGCCTATTTTGCAAACTTTACATAAATAAAGTCTGCTACCTTTTAGGAGCAGTTTACAGGCCTCCGAATTCACCTGCCACAATATTTGAACAGCTTAACCAGTATATGCATCGCCACGTAAAGCCTGAAGACAAACTGATTCTGGCAGGTGATTTTAACCTTCCCAATCTGCTCTGGAACACCTTTTCGATAACCAGTGCCAAAAGTATCGAGAATGAAATGTTAAACATTGTGTTCAACTTCGACCTCTTGCAAGTTGTAAATGAGGCAACCAGAATTCAGAAAGACTCTGAGTCAGTCCTTGATCTGTTCCTTATAAGTGGGAATATTAAAGACAAAGTGATCTGCAGCGTCACCTCCGGCATTTCAGATCACAAAGCAGTCGTCTTGACGTTAGAGGGCGTCGCATTGGAACAGCGAGGCAATGTCAAGTTGTTTCCTAATTTTTCTAAAGCAGAAGACGAGTCTATTCTTGATACTCTCAGTTTTAATTATGACTCTTTCAGAAACAGCACTTGTTCGGTAAATGATTTGTGGCTTTTCTTCAAGGGGGTAATTCATGAATGCATTCAGCGTTTCGTGCCAAGGATAGCTAAAAAACATAACTTTCGAAATCCATGGATAAGTCGAGTAACGCTGCAGCTGCAGCGAAAATTGAAACTCCTAAAAAAGAGGGCGAGAACGACAAACAGGTCTGACTTGAAACTAATGGTCGAACAGATATCGGAGGAGGTGAAGAACAAGATTGCGCATGATAAGAAAAACTATTTCGATATAACACTGCCAACCATTATCAAAAGGTCACCTGAAAAATTTTGGGGATTGGTGAGCCCGAAGTCTCGCTCTAACGACGGACGTGTAGTTTATGGTGGCTGCGTGCAGGATGATGCAGGGGCTTCGATGGCATTCAATAAAAATTTCAGAGACATATTTACGCAAGATGACGGCCGTCTTCCGCCTTTTGAAGTGTCCGTACCTCCTATTCCTGATGTCGTAATAAGTGAACATGGCATTTTAAACCTGCTGTTGAACCTTGAGGTAAAAAAAATCTCCTGGACCAGACAATATCCCAAATGCTTTCTTGAAACGTTATGCTGAGTGGTGTGCAAAATACTTACATGTTCTGTACACTAGGAGTTTAAACGAAGCTGCAGTACCTGATGATTGGCGGGATGCCAGAATCGTGCCTTTACACAAATCTGGTGACAAAACACTCATTCAGAATTATCGTCCAATTTCGCTAACCTCAACAGCTTGTAAAATATTAGAGCATATTATTCACAAACATATAACTGCTTTTATTGAAGAACATAAGCTACTTACCTGCATGCAGCACGGCTTTAGGCGAGGATTTTCAACTAATACTCAACTTGCAGAAATCATCCATGACTTTGCAGCAGCCATAAACGAGGGTAAACAAACAGACGTAATTTTCATGGATTTCCGTAAGGCGTTTGATAAAGTCTCGCATAACAAATTGTTGCATAAGCTAAGCTACATTCTGCAAAATAACAAACTACTCGCCTGGATAAAGAGTTATTTGACTAACCGACGTCAATTTGTAACACTAAATTCAGCCAGTTCAGATAAGGTGCCCGTTGATTCCGGCGTCCCCCAAGGATCAGTTCTTGGTCCGCTTCTGTTTTTACTTTACATAAATGACATTGTGGATCAGATTTCTGTGGGTATTAGGTTGTACGCTGGTGACTGTGTTCTGTACAAAAAAATTTCCTCTGTTGACGATCAAATTAGACTGAATGATGCCTTTAAAAGCATAGTAACATGGTGCAATGATTGGCAAATGGAAATTAACTTCGATAAAACTGTCTATGAGAATATCGTTAAAAAACAAGCCTTTATTGTACAACTACAATGCCGAAAACATCATGCTTTCTGAGGTAACCGCATATAAATACCTTGGCCTCTGGATTACTAACACTCTCTCATGGAACAAACATGTTGACATGGTCACGGCAAACTGCCTACGAAAACTATTTTTCCTAAGACGCTCTCTAAAATTCGCTACGCCTCCTGTGCGTTTCCTTTCTTACAATGCCATCATTAGCCCAATGTTGGAATACGCAATTGTCATATGGGATCCCTTTACTAAAAGGGACATTACTAAACTAGAAAATGTTCAAAAAAGGGCAGTACGATTCATATATAATTCGTATGGCCGCACTTCAGTTACGGAGCTTCTCAAGAGAAGTGGATTGCCACCTGTAACACAAAGGAACCAAACATTCCGTTTAAAGTTTTTATTTCAGCTCATAAAGGGGCACTACAACATTGATACAACACGCTTTATCACTTTCTCTACTGGTTATGCTACACGTCATCGACACTCACAGACAATAACACCGTTAATTACTAAAAAGAATTGCTTCAAATTTTCCTTTTTCCCCAGAACTATTGTTGAATGGAATAATCTTACTGATGACGTTGTAACTCAATGCTCATTGCCATTATTTGAGTCGCACCTATGTTTATGTAGCGAGTGATTTACTGTAACTGCTTGCATTTGTACATCGCGAGTGACCTATGTTATGTATCGCTGTATATTTACTTCGATGTTTTCACTTTGTATCCACCCTGCTAAGGTCCTGGAAACAGGACCGCAGTATCAATAAATAAATAAATAAATAAATAAATAAATAAATAAATAAATAAATAAATAAATAAATAAATAAATAAATAATCAACGAGAAAATTATAATATTACAACGCATGTCTCAATTAGGAAACAATGATAAAGAACTCGAAAGGCATGACATTTCAATAAGAAAAAGCAAACAAACAAATAGCAAATATCAACGCAAATACACGAAAAATATCTGCGGTCTTTGAAGTGCATCATAAAAGCAACAGAGAATGGAATTGTGTAGAAGGCTAAACTTAGTTTAATGTGTATCTTAATGTGAATATGACTGAATGAATGAAATCTAAATGCGAAGAAAAGCCAAGGCTGGTTTGAAGTGCAGTCAACACGTTACTTTAGGTCATGTGTTAGCGTTATTTTGGAGAAGCATTGCTGATTAACCATAGACATGTGAAAATGTGCAATTTTATATAAAAGTTGATTTGTTTAAAGGTTCGGATTGATGGCCTATTATCTACTACAACCAGCAGTTCTTGTCGTCGCAATTAAGAATGGGCTTCGTTTCGTGACGCTCGGCAGACGGATGTGTTGGTATGGGCTGCAGAAACACTCAGCTAGTTTTTCGTCGACTCTTTGATGAGGGTTGACCAGCGATGCAGTGTTAAGAGGCTGGAATGCAAGGTAGGCGCGCTGCAGTCGTTCTACGGAACATGAAGTACTACATAGTAAGATGCGTGGCATATAACTGTGCTTCTGCAACACAGGCAACACAAATGATTTTAACAGAGGAGCAAGATCTTGCGGTAAAGTATAACGTTCAGATAGAGCCATGAGGCACTTAAGCTAAGAAAAGCACAAGAACTTTTTTTTTTTCAAACGGACGACCCTCTCTTGACCCATAGAGAGACAGATATTAGCCCGACGTTGCCTACTGCTTTGCTTGTTACCAAGCAACGCAATGTCATCCGCAGAAAACAAACCTGGAAACTGATGCTCTGCTATCGTGTCCGTCTGTTTGTATGATGGAAGTACACCCGACATTGATTCCTTCTAGCGCCCTTTCCATCCTTACCATGTACATCATAAACAGCAGCGTGAATGAATGGCACTCCTGTGTCACTTCCTTGGTGATATCAACTTTCTCTTCGCTCTTTATCCTCTTTCATTCAACGTAAACGGTATTTTTAGGTAACTCTCCCTCAAAATCTGTTTGGACGAAGTGCGTGAGCGTTGCAGAGCCACCGTGTGGTACTAGCCAGAAGAAGGAGGTTTGAATCGCTGCGGTTTCCCTAAATACCATGCTAGGGTCGTAACTGCACTTCTTGTCGGCAAACAGTTAATGCGAAAAGGTTCACGTACACAGTGCTCAGCTGTAGGACGCTTTAAATACAGTTAGCCAAGGCGCTGTTTGACGTCCACCGGGTGCATCGCAAACAAAATGCGCCCTAATCATGGAACACGTGCCTATGCAGAGAGAGATGAAAAGAACATGACTCTCGCACTGCTTTAAAGCCGGCGGATACGTGACGATGCAGAAAGAGGTCATAGGGGCAACGGAATGAAGCAGAAGTTTTTTTTTTATTTGAATATACTGCAGGCCCTTCACGGCCCGTGCAGGAGTGGTACATAGATGCAATAAAAAGTTTAACTACCGTCAGGAAACGAAAAGAGGCGGAACAGGGCTTAGCTGCACCGCGTTAGTCTGGTGAAACAATAAACAGCAGGAATGCGAAACAACCGAAAGCACGTATTACTGCAGCAGATGCATACTTAAATATTACGAAAGAAGGAAACTCCAGTAAGGATAAGGAAATATGAACAACGCTTTCTCAGTACTGCTGTAAATTTCATAGGGGACACGTCTAGTTGGAAGTAGCTTATGGAGTTGTTCCGCAATGGTTGAATATAACAACAATAACAGTAAAGAACAGCGTGAGTTTAATAGTGATGATGAGCGGAGCGCGAGAACAACGCACGTTCCGCGCTTCCCAGTGGTAATAATCGTTCAAAGGAGAAAACACAAGAGCGCGATATATCGGTGAACAAAGCAGAAAAGGAGAAACGGAAAAGCTGCAGCTAAACAACGCTGGTACACGGCTTCTGCAGGCGAAACGTAAAAGGTAGTGCAAAAAACTTGAGCCAGTGGTACCACTAAAAATCTCTTGCCTTGACAGTGCAACAGGATGTCTCAAAAGAGCTTCGATTTGCCGTGCGAGGTTATGAGAAACGCCTTCGAGCGTAAGTATTTTCCGGCAAGCCGGCGTTTGAGGGGTGGACAACCTGAGTGCCCGCTGGTGGGACAATTATCCTCAAAACGCCTGCTACAAGCTGCGCCGTGAATGCTGAGCACAACGTCTGGAGTGGAGTCTTTTTCAAGGCCTTGAAAAAGACAAGTCCTCTTGTCGAAACGTTGGCTTCCGTGTTTTCTCTTAACGCGATGCATATCTCATTGTATTCATGAGGTGAGACTGCATCGAATAACGGGTATAGTAATTCGAGACCATGCGTTTAGTATTTTGAATTAGCGAGCACTTAGAGAAGAACTTCTAGGTATGAAGGAGTCAGTACTTGGTCCACTAAGCCGAATTGATCGTTACTGGCAGCATATTATTTTGAGTGCGAAAAGTGCAAAAAGTCTTGAATTTTAATGGGCGACATTTGGTATTCTGACGTGGAATTACGTCACACAAGCTAGAAAAAGGTATGATTCGTTTTGCTTTACAAAACAACGTTTTAGAAAAGAGCATATTAGAACGGCAAGAAAATTTGCAGTTACTCCTATCCTTCCAATGCAATTCTCCCTCGCATAGCTCAGGCTGTAGTTAAAATAACATTGGACGTCTAGGTGCCCTTCGCATTGCCAGGCGGGTTCACTGAGGATGATGATGATGACGATGATGATGATGAATTTTATTTGCATCCCCTTTAAGACGGGGTGGAGACAAACAATCACTTAGCCTGCTTGACTTCATCAGGTTTCACCACATATCTTGCCATCTAGACTTTTGTCTATCTGATCCCAAAGTTAACTTTAGTATTCAAAACTTCCATCAATATACCACACTCGTATCTACGCTTGCAATGACTGCGGTTCTACCAATCTCTTCCCAGCTTTTTTCCCACCAATTCTCTGAGCGTCTCTTACTTATCTGGACTGCTGACCAGTTAATTCTTCCATATTCTTTGACTCCCAACGCATCTAGAAGGTGGGCACTACCTACGTCCACTTCATAAAACGCCAACACCCGGCCGCTTCGGCGTTTGATAGGGCGAAGGAGGGGATGACTACACCGCGTGAGGTTGGCGCGATGCTCGTTATGGCAGCCGGCCGGGTGCCCGTGATCACAGTGACATTATTTCTCGAACTGCGAGACTTGGATGCGTTCATGGCGTGATTGCACCCGCCGTGGTTGCTCAGTGGCTATGGTGTTGGGCTGCTGAGCACGAGGTCGCGGGATCGAATCACGGCCACGGCGGCCGCATTTCGATGGGGGCGAAATGCGAAAACACCCGTGTGCTTAGATTTAGGCGCACGTTAAAGAACCCCAGGTGGTCAAAATTTCCGGAGTCCTCCACTACGGCGTGCCTCATAATCAGAAAGTGGTTTTGGCACGTAAAACCCCAAATATTATTATTATTATGGCGTGATTGCAGCGCGAAACACCGAAGTGGGGAAAGACAAACGTGGTGTTAGCGGTTCTCTCCACTGTAAGCTCACGTTTGTTTTCCCGCACTTCTGCTGCAATCACGCCATGAACTTAGACCAACTCGCCCGAATTTCCCTTCTAATTGGACGCGCTATTTCGCGGCGCTAACCTGAACGGAAAGCTCCTGTTTAGAGCAGACCACGGAGTCGAGGAGGCATGGTTACAGGCGGTCTCAGCGGGAGAGGCGCTTCTCAAACCAGAATCGGCGCACCAGCAACAAGGCAGCTTTTTAATAGGGAAATTGCCTGCAGCAGCATCAACAGCGGTTTCTTGTCTAGAGGCTAACAAAAGCCGAACAATTCAAGCAGACTCCTGCGATGTCCACGCCGTTGTTGCGGGAAAGTGTGAACACAGTGCGGCTGTTGTCCTGCACGTTCACGAGGCACTCGGGCACGAGTCAATGACGTGCCCGAAGTGTTCCTTCATCACGAAAGGCATACACAGGCTTTGAAAGATTCATGAGCGGAAAGCAGAGTTAAGTGAAGCTAGAACGTAGCCAGCAACGCTTTATAACAACGCTAGTGTTCGCCGTGGTGTCACATGTCTTGGGACGCAGAATGCCCGATAGTTGATATATGGAAACAAACGACCTGTCAAACAGGCTCCCGATGCTGTCGACAATGAGAAGGTATTGCTTTTAGAATGGGACAAAGGCAAAGTACAGTTAAGGACGTTCATTGTCCAAGAAGCAGGAACGACGACAATGCGAATGTTCTTGTCCGCAGCGAAGCAGTTTCTATGCATGGGTTGATTTTCTGTTCGGGATGATGTTTTGACAACCGTCGTTGACTGGAACCAAAGGTGCCAAATTCGACTTTATCGGAAAATATGGTTCAGCTTACTACACATTTGTACTGAGGCGAAGCCTAATAAAGCGCATTTGTTATTTCGGAAAGTGCGGCCTCAGCCGGCACAACAAATAGAACGGAACTTCGCAAAACGCACTTGTCCTTCATGTGCGTAAGCGACTGCCTGATAAAGTCATGGAGGCCACATATTTTGGAATGTGAAACCTGTTTAGTCAGTAAACAGTTTTTATAGAGGAATCGGTACTACGGGACGCCTGCTTGCAAACCCTCGCCGTATCGCTGTCAGCACAAGGTCCCATGCTTTTGTTTACATGCATAAATATTTTGTAAAACAATGAATACTTTACAAGTTTTCTGGAATGTAAATGTAGCGGGAGTATGTCTGCTAGCTTAAATTGCAACTTTAACGGCCGACCACCACTTAGTAACAGTTAGCATTCCGATCTGCTTGCATCGTGTTCGTTCAAACAGGAGACCGATCTCCGAAACAAAACCAGCACGTACGAGTGGAAACACATTAAAGGTAACTCTATTATGTGCTCGTTTGTCGTCATAGCAAGTTCGACAAAAATACCGAGCACGTAGCTTACTTTCTTGGACAATAAGCTGGGTCCAATGTTCACGCCGTTGCTTCTTCATATCCGTGCCCACAAAAGAGCTTCGTACCTGGAGCACTGCTGTGAGCACTGTTGGCTCCGCATAGCGCAACAGAATTTGTGGTTTGGATGTGGACCCCCTGCAGTTACCGTCGAGATCAGTTGAATGCGTTAAATGATCCACAACGAAACAAAGCGAAGAGCAGGGCACCGTACATTGCCGCTGCTCTCGCGGTCTCACGCTCGCGCCGCGCCCTTGTCGGAGCTGAAGTGAGAAGAAAGCAATTAGAAGGGAAACTCTGTACGAGGCTCGAACTGGTTGCCCAAGAACAAAAACATATCGGCGCAAATATTTGCAACTAGGTGGGGCATGCGCATGCTGCAGCGAAAATTCGGAGACCCCTCAACACATCCTAATGGAATGCGAAGGAATTCACCCAGTGAGAACTGCATGCGCAGCGTAAACCTTCCAGAAGCGCTTGGATTTAAACTGAACGGAAGCATCAACCGGCCAGCAGTCGAGATTAGCAAGAGACGTGTAGAGCATCGGCGGAAAAAATAAGCAGGTAAGAGAATGATGAGACCGGATCTGTTACAGGCATACACAGCAGTACATGCTAGAGTGACAAGTTTTGAGGAAGAACATTAAGGAGATGTATGCAAAAATGCTAGAATGAAAAGCGTGTATAGCATACCTGAGTAACTCAAGCAGGCTAGGTGACTATTTCTCACCGCTCCATTTCAAAAGGAAGGACTATAATAATAATAATAATAATAATAATAATAATAATAATAATAATAATAGTAATAGTAATAATAATAATAATAATAATAATAATAATAATAATAATAATAATAATAATAATAATAATCACTAGGGAGGTAAGCTTGCTACCTCACGGAATTTTATACGTTACTGAAGTGATAGACATGCAACAATGACGTGGAAATTTTCGCATTTGCGGCTTCGGCTCAGCGTAGCACAAAGACGTGCGCATGCAGAGCAGCAGAGACGAGCTAAAATGTCCGAAAGTCTCCGGTCAACGACCTCTTAACAGCACAGGACTCCATGGAAGCGAGCTGCTCTGTCAATGGGTAAAGCTACGGTGGTTCACTGCGGCACCCTGGAACACGCTTGTTATCTGCTGTCTGCTTGCGTCATCAGCACCCGCCCAACGTACACAAAGACCTTCCAGGCATTTTTCGAAATTACACGTATATTGCTTGGCACGAGTCTTGTCACTTCACGCAGACAAAGAACACGAAAAAAAAGAGAGGAACATCCTGAACACGAAGGAATCTGCGCTTTGGCCTGGGGCAAAAATGCGGGTTCCGTGGAACAACTCAAGATTAATCCTAGTGCAGCCAAAGAAAGGCGCAAAGATTCCCTACCGTCCGCGGCCATTAAACGCGCAGGGCTGCGCACGCAGAAGCAGACGATGCCTTTCAGCGATAAAAAAATAATAAACAAGGACCCAAACTTTCGGCCGCAGTAGCAAAAACGGAGCGCACGAAGAGAAAGAAGCCACGCGTGGAAAGGCGGGACTGCGACGGGACGCTTCGGAAGCTTTTTTGTAATGACAACGTCGTTGCCGACTGATCACGTGGCTGTGTGCGCTCGAGGCTAAAGGCGCCTTTAATAATGGGGGTGGGAGAGGATGGCTTCTCGCTGCGAGAGAAAAAAATAGCAGAGCCCACGAGGCGGTTGACAACCCTTCAGGCAGGCAGTACGGAACAACTACAAAGTCGCGCACAAAAAGAGAGAAGGCAGGCGACAAATGGCTGGCGTTCCGGAAAATGGCGGGGGATTGTCAAGCAGGCAAAAAGGAGCGAAAGGTATGCTTCGTCGCAATAAAAAAGTGCAGGGTTGAAACAGCTCAAGCAAGCGTGGTACAGAATCAATGAATACAAAATGAGCGAACAAAAGATGCAACAAGGAAATGCACAGGACATTTCTTGCGCTCGCTTTGCTGCTGCTTCTTTTGCTAGTTTCGCCATTAAATCATGAGTCGAGTCCGCTACTGCGATGAAACGTCCTGTAATCGCTGCCTGAATTAGCGCAGTTCGAACGCAAGAGCGCTTACAGATGGGCCCGGGCTTTCGCTGCAGAAATTGGCCAGCGTGCTGGAAAATAACAAATTGTGCTCACGGGCTCGAAGCTTTGTGAACTGGCTTCAGAAAAGAATCTTCGTAGATTACGCGGCGCTGCACAGCATTCGTGGTGCAGGGTGCAAACGACAGGGAAGCACCGAAAGCACCTGGCACAGAACAGGATGCGCGGACGGCGAACAAACACGGAGCCTGAGGCGCACTTGGGTGAAATGGCCACGGAAGGAAAACAAGAAATCTCTCTGGCTGCCTCATAGGATGCGACTGTGCGGTTTATTCCCCCCCCCCCCCCCCCCTTCCACTCGCGATGTATTCCGCGCGCCCGAGGTGGTTGCGCTCGCTACAGAACCCACCAACAATGGCCGAGGGCCCTCGCCGCGATGTAATGACACTGCGCACGAGAAACAACCCATGGCTCGGCTGGAGGAGAGGCTACACCCACGTCCGGAGAGAGAGAAAGAGAGAGAGAGAGAGAACAGCCTCTCTTGATTGTCTTCATCCTCGCCTTTTGCTTAGTACCATGAGCAGACTAAACTACATTTGTGGCCTGTTCAGTGATCATAAATAATAATAATAATAATAATAATAATAATAATAATAATAATAATAATAATAATAATACAAATGGCTCTATATGCTTTAGATACTCCAAAAACACCATTAAGAACATATGCAGTGCGGGAAAAGACTTGTGGTACGATTGACAAAATGATTATGTATAAATCGGATTGCTGGTTACTTGCATCACAAAAGTTTGTACGTTTCCTCTAACAATACTAAGTACAGTACGTAGAAGTTAAATCCGGTGGGCCCTAAGGCTCTGTTAGGCCCTATTTTATTTGTAATCTAAATTAATGACGTCCTGAAGGTCATTCAAAGCACGCCAGTCAAACTACAAGTATAGGCAGGCGATTGTGTATTGCATTCTGACGTCTCGAATGCAAGTTACTATTGAATTGTGTTTTTTAAATGTCCGTGCTTTGAGTGATCCTTGGCAAATAACAACTAATTTAAGTTATGAGGTTTTACGTGCCAAAACCACTTTGTGATTATGAGGCACGCCGTAGTGGAAGACTCCGGAAATTTCGACCACCTGGGGTTCTTTAACGTGCGCCTAAATCTAACTACACGGGTGTTTTCGCATTTCGCCCCCATCGAAACGCCGCCGCCGTGGCCGGGATTCGATCCCGCGACCTCGTGCTCAGCAGCCCAACACCATAGCCACTGAGCAACCACGGCGGGTAACAACTAATTTAACGATGACAGTCTCGATGACCTTCGCGAACAAGCCTACTGGTCGGCGTTTTTCTTATGCTTAGACCGGGACTAAAATCGCACTTCTAGACAAATACCTCAGGGTAACTTTTTCTTATAACATGAAATGGAAAAAACACATAGAGCGCATACACTTGAAGCCTCTCGAAGAATTGCACATTTAACGGGAACGTTATAGGACGCTACTAAGGATTGAAACCTAACTGCATGTAATACACTAATCTGGACAATTCTGGGGTACGCGCACTTTGTCTAGTCTCCCTACTCTTCCTGTGACGCTAACAAATTGAAATCTGTGCAAAAGAAGGCGATAGCATGTATTTATAACAGATATTACTATCACTTTTACCATAATCACATGTCCATGACTTATCGCTTGACACACTTGCAGACAGCGCACGTACGAATGCCTTCTATACCCTTGCATAATATCATACAGGGGTCATCGGCTATCGAGCCACCGGCTTCATTTGTCGAGGGCCCCGCCCGCGCAACTCGAAGCACTCGCCAACTTAACCTTGTTCCATTCATACCGCACTTGGTCAGTTCTAAAGTTTCAATTTTCTCAACAATACTCGAACTCTGGAACGTTCTTGAAGGCTCACGGCTCACTTTGTCAAATTCTTCCAATTTGCGAAAGAAATTCCTCATCTTACATCTCCTTAGTTCGATGGCCTGCTTGTCAGCTCCTTTAATTTATTCCCATGTACGTAACCTTCAATACGTGCTTTAATACAAGCAATATTGCTTCGGTGTGACCTACGCGTATGCGTAACATGCTTTATGTTGCTTGCACACTCCTCCAGTTTTATGTTTTGTACGTATGCTCCACCATGTTTCATTTATTGCCTATGTAAGCTACTTCTGTACCCACCCCTGCAATATCGCGCACTGAGGCGGCCGTACGTAAATAAATAAATAAATAAATAAATAAATAAATAAATAAATAAATAAATAAACATGCTCGTCAGGAAGCCCCATAGAAACAAGCTGTCATCGTTAGGCAGTGTACAGCTTCATGATGCATTACCGAAGCTGTACATTCGAAAAAAAACAAGCAAAAGTAAAGCAATTACATTTGATGAACAGCGGGTGAAATAAAAAGCCTCACTTCGCATAGCAAACATTTCGACAAGAAGACTTGTGTTTGCACTAACGAATAATTATCGTAACATTGGCTCCAGGCACAGGCACTTTTTGTTCGCCTACACAGTTGCTCAGGTCTTCATCTTCCGCTGGCTTTTCGGTCTTGTTTGGAGAACACTCGCGGGGCATTCATGACCGAGGCTTTCAGCTGTTGCTAAAGGGCAGCGCGCGATAAAAGGAAGGTTATGGATTTATGGATTTGGCATACGCCGGTGTCGCCGGCTTCTCAGACCAGCGGAACACACTCTGCATCAGCGGAAATGTATGGAAAAAGCCCAAGTAACAACATCGAAAGTCTGGCTGGCCAAAACAAGAAAAGAAGAAAGAAAGAAAACGAACAATCAGATAACTAACAAGACAGAAATAGGGGAGAAGATCGTGGTCGGCCCTTTGCCCCGCAACGTTCATCCCGTTCACAACGCAGGCCGTCGCAAGGCAAGAGCATTGAACATACTAAAGCAAACAAACAATGACAAGATCGAAGCAAGCTTCGTGGACGCAGCTGCATACTGAAACGGCAAGGTTTTTGCGGTTTCCGTCGCGAACACGCTGGGCAAAGTCATCAACTGTGCTTCTGTCCGGACGACGAACCCAGAGGTGGCCGAGCAAGTGGCCATTGCACTCGTCATGCAAGACGGTCGAAGAGACAGGGTGTATAGCGATTCGAAAGCCGTCGTCAGGGCATTCCAGAAAGGCCAGGTAGCCCGGCAGGTAAATCAAGTTCTGAAAGGCGCCAAACACGGCAACACCTCCATACACACGATCCTTTGGTTCCCTGCACACGTCGGGCGATTGGGGGGGTTCCTCTGAACCTCAACGAGTCTGCCCACGAGGCTGTGCGTGGCTTTACCGACCGCGCTGCCCTCGGATCGGGCGACTCTGTCCCCGGACACAGAGGCGCTCCTATCATGCACAACGAAATCACTAAATTCTTTTACTTAGAGACAAGGGTTTTCCCGCCGCCTCACTCGAAGCTAAGCAGGCCGCCGGCGGTCACACTCAGACTCCTGCAAACGAACTCCTACCCAAATTCGGCGTCCCTTAATAGCATATATCCCGAGATTTATCCGAATTGTTCTTGCATGGCCTGTGGTGAGGTTGCTACTTTGCCTCACATACTCTGGGAGTGCGGGTCGCTGGGCCTGAAGTTCACCAAGGAACAGTGGAACGCGCTCCTGCGAAGTCCGGTCTTTGAGGATCAAATCCTGGCCGTCCAGCGCGCCCGCGATCGGGCCGGCAGACTAGATCTGTCAGTCCCGTCGTGGGATTAGCCGGGTGCGCGTTTTATCGCATTTTGCAGGACGAAATAAAAGTTGATGATGATGTTTGATGTTTAATGGCGCAAGGGCCAGGTGTGGCCAAAGAGCGCCATGCTAATGTTTATGAGTTCGCAGTGGACAGATGGGTTCTATGATCTTAATGTGTCGTGGCAGTAAAGGGGCCTAAAAGATTTGATGCAAATTCCATAAAATGTACGAGTAGTAAAATTATGGGAATGACTATTGACGTGTACTATGAACATTACAAGGCATTGAGAAAGAATGATGCAATATATAAGATACGTGAGATGCTAAAAATGTCTGGAGCACTTCTGCCTCATCAGAGCCCTTGAAAGCCAAGGACCTAGAGGCATGTGCTATAAAAGAAAACTATCGTAGATGTATCCTCTGGAAAGAGGATGCACTACGGAATAATTGGGCTTGTTACGTGTAGCACAACATCTTTCAAGTAAGCGAGGACTGCTTTGGTCTTAAACATAGTTTCTACACCAAGAAACATAGCCGGATGCAGAGGGACGTGATGGCTGTATGCAAAAGGAAAATGTTTCCTCCTGTCTCTTTCGGCTTCCCGGCACTCCAGGAAGACGTGGAGGACGGAAAGCCTGTCACCGCATCTACCACAGGTTGGAGGCTCGTTACCGGCCAGGAGAAAGTTATGAGTGCCGAACGTGAGTCCTATTCTTAGTCTAGTGAACAGGACCTCCGTTCTTCGTGCCAGAAACCTAACTTAGGCTTAATTAGCTGAAGCTTATTACTCGTTTCTGCATCCCACAAGCGCTGCCAGTGGCTTCGCAGTTTGTTTCTGAGGAAAGGCTTCATGCCTGTGGCAGGGACTGCAGCAGAAAGAGTACCCTGCGATGCCATTGATTTGGCCATCTCATCAGCAAGCACATTTCCCTCGATTCCTCTATGGCCAGGAACCCAGCATATTACTACATGCCTAAGTGAGGAGTAGATGTTACATAAGTGTGTGTAGAGTTTGTACAGGATTTGTATACTTTTGTAAAGAAATGAGTGCTTTTACAAGACTTAAAGACTCTGTAAATATTATTGCTCTGTCAAATTTCAGTGTCTTTATATGTTTTACTGCAGACAGTACTGCATAGGCTTCTGCAGTGAAGATACTTAATTGTTAGGGGGTTCAACACGTCAGATTCAGAAAGAGAGGGACCAACAGCAGCGTAAGATACGCCAGCATGGGATTTCGTCGCGTCTGTGTAAAATTCGCAGCAGGAGTACTTCGATTGAAGCTCTCGGAAATGCATATAAATTTCAAGCTCAGGAGCGTGCTTCGAGACCTCAACAAAGGATGTGTCACATTCTATCTCCTGCCACTCCCAGGGCGGTAATAGATTATCAGGAGCCATTAGGCGATGTTCGAGTATCGGGACATCCATTTCTTCACTAAGTTCTCTTACACGCAGCGATAAAGGAAGTCTCATGGAGGGTCTGTTACGGAAAAGTGTTTCACACGTCAAGTCGTTTACTGTCCTGAAACACGGATGTTCCTTATTAGAGCCCACTTTAAGAAAGTAGGTGAAGGGGATGTATGTTCTCTGAAAATGGAGTGACCACTCATCTGACTCTACGTATAGGCTTTCGACAGGGCTTGTTCTAAAGGCGCCAGTGGCCAGGCGGATACCCAGGTGGTGGACGGGGTCTAACATGTTTAGCGCGCTCGGGGCGGCAGAGTGGTAAACCACGGCACCATAGCCCAGTCGTGATCGAACTAGGCTCCTGTACAGATTCAATAAACATTTTCTGTCGCTACCCCATGTTGTGTGGGATAGGATTTCAAGTAAGTTCATTGTTTTAAGATATTTTGCTTTAAGATATTTTAAGTGTGGGACGAATGTAAGCCTGGAGTCAAGTATAACACCTAAGAATTTGTGTTCCTTGTTTACGGGTATTCGTTGCCCATGTATTTCAACAGTGGGATCTGCAGCAAGCCCTTTTTTCCTGGTGAAAAGAACGCAAGAGCTTTTGTTGGGGTTCACTCTGGACCCGTTTTCGTCTGCCCACTTGGAAACTTTGTTCAAGCACTGTTGTACCTGCCTCTCACAGACTGTTAGGTTGCAGGATTTGAAACCTACTTGTATGTCGTCTACGTAGACGGAATAAAAAATAGATGGGGGTAATGTTTTACGAAGCGTGTTCATTTTAACTACAAAGAGCGTGCAGCTCAGTACGCCTCCCTGGGGTACCCCAGTTTCCTGTGTGAACGCTCGCGACAGCACATTACCTATTTTCACCCGGAATGTACGGTTTTGCAGGTAGCTTTCTATAATGTTTAACATAGTGCCGCGGATGCCCAGCGTCGATAGGTCACGCAGGATACCGTAGCGCCAAGTTGTATCGTACGCCTTCTCTATGTCGAGAAACACGGATAAGAAGGACTGTTTATGCACGAAGGCATCGCGAATGTTTGCTTCCATGCGCACTAGATGGTCAGTTGTAGATCGTCCTACTCTAAAACCACACTGATACGGATTAAGAAATTTATTTAATTCAAGGAAGTGTAAAAGTCGACGGTTTATCATTTTTTCAAAAAGTTTGCATATACAACTTGGGAGGGCAATCGGGCGATAACTTGTAACTAATGTGGCGTCTTTGGCCTGTTTAAGAATCGGAACAACCAACGCTTCTTTCCATGCGGTAGGGAGGTATCCTGCAGCCATTATTGTGTTAAAAAGTGCTAGCAGAGTAACTTTAGTATCACTGGGGAGGTGTTTAATCATGTCGTACATGATCCTGTCTGGTCCAGGTGCGGAGCTCTGACATGCAATCAGGGAGGCTCTCAACTCGGCGAAGTTAAAAGGCGCGTTGAAGGGCTCGTTCTCTCTGCATTTGCGGTCGATAGCCTTGTGTTCTGCTACTTCTTCGTGCTTTAGAAACGCCTTGGAGTAATGGTTAGAACTGAAACGTGTTGGAAGTGTTCGCCAAGGGCATCAGCTTGGTCTTCCAAGCGGTTTCCTTCACAGTTTACTAGGGGCAACGGAGGAATTTCTTGCCCCTTAAGCCTTTTCAGCCCATCCCAAACTTTACATTCTTGAGTATATGAATTTATACCAGAGAGAAACCTCTGCCAGCTTGCCCTCTTTGCCAGTCATCGTGTCCTTGTTCCCTGTGATTTAATCTGTTTAAATTCTATAAGATTTTCCGCTGTAGGACATTCACGTAGTTTGCTCCAAGCTTTGTTTTGTCTTTTCCTCGCCTCTCTACAATCGTCATTCTACCAGGGGACCCGTTTTTTGGATGAAGTGCCTCTTGTTTGAGGAATGAACTTTTCAGCGGAGTCAATGATAAAAGCGGTGAAGTATGAAACAGCATGATCTATAGTAATATTAACTATAATATCTCGTGATATGTGGGTGGATTCCCTAAAACGTTCCCAGTCCGTTGAGGCCAGTTTCCAGCGAGGAAAGTGTGGATGCAAGTCCTGTTTGTTTACGGAGTTCAGCGTTACTGGGAAGTGATCACTTCCGAATGGGTTTTTAATTACATGCCACTCGAAATCAGGAAAGATGGAAGCGGATCCGATCGCCAGGTCTATTGATGAGTACGAGTTATGATGTGGATTATAATACGTTGGTTCTTTCTTATCAAAGAGACAGCCACCGGTGGCTAAAAGGAAATTTTCAATAAGTCGACCTCTCGCGTCGCATCGCGAGTCTCCCCACATTGTGTTATCTGCGTTAATATCTCCCACTAGTATGTAAGGCTCGGGGAGCTGGTCAATAAGGTTATAAAAGTCTGTTTTTTCGAGACGCTGGTTTGGCGATGTATAAATGGGACACACTGTTACTAATTTATGAGATAGAATGGCCCGAAGTGACACTGCCTCGAGGGGCGTGTTAAGGGCGACGGGTCGGCAAACTACCGCCATGTCGGCTATTATCGCTACACCGCCGGAAGCATTAGCCTCCTCAAGGTCTTTGCGGAAGATGGTGTAGTTTCGAAGAAAATTTGTATTGGTAGGTTTCAGGTGTGTCTCTTGAACACACAGCAGCTTCGGATTATGTTTGTGTATTATTTCTCTAATTTCATCGAGGTTACGTAGAAGTCCTCGTACATTCCACCGTAGTAGTTGTGTTTCCATATTGATAAATGTGTTTGGTGCTGTGTGTTTAAGAAACGGATTAGTTCACGGGTGCTTTGAAGGCGCCGTGACGGGAGTTTTATCTCTTTTGGAGCGGTCGAGAGCGCCTCGCCGCTCCTTAGGCGCTGGTGGCGCCTTGTGGCTGGTGGTTGTGTCGCGAGGCGCTGGACATGCGCTCTTCCGAGCGCTTTGTTTGGCGTGAAGGCCTCGGCACGTTGGACGAGGCCTTCGAGGTCACCTTCCCGGAGGTAGATGGCCCCGTCTGCTGGGTTGGCGTAGCAGCGCTAGCTGCATCCGCCGGGGGGGAGGGGGAGGGGGGGGCGGATGGCGTCACTGCCGCCTCACTGGGTGTGGGTCGGACAGAGCCGCCGGAGACCATTGTGGCGCTGCCCCCTGACGCGCCCCTTCGGCAAATGTGTTTTTGGGCAGGTAAGATACCGGCCTGCGTGCCTCCTTGAAAGTTATGTTTTCCTTTACTTTGATCGTGATTATTTCTTTCTCCTTCTTCCAGGATGGGCACGACCGCGAGTATGCGGCGTGCTCCCCTTCACAGTTTGCACAATGGAGAGTGTTCTCGCAAGCTTCAGAAGTATGTTCGTGGGCACTGCACTTCGCACAGGTTTGACGGCCTCGGCAGCTCTGCGAAGTGTGGCCGAAACGTTGGCATTTGAAACATCTGAGGGGATTTGGCACATATGGCCTAACACGGAGCTTGATGTACCCGGACTCTACAGACTCGGGCAGAATACTTGAGCCGAATGTGAGTATAAGGTGTTTCGTCTTGATTTCTTTGCTGTCACGCCTCATCTTAATTCTTTTAACATTGATAACATTCTGGTCACTGAAGCCCTCCAAGAGTTCATCCTCAGTGAGCTCCAGCAAGTCATCGTCCGAGACGACACCACGGCTGGTGTTCATCGTACGGTGCGGGGTTGCAATTACTTGTGCTTCCCCAAATGACACTAGTTTTGTCAATTTCTCATATTGTTTCTGATCGCGGAGCTCCAAGAGGAGATCACCACTTGCCATCCCCGACGCCTTATAACCTAGACCAAAGACTTCAGTCAATATCTTAGAAACAAGGAATGGTGAGATAGTTCGGACTGGTTTAGCTGGCTTTTCAGAGTGGATCACGTGAAAACGAGGGAAAGATTATTTTTGCCGACCAAAAAATTGGAATACTTCATCGGTGCGCCCTCTTTTCTGAGGGCGATCAGGAAGCGGAGGGAACGAGGTTGCCATAAAGGAATTGAATTTTCGGCAATAACGCCAGCCACCCACCGTGGAGTCCTACAAGGGTACGCTACAGCGGCTGTAAGAACAGGTCCTGTAAACGCCAGCTGTACGTCATCACTATAACCAAATATGAAATAACCTAGGTTGGCTATTCACACCAGGTTAAGTCTTGCTGCCTGGAAAAATTGGAAGTAAAGGGAAGCCAGAAGAAGACAGGAAAGGTGGAAAGTGAGAGAAAGACGAAGGCTAGAGGGAGAGAGAGACAGGAAAAGGCAACTACCGATTTCCCCCGGGTGGGTCAGTCCGGGGGTGCCGTATATGTGAAGCAGAGGCCAAAGAGGTGCGTTGCCTCCGCCGGGGGGCCTTAAAGGTCCAAACACCCGGCATCGGCTCCAACCTCCAGGATTTCCATTTCCCCAGACACGGCGAAGCCGCGCACGGCTACACACGGGAGGGTCCGACCCTCGTGTGCTTGGGTACGTGGTGTTGCAACACACCAAACGCCTGCTGACGCAGACGCCGCTGCGGGGCCAAATAAACGTTTATTCACTCACTCACTCACTAAAACGTCCATTGGCATCGGTGATCAAACGTCCACGTTCTTTGAACACTACAGTATTCGGGTCACGGTCTTTGTTAAAATTCTTGCTCGCTCATCCGCCATCATCATCAGCATCATCTATACTATGTTATTTTATTAAATTGCCATGGTTCTTCACCTACCGCTCTTTCGGCGCTACACTTCGCTGGTAGCCATTGCCTTAAGGTCAAATGCGGTGGAAGTATAACGAGCGTGATATTAATTTATTTCACAACGGTGAGAGAACGCGGCAACGTGAGGGAAAACTCTCCCTCCCCTTTGCTGCTTGCCACCGCTCCTGGCGCGCGTCCTGGCTGCTCCGAGTGCGTGGGAAAGGGGGCAGAGCATTCACAGCGGCGCAAAAGACGAAACGGAGTGCGGGGAGACATGACATTCGGTCCCTACGCTGGTCGCAGACGCGGCCATATCTTTCCATTTCGTTCTTCAGAAGCGTAGCGCGTGCTCGCGATGCTACACGAAGGGAAGTCGAGCAGCAGCAAGCAGGGCTATTTTGTAGCGAGCGCGTTCTAAAACACAATTTTCCCAGAATAGACAACTCTAAATGTAGGCGCGCCAACAGGAATAAACAGGAAAAAAAATTAAGGGCAACGAAAAACTTGCAGTAGGCATATACGCGTCTGCAGACAGCGTGTGCCATCACGGCGTCCACTTCTTGCAGCAATAAGGTGGTTCAGCGCTGCTGTAGTTCGGTGACCCGCCGGTGGAGCGAATGGCGCAGCACCTTGTTTCACTACAGAACACCAACGCAAATACGTCGTCTGTTTTCGAGTATGGCGAAAGGACGTAGGTGGAGAGTAGTGATGTCAGGGCGCCCAGTGAAAGCTGCGGTATGAGTGCTGTTTAACGCACCATCCATCCCTCAATGTACACCTCCCGAAGGATAAAAACGTCAAATATATATGGGAGACACACAGAGAGAGAGACAAACCCAACTAGGAATGAACAAGTAAATGAAGCCCAGCTAAGGAAAGGATGAAAAACGCCCATAAGCGCCGACTGGCGTGAGTACAAGAGCATAGGGGCCTTGTACCTGGGATTGCGTTCGTGCTTCTGTACCAGTGCCCTATTGGAAATCACTAGCCTGTCCTCCAATATCAAATAAAATCGTTGATGTACGAGTGTACGAGTCTGGGTATTCGACGTCTTGACATTCGAAGTTAACGCAAGATCGTTGGTTCCATTGCAGGCCGGATATCCTTTTTGTAAGTGCAGTTTTGGGCCTCATTGCAAACGTTGTCATCTCTTCGCCACTGCGCGTTCCGCAGTATGGCACCACCATTTAAAGCTTTTGCTGCGCACACAACATTAACGCAGAATGCCCAATCTTCGCGCCAGACCACGTCTCTGGCGCGTGTTTAGATAAAGGCATATTACTTCGCAAATAAGTAATGTCCCAGGGTACTAACTTCAAGCGTAACGCTGCTATTCAAAGGTTTATAACAAGCCCAGCGTTAAACAAATTAGCTTTACATTACAATGAACAAACTGCCGAGCCATTGCTATAAGAGTGCAAATCTCGTCATCATCGTGCCGCCGTCGACGACATCTCTATGTCGTCGGGTCGTAGTTATGCGATTGTCGTGTCGCATTATTCGTCGCTGTCACTGTGCTTTTATAAAAAACAAAGGTAAACGGCATAGTGTCGACGTCCGCGTCTTTCTCTGTTTCATGGCATATGTTTTGCATGCAGTATGCTTCGTCATATCTGAATTTAGCGCTGGAAAACGTAGTGTCACAGGCCTAAGTAGGACTTGTAAACATGTAAACGCTAAGCCACAGAGCCGCGCAAGGTGACCTATGCTATGTCTTAAGACATCAACATAATACCACAAAAAAGTATTATAGTAGATTATGCACTCTAATGGGCTCCGTCCCAAGTTAAACCAAACTAAACGTCCATGATAAAATTTCCCTTTTCCCTCTTGCCCCGGTTCGTTCGCAGAACGATGGCCAGCGTGATATTGACTTCTTCCGTGATTGCAGGCAACGAAAACAGTGAAACGACCGCGGCATGTGGCTCTATAATGCAAGCCAACGAAAGCTATAAGAAACGCTGTCCCCATAGTGCTCTAGGTGTTCCCCAGGGCAGCGTACGTATACACTTTCCACGAGGAAGGAGCTCAGAGCACACATTTCCATGACTTTCACAGCAAGGTGCTAGGATATGACTCCATGTATTTCCGCGTATAAGATCGACGTGAGTGTCTTCTTGCTACATCATTACGGAGACAAGAGATTATGTTTCATCCGGCTACATTCCTGTGACCCCCGCGCCATTAATAGCGTTCTCAGCTTCGCTTGGAAAGCTTGAGAAAAGTTTCAGGTTATGAACTGCTTCTTGCAAGCGCGAGGATGACCTTTTTCTGAACAGAAGCATCTTTTTCTGTTTCCTTCACGGTGTTCTTTGTTCTGATGGTGTTATGTTGGTGGACCGATCTTTGGGCCTGATCGCCACTGGGAATAATATGCAGATTTATGCGCATAAAACTGGGCCGCATTACCGCTTATTCTGTCCGGCACATGTGCCATGTAAGCGAGCTTAGTCCTTCAAGTGCTGTCACCATCTGACCGAACCATGACGCTAGCTGAGTGGGGACATATACTGGGTTCTCTATTGGTCACGGTTTGTATCAGAAGAAGAGTCTAGGTTTGAGAGTAGTTTGAGCTGTCTTCACGAGCCGTGAAAAAGCCACGACACAATACTTTTAAAGGGGGCTATTTAACAACCGGTGCTTTACAAAACATTAAAACCCTTCATTCGGTGAATCGCTGGACTATTAGCTTGCTTCTCGCATCGTAAAAAATATTCCCAAATGTATATTCAAGTAAATGAGCACAACACATGACTTGAATGAATCCCGAGATTCGGCTGGCGTTAGGAAGGCGTATTCAACGATCAAAGTTCTGGAAACCAATAATCAAATCCAGGTCATACCTTAATTTTAAAGTAGGAAGAACTGATGTAGAACTTTCATCAAGAAAGAGGAGCCGAACCAAGAGAGAGATGACAATTTCAATTAAATATGATCAGTTGCCGGAAGAATGACGCCAACGAGGCTCATTGAAAATCTTACAAACACCGACGGATACTGAAAAAGGGCAAAATGCGTATAGAGCAGCAGGTGGCACACTAAGGAATTCGTACTGGCAGCGATTCGCAACCGCCACTTTCACGACCTGACGGAACAATGGCGCCCGCTTTCTTGAGCCAGCAAGCGGGAAGTGATGCCCCGACAGCCTCTTAACCGCAGCCGTGCTCTGTCGCAGGAGCAGCGTTTGACACACAGGACGGGAGTCGTCGAGGAGACCACCCAGGCGCGCGTGGCTGCGCGTAGCGTCCGGCACAACCACAAATGCAAGCAGCCATCCATCGCGGCGTAAACTGCTGTCTGCCTTGACAGGCCGGGCCTTGTAAACTCGGAGCTCGGTGTAGGCGACGGACAGTCAAAATCACCCTGCATTGAACGTCGCTTCAACGGGAAGCTAGCTGGCATTTTGGAGGGGCCATTGCACGTCTTGTGTCTACGGACTCATTTTGTTTTTGTTCAATGCCTCATCGCGCCTGCCCGCTCTGGTTCGTTTGAAATGACCGCTTTGTGTTCGAGACTGAGAATACGCAGTGAGAGCGTTTTGGAATCCCTATCACCCGTATACAACTAGAAGGCGTAGCGTGCCTCCCGTTCCTTGCTTGAAGTTACCGTCGAGGAGTGCGCCGTTCAATGACCCCAATTTCTGCTCCCTAGAAGCGCAACGTTCTCTCCACGCATATGGCTAAACAATGTGTATATTCTCGCCACATCGGCATACGTCTCGCTGGGCTTTCACTTTAAGGTTCATGTAATGTAACTGGCGTAATTGATGCAACTGTGGATTGCATGGGAATAGCTGGCATACATGCGTACACCCAAGTCAGAAGACTGAGTTCAAAAACACTGCCCCACGTTGCAATTGTGCAAAAAACTGTCCAAGGTTGATTGCTTGGTCTCATAGCCGCGGTCCCCACTATTTACCTCTCCACTAAGGAAAAATTGGCTGTGGCTTAGCTCAGCTAACCCTGCATATGGAAAACGAAAGCTTGGTTTAACCTGGTTAAGTCTTGGCTTCACTTGGTTAACCTTTGATTTAGCTGTAATTGTTATACTTAGGTACACAATCATCGTTAAGCCAGGTATGACGGCTGTGCCTAGGTCGGTGGCTAGACATGACTGTGACTAGGCTTGGGTAGAGACGCATCGTTCGATGGTACGACGCCTGTTGTGCTACAGGGAAAGCGCAAGTGCTAGACGGCGTCAAAAACGCCTTTTGCATTCCAGACCCTCTCCAGTGAAGCAGCTCCCCGGGTGATATCCGCAGGGTCGTCAGACGCCGCTTGGCGACGACGGCTCAAAGCCTCCCGCTCACGCTCCCGCTCAAAGCCTCACGCACAGAGAAGATGGCCCGGCCTCGCGCTCATCCATGACCAAGCTCGCACTGACTAGTCGAGCACGCAGCCAGTGTTGCCAGGTCGGACAAGGCTGTGTAATCCAAAGTTACAGAAATTGTAGCCCAAATATAGCCAAACACAAAAAAATTCAAAACAAATTTGTAGCCAAATATAGCCATTTTTATTTGCAGTTTTATTTGTATTGTGAGCATTATATTACCCCTTCATCTTCTTCATCTGTATATATTCATCATCATGGCCAGCGTCATCATCTTCAGCGCGCGAGCTGCGAAATAAACCGTTGAGAATAACAGCTGTCTCGCAAGTGGTGGAGGCTGCTTTCGATCCCTTGGTCCTCTACGCCTTCGAGTTTCCCTGGAGCTTCGTTCAGGCCGCCGCTTGTTCCGCCTTTCCGCCACCCTGTCCCGAGAAGATTCTCCAGGAGCCTCCGGCGTCGCCGTCTCTGCCCAACCGGCCGTTCCTCCATGGACCGTCAGCACGCGGCAGCGCGATCCCACCATGTTTGCTGGCCTTCGTAGTGACGACGTTGATGACTAAAGAAGGTCATCTTTATCGCTGCCTTCTACTTGCTTTTCTCAGCTTGGGCTTCTTGGGGCTCTCAGACGGACTTGCGAGCTAGACGTCTGGCAATACGCAAAAAATGTTCGCATTCTCACTGCACTGCAAGAACGCACTGGAGACACGTACGACACACCGACCCATTTGCGATCCATTTGGAGTTTATGAGCACAAACACATTCTTGCTTGAGGAATCGTCGTGCTTTATTGAACAAAATTCGGGTGGCAGCGCATCACTACGACAGCGTGCCGACGAGGAGGTAGAATGTCATTTCTGATTCGGCTTTAAAATTCACTGACAGTGGCCTGAGGTGCCTTTTTACCACGGTAAGTGAAGCATCACGGAAACAAAGTTTTGCGATAGCCGGCGCACGGTGCAGAACAGTACGCGCGTAGAACCGGCCTACGTGCGACCATGGAACAGCCGTTTGATGTGTTCGCAGGCGTACGTTCTGTGGAGCCTTGCTCCCTCTTGCAGCGAATCCGCTAACCTTCCCTTCCCTGCGCTTCTCGCACGCACATATAAGACCGATTCGTTACTTAAAAAAGTCAAAGCAGCCGCTTGTTTCCCATCTTCCAGGATGAAGCGTCGGCTGGCAGGCGTACGGCGCCGAGGGCAGCAAAATGCACATATTCTGCGTAACGCTCTGTCAGCACGTGTATTGAGGTAAACCTGTGCAGGTGTGCATGAACCTCGAACGCACTCTGCTTAAAAGATCTCGTGCTGTCGCGAGTACTGCGAGGAACAAGCAACACTTAAGCAAGGTGTGTTTTAATATGTACAAAAGCAAGCTGTTACTGAAGACAAACTATGAATTCATAACGTACGTTCTACGTGCCGCAAATTCACCATATGCGCTGTCAGAAGCAGGAATCACTGACCTACAAGGCGTTCATTGTACAGATTCTGAAATGCATCGGTTTCGGCCTGCGATGGCACGTTAGCATTATTCCGCCAAAGGGGGAAAATTTCCCACGGATATTCCTTCGTCCGTTGCAATTGCCGTGGCGAGGTTCATTGAGCACAGCGTTGCATGCGCGTTAATTTCACGAATTTTAGTTCCTCCTGTCCCACCTGGCCACAGCAACATGCCGGAGAGCACAGTCCAGATAACACACCGCAACAAAACACGGAGACCAACGCAAGCCTGCCTGCACGGCGCCTTTGCCACGGTACGAAACCTACGGAGCAAAACGTGTGAGCGCTCATAACCATAACAAAGCCGCCACTGTGACCCGAAAGGCGTGGCCACTACAGCAAATACATAAAAAACAGCAAAAAATGAGGGGAACCTACCACGTCATTTCCTCCACACTGTTCTCCTAGCGCGCGGAGGGGGCAGGGCCTCTCCTCAGTTTCCGTCCTCCATATCAGGCGGCGACCCAGCTGCGGAGAGCGCACGTTCCAAGCCGGCGGCTGCGGCGGAGCTCGGCGCGGCAATTCACGTGATGCGCCTCCAAGGCTACGGCGCAGCTGCGGTAAAATGAAGGTCAAATTGCTGGCGGCGGCGAAACTCGGCCTCAACGCGGTTAGTAAAACTTTCGCGTTAAAAACCAGCGAAAGGAACGCGTACACGACATCTGAGGAGTGCACAACACGAACGCTGGAACGCCAGCATTCGTGCTGTGCACTTCGCGCTGCGGCCACTCGATCAACGGTGTGCGCTTTGATCGAGCAGCTGTGCTAACGTAGACATTTCTTCGACTGGTCTTTTGCCTGATTTGGTCACGTATCAAATTGCCCAGCATTTCGCCTAGGTTCAGCTCGCACGCTCAAAGTGCAATAAAAGCTATATCAGCCGCAGCATTCGCATTTGTTTATCCTAATCGTGAAATGTACAGCAGCATTGTTTAATACTAAGCATTCTTTGCCTATTACAGCCACTTTACCTCTGTGGTCTGTCTGGCTTCGGGGCCTCTTCAATATCGAGGACAATGTATTCAAGGGTGGGATTCGAGCTACCATCCTACAGGGCTACAGATGTACACTGCGAATAAGGCCCACCGACCCCCCACCTTTTCTTTTGTTAGACCGTAGACGCCCCCCCCCCCCCCATGCAGAGATTTCTTTCCTTTCAAATGGCAATTTGAGACTATGGGCACATACGTCACGTTGTGTAAGAACGATTTGCTTATAAAAGTGAAAGCAGCTGCGCATGCGCGAGTTTCTTCCACGGCTCCGGGCGAGACCTTATTGCTGCTGAGAGGGAGGCAGGCGTTCACGTAACCCAAGCATGCAACATGTCATCGTGAGTGCACTGTCGTATTGATATTGCCGCACAGACATGCCCGCGTTAAACACACGACTGCTCGCTTTACAGCTACACGTTGCGTCATCTGAGCATACCTTGCGCAAACCTAAACAGTGCGGCCCGATACGCACAAATTTTAATATATTCAATTGCACTACGCGCAAATGATTGGCACTGATTGCAACACTGCTTCTGTGACCAGCAATAAACAAATAAATAAATAAATAAATAAATAAATAAATAAATAAATAAATAAATACGTCGAACATATTACTGCGAAAGCGTTATATGCCGCATTACGCGAAAATCCATCGGCGTGACCGAAAGATGGCACCAAAAATGGCTGACACCGCAAAGAATAAGAACACATAAAAATGCTTGAATTGACGTTACATTTCTCAGGGAGATTTCTGTACACAAAAGAAATTAATGGCCTTGAATAGATCATTTTGTAAATTTAGGCCTCGCGATGGGAATCTAACCCGGGCCTCCGGAGTGCGAGACGAGCACGGTGCCCCGCGGCCGCTCCACGGTTCTGGTTAACGAAAAAGGTGGCTAGTGCGTGCGTCATTGCACAAGTCACCTTTATGCACTCCTGGCGGGCAAACGCGCGCGCTGAGACGCTTGGCGCGTTTTGATTGGGCCTTACCGAAGCGCAGTTATAACGCAGGCGAGAGCTTGCGTGGAGAAGGAACGCGCGCGCGCAGGAAAGAAGAAAAAAAAGAAAACATTTTACCAAAGCGATTATAATGCTTTCGTATTCCCCACACTGGAATAGTCTTAAAGTGCCTCTGAGAAGTTATTTTTTTTAGACCAGAAGCACTGGAAGCGCTGCAAAACGTGAACATAGACACGCGAGCACAAATGCGCACCTATCTCAGGAACCAAACCACGCAACGTGTTGAAAGTTTCGGGTAGTATGGAGGTGACAAATTTAATTTGTAGAGAAACTAACAACCGTTAGGTTGCATTAGATGTGTGACATTATCACAGTTCCCATAGGATTAGGAGCGTTTTTTTATTAACTGCGAAAGTTTCGTCCTGAGAAACCTTTATAATTCCTTTTGTAGCTGTGTGCTACAATCGGTATGGACGACAAGATTTCCCTTTCATGACAGTTGTGGTAATTACTTGCTTGGGCCCATTTCTAAGCAATTCCGCACGAATATTATTGAATATAGCAAGCCGAAATCTTGTACGAACAGTCTACATACCTTTTAGAACTCGCCATCTGAGTTTAAGAGTTGTCGGGGTTAAGTGGTCGCCACATATCAGAATTGTAATAACTGTGATGTGTCTCGCGCTTCGCCGCAAGACAATGATTGGTGCATAGGCATGTCGGGTTGGAAATTGGCAGAGATAGAGCGAGTGCTTGGATAAACATGTTGGTCGTGACATATTGTCAATACATAATATACGAACAAATAATATTGTCATAATAAATCTATCAAGTGTTGTGAATGTTGGACGAACGCTCTTTCATGTATGGTGAACTTATTCTGAAATTGTCGGTATAGAACAAGTCAAAGAATTTCGAGATTTAACTGTGCGCATGCTAAGTTTGCGATCCCTGTGCACTGAGAGAGAGAGAGAAAGAAAGAGGCAGGGATGTTAACCAGTCATTGTCAGTTAAAAGTATATTTCAGAGTTAGTAAGCGTTATAGTTCGAAGGGCTTTTGACCAGCTTTGGCCACAACCTGCTTCTACGAGTGTGGAGCGCGGATCGCGCAGTGGCAGTTATGGCTGCACGGTATACACCGATGTACGCCGTTGGAAAAGCTTAAAATTCCAGCAAAAGCCGACATGCCCTTCCTGTCGCAGCAGCCACTCGAAGAGTCAGCAGAGATGACGTCAATTGTGTGGTGACTTCGCGTGCCGCGTAAAGCGGGATGTGCAGCAACAGCGAACACCAACGCAAATCAGGATGTTACCGTGAAACGCAACATGGAATACATGCCTTTGGAGATGCGCTGAGCAAAGGGAAAGAAAGTCAGAGATAAAATGAAGTAGATCTCACGCATTGTGGGAATCTATGCTATGGGAAGCATTTTTCTGCTAACTGGCTGCCCAGCATCGTTTGAGAATCTGTATTGAGTGTGCAAGGCAGGTGATATTCAGAACGTGGCAGCCATGGGTGGGCATGCATGCTAGCGAAGGATTAAAGCAGGGTGAATGAAGGTGAAGGATGTGTTTCAGAACTTTTTTTGCGAACGCGAGATACACCATTCCTGCAAGTAACGAGTGCGGTACGACCAGGAATGCTGCATAGCCATGTGTCGGAACTGACGTTCACTTGGCGTTGATTCTAAGCAGCTGACGTGAGGACGGTGCTACGAAACTGTCCAGTGACGAGATAGTGTTTAGCCGGTGGAATATCGTCACGCGTTTTTTCGTCTGTCTGTGGTGACCCTTGAAAACTGACCACCATTACGGGAAACCAGGATGACGCGAACGAGCTTGTATGGAGGCTCTGAAGTAAAATACAAGTCTCTTTACTATAGCGTCATCGTACGCGCAGCTTCGATTCGGCGCACAGTGGCTGCGCCTCGGTAGCAGCGATTTGCACAACTTACCGTTACGCACCAGCCAATGGCTGATGAAGTAACGTGGTAGTCACATGACCGAGTATGTTCGGTTTGAGTGCGCGCGGCAACAACCGTACTTCTCGGCTTAAAGCAACGGTCGCACCGCTGCCTGGAAATGCGTCCCTATGCTCTAGTTGACCGGCGTATATATAGACAGCCGCTGGCAGCAGCCCACACGAGACTTCCACAGTTGATTCTCTTTCTTTCAACCGCGGTTTTTACCAATCATATTCGCGCATGGTCTCAAAGCCGAAAGGGACACCAGAAAGCCAGACAGGCTGAAGTGGACCGGAGTAGGCACTCACATCGCATTAAGGCGAACGTGTTTTCTGCAACGCGGTCCCCGATGCATCTGCAATGGTGCGGTTTGAGTTTAGCGCAGTTTCTTCTCGTCTCAGTATGAGAAAGCGGGCAGCGTGATGGTGTTTCGATGTCGCATGTACGAGCTTTGCTACGCGGTAGCTTTGGTTCTGGAAGCATACATTTGCCAAAGCCCCCGCAGGGGCGTCTGCGTCAGCAGGCGTTTGATGTGTTGCGAGACCACGTACACGAGCACACGAGAGTTGGAACCCACCCGCGTCAAACCATGCGCGGTTTAGCCGCGTCCGGGGAAAAGGAGATCCTGGGGTTTGAGCCGATGCCGGGTGTTTGGAACTCTACGGCCCCTCGGTGGCGGCCACACACCCCTTTGGCCTCGGCTTCACGTAGACAACAGTCTCCGGACTGACCCACCCGGGGCAGTTGCCTTTTCCTGTTTCTCTCTCCCTCAAACCTTCGTATTTCTTTCACTTTACATCATTCCTGTCTTCGTTTCACTTCTCATTACTTCCGAATTTCCTGGCGGTAAGGGTTAACCGTGGCTAATATATCCAGTCGTGGGTATATATATATATATATATATATATATATATATATATATATATATATATATATATATATTGTAAGCACTATTAACGTACTTCCTCGTTTTCATTCGTACATAGCCATCATCACCTTCCCTGCTTTTCTACTTCTTCGCGCGTGAGTTGGGAGCGTTGCCTTCTTTGGAATAAACAGCGCTTGACAACTTGATCGGTCTCGGCATTATAATATATATATATATATATATATATATATATATATATATATATATATATATATACATATATATATAGCTTAGGTTATAGCGGTGATGCATGGCTGGCATCTGCAGGTATTCTTTCGAACTTGTAGCGTCCCCTTGTTGGGCTTGGTGGTGGATGACCACCATTGCCGCCGAACTTTCCAAGGATTAGATTGCATATGCTCCTACCTCCCCCGCCCCCTTTAAGATCGCCCTCCGAAAAGAGGGCGCGCCGAAGCAAGATTCCAGTTCTTTTTGAAGCAAAACGACGACACCTTCCCAATGTACCACGTCCTTCACAGTGAAGGCAAAATTGTCACCTTTCCTATCATCCAAATGCCTAATAAACACAATTGCACCTAACTGCAAAGCCTCAAAGATGGCAAGCGGAGACCTCCTCAAAAATCAAATCAAAAAGCTCACTGAACTCATCAGTATCGATGTCATTAACGGGATAATCTCTGTACATCGCTCGCTCAACACAAGCAGCGGAGTAATATCAGAAGAAGGCTTCCTGAACCTTGGGGACGAAGGACTCCTAGGAGGATTTTAAGCGCAAAACATCATTAAGGTACAAAGAATAACACTCCGGTGAAATGACCAACAGATCCCCACGAAACAATGACACTCACTTTTGGTACGAGTACTGTGCCCTGTTCACTTGACGCAGGATATTTGGAAATCAACGTGAAACCATACATACCGAACTCGAAGCAGTGCTTCAAGTGACAGAGGTTCGGCCATGCATCACAGTGATGTAGAGGCAAAGAAACATGCACGAAGTGCAGTGCCAACGACCATCCGTCTGAAAACTGTAACGCTCCCCCATGCGGTGTAAACTGCAAGGGGATCATCCACCACAATCACAATCATGTCCCTGTTGGAAGAAGGAGAAGGAGGTGGTTGCCCTAATAGTAAAAGAGAAGGTTTCATTTTTCGAAGCCAAGACGAGGCCTTCATTCTTACCTCAAACAAGTTATGCGAATGTGCCGCGGCAGGGGGTAGCGCAACATTGGTCTCGGGAATCTACAGGGGTCACAGTCAGTGGTCCCGTAGCAACTCCATTCGCCTCCTTGGTGGCAGCAGCTAGTGCTGCTCCACCATCATTGAATACGGCCCTGCAGGCAGCTGTCCCGCAGGTCCCAAGACTAAACCGAACGCCAAGGCCCGAGACGCATGTCTCGACGCCTGGCTCTCGACCATCCAACGCCTCAGAGAAGCCGACATCGTCGACGCGAAAGAAACAGCGTTCCTCCTAGCGCTCTAAGAAGGAGAAGCTCCTTGTAACTGCGCCAAAAAATAGACAGGTAACCTGCACGGTTACCATCCATCAAACGTGTGTTGTTTCCTATCGCATGTCACCTTTAATATTTAAGTTCACACACATCTGTACATTTTTCATTTCACAACCATGGTTTTCATTGTACACTAGAGGTCTCATACACAATATAGGTAGCATCAAATATCTTATCCAAACCTTTTCGTCATTGCAGTGTGTCTTCAGGAAACGAATCTCGGTCCATAAAATTGTCAAATTCTGAAAGGTTTCACCGTTGTCCGAAGGGACTGCGAATGTTCCAGCCGTTTGTCAGGAGGGGTCGCTATAGTCGTGCAGAGTGACTCTCGCACCCGAAATGTCCAATTGAATGCATCTTTCTAGGCCGTAGGCGTCACCATTCTGTCTCACAAAACCATCACCATCTGCCCACTGTACATTCCACTGCCCACCCATTTTACTGTTAAACACTTAGAAAATTTAATAGATGAATTACCGGAGCCATTTGTTTTAGTCGGGGATTTTAATGCTTATTGTACTCTTTTGGACAGTGGCAAAACGGACCAAACAGGGCAACTCGTTGAACATTTTATTCCGTCTAATGATATCTGCCTTTTAAATTGAGGTGCACCGACCTACTTTTCACCAACTTCCCGCACTTTTATTTGTTTAGACTTAGCTTTTTGCTCACCATCTCTTTTTAATGATCCTAAATGGGAAGCCCTCGGCAAGTCATATTGCAGTGATCACTTAACCGCAACCATCAAACTTTTATTATCACCACCGACCTTAAGCACTAGGCCACGCCGGTGGAAATTGCAGCTCGCTGACTGGCGGGTTTTTATGGAGAATGGGAAACCGGACCTTGTCCTTTCGCCAAAACTAAGCGTTCACGAACTTAACAAAAAATCCCTAAGGTCATAATCTCAGCCGCAGAAAAGGCAATACACCAGTCATCCGGTAAAGTGCGCAAGAACTAAATCCCTGGTGGACAAACGAGTGTACTGAAGCTAAAAAGAACAGAATAAGGCCTGGGGAATCCTACGGAGGTACCGCACTTTTTAAACTTTAAACTTTTAAACATATTATACTTTACTCAGGCCAAAGCCAAAGCACCATTTATTCTAGGACAGGCGGAGAAATCATCATGGCAAAAGTACATATCTTCAGTTAATAGTACAGTGACACCAAAACGAATGTGGGACCAGGTGAGGAAACTTAAAGGAAAGTACTCATCATACACAATACCCCTAATTACATGTCAAGGCAAACATACAACACTACAAGACTAGGCCAACTTATTAGATGAACACTTTTACAACGTCTCCAACTGAGCAAACTACTCAAATATATTCTTAAAATATAAAGATTCGGCGGAGAAACGGGGACTGGCCACCACTGGAGCTTCAACTGAGTTGCATAATAACGTCCTCACAATACAGGAATTGAACAGAGTTCCTTCTGCCGCTAAAAAGTGGCAACAGGCCTTGACCGTGTCCACTACACAATGCTGGCACACCTATCTCACACATCGGTAGAGGCACTTCTTAAGTTTTCCAACAAGCTAAGGGAGTTTGGAGTAATGCCTACACAATGCAAAAACGCAGTAGTAGGGCTTTTTCTAAAGTATAAACCCGCAACATCCCCCAAGCAGCTACAGACCCATTGCACTAACAATTTGTCTAGCCAGATCGTATGGGAGTACTATAAATAATAGACTCACATTTATCCTTGAATCAAGAAGCCTAATTGACATACACCAGTGCGGATACAAAAGGGGCTGCTCCACTACTGACCATCTCGTCCAACTAGAACATGTAATACATGACGCGTTTCTATACAAACACTGTCTCGCGGTTTTCTTCGATTTAGAAAAAGCGTATGATACCACGTGGTGATATGGAATTTTGAGAGACCTGGCTGACTTGGGAATTCGTGGCAGAATGCTGAACTGTCTATCTGGTTTCATGTCAAACAGAACATTTCAGGTACGTCTCGGCACAACACTTTCACGTACACTTACACGAGAAAATGGCGTTCCACAAGGTTGCATTCAGAGCACGACACTCTTCGTAGTGAAAATGAACTCTTAATAAAATCATTCCCCCCCCCCCCCCCCCCCGCCATCCTCTGTTATTCGCTCAATATATGTCGACGATTTGCCGACTGGCGCGCCTCAAATCTAGACACCTGCTAAAGACAACTTCAAATAACGATAAATTATCTGACACAATGGGCTGACAAAGATGGTTTCCGTTTTTCAACCCACAAAGCTGTTACAGTTCTGTCCTCACAGAAGCATTGCAATCCAGTTCTCACATTGGTTGGTACAACGCTGCCGGTCAAAGAAGACTACAAATTTTGAGGCCTAACTTTTGACACAAAACTGAACTTCCTGGCTCACATTACAACTAAAATTAAAGCAAATCAAGCCCTAATTATCCAGGTGTTATTGCACAAGCACTGGGGTCTGACCAAACATGTATATTACGTATATACCGGCACATTGTAAGTAGCATAAAGTAATACGGAGCATCCTCGAGCACTGTAGTGTAGTTTATGGAGCAGCTAGACAGTCCTACATTAGGTTACTAGATCCAGTTCCTAATCTTGGCCTACGATTGGCGAACGGTGCCTATAGAACATCACCTGTCCAAAGTTTATATGTCGACGCAATGAGCCTTCCTTACAGCACCGCAGAGCACTACTTACAGTTTCCTATGTAAACATACTGAGAATTCGGCCATCGCCACAAAATACACAGGGTGTTACAGCGAACATTTTCAAAATGTTTTAAAGGTTGCCTGTGGCAGATAGCTCAATTCTTGTTTATGAACCGGTCTACACGAAGCGGCGGACAGTACTTGACAAAGAAATTGAAATGCAAAATAGACTTATTAACAAGAATTCAATTAATTTTCTAGCTAACTACCTCGTGACCCATACTGCAGTTTACAAATTCTAGCAGTGAACTTCACAAGGCAAATCCACTTGGAATGAATTTTCAAGATGACACCAGTTTCGAGATATAAATTCCCGAACTTTGCGGAGAAATCCATTGGCGCTCCAGTTAATCTGTTAACGAAACGTTGTTTCATGCACTGAAGCACACAAGTAACTGTAACGCCAATGCGTTTCTCAACAAAGTTCGGGAATATATATCTCGAAACTGGTGTCATCTTGAAAATTTGTTCCAAGTGGATCCGCCTTGCGAAGTCCACGGCTAGAATTTGTAAATTGCAATATGGGCCATAATGTAATTAGTTAGAAACTTAATTAGTGCATCTTTATTAATTAGCCGATTTTCTCATTTTTTTCTCATTTTTTGTGCAAGTATTGTCCGCAACTTCGAGTAGACCATATCATCAAATAGAATTGTGATATCTGCCACAGGCAACTATTACAGATTTTTGAAAGTGTTCGCTGAAACACCCTGTATGCTACAACATTGTAACAGAGTGAAAATCATGGGTAAACTACACAAATAAACTGCACATGATTCGGTCACTTATCATACGACACGAGGAATTCTGTAAGACTTATGATATTCCTCATGAGGTTCTGCAGGTTGCTGAAAGGCTACCAAGATTGCCCCCATGGTGTAATATTACACAGCTATGTGACTGGACACTAACACATCTAAAGAAAAAAGACCATTCCCCAAGAACACATAATACAAAAGTTCCGAGCGATTCAAGAAAAATATAAAAATTACACGGAATTTTACACTGACGGCTATGAAGCACTAGAATACGTGGGTATTGGAATCGTAATGAAAATTTGCGAAAATAGCACTCGGATAAATAATTTTGCTTCAGTTTCTACCGCCCAACTTTGTGCGATATGGACGGCAGATAAAAAAATTACCACCGACAGCCAGTAGAATGCTATCATATATACCGATTCGTTAAGTGCACTTCAGTCACGTTTGTTCAACATCAAAAACGTCTGAAACGACTCAGTGCGGCATTATTCCTTGACATAAAATGCGCCTATGATAATATAGACATTATGCCACTATAGAGGCTCTGACTGAAGCTGGAATCGGTGGCCGCACTTTTCAGTGGCTGTGCAGTTATTTGACCGACAGGCATTTCTTCGTGATGACCGAGGATGGCGCCACGCTCAACACGAAACGTTCCGTGGAGTACCGCAAGGCGGAGTGTTGAGGGCAGCCCGACGCTATTGGACCTAGTGCTCGTTGGCCTAGTCAGATGCTTGCCCAACACAGTTCAAGTATCAATCTATGCCGACGACATCTGCATTTGGGCGTCTGCTACAACACGACTGCAGGTACCAGCACGGCTACAAAAGGCAGCTACCTTAACATCACTGTACTTGCGAAAACAGAACTTAGAGCTGTCTTCGGAGAAATGCTGCCTTGTTACTTTCACTCGGAAGGCAATGAAGCTTTACTCTGTAAGTGTCAACGGACAAGCAGTTGCAAATGCACGGAAACACCGCTTTTTAGGGGTAATTATCGACCGCGACCTATTAAGGAGCCCCGCACGTTTCATACCTAAAGAAGTGGTTGATGACAATAATACATCTCCTCAAATTTCTCGCCTGAAAGTCATGGGGCACATCGGTGCGGTCAATGCTGCAGCTTTATAACGCCTTGTTCCTCCGTTTCGCAAGATACAGCCTCCTTGCGCTTGGTAACACCTGCAAAACAAACCTGCGTGTACTCCAGGGACTACAAGCTCAAACCCTAAGGGCGCGTCTCGGTCTTCCGATGTGTGCGTCTACAGCGGCAACGATTGTCATAGCTCGAGATCACGCAATATCAACGTACTTGGTAACCGACGCTCTCAAAGCGCATATTCGCCACGTTGCCCAACTACCTTCTCACCATCTTGCCGCTCTACCCGCAGAAAGGCCACACGAAACTATCTGTCGCATAATTGTTGCCAATCGTACCTCATTGCCATAGAACTACACCTGCAGCAAGACCATCCTCACCTTTATGGTGCCTGCACAGACCTGAAATACGCCTCACCAACCCAGGAATCACGAAGAAGGCTAACATGCCGTCGTTTGCCCTGAAGCAGGCCACATTAGAACTTTTACATGAGGTGCACAGTGGCCATGTACAGGTTTACATCGATGGCTCAGTCACATCTGCAAGTTCAGCTGCTGCTGTGGTGATACCAACAAGATCCGTCAAAATACCGCTAAAAACGTCACATGTATCTTCAATGACAGCTGCTGAACTGGTAGCCTTTCGTGCGGCTCTTCACTTCATTCAGGAGGAACCACCCCATGCATGGTCACTCTTCTGTGATTCCAAGGCAGCCCTACAAAGTGTACTCTCAGCACTGCGCCATGGATCACATGAACAGCTCGTCGCAGAGATCAGAGAAGTGCACCATCGCATATTTGATGCAGGACACGATATCATATATCAGTAGTTGCGTAGTCCCTGTGGCATACACGGCAATGATCGAGCAGACGCAGCTGCCCGGTCCGCCCATGACGGCGTCAACTGCGTTGCCAATCCTCTTTCGAGAGCCGACGCAGCAAAAGAACTTGCCGTACTTGCACACGACCTGACATTAGCTCAGCGGAATTCATCCGATTTCACAAGTGCGCACCTACATACACTGGATCCTAATCTACAACTCCGTATTCCGCCCGAGCTTCCACGATGCGACTGCACCCTTCTAGTTAGTCTATGGCTTTGACTAGCATATTCAAATACGTATTCCTTTCTTATCGGAATGTCCAGCAGCCCCCTTTGTGACTTCTGCGGGGGCAATGAAACAATCGCGCACCTTCTTTGTCAGTGCCCTCGTTTCAATCCGCAAAGAGCAGTCCTCTCAGCCACCTTAGACAAACTGGACAAGCGCCGAATGACAGAAAACAAGATCCTTGGAAACTGGCCTACGCGAACATCAGCGCGATCGGCTATGAAGGCGCTGCTGCGGTATTTAATTAACACTGGACTTTCTGACAGATTGTGAGTTCACCGTGTGACGCAGGATTGTACGGTGATACTGCATAACACTAAGAACGCGTTTGCGGTCTGCGTGACAGTGCCCACAGAAACAGTTTGTGTGCACGTGCGTGTGTGTAGTTCTTTTCTCTCTTTTTTTAAATCTTTCTCTCTTTCACCTATCGCATCCCCTTGCCCCTCCCCCAGTAGAGAGTAGCCAACCAGAGATAATCCCTGGTTAACTTCCCTGTCTTTCCTTTGCCTCTCTCTCTCTCTCTCTCTCAGAGCTCTAAACTTAAACTCCGCATCTGTATCACTGCTTGGTGATATCTTAAACAAGCTGTTGAATACCAAATATGGAAGAACCATATGATCCTGCTGGGTCCCAAGCCATGTTGTGATATCAGGGAATGAAGCAGCAGATAGATACGCATCCATGAGAGCGCGCAAAAGCATAACTCACATAACACTTCCAAAGACAGTATCTGAGTGATTCGTAAGGCCCTAGTATTAAAATGGCAACAAGAATGGAACTAGCGCACAAATAACAAGTTACATGCGACTAAACCACTGCTTGGCGAGCGGAAATCGTGCAGTCACCCGCAATTAACGCTTCTGTGAGGTGATCCTATGTGAACTTCGAATTGTGCATACACAGCTGACACACAATTTTCTACTTCGAAACGAAAACCCACCAACTTGCGAGAAGTGCCATCAACCACTTACAGTAATGCACATTGCCATGACATGTCTACATACTGAAATATAGAGGCGGAACCTTTTACCGAATCTAACTTGCACATAGCTTTACACCCCACCTCAATACTAGGAGATGATCCGCTTGTGCCTTTCACTGACTTGAACTCTTTAGATGAAACCCGTTTTTAGCCCAAACTATAAAGTAAAGTAGCTTTCGCTGCTTTAACATTTGATTTCTTAATATCTTGTGGCTGGCGCAGCATCGCATTAGACACTTTTGCTCTAATATTTCGGTCTTCTTTCGCGGACCTCTCGGCAGCGTTTGTGTGCGAATTTATTGGACAGGCGCACGGTTGTCAGGCGTGGTCTATTACACAGCACATTTCCAGTGTAGTAGGGCTGGTCACTCACTACATTTATTTATCTTTTGCTCCGATGCCTTCTGGTGACTGGGGTATGGCTACACGAATGCCGTATCAGATATCCTGTATTACACTTGAGGATCGATACTTCACGACTATTTGAGCTTCACGTTTTATGCGTAGTTGTCATTGGCCGTGTACGTTCCGTATACTAGGCTTATGTGGAACTATATGCATCACCTCGTTGTTTGCGTGCAGCAGGGCTGAAACTTCAGTCTCCTCACTCCTGATAGAGCGGCAGCGTCCGAGACTACGGATACCTGAGATGTTGGATGCTTACTCCTTTGTACAATGCGAGAGCATATTTGCGCTAAGCTACTACTTCAAATATGGACGACCAACTAGCCCAACAGTCAACTCTTCGAGAGCATTTTGTCTATCGCAGGTAATTTCAACAGACAAACTGTATCCGAAATCCATGGGTGTACTTTCGCGCACATCGAATAATTTGCAAATAAGCCGCAGCGAATATAATAGATAGTCTCAATGCCCGAAAGAGCAGGCCCACTTTGAGCGTTCTCAACGTTTATGACGAAGCATGCATCTATAGGGCAGCAGAGTCCCCATCGGCTGCACGATCCTCAGTGAACGCTGTAACAGCGCTGTGGAGCAGTCTTATGCGAAGCAGGGTACGAAAAAGTCTGTCAGTCCGTCCGTCCGTCCGTCCGTCCGTCCATCTGTCCGTCTGTCCGCCTGTCCATCTGTCCGTCTGTCCGCCTGTCCGTCTATCCGTCTGTCCGTCCGTCCGTCCGTCCGTCCGTCCGTCCGTCCGTCCGTCCGTCCATCCGTCCGTCCATCCGTCCGTCCGTCCGTCCGTCCATCCGTCCGTCCGATGTGGTGGTCGTTCCATAGTCGTCATTCCAGCTTCGTGATACCTTACCCTCGTTATGGCGTCGTCGTGACGCTGTCTACCCCAACTCAGCACCCCAAGTTGTCTGATAGCTTGGGTTACTAGGTATGGGATCGTGGTCTTGAGGCTGTCGTGGTCGTTGCATCGTCTTCATTCCAGCCTTGGCACCCGACGCTCGTCATGCCGTCGTCGTCATTCCGTCATCATGCACTCGTTGTCATACCGCCATAGTGATGCCATCACGATCGTGCAGTCTTGATCATTCCAGCTTCGTCATGTGACTATCGTCATGCCATCGTCGTCGCACCAACGTAGTTATACAGGCGTGGTGATAGAGTCATCGTGACGCTATTGTCATCATAGCTAGTCATTGCCCCGTTGGCCTCATGCAACTGTAATTCTGTCGTGTTCACTGTATCGTCGTCATACAATCGTGGTACAGACATACAGAGAAGGACATGTGGCGAGTCCTCCGTCTACTTTTTGTGGTCACTGCGAGACACTTCAGCACCTTATATTAGAGTGTCCCGCTTTCAGTGCGCAGCGCATGTGGCTAGTGAGAAACTATTTCCTCCTTGGCCTGCGGTGTACGACACTCGACGAATGTTCATACCCCAGTGGTTGTGCGTCTAAACGGGATCAGACTTATCGCACTTTACTTACATTTCTAGAGTTAACTAACTTATGTTCACGTTTGTAGCGTCGAAGCTATTCTATTCAACATTCCGTAGTAGCGTTACCTTCATTGACCGGCCCTACTGTGTGTGATCTGTACTGTGTTCTGCTTTAGTCTTCAGATTTGTCCTGTTGCTCTTCCTTTCCTCTTTCCTCTCGTTCTTCCTATCTTCCATTTTTGTGTTGCTGTCACCTACCTTCTGAAGAGCAGGCAGGCGTTGTGCCCCTTCCGGTGGCAGTTGCCAGCCTGCTCTTCGTTTTCCCTCTTCTGTTAATTGTGTATATGTGTTCACAACAAATAATAATAATAATAACAAGCCAGCAAAATACGAAAGTAAAGAAGGAGCACGGCATACATAAGCTAAAAATACACTAGGTGGAAGGGTTGACAGATGTAGACTATCATCCAGTTATCATCTTACTGTCGTCGTCGCTCCATCGCAGTCATACACATGTCATTTCATTGCCCCCGTGTCATCGTCGTTACGTTGTCGTCATTATACCGTCATCATAATTTAAGGATCGACATCTCAGTGTAGTCATGCCATCGTCATTATATGCCTTTGTTGGTCGATCGACATCATTCCTTCGTTGTCACTCTGTCATCACTGCGTCGGCGTTACACAGTCGTCGTTATGCCTCCAAGCTCATGGGCGAACTTGGAAAGCGAGTGCCACTGCGAAGTGGAACGCTATCGGAATATGTGGGATAAAGCCAAAGCAGCGAAAGTCTGAGTTACCACTACACGATGTAAATAAGCGTGATTTAAGCAATATTGCCTGTCGCTAAATTTTTCAGTCGCTATTCGCATTACCATCGACAGTCATGGTGAGATGAGTTGTGCCGTAATTGTTTTTTGAACCCACGAAACGCGCAGACAATTCTGACGAAGCAAGGAGGAGGAGGAGTAGATTTTAATGGAGAGAAAGGAGGAGAGGTCGGCCTGGAGAGCGTGTCTCTAGCCTGCTACTCCTCACTGGGGAAAGGGGAAGTGGGAAATACAGGGAAAGGTAGGTGGCGGGTGAAAATGTTATGGTACAATGAGATACTATATACACGTTGTCCAATATGCGGATGCGCACTGTAGACGCAATGCACGTAAGAGTAATATTGTCCATACAAAAGTAATCTTGTCACAAAAAGTTATTGCGCAAACACATTTCGCACTGACTGCACGTCTCACAGCTTCTAGAGGCGATCGTCTAAACCAGTCTCACTTAAAAAAGTTCAAAAGTGATTTTATGGCACGATGGGCACAGTGAACACTCCTCCACGCGCCCAAAAGCTTTTCTTCTGAAAAGAGGCGGAAGTCCAAGCTGTCAACTGTAGATTTAAGTGTTCTTCGTTCGGCCGCATATTGAGGGCACACGCGAAGTACGTGAGGTATTGTCTCGACAGTGTGACAGACGCTACATTCAGGGTCCCATGTTTGTTCAATCTTGTGAAGGTATCGGTTGGTGTATGCGACAACCAGCCGTAATCGATGAATGAGTGTTTCCTGGCTTCTCCGCAACCGAAGTGGAAGCCGGAATTGTAATCCAGCGTCAAGTCTATGGAGGCGCTCTTGTCGATGTTAGGGGTTGTCCCAATGTCGCGCCGTAGATGTTTTAAGGAAGGTATGGAGCAAGGCGTTAATGTCATACCGGGAAAAATGAATTTTTATAATAGTTCCGTCAGTGTGCGCCTGTTTTGCTTCTGCGTCAGCCTGTTCGTTTCCAGCTATTCCACAATGACCAGGAATCCACTGCAGCACGATGGTATGTCCGGAATGAGACGCCTCAGCAAGCAGAGACATGGTGTCATAAACCAGAGGACTATATGCGGTTCTGTCACTCATATAATTGCTGATGAGTTGCAGTGCTGGTTTTGAGTCGCAGAGCACTGTCCACTTCTCGAGACTTTGTTGCAGTATGCAGCGAACTGCTTCTCGAACTCCGGTCAACTCAGCTGCTGTAGACGACGTCCTATGTCCTATCTTGAACCGTTGTGCGATCCCCATTCCTGGCACCGTGTAGGCCGCCGCGGAAGAGGTCTGTGTCATAGAACCATCTGTAAAAACATGTTCGTAATATCCATACATGTAAGCAATGTATGATAGCGCGAAATGCTTGAGGCCAGCAAGCGGCATCTTCGACTTCTTCGTTATTCGAGGGATTGAGAGCCTCACTGTTGGCTTTGCCATCGTCCAGAGTGGAACTTCGGGTATGTCATACGGTTCGAAGTCCGACGGCAATAAGTCTTGCTGCGACAACACGGCTTCTGAGTAGGCGGACACAGGCCGTACGCTTGTGACGTTCGTGAGTGGATGGTTCCTGTGTCTAGTCAGTAGCCTTAGATGCACTCGCAGTGGCTCATGTTGCAGATAAACTCGAGCTGGGCACGCACGTGCCTCTGCAATAGTGCCCCAAGTAGACGCACATCGTGGTAGTCCTTGGCAAATTCTCAGTGCGCGAGCCTGAGCACTTTCAAGTGTGCGAACAGCAGTTGTACTAACCCGAGAAAGTGTAGGCGCACTGTAGCGGAAGTAGCCGACAAAAAGTGCCTGGTAAAGCTGCAGAAGAGATGACTTGGATGGCCCCCATGATTTTCCAGACATATGTCGAATGATCTGAGTAAAGCTGTCTAGCTTTTTTCTTAATCCAGAGAGGTGCTTCGACCAAGATAAGTCATGGTCGATGATGACTCCGAGAAACTTGTAGTGGGTTACTGAAGGTATAATCTTCCCATCAATCATAACGGGGTAGCAGGCCATTGACTTTCGCCTAAATGCCATAGGTGGGCTCGGTCGCTGTGCCACGATGCACTCATCTAAGCCGTTCGCCTTCGCTGCGCAGGTGTCTGCCCGTCTAATCATCCGGATACTCATCCTGGCCCTGGTTCCCGCCGCTTCTGATGCCACGGCCCTCAGCGAACCACTTCGCTGCGAGTGGCCCGCCAGCCCTTGTCTGCTGTCTGCTACTACAGATAGCCCGGCAGCGCCACCGCTGCCGTGCCTCAACTGCCCCTGGATTCACGCACCGTCATCGACAACAACCGAGAAGCCATCTATAAAAGACCATCACCAACGCGCGGCACTCTGTGGGCTCGGTCGCTGTGCCACGATGCACTCATCTAAGCCGTTCGCCTTCGCTGCGCAGGTGTCTGCCCGTCTAACCATCCGGATACTCATCCTGGCCCTGGTTCCCGCCGCTTCTGATGCCACGGCCCTCAGCGAACCACTTCGCTGCGAATGGCCCGCCAGCCCTTGTCTGCTGTCTGCTACTACAGATAGCCCGGCAGCGCCACCGCTGCCGTGCCTCAACTGCCCCTGGATTCACGCACCGTCATCGACAACAACCGAGAAGCCATCTATAAAAGACCATCACCAACGCGCGGCACTCTGTGGGCTCGGTCGCTGTGCCACGATGCACTCATCTAAGCCGTTCGCCTTCGCTGCGCAGGTGTCTGCCCGTCTAATCATCCGGATACTCATCCTGGCCCTGGTTCCCGCCGCTTCTGATGCCACGGCCCTCAGCGAACCACTTCGCTGCGAGTGGCCCGCCAGCCCTTGTCTGCTGTCTGCTACTACAGATAGCCCGGCAGCGCCACCGCTGCCGTGCCTCAACTGCCCCTGGATTCACGCACCGTCATCGACAACAACCGAGAAGCCATCTATAAAAGACCATCACCAACGCGCGGCACTCTGTGGGCTCGGTCGCTGTGCCACGATGCACTCATCTAAGCCGTTCGCCTTCGCTGCGCAGGTGTCTGCCCGTCTAATCATCCGGATACTCATCCTGGCCCTGGTTCCCGCCGCTTCTGATGCCACGGCCCTCAGCGAACCACTTCGCTGCGAGTGGCCCGCCAGCCCTTGTCTGCTGTCTGCTACTACAGATAGCCCGGCAGCGCCACCGCTGCCGTGCCTCAACTGCCCCTGGATTCACGCACCGTCATCGACAACAACCGAGGAGCCATCTATAAAAGACCATCACCAACGCGCGGCACTCTGTGGGCTGGTCGCTGTGCCACGATGCACTCATCTAAGCCGTTCGCCTTCGCTGCGCAGGTCAGTAATCAGTATTGTCTTTTCACAAAAAAATCAAGTAACTACTGTCTCCTGCAGCTACCGAGCCCACAGTGCTGCCTTTCGATTGTTGCTGAATGTTATGATGTAGTACGTACCTTGTTGCTGTTGGCTGGTGATATCGAGTCAAACCCAGGTCCCGACACTGTACTCGCAGAACTAAAGAAGCTGTCTACTGGTCAGTCACAACTACTCGCCGAGGTTCAAGGCCTTAGAAACCAACTAACAACTACTGAACAGGCTATATCTGACCTCAGTAACAGATTATCCAACCTAGAAACTCGCTATCAAGACCTGGTAACACTACGCACCGACATGGATGCGATCTCCACTAACACCACCCAAACAGCCAAAGATATCAAAGGAATAGAAGCCCGCCTGGATGACGCCGAAAATCGCTCGCGACGAAACAATTTAATTTTCTATAATATCACAGATAACAATGCATCGGAAAACTACGCCCAATCTGAAGAAACTGTCCTGCGCCTCTGCCGTGATCACTTAGGTCTAACCATTGATCCAAAAGAAATTGAACGGGCTCACCGTCTTGGGCGCCATTCTTCTGGGCGCTCTCGCCCAATTATAGTCAAACTGACATTTTTTAAAACCAAACAGCTAATTCTTTCAAATGGCCGTAAGTTAAAAGGGACTGATTACAGCGTCGGGGAGGATTTTTCACGCCCTGTCCGAGATGCGCGAAAGCATCTAGTTAGATTTGCCAAAACTAAAAACACAAAATTTTCCTTGCGCTACAAAACATTATTCATCGGTCCGAAACAGTACGCATTCGACGAATCATCGCAGACAGTAAAAGAAATCTCATAGCATACGGTTCATCGTCGTGCAACTAAACTTCCTGGTAGCAGCCCTCGTGGTAAACTTCCAAACTTTCTTTTTCTATTATTTTCACAAACATACGCAGTTTCCTCCCCAAACGTGAACACATCTGTAATCTTGTTTCATCATCTTCCAGCAACATACTTGTACTAACTGAAACGTGGCTAACAGATGACGTCACCGATACGGAAGTTCTTGCCAGTCTACCTAATTTTAAAGTTTTCCACAAGGACCGCAAGGGCTCCAGAGGAGGAGGTGTTCTCATTGCCACTAACCAACAATTGCCTTGTTCTGTTATTAATATCCAATCAGAACTTGAAATACTATGGGTAATCTGCCGTTCCGCACCTCAAACCGTCATACTAGGTGTCTGCTACAGACCCCCCTACAGCTATCCACAATTTTCTTATTACCTAAATGATAGCCTAAATCAACTTACTACTACACATCCCAACGCGCGCATTCTTCTTTTTGGCGATTTTAACTTCCCGTCTATAGACTGGCAGAACTTCCCACCAACAAGCAATGAAGAAATAACTAACTTCCTTGACGTCTGTCTAAATTTTAATCTCACCCAATTAGTAAAAGAACCTACACGCGTCGTACGTGATTCGTCAAACATCTTGGACCTTATACTAACTAATCACCCTGAAAGTTTAGCGAATCTTACTTATCTCCGCGAAGTTAGCGACCACAAAATTATATATGCTACTTTCACCTTCATCGCGGAATCGCGCCAAACGTTCCACAAAACAGTTCGCCTTTATGACAAAGGCAATTACAATGAAATGAACAACCAATTGCTTGCTTTTTTTCCAGAATTCGAAAGAGATTTTCATGACCGATCAATTGAGGACAACTGGCTTACTTTTAAAACCAAGCTTGCAGAACTAACATCCAAATTCATTCCCACCATTACATTTCGTGCCAATCATAATAAACCATGGTTCACAAAGTCCTTAAAAATGCTCGAGAACAAGAAAAAACGACTTTTCCGTGCAGCAAAACTAAACCCAAGCGAATGCGCATGGAATAAATTCTACGAGGCCGAGTCAACGTATTTGCGGTCCATTTCTAATGCCAAACATGCATTTTTTCATACTGACCTGCCGAAGATCCTAAGCAATAATCCCAGAAAGTACTGGCAAGTTCTAAACCCTGATTATGCGCCTATCATCACACTTACCGACACGGATGGCGAGGAAGTGAGCGACGTTGAGTGTGCAAATATATTTAACACTGCATTTTCATCTGTCTTCACAAACGAAACTGATATGCCAACATTTGTCCCAACTTCCCAACCAAGATCGCTCATGCCACCAGTCACATTCGCTGCACACGGCATCGCCGGTATCATTGAAAATATTAAGATGTCATCTTCTGCAGGTACTGACGAAATCACCAGCAAACTCTTAAAAAACATACGTCATGCTTCTTCAGAGTACTTATCATTACTGTTCACACAATCACTCTCCACAAGTAGCATACCCAGCGATTGGAAGGTGGGGAAGGTCGTTCCGGTCTTCAAATCAGGTAACAAAGAATCGCCCCTTAATTATCGCCCCATCTCTTTAACAAGTGTGCCATGCAAAATCATGGAACATGTAATCTATTCTTGCATAATGAACTTTCTCGACTCTATTAATTTCTTTCATCCTTCTCAACACGGCTTCCGTAAAAACCTATCTTGTGAAACGCAATTAGCTATTTTTGTCCATGACCTGCACATGGCCCTTGATTCTAACCTTCAAACTGACTCAATCTTCCTAGATTTCGCGAAAGCCTTCGACAAGGTTCCCCACGAGCGCTTGCTACTAAAACTTTCTTGGTTAAATTTGCATCATAACATACTGCAGTGGATAAAAGAATTTCTGGCAAACCGTACCCAATTTGTTCACGTTAATAATCAAACCTCTAGGTCTCTTGCAGTAACATCAGGCGTCCCGCAAGGATCAGTTCTTGGTCCCCTTCTATTTTTAATATATATTAACGACCTACCAACACAGGTCTCCTGTAACATTCGCATCTTTGCCGATGACTGTGTTATCTATCGCACAATCAGTAACCCCTCTGATCAACTAACTCTTCAAAGAGATTTAACTTGCGTCCAGGACTGGTGTAACCAATGGCTCATGGAACTAAACCCCGATAAATGCAAACTCATGTCATTTCATCGAAAACGTAATCCTCTCCTGTTCCCTTATACAATTTCGCACGTCACGATAGCATTAACACAGTCTTACAAATACCTAGGCGTAACGTTGTCTAACGATCTAACCTGGAACGCGCATGTCACTAGAGTGATATCATCTGCTAACAGAAGCCTTTGTCTCCTAAAACGTCATCTACGTCTAGCGCCACCAAACCTAAGATTGCTTGCATACAAGTCACTCATACGCTCTAAGCTGGAATATGCCTCTGCCATCTGGAGCCCTAACCAAAAATATCTAACAAACTGTCTAGAATCAGTGCAGAATCGTGCCACAAGATTCATCCATTCATGCTATTCATATAATGTCAGTATATCATCGTTAAAAGCAGAATCCGGCTTAACAAGCCTGACTTGTCGGCGTCGTATCGCTACTATGTACTTATTTCATAGGTTTTTTTACAGCTCACTTCATCATCCACCCTACATCAGCCCTCCTGCACGCATTTCTCTCCGCATTGGTCATCCCTTTCAAGTCGCCCGTCCACGTACGCACACTACCACGTTTGCCACATCATTCTTCCCACGTTCAGCCTCGGACTGGAATGGCCTTCCACACGACATCGCCGCAATCACCTGCCCATCGACGTTTTTGAACTGTATAATTAACATATTTACCAGCGAGCAAACTTGTACCTAAACATCTTTCCCTTGTGTATATAATTTATTTTAATAGCTACCCACCCCTTATGTAATACCCCCAATCCTGGGGGCCTTTAAGGTAATAAAGTGAAGTGAAGTGAAGTTGAACTTCTTTTCCGGTGAGAGCTGCAGTCCGCGACTGTTTAGGTATGTCGACGTTATTGACTCAGTGAAGAAGGTCGGGCTTGATGAAAGCCCTGACGCTGGTAATGAGAAGACATTACTTACTCATTTCATGACGATGAAGGTATTGAATGGGATGAAGATGATGAGACATACACGCACTTGACCTACAAGAAGAAAATAAATGACGCAATTCCTATACACTTTCGGTCAACAGAAGAGAATATGCGGTGTTCGAAAGTGAATCGGAATGTTGTCTCCTCTGAGATAGCTGGGGCGACCAGAGAGAAAGTGTAATCCTTCAGAGTGAAAAAAAAAGATGGAAGCTTTTTGTTAAATGCACGTTCACTGCTCTTCGTCAAAAGACTATCAACCCTTCCTCAATTAGCTGGCTTGCCTGTAAGACATTTACAACAGAGTTTTACAACAGAAATGTGGGAGAGATAAAGCATGCTCGTTTGTATTACACTGAGGAACTGCATATGGAATACTTGAAAGATTCGGGGGTAACGTCTGTCCTGCAACGAATACGATACTATCAGCAGGAGGATGGCGTGGTGGAGACCCACCTTCTGCGTAGTGTTATTTTCCCGTTCCGCTAGATGAACCAGTGCCTGGCAGAGCAATCCTCGGTTTTATGAGTCAGCCGGAGGACGAATATCTTTGTCTAGCAGTCCATTGTTACAACTGTCACAGATTGGGCCATTTAACGAGGAAGTGCAGAGGAAGCAGACACTGCAAAAGTATGTGCAGAAGATCACTTAATCTCACCGAAGTGCTGAATAGACATGTCTACGTATGAAGCTTATAGGACGCCGAAAACAGTTCGACTAGTTGGCATTGTGTCAGTTTGTGTGAGCGGGCCCTATGTGCGCTCCCGTGCTCAAACGGGCCGACCTTCTTTCGCGGTGAGCTTCTTGCCGGTTTTAAGTAAGATGCCATAAACGAATGAGATAATTGTTCCCTCGACACCAGCCTGCGTTCCGCCGCTTCGTTAGTCAATTCCTGACACATAGGTTTCGAGTGATATTGACAGCTCAGCAATTATTTCGGTTGGTTTTGGATTTACAGAACGAACAAAAAAAACGCCCTCTTTCGTTAGTAGAGAACACGTGGAATGCTCTGGGCATTACGTTACATATAAAAGAGTTGTACGTACGCAGGGCCTTTATTGAAACCGTACCGGCACAGATGGCGCATATAGTGTGTTACAACCCTTGTGCGCCTTAACAGTTTCTTTTCCTTCTCGTCGTCAGGTGCCGGAAATTTGCCTTGTGCCGTGTTTCCGAGGAAAAAAAAACGTGGACCAAATACTTGAAAATCCGATGCTCGTTACCTATTTGCCACCACGTGGAACCGTCACCGTCAACCGGTTTCCTGGCAACGCTCGGCGCGAGAGTAATATGATGACCTTCTCGTGTCGCGAGAACTCCTTTCATCTCTTTTCCGTTATTGCCGTTTAGCAGGCCCGACATTCTTTTGTTTATTTCGCGAAGCATGTACAGAACAGGTCGAGCGTGGAGGGACCGACGACGAAACAAAAGCAGCAGCCAATAAAGAAAAGCGAAGAATGCGGCAAAAAAGAGCGCAGCCAGGGCTGGCGCACACAAAGAACGGAGGCGGAGGCCGTTCAGGGGACGAGATTTATGACCCGCCCAGGGGCCACATGTACGCCCTGTGCGAGCATCATTCCGTGTGAGCGGTGCCGGTGTGTGCCTAATTTCGATTTGTTCCGCTCCATTATGGAAGCGGCACGAATGGCTACTGCTGGTGGGATTTTGTAGAGACACCACCGCCGCAGCTGCCACGAAGTCCCACACGACGACCACAGGAGTGGAGCAGCGGAGAGAATCAACTGGCATGTCAGCTTCGTCGCTACCGACCTGGCCCCGAAGCGCGCAACCCGAACGTTATTACAAGATAATGCGGCACGTGTTTCTAATTAAGTGTGCAGAGCGGGCGTCTCGGTCAGGTGTCTGATATGCCTCACCGTTCTATATCATGATAGCGCCAAGACTTGGTTTAGGTTCAGCGCTATACGTAATCTGACGATTGCGAAGTATACTCAAGTGCATTTGTAGGCGGCATTGCGTTTCTTTCATGTCTGCCAGTTGTTACAAAAGTACAGATTTACTCGAATCCGTATGAGTATACCTGCTACCGATATAGATTCTAAGTAGTTTGCACGCCCGGTTATCATGCGAACGGAGGACGTGCCGTCGGAAAAGAAACTCTCTTCCCCTCGCCTTCTCACTCTCACACTCACGCGTGCGCACGCACGCACGCACGCACGCACGCACGCACGCAGGCACGCACGCAGGCACGCACGCACAGTGTATTTGTATCCTGCCTGTGACCCGCCGTGGTTGCTCAGTGGCTATGGTGTTGGGCTGCTGAGCACGAGGTCGCGGGATCGAATCCCGGCCACGGCGGCCGCATTTCGATGGGGGCGAAATGCGAAAACACCCGTGTGCTTAGATTTAGGTGCACGTTAAAGAACCCCAGGTGGTCAAAATTTCCCCAGTCCTCCACTACGGCGTGCCTCATAATCAGAAAGTGGTTTTGGCACGTAAAACCCCAAATATTATTATTATCCTGCCTGTGCGTATGTGCGAGCATTATACGCGATCTCGCCAGAGCTGAAAGCGTGGACGTAGAAGTGCATAGGGGCTCCCTGCAATGGTCAGGCGGCGCGGCGATCGGTTCAGCCGTCAGCGCCACCGTGTCAGTTGCGCGAAACACCGAGGTGGCCACTGCTGCGGAGGCATGCTTTTGCGGCGCTCGTTCGAAACCTTTCGGACGTTCTAAATTGAGATTTTATGGCAATTGAAAACGTCGAGGCCCATTTTTCACCACCGATGCTTGAGAAAGGACGTCAAATTTACGACTACAACCATGTCTATCGTGTCAAAGAAGTAAACAGCACGGACATCACAGTGAGGTGCTTAAATTAAATTCTGGCGTTTTAGGTGGCAAAACCACGATCTGATTAGGAGGCACGCCGTGGTGGGAGACTCCGGAATAATTTGAACCACCTGGGGTTCTTTAACATCGACCTAAATTTAATTACACGGGTGTTTTGGTATTTCGACCCCATCTAAATTCAGTCGCCGTGGCCGGGATTTATTCCCGCGACCTCGTGCTTAGCAGCCCAACACCATTGGCACTAAGCATGTCGTCTATCGCTGTCCTTGTCCTTCGCGCTGTACGTTATTTTTGATCATGAATTACCAACTAGCCCAAGCAACCACCCTATGCCACTAAGCAACCACCGCAGGTCACGAAATATTTGTCACAACAAAGTAAGTTTGCTTACGTCGTCGAACTCAAAATGCGTTAAGAAATCATTATTTTATGGCACTTAAGTGAGCAAATACGGCCGTAGACGTCTCTGAACTGTCATTTGTCGCTTCCTTACTTGGAGCGTGCCTTGCACCTCACAATTGTAGAGGTTTTGGCGAATTGGCAGGTAAGTGCTTTTTCTCCGTTAACAAAGTACGTCGAGCATATTCTGGTATTGTCGTTCGGGCTCGAATGTGAGAGGGCATTACCGCTGAAGCATCATAGAGAGCAATCAGCTGAGACTAAACAACGTGAAGACTGAACAAATATGCACTTGCGTGCGCGAAGGAAATGCTAATTTTCGAATACTCGACGTGTTCTGCAGTGTACTCCAACCTTAGTTCTGTTGTTCTAAGCGCGAGAAAACATCGGCACGAATGAGCTCGGTTCCAGCATTCGTATCTTGATCTCGGCGCAGGAAGAAGCACAGCGCGTACAATGCTTCACCACGGAGCGCTTACGAAGCTCGATGTGACACCTACCAACCACTGCACGTTTGTTTTGGAGCAAGACGAGCTTAACAACTATAAAAACTGATTTACAACAGCGGGAATCAGTTCACGCGTTTTTATGCAGCTGACGCTTTATTGTGTGTTTTTACAGATGCCGCTGCTGGTTGTTTTTCACTTCTTTTTTCTTGACCTTACATTTACGTATTAGTTCGTTTAGCAGAAATTCGCAAGATCGACACGAACCGCGACCATCCACTTCAGCCCCCGGGTTGCTTCCCCCGGTTTTGAAGGGAAGCGGTACAATTTGATGCCGACATATCCCCTTCGCGGTTGTGACAGTCCTTAACGCAGCAGTATCAGCGCTTGTTCTTCTTGTTCACACTTCTCACGAAGGAGCTGCCAAGAGGCCGCAGTGAATCTTGGAAACTTGGAAAAGCAGGATTGCAGGCGGGCCTGAGGGCACCACTGACAATGGTGAAATGATGGTGAGGTCCTACCCGCGGGTGCTCACCGCGGCTGCTAGGTGGCGCGACATATACAGGCAAACTTCATTGCAAGGTGCCCAAAGCATACTAATTCGTTAAGCATGGTGTTCAAGCCTAAAAAAAATTGCGGACGTTTACGACACTCCCTAATGCGAAATTTGAGTGCAGCTCTATACGTGTTTTCATTTCGCACTATATTGGGTGGCGTGGACAATCTGGCTCGTGCGGCATGTTGCAAACGGAGCGAAGCGTGGCTTGAATGCCTCGCTATTCGGGAGATCATGAGAGGTAGCGCGTGGGTGACGCGTGGGCGTGAGTCACAGCAGCCGCCTCAGAGAGACCTGCGCTCATGCAGCGCTTTGTTTCCATAGAGACGACGCGCGCTACTCGGGCATTAGAGAGTTTTAGAATAGGGGCCCCAAACGTTTTGGGGCCCCAAAGAAATAGCGTCGAAGCCACTGCGCATGCGCAAGACGCAAACCGCCTTTGGGTTTTGCGTTGGGAACATTATTTCACCGATTTAGCGAGAGCCCAAATAGCGGCCCCAAAAGTTTTGCGTCGGCAAACATGGCGGCACCCATCGAAGCGACGGCTCTAGCCTAGCACTAAACTGGGTTCGATTCGCGGTAACGCGTGAAGTTCGCAAGCTAGGAGAAGTGACTCCTGTTATCGCTTTCTCTCAACTAGCGTGTGTTATGAAGATTGGCTCATTAGACGCCGCTGATTTCGAATTCGATTGTGGATTTTATGGCTCGTAGGCCTAACACGGCTAAGCTTGGCTGGTGAAGGCTAGTAACGTTGGTTTGCTCAAAACTAAGCGCAACTAATTGTTTGCTGCTTACAGAATAACCTTTAAATTGTAATTAAAGGCGAATACATGAAACCCAAAATTATTATTCCTATCATAAAATGGTATATTTTATTTAATTATTTCTAATAGCTTTTCTTTGACGCCGTAGTGGCGCTGTCAGCGTAAGACGCTATCCGCAAACGTAAAACCCTATTCTAAAACTCTTCACTCCTACGTGCCCCAACGCTAACACCCGCAAAGCTCTTTGGGGCCCCAAACTATTGGGGCCCCTATTCTAAAACTCACTATTATCTTGTAGCCATCGTTGCCGCAAAGACCGTCTTACGCGGCACTACACTTTTCTTGATACGCTTTCGCCATACCCTCCTCTTCCGCTTTCCGCCTCATGGTTCCGTTGTGCCCTCCCCCTCCGCTCTCCTCTTGCGCTCGCTTCGCTCTCGCCGTCTTTCACATCCCGCTGCGGTCAGAGTTCGCTTTCAAACTTCACTGTGCTCGTTCGCTCGGTTACGCGGGACAGCGCCGACGCTTGCCGCAGGAACGGGCGCCTAAGAGCCGTGCTCTAAAAGAATGATGAATCGTCTTCTTCCGATACTGGTACATCCGCTGCCGTTGCCGTAGTGACCTCGATAGAACCAGTGCGTATTCGTAGTAAACAGGGTGTCGTCGGAATGGGTGTGAAGAAAATGGGAGAAGCGGGACGCAGTTTTTGTTGCCAGCGACTGGATTTTTGCTTGTTTGTCGGACGAGGCTGGATACAAGGCGGCAAAACGCCAGTGTCATGCATCTTCTGGTTGTCTCGACTGTGGAGACTGAACGCCGCAGGCCGCTTTTCCCCGTGGGTGTGTCATACTACTTCTCGTTAAAACCGTGCTATGCTGTGAAAGCTACAAGGCTCGCGCGGCTAATTCTAATCGCGGCATTCAGATCATCGGGACGTACGACTGGCCAGTGCTGAAGAAGCCATGTCATCGGCTATACTGATGTGTCGCGTGTATTCACCGATTTTTATCAGGCGTTCTTGCGATCAACTGCGCCTGTTCGTAAATTGTATCCCCGTCTAGCTGACGCTCCCTGTAGTGTCCGCAGTGCTGCAGGGTTTTCTTGAGAGGAAGCAATGGGTTGCTCGGTTTTTGATTTACGGTCTTCCTCCAAGATTGTCGCCGCGCGAACGGCAAACATTCCAGCAACGCAGCCTGGCGCTCACACTGCGTAGATGGCGACATCGACGCTGTCATACACTGGTTACGGCTGCGTCCGGTGTGTATTTATCAAGCCGAGCATTCCTTTTTTTTTTGTACAGCCCAGCCAACGCACCGAGATAGCAGTGCTCACTTCTTTCCCCCGCCTCTTTCTCTTTCTTTCTCTCTCTGCACACGAAAGACAACGAGAGCAGAAAACGATAGACGAGCGGAGAATGAAGTGACGGCGCCCGTCACCAAACACAGCGGAGTGTGGCGAAATACAGATAAGACGGCGACTAGGCAGGCGTGACATCTTACGTCACGTGAGGTGGCACTGCTGTCGCTGAGTGAAACCTTACCGCTTCGGGCGTGCACACACAATAAAATGAGACGTTTGTGGCATTGGAAATTAATTGGATTTGCTCGAAGATTAGAGGTAGCTATGGTACTGGTGGTGATATTTCTTCGTCATACATTATGCTGCGATGACGCGGCGGCCTGAGTCAAAGTTAAGAGATAGTGGCACAGTTTGTGGGACAAAGCTGCTCACCGACGCATCACGGCCCGCGGTAAAAGAAGTCGGCCGTGGCTGTGCTAGAATGATAACTTGAACTGAGCAGGATTGTTTATCCAGACGGAGCTGGTCGCCTTTGCGACATTTGCTTTTTCTTTCTTTTCACATTAGACAGACACAGAACTCTGCATATAGGTGTTCATAAAAACCATGTCTTTTTGCACTGACCACACCAAAAAAGTTCTACGCTCACTGCTGCTTCCCTATCGCGCAAACTTTACAAGAATACATCTTCCGCCGGCATCGTTTAATAAGAACACTTGGCATTGCTTTTCGTTTGGTTGCACCAGACGTGCGCGCGGCGACAGATAGCCAAGCCGCTGCCACCACCTCCACTACACCACTACAGTGGTTTGTTTGCCCAATGGTGCTTACAACGGTGTTTTTTCTACCTTTTCTTTTTCTAGAAATCCACGCACTACACATTCCCGGCAATCTATAGGCAATGCGCGAAAAAAATATCCGAGCTTGGTGCTGAAAGTGACAGCTAAAATGAAGGAAACGTAACCGCGAATGAATTTCTGAAGATTTTGGAATGATAATAGGGGTTATAATTAGGGCAATCTTCTATTTCTGTTTTCTTTTCACTCTCGCAAGTATATATTTTTTATTATAATTCCACAATTTCGGCATTTATCTCGACGACTGGCTCATAGTACAGAGGTTGCCAGTGGCTCACTGTCTATGCTGTTCTGCTTTTTAGCATGAAGTCGCGGATACGATTCTCTGCACAGGCTGAAGTACGTATTTTTGCATGAGTGAAATGCAAACACTTGTGTACGGAGACTTCGCGGCACGTTAAGGAACGCGAGCGGGTCAGAATTGGTAATCAGGGTCGTTCCTCTATCGTGATCTCTCACAGCGAAACCATTATTAGTATGAGACAACCAGGTCGTTCCTGGGCACGATAATAAAATTTATTATGATTATTATTGTAGTAGTAGTAGTAGTAGTAGTAGTAGTAGTAGTAGTAGTAGTAGTGTTGGCATTAAAGGCTGATGACAAACTACTGTTCACAATTCACAGAGAATCGTGCACGCATCTTGCATTTCATGGTTGCACGCTTACGCTGAGTGAAAGTATTTCTCATTGAGCCACCTGCACGCGAGTGAGAACATCGTGCTAAGACGACGCCATTTACCACGCTCGTTGCGCGTGGCTCGTGCCTGCGAAACAACAGATTGCTGCGACACACTGCACCGGAGAAGACGCTGCCAGAAATTCCGGGAGAACTCGCGACCCTCGCGGTGCAGTGCGTCAGTGTGGTCTGTAATTGGGACTCGGGGCCACTGCAGTCGTTCAGTTTCCTATGGCCGGGACTTGCATCTGCGAGCTCCGATGAAAAGTTACGTGCCACTCAGTCACGCTGAGTAGACTCATATTAATAGTAGAATGGATAGATGGGCCAGCCGGTAATGCACTACTAGAAACCTTAGAGCGCAAAAAAGACACTGGACGTGCAGTGTGATGATGATGAAGGTAGTGTTTTGTGGCGCAAGGGCCAAGAATGACCAAAGAGCGACAGGTCAGTGTTAATGAGTTCGAATTTAAACGATGCATTACGAGCAATAAATATGACAGGGCTGTAAAGGAGCCTAAATGACGCTCGCTGTAGACTGCATAAAGCCTAAATGTAGTAGAATATGGCAATTACTATGCAGTTTGCTATGGACACAAAAGATAGATTGTGAAAGAATGTGAATAAAAATAAGTTACATGCAAAAATTTTCAAAAAGCACTATTACCTTATCAGAGCACTTGAAACACATGGACCTGAAGAAGTGTGCGATACAAAAACTACTATCACAGCGGCATCCTCTGGAGAGAGGATACACAACGAAATTATTGGGCTGGTGACATGAAAGGCCACATCATTTAAGAAAACTAGGAGAACTTTGCTGTTAAAAAGCAGTTTTACGCCAATAAGCATAGCAGGATGGATAGGGACACAATAGCGGTAGGCTAGATGGAAATTGTTTCTTTCTCTTTCCGCTTCCCAACATTCCACGAGGATGTGGAGGATGGTCAACCTCTCACTACATCTACCACAAATTGGAGGTTCATTACCAGTCAATAGAAAATTGTGAGTACCATATGTGTGTCCTATTCTGGGCCGACAGTATAGGAAATCAGTTGGTGGTGTTTTCGTAACCAAGGGCCAGAAACCTATCTGTGGTTTAATCAAGTGAGCTCCTCATTTGTTTCGGCGTCGCACAAGCGTTGCCAGAGGCTTCGCAGTTTCTTTCGCAAAAAAAAGAAAGGCTAGAGATCTGTGGCAGGACTAGCAGCGGTAGGATTAATAGCTTGCTGTGGAATTGATGTGGCCATTTGGTCCGCTAGCACATCACCCTCGGTGAATCTATGGCCAGGCACCCAGCATATTGTCACGTGCCTACGAGATAAATATTGCACAAGTATGACCAAAGCTCAATAAAAAGTTGTTTTATTTCTTAAGGACATTAGTGCTCTTACTTAAGAAGCCCATGAATATTATTGCCTTCTCTAGTTTTAATTTATTTATGTGTTTAACCACAGACAGTACTGCATAAGCTTCTGCAGTAAAGACACTTGTGTGAGGGCGTAAGTCGCATGCTGGCGTATTTTACGGGGCTGTTGGTCCCTCTTTCTCTGCAGAGAAAGAGTGACCGACAGCCGCGTAAAATACGCCAGCATGCGACTTTCATGCATCGGTGTAGAATTCTGAGCAAAAGTACTTCGATTGGAGTTCATGGAGATGCATTCGAATTTCGAGCTCTGGTGCGTACTTTGTAACTTTTACAAAATATGAATCGTAACACCTTATTCCATCACATGCAATGAAAAAGGCTGTCTCACAGCGGGTAGATTATGGGAAAATGTAGTACACGTCAAATAGTTAGAGGTTTTAGAACAAGGATGTTCATGATTACAGTGCACTTTGAGGAAATATGTGAAGCTGAAGTATGATCTCTGCAGGTGGAGTGACCACTAATTCGATTCTACGTATAAGCTTTCAGTAGGGCTTGTTCCGAAGTGCCAGTGGCCAGGCGGATACCTAGATGGTCAACGGGATCTAGCATCTCCAGCGCGCTCGGGGTGCCTGAGTGATATACTACAGCCCCATAATCCAGTCACGATCAAATGAGGCTTTTGTTGAGGTTCATTAAACACGTCCTGTCGCTACCCTATGCTGTGTGAAATAAAATTTTCATTAGGTTTGTTGGTATTAGGCATCTCACTTAGAGATATTTTATTTGTGGAATGAAAGCAAGCCTACACTCAAGTATGATGCCTAAAAACTTGTGTTGTTTGTACACAAGTATTTGTTGTCCATACAGCTCGGCACTAGGATCTGCAATGAGCCCTTTCTTTCTTGTGAAAGGCACGCAAGCACTTCTGTGGGCGCTCACTCTGAATCCGTTTTCGTCTGCTCATTTGGACATTTTGTTCAAGCCCTCTTGTACTTCCCTTACACACCGCAAGGTTGCGGGATTTGAAACCTATCTGTACGTCGTCTACATAGACGCAATAAGAAATAGCTGACAGTAATAAAACACGAAGCGTGTTCATCTTCACGATAAAGAGCGTGCAGCTGAACATGCCTCCCTAGGATACACCAGTTTCCTTACAAGTGGACCTGACAATACATTGCCAATTTTGACAAGGAAGGTACGTTTAGACAAATAGCTTTCTATTATGTTTACTATATTTCCACGGATGCCCATTCCGGACAAGTTTGGCAAGATTCCGTAACGCCAAGTTGTGTGATACGCCTTCTCCATATCGAGGAATATGGAAAAGGAAAACTTTCTAAGTACAAATGCGTCACGTATATTTCCTACAATGCACACACGAAGATCAGTTGTGGACCGCCCTTCTCTGAAGCGACTGTGACAGGGATAAAACAATGTTCCAGTTCAAGCAAATGCATAAGTCGACGATTAATCATTTTTTTCAGAAAGCTTACACAGGCAACTTGCGAGACCTGTCGGGCGGTGACATCTCTTCGAAGAGTCTTTGCCCAGTTTCGAGGCTGAAATAACAATAGCTTCCTTCCATGAGGATCGGAGGTAGCCCGCAGCTCAGATAGAGTTGAAAAGTCCAAGGAGTGGGATCTGTGTTGGTGTGCAGGTTTCTATTCATGTCATACATTAATCTGTCAGCTCCCGGTGCAGAGCTCCTATATACGCTCAAGGCAGCTTTCAGTATGTCAATATTAAAAGGACGATTGTATGGTTCATTCGGTCGGAATTTACGATCCTGTGACTTCAGCTACTTGCTTATATTTAAGGAATGTTTTTGATTAATGCATGGAGCTTGACACATACTCGAAGTGTTCGCCCAGAGCGTTAACCTGATCTTCCGGGATATTCTCTTGGTCGTGTAATAAGGGCAATGGGTGGCAATGCCACCCTTTCAGCTTTGTGTAGGGCAACAAACCGGTTGAGCTAAACTGGTTAACCTCCCTGCCTTTCCTTCTCCACTTTATCCTTCCACCCTTCCTTCTTAGGCCATTGCAAACTTTAGACTCTTCACTGTAGGATGCCATGCCAGGGAGAAACTTCTCCCAGCTAGCCCTGCTTGCCTGTCTCCGCATCCGCCTTCCTTGTGATTTTACCAGTTTAAATTCTATGAGATTTTCCGTAGTCGGAGAGCGACGGAGTACGTCCCACGCTTTGTTTTGTTCCTTTCGTGCCAGTCAGCACTCCTCATTCCACCAGGGGACCCTCGTCTTTCACATGAGAGACCTTGTGTTGTGGAATGAATTTTTCAGCTGCGTGGAGCATAAAAGAAGTACAATATTCTACAGCGTCATAACACTACAATCGTTGATAAAATCTTGTGTTAAGTAGGTTGACATTTTAAAACGTTTTCAGTTAGCTGATTGTATTTTCGAACGGGGGGCGTGGGGTGGACTGTCATGTACCTGTGTCAAGGTGAGCGTTACTGGAAAGTGGTCACTCCCAAATGGATTCTCGACGACATTCTATTCTATTTAAGGAAAGAGAGTCGGAGTGCCAATCGCTAAATCTATGGCAGAAAATGAATTGTGGTGGATATTGCAATAGGTGGGCTCTTTTTATTAAAGAGGCACGCACCAGAGTTTTCTATAAGCTGAATTCTGGCATAACATCGGCAGTCTCCCCACAAAGTACTATCAGCATTAATGTCACCAGCGATAATATGTGGTTTCGGGAGCTGGTTAATCAGCTTGTAGGATTCTGTTTTGCAATATTGGTAAGAAGGCGGTATGTAAACGCAAAAGATTGTTATCAATTTGGGAAAGAGAATCGTTCGCACAGACACCACCTCGAGGGGTGAATGGAGAAAAATATTTTGGCATGCAACAGAGGTATCTACAACTATTGCTACGCCTCCGTACGAGGCAACTGCGTCGTTACGGATCTTCCGGAACAGAGGATACTGCATTAGGAAATTTGTTTGTGTGGGTATTAGATGTGTTTCCTGAATACGCAGCTCCATTGGTTTATACTTATGCAGTAGTTCTGTGGTATCGCCGAGATTATGTAGAAGTCTTCTCACATTCCACTGTGAGATTTGTTGCTTCGTTTTGATAGTGTGTGTGATGTGTGTTCAAGAATCGAAAATTAGCCCACGGAGCCCTTTCTGAGCGCCACGAGGCGTGTTTGTCTTTCTTGGAACGATCGATGGAATCGTGCCGCTCCTTGGGCTCCGGCAGCGTCGTTTGACTGACGGTCGTGTCCATCGCCTCTTGCAGGGCGCTGGACACGAGGGGCCACCATGCCGGAGGTCTGTGGCCCCTTCTTCTGGGACGGCGGAACAGTGGTGGCTGTAGCTGCCAAGGGCGCGGATGGCGTCACCACCGGCTCACTGTGTGTGAGCCAGACAGGCGCCGGAAGCCGTTGTGCTGCTGCCCCCTGACGCGTCATGTTGGGAAAAGGTGTTCTTGGGCAGGTAGGACACCCGCCTGCATGCTTCCTTGGAAGGTATATTTTCCTTTACTTTAATTATCACTATTTCCTTTTCTATATTCCAGGATGGGAACGACCACGAGTATGCGACGTGCTCCCCATCCCAGTCTACACAACGGAGAGAGTTTTCCGAAGATTGAGAGGGGTGCTCATGAGTGCTTCGTTTCGCATAGGTTTTGCGGCCTCGGCTGCGCTGTAAACTGTGGCAGAAACGCTGCTATTTGAAACATCGTAGGGGAGTTGCACGTATGGCCTAGCACGAAGCTTGACGTACCCGGCCTCGATGGACTCGGGCAGGTCACTTGAGCCGAAGGTGAGTATCAGGTGCTTGGTCTGAATTTCTTTGCCATCCCGCCTCATCGTAATTTTTTGACATTGATAACATTATGCGCACTGAAGCCCTAAAGGAGTTCAGCCTCAGTCAACTCGAGCAAATCATCGCCCGAGACAACACCGCTTGTGGTGTTCATAGTGCCGTGCGGGTTACCATTACTTGGGCATCTCCAACTGGAACTAGATTGGCCAGTTTTTTATAGTGTTTCTGGTCACGGAGCTACAAGAGGAGATAACCGCTTGCCATCCTCGATGCTTTATCACCTGCCCCAAAGGCTTCAGTAGGAGACTTCGAAACAAGGAATGGTGAAATACGCTTCCCGCACCGCGCACAGTTAGACGCGGAACAGTCGAACCCTCGCGTGCTCGGGTACGTGGTGTCTCAACACACCAAATCGTGCGGTGTGTGTTCCTTTTCTACGTCCAGTGTCTTTATTGCGCTCGATGTTTCCTGATAATGACTCATATTAAGCATGTGCAAATATTCAAAAATGTTCAGTGCCTATCAGACAGACGTCCCTATGCGATTTGAATTTGATTCAAGAATTAACTATTCGGAATTGTTGAATATTCGCTTCTGTTCGAATGTAAAGTTTAACAGTGCTTATCGTAGTTTCGAGGGAGAGAGGTCAATTCAAGAGCCTGGACCTAAAGCAAGGTCGGCAGTACTGTGTAAAAGAAAAAAAGAAGAAGACTGTTCCGTAGATTCTACTGATGGAGGGCTAACCACAGAAAACACTTGCTTTTCATGCGGAAACCGCTAAATTAATAGGGCATCTTCTTGTCAACGTCATTACATGCATGTACAAAATAATGAAAACAACCTGATTTTGTGCGAAGCAACTCTACAGAAACTTGAGATTTTGTTTCATTTAGAAATTAGCAAATATTTGACATTCGATTAGATATTCGAAGACAGTTTTTTCAAACATTCCATTCGATTAGCAAATTTTGCTATTTGGACACCACGAGCAAGGAGTAGTTTATGTAACGACGTCTATATCAATCTGTTTCAGCGCTACTGGGATTCGACCATACTGGGCGTACGCCCGGTTGTTTCCCAGAAGAAATGCAGACGCCTTGACCTACATATTAATTATGAAACTGCTTGTGAGTAAACGGCAAACTGTTGACCGTGCAGCCGTTAATTTGTCTTCTCTTCTCGTTCTGTCTCTCTTCAAATGCCAGGTAGCCCTGGTATGGTTGAAGGACATTGCCTGCTTTTTTTATGTATGTAATCTCGCTGTCCCTCTTTACGTGCAGACCGATAGATGTTGGTTTGCGGGACTGTTAAATGACCGCCTAAGCGTTTTGAATATCAGCTGAAGTCAAACATCAGAGTATGTACGGTGATTTTCTTTATCCCGCCGTGAACGTCGACCTGCGTTTTCTTTTCTTGGGCCCCGCGTTCAGCCCAAGCGTCTGAGCCCCAAGAGGACGTGTTCGCACCGGACCACAAAAAGCGCCACAAGGGAGTTAATTTATGACCGCACCGTTAATTGCTCTAATCGCAGCTTCCTCTTCTATTCTCGACTGCCATCCACAGAGCAAGAATCGTCTGCAAAGGCGTCGGTAGCGTAGCCATGCTCAAGTAGTTCGGTCGCCATTCTTTCTCGTTCGCTCTCCCGTTCATGTTTCCTTGCTTGTCCAGCCGAGGGTGTTCTTACTATTTCCTTCCGTGCCAATGCCGCCCACGAGCGTGGTCAATTAATTAGAATACGCATTAAGCAGTGTCCCCGTTCTCTGCAGAAAGCAGCTACCCCTCAAAGATTCCTGCTCAAAGAAGACGACGAGGTTCTTCTTTTGGGGTGCTTTATGTACGTGCCGTATGTTGAAGGCGGCGGTGGCGGTTGCGGCGAAGACGAAAACAACAACAACAACAACAACAACAACACGACGCTTCATATCGAGCTCGAAGAATCTCAACGAATGGTCGAATGAACGACGCACTGTTGCTTTCATGACTAACGTTGAAAGCATAGGATGCTTAGCGGTTGTCTCAGGATGTAAGATTACGGCTCTCGATCTCGTTTCCTAACGTGCACCACTGGCTTTGGTGCTCAGCAGTACGCACGGGCAATCGTACCGGAACATGCGCACCTGGTGCCCACACTATTAATTATTATTATTAATTATGGTGTTTTACGCGCCAAAACCACTTTCTGATTATGAGGCACGCCGTAGTGGAGGACTCCGGAAATTTCGACCGCCTGGGGGTCTTTAACGTGCACCTAAATCTAAGTACACGGGTATTTTCGCATTTCGCCTCCATCGAAATGCGGCCGCCGTGGCCCGGATTCGATCCCGCGACCTCGTGCTCAGCAGCCTAACACCATAGCCACTGAGCAACCACGGTGGGTTGCCCACACTAGAAAGAGTACCTTTCTTAGAGGTACACATTTCCAAATCGTATTGATGTACAACGCTCTTATGTAATGATAATATTTGTCCGAGTTTAAAAACCTTGAAGGTGACGTCAGTCGAAGCAAAACAATAGCCATAAATGTAGCCAACTCTACGACGTGCTATGTTAGATAACGCATCAGTAAATCACAACTTCTTGCGCTGAATCTGAGTGTCTAGTGAGTCTGCAAACTTTATGAAGTGAATGGTAGACACTAAATAATTTTTTTTTTATGTATAAAGGTGTTTTATTTTGTCTATAAATTGCCCCCTTGCCCACCATTGAGAAATGAGTTTCGGAATCCCGCTGTTGCCACCAACTGTTGCGATTTCAGTGGGTCTTTAAACCTCGAGCCTGCCACCAATGTTGAGAAATGCGTTCTCTAATACCGTGGCTGAGACTTATGTTGCCATTTTGCAAGTGAAGAGGAACAGAGTCTCGAAGTTGTATAATAAAGCAGTAACTTTGTACACGCATTTATGTGTTATCTCCAAACACCGTGTAGCTGGATAATAGTTGACAGATAGTTGGCATATAGCTGACAAATAGTTGTCCAGCACCCACCTGGCCGACTGGGTCAACTAGCGACATCTCTCTCCTGTTACAGTGGGCTGGTCCGGCCTTAAACGTGCTTGATGATGCAGATTCACAGGTTCCATCTTCGGCGTAACAAGGCTAGGTGGGCGGCGATGTCACGCATCCTACCCGAAGGGAGTCGCCTGAGTAGAAAGACATTGGCGCAGGCTGCTGGCTGAGCTCTGTATCGCATAGGTGAAAGGCCTTTCTGCAGGTGCCTTCTTAGCCTCCGTGAGGAATGCGTGGAAGTGCTCGTCGCTGTGACGAGGCAATTGATATAGCGTGGCACAACAGCCCATAGACAAGATTGGTCTACTGAGCTAACACGCTCAAGGTGAACATTTCTTTATTGTAATTACACAATTATCCTCAACAAATGCTGTGCCGGAATTACGCCGTACAAATCTAGTATTTGTAGCATGTTTAGTGTAAACCAGCATTATGGTGAATTATTTTAAACGAAGCCAGTGGCAGAATTTCAGAGTCGAGACAGGAAAGAGGAGGCAGAAATATCGTGTCTCCCTAAGCGTCGCTTTTAGTGAACTTAGGTTAAATTTACGCGCTGCAGGTAATAGTTTCCCTTCTGGCCTCGGCGCTAGGCCTTAGCCAGAAAAATGTGTTTGACGCTAAGTGTGATTTTATTCGAGCAACAAAACGTATGCTGTCCTTATTCTTACTGTTCGTATTATAATTATCCTAAACTTCTTCCACTCTATACTCATCAGCCAACCTTCTCTTTATTTGTATTAGACATAATCGTCTATGATTCGGTGTCTTCTGTCAATACACACTACTATTTTATGAACGGTTTTACATTTTCAAGTTTAATTTCCTGATCTCTGAAGAGTTTGTATTCTTTCTTTTAAACATGGTGCTTATTACAATCAATGAAATTATGTATGTACAGGAAATATTCACAATAATATGAGCACTAGGTGGTCATAAGCGATCACAGGTATACGAGCAGTACATACAAAGAAAACGTCACAAAAAGCAACACCTTCCATCACGACAAAAACTTGAAACGAGACGTTAAACACCTAACCAAAAGTTGATACCAATCCGGCTGACATTCTTCTAATCGTAAATGTCCGTTAGGTGCGTGATCATTTGAGCGAAATACGATCTTGAGGAAATTGTTCTTTCTGCATTTCGGCCTTTCCATCTGTACGCCCACCCGATTCCTTGCCCATCCCCCATTGTGGGCACGTGCCATGTTTGTAAAGAACATCACCACAACGACCGCTACCACCATCGTCATCATCATTATCATCCCTAGTTCACGAGAGGAGTGCGCCACCTGCGCCATGAATGATAAGCTATTCTTATCGGCAGGAGGTTGCTGCGCACGCAGCTGTGAATTATTCCCACTGATACTGTATGAAACAGTGCAAGACTTAATATAAATATGGTGCCGCTGTCAATCCTACACTTCAAAGAACATGCTTCTTGAGAGCTACAATTGGCTCCCACTTGGCTGCCGATGTATATCCTAGCCCTGAGCTTGAAGTAGTTTAACGAAGAGCAAATAAAAGAACGAAAAAGCTGTGTCTATTCATTTCCTCACTGGGGACGCCATGCACATGAAGCAGCAGGATGACATCCACAGCCTACTGTGACTGTATGACGCACTCAAACAATTAATTACTTGGCGTATAACACTCTTCGCCTCAAGCGCGCACGCAGATTATGGCCGGGGCTCGTGAGGGCGACACATGTTTGTAATAACATGCAAATTTCAATTTCTCTGGACTACCAATATGAACTGTGCTGTCGATAGCTTAAGGAATGCACTAACAAACAAAAATTTGCTCGTCGGATAGCCTTATTTGTCTCGTTCAGGGAAAAGGATAGTGTCGTAATATAGCAGTGTTTTCTGGGGTGCCGAGACTAGAGAACAGCTCCCGCACACAGCTGCGAGTTCTTCGATCCGGCCTCCGAACAACCGCGCCGACCCTTCCGCATTTACAACAACTTGCCCAGCCGTTAATGCCCAGCCAACCTTCATAGTGCAAGAATGGGCTACCCAGCCTCGCTCGACGCTAGCTCAGGCCCATGGGCTGCGTTGCTGCGACAGTCGTAGTATGCCCAGATGGCAACACGCTTTCCTCTGTCCGTCTGTGCGTCCTTTCAGTTATACACTTTGGTCGTCATGGCGTCATGATCGTCGTAAGCCCGTTCGTTACTCCACACTTCAGCGTCGCCACACCTAGAAGAAAAATCGAAACTGTGCCTACCACCGGGAATAGAAATCATGCCTCTGCGGCGTGTATGGATTAATAGCTAGTGCTCAGCAAGGAGCGACGGCGCAGCTCTGGGCAACGTGTGCGGTTTTTCATGCGACACGCCATAACCGAGAGTGGTGGTGTCTGCGCGTGCACTTCGGAGGCCGCAGAAGGCAGCAGTGCAGCGATGGAACGCGACACTGTGCGCATCGCAATCAAACTCTTCCAGCGGTGGTGGCGTCCGCGTTGAGAGAAGCGCAATACGGATACCTTCCAAAGCGTAAGCACGCTTGTTCGTCTGGAGCTCCGAAAGAAATTCGGCTACCATGGGGCCTTGTTTTTTCCCGCAGGCATTACCAAATCTCGCTGTGGGCCCTGCTAACGCGAGAAAAACTAAATAAACAATAAAAAAAAGGCCATACCTTCAACGCGAATGCGAACGCACGAGGCGCACACTTTTAGCGTAACACAACGAACTTCATTTTACTCTTAGAGACCGAGTCCATCTTTGTGATCCATTTTTATTTTCTTGCACTCTCTCTTCCATCCTCTTCCGTGTTGCCTTCTGCCACGAAGAGTAGTGTGCAGCCAACTATACACCCGCCGGAAGAATGTGTGCATTTCATTAAAGAGCTTTCTCATTGCTTTCTCCATGTGTCGTTGATGCTGGACCTCTCTGCAGCGTACATTCACCGGCAGGAGCCTGAATGCATGCTCGCATCGAGGTGAACTCCGTAGCCACACATAGGCAGAGAACGAAGCCGTGCAAAGCGTTTAGCAACGAAGATAGCGACTCGCACGCGTGCGCTGGCTGCTTCCTTTGAGCGAGTGGCGAGCCAGATGCCAAATCGAACCCGACTCGAGCTGTAAAAGTAGAGGAGGCAAGGGATCCGTCGGAAGGGGCGTAAAGATAGCGTCCAAGATCATCGAGCTCCGAAAGGAGCGAGGGGGATGTTTCTTCTCCCATTCGCCTTCTTGTACTTTTATTCTTTCCCCAGCGCCCGGCTGTCTGCACGTGGTCAGCGCGGCTTTACTTTGTTCTGCCCCTTTTTACTTTCTGGCTGGTTCTCCAGCAGTTCTCCTCCATCCACCGTCGTGCGGCCTAACGGACGGGGCGACACGTAAGCGAAGCCACGTGAAGTGCGCTTCTCGGGGAGTTGTTTTATGAAGCACGGTGTGTCGTAAATACGAGAACGGCACTCCCTTCTCGCCCGCCTCAGCCCACGGGTTCCGGTCAGGCAGCAGGCGCCCTTCTCCTGAATGCTGCGCCGTGCCAACCTCATCTAACAGCTTTCCTTTAGCCGCCTGCTTCTGCCAGCAGACGTTGTTGTTGCGTCCGCGACTCCCTTCCAAGTTAGTTCTCCTTTGGCGATTCCTTTCGTTCTGCGGCGGTACTTCCCAGCCCCTTAAGTATTTACAGCTTTCAGCATGTACTCGCAGTGTCTGTGCCTCGGCGGTGCACACACGCCGTCGTGCGGTGAGCGTGCGCGTTTGTATCCATACCCCACGCCTTCGAGCCGCGCCTCACTTGGTGAACGCGAGATATTGCCATCTGCTCCGCACTGGGGCGTCCTGAACGCGGCGAAAAGCAGGCGTTACGCTCCCGCCGAGTTATTATCCCCGAGAGTCGGTTCACTATAGCCGTGCCTTTTTTTTTTTCGTGTGTGTGTAATCTTGCTTCGCGGTGGCCACTGGTCGATTCTTAGCATCGCCGTTCCGTTTGTCCGTCTAACTGTCTTTCGTTTTCCTTCCATTGCTTGATTACTTCGATGTTGCCTTTACGAGCTGGACACGTTCCCCATTCTATTCCGAATTGGCCATATACGTCTTTCGCTTACGAATTTCACTGAACATACCTGTGTTCTTTCGCTCCGCGGAAACACTAACGATCTCGATCTATATCTTCTTTACTCTTTGCCCCAATCTCTCCACTACTTAAAAATGCATTGTTCCTTTTTTTTTACAGAGGCTATACGAATGGATCACTGCAACGTTAAAAGCAAAAAAAAAATAAAGCAACGAAATCAGCAGTCCTCAACGATCCCTTCTGTTCTGAACTATCTGCTGCGACAGCAGTTATTTTTGGGCCGTCCTCCCTTATACAACTTTGTAGTCTTTGATTGGCTACATGCGTGAAGGCTTTTTCTTCACCCAATAGGGAGAATTAGGATGAGAACGAGGAGGTTAACGAGGCGTCCCGAAAACAACGGTGTAATAGGAGGATCGGACCCAGAGAAGCCAATTTCAAAAGCTGGGATAATACTGGACAAAGTTCCGCCTCATGGCTTCAGTACCTAGAAATATACAGCAAACGATAATTGTTCGTGGTGGCAGTAAGTTGACTGGTGCAGTACACATTACTGGGGAGCGAAAAAGACGGCACCAGTCTGTGCTGAATAAATTAAGTAAATAGTTAACAAGTGGGTAGTGAAGACCGATCTTCGCTTATCTTCCGGCTCTGCAGTTCTCAATTCATTAAAGCAGTTGTTTGCAGCCAACAACAACAACAACAACAACAACAACAACAACAACAACAACAACAACAACAACAACAACAACAACAACAACAACAACAACAACAACAACAACAACAACAACAACAACAACAACAACAACAACAACAACAACAACAACAACAACAACAACAACAACAACAACAACAACAACAACAACAACAACAACAACAACAACAACAACAACAACAACAACAACAACAACAACAACAACAACAACAACAACAACAACAACAACAACAACAACAACAACAACAACAACAACAACAACAACAACAACAACAACAACAACAACAACAACAACAACAACAACAACAGCAACAACAACAACAACAACAACAACAACATTAATAATAATATTAATAATAATAATAATAAAAGATCATTTTGAACTTGGACAAAAGTGCTCAAGTTTGCCACCAAAACGCAAAGCACCTGCGCAGTGCAGTGAAGCAACTTATAAATGTGAGCCGCGAAAACTCTGAGGTGAAGTGAGATTGCAGGGGAACTACCAAAATGAAAGCCTCCCCGCGGGAGACATGGAAGAGGTAAAGGTTCCTTGACTGCTCACACGGCTAGTGAAACACATTCGAATGTTGGCGGAGCAGACGAACTAAATTTCGATGTCTCAGCGTGCTGCGTTTGGGCATAATTTTGTTTTACCCGATTTTCATGTAGTCCTGCACTCGCCAGCTTAAGGCATTGCTTCACTAGAAGAAAATTTTATTGAATTCACAGCATGCATTTCTAATCTTTTTATACCTTTGAATAGAGAGAGAGAGAGAGAGAGAGAGAGAGAGAGAGAGGTAAACCTTACTTTCACCTTACCCCAAAGAAGAAGCTTTAACTCGGAACCTTCTATCTCAATACATAGTAATGGAGAAATCATTTTCCTCAGCATCGAGTGCGCTAATTTTCAAATTTTGATGGGGTATGTCCCGCTTAAATAAAAAAATTTTGTCTAGTGACCTTAACAGACTTATATATTATCTAGATCATGAATTTTCTTATAAAGGTAGCTAAAGACTGCAAACCTTAAAAAACACACAAACAAAAAGCTCAGGCACCAAGTTTCGGACCCAGTGACTATGTAATGAATAACAATATCAAATTTCTGAAAGCTGCGCCCATTCAGGAATCTAAAGCGCACAAAATTGATGCACTATACAATGATCTCAAACCTACCACAAATTTACCAATAGCACTTTGCAGAAATCTCGTAAGCTTTCTAAGAAATACATGCAAGCTATAAAGTTATAGATGACATTGCTGTCGATGCTACAGCAGGTATAGCTAACAGTCTGTCAATTGCTCAGCCTGAGCGTCTCTTACAGCATTGCTGCAATACCTCTCCCCATGTACGACAAGCCAGTTCCTTAAGAAACACTGGGGCTTCAGTTTTCTTTAACTTACAACTTTGGCAAATTTTGGTAAGACATTTGGGGCCTTGAGTAAAACATTTTCGTGGGACCGTCGCGATCATCCACGTTTACTCCGAAATGCAACAAATTTAATTCAGTCGAAGTTTTTCCCGAAGTAACGCTCTCTGTCAATTCTCCGCCATCTTGTCCCTATAAAACGCAGCTGCACTCGACGCTGCGAGCCGCGTTTGACTCTTGAAAAAGATTAGCAGCTCCAACGACGTATGGATAGAAAGATGTAAACGAAAAGAGAGAGAGAGAGAGCAAATGATAAAGGAAAGGTAGGGAGGTTAACCAGGACTGAGCCCGGTTGGCTACCCTACACTGAGGAAAGGGAAAAGGGGACGGGAAGATTAAAAGAAGAAGAGAAAGTTAAAAAGTGCTAAGACAGGTGATAGGCTAAAGGCACAGGGTTGGTTTAGCAGAAAAAGAGAAGAAATGTGCTGCCAATGCAGTGAAATATGTAAGTGTTGCGATTATTTTTCAGGTCATGCTGTGATTTATCACGAAAACGAAATTCTGGCTTCAGCGAATGATATGTAAATGTGCATAAATTTCTGACGAAAGAACGCATACTTGGAGTTGGAACAGAGTAAGGAAACGGGAAATGGTTAAAGTAATGTACTGCTGCGTTAAATACGACAGCGCTTGACAGTTGGTGCGTAAGGACACTAAACAAATGCAACGAGACTAACGCGAGAATCACTTAAAAAGAGTTAGCAGACGGTGCCCGAAGGAGCGCTTGCGCTAAAATCTGTTGGAAAGCGCTAACGCAGCGCAGAGGGGGTGAATAGCGACGCTTGAAAAACCGCTTCTTACCAGTCGTCAAAAATCTGAGAGCAGTAGCCGGAGAGGGAAGCGAAGGCATCGCTGCGATTCTTCAACGCCTTTGCAGAAAGAGAGCGCGGCGCATTTCGCATCGCAGAAGACAAATGCGGCGTCCACGGCCCGAGCCGCCGAGCACGAATGCCCCACGAGCGATGCCGCCCTGCGAGGAGGGGGCCGTTTTTTACTCACGAGGCAGAACTAAAAGCCACTTTCGGAGGCGAGGAGAGCGCGCGCGCTGCCGCGCCAGAACCGTGCAGCCGCGGCACGGTGTGCGACTGAGGGTCCGCACGTGCACCGCCGCGGTGCGGTCCTCCGCATCCGCCGTCTGCTCGCCACAAGTGCACGGCGCCACAAGGAGCCGAGTGTGAGAACGCGTTAGTGTAGCTTCAATAATGTGACGTCACTGCTGTCGCCTTGAGGGAGCGCCACCTGCGTGCGTGCCGCTAATGCCGCTCTGAGCGTACACATACGGTTTCTGGTAGGGGCGGTAGCGGTATTGGCATTCTATACCAAGTTGAAACGCTCTGTCGAGACACATTGATGAACGCTTTCGGGACCGCAATTTCAATAGCAACACTGAAGACACAGTGCAAGCGCTTTTTTTTAAAGAAAGCTTTAACATCAGCGCAACCTTATTCGCGCGTGTATCAACAATGCCCATGCCTTCGTCTACGCTGCATGGTTTCTTCGAGAGGCGCCATAAAAGCCGTTTTTGAAGGCGCGAAGAATGAAAGCGGAGAACAACCGGACCGAAAGGTCGTAATGGAGGTCGGCGCTGTTCTTATTTTTTTTTAAAAGATGCCTGCTGTGCCCTTTTCTTAGGTGAAATGTTGAGGAGATGGACGAGGACAAAATAGCGGGGAATAAAGACCAACAGAATTTTGTACGATAGAAATCTCAAGGCAAAACGGTAAAAACAGCCCGAGAATTCTCGAGCAACCGTCAGAAACAACAGTCGTCCTGAATTAGTCAGACTTTTTGACCAGAAATGTTCTGCAGTTAGCACGAAACTTAGAAAACCCGAGTCCCCTGGTTGGGAGCTCTCCTCGTAGTGAGGCGTCCGCTTCGCTAGGCATCGCAGGCCGTTCGCGTCGCACAACCAACAACTGCCGTTCGCTGTCTGCAGAAGTCTCGAGCGGGAAAAGCAGAAAAAGAAAAAGAGATGAGCGGCACAATAAAAGCAAAGAAAACCAATGAAAAAGAAAGAAAGGACAAGTATCCTTGAAAACGTAAAAGAAGCGAATAGAAAAGAATAATGGAAAAGGAGGAACTACAAGAAAGTTAACTATGGGAGCATCAACACCAAAAGAGGAAGAGCGTGTAAAAAGCGTGCGGCCTAAAGAGCACTTCATTCTTGACCTGTAAAGCCCGAACACAGTTGAACATCATGTTAGTTTAGAAAAATTCGGTCACCTTCATTTATGGCTATAGAAGGTACAGTTGTGCAGAAAAAAAGAAGAAAGAAAACGATGAAATTGTGCCTGGATAATGACCATATTAGTGTGGCAGTGATTATTTACCTAATGGTATCCTGAAATATTCCCGAGAAAACATTTACACTGGCGAATTAAAAAGATGCTGCGATGTAGGCCGCTTCGTTAATATTCCAGCGCTTAGATGAGATTTTGGAGGTATCACACACGAGATAATAAAAAGTGATACTTTGGGCATTGCAGTGTTAAGCACAGCCTTCTCGCCCGCCCCTATGCTCTGCCCGGTTTGCAGTGCTGAAGCTAAACTACTTGCCCGAGTGAACACCGTGCACCATAATTTAACTCGGTCACTCAAGTACATCGATACTGTGCGTGTAAGTAGCGGCAATTTAGTTTTCCAGGGAAGTCAAAGGTGATACAGAGCTAACAAGATGCGTGCTTCATTGATAGCGGGCGCATCCAATCATCCTGACGCAGTCTCACGAAACTACTGAAGGGAGACGTCTGCGAGATATCTGAAAAGCATGTCAGGCTAACACATTCACCATGACCCTGCTGAAGAACAGCATGCTCGGAGCATGCATTTCTCTATTGCAAGGATATTTACACTTACAACACTTACGTAATTGGGAAAACAGTAAAGAAGATTATTAGTCCTTGGCTACGAAAGGCACAAAACCGTTCCATCACGTGGTAAATGTACCAACAGATCGCAATCTGCGAGTCCCATCACGTCCTTTCTCCCAGCGGTCGATAGCAAAGCGGGCAATGACCAAGTCACAAAGCCGCCAATTTTTCAGTTGTCCTGCCCTCCATAGCAAATTATACTCGGTGTATACATTTTTTCCTTGATTCCCTTTCGGAAAGCCCCCTTCGCCCTCTGCGGTTGTCATTTTTTTCGTTGATATAACGTCACAAATGTTGACCATTACAGTCCAATTTGTTCAAACATAGAAACGATATGGCGTTGTGTAATTGTTTAATTAGTTGTGATGCTGGTGAATTCCCAGGGAGGCATTGGATAGGGCTGATTGTCAATCCGAGAGCCGCGGTGAAAATGAGCATGCAACGCAGCGACAGCCGGAATAAGTTGCTTTTTAATTTCACGTGCTTTTTCACGTTGCAAAATGAGCTCAGCAATTGTGTTGAGCTGGGCATGTTCCTGTAAGGTTGGTATCGGAGTGATGCGGAGGTGCCTGCTGACCAGCAGGCACACTGCCCTCCTAATCCTGATCCTCCACCTATTCCCCTCCCACCCCAACCCCGTAACTCGCTGCGAGCCCGTAAAAATGTTCTCTGGTAGGACACACGCGCTCTTATCCCACCGTGTGTCTGCTCCCTCCCCCTTCACCTTACTAGGGCGGAGGAAGTTGTGCTTAGGAGGCTTCGGACCGGGGTGGCCCTTACACCGGCTGTTGTCTCAAGGTGGAACTGGTCGCATTTACCACTGGGTGCTACGTGTCCATACTGCTCCGTTCCTGTGGTGGAATCAGATGCATACCACCTAATATGGACATGTACGGGTTTACAATCGGAACGCTCGCGTCTCCTACTGGAAGCCGGCCTCCGCTACAGTGTGACAACCAGCTATGACCGCTGGATACATGACAACAGATTCCACAAAACAATGCTCCAATTCATACACAACACAGGCCTCACAGCACACATATAATACACATATACAGTCCAAGAATTATGCCTTAAGGGCAAGCCTTATCGCAATAAAAAAAAAATTGTTTAATTTAAGAAAATAAATTTCGTAGCATATTATCCGGTCGCCCAACTGTAGCAGTGGTTTTCTTGAAAAGCTTCACGACTGTTCGAATAGAATATTTTTGCAGTTTCCAATTTTGCAATACCTTTCTTTTTGCAATTTAATTTAATTGATTTTAATTGTGATTTTAATTTTCCGTCTTTCAGTGGCAACCCTCTTGTCCCTTTTACGAATCGGCATCTGATAAAGCTACTTATTTTCTAAATTACTTCTAAAAGATATTCGCCATTACTCGATTTGATACTGGCGTCATTCCCACTTGGTCCGCGGCTTCGTGCAAGCCTGCAATGAGCTCTAAACGCTACTTCGGAGTACTTGGGGGAAGTTGGCCAGCTCATATCAGCTGCAAAGTCGGCTGCGATAGCGTATCACCCTAAACAACGCGTTCGTCGAACAATGAGCCGACTGTACCTTGACGAAACGCCTATAAACTGTGTGCGACAACACCGTTATTTGGGGTCAATTATAGATGATCACATCTCTTGGCGTCCTGCCGTTAAATATGTACGATGCAAATCGCACTCCCTCCTCAAATATGTGGCCACCATGACTGTTAGAGGTGCTGGCTGCGACCAAACAACGGCTCTCCAGGTGTACCAGTCATCTGTACACTCAGGCATGATGTACGCGTTGCCAGCCCTGAACATACCACCTAGTTTTATGGCCCAACTGAAAGGAGATCATCGCGTTGCCCTTCGGCTAATGCTTGGATGACCTCGTGAGGCGCAATCTGTTGCACTACTCACTGAATCGCATCAATTACCCCTGAGGCTGCAAGCAGACCGGAAAGCTCTGTGTCATATTGAGCGTCTGCACCGCGCATCGAACGGTCATTCGGTCCTTGATCATCTCATTCACCGCCCATTATCTCGAATGGGAAAAATGGCGGCATTATTTATAAATATTCATGACATTTCTGAACGTGCTGCTTGAGTTACGCCTCCACCTTCAAAAGATTCCACGAAGCACGTATTCCCCATTTACCTCGCAATCCCTGACATGCACAAAAAGTCTGACATGCCTGTTTCAGCAATGTTCCAATTGGCTCAGTCTCACATGTTCGAAAAGCTTGCTGGTTATCTTCAAGTATTCACAGATGCATCTGTACACAGCGACGGTCAAGGCGCCTCTGCAGCTTTTTTTTTTGCCCTTCGATTCAAGTACGGCGTATCGTTCAAATACCTCATCCAACATCGTCAACAACTGATGAGCTAGCAGCGATTAATATTGCACTAAAATACATGTAAGAGGAGTTACCTACATCGAAAATTGTCATCTTTACGGACTTCCGCGCTGCCCTTAGGAGGTTACAAGGCAGTGAGATTGATTGTGCACTTGTGCGCAGCATTACTGACTCTGCGAGCAAAATTTCATCACGTGGGGTATCTTTCGTTGCTCAATGGATACCTTCCCACGTAGGAATCGCCGGAAATGAAGTGGTTGATCGGCTCGCTTCAAGTTGCGCTCATAACAGCTGATAACAACTGGCCAGGCCAGAAATTTTATGCAAGCTTGATGACACTCGCCTGCTGATTCGTCGCTACCTACTCAAGCAGCATCCAGACCAGCGCGTCGGCAATGGAACGTTCCCACCCCGTGTTCGCCATCGAGGCTTGCCTCGACGCGGTAGAGCACAACTACTCAAGCTGAGGGTTGACTGTGTCAACGTGCACGAACGTTTATACAGACAAGGACATGTAGTGAGTCCATCGTGTACTTCTTGTTGTCACTGCGAGACACTTCAGTACCTTATATTTGAGTGTCCCGCTTTCAGCGTGCAGCGCATGTCGCTATAGTGAGACACTATCATCTCCTCGGCCTGCGGTGTACGACACTCGACGAATGTTTGTACCCCAGTGGTTGTGCGTCTAAACGTGATCAGGCTCATCACGCTTTACTTACTTTTCTAGACCTAACTAACTTAGATTCACGTTTGTAGCGTCGAAACTACTTTATTTAACATTCTGTAGTAGCGTGACATTCAGTGACCGGCCCTACTGTGTGTGACCTGTAGTGCGTTCTACTTTATTCTTTAGACTTGTCCTGTTGCTCTTCCTTTCCTCTTTCCTCCCCTCCTTCCTATCTTCTATTTGTGTGTTCCTGTTCCCTCCCTTCGGAAGACTAGGCAGGCATTGTGCCCCTTCCAGTGGCAGTTGCAAGCCTGCTCCTCGCTTTCCCTTTCCTCTTAATTGTATATATGTGTTCAAAACAAATAGTAATAATTCCCTGACATTGTCTCGCCCATAATTCACATTCCTGGTTTCAGTGATCATGACGTCCTGCACCTAACCAGTTGCGTTCCATCAACGCGGAAATGCAGTATCACAAAGCGTATCCGGGATTATAACTACGCCAATTATGACGGCGCTTACACTGAATTTACGACCTTCCTTGATTTTTGCCAGCTAAAACTGACTTCTCGTTTGACGATATGTAGAACCTATTTAAGAATAAAGTAGTGCATCTTATCAACAACTACGTTCTAACAAAAACTGTTTCTAATAAAACAGGACGGCTGTTGCGCCCAACTGTAATCTTCGCGGGCACGAATAAATGAGCCGCTTAATAAACTGGCGCCGAATGCTTGTGTTTCCGAGCTTAAAGAAGCCAAACGCACATGATTAAGGCACATTTTTTGGCGCAAGTTAAGCGAGGACGAAGAACTCAAACAACAGGACGGGTGCCATCATGACGTCTGTGTTCTTCGGCCTCGTTTAATTTGCGCTGAAAAGTGTGCCCTAATCCTGAATCAGTACCAACTAGCTCAAACCAAGATCTTAATTGAACCACGCTCACTTTCTTAAATTCAATATTACCGAACTTTATCAAAACTTACCCGAAACCATTGTAGAATATTGTTAAGAGTAAATATGGCCGGACCAGATCTTTGTTTAAATCAGATGAACCAATTCCCAAACGCCTCTGCGCCTCTTTATTTAATGACACATTTACACTTTCATTTAGCATTTCTACAATATCCAATCTTCTATCTTATCCTGGTGCTCATTGCATCTCAATGGATCCTGTAGTGGCTGACTCTTACGTGTAGGTAAACCTGTTCACAGCCTAAAACGATGACTATCGTGCTGTACCGATGTCATTAATTCAACATTTCTCCAAAAACTAAACATGTTTCTGTTATTGCTCGACATTGCGCTTTTCTTACATCATTTCATGACGGGTGAATGCCATAACATTGGGAAACAGGCAAGGTGGCTCCGCTTCACAAGTCTGGTGACATGCATAACCCATGTAACTATCAGCAAATAACGCTTACGTATGTCTAATGTAAAATATTTGAGCGCGTCAATTTCACTCATTTAAAGAGCTTCCATAGTTCGATTTCTTTTGCCACAGTCGACAAGCTATAGTTTTCGGAAATATTTTTTGTGTGAGACAATTGCTTATACTTAAAAACGACTTGCATGCATTCCTCAACCTTGAGCTCCTAACTGACTGCGTATTCGACTTCTCGAATGTTTTCGATGAAGTTATTCATAAACTACTCCTAGTTAAATTAAGCCGTTTGAACACTGAACCATTAGTCCTCCGTTGGATCGAAAGCTTCCTTACTAACCGAACACAGTACTATTAACGATGCCAAGTCACCTGTGGCGCCTGTAAAATAAGGCGTGCCTCAACGATCATTTCCTCACTATCAGTTCTGGAACTCTCGTTATTTATAACTTGTTATAATTATTTGCCTTATCAATTATCTTCTACTCTGTCTTTTTGCTGACGACTGCGTGATTTACTGTGCCCCCCCCCCCCCCTGTCCTACATATTCCCTTCGCGGTGTTTCACAAGATTTTGTAGCTTCGTATAAAAAATACCTCGGAGTTCACATCACTAACAATCATTCATCAAAAAAACATGTAGAATCAATAATATGTAAATCCATCACATGCTTGGTTTTCTAAAACGAAAATTTCCGCATGCTCCTACAGCGCTTAAAAGGAAACTATACATCGCTTATGTTCGCCCCAACCTGGAATGCTCTTTATCAGCTTCCTCAGCCGCACACTCTTCAACCTTGTGCTCATTTGTCTCTTAGAATGTCTACCAAATACAACGAAGTTGTCAATCTACGTCGATCCCATCTACGTCTGGCGTGATACGTCCTCAAGTGCGTGCAAGGCTCCAAAAGTCTGCGAACGTGATAACGCCGTACCTTAGCGAACAAGCCCTCAACATTCCCGCGAAAAAAATTGCATTAGAAGCATTTAGTCGGAAAACAGTGACTTCCTACGCCATATCCATTGATGGAGAAAATATCTCTTGTCAGGACGGACAGGCTCTCAGGGGTAATCATTGACCGTGACTTCAGCTGGAGTCCCCATGTGTCCTACCTAAAAAAAGCGCCTGACAGATATCGCTCCTTTTTTCAAGTTTCTTCGAGAAAAAATCTGGGCTACTTCAGTACACGCTGTGATGCAACCGCACAGGACGCTGTTTCTCGGGTGTCTGAGTTACAGCTTGACAGTGCTCACCAATGCCTGCAGAGCTAACATCCGCACAATTGAAAGTGCTCAGGCTCAGGCACTTGGGGTTTGTCTAGGGTTGCCACGATGTACATCAACATTCGAAACCTTTGCAATTGCGCTTGACTACCCACCCAAGACTCACATTGTTATGGAAGCGCCCAGAGCACATGCTAGGCACATTGTTTTTATTTATTTTCCCAATACTGCGGACGCCTGTCCAAGCAGGAGGGGGCTACATGATAAAATACAACAAAAAGCGAACATACAAATATATGCAAGGGTCATGTAAAGCGAGAGACAACAAGATACATCAAGTGGGCGATGGGAATTTCTAGATAGGGCATTCCAATTATTGATTTTTTTTTCTGATAAAGTAAGTATTTAAAATGTTTTGTTCGTGCAAAGATCGGTTTTAAATACTGGCTGTGTTTGTGGCGGGAAATTCAAGATGTGTCCTTAATAATATAGTCGCGCGGTTGTATTCCTAGTTTCCCGTAGTAAAGCTGACGAAATAAATTTAATCTGGCAGTTTTTGTTCGATCAGTTAGTGGTTCCAAGTTTGCGGTTTCCAGCATACTGGTTGGCAGGGTGTCTACCAAGTTGACATTTCCAAATTCCCTGACATTACCAGGTTTTCTCTGAGCACCTTTGCAAAATTCCCTGAATGAGCCAGAACTTTGTTTTATGTTAAGACAGGCTGACACCATGTCGCTCGATGTTCTCACTCTCTAGTAAGCATTTTGAAAACAAAATGACTTAATTCAGTATGAATAGTAAGGAGTCATATCTATTTTATTTAAAAAGAAAACAAAAGGCAGAGAGAAAAAAATAGTAAAACACATTCCAAATTGAGTCGAACACATTCAAATACTAATGAAAAGGAGATGCATACATAAGTAAATATTTTTGAATATGAGCTATGTCTATCAACTGATAGCAAGCTCATCGGTATGAGGCCTGAACTTTGTCACACCAGATTCTCTCTCAGCAGCTGTAAAGTCAACCTAACTGTCCTGATACACTCTCAGCCCGTACACAACATTTTAGTGTTGGGTTTCACTGCTTGAAAGAGTTTATTTCGGTTTGAATGAGGGACACCTGCATCTCGGCGTCAGCCAACACTTTGTTTTTTGAGCTCAAACTCCATCAAAGAGGCGGCGGCATTCTTCCTCTCCCGTTAATTCCTCAGTGCGTCGGTCCTTTCTGTTCTCATCCTCCTCTGACCACGCGTTCACCCCATGGATTATTTGAAGCATCCTCTTGGTCAGTTGCACAGTCAACGTCTGATTTTTCTGACTCCCTAAGGGCCGCAATAACATACGAAAAACGGGGCATGTCTTTGAAAAAATGAATGCATGTCTTTAACTGCCCTTAAGGGGTAAAATTGCCACAGGCACGTCCGAAAAAGCTCTTAAGGCCAAGGAGTACACTTATTAGGCATATCGCTGCTCGCACTGTGACAGGAGACGGGGGTGAACGGGTGCTTTCCCTCAAGTCTAAATATTTTAAGGCAGTTTGTCCTGTGCGCATTATGGCCACGCACGCTTATATCGCCTTTCGTTTCTCTACCACGGGTGCGCTTCAAAACCACGGCGCTGCAATTTTGCTTTCCTTTCCTTCCTTCTTCTCCGCCTTTAAACTGGCCCTCTTAACTACTACACGCAGAGACAAAGCAACAGCACGCGCATTAGATCCCATAGATGAGATAAATATTTACAATTATTATTAGGGTTATAATTATATTCGAGTGCTGATTGCTGTGCTATCGTTGTTAACGAAGCTTTCCCTCAAGTCTAAATATGTTAAGGCAGTTTGTTGTGTGCGTATCATGGCCACGCACGCTTATATCGCCTTCCGTTTCTCTACCCCGGGTGCGCTTTAAAACCTTGGCGCTGCAACTTTGCTTCAGAGAGTTTCCTTTCCTTCCTTCTTCTCCGCCCTTAAACTGGCTCCCTTAACTACTACACGCAGAGACAAAGCAACAGCGCGCGCATGCGATTCCATAGATTAGATGAATATATTATATATATATATATAGAAAATTATCAGTCATAGCTCTCGTAGTATAGCCCTCGGGGCAGTTTCCTTTTTTTTTCTTCAAAAATAGTCCTATTGGGGTTATTATAATTACACGAAGGTATTTCGTCCTCGTCAGCAGCAGTCCCTGAGATAGTTATTCTGGCGGCTAGCTTCCCACGCTATGCGTGCCGCCCTCGCACCTGTTTAAGCTTTTCCTAGACGCTAGAGTTATACTAGGTCCGCGCAACCTTGAGCGATCGGAAAGCGCGCAGAGTCCTCCCCGTCTCAGTAAGGTGCCTGGTGGTGGTCTCGCGCGGACGATGCCCTCTCGGTGAGCGCTTATTCCCCCTCATCTTTTAAGAGTTTCAATACTTGCAAGCATTTGTCTCGCAAACCATATTTATTTCAAGGGAGTTTTCCACGTCTCAATAATTTCCCTCGTCGTATTCGAGTGCTGATTGCCGTGTTATAGTTTGTTAACGAAACTTTCCCTCAAGTCTAAATATTTTAAGACAGTTTTCCTAGTCTCTAAAGCCGCTCAAGTTCGCTCTTCTCCTCGGGCGGCCATTTTTCCAAGAAAGTCGGCCTTCCAACCACTCGGAATCCACGTAAGTCTCTTTCCACCAGTCCCTTTCCACGTAAGTATGGGGCTCGGAGCAGGAGCTATGGCGCTGGAAAGTAACCTGGGGCCTGACGAACCAACCGACTGAGCTATCTTTCCGGGCAACATCCAAGGGTCACGAGTTCAAATCACCTCTTATGTTCCTTTTTTTCCCCCCAAATATTTTTCTTCTTTTTTCTTTTAATGTCTTTTCCTTTATTTTATCACTGTACGGGAACCCTCCTTCAAAAAAAAAAAGAAAGATATATATGGTCAATCATATATGGCCACACATGTGCAGGTCATAAATACCAGGTTCTCTAGCCGAGTGCCATCCGTGCGGTATAAGCGAGCTCAGATTGGTCCACCTTGACTGATCAAATAGGGCACCACTGTAGGTGAAATGAGGCGCACAACTCCTGCGGGACCCGCCGTGGTTGCTCAGTGGCTATGGTGTTAGACTGCTGAGCACGCGGTCGCGGGATCGAATCCCGGCCACGGCGGCCGCATTTCGATGGGGGCGAAATGCGAAAACACCCGTGTACTTAGAATTAGGTGCCCGTTAAAGAACCCCAGGTGGTCGAAATTTCCGGAGTCCTCCACTACGGCGTGCCTCATAATCAGAAAGTGGTTTTGTCACGTAAAACCCCATATGTTAATTTTTAATTTAACTCCTGCGGGGACGGTAGAGTATCCGCCTCCCGTGCAAGAGGACCGTGGTTCAAATCCCGGTGCCGCGCAATTCTCCACCGGAAAATACAAAAAAAACCGTGTGTTGAGAAAATTGCACAAACAGGCCTGGACTGCGGCCTGATCCCGGTGACCAGAACCGGTAACGCACTCTCTCACCAGAGCAGGATTGGCCACCCTGATGCAGTACTTGGCCACAACCTCCTATATGAATACAACAATCAAACCCCGGCCCTCAGTCCCCAGCAGCCGCGAAGGAACTGACCACGGCGGCGGTCAGATCTGTGACGCTGCAGAGGGTGCTAAGAATACCTGGCTCCGGACAGGCCGCCATTGGAATCTGAACCTGGCAACGTTTAACGTTAGAACGTTATCTAGTGAGGCGAGTCTAGCAGTGTCAATGGAGGAATTAGAGGGTAGTAAATGGGATATAATAGGGCTCAGTGAGGTTACGAGGACAAAAGAAGCATATACAGTGCTAAAAAGCGGGCACGTACTGTGCTACCGGAGCTTAGCGGAGAGACGAGAACTAGGAGTCGGATTCCTGATTAATAAGGAAATAGCTGGTAACATACAGGAATTCTATAGCATTAACGAGAGGGTGGCAGGTCTTGTTGTGAAACTTAATAAGAGGTACAAATTGAAGGTGGTACAGGTCTATGCCCCTACATGCAGTCATGATGACCAGGAAGTCGAAAGCTTTTATGAAGACGTGGAATCGGGCATGGGTAAAGTCAAAACAAAATACACTATACTGATGAGCGACTTCAATGCCAGGGTAGGCAAGAAGCAGGCTGGAGACAAGTCAGTGGGGGAATATGGCATAGGCTCTAGGAATAGCAGAGGAGAGTTATTAGTAGAGTTTGCAGAACAGAATAATATGCGGATAATGAATACCTTTTTCCGCAAGCGGGTTAGCCGAAAGTGGACGTGGAGGAGCCCGAATGGTGAGACTAGAAATGAAATCGACTTCATACTCTGCGCGAACCCTGGCATCATACAAGATGTAGACGTGCTCGACAAGGTACGCTGCAGTGACCATAGGATGGTAAGAACTCGAATTAGCCTAGACTTGAGGAGGGAACGGAAGAAACTGGTACACAAGAAGCCAGTCAATGAGTTAGCGGTAAGAGGGAAACTAGAGGAATTCCGGATCAAGCTACAGAACAGGTATTCGGCTTTAACTCAGGAAGAGGACCTTAGTGTTGAAGCATTGAACGACAATCTCATGGGCATCATTAAGGAGTGCGCAATAGAAGTCGGTGGTAACGCCGTTAGACAGGAAACCAGTAAGCTATCGCAGGAGACGAAAGATCTGATCAAGAAACGCCAATGTATGAAAGCCTCTAACCCTACAGCTAGAATAGAACTGGCAGAACTTTCTAAGTTAATCAACAAGCGTAAGACTGCGGACATCAGGAACTATAATATGGATAGAATTGAACAGGCTCTCAGGAACGGAGGAAGCCTAAAAACAGTGAAGAAGAAATTAGGAATAGGCAAGAATCAGATGTGTGCGTTAAGAGACAAAGCCGGCAATATCGTTACTAATATGGATGAGATAGTTCAAGTGGCTGGGGAGTTCTATAGAGATTTATACAGTACCAGTGGCACCCACGACGATAGTGGAAGAGAGAATAGCCTAGAGGAATTCGAAATCCCACAGGTAACGCCAGAAGAAGTAAAGAAAGCCTTAGGAGCTATGCAAAGGGGGAAGGCAGCTGGGGAGGATCAGGTAACAGCAGATTTGTTGAAGGATGGTGGTCAGATTGTTCTAGAGAAACTGGCCACCCTGTATACGCAATGCCTCATAACCTCGAGCGTACCGGAATCTTGGAAGAACGCTAACATAATCATAATGCATAAGAAAGGGGACGCCAAAAACTTGAAAAATTATAGACCGATCAGCTTACTGTCCGTTGCCTACAAAGTATTTACTAAGGTAATCGCAAATAGAATGAGGAACACCTTAGACTTCTGTCAGCCAAAGGACCAGGCAGGATTCCGTAAAGGCTACTCAACAATAGACCATATTCACACTATCAATCAAGTGATAGAGAAATGTGCAGAATATAACCAACCCTTATATATAGCTTTCATTGATTACGAGAAAGCGTTTGATTCAGTCGAAACCTCAGCAGTCATGGAGGCATTACGGGATCAGGGTGTAGATGAGCCATATGTAAATATACTGGAAGATATCTATAGCGGCTCCACAGCCACCGTAGTCCTCCACAAAGAAAGCAACAAAATCCCAATAAAGAAAGGCGTCAGACAGGGAGATACGATCTCTCCAATGCTACTCGCAGCATGTTTACAGGAGGTATTCAGAGACCTTGGAGTGGGAAGAATTGGGGATAAAAGTTGATGGAGAATACCTTAGCAACTTGCGACTCGCTGATGATGTTGCCGTGCTTAGTAACTCAGGAGACCAATTGCAATACATGCTCACTGACCTGGAGAGGCAAAGCAGAAGGGTCGGTCTGAAAATTAATCTGCAGAAAACTAAAGTAATGTTTAACAGTCTCGGAAGAGAACAGCAGTTTACGATAGGTAGCGAGGCACTGGAAGTGGTAAGGGAATACATCTACTTAGGGCAGGTAGTGACCGCGGATCCGGATCATGAGACTGAAATAACCAGAAGAATAAGAATGGGCTGGGGTGCGTTTGGCAGGCATTCTCAAATCATGAACAGCAGGTTGCCACTATCCCTCAGAAGGAAAGTGTATAACAACTGTGTGTTACCAGTACTCACATATGGGGCAGAAACCTGGCGGCTTACGAAAAGGGTTCTGCTGAAATTGAGGACGACGCAACGAGCTATGGAAAGAAGAATGATGGGTGTAACGTTAAGGGATAAGAAAAGAGCAGATTGGGTGAGGCAACAAACGCGGGTAAATGACATCTTAGTTGAAATCAAGAAAAAGAAATGGGCATGGGCCGGACATGTAATGAGGAGGGAAGATAACCGATGGTCATTAAGGGTTACGGACTGGATTCAAAGGGAAGGGAACCGTAGCAGGGGGCGGCAGAAAGTTAGGTGGGTGGATGACATTAAGACGTTTGCAGGGACAACATGGCGACAATTAGTACATGACCGGGGTAGTTGGAGAAGTATGGGAGAGGCCTTTGCCCTGCAGTGGGCGTAACTAGGCTGATGATGATGATGACTGTCTCCCGTGACTATTGCCCCTTCCCACGCTTGTTATCCTACTCCGCGTAACACTGCTGTACTAAAGAAAAGCTAACTTTTGGAGACTGGCGTTACGCAACGCGTTGTGCTTTGCGAGCTTCGAAGCCAATAGTGAGGATTACAAAGGCGGAGTTGGTGCCATAGCTGACAGCAGGCGAATTCTTTCAATAAAAAACACAGCACCCCATGGCAAGAAGCTTAATAGCGAACGTAGAAGCAGCTAGGCCTAACTTTGCCGCGGTGGTGGCTACGGCTGCCAGCAGATCTGCGTGCGAGAGTGCCGGTTCGAAGCGGCGAGATAATGAAAATGGCGGCGGTAGTGGCTTTGATTAATGCAATTTCAGACTTGCAGTTAGGGCAATATACATTGACTATATGGAATACGTGGTGGTGCCGCAAAGCCGTGCGAACTATCGGGCATGTTCGAAAAATCGGGCCTCTGGAAAATCGGTCGTTAGCTACTCTGGGAATACCTCGTGCCGATGACATGGCGTCAGTGACGATTCGTTGCAATTCCTGTGTTACCAGTATTAACAGGACATTTAACGCGACGGCGTTAAGGAGCTCGTGTCGCAGAAAAGCCGGTGTCGTCGGCGTCGGTGTCGGCGGCGTTCCGAAAGGCAATTCATAAATAAAAACAACTTGCAGGATGGGCTGGGTGGGAATCGAACCAGGGTCTCCGGAGTGTGAGACGGAGACGCTACCACTCAGCCATGAGTCCGATGGTCCGACAAACGCGCCTCTAGTGAACGCGGTGTTCCTCAGAAACGGGCCGTAGAAAGTTATACTGCGGTGTATATCGGTAATTATGAGCATGTAAATTACAGAAGTCGCAGTTAAACGAATAGCGAAGTACGCTTCCACTACATTTTTTCTGTGCTTGGCACACACGCAGAACCATCTTGCGGCAAACACAGACCCACTCCTCGCAATGTACGGCGCTGCCCGGGCAGGTGGCGCGCCGCTCACCCGCTTCTCCCCTTCGTCTCGCTTGAGCCCATCGGGGCCTTGCAGGGACCCATGCAAGGATGCTCCAATACCCTTGCATTTAATAAGTTTTCTCGCTCTCTCCCCTTCCAACTTCCAGCGTGCGCCACTCGAACCCTCGTGTTTAGGCGACGCGACTCCTCTTTCCGCTCACAGCGCGATTCCTAGGTGCAGCGTCCGATGCGGGACGCCTCTGACGTGATTGCTGCGCGGTAGCGCGTCTGGTGGGAAAGTGTCCCCTGCGATGTGTGCCGTGCTGCTGGCGAGGAGTCATGCGTCTGCGTGGTGCTCCCAAGCGAGATAGAGTACGATCCCATCGAGGCGTCAGCCCCATGATCGCGTCCGCCTTCATGGCGCGTCGCGGCCCGGCTGTCCCTGCCGATAAGGACGTTTGGCTCACGTAGATCGTTTCTCCCTCTGAGACACCGAGTTTTTTGGTTCAAGTAAAACTCTTGCTTGGACTAGTTGGTTAATGCTTGAATTAGTAAAGGCAAGGCGCAGAAGACCAGGACTCAAGAAGAAGAACACAAATGACAGGACCGGCGCCACTCACAACTAAGTTTATTTTCGCAAGAAGCCTGGCTTATGTAGGTTAATCAAGCCGAGTCACACACGAAACTTTAGAAGTAAAATACAGCAATCTATCGACCACTCAGGAATCCTGTCTGGCATAAAATATTGGTTCGTTCCCCTTGCTCAGGTACACGTTTCGTTGCCGCGCCGAAGGCTAAGTTGTTCGGCGCTCACCGCGTGATTGGTGGGCGCAAAGTCCGATGCGGCGCGCCTCGTAAGTGGTCGCTGCGTCGTAGCGGATTGTCTTTCACCCCTTGGCGGGTCGACGGGTGTTGTATTGCAGGGCCTGTGTGCACAACACAGTAGGTAATGTAGATTGTGAGAAGCACTTCTTAGAACAAATAATTAGAAAAAGTTGTGCTGTGGACTTACAAGTGTTGTACATGAAAACTATCTCTCTGTGTGACTCAAGAGCATGCCAAGCGAATGAGTGGGCGGTGCGAACGAGGTGCGATAAGGTTATCGCGTTCCACTCTTGAAGGCGAAGCTTAAGCGTCCTCCAAATTTTTTTCCCTTTCAATAAAATTCCTGCTAATTTTCCCTGATAAAAGCACAAATTCCCCGAGTTTTCCCCGAGTATTTCCAGAATACTAAAATTCCCTGATAATTCCCGGTTTTCAGGGTTTTCCCGGTTGGTAAACACCTTCGTTGGGGAATCACGTCGTTTGAAGCGCTTATGAATGAAGCGCGCGGCTAACCTTTGAATTGTTTCTAGTTTTTCAATACCTACCACTGTGTGAGGATCCCAAACAATACTCGAATATTCTTTGAGAGGTCTAACGTACATTTTATAGGCTTTTAATCTTAATGAGGATGTGCAGTCACCTAATTTAATCTTTAGAAATCACAATCTTTTTCGGGCTGCACAGGTTATATTGTCTATGTGAGGCACCGGGATAGACGTGAAGTTAAAGTTATCCCCAAGTATTTGCAGCTTTCTACTTTCCTAATCTTATTATCCTTTATTTTGTACAAGTATTCTAGCTTTCTTAACTTATTTGTAATACACATATGCACTGTTTTGTCATAATTAATAACCATATCCCATTCATTGCACCATTCTGCCAACCTATCCAAGGTTTCTTCCAGAAAAATCTGATCAGAGACAGTTCGAATGTTGCTAAATATAATACAATCATCTGCAAACAATTTGACGCGAACAGGTGATTCCACAATTTTAACTAGGTCATTAATATAAATATTAAACAGTACTGGACCCAGCACCGATCCCTGAGGTACGCCTGAAGTTACCCCCAATAATCGGGAGCATGATCCATTTATTTCCACATACTGCTTATGATCAGTCAGGTATGAATTTACCCAGTTTATGATCTGTAGGGGTATTCGAGAAGTTTCATTTTATATATTAGTTTCGAATGAGGGACTCTGTCGAAAGCCTTAGAATAATCTAAGAAGATAGCGTCAACTTGACGGCCCCCATCAAGCATGGAAGCGAGCTCATGGACAGTAACTACTAACTGTGTGTTTGTGGAGTATCCGTGTCTAAAACCATGCTGTTTAGCCGAGAGTATATTGTTTCTCTCCAAAAAATTAGTCAGGTAAGTGACTATGATGTGTTCTAAAGTTTTGCAGCAGCAACAGGTGAGTGATATTGGTCTGTAATTACTTACAGAAGATCGGAGACCTTTCTTAAAAACTGGCATTACTCGTGCCGACTGCCAGTCGTCGGAAACAGCACCACAGGCTAAAGATTGAGTAAAAATAATGACCAAAAATCGAGCTAATACTTCGGAATATCTTTTAAGAAAAGCAGGAGGAATGTTATCTGGCCCTGTAGCTTTCTTTGCGTCTAACCGCAAAGGAAGCTCAGTCACATCTTCAACAGTTACGCTGGTCCACGTCTGGGCTGTCAAATATCTGTCTCTCGGCAACACTAGTGCTTAAACTAGAATAAACACTTTGAAAAACGTATTAACCGCTTCAATTATTTTCTTTGCATCTGTAATTGCTACTTAACCATCGCATATTTCCCACGAAAGTCGGAAATTCTTGTTAGAGGGGGAGAAGGGGGTTGACACTCTGTCAGGCATTAATTACCGTTATTTCTGCCTCCTAGGCAACTGTTTTCTGATGCCTAAATAAAATACTTTGACTGACTTTGCGATAGGAATTTTCAGAATTTTGGGGGAGTTCTGAGAGGCAAATTGACCAAGTGTTTCGGTAAAATAATGTTCTCTTGCCTCTCTCAGTTCTAGAACTAAGTCATTTGCCATCGTGCTAACAAGCGTCCTGTCATAATCTTTATATTTTCGGTATCGTTTTATTTTACGTTTCAGATGAATAACGTCTCTGTCTATCCAAGGATTTTGTCTGCCGATCTTTTTTGTTTTCTTTGGAATGAATATTCTAATACAAAAGTGGCACGATGACTTAAACTTGTTGCACAAAGAATTCACGTCATCGTCAGTATCAAGCTGTACTACAAACAATGCACAATTTGAAGGTCGTCAGGAGAACCATAATTTTTAACAGTGATATACTTGGCAGTATGTAACTGTGATCGAGTAGGAAGCGCGCATGTGAAGTACACTTTTTTGTGGTCAGAGATCCGTTCGTTCACTTCAGCTTTATAGTCAGAGATGCTAGCAGAGCATAATACAAGATCGAGAATTGATGTCGCTGAATCTGTAATCCTTGTAGGCAGGTAAACAGTTTGGGTAAGGTTGTGCGCTAGTAATATATCTATCAAGGCTTCAGAACGTTTAGTGTACGTTGAGCCACATGACATTGAATACCGGCGAATATGAGGTAAGTTGAAGTCCGCGGCAATAATGAGATTTCGATTTTGATAACAGTCTAAGTAATCATACAATTCTAATAAAAAATCCGGATGAGTCCCGGGTGGCCTGTAAACGCCCCCGAAGACAACTTGGTCACCCGACATCGCCTCACAAAAACACTTTCATGCTCCGTGCTAACAGAAGACAAAAGTAAATACATCAACATTTCTCTTACTAAAAGGGCCGCGCCGGTTCGCACCCCTCTCCATTATCTCGCCTCACGGCCAGAATATCGCACACGTGCCTCTTTTTGTGAGATGATACTGCCTTATACGCGTAGTGTACATCTGCCTTTAGTTTACACAGCTATAACGAGAGTTTTGTTTCTGTCTTCGCGCTTGGCTCAGTCGTAAGTTCGACTGACAGTACCAGCGAATCAAACGAAGGCACAACTCTCACCACCAGCTCTCGAGCAACTTTCGCTGCTCTTGCTGTATGAACAATACAACGACCATACCCATATAATCTGCAGGTTCTGCCGGTTCAGTGATTCTTCCTGTGAAAGTCACCACCTTGAAGTTCAAGGCGTCAAACCAGACGACATCGTAAACCGCGGAACTTGCTGCTCTTCGTAGTGCACTTCGCATATTCGAGAGGAACCAACTCAGAAACTGAGCATCTTCAGTGACTACAAGGCAGCACTACATTGCTTGCTTTCCGCCTTACGCTGTGGACCCTATTGTCAACTAGTTCTGGAAATCCGAGAGCAATTTCAGCGCCTCGTCGAGCGAAGACACGACATCACATTTCAGTGGCTCCCTAGCCACTGTGCCGTAATGGGCAACGAACATGCCGATGAAGCTGCTCGATCTGCTCACGAAGACGGCGTGCAGGAACCAGCCCCGCTGTCCAGAACAGATGCAGAAGCGAAACTTCGAGGGCTTGCAAATGATGCCACACAATCATGGAGACACACACCTAGTTTCCAACATACGCGTCTTCATCGACTGGACCCCTGTTTTCGACTTCGTCCTCCATCTGCTATATCTCGACACAGGACAAGGGTTCTTTACCGACTGTGACTGGTCGTCGCTTTTACAAAATCCTTTGCTCTCGGCATCAAAACGTGAAGAGTGTGCTGCGTACGACCACTGCGGCAGCGAGGAAACTATAGAACACGTTCTTTGCCGCTGTCCCCTATACAGCATACACAGGCAGTCACGGACGACCACGCTGAAGCATGTTGACGACAGGCCGCTTTCGGAGCAGACAATCTTGGAACGCAGTCCTACACAGTCGTCACCCCACAAATAGGTCAAGGCTGTTCTGAAATTTTGGCGTTAGAGTGGTCTATTAGAGAGACTATAGTTCCGACGGACGTTCCCAACCACCTATATATATATATATATATATATATATATATATATTCGTGCCTTTCCTTTTTCTCGCCGCTATTATTTCCGTATTTCATTTCCCTTTACATTTCCCGCAGTGCAGGGTACCAAACCAGAATCTTTTCGGATTAAGTTCCCGGCCTTTCCCGCTCCGTTTATACATGTATCTCTATATATATCTCCCTTGTATGCGTGATCATAGGCCCTCCCATCTCTGATGCATCGTATGCCTTGAGGGTAGAATAAAAAATTATGGGGTTTTATGTGCCAAAACCACTTACTGGTTATGAGGCACGCCGTAGTGGAGGACTCCGGAAATTTCGACCACCTGGGGTTCTTTAACGTGCACCTAAACCTAAGTACACGGGTGTTTTCGTATTTCGCCGCCATCGAAATGCGGCCGCCATGGCCGGCATTCGATCCCGCGACCTCGTGCTCAGCAGCCCAACACCTATCGACTGAACAACCACGGCGGGTGAGGGTAGAATAATAAATAAAAATAATGCTGTGTGCGTCGGAGTGAGATTATGTGGTGCTGCTTCTGCATATATACGAAACATTTAACGCGTACAACAAAGTCAGACGTCGCTGCATCCGTATTATGCCTCAATGAAATGAGTGCAAGCGAAAAAAAAGAAGTGTGCTTGATTGAAGACGCTTTAACGTAGTGGAGCGCGAATTGTTTTACATTATATGTACATATGCATTGACGCTACCACACTGCACTCTCAATGCACTCTCTAGGATAGAGGCTTCGCCAACTGGCATACACAGTTTCGACGAGTCAGTGGAACAGCCTAAAAATAAGGCGCACTATAGACTACACAAATTGAAATTTTTCCTGCAACTCCGACCTCTACACCTACTTCAGTGACATGAGATGTCCCTTCTATGACGACTGTGGTTAGGAGCTGTCCTGATGAAGGCGTACAGCACACTTATTTGAATGACCTACAGTGTTGGGTGCGATGTCTGCTACTGCGAAGAGAACATCGAGCACTTGAGTCGCTGTCTTTGATTTCAATCACAAATACTATCACTCTCCAATGCATTGCGTTGACTGGACAATCGTTCGCTGTCCCCGCAGGGACTACATGAGCACACTCGATTGCTCGTCGGCCCACAAGGCTGTGAAGGCACTTTTGTGCTTCTCGAGGGTTATTGTTGTCACAATGCATGGCCATTGTGAGCGCCTTTAACTGCGTGGCGCCGTCTGCGCATGCACACGAATTTGCCGCGTTTTCCCTCCCTCCATCTCTGTCTCCCTCTTTTTCTCTCTCATCTTTTTATTCCTCTGTTTCCTCTCACACAACGCAGGATAGCCAACCAGACGCTTTTATGATCGAGTTTTGCCGTCTGTCTTTCATTTCTCTCCCTCTTCCCGTTTTCGCGTCAGTTTATACAATTATGTCCCCCCTTTTCTCGATTACGGCGGCGGGCTGAATGAATCACAGATGAACGAAGGGAGCCATTGCTGGAGCAGTAATTCTGCGTTTCCAAAAAATAAAAGGTGTTGAAGAAGCCAACTTCCGTACACGACCTAAGGAAGGCTGCACTACCAGCGCCTTTTACAATCCCACACAAGCCGACCCGAGAGGTATACTTTGACAAGGAACTGCATGCTTCGTTTCTGAGAGTGACGACTTCTGGGCCGGAACGTACTGTGCGCAGCACCTTCTCGTAGCAACCCTCGAGTGGGTTTGGCGAAGTGAGGAGGAAATGCTGCAGGACAAACAGCCGGGCCGTCTGTCTCGTGGTGGACATCTCGGTCGGTGGTCTCTCCACATGCTCAGCTACATGAGCAACCTGAGCAACGCGTTTCGCGCTGTCCCAAAGCGTATACCCAGGAGTTGAAACGTCGAGGGGAATTATTTTCTCGGAAAAACCAAGAGCACAGCGTCCAGGGATTGCTGTAGGTGACCAAGGGAAGCTATCGTTGACGACATTGCTTCTCCTGTTTATATTGTTCTAAATATGTCCCAGCACTGTTTGTGCCACCACAAAGTGTCCAGGAAGGGGACATACGCCAGCTTTGTCATACAACAAAAAGAGCCCAGACAATACCACGCAGTCGGCAGAGTTAACAGAGAGCGCACAAGGGCAAGGGGCTCGGGGTTGTTTGTTTAAAGTTTCAAACACAGAGGAATAGAACGTGTACCGACCACGCGCGGAGAAACAGCTCTCGTTGCACTACGCCGCTGTTAAAATATTCAGAGCCCATCACGTATATAGTGTCTGCTTCGCTCGAATTTGCTTCTTGACTTTTGCTCATGCTCGATGCGGTTTCTCTGCTTTTGGTTTCCGCTACGGTTCGACATGCATCCAGGCGACACTGGGACGATATCACTGCTGCTCGAGCTTATGAATGTTAGCGTGCAAATTTCGTGGGCTCCTTTCGGTGGCACGAGCGACGCAATGATGAACGAAAGCAAGAAGCTTGGTGCAGCTAAGTACACAAACCATCAAATGAAGGAGCATGCAAGATGAAATATATAAAGAGGAAAGACAGAGGAACAAAAATAAAGTACTGATTACAAAGACAAACAACCGCAAGCATAGTTCAAGCACCAAATGCCCTTAGAAATGCATGGTCCCATGTTCCTGCTTCGGCAAACGTTGAGCAATGGGCAAAGATATGCCAATAAATTAGATTCAATAGCATATTGGCACAGGAACGCTTCAAAATAATAGAAGAAAGGGACCTAGAAAGGTGCTGTCCCTTCCCTGTGCCCTGTTATGTTGCTCCGTTTCAGCTGAAGTCATGAACCAAGCAGCCCAAATTCCTTCGCTTCTGCAACGACATGGAGGACGCTACGCTTGTGTGCTGAAAGTATCAAAAATTCAAGGGGCATGTAGTTATACCTACGTATACAAATGAGAAAGCAATGCGGCCGCGTCAGTAGAAGCGTGGCGACGTATAGTGGCGCCACTGAAGGATTCACGTGAATCGAGTGGTATGCGCAGAAGCGTCGCGGCGTGACCAGCGGTGTTCGCCACCAGGTGCGCGCAACGCAAGGTTATTGGTTAGAGTGTCTTAATTAACACTATCTTAAGGAACTGCACCTTAATTAACACAAAAGTCGTGGGTTCAACTCCCACCAAAGGTCGGGGATCCGTAGCCTTTTGGGATCATGGCATGGTCACGCCCACGACGGATTTTCCGCCTCATGAGCCATATAATGCTCTCGCATTAATAATTGTTATCTGCGAACAGATGTCGCAGATAGCTGATACCTGTGTCCCGGATAGCTGACTAGATATTTCTGCAATTGCCATTTACGTCAGGAGAGCAGCGCCGACAAAACTGTGTGTAGGAGAGAGACAGAAGTCATCAGGGAAAGGCAGGGAGGATAGCCAAGCTGAGCCCCGGAGGCTACCCTGCACTGGGGCAGGGGGAAAGGAGATTGAAAGAGGAGAAGCAAGAAAGAACTTCACAATTTGCACTCTTACACACAAGCATTCATCGCTGAGTCAGTCACAGGCGGTGATACAGGCTGGAGCATTTAAAGAAACGCACCAGCGCCTCGTATCCTTGCACATAGCAGACATACGAAGCTACGGGCCGAAGGTCTCTTCTATGAAAGGCCTGTCGTCTGAGTGCCTCAAAACTGCCCGAAGGGCACTCCTCTCATCTTCGTATGTGGGGCAGTCACACAGGAGATGTTTGGTCGTTTAATCGACTCCACATGAGCTGCGATTGGCACTGTCCGCCATTCCAAATAGGCATTAGTAGGCGTTTGTGAAAGAAACACCCACTCGCAAGCTGCACAGTAGCGTTTCTCCCCATCGGTTATAATAATGTAAAAGTTGTAATGTATGCGAGTCCATGGCATATAGACGTCAGTTGGTTAACTGCGGTCGATTCCATTTCCCCAGAGTAATAATATGGGCGAGACGACTGAGGTGCCGCGCTGCATCCGTTCTCGACAATGGTTCGAGGTGCTGTCAGATTCACCATGTGCCTCACGGGCAACTTTGTCGGCACTTTCATTGCCAGTATTGTTGCGTTTCCCGGGTAGCAACTGCAATACAATGTCATGGCCCCCTTTTCCGCTTGATGGTAGCGGAATGGAACCTCTGCTACCAATTGTTCATGTGGGCTGCGCCGCAGAGCTAAGAGTGATTGCAGGGCTGCCTTTAAGTCACAGAATATAGCCTAATGATTTGGTGACTGTTGCTTCATATGCAGCACTGCACTACGGAGGGCGGGGAGTTCGTACCCTGTGGATATTGGGACATGGCTGTTCTTGAACAGCACGAACGCTCATGCACCTAACGGTCTAGCTTCTTCGGGCATATTTCACGGAGACACAAAAAATTAACTAAACATGCAGCAAATTTACGCCTTTATAATTTCGTTGCCAGAATAACCATCTAGTGACTTCAAATTGTCACGTGGTAGTGACAGTTGAGGACACAGCAAGAAAACTGCGAATGGCAAAACTAACTTTATTGGTCGAACCTGTGCCCAGAAAAACAGGGTACACTCAATGCTCAACGAAAACGGCGAACACAGTCGGCGATCGTCGAAAATCTGATCAGCGAGTCAAGCACGTCGGCTTTTATAGATGAGTCGTCTAATGTTCCAGAGTAATCGCTGGGGCCCGCGTGTTTTCCACAAAGTTCTACGCCATTCGAGTCGCGCATGCATACAATCAGATTACACAAGGTTCGGCGACAACAGACAGAGGATAGAAGCATCGATAACATTCTAGAAACTTCCGATACATGCAGACGCGTCCTGCGCTGAGCGATAAGGTTTCTTAGACAGTAAAAGCTCTTACCCGTAAAAGATAAACGAGATCACGTGTCAATATATAGTAGATCAGGGCCCGCATTTACAAAAATAGCTTGCGCTAGCAGCGTTCGCAAGTGTTAATCTAGCCAAATCCTGATGATGGACATATAATTAGGAAAGGTGGCTGGCCAATGGAAAACAATACTTACGAAAGAAAAACTCCGTGACTTCGACACCAGAAAAATTTAAAACGATAGCGTTCTTTTTCGTAATTACGCCGGCAGTAATCTTCGATGGTCCCTGCACAATTTTGTTCTTTTTGGGAATGTTGCACATAAGCACAAACCATCACTTTCATTTCTACGCGTGCAACTTATAAAAGTTATTGTACACCAGTGAGCAAAAATATACGGACCACAGGATTGCCGAAAAAGCAGAATTTCTTCGTACTTAACACGCATAAACAGAAACTGACGAGTGCACTAGAAATTTTGTAATGCCAAGTTTGGACTGCAGTCGTTAATTTCAAGTTGCACATTAACAGGCAGCGGAGAAAATTAGTTTTATTGCGCAATGCCTGGTGCACATATCTTTGCTTATGGGTGTACGTAATGAGAAGGCACGCAGATTTCACAAATGGTCTCAAACTGTAGGCACTCACGCGCTCAAACAAAGCTGCCATCACGATTGCATTCATTCGTTTGCGTCATCGGTTTATCTAAAATGCATGATGACCCCTTGCTTGACTCCTTCAAATTGCTTTCAAAACATGGACAAATTTGGACGTACTGTAACACCACCGACCCTTTTCTGTATCCAGGTATAAATATTGATAAAATGCTTATCGGTAACCAAGTCTGTATTGTCACGTTCTAGGTGAGCGTGCATTACTAGCGCAAATTCTATATTTTATTCTTTTTTGGTGCGAATCCCAACTGTGTGCATCTGTAATGCACACAAGTCGTCAGATGCACTACACAAAAGATCACAAGAGATATTCGAGTCTTGTGCTCTTTTGTGTAGCGCATCGCCTGCTCTGTGTAGGGTACGTTGAAAGCAATCCAGACCTTGGCAAGGTAGACCAGCTTCTAGCCACTTTCAGAGATATAGAGTCATAAAGATACCCCAGGGAAGGTAAAGTATATCCAAAGGAATGTAACAGACAAGAGGAGGCGCCTTTTCAAAAATAGAAATAATCCCCGGTGCTCTTAAGATAGTCCCGATGCTTAAGGACACAAGGACAAACTGAAAAGTGTAGAATCAAAGCAATTGGAACAGTCAAGCTGAGTAGTTGACTACGTCAATAAGAGATTGCACCGGAAAACCTCATTTTAAAGGAATTCATGAGCTGCACTCAGAAACATGGAGTGACACGGAAAGTCATTTAACAGAGTTTGTGTCTAAACTTGTAGGAATTGCAGCTGTAGAAATTGAGCGTACCCATAGGATAGGGGTGCAGAAATCAGGCTACACTCGGCCGACCATTGAAAAATTCCTCATCTTAGAAGACAAAAGCAACATACGGAGAAATGTGTTCAAACCGAAAGAAACAAAATCGTCTCGAGTCAGCATTGAAGCGGATTTCTCACCCAGGTTGCAATTTATAAGGAAGAAGCTCCAAGATTTCGCTTGTATCAAACGAAAGCACGGCGAAAAATTCAAGCTTCTACTTTACCAGCTAACCCTAAAGAACGTAATTTACGTCTTTGACCATAGCACTAGGGAGGTAATTGCCCTTCAACAGCGCCATGAGGCCACGAAAGCACAGTGACGAATACACGAATAAAGGGATCCTTCCCGGTCATTTCTTGCGTCAAACTTCCGTAATCTATTTCATAAGCGAGATCACTTGTGTTCCCATGTTGAATCGTGTTCGGCAGATCTTTGATACAGAAACTTGATTATCACCTGAAATTACAGACCACAAGTGGTCCTTGTCTCGTCAGTTTTCTTTATTTAGAAAAGGTAGGAGTTAATCTCGAGGGAGCGCTGTGTTAATCGCAGAAAAAATCGTTTGCAAGTTTACATTGTTAAAAGTGATTCGTGCCCCAGAATCTTGTGGCTAGCTGTATGTTTGACCACACGCGTAAACTGTGTTATTGGGGTCTGATATCGCCCATCTGATTCATCTGACGAACATACAGTGTACGTGACGGAATTTTAAGTTTTCATAAAGAGAAGTATGCAACATCGCGGATATTTCTAGAATGTGATATTATCCGAATATCGAATACCAATCATGCATGCCCTTGGGTTGCACAAGAAAGTGTGAATTTCAATATTTTCTTCTTCTATGGTCGTCGTTTTATTTGCACCAGGTGGTTTCTGTTCCCACACGTGGTGATTCGCTCTTAGAGCTTTACTAACCAGACGCAAACAGTTTTTCGGTAAATATACTGGATGGCGCGAGCGATCACAATATCTTGCATTGCGAAATTCGCAACACCAACTCCACCTAGATAGCACAAGGCCTGATTACGCTGATCCATGACGTCACGTTACCTGGCCCGAAACTTTCATTGACAAGACTGGCGTCCTGAAAGCGGTGACGTCAAAACCACTGTTGCCTACTCCGGAGCATCGCCGTTAGATTCTATGGCAGTCCGACCAGGTAACATGACGTAATTGATCTGAGTGAAAAGGCCTTGTGTTATCTAGGCGGTGTTGAAGTAGCTGCGCTAGTAGTGACGTCGTTGCTCTCCACCGCAGCCGGGCGCGCACAGGGGTTTCTGTCCGGCTCTGAAATTGGTAGACCACACTTCATACGTACTTCTGAGGAGCAGGCAGCTTTCGATCAGCAATGTCGGGAGCAGCACCGGGAAGGAGCTCGTCTGCGCCGTGCTGATGCTGCAGACCAGTGACAAGAACAGGCTCGTTGCAGCCGAGCGCAAGCACCAACTGTGTACCGGGAATTCGGCAGCCGAACAAGCCTTCGTTTAACGAACCGTCGGGATTAACGTAGTGATGAACACTGGGGCCGCATTTTTCAGCTTCGCTGGGTAAGCATCTGTACGGGTGGTGATTTCTTTTACTACAGCCGAAAGATCATCGGCACGCGGTTCAATGACCTTTCAACCTTTTCTGCCGACTTTCTGCAATAATTCCATATCGCTAACAAGCGCATTCGTGCAAAGCGATATAGCAACCGCTGAAGACAAGTTATTAAAGAAGGGCCTATCCAACTTGCTCCACAACAATACAAAGATAGTTATGGAAGGCTCCTAATCCTAATTACATGTCGCCTTCAATGACGTTGTGATACAAGGCCAGCGACATCTTTTCTCCGGCACAGGTGGCTCTGGACGTTAGATGAGTCTATTTCGTCTGCTTTCACGTTTCAGAATCCAATGCCAAATAAATTTCAGTTTCCGATTTTTCTTTCAACCATGCACGACATAGTTATTACTCTTGAAGGAATACAATCTTCCATTGAGCGTCTTCCGATTAACTCAGTACCTGGTAATGATGGCATGTGCCTTGTCTAACGAAAATAGGAAAACCTGCAAGATTTCCAAGATTAGCCGTTCTTTTTTCGCAATACAGTGACATGAGATGTGGTCCAGGTGATTGAAAGGTAGCTTGCGTCATTCCCATTTTTCAGTCAGGTGAATTATCTAAGCCGTCAAATTACAAACTAGGTCGCGGGTTCAGATCCCAGCCACAGCAACCGCATTTCAGTGGGGGCGAAATGCAAAAACACCCGTGTACTTAGATTTAGGTGCACGATAAAGAACTCCAGGTGCTGAAAATTAATCCGAAGTCTGCTACTGTGGCGTGCCTCATATTAAGATCGTGGTTTTGGCCCATAAAACCCATAAGCCCTTAAATTGCAGTCTAATTTCTATAACCAGCACGTGTCGGAAACTTCTCCAACATTCAAATTTCATCCACTATCATGAAGTTTCTAACAGAACATACGTTCTTTTTTTGTCAATCAGCACGCGCTGCTGCATAGTTGATATTGCGAAACGAAACTGTTCGAATTAATTACTCACTTGCATCATACTATCGACTTTTTACACAAAGATCATGTGATATTTTGCGACTTCACGAAGGCTTTTAACAGGATTCATAAACTGCCAAGCCTGAGCATAAATGCAAGAATTGTAATGTGGAATAGCAACTGTATCACTAACCTATACATACCAACCAGTCTTAGTCAATGCACATTCGTCTCCATTAATGCACGTTATATGTGGAGTACCACAGAGTTCTTCGCTCGTGCCTATTTTCTTTTTAGCTTATATTAACGATATCAGTAGTGGTCCGTGTCCCACAGTGAGACTATCCGCTCATTATTGCATGATTTATAAAGAAATTACTGAGCCTGCGAATACCTGCTACTTACCATCTTATTTAGACAATATCAGTAATTTGTCTAATAAGTGGCAAGTGGAAATATTCTAAAAAAACTAAATTAATGGGATTTACGACTACAGGTAGCCCCGTGTTACGTAACTACATATTACATAACGTACCTATAGGCTCAGTAGGCACTAAAAATATCTGGGTATCCATTTGTCCCTAAGTTCATCCTAAGTTCAGCCGCTGGTCCTCGCTCCCTGCTCGGTCGTAATGGAAGTCGACGACCCCGCACGTCTGCCGGCGACGGCGGCGTCAGCGGCGGCCGCCTCCAGGAAGCGGATCGGTCAGCAGAGCGACACCGACAGCGAGGACACCCATGTCTACTCTCTCAGCAGTGAGGACACTTCCGATGACGACTTCCATCTTGTGCAGAGCCGCAGAGCGAAGAGAAGGAACACCAGGACGTCCTCATCGTCAAGCACGCAAACAGTGAGACAGACGCAGAGGCCGGACGCCAATACCATCATATTTGTGCCCCTGCTTCCCAACGTCAACATGAAGCTACTTAACAGACAATCTGTGTCGATGTCACTGGAAGCCTTGGTGCCAAATGAAATATCGGACATTCGAGTGAACACCCGAAAAAAATCTTCTGGCGGTTGATGTCCAGCATGCGGCTGCTTTGACCACTCTACGCAGCGTAACGTACCTCGATGGCATTCAGGTGCGCTATTACATCCCTCTGGGATCTGACTTAGTCACCGGCGTTATCTACGACGTAGACATCGCCATCCTTAATAACGACTTGCCGATTCTTATCAAGCCAGCCAATGATGAGGCCATCGTTGATGTTAAGCGGCTAGGCAGTTCACGTTGCGTGAAAATAGCATTCAAGGGTAAATATATACCCTCGCATGTTAAGGTTGGACACTTCAGACATGCAGTGCGGCCTTTCATTGCGAAACCTCTTCAGTGCCGCAAATGCATGAAACTGGGACACGTGAGCAGCGTCTGCGAAAATCAGGCATTATGCCCCCGCTGCGGAGAGCCCCACGCTGCAGATAAATGTGGCGCGACTGTGGTGAAGTGTTCAAACTGCGGAGGATCACATGAAGCTTCATCGAAGAAATTCCCTCATATTAAGAAGGAAATGGCCATCTTGAAAGAGATGGCGAGAGATCATTCATCTCATCGCGAAGCCGCCGAAAAAATCAGGAAGCGACGTTCACGTCGCCGGCGCTCCTCAAGGAAGGCGCATGCCACTTCCTACAGCACCACCTCCTCCTCCACCGCCTAGGCTAGACAATGTGAAAACGACCGCGAAGAGCAAGTCCACTGAGAAGGCCACATCTGCCGAATCTTGGCCGGCTCTACCGAAACGACAACATTCACCAACAGAATCACAGCAAACTTTCGCTGGACAACCCTCGACGTCTACTGTCGGCGATGTGTGCGACCAAGACAGGCAGATGGCTGCAATGCTGTACTCGCTAATTAATACAATGCGCATCATACTGAACAGGCTGCAAACACCAGCAGCTCGAAGTGCTCTGCAAATACTGGAGGCACTCAATCCAGTGCTTGCTAGCATCGTTTAATCACCATGGCTCGACACCAATAGTCCCCTTCCGCGATGAAGTTAAAAGTGCGTCGGTCTCTCAGTGGAATGCCAAAGGTCTGAGGACCCGTATAGCAGACTTTCGCCAATTAATTTTTACAAATCGCTTCCCCATACTGGTCATTTGCGAACCAAATACATCAACTCCACTCAGACTGTCCGGTTATGAATCTTTCGTCTCGTCCACATGCGGTGCGAGCACGAAAGTGATCATCTACATCCGCACGGACTTAACCTATGTCGCTAACGCGATAGAGCCTCATGACAACCAATATGTCTGCCTAAATGTCCAAAAGAATAATGTGTCATTTACACTAATTGGAGCCTACATATCCCCAGCGGGTCACTTTGACGGCGAACGACTTAAGAAAATATTGCTAATGAACAATGGCCCCTGGGTTACCACAGGTGACTTCAACGCGCATCACCAGCTATGGGGAAGCACTAAAATTGACTCCAAAGGCATGAGCCTTGCCTCCTTTGCTGCCGACCATGATTTGTGCTGTGTGAATGACGGCAGCCCTACATTTCTGCGAGGCACGACCTACAGTAGCTGCTTGGACTTGACTTTGGTGTCACGGCGCTTTGCCTCGAGCGTCCAATGGTTTACAGACATAAAAACGCATGGAAGCGACCATATTCCAACATACATAAAGATTAGAGGAGTTGAGAAACGCTCCTGTACTGTGTTGCGTACAGTTGATTGGACAAAATTTAAGAAGGATATGGATTACACATGTCGGGAAGGCCTCTCACACACTATCAAAGAAGCAATCGCAGAGGCATTGAAAACATCCATCTGCTCGCTTACAAGGTCAACAAGGCGAACAGATTTGGACATGGAACTGGATAGGCTGCGTGCGGCACGCCGACAGGCGGAGAGGAGCTATCGGCGCACGAAGTCCGTCTTGGATCTGAGGGCTTCACGACGCATACAAAAGAAAGTCCAGCGTCGCATGGATAAATTTGAAGATAAGCGATGGTAAACATTCTGTCAGTCGCTTGATCCCCGAAAATCGCTCTCGCACATGCGGTTAGGGGTCTTCGCTCATCTCCGCATCAGAGGAAGCCCTTCGCTGCTCTGGCCCTCTACCAACTCCGCTCGGAACTTCAAGTGGCTGAAGAGTTATGTGCACGGGTTGCTGGGTCCGTGGCCATCATTACTGACGCAGCATTGAATGACATCCCTGAGGCACGTGTACCAGAAATGAACGTGCTATTTTCACTCGAAGAGCTCGATGCTGCGTTGGCGACCTGCAGGCGTTCTTCGCCACCAGGACCTGATGACATCACGTATGCTGCCCGTGATGAGCTTCTCAGCTACTACAATGAGGCTTGGCAGAACGGCGCTGTTCATAAACAATGGAAATCGAGCCGCTTGATCCCCATTCTGAAACCTGGAAAGTCACTACTTGAGATCTCATCATATCGTCCGATTGCGCTTTCGAGCTGCGTCGGCAAAGTGATGGAAAGAATGATTCTTGCCCGATTGGAATAGTACCTAGAACGATTCAACATCTATCCGAACGCCATGACAGGCTTTCGTCGAGGTCGCACGTCCATCGACAACGTCATTGACACCGTAACATGGGTCCAAAATCAAAAAAGCCTCCAGCGCCTGTCTGCGGCACTTTTTCTGGATATAAAAGGAGCATACGACAACATCGCCCATGAGGCCATACTAAACTCACTTGAGGCTGTTGGAGTTGTTGGCCGGATGTATCAATGGATTCGGGACTATTTGACTGAAAGGCGTTTTTTCTTACAGACCGAAGACGGCGCAACTTCAGACCATTACATCTGCCGTGGTGTGCCGCAGGGTGGAGTGTTGAGCCCTATTTTGTTCAACCTCGTCCTGGTAGGACTAGCGGATTACCTACCGCAGACAGTACATGTCTCAATATACGCCGACGACATTTGCATCTGGGCCTCTGCGGTGACTCGCCCTCAGCTAAGAGCCAGGCTTCAGCGGGCGGCAACCATGGCGGCTTCTTATCTCCGAGAACAAGGCCTCAGTGTGTCTACTGAAAAGTGCGCATTACTTGGTTTTACGCGGAAACAAATGTCATCGCATCCTGTGACCATCAATGGTCAAGCTGTATTCTATGTTAAGACGCATCGCTTTCTGGGCGTCATCATTGACCACAACCTCTCGTGGAGCCCTCACTGCGCCTATCTGACGTAGAAGCTAGTCGCCATTGCTCAGGTCTTCAAATTTCTATGCGGGAAAAACTGGGGTACACTAGTCCATTCTATGTTGCTGCTGTACAGGGTTTTGTTTCTCGGACTCCTGGGTTACAGCCTACCAGTGTTTTCAAATGCATGCTAGACGAACTTTCGCGCCTTGGAGAGCATACAAGGTCAAGCCCTACGCACGTGTTTGGGGCTGCCTCGGTGCACGTCAGCAGCAGCAACAATTGCCATCGCAGGAAACCATACAATCCAGACACATGTAGCTGTCGACTCACTCAGAGCGCACATTCGCCATATGTCAAGGATCCCCGACCACCATTTGGCCTCCATACCAGCCGAGAGACCTCAAGCGACCTTTTCACGAGTGATTAACGCTCATCAAGAGTACATACCAGCATCTTTTACACCGGTGGCGAAGCCTTCCTCTCCCCTGTGGTGCCTGCGACAGCCTCAAGTGAATTTTGCTATTCCTGGAATTACAAAAAAGTCCAATCATCCATTGCTGGCTCTGAAGCAACTTACACTCCTATTACTGCACCAGACGTATCATGACCGCATACATATATATACCGATGGTTCGACCTCACCTACCAGCTCAACTGCCGCATTCGTCGTTCCAGCCAAGAACGTTACAGTTAAATTCAAGTTGTCGCACACGACTACATCTACATCGGCAGAACTTGCAGCTCTCCATGCCGCTATGATGTACATCACCGAAAAGCCAACAGAGAAATGGGTCGTATTTTGTGACTCTAAGGCAGCCCTTCATAGCATCAAGTCCGCATTACGTCACAGAACTTACGAGCAAATGACATCTGAAATCAGGGAACTGCATCACCTTGCTAAAGAGGACACCACATTATATTTCAGTGGATTCCTGCTCACTGTGGCATCGTCGGCAACAACCTAGCTGACAAGGCTGCCCGGTGTGCCCACGAAGATACCCAGACACGTTCAATACCTTTGGTGAGGTCGGACGCTGCCAGGAAACTTCGCCTACTTGCGCGCAAGAAGTCCCAAGATCTCTGGATTTCAAGTGGCTTCAACTGCAGATTACGTAAACTGGACCTCACGCTACGGCTACAACTGCCATCTAGCCTTTCCCGCGGCGAAGCAACCTTGTTGTGTCGCTTGTGGTTGGGAGTGGCGTTCACGAACGCATACTCCTACCGTATGGGAATGGCCGAGAGCCCGATGTGCGACTCCTGTGGGTGCGAGGAGACCATCGAGCACCTATTGTGTACCAGCCCTCGCTACGATGTCCAACGCCTCTCTCTGCGGGCAACTTTACGCAGACTAGACTCGAGACCGTTCACCGAGTCAAAGATACTCGGATCGTGGCCAGAACCGTCACTGGCTCGAAAAGCGATTCGTGCACTAGTGCGGTATTTGAAGTGCACGGGCTTAAGAGACGGCTTATAGTGTCATTGTGTACGCTGTACCTCCCACACGTACTCAGTACTTACTCTCTCCCTTTCTTCCTCTTTCTATTCCCCTTTCCCCCCAATGTAGGGTAGCAAACCGGATGCTGTTCTGGTTGACCTCGCTGCCTTTCCTACCCTTTCTCTCTCTCTCTCATGTAGACGCGATAGATAGAAAGGCATCGAAAACACTTCGCTTCTTACAGCGCAATTTGCATTTGGTTAACTCCGTCACTAAGGTTCTTGCTTACACCACCTTGGCACGCTCTGAATTTGAATGCACATCCTTAATTTGGAACCGATAGCGGGCCTGGAGAAACTGGAGCCTCGGCAGAATAAAGATGCTCGCGTCATCCCAAAAAGATACTTGCTAACATCAAGCGTAACGGAAATAAAATCGTGAAATAATGTAGCTCTGCTAGAGAACCACAGGATACACACACTTCTGCACTTATTTAACGAGTTTTACTGCAATCAGTCGTCACGCGCTACGTACGCTACTTATCAGACCGGCCCGTCGTGTGTCTTCGTACGCAATTTCTTAGCCAGAAAGTTTTTACGATAAATTAAGGGTGCAACTGAAGTTGGCCGCGCACTTGAGGCGTCATGTGAGAGCGAGAAGGAAGCAATGTTCGAATTAAACGACAACGAAAGAAAGAAGCTCCGTCATCTGATCGAATGATCACATATAATGCAAATGTTGTTAAGGCTATATTCTCAAGGCAAATTACTCCACACTCCTTCTTGACAGCTTCGATTTTTCCGGGCGTTGGATACAGCACTGGCACGCGCAACCGCGTTCACCCGTTCACCGCACTGTCGTCAAAATAATGACGATTCTCATGTTGAAAAATGACTGTTTTATTTCGATAGCAATCAGGGAACGAAAAAAAAAGAAAAATCACCGACGATTACGATGCTTCATAATGCGAAATTCGAGGGCAGCTCTACACGTGCTTTCAGTTCGCGATATATTGACTGGTGCGAACAATCGGTCTCGTGCGGCACGTTGCAAATGGAGTGAAGTGTGGCACGATTGCCTCGCTAATCGGGAGATCGCGAGAGGCAGCGCGTGGGTGGCGCGTGGGTGGCGCGTGGGCGCGATTCGGAGCGGCAGCCGCGGACAGGCCTCCGCTCATGCAGCGCTTCGTTTCCATACATGGTATCGGTGGAAGAGCTCGCCGCGTGCCTTGTCGATTACGGCATAGGCGAACAGACCGCTGCGCGCTACTCTGGCGCCATCTCGTAACAGTCGTCGCCGCAGAGCACGTCTTGCGCTGCACTACGCTTTTCTTCTCCCGCTTTCGCCATACCCTCCTCCTCCGCTTACCTCACGCGCTCTCTTAGCTATCGCCGTCTTTCATCTCCCGCTGCGCTCTGCGTTCGCGCTTTCACCCATTGCTGTGCTCGTTCAGTCGGTTACGAGGGACGCTGGCACTTCGGCTCAGAAACGGTCGCCTAAGGGCCGATTTACGCTCGAGCCGCCCATCGCCGCAAGCCGCAACGCATGCGTGAGGTCGCGCGAAAGATTGCACGTATCAAACACTTGTGCACAAATTTCGGTTTACAATGTGTGAGGTATACACTGCGCACACAGTGTAAATGGTAATTTGTGCACAAGTCCTCGATACGGGCAAATATTCGCGTGATCGCAAGTGTGCGGTGCGACTTGCGGCGATGGGCGGCTCGAGCGTAAATCGGCCCTAAGAGCTGCGCTTTAAAGAAGCCTGCATGATATGGGCTCAAAGCAAGGCCGTCAGCAACCACACGAATCGGGATGATATGTCACCGTGCTGCACATGGTTACAGCAGCAGTTCCAATGCCGTGCGGAAGTTCAATATTTGCTTCCTCGGCCGCCGGTACTGTCGAAGGCGCTGGTCGAGCGCAATGCGACGGCGAAACGCGCGCTCCCTTCGTATAGGATCCCTGTCGAGGGCATGGAGGCGACGGAGAACTATGAAAGCTGACATGCAGGGGACAAATTCAGAAAGAAGCATTGGCTACCAGCGCTATCAATTTATTGCAGAACACTTAGCTACATAATATTTGCACGTGCCCGTTTCACTGCGTATCACACTTTGACGTCAAGTCACCGTTCATAACTTCTACTTGGTTTCTCTTCAGCTTAAAAAAAATTCTGGGGTTTTACGTGCCAAAACCACTTTCTGATTATGAGGCACGCCGTAGTGGAGGACTCCGGAAATTTTGACCACCTGGGGTTCCTTAACGTGCACCTAAATCTAAGTACACGGGTGTTTTCGCATTTCACCCCCATCGAATTCTCTTCAGCACATAGAACACGATGAGGCCAGGAAGCGGAAATTGTATGCCTCCCATTTCCCGCGTTACAATTACTTGAGGCCTACAGTGAGCACGAAATTACTACCCTAGCCTTGAACGGCCTAACTGTAGAAAAACAAAGGCGACACTGGCGGTAATGACGGTAACGTCACGCGCCTCTTCTTTCGCCATCCACCCTCCTCTGCCCTGGCAGCTGCGCCCTCCTTTCCTCTGACGGCTGTCAGTCTCTCCGCCTAATCTTTGCTTCGTCGGCCGCTTGCCGGTTGGCCGCTGCGACCTTGTTGTGGCAGTGTCGCTACGCAGACGCAGGCTTATGTGTGTTATTCGTGCAGCGTGTCAGCGACTGGAAACCAAACACGAACGTTAGTTTTTGTTTAATTGCGATAGCAAGCATATGGACACTCCAGGCGAATTTTAGCCATCGCCGTCGCCGTGATGCTCGGTATAAAGTCCAAGGGCAGAAACACCACCGCCGCGCGCCGTATACTGTATGTGCGAGTCAAAGCGTGCGAGGGTGAGCCGACGATTGCGCCTCAAACTCGGGTGCGCAAGGGAGGAAATGGGGAGGACGCACGCCGTCTTCCGTCACGCGCATAGAACCGGGAGAGGGGGCAGGCTGGGCGTTGTACCAGGGGACGGAAACTCCCTATACCTCCCTTGGGACACTCGGTACCATGCGGACACTAGCTGACACGCGGCGGCAACGCCGCTTCCAGCACTGACGGTTGTCGGATATCCAACTGGAAATAATTCACAAACAATACCTCCATGACGTCACTGATGACGTGCGAAGGTAGAGGGAGAGGGAGCGCCGCCGGGGGGAGGATGCTTACCGCGGAGCCCTCCTTTCCCACTTCGCACGCAAGCGGGCTCGGTTCGTGCTCTCTACAGATGCGCTGGCCGGGCGGCGACATTGGCCAAATCGCTGAGCAGAACCCGCTGAAATGTGCCCTGTTTACGAAGCGCTTTTCTGCCTCCTTTACCTTGGAAGCTTCTATTCATTTTTTAAAGCACTGAGGCAGCGCTCATGCACACCAGCACCAAGCAATTATAATGAAATATACTTATATAGCAAACCATCGTTAACTGCCAGTATATTCGCAGGTAACATATTACATTGTCATTTCGTGAAATAAGCAGCTTTGAAACTCCTAACTTGTTAAGTTTAGGGCTACAGTTCAACTAGCCCACAGATATAGTGGGGGGTAGTGTAAGGAAAATAACTTCCTGGCACCATCAATCGTTAATTTTGTTGGTGTGTTGTGAAATGGATCAACTCAGCTAGCCGATTTCTCAGTCAGCCAAAACTCAATTCAAGTAAACGTTGAACGTTTTTGTTTTTATTCACATGTTCTGTACTGCAAAACGACTGACCACCACGCAGTGCGAAAGTTTCAATTTGCAGAAGCTATTTCATTCACATCTGAAATTTGTACACAATGAGCGAACATAGATTCCGGAAGATCGAAACCAATGCGAAAATTAACCATCACGGGCTGGTCACAGGGAACTTGACTATCACGTATGACAACGACACATTTTGTGGCTTATAGAAAGGAGGTAGACTACAATACATGCAAATCATTGAGAGTATGACAAGGAAGCACCCACAGAATTTTAAACTGGCTACATGCAACTGCGTGAACAGGAAGTAACCTATAATTGTTCTGATTATTTGAACTACTTGTCGAATGAGGGAGCATACTTCTATAGCGCATATAATCTGCCTGTCGTCATACTTTGCGTCATATTCACATATACAGAAAAGCACAGCGAATATTAGGACTCTATTTTGACACAAGAGCAACGCAAGGAATCAACCATTCATAGAAAAAACTTAATAGCACTTTTCAGCGCAAGGGGATTACCAGTTCGTATTTAGCATTAAATAGTTTATACTTGTTTTGCTGGTATTATTAAATACATTTTGCTGACAAAACAAATAACATTGCACCTCGTCTATAATACAGGTGCTCAAGAACTTGCACACACCAACGCTGACCCTAAATCAGTGTAACTGAGCGTATGGTAGCGTCTACGCTACAAAATTACGATAAAATAGAGAGCTTAAACCTTCTTGAGTACGATATCTTAGTATTGGTGAATTAAAACGCCACAGGAAATTACGTGCGTGCATCCTTTTGCCGTCACTGCTCTTGAGATAGATAGATAGATAGATAGATAGATAGATAGATAGATAGATAGATAGATAGATAGATAGATAGATAGATAGATAGATAGATAGATAGATAGATAGATAGATAGATAGATAGATAGATAGATAGAGAGAGAGAGAGAGAGAGAGAGAGAGAGAGAGAGAGAGAGAGAGAGAGAGAGAGATGCGAATTAGAGACAGGCAGGAAGGTTAACCAGAGTTGAAACATCCGATTGGCTACCCTGTGCTAGGGGAAGGGAAAGGGGAAGTCAAGACGGAAAGAAGAGCGGGGACAAAAAGAAAGGCGTGAAAGAAAGGACGGGATCCTTATAGTTTTCGTAATAGGCCACTGTCACGTAAAAAGGTCAGCAGAGCCTTGACCGACTTTCGGTGCGACGACAGTTCATGTCGGCATTTCAAGTCTGTCCTCAAAGTGGTCTCATTGCTCTTGAAACTTCATAAAGCATCAGGGCTGTGTCTTCTTTTTCTTTATTTTAACCTTGGCTCTATGTATCGACAAAGTAAAGAGTGCACAAGATGTATAGCCCAACGAACACGCACTCAAGCCCTTCAGTACAAGTATTTCACCGACAGCAGATGGACTGCCGTCATGACGAATGGGTCGAGCTACACTGCTCCTATGTCAGTCCACTGAGGCTTGCGCATAACTGGCTTACTCATACAAAATGAATGCCTGCGCAGAAAATAAAGTGATATACTTGGTCTTACCAGCTGTCATTAGGAAACCTGAAACACTTCGCAGAACTTGGACTGACGCTATAACAGCAGCTTGGGCTTGTTGGTTTTCTATCCTGGTGTTAACAGCGGGAAACGTAGTCGGAATTCCCAGATTTAGAACACCACAAAACTACGCAACACATGGGATGCCCCGATTCAGGCACTTTCGTCTAATGCTTGGTTGACCTGGTTTTCAGCGTCGTCCGTTCGTTGCACGCCTGACAAAACTTCTCTGCGTTATATTTCCCATCTTCCTACTTGGGAGGACAACCGATGTAGATGACCAAGTGCGATAAAACTTGTTTTATTGCTGAGCGAGTGGCAAGGGTGAGCAGAGGTAAGCTCGACGAACGCAGAAATACAACCACTTCCCGCGCTTCTCCCGATTTAAAATTCACAAAAAAGAGAAATTAAAAAAAATTAGTTATGATGCCCTGCAACCACTTGGAGCGCGCTTGTTCCTGGAAACCAAAACTAGCACTCGCCTACCGCGATTCGGTTGCACATCGGCGGCAACTGCGTTGGCGCGGTCGCGCGAGCTTTACCGTGAAAGCGATCTGCTTTGGGGGCAGAGTCTAGGTGGGCCGACGGCTCGTAGCTTTGCATGTGCTGTGTTCTCACCGCTCAGTTTGCGTTGAAGCGATGGACAACACAAGGTCACTTCGCTCGCTGCTGCGGCCGCGCTTCCTTGCGCGAGCGTTTTGACAGCGAGTGTCCGCGGTCATCGAGTGTGCTGTGTGCATGTTTGCCTGTGCGTGCTGACATCACGCTTGTTAATTTAGTTAGTAATCGAGTGTTTAAAAGTTCATACGGCCGATGAAACTACTATCCTTAGTTATTATGGCTGTCAACGAATGTGCTCTCGCACTCAGTGCTTCGCCTCTAGGGCGTAACTGCGACTTTATTACCGTTTTGAGCATTGACGAACCACACAACACATGCCGCGCCCTGGAGCAGGACCTGACTTCGCAAGAGCTTGTGTATCTCTGGTTTCACTAAGAACTTCACCGTCTGCAGGGCAATCAAAGTGAAGTGATTTGTGAAGAACCAAATTAAAAAAAAAAGGAACAATAATGCACGGCTGGAAGCGTGTGCTCTAATTTGTGACGAAAGATAATCGTTGCAACCTCAGTGCGTGTCTTGAGACACCGAAATAAATTAACGCGAGCACTCAGTTTGTCAATAAAACCAGTTTTTTTCATTCGCGCACGTCCGCGTAGGTGCACAAAAATTATTACTGAAACGCAAAACAAAAATAAGATTGACGCAAGCTCATCGAACGTACTGTACGGGAAACTTATCTTTCACCAAGCAGAGGCACAAAGATAATCCAGTTCTATATTCTGCTCTTGCATAGCAGAATATCGCTTACCTGTCGTCGTTGGGGAATCCTCGGGTACACCACAGAGCCACACAAATGTTTGCCGACATATATGCATCGCGTCGTCTGATGCGAGCTCGTCTGCCTCACTCGTTTCTTGACACCCCGCTAATGCGGACGGTTCCGAAGTTTGCCGTGGTCGGTCTTCAAGGGAAAGCGAAAAGTGTGGCGAAAACCAATGAATACGCGCACACCCACAACAATCACGAGTGGCTATAAGCCAGCCGAGCTGAGCCGCAGTCAGTCGTTACAGTCTCAGACGAGACCGGCAAACTCAGGCTAGTGGAAGGGAAAGCGCTTTCGTTTCTTTCAAGTAATAAAATTTGTTTTATCTTATATTGTATTATATATAAAACGACTGCAACAGCACGCTCAATTGACACATTTTAGTTTGTACGATTTCATGATTTATATTTTGTTTAAACAGCCGTCAGCGGCAAGGGCGGCGCGGAATTCAAAAACGAAACTGGTCGTTGCTTTTCACCGGTTTACGATACCTCGTACCAACTCAAGATTTGTTTTGCAGGATCGGGCGGCCGCATTCCGACAGAGGCGAAAAGCACTAAGGCGCGTGCACTGCAATTTTGGAGCCGGGTAATAAATCGTAGGTTGATGACGTCAACATTTGGAGCCCCTAACTACGGTGCCTGTAGACGACAGCGCATTGTCTAACCGCAACAAACTTTGACAACTAGAAACGTCTAGGCGTTTTATCGTTATTTCATCTCGCACACAGAATTAGAGCTTCAAAAGCGTCTGAAAAAGCAATCATCCGCAGCCCTATGAGCGAGAGAAAGGTCAAACTAGGAAAAAAAGAAATAGAAATGTTCAAAACACATAACTGACAAACTTGCTGGTTGTCAGGGACGGACACCACAGTTCTATCTGCTACCGCCCAATAAAGTGTCATGGCGAGTATGAAAACACAGGCTCTTGCATAGAGAAACACAGTGTATCCCACATGAAGCAGAAGTTCGCAGCAAAGCGTTATATCCCTGCCTTCCACAGGAGCAGACGCCCAATACAATTAGGCACTAAAACTGCTCAATGCCCTTTGAGATGACAAATCAGAGCGCGCCACAAAGATGAAAGCAGTCGCAATCCTCCGCTATCAGTTGTGGTCTGTGGCCAATTGGCCAGAGGCAAGAACTGATAGAAGCGCAGACGCGACTGCTACCCCCATATTGTAGAAGTACCTTCTTACGTCGGCAGCCGTGACGGCTGTTTAAGTTCTGTAAATCGAATAAAGGTACGTTCAGACGGCGGCCGTAGCGTTAGGAAAGCGCCCATCTGTCGTAAAGCCTGTATCGCGCGTTACTAGCGTTAACATTGTTAACAATGTGGCTGTGCGAAGTTGCACACGTTAAGCTTCATAAAAACAGCCAATCAGAACATGAGCTTGCCAGTTGCGTCTTAGTGAAATTCAACATGGCGAAACCACCGAAAAATCCTAGGCAAAGGCACTAAAGAAGTACGGGCTCCGTTGCAGCTCGAACATACGCGTACGCAGTCATGGATGTTGCTCACCTTGGTTGCTCTCCCTGGGGACACCGGAAGCTGCGTCACGGGAAATTTAAAACCGAAGCTACTGCGTTTGCTGGCCACGTCGTAACTGTCGTATCTGTATGAAACGTAAAAATAGCGGGCCTTCCAACAAATACGCTGGCGTGTGCGACGACTGTACTGCTTTTAACGCTTCATACGACTGTAGTCTGAACAATTTAGTTGCGCTTTTAGTGTTTGCGCTTGCGTGTCTTGCGAAATATCTGCACATTACGTACGTAGCCTAAACGTACCTTTACACTTATTATTTGGCGTAAATAATGAAGTTCGAACCTGTGCTACCATAATAAGCCCGCCTTTTCTCGACTACAGCGCTCGTGTTTGCAGCAACGGGCAACGCAAGCTTGCTGATTTTGCGAATGGTTTTAGCTTTGTGAATACGCCTTTTTCGTTAGATGTTTCTTACGTCATAATATGTTCTTAAGTTCGCTTAGTGAATTCCGCTCCTGTTTCATCACTCGCCGCTCCTCCTCGCCATCCGACAATGGAATCTTTTCCTGGCTAACATCTCATGTATTGCTGATCAAAAAGCGTTTGTAAACAGTTTGAGGTGCTTCCTACATCTGTAAACTTGTGGTTTTTAGTAATACTTCCACAATTTTTCGTCGTCTTCTGGCACATTGCAGTTCCGTAGTAATAAGTGTTTTCCTGCTGTACGAGTTGAGCTTGTTTTCTTCTTTAGTAGTGCACCCGCCGCGGTTGCTCAGTGGCTATGATGTTAGGCTGCTGAGCACGAGGTCGCGGGATGGAATCCCGGCCACGGCGGCCGCATATCGATGGCAGTGAAATGCGAAAACACCCGTGTACTTAGATTTAGGTGCACGTTAAAGAACCCCAGGTGGTCGAAATTTCCGGAGTCCTCCACTACGGCGTGCCTCATAATGAGCAGGTGGTTTTGGCACGTAAAACCCCATAATTATTTCTTTAGTAGTGCATGCTAAGTAATTGTGTCGCCTTATTCCATTCGTTGTTGGGCCCGCCTGTGTAATGCCTATCACGCTTTTAGTATGCCTAAATAAATAAGTAAATAAATAAATTCTAAAGCGAGCAAAGGACACTTCACGAGAGCAGCAGGAAGCGTTGGCACCGTTTTTCAACCAGAGCAGCCCAGGCAATCTAGAGCTGACGCCTGCCCGGAGAATGGCGATGTGTCTGTAGCGCCGAGCATTCCTCTTCACTACAATCACGCCCACTCGGAAAGAGGAGCCAAGCTGGTGACACATAAGAGGGTCGTAATACGGCTTCAGGCGCTGTACGTGGATGGTTTCACGACCACGGCAGCGTTAGTCGGTAGGTGACGTGGCAGGCTTGAAGATATAGTTCACAGGCAATGTAATAATATAATAATATTTGGGGTTTTACGTGCCAAAACCACTTTCTGATTATGAGGCACGCCGTAGTGGACTCCGGAAATTTTGACCACCTGGGGTTCTTTAACGTGCACCTAAATCTAAGCACACGGGTGTTTTCGCATTTCGCCCCCATCGAAATGCGGCCGCCGTGGCCGGGATTCGATCCCGCGACCTCGTGCTCAGCAGCCCAACACCATAGCCACTGAGCAACCACGGCGGGTACAGGCAATGTCTGCGCTACTGCATGGTAGGGCCCTTAATATTTGAAAGAAGCTTGGATGAGAGGCCAGCAGGAACAGCTGGGACCCAAAGTCGCACAAGGGAGTCTGGAAGAAAGTAACAATGCGGGTCGTCATCATCATGTCGAGATTTTCGTTGCCATTGGTCAACGGTCGTAAAGGAACGGGCGAGCTGACGGCATTCCTCGTAGCGGCGGGCGGCTTCAGAGATGTGTGTAGCTTCGGATGAGTCCGGTCTGTATGGAAGCATGGTGTCTAGTGTGGTCGCATGTTCGCGGCCACACAAGAGGATGAATGGCGAAAAGTTTGTAGTCGCCTGTGGTGTAGTGTTGAATGTACGTGATGAATGGCTAAATAAGGTCCCGATCGGTGTGACCAGAGACGACGTGTTTGAAGAGCATGTCGCCAAGGGTGCGGTTAACTGTTTCCGTCAAACCTTTAGTTTGAGGATGGTAGGCATAGGTGGTGCGATGAACGATGCGACATTCAGCAAGTAGAGCGTTTACGACATCGGAGAGGAACACACGACCTCCATTGCTCAAACGTTCGCGAGGTGCGCCATAACGGAGAATAGAGTTTTTAGAGAGAAAGGATGCTGTATCACGGAGCTGTGGCAGCAGGCAGAGTGGCTCTTTCCGCGTATCGCGTCAAGTCGTCGATGGCGACGGCTATGCAGCAGTTTCCGGAAGTGTGCTCGGAAGGGGCCCATACGGATCAATGCCAATGCGATCCAAGGGCCTGGCAGGGCACGGGGCTGGCTGGAGTAGAACAGAGACATGCTGATGAGGAACCTTGCACCGTTGGCACTGAGGGCACGATACGAAGTACTTGAACACATAGGTGTACATGCCACGCCAATAAAACCCGTAGCGAAGTCGTGTGTACGCCTTGCAGAAACCCACATGTGCATACTGTAGATCAGTGTGAAAGACAGAACATATTCCCCCGCGAAGATGCGAGGTCTGACCAGCAACCACCTGCGAACGTCGTAGACGTAATTCCGGCCATAGGGAAAGCCATCCCGAATTTTTAAGTGAGAAGTTTGTTGGCGCGAAGTTCCGGAAGGTGGGGGAAGAGTCGACGCGTTTGAAAGAAAGCGGATAAAAGCGTTAATTGAGGCACTCTTGCGTTCCTACGAAGCCATGTCGCAGCCCGCTGGGAATGAAAGTACTTTGTCAACAGCACACAGTCACGCAACGCTTTCGGTTGACACGGGTGGAGGGGAAAGCGTGTCGGCATCACTGTGGTGGCGACCAGACCTTTAGAGAATACGCACGTCGAAATCTTGAAACGGCAAAGCCCAGCGAGCTAATCGGCCTGAGTGATCCTTCAACGATGACAGCCAACAAAGCGCTTGCTGGTCAGCAATTACGTCTAAGGGGCGGCCATAGAGGTAGGGTCGAAATTTACGAAGTGCCCAGATTATGGTGAAACATTCCTTCTCCGTAATGGAATAATCTCTCTGCTTTGGCGAGGGTGCGGCTTGCGTATACATGCCACCACACACTCGTCGAGTCCGGATTTGCGCTCCGCGGGCACAGCGCCGACTCCAACACTGCTGACGTCGGTCGGAGCTGGAGGGTCCTGGTGACGCAGTATTGGCAGCGAGTCAGTAGACGACGCAACTCTTGAAAGACATCGTCACAAGCGGGTGACCAGGCGTAATTGTGGAGGTCGCTCCGTAGAAGCTGATTCAAGGGAGCGGTGATAGACGCAAAAGGTTGAATGAAGCGGCGAAAGTAGGAACAGAGGCCAAAAGGAAGCTGGGAAATTCTTTTACGGAGGAAGGTTTGGGAAAATCAGCAGATGCACGGAGCTTGGCGCGTCAAGAATACCGCCTTTAGATACTATATGGCAAGGGGTGGTGAGCTGACTTGCGCCAAAGTGGCGTTTCTTCAGGTTGAGCTGAAGGCCGGCGTCACTTAGGCACTGTTGCACTTCCTCTAGCCTACAGCTATGAGTGGTAAAATCGGGCGAGAAAATAACAGATCATCTAAGTAGAAGAGGCACTTTTTCCAATTAAGACCACGCAAAAGGTTGTTCATCATATGCTCAAATGTTGCGGGATACTCAACACTCCGTCTGGACCCGGCGCGTTGAGTATCCCGCAACATTTGAGCATATGATGAACAACCTTTTGCGTGGTCTTAATTGGAAAACGTGCCTCTTCTACTTAGATGATGTGTTATTTTCTCGCCCGATTTTACCACCCATCGCTGTAGGCTAGAGGAAGTGCAACAGTGCCTAAGTGACGCCGGCCTTCAGCTCAACCTGAAGGACACCTCGATTGTCTTTCTGACCGACAAAATCAACGAGTCCTGGAATAGCGGCTTTGTTCCTGCAGAATGGAATATGGCCTGCACGGTGCTCATTCCCAAGCCCGGCAAGGCCTCAAACACCGAGAACCTCAGGTCGATTTCTTTAACCTCCTGCGTCGGCAAGGTCATGGAGCGCGTCGTCCTCAACAGGGTCAACGGGTAGCTCGAAGACAACGAGGTTTACACGTACAACATAATCGGCTTCCATGCTGGAGTCTCGACGCAGGATGCACTGAAGCTAATAAAGCATCAGATTGTGGATGGCCGTTCCAGAGATGTCAAGGCTTTGCTCAGTCTGGACCTCGAGAAAGCTTTCGACAACGTGCTCCACAGCTTCATCGTAATGACCATTTCAGACCAGAGTCTCGATTCCAGATTCCATAGCTACGTCAGCTCTTTCCTAACGGACAGGAAGGCCAAGCTTCGCATTGGGGACTTGCACTCCAACGATGTGCCCCTCGGAGGGCGGGGCACTCCTCAAAGCGCCGTCATCTCACCCACACTGTTTAACATCTGTATGATTGGTCTTTCCGAGAGGTTGGCATGCGTAGAGGGCGTCAAGCACACCATATACACCGACGACATCAACTTAAGGCGCTCCGGCGGCTGCGAGGGCAGAGTCGAAGAATCCATGCAGGACGCGATCGACGTGATCGAGGAGTATCTCCACCCCACCGGACTTCGATGCTCCCCCGCCAAATCGGAGCTTCTGGTTTACAGAAAAGAGAAGGGAGGCAGACCCAAAGATTGGAAGCCAGTCTCCGAAAGCAGCATCAGTCTTCGCACTTGTGACAGGAGGGTGATATCCAGGGTCGACGTTATTCGGGTCCTGCGCATGTTTGTCGAATTCAACGGCGGGAATGAAACGGCTCTCCGCAAGATCATCGCAAAGACGGAGAACGCTTTGCGCCTAGTTCGCAGAATAGCAGACCGGCACCGAGGAATGAAGAAAAACAATGTCCTCAGGCTTATCAATGCCTTCGTACTATGTCACTTTACGTACACAATTTCTATGCACAACTGGCTCAGAGCGGAGCGAGACAAGCTGAACGCTCTCATCCGCAAAATGGTCAAGAGGACTCTCGGGCTACCCATCAGGACCCATGCCGAGAATCTCCTCAAGCTGGGGAAGCATAACACTGCCGAGGAGATTGCCGAAGCCCAAGAACGCGCACAACTCACTCGCCTGAGCACCACAGCGGCCGGTAAACACATCCTCGAAGAGCTGGGTTACCAACCTGCGGGATTCCCGATGGTCAGTACCCCGATCCCTAGGTGCATTCGAGACAAGTTCGAAGTGGCCCCTGTGCCCCGAAACATCCACCCCGTCCATAACGAGGGCACACGCAAGGCCAGAGCAGCAGCCATCCTCAAACAGATCAAGCAACGAGACATTAGAGCAAGCTTCGTCGACGCCGCGGAGTACAGCGATGGGAAGACCTTTGCCATCGTTGTGGTCTACTCCAGCGGCAAGATTTCCAACAGCGCCTCGATTCGCACTTCAGACCCCGGAGTCGCCGAGCAAGCTGCCATCGCCCTCGCCCTGCTAGACAGTCATGAGTCCGAGATATATAGCGATTCCAAAACAACAGTTAGGGCTTTTCAGAAAAGGGTTGCATCGCCAAGCAAGCTGCTCGTCTTCTTAGCAGCTCGAGTCGATATGCTCTCACGCATCATTCAATCCACTGGTTTCCCGCTCACGTAGGGTCGGTCGAGGGTGCTTCCCCGAACCTAAATGAGTCTGCTCACAAGGCTGCGTGTGACCTCACCGACGGCGCTTCCTCTGCAAGAAGCACCGACTCCCTCCTCCCTACGGCCACAGGGACGCTCCCGCTACTCACAACGAAATTAATAAATTCTTCTACATGTCTAGAAGGGTCTTTCCACCCCCTCACCCCAAGTTGAATAGGGCGCAAGCCGTTTCGATTAGGCTTCTGCAGACCAGCACGTATCCGTGTCTGTCGGTTCTCCACGAGGCTTACCCGGACGTGTATCGCGACGACGTCTGCCGCTCCTGCGGGCAGACCTCCACTCTAGCGCACATGCTCTGGGAGTGCGGGTCGACATGCCCCAGGTTCATCAAGGAGGAGTGGGACTCGCTTCTGCGTAGCTTCGCTCTAGAAAAGCAAATCGTGGCTGTCCGGCGTGCCCGCGACCGGGCCGGTGGGCTAGACTTGCCGGTCCCGACGTGGGACTAGCCGGGTGCGCGACGCGTTCGCGTCCTCGCCGGACCTGCAATGAAGTTTCTTCACTCAATGTTGCGGGATAATTGCAAAGCCCGAAAGGCATGACACGAAATTATTACAGGCTATTTGTTGTTGCGAAGGCCATTTTAGGTTGGTTGTCTGGTGCAATGAGGACTTGCCAATAGCCGCTGCGTAAGACGATATAAGAGAAGAGCTCCGCGGCTTGGAGGCAGACAAGGGCATCATCAATTATCGGTAGAGGGTAAACATCTTTAAGGAGTATTTTGTTAAGACGACGGTAATCGACACGGGATCGAATCGATCCATCTTTCGTCTTAACAAGAACTACAGATGCCCATGGGCTACCCGAAGGCTGAATGACACCACGCTTGAGAATTTAAGATACTCGGTCGTCGAAACACGGCGCTCTGTGGCGTGATACACGATTGGTCTTAGTCGCAGTGGCATACTCGATGGCGTACTAAGATGCGGGCAGTCGAAAGAAGAACGGAAGTTGCCGACAAGGTGTAGAAGCTGGGCGCGTTGGAAAACAACATGTCGGCGATGGAGCTATTTAGAACTTCTGGCGAAATAGGCTCTTGGGCGGAGGTCACGCCGGCGACCTCATGAGGGGCCCAATTGCACCAATTCCCGTGTGAATTGCAATTCACAATTGAAACCAATTCCCAAGTGAATGATGGCAACAGGGTCGACACACAGGACGCGGCCAACGAACTCCCCACGAAGCAAAGTGAGGGGACAGGCCGAACGGTTGGAGAAGAGCTCGTGGGAACAAGAATGCAGCACCTAAAATTCAACGATGCAAAGGGAGGTGTTAATCACAACGCGAATACTGCAGGTAGCCACAGCGTGATGCGGTCTGTGCCGGTAGCACAAAGTGATATGTTTGACAGTGGCATCGTAACTTTTCTCAGCAAACGGTAAAGTTTGGCCCTAGTAACTGAAACTGTGGCACCAGTGTCAACGAGGGCGAGTGCAGCGACGCCACCCACAACACATACGTCAATCACATTAGTCGGAGAAAGCCGTGGTCCTTTCGTGGGTGTGACGCAGTTCCTGCCTCTGGAACTGCGGCGATTTGTTTTCCTGTTTTGGCATAGAGGGATGGCGACGCATCGGCCAAAGCAAGCGGCGTCGAGGCGATGGCGAACGGTGGTCAGCAAGAGGGCAGTGGTCTGAGTATAAAAGACATCCGGCCCAGGTTCCGAGATGCAGAGGACGACGGGCACAGCGACACATATGGGCCAGGGTCGAAGCTATGGCGGCAGGATGGTGCGCGGCGCAGGCAAAATCGTGCTACATGGACAGATAGCCCACACTCAAAACAAATTGGCCGGTTGTCGGGAGTGCGCCATTGCCCACTGCTGTGTGGGTAGCTCGGCTGAACGAAGCGAGCAGCTGGATACACTGGCATGGCTAATGGGAATGGCGCAACGGTCTGAGGTGGTGGCCGTTTGAGAGCATCTGCATAGCTGAGCGGTGCGTTCGCCTCGGTACAGGCGAAAAGAGACGGCACCGGCGGAGTCTCGCGGGCAAATAGCGAAGCAGCGCAATATTACTCCGGTATGGCCTGGCGAAGGTTGGCAGGCAAAGGCGAAGGTTGTTGGCAGGCAAAGGCGAGGACAGAAACGAAAGCTGACGAGGGACCTTAGCATAGACTAACTCCTTTACCCGGTAAAGCAGTGCGTCAATGTCAGGAGCGGTGGCAATGCTCAAGGAACTTTCATCCGACACAGGTAGGCGCCGCGTGAGAAAACGCTGTCAGCGGAGTTCGTTGAAACTCTGGCAAAGCTCAATGGTTTAAGAAACAGTGCCAGGGTTTTTCGACTGCAGCATATGAAACGCATCGTCCGAAGTTGCCTTCATGATGTGACGAGCCTTGTACGCATCCGCCATCGTTAGGTTAACACACCGACAGATGTCCACGACGTCCTCTATAGCTGGTGAACGTTTCACCAGTTTGCTAGTATCGGCTTCGACGGCGTTATTCAGCGCGGAGCTTGCGCATGCCAGGGTGACCGAAAACTTCTGTGATGCTGGTTTTGAAGCTGGTGCACGTCACGAGAACGGCTTCGTGGTTCTTAAATCATAGCTTGGCGACACAAATTAAATAAAAGATCGCATTGTTGAGCTTCAGGGCATCGTCTCATTTGTTGGTGGTGCTCGCTCTTTTATACGATCCAGCAAATGCTCACCGTCTGTCTCATTGGTGCCGCTGAAGATGTCACGATCGCGCTGACGCTTGGCACTGGCAGATATGATGGCTGACGAAACCGGTGAGAATGTCTTACTGGCATCCTCAGGCTTGACAGACGGTACAGTCCGGCTGCGCAATTGCAGGGGGGTCGAAAACTGCAGCAACCTCCACCAAAATCTAAAGCGAGCAAAGTACACGACACGAAAGCAGCAGGAAGCGTTGGCAGCGTTGTTCAACCAGAGCAGCCCAGGCAATCTCGAGCTCGCGCCTCCCCGCAGACTGGCGATGTGGTTAGAGCGCTGAGCATTCCTTTTCACTCAAATAAATAAATAAATAAATAAATAAATAAATAAATAAATAAATAAATAAATAAATAAATAAATAAATAAATAAATTCTTGAAACTTTTTACGCCTTTTGTGACGTTTAACACTCATGGAAATTCAATTTAATTCAATGCTTTATTTGCAGACATAGAACATACAGAAATACCAAAACTGGTTGGACCCATGGCCACAGGCTAGTTGCGGGTGCAATGATAAATGAATAACAATAGCAAGTACAAAGCAAGCAAGATACCTCGTGTGCATACACATATTTGTCGCATATCATTAAATTGCACGAGCGTACATAATAAAATGCGAAACAGTGAAAAGCATGTTATACTATTAAACATTTCTAAGTGAACACATAATACACTAGTTAGGAGAATTGCAGGCAAGTTCCTGCATTATTACGAACATGCATTATTAATCTCGACAAAATCGAAACACGGGTTAGACATGTTCAGCAGGTTTCAGCGAGTTACTAAAGAAAAGAAAGGACATCATGATTGTTCACATTGAAAAGCATTATTGAGGCTAAGCGAGTATTTCTTGAGCACGGATGAAAAATTATTTGCTTCTTTCATTTCTGATGGTAGTTTATTCCAAATTTTTGACCCTGAGGACTGTAGCAAACGTTGCCCGTAAATATTCTTAGTTGGAGGAAGATTAAAATTACCGCATGTTTGATTTCTGGTCGCGCGAAAAGGTGAGTAAAATATAGAAACATGAAAAGGCAGGTTGTGTTTTAAAATGTTGAAGACACACGTGGCAATTGTTAATTTGTGTATCTTATCATACGGAAAAACATTCATTCTATTCAATAATGTCAGACTTGGTTCATCGTAACAAGATTGGGTAATTATTCCCAGGGCGCGTTTTTGAAGTTTGCGTACAGGTTCAAGATAAGTTTTGTATGTCGTTCCCCATGATTCATTACAATATGTGATATGGCTATGGATGAGTGCAAAATATAAAATACGCAGTGTGTTAGGATCGACATTATGCCGTGCTTGTGAGAGTGCATAGCATCCTGATGCGAGCTTTTTACAAATTGCGCTTATTTCTTCTTGCCAGTGCAGATTGCTGTCGAAAATCAGGCCAAGATATTGAAATGAGTTGACTTCGTCTAAAGGGAAATCGTTTATTTCTAAATCTATTGATTTAGCAGGCATGGTATTGTTACGCGTTCGAAATACCACATATTTGGTTTTATTTACGTTAATCGTAAGTTTGTTCATTGAAAACTTTTCACTTGCTTTTTTCAACTCTTCATTTGCTTTAGTTTCCAGATCACAAATGTTATCGGCTGTTACTACAATACAAGTGTCGTCGGCGTACATAAGGGCTTCATTGTACCAAAAATAAGTGGGAAGTCGTTAATGTATAATGAAAATGAAAGAGGTCCAAGGACGGATGCTTGAGGGACTCCAGTGCGCGTATGTTTAGGTAATGATGTAATATTGTTCATTCTGACTACTTGCACTCGTTCATGAAGGTAGTCAGTAAGAAGATCTAATAAGCTACCGCGAAAACCATAATGTTGTAGTTTATGTAGGAGTATGTTGTGATCAACTGTATCGAATGCTTTTTTAGGTCCAGGAATACGACACACACAAGTATATTATTTTACAAAGCTACATTAATCATTTGAGTTAACGTTAACACTGCTGACGAAGTTGAACGACTCGGACGAAAACCATGTTGCTGTGGGCACATAACCTTGTACTTATCAATAAATTTGTGGAATCGATGCGTTAGAATATTTAAAATATAGTATTAATGGTACTGAGCACGGATATTGGCCTGTAATTGCAAGGGTCATTTCGGTCTCCATCTTTGAAGATAGGGACAACCTTAGCAATCTTCAGCTGAGACGGATATCTAGTACAGTTCACGGAGTGGTTAAACAAGTGGACAATACTGGCCCTAATATATCTATATTCTCTTTTATCATTCGAATAGAAATACCATCTAGTCCGGAGGCTTTAGAGGCTGACATCTTACTGACTGTTGCCATCACGTCTTCAAGTTCAATGGTATACACAACGAAAGTGTTAGGTACGGGACTCTGCAAGATAGATATATTTTCTGATTCACTAAATTTTTCAGCTAGGGATGGACCAATACATGCGAAGTAGGCTTAGGTGCTACTTGGAAGCAAAGAAGTAGGCTTAGGTGCTACTTGGAAGCAAATATTCTAACGCTCCAGCAAGTGCACTAGCTTTAGAAGAGCTAGCAGAATTGTCTTCATTGACGTGTCTGCAACAAATGGTGATATATAGCTCGACAATGGCTTTCCGCATTCCTGCATATCAAGTTGACGAACGTTATCGGCTATCTCACAACACATCGTTCATAGTAGAAGAACCGTTTCGATTGAACGCAGTCACTTTAGGACGGTCCACAAGACTCCACACCACACACGTGTGATCCATGGACTTACGAAGAAACAACCTGGTTGTGCCGCATGAGCACCGACTCCGCGTACACACCGGCTTGGTTATTCAAGACTGGACGATGCGCTTTCCCGCTCTGTGCCTTCTGTGGGGATATCGGCGACATCAAACATTTCATTTGGCTATGCCCGCAGTCCGACACAGCAACTTGAATTTGAATTTTATTTGCCAAAAGGGTACAAAAATGATGAAAATACATGAGAAGCGTCTGGATCCTTAGCATCAAGCTAGTTTAGATATATACATAATTAAACAAATATATATATTTGCACAATAGCAATTTCAACTGTTTCTTTTTCTCGCAAAAGGATGGTCTTTCGCACAGGACCTTTGAAGACGTCGTTTTCCCCTTAGGGACTGCGGCAATCGGGAAGAGGGCGCCACGACTGCTGACTGCCGTCATGGGAGACAAGGGGCTCTTCGACACCTGGCGACACATCCCTGGCCCCAAGTCACAGGAGGCTGAGGCGGAACAATTGCCGGCTATGTATGCCAGAGGCGCCGGTCCTGTCGTTTGTTTTCTTCTTGAGTCCTGGTCTTTTGCGCCTTGCCTTTACTAATTCATGTATGCCAGGCTAACCGCGCCTGCTGCAACGCCACCACCACCACCGTTATGATTATACCAAGACGCGGGATTTATTGCCTGGAGTGACTGCAGCCGGCACTGCATGATGTATTTCGGTTTTAAAGAAGTCTTGTATTTTATGTTCTCGTACATAAGTCAATCCTTTATGTAATTACGAAAACACAGTTTGTTGCTTTTCTCGCTGGTCATGTGTTAGGGTCGGTGTTTTTGTTTATACAGAGAAAAATACAACAGTAGAATTACGCATATTCTTTTCCCCAATTTAGTTTTCACCAAACATAGTAAGTGACACCAGAATTACCAGAGAGAAACGAGGGCGATCGACGCGCAGCTACGAGCCCAGCTACTCCCCCAAGGCAACAAATACTATTTGGCCCGGCTCATTGTCATCTTTTCACTGCGGCCACTGAGGCCGATTTATTGGGTGTTCGCAGATTGTTACGCGGCGTGATCACTATCTAGTAGTGTTTTCTGTATTTGTTGGAGCTTTGTACCCGCTTAGGGTTGCCGATAAAGCCTCAACCTATTGTTCGAATACCAAATGCTTTTACTTTTAGTTCTTCCCTCGCTGTATCACGTTGTGCCCTTGCAAGAGGCAGCTTTACGTGAATTTTGTTATTTATTCTGAATTATGCATTCATGCAATCGCCTCTTTATGTGCGACTTAATTTCATGTTAGTTTCATATCAATTTGTTTAGCTTTACATATTAGATATATGTTCATACAGTTTGCCTCTAGTGTTTAACAATGTACGCTATTTAAAAAAAAAACATGGAGTAGACTGTATGCATTTGTGCCGTTTCGAAACGTAATTGGTTTCCGTGTACAGACTGTCTGTCTGTATGTATAATTGCTACTTGTGTTTTTGTATATATTGCGTTAATAATATAGTAACTGTCGTGCAATGTTATTATGGAAACTTGCGCATTTGCTTCAATGTCTGTTAAGTCGAAGTGTCTGTAGGGGGCGCAGACGTTTAATCAAGACTTCGCATACGCTTTTTTCCTACGCCTTCCCTGTGGCGTTGAAAACAGTTGATTAGATCGCACCTGTAATACAAGTACAGCGTTTAAGAGCGGGATCTGCAGCTATATAGCGCGTGACGGTAAAAAGAAAATCGGTGAAACAGATATTAGAAAAAAAACCCCGCTAAGCTCGACGCTAACATTTGGCCATCGGAATAAACCCGCGAAAGTTCACCTTGAAAAATACACTGATCGAAAAAAGTACGCCGAAGTTTGGCAAGAAAGCAAGAAATACAAAACAAAAACGGTGCGACAACTTGGTCTATTTTCAGTGGCTGATGAGCCACATTGCTATCAGCAGGTGAGGTGTTCTAAAGATTGGCTGTCGTGGCGTGTCCTTTATGAAGTTTTACTTCCTTACATATTCCTCATCAGATGCTAAGAATGTCATTCACATCCTCCTGAGCAGGGTATTTCAGATTTTGCGTAGCACTTCTCTTCTCTAGCACTTCTCTTCGCACTTTCTCATTTTTCTTCACTCAATAAAAAAGACTGCAGCAGGCGAGCAGTTAATACTTCCCGGTTTTTCCGAACTGTCACCATGGGAACGAAGCTATTCCACTGCAGGAATTTAGCCAAGTGTCCAGCACCGTGGCGGGTTATGTAAACCTACTAATCACCATTCTTCGCCTTCGTTCGAATAGGTCGTCGAGCAGCCAGTGACGTGGCAAGGCTTAGGCGCAATGGGCGATCCGTTCTGCGCCCTTGCTTTCAGCCTCTAGAAAGTGCTGAACTTGGCTGTCTCGGAAACTTTCCCGCTATATGTCCACGCTTTTTACTACTATGTTCTGCACTTGCAAGCTGAACTCCACGAAACACTTTTTCACCTTGCGAATACTTTTATTAAAATTACAGTACTTTTATTAAATTACAGTGTCACATCACAGAACAGCTCACAGAGAAATAAAAAGAGTGTGTAGAGCAGATGGCAACAGTATGGCGCTTGGCGCCAACTTCTCGCTAAACAAACGTTGACTTATATGCACGAAGCCTTTCTTTAGGTTGGCGCCTCTCGAGGACAGTGGCTGGTGGGATAAGCAAATAAAAACCAAGCGGTACAAACTTCCATCGTTGCATGTCTGTCGACAGCCATGGAGCACAGCTGTTGAGATGTGCAGACACATACGAAAGACAGTAATAACAAAAACAAAAAGACTCGCCACCGTGGGTGTTCTTTTGTTTTTCGCCTAGAAGAGCGGGCACATAGGCTCGTTGAACTGTCAGGCAAGAGCGGCGCCAAAAGAAAAATAGAGAAAAAATTGGGCGCTCAATCTCTGCCACTCTGTGGACGCCGTAACAAAAAGTTTGGAATGCATAATTTTGAGACAAATTTGTAAAGAAAATTGATAACGCATAGCCTGGGCGAAGCTAGAACATGTTCTAAAAGCAAATACAATCAGCTAATGCTGCTGTCTTTACTGCCTATGAACTAGAATTTATACAAACATGCGTGCTTATGGAGGAAGTACCTCGAGCTGATCGTAGCGTAGCGTAACACTCTTGGAAGGTTGCACTGTCAACAACATATTTGTTTCCTGTTCTAAAATACAAGTTTCCGAATCTTAAGCAGAAGAAACGCCGATTAAAAGTTCTGTACAAGAACTCCACGTAATGAAGCTCTTCTTGAAAGGCTATTTATAATTTTTTGGCAAGATTTAACTTTTTTTGTGAGTACAACGGGCAGACACCGACACAAAGTCGGCTTTACATGCATTCGTTCTTTGTCCCCGCTGAGTGGGCTGTAAACCCGCGGAAGCTTCGACGCAAACTTGCCCGACAGTCCGCGCTCGTGAACTTAATTTCTTCTGAAGCGTTCGAAGCTCGCTTTTGGTGCTGGGTAGACGCCGGCCTATGATGTTGTTGTCGTATTCACGAGCAGTTTAACGACATCGCGATCGCAGTGCTCAGTTATCTTAGTTTGGACAGTTTATCCGCCATGGTGTTTCCGCCGTGACACAGAGTTCGAGGAAGAACACATAGAGTTCCTAGCGACACCTGAGCACAGGCTTACACGATTGTAGCATAGCGGAGAATGAGAAGCAAAGGCGTTGAAAAAAAGAGGAAGGGAAGGGCAGGTGGCGCGATGCCCAGAAAATTGGGCCGTTTTCTGATGTTGGCTGATCTTAACGAGCGGAATGAAGGGCGCCGAGAAATCGGTTTATCGTTGGCTACCAAGCGCTCAAGAGGCTGGCTGGAATCTTCAGAGGCTGTGGAATAAAATTGATGGCTGAAATGTGGTTCAGGGCTGTCGGGAGACACTTCGTATTATTTAGACGGTTTCTTTGGCTACACGCCATGGGTTTTTATAAGAGGTTCCTTTTTTGCCGTGACGGGTTTTGCATAAAGAGAACCTTTCTCATCTGGGAGAACGAGAGAGAGAGAGAGAGAGAACCCTTTAATGAAAGCAGAGATTCTCGCTGGCGTACCGACATCGCTGACATGCTACTCTGCGTGGGGAAGGGAATAGGGGAAAGAAGCAGAGAAGGAGAGATGCGAAAAAAAAAGAATATGTTAAAACAAATGTGCACCAAGTTTTCTTACTTAAGGGCAACGGCCTGCTATGGTAATGTCCTTCAGTGTGTGCACCGTCTTATAATGAGGTGATATAGTTCACTGCGTGAAGGATGGATGAGGCTGACAGAGAACTAAAGTTTGCCGAGTTGACCAATGTTTTCTAAGTATGTGAATAAACAGTTCATCGCACGCCTCTGTTGTGTGAGGCAGGCTAAAGGGCCTAAGACACAGTCAAATGACAAAGGTCTCTGTTTAACCGAATGCATGCAATGTTCATAGAACGCACACTTGTCGGCATACGCTCGACACTCAAGCAGGTTATGCTCCACGGTTTCAATTGAACCACAGTTGTTGCACTGTGGACTTGTCACTTGACCGAAGCGATACCTTAAGCCGTTTTCATAGTCGCTGTTCAGGCGAAGACGATGACATATAGTTTCCAAATTGCGAAGAATGTTGGATGGGAGTCTGGACCTGAGATTTCGGTCGATTGAGTAAAGGGTAATGTTGGGTCGGTAAGCTCCACAGCCGGTCCTTTTCTTCAAAAGCAAATCTTTTAGTTAGTTGGGAAGCATCAGATCTAGTTAAACAAATCCGCTTATAGTTTTGGTGTAAAAGACCTTTGCGTGCCGAATACCACAATGAGCAGGGATCCTCTGAAATTTGATACAGTGGCCTGATGCAGTGGCCAAGTGTTGTAAGTACACATTGTCGAGAGAAACAGGCTGAAAGAAACAGGCTGATGATTCTTTTTTTTAACAGACTAGTACAATGTTTGTAGTGCTCCTTTACAATAAGTGAAAATCGCCCATTGATCAGGCGCTCTTCGTAGTATATAGAGGGCAGCTTCTTTGATGCCGTGAAGCTCTGCTGCCGTTGAAGATGTCCTCCGCTGCAGCCGATAAGAAAGCGTTTGCCTTGTTGAGGACACATAAATTATCACACGAACACTTTTGCAATCCTATAGCAGTTTCTTTTTTACACCAAATTTTCACATTACTGGTGTGATCAAGCAGTACGGAGAGCCTATATTGTCACTTAGTCCAGAAGTGTATTGCATGCAGACTGGCGTTTCATGCCTCTGGCACGAAACGTCCGCCGGCATACATTACGCTTCCGGACTATGTACAAAAGGAGTTCGACACCAGCTGCCTGTAGACCACAGTGATCCTTGTGCAGTATCATTATCGCGATTGAATTAGAATCGGTTGTTCCTTCAGATTTTGACACGACAGCGCTTCCCATAGTGTTCAAATACTATCTGAGACCAATGGTCACCTGTCTTGTGCGCATTTCTATCGTTTTCAGGTCCTTTCTGTAGTCAGGGAGTAGATTTGTCCCATTTTGATCTTAACTTTGATTTCTCGTCTTCCACGCATTCGCCGCCACATTGCCATACGCACAACCGAATACTTTATTGTGAGCCTGGTGTCCTTAAAAGTACAAGCGAAGCGGGCATCTTAGGAAAGACGATGGCGTATTCCTATAAAACGGGGTAATGGAGGGAATGCTGAAAAAATAGTAACACAGAACATGCTATTTACATGATGAAAAAAATATAACATAGCTATAAAGAGAAAGATTTCTAAAACTGGGATTTTGAGAGGATTCGGAATAAATAGTTATGGCTTAAACGTTCTAGCAGGCTTCGTCTTACTGATGAGAACACGTGCCTTGAGCCAGCCCCGGGAAAGTTAGTCCCCACCTACCATAGACATCTTCTCAGGATCTGCGACGCACATTTGACGTCAGTCACAGTGAGCATAAGAACTACCATATTAAATTTCACTTCTGCATCTGTTTAAATATTCCTCTTACTATTATTTATGTAATTTGGCGTGAAGGCATACAATAGACATAAAAAAAACAACAACGCAGGAATAGGCTGGTAGTTGTGGTTCGAGAAGGACCAAGCCTGCAGGCTTGTCCAGGCAAGCAGACATAATGTGGAGAAGCAAGCAAATTCTTTCGTTTTGGCTACCAGTCTTACGTCGACGAGAAGCCTTCATGCAATGCGTGTATCGCGGACCGTACGGTGAGGCACAGTGTGATTGTTCTTAGTGGACCAGCGCCAATAAAAGCATGAATCATCGCAAGTCTTCTTATAGTCCTTGAAATTAAAGAATTGCAGGAATAAGAACGAAAGGAATAAAAAAGAAAGGATATGACATGGTTTTGACTTTTAGCGGTCAATCATATATAAAAGCAATGCCAAAAATACAAGAGCCCTCACGCTCGTGCTTCACGGAAAATTGGGCTCACGAAGATCAACTTGAAAGGACAGCCCCGTCTTCCTCCAACGCATGCCAGATTTCACAGTGACTTAAACCAGACATTTATACAACCCGTACGTGCCTACCGAAGATAAATATTTCAGCGAAACTGTCTACTGATGACTCGGCCAATCGTTGACGTCTGCGTCCCCTTCACATGGTGACAGCACAAGCTAGACAAGTTGGCCGCGGTTGGAAAGGCTTGGGACTGCATTGCGACAACTGTTTACCTGCTGTGTCAGCAGGATCAGTGTAGCCGGATGCACTGTAGACAATGGGTGAAGCGCAATGGTTCTTGATGTCACGCGATACATGACAAAAACAACAATAATAATAATATTTGGGGTTTTACGTGCCAAAACCACTTTCTGATTATGAGGCACGCCGTAGTGGAGGACTCCGGAAATTTTGACCACCTGGGGTTCTTTAGCGTGCACCTAAATCACATGCCAACAAGGCGGTTGTTGTAGCGCATAATTTGACTCGAATATTTTGAATCCAGAGCTCGCAGAGCTCTGGGATTTCGAATTTTTCACTCGTTACTAGTTTATTCCAGTTCATATTTATTCATTTTCTTCTTGCTCTTTTCATTGCAACGTCGAACTCCTATACGGTAGTTGTCTATGTCATGGCACCCTCAACAAAAAGGACCCTACGGATTTGCGAAAATGCACATGGTTTAAAAATAAGGAAAACTACAAGCGAAATTTATTTTAGAAACTCAACGTTTCGGAGCCCGACCAGCTCCTTCTTCCGGGTTTAATTGCATGAGGCGTAGGAGCGCTTATATGCGTTTTTAGCGCTTTGACAGGCGCTTTCATAGACGCACAGACACTTCTCGTAAACCTTGACCGTAAACGGCGGGAAGTGTTCCTGACGTGCGATTGATGTTACCCGGCGTCTTCTGGATGTACCGGGATTCCAAAAGGAGCCGTCGCCGGTGGTTGCTTTCTTTCTCCCAGACGACAGCGCCACAGCAGCCACAGCAATGCGTTCTCTGTTGAAGTGGCGGAGGTCACTCTTGTGTTGAATTCTTTCCGGTAAGTTTTTAGTCGCTAATATACAACGTGGGGCATTCGGTGCAGGTGATCTTGTACACAACGCCCAGCGCCTTTTCGACAGGAACGCGGTCTTTTGGACGAGGGAGGAGGAGGCCATACTGACCGTGGGGAGAGGAGAGGCTCATCGTGAGCGACGTCGATCGGACCCCTGCCACCCGCAGCACAAGGGCTATAGTCTCACTGACAGTGCTCGAACGTACACAGTGTATCGAGACACGGCGCAGTTGCCTTCCTTTCATTCCCGTTCCATCGGTGGAGGGCTCGTTGGACAACTGCTTTTGTGTAACCGTTCATCCCGAGGTCACGGATTACACTGACCTGATTACTGTGGAACTGATTTGCCATTTTCAGTGTCCTATTGCCTGGAGTTGTCGATTGATTCGCCCTCGCTGTGCAATCGGCTAGTCTCCTGGTTAGCTCAGATGGTAGAGCGACCACCCTGGAAAGGCGTTGGTCCCGGGCTCGACTCACGGACAAGAACGATTTTTTCCTCAACTGCGACGCTTCGTTTCTAGAAACCTATATGGGTTTCTTTGTAGCTTCTTGCTGAAATTTGGGTGGCTGCCAATTTTCCCTTTCATGTGTTCTTTTCTTCCTTCTGGAGGTGCGGAGACGAGCAAACCCTCTCGGCTCTCTTCATGAAGCTTCGGTGTAGAGAAAACCTGTGGCAGGTGGCAAAAGCAAATGAAGGCAAAAAGCAGGTGCAAGCAAAAGCCATTGTTGTCTTAGACACCATCTTCATTCGTATTGGCTCGGGTACAAGTCGATGATCAATGTGCATTTTGACCTCTCACAGCCACACATCAGCCACTAGAGACACTGTAGGGAAACGCTCCGAACAGGGGCGTAGGTACAATTTTTTTTTCAAGGGGCCATGCACTTGACCAGGGATAGGGAGGGTGACGGGAGTGGGAAGGGAGCGATGGGTAGGCCGCTTATACTAAGAGAGAAGTTTCGAGGGGGGGGCACGTGACCGGCCTGCCCTTCTACGTGCTGCCGCCATGTGCTTCCCCTGCAGGCTGCCACTACGTGCTATATCTCTTTAGCAATATTTTGAAACCCGGCCAGCTTCCCACTTGTCTGTTGACAGGAGATCCTATAGACTGCTGGCTTGTGCACTTTTTTGCTTTCGAGCTTATCGTGCGTCGCAGTTTGTTCGCTGGTGCGGCCAGTTTTATGCTTGAAGGGACGGAAATCGCAGCAAAATCTCCCAGCAACCCCCCTCGTTATCCCCCCACGTATATCCACCTTTACCGCTGCTTTGGCCAAAGAGCCACTTGAGGCGAAGAGCCGTAGCCAAAGCCAAAGCCCCGACGCATACGCGAGTTGAGTTAATGGAGGGCGCTTAGTTTCGCTTCATTTCCTCACCACGCTAAGTCTTTCTCAAATAATAATAAAGAAACGGCAAAAATCTTTGCTGCAGAGGGAGTTTTAGGGCTTTATCTTTGTTTTCGGTTATATTTCTGCGTTGGGAGCTAAGTATAGAAATTAGCCCATCTGAATCGGGCCCACAGCGAGGCTAATATGCACTCTGCGAAATAAGCCAGAAAACTGGCAGCGGAGAGTAAATAAGAAAGAAATACATAATAAGCTTCCGCTTGGCTGACTTTTGTGATTAGCGTGCCCCTGCCTTTTGGGCGGATTCGCAAAGTGCACTCTCAGCATGGCCTTCGATGGCTGATGACGACGTTAATTATAATAGCGAGCGGCCTACAGCTACGTCGATCATGTTACTACATTGAGCGAAGGTTCATTGGCAACTATCTAGCATCATCATACAGGTGCTCGTTGAGGAGGTCTATTGGAAGCCTGCGCTGGTTTTGATAAGTGGCCCTCCTCCAAAAGTGGCTGTCATCAGGAAGTCCCATTTTGTGCCAGATTCCAAGTTCAAGATGAGCTATACACACCACATCTCATCCCGAGTAAGCGAAAAAGCTATATAGAAACTTACATTGGAAAATAGCCATGTTGCGTGTCAATCAATGAGATGAAAATGTAATTTTCAGTGCCCAAAATAAGGTATTTCTGACAATAGTATGTACGATACAGCTGCAGGGAACACAGACACGACAGATGCGGAGAGGGGTATTGTTGCGGACTGCAATGGGAGGCGAGACTTCTTTTCCTCTCCCTCTCTCGGCGCTCTCTCTGCTCCCCTTGATCAAGTTACGAAACAATAGTCGCGGTACACGCCCACTGGCGAAATCACAACAAGATGTCGGCACGGGAGAATTTGCCGAGAGACACGGCATTGCCTATTCTAAAGGGTACTTTCTTCGCCACTGGCAATAATACCTGCAGAATGTGCATGTAAACTTATACACATCGACAGACGCTGCAGCGCTCCTTCGACGATCTTCCAATTAACTTTATGTGCTTCTTTTTATAAATACTTTGTGAGATAACACTGAAAGGGGGTGAAGAGGCCCCACTTGTTTCGTCAGAGGTTCGTGATAGTCGGCATAAAGAGTACACAGTTGCTGTAAGCACGTCCTCACACTACTGACTTGCCGGAGTGGTCACTGTAGCACACGTGCTTGGACCTTTGCAGATCGCTTAACGGGCAGTCGTTCGAATTTCATGGCAGGACCCAATGCAGAGAAATCTTGCTTTTCCTTCTTTCCCAGATAGAGAACATGCAAAGCTTATGCTGATAACCAGCGTCAGCTGAGCGCCCAATGAATGCGAGTGTATTTCTTCTAAATTATGGTGTTTTACGTGCCAAAACCACTTTCTGATTATGAGGCACGCCGTACCGGAGGACTGCGGAAATTTCGACCACCAGGGTTTCTTTAACGAGCACCTAAATCTAAGTACACGGGTGTTTTCGCATCCCGCCCCCACCGTAATACGGCCGCCGTGGCCGGGATTCGATCCCGCGACCTCGTGCTCAGGAGCCCAACACCATAGCCACTGAGAAACCACGGCAGATTGCGAGTGTATGTCTTGATTAAATGCGTGCATGAAGATGCCTTGTGCAAGCGCCAGCTACACCTCTACTCAGACGTGCACGAAAAAGTTGAACACTTAGACGCACTTGAAAACAAGTATGCGCGAATGTACTTCACAAGTCATGACACAAAGACTCTTAGTTCATAATCCAAGTTCATAAGCTAGAGAAAGCGTCAAGAATTTTCCCATCTGTAGACGTCACGAGTTCTAGCCTTGATTTGTGATATTGAGATAAATCCAGTGAGAGCATTCTGTATATATCTCTTCGGACACCAACGAATCAGTCGGAGATGCGGTTGTAAGGCATCAAATATGAAGCCAGGGCTTGTGTTCGCGCGTGTGACTTTGTAAAGCTCAAGCGCGAGAACTACAAAATCGCCATACCTATAACTATAATCGTCAGATACGTTAAGTAGGCTTTCGCTTCGTCCGTTCTCTCTAAACAACCTGCAAAAGCGTAGTTACTCTTGTCCTTTTCTCGCACAAGAAGTGAAGAAAGCTGCAAATGACAAGTAGAGGGGAGCATCTAGTAGGCTGGAACAAAAAAGTTCTGGCCTTGACAGCCCGGATTTCGGAAACAGAAATCCTGTCAGACCTTGCAAGTTCTCCCAGAAATTGTCAAAAACTTTGATATTTGAAACCTAGTGCTATCTGAGGCAGCAGCTGCACAGATGCACTGGTTGCACAGTGTATTTTGAACAACGTAAAACACTAGATAACTTTAGGTGTAAAGAGACAGCTATACTACAGTCTTTCCAGCAGTAACTGCGCCGCTTGAATCACCACTAGCGGATTTTTCATCTGATTTTGTTGAATATGCAAATGGAAACAATGAAGTGATAATGACGTAGAACATCCACTGCATAAAAATGGTAGCGTGCGCTCGATATACTTACTCATTGGCCAAAAGTAAATCTGGTCTACCGAGTAACGAAATAAAAAAACAATATTAAGCCAAGCAAAACATAAAAGAAACGCATATATAGTTAATCTAGTGATAACGCACACACACTCCTGGAAGTGAACACAGTCTTGGGTTGGACGAAAACTCGTCTGCTCTTGTAGCATAATAGAAAACACACAAAGGGTTCTGGTCACTCATGAAGTCAAAAGTTAATCGACGTTTTGACAGGAGAAAAAATAGACGCGTAAATACCTGTAGAACGAGGGATTCTTCGCCCGACGCAGGTTGGAACATCTGCTCGCCGGAGATTTCAGAACGTTCAGCTGCCCGACAACTTCGCTGCGGCCTTCAAAGAAAGAAAATGCTGGAATCCCAGGAGAAAAAGCTTCGTGCTCCGCGCCTGAACATTCTGAATTGATGCCAACGTGGTGTTTTTTTATCATGTCGTCCTACTAGCTCAGTCATGTGCAAATGTTGGTCTGTCGACGCGGAATTAACGTCGGCACAATTTCTGCGCCTGTAACAAAGCAGGCCATACTTACTGCTGAGCGAGCACTTGTAGAACTGCGACCTGAAGCACGGGACGAAGCCAGCACTCATGCAAATCGGCGTTCTACCAGCTTGACGGAAACGCAGCGTGTCGAGGATATTCTTGCCTACAGAGAAAGCCGCTGTACGTAGCTTGCGCAGCAACACTAGTATAGCCGCACCGTCGTCAAATAAAGATGATACTATGGTACCGTTGAGCCCCAGTGCGTGAGGATAGAAGCTGCTAGATATGCTCGAGAACGACGAAACGTATGCACCGCTACAGAAGGAGCCTACCAGCAGCCTCCGGACCAAAGTGCAGAAGTTCCTGCACAGTTTCCTTCAATTGGTAATCCCCAACACAAGAAATTACGATTTTTTTATGATCAATGGCTCCGCCCCTGCGATCTACCGCCTATCAAAGTCACACAAGGCGGGTGTATTTCTTTGGCCCGACAGCAGATTTCATTCGCTCCCCACTCTACAGGCTTTCTGGCCACCTGCACCAAGTGCAGAGCACGCAAGCTGGTAACACGACCACACACGTTGCGGACTACATAGAGTTCGTAGAAAGAGATACGGAGATAAGCCATAGTGTGGGCAAATTGTTGGTCTCGTTCGACGTCAAATTATCGTTGGCCAGCCTACCAAATAACTGCAGCAACATACAACGAAGCTCTGAATCTTTTGACATCTTTTGATACGCTGGAACTCTGAGAGCGGCTGCACTTCTCCCTCAGCAACACCTATTTTTTCCACGATTCCCAGATACACAGGCAAGGGACGGTTGTGGGTGCGTAGATATTTGTAACAATATCGAACACGAATATGGTGATTAAAGAGTTAGAGAAAGCGTTACTAGTAAACTTCGCATCTGCGCCCAAAGTGTTCGTAGGTTATGTGGGTGGCTACAATTGCGCAATACACAAGGATCGATGTCGACCGAATTTTGCAAAGCTTCAACACAGTCGAGCCAGATGCGCAGTTCTTCGCACTGGAGAAAGCCAAAAAAGCGCTCTCTCTCGGCGAAATGGCCTGCCGTTCTAACAGCAGCCTCTTATTTACTATTTATCGGTAGAGATAGAAAGATAGAACAATGAAAGGAAAGAAAGGCAGGGGGATTGAACAGAAGAAAAAATACTGTTTGCTAGCTTACAATGGGGAAAGGGCGAGGTAGAAAGATAAGATGATACATCATCATCATCATCATCATCATCATCATCAGCCTGATTAAGCCCACTGCAGGGCAAAGGCCTCTCCCATACTTCTCCAACTACTCCGGTCATGTACTAATTGTAGCCATGTTGTCCCTCCAAACTTCTTAATCTCATCCGCCCACCTAATTTTCTGCCGCCCCCTGCTACGCTTTCCTTCCCTTGGAATCCAGTCCGTTACCCTTAATGACCATCGGTTATCTTCCCTCCTCATTACATGTCCTGCCCATGCCCATTTCTTTTTCTTGATTTCAACTAAGATATCATTAAATAGTGTTTGTTCCCTCACCTAATCTGCTCTTTTCTTATCCCTTAACGTTACACCTATCATTCTTCTTTCCATAGCTCGTTTGATATATATATATATATATATATATATGCAGAGAGAGAGAGAGAGAGAGAGCACACGCAACCGATCATTGCTGTTTTCAGCTAAGCATAACAGTTATCACTTGTCAGTGTTTAGATCAGCTCGTGTAAGTTTTCGTGTTGTCCGCAAGAGCTGCAATAATGTAATGAAGACGCACCAAGACCACATCGTCACCCTTGCAATAGCGCATTCGTAGCCATCCGATGCGAAGGCTTGTGAGGTCGGTATTCTAACATGATTTGTTGTGAAAAATGGCCTGTCGTGGATTAGAAGTATGCGAGCAGCAATTTTGGAGACCTAATTGAATTGTGCCAGAAGTGAATATAACCGAAAATCGAACACTTTTCTAGTAATGTTTTAATAATGTACAGCCTTTTCACCATTACTATAATTACTTTTCACATCCTGGTATTCCCAACAATATGAAGCTTCTGTATTACAGTGCACAATATAAACCGTGGTCTACTAAAACCACAAATGGAGCATTAGGAACAACAAAAATAATGGAGGACGTTTAAGCTTCGTCTTTATGATGATGATGATGTATGGGGTTTCATGGCGCAAGGGCCAGGAATGGCCAAAGAGCGCCATGTCTGTGGTAGTGGGTGTGCAGTGTAACTATGATTACTATGAATTGGTGTGTCGTGGCTGTAAAGGGGCCTTAAAATATACGCTCTAAAATGCGTAAAATCTGTGTAATAAAATTATGGCGATGACGTATGACTTGTACTATGAACATTTAGTTGCATATAAAAACATGATATGATAGCTAAAATATATCAGATTATGAGAAATGCCAGAGCACTACTGCCTCCTTAGAGCCCTTGAAACACAAGGGTCTGGAGGCATGTGCTATACCGTACAACTATCCCAGCGGCATCCTCTAAAGAGAGGAAGCGCTAGGAATGCATAGGGCTAATAACATGTAGGAGCGCATCTCTCAGAAAACCTAGGACTGTGTCTGTGTTAAAAAGCGGTTCTGGGCCGAGGAACATTACTGGATGAAGAGGGATGTGCTGTCTGTAAGCGAAGGAAAAATGTTTCATTCTTTCATATTCGGCTTCCCGACACTCCAGGAGGACGTGGAGTACGGTCAGCCTCTCCCCGCATCTACCACAAGTAGGAGGCTCACTTCCGGTGCGTAGAAAATTATGGGTGCCAAACGTGTGTCCTATTCTGAGACGACAGAATAGGACATCTGTTCGGCGCGATTTTATAGTAGAGGGCCAGAATCCTAACTGCGGTTTTATCAGGTGCAGCTTATTATTTGTTTCCGCGTCCCATATGTGTTGCCAGTGGGCTCGCAGCTTCCTTCGCAAGAAAGGCCTCAGATCTGTGACAGGCACCTCAGCGGTAGGATTAGCGGCTCGCGATGCGATGGACGTGGCCATCTCGTCCGCCAGAACGTTACCCTCAATGCTCCTGTGGCCAGGCACCCAGCATATAATGATACGCTGGTTAGATATGTACGCTTTACACAAGACGGTGTAGAGTTCACTAAGTACAGGATTTTTGTGTGTATAGACTGACATCAAGGCCTTCACGACGCTTAGAGAGTCTGTATAGATCGCTGCTTTTGGAAGTTTTGATTTTCTTATATGCTTCACAGCAGAAAGTAATGCGTAGGCCTCAGCCGTAAATATGCTTGTTTCCGGATGCAGTACGTCGGATTCAGAAAACGATGGGCCGACGGCTGCATAAGATACCCCGGCATTTGACTTGGAAGCGTCTGTGTAGAACTCTGCGCAGGAGTGCTTGTGCTGGAGTTCTAGGAAATGCATTCGGATTTCAGCCTCAGGAGCGTGCTTTGTAACTTTTATAAAGGATATGTCACATTGTATCACCTGCCATTCCCAAGGAGGTAAGAGCTTGGTTAGGTGCATTAAGCGATGCTCGAGGAGCGGGACATGCATTTCATCGCTAAGCTGCTTCACACGCAGCGAGAAAGGCTGTCTTATGGAGGGACGATTGCTGAAAAGTGTAGCGCACGTCATATCGGTAACGTTATGAAAACATGGATGTTCAGGATTGGAGCGTGCTTTAAGGAAATATGTAAAGCTAATGTATGATCTCTGTAGGTAGAGAGACCATTCATTTGATTCCACATATAGACTTTGTATGGGACTCGTTCTGAAAGCGCCAGTGGCCAGTCGGATTCCCAGATGGTGGACTGGGTCTAGCATCTTTAGCGCGCTCGGGGCGGCAGAGTTATACACAACGGCACCATAATCCAATCGAGACCGAATTAGGCTCTTGTATATGTTCATTAAACACTTCCTATCACTACCCCATGTAGTCTGGGATAGAAGTTTCAATAAGTTCATTGTTTTCAGACACTTTTCTTTAAGATGTTTAATGTGTGGGACGAAAGTAAGTTTATTGTCGAGTATAACACCTAGAAATTTGTGCTCTTTGTTTACAGGTATCTGATGTCCACACATTTCCAAGCAAGGATCCGGGACCAGGCCTCTCTTCCTTGTGAACAGCACACAAGAACTCTTTTGAGGATTGATTTTAAAACCATTTTTCTCTGCCCACCCTGACACCTTATTCAAACCATGCTGTACCTGTCTCTCGCATACTGCGAGGTTACAGGATTTGAAGCCTATTTGAATGTCATCCACATAGACGGAATACAAAATGGCCGGGGGTAAGGAAGCACGAAGCGTTGTCATCTTAACAATAAAAAGTGTGCAACTGAGCACGCCTCCCTGGGGTACACCAGTTTCTTGTGTAAAAGGACGTGACAGCACATTGCCAACTTTCACCCGGAAGGTACGATTGGACAAGTAGCTTTTTATTACGTTGAGCATATTATCATGAATGCCCATTTCCGATAAGTCTCGCAAGATGCCGTATCGCCACGTTGTGTCATACGCCTTTTCCATATCGAGAAATATCGAGAGGAAGAACTGTTTATGTATAAATGCGTCCCGGATATTTGTTTCAATACGTACAAGATGGTCGGTTGTGGAGCGCCCTTCTCGGAAGCCACACTGATAGGGATCAAGCATTTTGTTCTGTTCAAGCAAATGGATCAGTCGCCGATTTATCATTTTTTCAAACACCTTACACATGCAACTTGTGAGGGCTATCGGGCGGTAGCTTGCCACTGATGAAGGATCTTTGCCTTGTTTTAGAACAGGGATCACAATGGCTTCTTTCCATGCGGTCGGAAGGTACCCTGCGTCCCAGATAGTGTTGAAAAGTGTAAGTAGTGTCACTTGCGTGTCATTGTGTAAGTTTTTCAGCATTTCGTACATGATTCTATCAGATCCTGGTGCGGAGCTGTTGCATGCACTCAAGGCAGCTCTCAATTCGGCAATACTGAAAGGACGGTTGTAAGGCTCATTCTCTCGGCTTTTTCTTGTTAAAGGCTTACGTTCTTCTATTTCTTTATATATGAGAAAAGATTGCGAATAATTGTTTGAACTTGACACGCTCTGAAAGTGCTCCGCAAGTGAGTCTGCCTGATCTTGCAGTGTATCGCCTTGTGTATTTACAAGGGGGAGTGAATATGTTTGTCGCCCTCTAATTCTATTTACCCTGTTCCAGACTTTGGCCTCGTCTGTAAACGAGTTAATGCTCGATAAATACTTCTGCCAGCTTTCTCTTCTGGCCAGTCGGCGGGTTCTCCTGCCTTGGGATTTTACTCGCTTAAAGTTGACTAGATTTTCTGCAGTGGGAGAAGCGCGCAGGAACCCCCACGCTTTGTTTTGTTTCTTACGAGCGATCCTGCAGTCTTCGTTCCACCACGGGACCCGCCGTTTACATGCCAAGCCTTGTGCTTCTGATATGCATTTAGATGCCATGTCTATAATGAAGCCTGTGAGATACTGCACAGCAGCATCAATTCCTAAACAAGACATGTCATTCCATGAGATATTAGTTAAGTTTCGGAACTTCTCCCAGTCGGCTGTATCGATCCTCCACCTAGGAGCCTGTGGTAGACATTCTTTTTCTTTATGTGTTTTTAGCAGTATGGGGAAGTGGTCGCTTCCGTACGGATTCTTGGTGACCTCCCATTCGAGTTCAGACAGCATACAAGGGGAAACTAAGCTGAGGTCAATTGAAGAAAATGTTCTGTTTGCGACAGAATAATATGTGGGTGTCTTCTTATTCAGCAGACACGCACCGGACGAAAAAAGGAACTGTTCAACGAGGCGACCTCGCGCATCGATACGAGAGTCTCCCCACAGGCTGCTGTGCGCATTGAAATCCCCAAGCACAACGTAAGGTTCAGGCAATTCGTCTATGAAGGACAGAAATTCATGTTTAGTTAATTTGTAATGGGGGGGTATGTAGAGCGAGCAGACAGTGATAAGTTTGTTGAGGAGAACAGCACGAACCGCCACTGCCTCAAGGGGCGTTTGTAGCTACAAACGTTTACACGCTATGCCTTTCTGAATAACAATGGCAACACCGCCCGATGATGCGAGAGCATCATCGCGATCTCTGCGAAACGTAACATACTGTACCAGGAAATTTGTGTGTTTAGATTTTAAGTGTGTTTCCTGTAGACACAGCACTTTTGGATTGTGTTTGTGGATGAGTTCCTGCACGTCATCAAGGTTTCTAAGAAGGCCTCTGACGTTCCATTGAATTATTTGTGTATCCATATTGGAGGTCAATAAGTGCTGTGTGTACAGAAACAGAAGTAGAGATTATGGAAATTACAGAGATTAAATTACAGAGCCCTTTCGAGGCCCTGTAACGGGAGTTCTGCCCTTTCTGGAGCGTTCGAGGGAGCCTCGCCGCTCCTTAGGCGCTTGATGCGCCTTGAGGATAGGTGTAGTGTCCATTGCCTCTTGTGAGGCGCCGGACACGTGCTCTTGCGAGCGAGAAGTCACCAGGGAGAGTCCCGCCTTGGAGGGCAAGACCCCTGCGCCCACCAGCCCGGAGGTCGATGGGGCTCCCTGGGGGATTTGGCTGCGCCGGCTGTTGCCAGCGCTGGATGGGACCTGGGAGGTTGAGGCAGCCTCGGCTGCGCCCACCTTCGGGGTCGATGGTCCCTTCTCCTCGGTTGGCGGAGCAGCGCTAGCTTCAACCGCCGCGGGGGCAGACGGCGTAACTGGCGACTCACTGACTGTGGGTCGGACAGCCGCCGGAAGCCTTTGTGTCGCTGCCCCCTGACGCGTCACATCGGCAAAGCTTTTCTTGGGCAGGTATGAAACCCGCCTGCGTGCCTCTTTGAAAGATATGTTTTCTTTAACCTTGATTGTAACTATTTCTTTTTCTTTTTTCCATGATGGACAGGACCGCGAGTACGCGGCATGTTCCCCATCACAGTTCACGCAGTGGAGAGAGTTTTCACAAGCTTCAGAGGTGTGTTCGTGGGCACTGCATTTCGCACAGGTTTGGCGGCCTCGGCAGCTCTGCGAGCTGTGGCCGAAACGTTGGCATTTGAAGCATCTCAGGGGGTTTGGCACATATGGCCTAACACGAAGCTTGATGTACCCGGCCTCTATAGACTCGGGCAGATTACTTGAGCCGAAAGTCAATATAAGGTGTTTTGTCTTGATTTCTTTGCTGTCACGCCTGATCTTAATTCTTTTAACATTGATAACATTCTGGTCACTGAAGCCCTCCAAGAGTTCATCCTCAGTGAGCTCCAGCAAGTCATCGTCCGAGACAACACCGCGGCTGGTGTTCATCGTACGGTGCGGGGTTGCAATTACTTGGGTTTCCCCAAACGACACTAGTTTTGTCAATTTCTCATATTGTTTCTGATCGCGGAGCTCCAAGAGGAGATCACCGCTTGCCATCCTCGACGCCTTATAACCTGGACCAAAGACTTCAGTCAATGTCTTAGAAACAAGGAATGGTGAGATAGTTCGCACTGGTTTAGCTGGTTTTTCAGAGTGGATCACGTGAAAACGAGGGAAGGATTCTTTTTGCCGACCAAAAAACTGGAATAAATCATCGGTGCGCCCTCTTTTCTGAGGGCGATCAGGAAGTGGAGGGAAGGATGTTGCCATAAAGGAATTGAATTTTCGGCAATAACGCCAGCCACCCACCATGGAGTCCTACAAGGGGACGCTACAGAGACTGTAAGAACAGGTCCTGTAAACGCCAGCTGTACGTCATCACTATAACCAAATATGAAATAACCTAGGTTGGTTAATCACACAAGGTTAACCCTTGCTGCCTGGAAACTATGGAAGTAAGCGGAAGGAAGGAGAAGACAGGAAAGATGAAAAGTGAGAGAAAGACGAAGGCTGGAGGGAGAGAGAGAAAGGAAAAGGCAACTACCGATTTCCCCCGGGTGGGTCAGTCCGGGGGTGCCGTCTACGTGAAGCAGAGGCCAAAGAGGTGTGTTGCCTCCGCCGGGGGGCCTTAAAGGTCCGAACACCCGGCATCGGCTCAACCCCCAGGATCCCCCTTTCCCCGGACACGGCTAAGCCGCGCACGGTTAGACGCGGGAGGGTCCAACCCTCGTGTGCTCGGGTACGTGGTGTCGCAACACACCAAACGCCTGCTTGCGCAGACGCCCCTGCGGGGAAGCTTCGTCTTTAAGAGGAAGCTTTAGCTTGAGTGCTCCTATCTAGATACATGTAAAAGGAGAATTCGTTTTTCTCGGCAACCACTGCACCAAATGTGACGAGGTTTGTTGCATTTAAAAGAAAATCTTAAAATCTAGTGACTGTTGGTTTCGAATTCTTGAGTTAGGTCATCAATATTTTATTAAAAATAGGCGAAAATAGAAAACTTTCAAAAAATGAAATTATCAAGTTTACAACTCTGTAACTCAACAACGAAAAAAGATAATACAATTCTTTGAATTTCATCTAATAGTACGTCTAAAGCGGACAAAACTGATATGTTACACATGAATATCAAAAAATTTAGTAATATGGAAATACAGCTTTTGCAGAACCCCTGTAACCAACATAACAAATTCACGTAAGATGTAAAATGACATATCGAATTTGTCCGCTTTGAATGATCTAATGGACGCCGTTTACAGAACCGTTATATCTGTCTTTGATGCAGAGCCATGAATTTGTAAACTTTTTTAACAGGGATAAGCGGGCTAGTTGGTGGTCGTTATTGGAATGCATCATGTAACCGCAAAAAAACAAGGGACAAAGAAGGAACACACAAGACGCCTGTCTTGTGTGTTCCTTCTTTGTCCCTTGTTTTTGTGCGGTTACATGATGCATTCGAAATTTGTAAACTTCGTGCTTCTATTTTTTTTCAAACGGTCTAATATTTGAAAATCTTGTTAACAAAATTCAGGCCCTAAATCGAAATTCCGCATCCAACAGTCACTAGAATTTAGAGAATTTAGCTTTCTCTCTCAAATGCAACAAACTTCATTAAAATTGGTGCAGGGGTTATCTCGCAAAAATGTTTTTGCGTTTTACATGTATTTGAATAGGCTGCGTGAGAGTTGGGCCCGAGCTAAAGCTTCCTCTTAAGAGTGGAATGCGATAGGATTCAAATATCCCTGACTGCTTCTCATGCTTCCCGGAAACTGCAGCGTATATAATCGTCATGTTTACCGGGAAACGCTGGCGGCGAACGCTATGCACGAAGGCGGGCTTTCTGGTAGAAACACGACCTCTTGCGTGGGTCCCAATGCGGCGGAGGCGAGCGCCATCTGGGGATGTTGCAAGGTACGAGGCGCGCCGATTCGTGGGCTTTCTGATATTGGTGCGCAGGCGCGCGCAAATGGCGGACGCCGTGGCCGGTCTATGAATGGTAGAAACGCTGGAAAAGGGCTTCGTCAGAACTTTCGCGCGACAGAATTATGTTTTCTTGTATATTCAAATTACAGCCCCATGCTATCATGTCCGTAGGTTGTGTGCAAGTCTTTTTTCTGCGTATTTTGACTTGAGAAAGTCAATTAGTTCAAAGCTTCCTTGAGCCACATGGACGGCCTGGACGCCGGATTTTCTGCGATAGGGGGTCTTAAGGTTATCGCATCATAATTTAAGCAGATAGCTCACAAACTCTGGGTGCTTGGAGAATACGCGATCCTGCATATCCCATAAAGTTTATAAAGGCAACTTCGTGGACCAATTAATATCTGCGTGTACTGTCATGACGAGGCACGCGTGGTACCTGCAGCGAGGGCACAGGTAAAGAATTAAGCTCATTTGCACTAGCTCGATGTTTCGCGGCAGATGGGGCCGCTATTGTATAAACTGTGTTGCAATAAAACATTCTAATTGAGTTCAGTGAGAGGAAAGAGTTTCGGAAACTCTAACAGTACCAAGGAATACGTACTGCTGAACATTCTGTTGCATGTGATCGTGTTTAGCTGGTAAAGTCTGGCTGTCTGAGAGGCGCTGCGTATTCTGGTACGCTGTGTGCAGTGAGGATGGGGGAGAAGTTAGTTCTCATTTTTGCTTCAATTTTTGTTTGATTGTGTACAGTCGACGGTGTGAAGCAGCTCAAAACTATTCGAAAAATATTCTGATTTGCGAATAGTTATTATTCGATTCGAGGACCGAATCTAATAAGACAGTATTCAATTCCTTATTGGAAAGTTTTGAATATTCGCACAGCCTTATCATCGACAGGAGCTAGCTCTGTCACGAGCGTTTGTCTCTCAACATTGTATCGAACACAGCCGCACAAGGTCTGTTCAATTGTCTCCTCGAGATCATAATCATCGCAGACAGCATTGTGAGCCATTGCAACGGGCAAGGAAAATGATTTTGTAAAGGCTTCTCCTTGCCGAAGTCAACGCAGCAGAGTAGCATGGCATAGGCGGAGTCCTAGTGGGATGCAAAGGCAAAGCGAGGTGTCCAGGCGGTGCAGTTGGCTGTTTTCAAAACTTCGTGTCTGGCACATGGACAGCGTGTTGACTCGTGTCACTATGCAAATTATTCTAGCTGCATCCGAGTGGGACAATTGTGTCCGTTCTCGTGGCCCGTCTTTACGGGTTGTCCGAGCAGTATTACCCATAATGTCGCAGTGGCTTGCTGCCACTGAATCAGGATGTGATGCCCTTTCTCGATCAAGGTATGAGTCATCTCCTTGATCTCTAACATCAGTTGTTCGTGTAGTCTCGTTTATCGGAAGCATTATCTTGAGTTGGCGTCTTGCAACCCAGTCGGCTGCAAGACTTCCTTTGCATAACCCGTAGTGACATGAGCAACGCACACATGTTACGACCAAGGTGAACTTCATAAAAAAAGAGTTACGGACGATATGCCAGAAACTCTCGGCGACTGGATACCGCGCTGCTTTAGCTCTGTAGGATGGGGAGCCGGTCGTCAATTCCCAACCAACAGACAAAAATTTGGGCGTCACTTAACCTTCGCCTTTAAGGGTCCTGCTGTTAACAGCGCAAAATGTAGACAAGAGACGAGACAAGAAGACACCACAAGCGCTGTGGTGTCTTCTTGTCTCGTCTCTTGTCTACATTTTTCGCTGTTAACAGCTGGATGGAAAACCAACAAGCCCAAGCTGCTATTCTAGCGAAATGCCTTTAAGGGTGGAACGCGATAGCATTCAAAGATCCCTGACTGCTTCTGACGCTTCCCGGCAACTGGAGAATCAACCCTAATGTTTACCGGGAAACGCTGGCCGCAAGCGCTCTCTGGTAGCAACGCGGCTTCTTGAGTGGGCCACGATGCGGGGGAGGCGAGCACCATCTGGAAGTATTGCAAGGAATCGGGAACGTCGCTCGGTGGCCCGCGAGATACAAGCACGCCGACGCGTGCAACTGGCGGAAGGCGTGGCCGGTCTATGAATGGTATAGACGCTGGAAAAGGGGCTGGTTTTGAGTTTTCGCGCAACAGAATTGTGTTTTCTCGCATAGTCAAATATTACAATCCGACGTTACCATGTCTAGGTTGTGTGTAAGTCATACTTTACGATTTTTCGACGTATTTTAGCATGAGAACTTCAATTAGGTCAGAGACTTCCTTGCGCCTAATGGAGGGCCTGGGTATGAATTGTTCGAAATCTTTTTTTTTTCTGAAACAGCGTCTGACGCCGGATTTTTTGTGACACGGGGCCCTTAGCGCGATCGCGTTAGAAGGGTGTACCAGAAACGCACCGGTATCCCATAGAAGCATGCCCGCAACGAGCGAAGCTTAGTCGCACGTCTTTGCCAGGTATGATCTGTCTGTTGCACTCTTGACTTCGTACAAGCTCCCCCACAAGCTTGTCAAAGTAAAGGATCGCTTATAAGAATAACATTTTCTATGGGTTGTATGCAAAACTACCTGTGCCGATGGCATCTACAGCTACAACGGTGAAATCGGCAATATTTCCGGACAACTGAACGAGCACACACGTGGCGTCGATAAGAACAATCATCTTAATAAAGGGAAATTAGGAAACGCGGTGGTCCCGGGTTTGAGTCCCGGACCAGGACGAATTTTTCTTTAACTGTGAGGCTTTTCTTTTGAGGAACCCGTATGGGTTTTTTTTGTAGCAATTGCTACGAACGGGTGGATGTCTCATTTTCCCTTTATTAATTACTTCACTCCACCTTGTTGGTTTCTGCAGAACTATTACGTCAGAACAATCATCTGTTTAACGCTCGGTTCCGTACCATGGTGGCTGTATGCCTATGCAGCTGGAATGGAAAAAAAAGAACACTGGTGTGGAGCAATTTGGATACACGCTGAGAAATATAGATGGTCAAAATAAATGAGAAACCCTCGACTACTGCACCCTTCACAAGCCAATACGCAGTTTCGGGTATTTAAATCCCGCAATTTAACTTAGTACGAGAAAGAGAAGAGCGTGGTTGTGGCCCGTTCTGTTCGTTACCCGCAGCAGTCATACCCTGCATGAAATTATTCACTGCATACAAGTGCGAAGTTCGGCAAGGAACAATCCGAAGCGTATGTCCAGTAGCTTGAGTTGCTTTCTCAGAAAGTCCATCATGTCTGTCAGCCTGGTGCAAGTGGCACGGTCTGAAGTGCACCTGCGCAAATCCTGTGCGCACATGAACACGGTTCGCCACGGTGAGACACGCATGGCCCGGTCAGTCGCGATTACCACGGGTTACACAATGCAAAGTGCCGTTCTGTATTTACAAGTTCATTCTGGTTTCTAAAGCGACGAAAGCACCGAAATGTGGCCTCTTCCAGCATAGGTGACATCTGAGCCCCAGTTGCGCGACTGCAGTTAGCTGCAATAAGGAAATGCCATGAGAATCAAACGAATGAAGCACCTCCTAGTTATACGGGGTGTCCTTTTTTCTATAGGCACTAAATTTTAAAGAATTGCCGGTGCCAGACTGCGCAATTCTAACCCTTGACATAAATTAGTCGATGAGTAATTATGTCTAATTAGATAATTAACATAATTACCCTAAATAGCTTTCAATTATTTACCTTACGGCACATATTTCAATTCACAAATTGTAGCCGGTGAGTTCGCAAGGCATATCCACTTGGAACGAATTCTCAGAACTACGCCAGTTTCGAGATATTAATTTTCAAAGTACCCGACAAAATGCATTGGTGTTCCAGCTACTTCTGTCTTTTAATGCACAAAACTGCATTTTCTTAAAACGATAGTAAGTGGAACAACACTGAATTTTAGCACAAGTTTGACGGCGCATATATCGAAACCGGTGCCATCCTCCAAATTCATTCGAAGTCGATATGCTTTGCATACTCACTAGCTACAATTCGTAGATTGAAATATGTACCGTAAAGTGACTAATTAAAAAGTTATTTAGCGTATTTATGTTAATTGTTAAGTTAAACGTTTTTATTTTTCGCAGAAGTAACGGTCGCCTCATCGAGTAATTTAGATGAAGGGTTAAAATTGTGCTATCTGCAACGGCCAACTTTTGAATATGTGGTGCTGTGAAAAAAAAAAAATAAGGCACCCTGTATATCATCCCGCCTTGACCACAATCTAAGTATTTGTGTTTCTTCTTGCAGAACAAAATAATTCCATGACTTCTTTACTCTGTGAAGAAGTCTGGACTGGAACCGCCTTCCTGCTTCCGTCGTCATCATTCCGATCACCCAAATCTTGAAAACAGCAGCACATAACTTCATTTTGTATCCATGTTAAGTCATGCATATATTTTGTTAGAACCCGCCCTTTTGACGTGAAAGGAATGAATGAATTATCTTATTCAGAAAAGGGAGGAACGAATATCACTAGTGGGGGAGGACGGAGATACGAAAGGAAATAAACGCGAGCTGTACCTCGGGGTTGAGCCCTCCGCATACACTCAAATAAGCCCAGATGCTCGAAGTGAACAACGAATGCTGCCGTCGATGGAAGTTACGTGTTCTGCGTAACTGCAGCCCCTACCTGCGAGATCGTCTGAAGGCCACGCTACCTTTACTGCGCAACTTGCAGCACGGCACCACCGGCGAGTTGCATGCTGCGAAGGCGCTTTTAGTGTTTCTTCTCGAGATATTCCTGTGTACATGAGACTTCGTGAACATCTTTACTTTGTGAGTGCGTGTCTCTGGCTGAGTTTTCAGGTTGTGCACGCTTGGTTGATCGCGGGGGATACCATCTCTGCTCTGATCCAGCACATGGGTTATACGTGGTATGAAGGAAATATTTTTGCTGCGAATTAAGACACCCACAAAAAGAAGAAACATAGACGACGGCAAGGAGGCACGGGAGACGCGCCATCGCCCATGTTTCTTCCTTTAGCGTGTGCCTTAATTTGCAGCAAAAATATGTCCTTCAGCAAACACCAGCTAGGCCAGCAAACAGTTCTGTTGAAACATACGTGGTATGCTAGGAGGCCAGCCAGGCTAGCACGGGTAGAGGAGAGAGAAAGGCAAAGGAAAGACAGGGCGGTTAACCAGAGATTATCTCCGGTTGGCTACCCTGTAATGGTGGAGGGGAAAGGGGATGAGATAGGTGAGAGAGAGGAAAGGATAAAAATAAATAAATAAATAAAGAAACTATACACACACAAACGTACACACGAACTGTTTCTGTAGGCACCGTCACGCAGCCCGCAAAGGGGTTTCTAGTGTTACGCAGTGTCAGCGTAGAATCCTGCATCACACAGCGTACAGCCACAATTTGTCAGAAAGTCATGTGCCTTTTAAGTACCGCAGCAGCGCCTTGATAGCGGATCGCGCTGATGTTCGTGTAGGCCAGTTTCCAGGGATATTGTTTTCTGGCATAGGGCGCTTGTCCAGTTTGTCTGAGGTGGCTGAGAGGACTGCTCTTTGCGGGTTGAAACGAGGGCACTGACAAAGAAGGTGCGCGATTGTTTCATTGCATCCGCAGAAGTCACAAAGTGGGCTGTTGGCCATTCCGATAGGAAAGTAGTACGCATTTGAAAATGCTACTCCAAGCCATACACGGACAAGAAGGGTGCAGTCACGTCATGGAAGCTCGGGCGGATAACGGAGCTGTAAATCGGGGTCCAAAGTATAAAGGCGTGCACTTGTAAACTCGGATGACTTCCACTGAGCTAATGTGAGGTCACGCGGAAGTGTGGAAAGTCTTTTCGCTGCATCGGCTCTCGAAAAAGGAATGGCAGCGCAGCTGACACCGCCATGGACAGATCGGGCCGCTGCGTCTGCTCGGTCATTGCCACGTATGCCACAGTGACTAGGCAACCACTGATATATTATATCGTGTCTTTCGTCAACTAATCGATGGTGGAATTCTCTGATTTCTGCGACGAGCTGCTCATGTGATCCATGGCGCAGTGCTGAGAGTACACTCTGTAGGGCTGCCTTGGAATCACATAAGATTGACCATGCATGGGGTGTTTCCTCCTGAATTAAATGAAGAGCCGCAAGCAGGGCTACCAGTTCAGCAGCTGTCGTTGATGATACATGTGACCTATTTAGCTGTATATTGACGGATATTTTCAATAAAGTCAGCATATAAATAATAGGCCTACCGAAAACAAATACACGGTCTCAAACTGTTTACAATTATGGGGCTTTACATGCCAAAACCACTTTCTGATTATGAGGCACGCCGTAGTGGAGGAGCCTGGAAATTTCGACGACCTGGGGCTCTTTAACGTTCACCTAGTCTAAGTTCACGGGTGTTTTCGCATTTTGCTCCTATCGAAATGCGGTCGCCGCGGCCGGGATTCGATCCAGCGACCTCGTGCTCAGCAGCCCAACACCATAGCCACTGAGTCACCACGGCGGGTGAAATTTTTAAAGCATAGCTGAAATTAAATGGGAGGGGTTATACTCGCTAACGATTCCTTCGAATGCCACAGCGTTCGAGTAATTGCAAGCTTTCGCAATTACTCCGTTTTTTCAAGTACGTTCTATTTTGTTGTGAAGTAGAAAGCCTACAATTCGGTATGTATAAACTTGCAGTGGCTTCCTTGAAAAGTGAGCAGAAATATTTTAAACAGAATTTTACGATCTGAGCGCGTTGGGTATCTCGGAGGCCATGCATTAATGCATCATTACGTTCACCGTGGCCCCATTCGTTTGCACAAGGTGGTTCCAGTTTTGAACACGGGCTAAGTGAAAAAAAATTACTCTCTCATCCAAATAAAGGTCATCAGAAGATCATAAAATACCTTCTAAGGAAATATTATATTGTATACAACCCAATAAATCTCCCTACACGAATTTTTGTTTATGTGACGCTACACAGATTAGTTGCATTGTTTCACCATCGAGCGATGCCACGTGTCATGCCTGATCTGCTTTCAGAGCCAAATTAAAATATATATTTCCTCCTGTATGGGACACAAGCGTGCTTGTTTCCGTCAATGCAACAGACAATCTCCTTATTGCCGCCACGATCCAAAGACATCAAAACACTATCCTTCACGATTGTGTGTCAGGTGAAGCATTTCTGAAAGGTACAGACGACGCGTATGTGTGCAAAGAATGGCAACGATTGTATAATGACGATGGTGGGACGACGATGGCGTGACGACAGTGGGTTGACAGCAGTGCAATCGCTACGCCAAAATCACGACGATATAGAGTGACCAAGACGGCATGATGGCGACTTTGTGATGACGAAGTGATGTGGACAATGGCGTACGGCAATGGTATGGTGACGACAACGTGACAAAGCGGTGACAGCGACAGAGTAAAACATGGCGCAAAGGTGACGATGACGTGACATAGAAAGAACGATTCTAATTCTATGCAGGCGCTGTAATGACGACATCACGAAGACAGCATGACAACGACGGCTGGTTAGTGTTGCAGCTTACGTCTGCGCTTAGGCGCATCACCTGCCAACGCGGGCCTCCTTGATTCACATTATATCCAGTGTTTGCTTGCACTATGTGCGGCGGCTTTCTGTTCTGTATTCTTTTCAGGATCGGCCTACATCTTCACGAGACAAAATCGACACGTCCTTGAACCTGACTTCGCTTCGACTAGGCAAAGAAATGCTTGTCATTTAGCATTAGAAAGCACGTGATGAATAAATAAGAAATAAAACCTTATGAACGGCAGAGGGTAAAGGTCGTCCTTGGTGCACGATGATGATGATGAAAACATTTTTTTTTATTGAGAGGTCAGTTAAATTAATAAAGAAAGCAACAAAATCCCAATAAAGAAGGGCGTCAGGCAAGGAGATACGATTTATCCAATGCTATTCACAGCGTCTTTAGAGGAGGTATTCATATACCTGGATTGGGTAGAATTGGGGATAAGATTTAATGGACAATACCTTAGTAACTTGCGATGTGCTGATGATATTGCTATATTGCTATATTGATATTGCTTAGTAACTCAGAGGACCAATTGCAATTCATGCTCACTGACCTGGAGAGGCAAAGTAGAAGGGTGGGTCTAAAAATTTATCTGCAGAAAACTAAAGTAATGTTTACCAGTCTCGGAGGACAACAGCAGCTCACAATAGGTAGCGAGACACTGGAAGTAGTAAGGGAATAAACCTACTTAGGGGAAGTAGTGACCGCGGATCCGGATTATGAGACTGAAATAATCAGAAGAATGAGAATGGGCTGGGGTGCATTTCGCAGGCGTTCTCAGATCATGAACAGCAGGTTGCCGTTATCCCTCAAACGAAAAGCGTATAACAGCTGTGTCTTATCAGTACTCACCAAGGGGCAGAAACCTGGAGGCTTACGAAAAGGGTTCTGCTTAAATTGAGGACGACGCAACGAGCTACGGAAGGAAGAACGATGGGTTAACATTAAGGGATAAGAAAAGAGCAGATTGGGCGAGAGGACAAACGCGAGTTAATGACATCTTAGTTAAAATCAAGAAAAAGAAATAGGCATCGGCAGGACATGTAATTAGGAGGGAAGATAACCGATGGTCATTAAGGGTTACGGACTGGATTCCAAGGGAAGGGAAGCGTAGCAGGGGGCGGCAGAAAGTTAGGTGGGCGGATGAGATTAAGAAGTTTGCAGGGATCACATGGCCACAACTAGCACATGACTGGGGTAGTTGGAGCAGTATGGGAGAGGCCTTTGCCCTGCAGTGGGCTTAGTCGGGCTGATGATGATGATGATGATTATGAAGAAGTTAAATTTGTGCAGGAGCCACAAGCCCGAGGCTCGTATGGTGTCTTCGACGATGGTCCATGCCCGTCGAATCAGAGCCCGGTGGACCTCGGAGGTGCCGTCGCGAAGGACGCCTTCGCACTGCCCTTTGGAGCGGGAACAGTGGGAGGGCGTCCTTCGCGACGGCCCCTCCGAGGTGCACGAGACATTGTCTTGTGCAGCGGGATGCAAAGAAAGGCCCGGACTCTTCTGAACGGGGTGCGAGGAATGCCTGCATGGAGTGGAGTCACGTGAGTGGCATAGCTACATGTACTTGGGGCAGCTAGGAATTCTCTCTTTCGCGAATGTTGCCAGCTGTTGTGCTTTCGCTCCTAAGAATTAATCAAATAAATAGACGCTCAGGTCAGTATGTGCAGAAGCCGAATGGATACCTGTAGTGTGGAAATGGATATTGATACCACTAAGGCCAAATTGACATGAATTGCTCGTAAGTGTGATTTAGAAGGCCCCGGAGAAGCCCTTGCAATTTCACATTTCTCGTACGGACTTCACGATCTCGCATATCATAAAATATCATCTCTTTACAGTAAAGATCCGTCACGGGCCGCTAGCCAAAATTAACAAAATATGGCGCAGATTTTACATCCATTCGGTTGAACAGAGCTTCAACATCTCATCACGTAATGAAGAAAAGTAATATTCCATACCGCTAGTGAAGTTGTCAATTGAACGCTTCACAACTGGATTGCGAGCATTTCAACAATGCGTTAACCTGACTGCGTCTGGTCATGTTATTGTATATGGTTATCCGGAAGGCACATTGCTCGTGGCAGATGGTTGGCACGAACGTGCTCGAACACGAAGGGACAAAGCCACGCATTGACATAAAGCTGCCTGACGGTGCGAGCAGTTCACGCGGCGCAGCTACGGCACACACTGTCAGTTTCCGCTATCGTCTCTGGAAAATGCCGCGTGTCATTGGATGGCAGTGATGGTGGGCAGACCAATGAGAAGCTGATGTCGGAGGGTGGCGATGACCGATCGGCTCCTCTGGGGGCTTTTGCCCATTCCAATCGGCAGGGAGCGAAGTACAGCGAGAGCAGCACTGCGCGGCTCTCTTTGTGCCGAGTAATAGCCGCTCCGTGGTGTGTGCAGGAGGTGGGCTCGCTGAAAGGAGGGCAAGTTTATTTACCGGCAGTTTATACTGTTTTCAAGCCACAGCTTCGAGGCGCTAGTGATTTCTCATCGTTAGAAAAGAATGCGCCCGACCTCGACGTCCCCGCCGTTTTGTGCCGAAGTCGTCTCTGTTGGACTCTCCTCTGGAACCGCCGCTTCTTCCCGCTGTGCACAGGGCATCACGCACCATCCATCGCCGCCCCTGCGTGAAAGAGCCAGAGATTTCACGTTTTCCGCCGTAGAACAGACGTCCTCGTGTCATAGTCCTACACAAGGAAGAGAGCGACTGGAGAGAACGGCCAAGGCTGAACTTCTCCCTTTCGATGCAAATTGCAGCAAAGGCACACCTATGTATTTCATGCACGTATTGTCGGCACCTCTATAGTCTGCACTGCGCGTTATATCTTCTGATTTTCTCTTGTCGAGTGCGAGCCGAAGTGTTAATATTCTAGCATAGAAAAAGAAAAAAAAATGCGACCAGGAAACTGACTGGCAGAGTTGTAGTATAAGGCATACTGTTACCAAGCAGTAAACTTATTTAACGCCGTAGCTTCAGACCGACTATAAAGATGATTGTTAAAGCGAGAGCAAACAATACGGCCGTCGCTCCGGCCGCTAAATAAAACTTGCTTATGCCTGCTGAAAGGCTTGACGGGAGCCTAAAGGTGATGCTGAAATCAATGTCAGAGCGCAATCTGCAAAGCCCGCCAAGTCTCCTGATTTAAGAGCAGTCCTCGAAACTGCGCATTCAAAGTTGAAAAACGCGGCGTACGGTTCCAAGGGAGTCTAGCATTTCTGGTCTTTTTATTTTATTTCCACTCACTACTCGAGTCGAGATCCCTTTTGTCAGCGCTTCCTCTCAGCTTCGCTGCGCGCATTCTTCCCCGGGTGGCTCCCCCTATTTCTCAGCATCGATCCCCTGCCCACTGCAGGATGAGGGCTGCCTCCTTTACGTAGCGGGCAGCCCCGGTATACACTCCTCGGGCGGGCCGTAACAAAGATCTCATGGTCTTTCGCGCTTCGATTTCAAGCGCCGGCTTCGAGGCGGTCGTCACCCAGAAGAAAGCGTTCTGCCGTCCCCGCATCCTCTCCAACCTTTTGACTTTCCTGACGAATGAAAAGCCGAGGAACGGTCGAGGGATGCGCCGGGCCCCCAAGGGAGACGCTCTCCCCAGATATTGAACTCGCAGATGGCGGAAAATGAGACGTCATTTATGGTTTCGCGGCAGTGCCTGCCTGGTGCTGGATGGTTCGTTCAGAGAGAAATCGTCAAAGAATATAAGCAACAAAATAATGTTTTTGAAATGCTTCCTCGAAAGCGCGACTGCCATCATTTAAGCAGCACTGCCGATTAAGTGCAGGCGATGTAGCAGGCCAAATAAAGTAAAGAAAGTAGAACTGACTGTAAAGCCGTGCATGCAGTCACAACAACACCTGCGTTGTTGCTCGAATTTGTTAATGTTAATAAATCATGTTTATTTTCTACGAAAACAATGTGCGTGACCCACAAATAATATTATTTACTGTGACCGTTTCGCAGTTCACACTTTTCAGTCTTACCTCTAGTCACTACATTTACGCATTTGGTATGTTTCCATTCCTTCTATGCTAATCGCATCAACCTCGACATTGATCGTGAGATGGCTTTTGCCAGAACCATTTTTTTCTTCTGTGAACGCTTTGTCATCAAGTGGGGTTAAAGTGGCAAGAACTGCCTGTCTATCATTGTATACAGAAGGGCACTAGATGAGGATACGTTCTAGAGTCTCGTCGCAATCACAAACGCTGCACGAGACACTGTTCATCATGCCGACACGGAAGCAGTAGACGAAACGCTGAACTGATTATAAATTGGAGGATTATGACTCGTGATTTCACCTGTGCCGTATGTAGCGAGAAAAGAATAATTGAAAGACAGGAAGGTTAACTTGGGAATGAGCCCGGTTGACTACCCCGGGCTGGGGGAGGAAAAAATTAAGAGCAGCGGAAGAAACGGAGAGTGTCAAGTAATGTCGTTGAGCGGAAATGTGGGCAGGAAAAAACCCTGTGGTCAGGACAGGCGCTCACAACTTGAAGTTTAATGAAAAGTTTCCAAGGAAGAAGGAGGGGGCGCGAACGCGCAGTCGCAAGGCAGCTACAAGGCTATATTCACATGCAAACGTTCCAAAAATGCTAACGCCTACTGAGGTAATTTATTTCTTTATGCTACTGACGGGACACCAACACACTGATCGCGCAAGTCTCAAGTGTCTATGAGCACGTAAGGCATTCTGAGCGCTGTATCACTCATGAAGCTGACGAACTTAAGTGGCCAACAAAGGTTACTGATGGAGGGCACTGCCTCACCTAACGCGCATAAACATCTCATTGTCAATGTGCAATGTCCTTGTAGCGCAAAAGGTCAACAAAAGCTAAAGAGTACAGTTGTGGTACAATTACTGTTGCTTCAAATCTACAACCAACACGTCGGCGCAGAAGACGTGCACACAGATGGCTCGTGCACCAAAGACCGTCAGGTGTGTGCTTTCACTATGCACCGACGCGACGAGTACAGCGCCAATGACGGCCGAACCCTATATGCGACATTGGAAGCGACAATGCTTACCGCGACTTGCCAGCCTCCATATAAATGGGGAAGTGTGCGCAGATTCAGTGTGCACTTGAGCTGCTTTGCAACGATCAGGCAAGAAGCGCGCACAGTGAAATAACAGCGAAGTTTGCTCAGCTGACGGAAGTTGCGGGAACTCGCGGTCACGAAACTGAATGAATGAATGAATGAATATACGATGTTTAATGGCGCGAGGGCCAGGTGTGGCCAAAGAGCGCCATGCTAGTGTTAATGAGTGCGCAGTGGACTAATGTGTTGTGTGTGAACTTAATGTGACGTGGCTGTAAAAGGCCTGAAAGAGTTGATATTTATTCCATAAAATCTACGTGTAGTAAAATTATGGGAATGATTATTTACATGTTCTATGAACATTAGAATGCATAAAGAAAGAATGATGCAATATATAAAGTCTGTGACGTGCTAAAATTGTCTAGAGCACTACTGCTTCCCCAGAGCCTTTGAAAGCCAAGGGCCTAGAGGCATTTGCTTTACAAAGAAAACTATCGTAGCAGCACCCTCTGGAAAGATGATGCGCTACGAAATTAATGGGCTTGTGACATGGAGCACAACATCTTTCAAAAAGGCGAGGACTGCTTCGGTCTTAAAAAGCGGTTCGTCACCAAGAAACATAGCCGGATGCAGGGGAATACAATAGCGGTATGCAAAAGGGAGATGTTTCCTCCTGTCCCTTTCGGCTTCCCGGCACTCCAGGAAGACATGGAGGATGGCCAACCGCTCGCCAAATCTACCACAGGTTGGAGGCTCGTTACGGTCAAGAGAAAGTTGTGAGTGCCAAATGTGTGTCCTATTCTCAGTCTAGTGAATAGGACATCGGTGCTTCGTATTTTCGCAATTCGGTGCCAGGAACCTAACTTCGGCTTAATTAGGTGAAGCTTACAACTTGTTGCTGCGTCCCACAAGCGTTGCCAGTGGCTTCGGAGTTTGTTTCTTAGGAAAGGCTTCATGTCTGTGGCAGGGACAGCTGCAGAACGAATGCTTTGCGATGCTATTGATTTGGCGATCTCGTCGGCAAGCACATTTCCTTCGATTCCTCTATGACCAGGAACCCAGCATATTACTACATGCCTATGTGATAAGTAGATGTTACATAAGAGTGAGTAGAGTTCATTGAAGACGGGATTCGTATGATTTTGAAAAGAAATGAGTGCTTTTACAAGACTTTACGAGTCTGTGAATATGATGGCTTTGTCAAGTTTCAGTTTCTTTATATGTTTTACTGCACACAGTACTGCGTAGACTTCTGCAGTGAAGATACTTATGTGGTTGAGCACGTCAGATTCAGTAAAAGAGGGACCAACAGCAGCGTAGGATACGCCAGCATGTGATTTTGATGCGTCTGTGTAAAACTCGGAGCAGGAGTACTTCAATTGAAGGTCACGGAAATGCATGGCAATTTCAAGCTCAGGAGCGTGCTTTGTGATCTTTACAAAGGATACGTCACATTCTATCACCTGCCACTGCCAGGGCGGTAATAGCTCAACTGCAGGCATTAGGCGATGTTCGAGAAATGGGACGTCCATTTCTTCGCCAAGTTCTCTTACATGCAGTGAGAAAGGTAATCTCATAGAGGGTCTATTACGAAAAAGTGTTTCACACGTCAAGTCGTTAACGGTTGTGAAACACGGATGTTCCTCATTAGAGCGCACTTTCAGAAAATAGTTAAAGCTGATGTATGTTCTTCGAAAATGGAGTGACCACTCATCGGGCTCGACATACAAACTTTATATACAGGGCTTGTTCTAAATGCGCCAGTGGCCAGGCGGATTCCCAGATGGTGAACGGGGTCTAACATCTTTAGCGCGCTCGGGGCGGCAGAGTGATATACTACAGCACCATAGTCTATTCGTGATCGAACTAGGCTCCTGTAAAGATTCAACAGGCACTTCCAGTCACAACCCCATGTTGTGTGGGATAGGATTTTAAGTAGGTTCATTGTTTTTAGACATTTTGTTTTTAGACATTTTATGTGTGGAATGAAAGTAAGCTTGGAGTCAAGTATAACAACTAGAAATTTGTGCTCTTTGTTCAAAGGAATCTGTTGTCCGCCCAGTTCTAGAAAAGGATCTGGGACCAGGCTTCTCTTTCTTGTGAAGAGAACGCAGGAACTTTTGTGGGGGTTGATTTTAAATCCATTTTGGTCTCCCCACATGGACACCTTGTTCAGGGCCTGCTGTACCTGTCTCTCCCAGACTGTGAGGTTGCAGGACTTGAAACCTATTTGTATATCGTCTACGTAGACGGAATAAAAAAAATAGCTGGTGGTAATGATGCGCGAAGCATGTTCATCTTTACGACAAAGAGCATGCAGCTGAGTACTCCACCCTGGGGTACCCTAGTTTCCTGTATGAATGTACGCGACAGTGCGGTACCTATTTTCACCCGAAACGTACGGTTCTCTAGGTAGCTCTCTGTAATAGTTAACATATTGCCGCGGATGCCCAGCGCCGAAAGGTCGCGCAGGATTCCGCAGGGGATTAGGAACATATGGGCGAACACGCAGCTTGATATACATGGCTTCGATGCACTCGGGCAGAACACTTGTGCCAAAAGTATCAGATGTTTGCTCTGTATTTCCTTATTATCGCGCCTCATCTTAATTCGCTTAACGTTTATGACGTTCTGCTCACTAAAGCCCTCCAAGAGCTCAGCCTCAGTCAGCTCCAAGAGATCATCATCGGAGACTACGCCACGGGTGGTATTCAGGGTACGATGAGGAGTTACTGTTACTTTGGCGTCACCAAATGAAGGCAGATTGGGTAGCTTTTCATATTGTTTCTGGTTGCGGAGCTCCAAGAGGAGATCGCCGCTTGCCATCCTGGATGCTTTGTAACTTGTACCAAAAACTTGGGCAAGAGACTTGGACACGAGGAATGGTGAGACTATTCGCACGGGTTTGTCTGGTGTTTCGGAGTGGACTACATGGAAACTAGGAAAAGTTTCTTTTTGAAGGGCAAAAAATTCAAAGACATCATCGGTGCGCCCCCTCTTGAGGGAGCGATCAGGTAATGGGGGGAAAGAAGAAGCCATAAGAGATTGTAATTTCGGCAGTAACGCCAGCCACCCACCGTGGAGTCCTGAAAGGGGACGTTGCAGGACCTCTGAAACACGGCCTGTAGATTACCACTATAACCAAATATGATATAACCTAGGTTGGCTATTCACACAAGGTTAACCCTTGCTGCCTGGAAAAATTGGAAGTAAGCGGAAGCTAGAAGAAGACAGGAAAGATGAAAAGTGAGAAAAATACGAAGGCTAGAGGGAGAGAGAGACAGGAAAAGGCAACTACCGATTTCCCCCGGGTGGGTCAGTCCGGGGGTGCCGTCTATGTGAAGCAGAGGCCAAAGGGGTGTGCTGCCTCCGCCGGGGGCCTTAAAGGTCCAAACACCCAGCATCAGCTCAACCCCCAGGATCCCCCCTTCCCCAGACACGGCTAAGCCGCGCACGGCTACACGCGGGAGAGTCCAACCCTCGTGTGCTCGGGTACGTGGTGTCGCAACACACCAAGCGCCTGCTGACGCAGACGCCCCTGCGGGGGCTCACGAAACTGACTTTCAGTGGGTTCCCAGTAATACCGGGGTATCGGGGAAATGAACCGGACTGGACGAATTGGCGAAACGTACACACGAACATGGAGAAGAATGCAACATTCCACAGTTCAGCAATGGAGTTCGAAACACATCAGGAAAACTCTCAGCGAGAAGATCTCCTGCGGTATGGCTCGAGGAAGAGCCTGACAGCTCAATGTGGTATGCCGGAGACCCCGAGTTGAAATTGTGGCACACACAAAGACACTTTATGACTTTCATCGTGCAAGCTCTGCGTCGTGCTCGTGTGGACTAGGACATCGCTCGCGTGCTGCTGGACTGGACATTTTATATGCCCTGCAAAGGCAACAGATGCGTTTTAAAATTAAGGTCCTGAAAAATTATATACTGCCTCTTCGGACAATACTTGGACCGTGGCAAGTTAGTGGCCTTGAATGAACCACTTTCACTGTAGGGAAGAAGTACTTCTTTATAAGCACTGACGTGTGCGCGGAATACTATAGGGATGATATTGTTCGGTGACTCGCCTTCGTTTGTTTTTTTCCTTCATTTTGGTAAGCCTATGCGCCCTAAAGCTTTGTTCTTTATATTTTCGATTATTATTATTATTATTATTATTATTATTATTATTATTATTATTATTATTATTATTATTATTATTATGCCAGCACCAAGACCCTCGAGGTTTTTTCTGGGCACCCTAATAAACATATTTGATTGATTGATTGATTAATTGATGATGATTACTGTTTTACACTTAAACTGAGTAGCCGGAGGTGCACTGCTCGTAACACCTCCTGTTAAACCACCCTTAACCCTATACCGAGAAAAAGCGCTAACATTTGACAATTTTATTGAGCATAAGAGATAAATAATTCAGTAAGCTTCACTCGGCGTTTTATTCACGATGTCGACGGAATAATGTTTGTGTCACTGCGCATCCGCAGTCGGGGTTTGTTGATGGCGGGGCCGAGTGGTACGAGGGCGCGTTGGTCGGCAGCCAGGAAGACGAAGCGGCCCAGACGAGCTGCGCGTTTCGTAGCAAATAGGCGCGCTCCGATTCGGCCACCCGTCTGTACGCCGAATCATGGTGACGCAGCCTCAGTGCGGCAGCCTGCTTCCTACATGCTATCACGAAGAAACATTGTTGCCGCGGAAGCTTCCCCATGTGATGAGATAAACATGGCGAAGTGTTTAAGCCAACAAAACATTTCCTCTTCGGCACATACGTTGGAGCTTGCACTTGCTGAGGAAAGCACAAGATTAACTATTGCTGCTGCAGTTGTAGGCAGGACAAAGAACGATGCGACGGAGCTTCAAGGAGGAAATGGCGACGACGCTGTGAACGAACTTGCCATGTCCTTGTAACCGCTATGGGAATGGTTTGCGACGGGTAAGTTTCGCGATGAATAGGATTAAGAAATGTGGCCCCGCGTCGCTAGGCGCAATTCGGAACGCACCCTTTAAGCGGTGGCCGCAAAACGAGGGCTCTTAGATGAGCAAGCAGCGATGCTCCACCAAAATCTACCGTTAATACTTAATGACTCCGCGGAGACGCAAATTTCTCCTCGACGTAGGCGACGTTCGCTCGGAAGCGAGCTTCAAGCAACAGAAGCGAGCCACGTCACAGGACGAGCAGAGACCGCGAGAACGCCACGTTCCCCATTGCGGCCGCAGAGAAAGGCAAGCGGTCTTTAATAATAGCAGGCCGCACAGTCTGCGCGCAGCGCTCGCCTTTATGGGCCCCGTCCTCTCGGAGCGCAGGACGAACCCGACTTGCATCAAACATTCAGGCGCCCGGACGCGCCGCAGACGCGACAGCATCTCGGGCCCCGTCTCGCTGGGTTCGGTGCAGCACGGACGAAGCGGATGCAGCCGTGCGCGTGCGGGGAAGCGTGCGGAGACTATAGTCTCGCCATCAGATGGCGCTGCTCGAAGCTGCAGGCACTCGACACACAGCGTGGGCGGACTGGCGCATTGTCCGACTGGTTGATTGATTGGTGATTGATTATTCGATGGGGTTCCACGTGCCACCTTTAAGGAGTGGCGGTCTTATTTCAGCCCGTACTGGTTTTTATCTCGGCTTTCATGCATGCAATGCTTTTCTGTTTGTCTTCTTTTTCAGTGATCTTTTCTCGCGACGTGATTAGGCTAAAGTGTTGCTATCCATGTTTTTGTGTTGCTCTGAAAGGCTAAACACATTTTATAGCGCTTTTTTCCCCATTGGATTGTGCTCATATTGTGCTCTTGACCATGTTGAAACTGCCGATGCGGGGTTCCTGCTAGCTTGTGCAGCTGTCAAACTAACAACCTTTTTTTGTTTGGCCTTCAGCATCATGTATGCTCTGCGGAATGTTGGGAATAAACTCATTAAAACACCTAACTTCACCGGTGCGCTGAGATGCAAGCGAGAGCTGTGGATCGCCGTGGACCTCCCGTGGCTCTTAACTAGCATCGGAAGGCTGAGCATACAGGTGCTTTTGCATCGAGCCCTCGTCAGAGCAGTGGGAACAGGGCTCGGAATCCGGCCCCGAACCTCGCATTAAACGTCAAAACACGATGTATACGTCGGTCGACCGATGCGGGTCCGTGTGCCGCTCGTTGATCTGAAAGTACTGAAAGTTGGCAGAGTTGGTAGCCAAGAATTAGGACACTCACACGAGAAACGAAACACGAGGCAGGGGATTGTGATTTTCTCAAGCGCTCGCGTGTCTTTTCCTCGCGTCTCGCTTCTTGTGGTGCGCGCTGTAGCTTTCTCGTGGATCTGAAAAGTACTTAGTTCCATATCTTCTAAATGCGCAAAGCTGGCCGCATTTTCCGGTTAGCTCATTCGTTCACTTTCTCGCATTCCCTGTAAGGAGGTGGGTACACTATACTCCACACTATCAACCTCGAATGCTATTTTGCAACTTGAGAACGCTAAACTTACCTCGCAACCTATCAGTGTAGTTCCGTACCTTTAGCCCACTGCACGGAACTACTTGTGCTAAAAACCGGCCTTCGTCTTCCTTGGGGCTTTCTCTAGTTCTTTTTGCACTTGCGCACATGTAGGGTATAATTGCATTAAAATTCAACACGTTCTCATTTCGAAGACAAGGAGTCCGTGTCGATACCCGACTGCTGCGTACGTATGCCGTTCTAAGGTCGTATATTTTAGGAATGCATGCTTCGGAATAAAATAATATGAAACAGCAGTTCGCATTACTTTTCTCGGAGCAAGTTCGAGTGCTGTCCTTACTTTTTGTCCCTCCTAATTAATAGAAGTCGAACCTGAAACAAGGGACGAGCCATAAGATGGTTGAATAACCGCACCGGACTATCATCATCGAAAGAGAATAGTGAGATGAGACAACAGTTCGTCATCTTTTATGAGTTGTTTTCAAACTTGCAGTCTCTTTCCAGACATATTTTTCGTGCATTTGGCTCCTACTATATGTTCGTAATGCCTTTATCCGTTTATGGTGGGTTGAAATTTCATGCCATTCATTTATACACAGCATTGTTTTCTTGCGAGGGCGTAGCAACAGGGCTTAGTAAAAGTGATAATTCAACAAAACAACGCAATGTATATACCTACAATTCCCGCACGCAACATATAAATAATACATAATTCAGGTGCCGTTTATGCTTGACGTTGCCACATTCACAAGCGTAGAGAAGCGATGTTTGCTGGGTCATTTCGACCCAGGAAGACAATGCAGTCTAGTTGGGTGTGACACGTGATTCTCTCGCAGTGCGCACGAAAGATTGAAGGCCCGGCAAGTTCCCGGGCTTGTTTATGCTTTACTGAATTTATCCCTTGCGTAAAAAACAGTTGGAGGGGTCCAGCTTCTAAACTGAAACATTCTGATGTGAATCTTCGCTGCTATAACAATGTTGAACTTTTTACCAGCCTGGCGGTTCGGGTATATATTCGTAATGGTGAGCAGCGGGAACAGAGACGATCAACACTCCAGTCAATATACTTCGCTTGCTAATAGCGTGGGCAGGCTACGCTGCAAGGCGAGAATTATGTCGAGGGAACATGCGCTAGTAAGACCAAGTGAGCCAAGCAGTACAATAAACAGGATGATACTTATTTCAAAACAACTGGACATAACGTGAGTAATAAATCCGTCTTCTCGGAAGTAGTGACTCAAGTGTTGTTTCTTTTGTCATATATCTTACTCAAGGAGATGTTGGTGACGGTGCTGGCTGTGAACCAGGAGTCATCAGAAAGAGAAAGATAGAGAAACGGAGATAGAGAATTGGATGCAACGGATGGAAAAAGCAAACAAACAACCAAGCAAACATACAAAGCCATAGATATTTACAAAAATGGAAAGAAAGAAATTAGAACGGAAAGTCTATACGATAACACAAAGGGCAGTGCCTTGCTATTTGAGGCTCGAGCTGATTGATTAAGGACAAAAACACACCGGAGAAAATATTCTGCACTAGATGACGCATATGTATGCTGTAGCGAAAATTCGGAGACCACTCAGCACATCCTAATGGACTGCGAAGGAATTCACCCAGTGAGAACCGTATACGTAGCGTATACCTTCCAGAAGCGCTTGGGTTAAAAGTGGACGGAATCATCAGTTGGTGAGCCGTCAAGATAAGCAAGAGACGCTTAGAGTCATGGTGGAAAAAATAGCAGAGAAGACCGGATGCGTTACAGGCATATACAGCGGCACAAGGTAGACAGACAAGTTTTGAGGAAGAGAAAGAAGATTAAGGAGATATATACAAAAATACTAGAACGAAAAGCAAATATAGCATACCTGATTAACTCAAGCAGGCTAGGTGACTATTTCTCACTGCCCCGTTTGAGAGGGGATGCGAATAAATCGTCATCATCATCTTCATCATGGATTTGCTTGCGTATATTTTTACTGTGTGCTAATGTGCCATCCCACATGTCAGACTCACCATCTGGAGTATAGCATGCTAAGTGCATCTCTCTCTCCCTCTCTCTCACGTGCAGGACACCGCTGCCTGCATTGCTGCACTCACGGCCAACTTTCTTTGCCAATGAAGGGTAAGCTACAGAGGCAAAGGTGCAGGAGTCAGAGCGCGCTTTTAAGCAAATGCCCCACTTTCACAACTGCCTTAGTTTCGGCTCGACGAGAGAAAAAATAAAACGTTATTTTCAACAGTAAACAAGGACGATATATAGCACTGAGCGCAAAATATGAGGTAATTTCTTGCTTTGTTCTCTTCGGCGATCAGGCAATCGCGAAGCCTTCGCACGTGGGAGCCACGCTAATTCAGTATTGGGCCCGAGGGCCACCACTGTAATCGCTGGCGCTGCAATATCGTTCGTGCGTAGAAAGCTGGATCACATGACATCACCTCGCCGTAGCGAAAGCGGGAGTAGCGAGATTATCCAGCAATTTATTGTCGCTGAACATCATTAATTGCCGTAATAGAGCGGAACAAAGTTGCTCGGGGCTGTCCAAATGCTCATTATTCAGAACCCTCATCAGGACGTACATCGAGACTAAGCCGGTGTTTGCCCTTGTTTTCATTTAGATTGTGACAACAAGATGTTCTCTATACAAAAGCATACTAGCCGGAGATTCTTTCGACAGCCTATAGATCTCTGCTCAAGATTTTGATTTCATTAAGTTAACTTCCTGTAAAAGGTTGTCAAATGTAGTCAAAGATTGCTCAACACCAGCGCTAGTAAGCACTGCTTTGACTATTACACAATACAAGCAGAAAATAAAATTACATACACTTTAGAGTACAAAACTAAAAGATGACAACTGCACACTTCACTTCCTCGTTCCACAATATTTTCTTTCGGCCTCTTATGGGAGAGCTGAGCCCGGGCCGCGTTAAACCTTGCCGGACGTACAAGAGAGTTGTATCCGTCCATTCATTGTGGTGCCCACTACGCTCAGAACATAGTTACAGCAAATCAGGACATTGCATCGTACACACTCTACAATAATAGTAATAATTTATTTGAAAGCATCTTGTACGAACAACAGCGAACGAAATAAGGAAGGAAGCTGGCTGGCAACTGCTGTGAAGTGCCACGTATGTGCTGCATACATAGATGCGCAACACCTGCCTATTCTTCAGATAATATGGGATGGAAACAGAAATTGAAGATCGGAAGACGGAAAGTGGAGAGTTAAAGAAAGAAGACGATGAGCGATCACAAAGACTATAAGGTAGCACGGCATTATTTAGATGTATTAGTTTGAATTTATGCTCCACATTTTACGGATAGTGCACCCATCACCTAGATAACACATACAGAGGGTCAAACTGGGCGCAGACCATGCTGACAGCAAGCATTTGCGTCAAATCACGACGCTTTTGTTTAAGTTGGCGGCTTCCCGCCCATCGCATCACTTAGTTAAGTTTGCGGGAGTGTAGACCGTATAATTGCAGATCGGAAGTGTGATTGCATGCGCACGCGTTGAGACCTGAAAGAGGTCATAAAAGCTGTTACTGAAAACTAATAATAAAGATCTTCTGCTGCTGTCTAGCGACTTTTTTGCAACCCAGAGTAATAGGATGGCATCACGCTTTGACGCAATTCCTCTAGCAGACAACGTCCAATAGTAGACGGCGCCGTCGAGCGGCCCGCGTTGCTTTCGACCACCAGCAACGCACGGCGCGCCTGTGCAATGCACCCGCATGCTGGCACATGTTGTTGGTTCACGAGCGGTATGGCTTCTAAAAAAAAGAAAAACGATGCAACGGAGCTTTTTGCAAAATACCCATTGTCGTCATCAAACCGCGGTCACTCGCGCGTCTAAGCGCTGTGGCTAGGAGAACGTCGGGCGAGAATTGCGCATCTGCATTCCCCGTTGTCCCCTCACACGGCCCACTATGTCTATTTCTTCATTTTTTTCTTTGCTCTCTCAGCGTGCCCCAGAACCCTCTCAAATAAACGCCTGTGGATGTTGGGGAAATTGTGCGCAAACATTGATGCTAGGTTGTGACTGCGGGTGGTGGTTACGTGCTCTCGAATGACGTATGGCGATTGTTTGATTGATCTGTAGTTTTTAATGACGCAATGGCCAGATATGATGAAAGAGCGTGATGCATTTACTGATGAGTAGTCAATGGAATGTAAAAAAGTGAAATACTTAGATATGGTGAATTTAATGTGGCTGTAGAAAGACCTAAAAATCACTCGCTCTAAATTGCGTAAGATACACACATATTGAAAGAATGACAATGATTGATAATGTGTGCTATGAGTTTAAATGTTTTGCGACGAAGGGATGATAAGCAATGGGTACAGCGGCAGTACCTCAGCAAAGGCCCTTGAACATACTGGCTTTAAGGCATGGACTCTACAAGATGCTTGCATTGCAGCTGCAAGGGGACGCTGCTGTGCTACGAATACACCGGCCAAGTGATCGTTGCAATGTCAGTTTCTGCTAAAAAGCTTAATATTGTTTTAAAATTGAAAAGCAGTCCATTGCTCAGAAAGAATGCTGGGTGTAAATGTACGTGCTGACGATATGCGGATCGAAAGTACTTTCTCCCCCTCTGCTTTCATTTCAGAGTACTCAGAGGAACATAGAGGACAATGACACTATTGCCACACTTAATGCATGTCGGAGCATGTCTTCCAGCCAGTACGTAAGTGTGCTTGCCGCACGTGTGCCCCATTCTTAATCTACAAAGAAGCACTTCCTTGTGTCTTGCTTTTCTCTCAGATATTCAGTTTTCTAGTTTTGGCATGATAATGTGTAGTTTAATGTGTGTAGTATTGGCACGGCCCACTGGCCGTGCCAATACTTCAACTTATGGCGTAAGAACAGCTTAAGCTCTGTACTTTGTAAGGGTTATTTATGCCTGTCTCACTAAAAGCAACTAACGTAGAAGAGTTTACGTCAGCAGCTACATTGGCTTTTATGCCTCTGTGGCCAGGTGCCCATGATGCGACAATGCTTTCGTTGTGCACATGAGCATATTAGTGTGTATGGTTCATTAAAAACAGAGTTCTCGTGTCTTCGGAAGCTGGTAAGGTTCTCACAAGACTTAATGGGTATGTGAATATGATAGCCTTATTGAGATCTGTTTGCTGCATATGCTTCACCACGGAAAGTATCGCGTACACTTCAGCCGTGAAAGTACTTATATTTGCACGTAGAACACCGGGCATCGAAAACGACTTCCCAGAGCTGCATATGCGACGCCAGAAAACTACTTGGAAACGTCTGTATAAATTTCTGAGCAGGAATACTTCGCTTGGAGTTCAAGGAAGTGTGAGTTCATGTGTGTCTAAGATGTGTGTTTTGTTATTTCGACAAAAGAGATATCACACTCGACGATCTGCCATTCCCAAGGTGGTGGAAAGTGAGTGGGAGCCATAAGCATATTTTCTGGAAGTGGGACAGCTCTTTCTTCTACCATTGCTTGCAAGCGTAGGAATAAATGAGTTGTAATAGCTGGGCGGTTAGGATGCAGTCTGGCAGTGGACGAATCGCTAATAGTTGAATGACATGGATGTTCGGTATCTGATTTTACCTTGATGTAGTAGGAGAAACTTTGCTCTTTCAAGATGTAAGGACCATTCAGTAGACCCAATATAGAGGCTTTCAACTGGTATTGTCCTAAAGGCAGCTGTCGCCAGACGAATACGAAGGTGGTGGACTGGGTCAAGAATTTGTAAGGCACTGTGTGTTGCATAATGATACACCAGAGCACCATAGTCAAGGCGCGAACGTATGAGACTCCTATACAAACTAAGAAGGCATCTCCTGTCAGAACCTCAGGTTGTGCGTGAAAGAAGCCTCAGCAGGTTCATCGTCTTCAGGCACCTCGCTTTCAGATATTGCAAATGGGATATATATGTTAGTCTAGAGTCTAAAATGACAACTAAAAATTTATGTTCACGATTCGCAGATAGGCGTTCTCCATGAAGGCGAATAGCGGGGTCTGGTTATATATTTTTCTCATTAGAGAAGAGAACAGACGCTCTTGTTTGAGGGTTTAGTTTAAATCCATTCTCGTGCGCCCACCTAGACAATTTATTTAGACCAAGTTATACTTGTCGCTCGCAGATAGCAAGATTATATGATTTGCAAACGATTTGTACATCATCCACATGCACAGAATAAAACATTGTATGTGATAGGAGGGCATGCAGGGAGTTCATTTTTACGACAAGAAGGGTACAGATTAGCACACCACCTTGCGGTACACCAGTGTCTTGCGTAAATGCACGGGATAGGACGTTACAAACTCAACGCGGAAAGTGCGATTGGGCAGATAACTTCGAATAACGGTCAGCATTGTCTCGGACACCCATACCACACAGATCACGGAGAATTCCGAAATGCCATATGGTGTTGTATGCTTTCTCCATGTCAAGAAATACCGACAAGAAAAGCTGCTTGCGTACAAAGGCCTTAATTCGAACAAGGTGATCTGTTGAGGATCTACCTTCCCTGAAAGCACATTGTAAGGGGTTAGTGTTTTATTAATTTCAAGATAATGAAGCAGGTGTTGGTTCTTCATTTTCTAGAACAGTTCGCAGAAACAGCTTGTTGAAACAATAGGCCTATAATTGTTGGCCAGAGAGGGATTCTTGCCCTCATTGAGAGTCGGATTATGATTGCTTGTTACCAAGAAGACGGAAGGCACCCGGTAAATCACGTGGCATTGAAAATTAATAGGAGTGTTTCCTGGGTTTCAGATCTTATGTGTTTGATCAAGTTATAAAGTATTCGGTCGGTACTTGGAGCATATTGTTGCAGCAATTCAGTGAAGCCTCAAACTCTGCCATGTTGAATGGATGATTATATGGTCCAATCTGTTTGCTTTTTCAATCCAGAAGCGGTTGTTCTGCTTGTCGTTGATATGTTAATGTCTCAGAGTAGAGGGAAGAAATCGAAGTATCTTCGATGTGTGCACCAAGAGTATAATCTTGTTCTTTGAGTGTGTCTCCCTGGGTATTTACCAAAGGTCGAGGCTGAGATTGCCTGCCTTTAGAATTTTTGACTCTGTTCCAGGCTTTCATCTCGCCTGTATAAAAATTTATAGAAAAGAGGTATTTTTTCGAGCTGTTCTTTTATGCAAGGCGGCGCGGTCTCTTACCCTGAGACTTTATCTCCTTAAAGCTGATGACGTTCTCTGTAGTTGGTGAGTCCCGAAGGCGACTGCTAGCCTTATTTTGCTTTCTGCGCGCTTCCCTGCATTGATAATTCCACCAGGAAACAAGAAGTTTTGAAGGGACCCATTTGTTTTTGGGATACATATAGACGACTAGAAATGCTGTTAGGTATGCCACTGCGTCATCGCTATTAAGTGTGCATAAATTGTGCCAGCTCAAGTAAACGAGTTCTCTGTATCGCTTCCTGTCGGCTGAGTCGACCATCCACGTAGAAGCAAGGGGCGGGTATTCATCCTGCTTTGTACAGTTTAAAACAATCGGAAAGTGATCACTTCCATATGGGTAACAGTTTCAACTGCAAATGAATGAATGAATGAATGAATGAATGAATGAATGAATGAATGAATGAATGAATGAATGAATGAATGAATGAATGAATGAATGAATCGCTGCGAAACAGGCTGTAATACAGTTCATCAGAAAGCACCTTAGTTAAATCCCGTTGGCATAGTTTTCTGAACAATTTATAGCGGTGGAGCGCGCACTCGCGTGCGTGCACGCAGAAAAATAAAAATAAAAAATAAAAAGAAGTGAGGAACGGCTTCTATGGTCTCGAAATAAATATGCGCTGATCTGCACCGGCAGAAGACCCGTGTTGTGTTGGGCAACACTTTGCTCAGCCCATCTGCCTCCGTTTGGATATGGCATGATGTGCCATTTTGTCACCTCATGCACCCAAGGGGAAAACTTGGCCGCTCATTGAATTCAGAACAGGTCACCCTGTGACCCCAGTAATGGCTGTCAGAAGCGCCTACATTTAAGCGATGTTTTCGACAACGACCAACGTAGACAATCCGCGCCATCGCGCTTCCCGCTCGTGTCTTCACGCAGAGGGTTTAGCTGACGGTGCAGCACTGCAGCGACGAAAAAGAAAAAAAAACACGCTTACTGGGCACCCAGTTACCTCATTTGGGATTCACCCGCCATGATTGCTCAGTGGTTATTGTATTGGGCTGCTGAGCACGAGGTCGCGGGATCGAATCCCGGCCACTGCGGCCGCATTTCGATGAGGGCGAAATGCGAAAACACCCGTGGTGCTTAGATTTAGGCGCGCGTTAAAGAACCCCAGGCGGTCAAAATTTCTGGAGTCCTCCACTACGGCGTGCCTCATAATCAGAAAGTGGTTTTGGCACGTAAAACCCCAGAATTTAATTTGTTCTTTTTTGAATTTCTGATTAAATTTGCGCACACTATAAGTGATTGAATCGTGAAAGTAAAAAAAAAAAACGCAGGCGACAAGTATCTTCCGAGGTCTGCTTTTCATCAGAGGAGCAGATTGTGATGCAACGACGGAGGCATTAGTGAATTTACTCAGGGACAAGGTCTTTTGCGGCATTGCTCTGGGTATTTCGGGCCTCCTTCGACGTACCAGGTACGTCCCAGAAATGCAAAACATGCCTAATGGACTAGAGACAGTAAAACAATTTATTATTTATGAATTAAGCTGGTAATATACATCAGAATATTATCGAAAATTACAGCGAACAGTCTAGACCTACCGCCGAAGCAATGTAGAATATTTTCTTAGTTTCAAGAGTTATCTACAATATGTTATGTTTGTGTAGAAACTGCGACCAGGCTGTTAGTGGTCACAGCCTCAGAGGGACACCGGTATGAAACGGCGGCGGTTCTAGTGTATAGTATGCGCCAATTACAAGGAAAGAAAGACGCGTAACATCCGCCAGCCTGGTTATCGCGTATTCAGCAGAAAAGAAGGCCAGCAGCGACATCGCGACTGCCTCCAATGGCGGCCGATTTCTGGCACTCGCGTGCACCCGCTGTCGGTATGTTTCGGTAAAGCCGTCGAACGTGCCGTGTTCGTTCCCAGCTGCTTGGCTAACGAGTTGCTGGAGACCGAGCATCGTGTTTGTTACCTGCCTCTTGAAAGCAACCGCGCAATGACAAGCGCAGGGACGGCACAACCGTGAAAGCGTCTTTCCAGTCAAGGCATCTCCAAAGAACTTTTACAGCGCGCAACTAACCCGCCTCGTAGCATGAACCACACTGCCTTCGTTCGAACCGGGGCACACACACTTCGGCTCAGAAAAGGACGGCACCAGCGTATGCACGAAAAAGACCGGAGGGGACCATCGCATATTAACTCAATTGCTTCGATGTCACGTTTTCCGATTCCGAGACCTCCTCAGCTCGTTGCCCCCTCGGCTCTGGCAGTCATCTCCGCTGTTGTGATGGGGAGCAATGCCGTGCAATTTTATTTGAGAATATAGTTTGTTTTTTCTGTTTACTTTGATCGACTCGCGCTGTTTGCCTTAGTTCTCGTCGCCCTACATCAAAAGAGGTGACATTTTTAAAGCATATGAAAACAGAAGAAAGAAAGTGCGAAGATCCGCTTTCACATTTGTGAAGCGAGTCATATGAGACGCACGCACTGATTGTTTGAAAAGCTTATGGTTTGCACGGTCGGGTTCCAAGTAAAAAAGATAGAAAGAAAAAAGAAAACATGCCTCGCATCGGGCGTTCGCTCACGCCATTTGCAGACTTCTGCAGGCTGACCAGCAGGTAAAGTTATAGAAGTACTAGCAATAAATAGTCTGGAACGCAAAATAAATGCTTAGAAGCGTGAACTTCACTGCAGTGTTCCTTTCGATACATTTTTGCAATTACAGTCGTCCGAGTGAAGCAAAGGCCTTGCGTAATTCTAGAGCGATATGCTCTAGAGATATACTTTGAGATACTAGAGGCGTGCTCACCGAGTAAGCTATAAAGAAGAACGTGACATATACGCCGGCGTTGTCGCGCCCCGACACGTCGGACCAACTTGGTGCCCTCACTGGCGGGAGCTGTGGAGTTCGTCTGGTCCAGACGGTGCAGGAGAAGCGAGCGCACGCGCGCCGATCACTACGCGGCTTTCGACAGCGCCTATGCTTCGACAACGCCAGACGTCGCGTAAGCAGAGTAGTACTTCGGAGGCGGCGGTAAAAGCTTGTTTCAGCCAGCGCCGAGCGTCTGCTTCGAGATTGCAGCAGTAAACGTGCGAGGCGGACTCTTTATTTGCCCGTGCGTTGTGAGAAACCGGTAAGAATGCTTACGTAGCATCGGTAAAATAAAAGAAGAAATTGAACAAAAAAAAAAATTGCCGAGTGACTTTTCTATTGCTTTTTGCAACTTTCTCGTTAAATTTTTATTCATAATTTTTTTCTTCAATTCTTGCTAATGAAGAAATTGAGCAGCCGGGTTACTCTCCGTGTCGGTCTCTGTGTAGCAACAAATAAAAAATAATAATAGAAAAACATTGTGGGGTTCAACGTCCCGAATCTTCAGAGTAATTCAGGAGAAAGGAGGTATAAAGAAATGAAAACCTCCTTGATTATGAACGACGCCTTAGTGGAGGGTGTCGAGTAATTTTGACTTGATCACCTTGTTGAGCACGTAGTTGAAGCTTAATACACGAACGTTTTTGCATTTGTCCTAATCACAATGCGGTCGCTCGACTCGACCTCGAGACCTCGGGCTCAGAAGCAGGGTACCAGAGCCGCTGAGAGCAGGTGCACGTCCCAGCAGAGCACAGAAATAATCTTGTGTTCAAGCGAGTAAAGTCAATGGTGGTTTTGATTGAAAAGCCGTTGCCGTAGGCAAGGGAAGCTCGTATTTGTTCGGTGGGCAGAAGTTCCTCTAAATTCTTTTGGGGCTTTCAGTGACTTTTCAATGAACTTAATGCAGCCTTCTTAGCATTATCTGTAAACTTCGACCGAACTATGGATAACTCGGAATAGATATTGGATTCCTTCCCGGAAGCCGTTCATAATGGTATAAAACAGCACGAGTACTTGAAAGGAAACATTAGAGTATCGCGTATTGGGGCACGACGGCCGCTCGCTTACGGTGGCATTCCGACTAGATCGGGAATTCGGTCGTTTTGGGGATGGAGTGGCACTATACGGAGAATTTTTTTGACGGCAGCGCTAGTGTTTACAGGAATGTAAACTCAAGTGACAATCTGTCCTTTTTTATTTCTAGGCAAGCTTTACAGCCGCATGAGAGAAAAGAGAAGACGGGATGTTAGCCAGAGTCAAGACCAGCTGGCTATACCGTGTGTTGAGGACCAACGACTGAGCATCTTTCGTAATATTACGAGACGCAGAACGTTCAAAGGTATTTGCAGTTTCACAGACGTCTTCTTTCTTGCAGTCTCACAGGTAAGCCAATGGGCCATTGTGGTCGTGGAGCAGCGGCATCAACCGCATTACTCGAGAAAAAGGAAGCAGCAGCTCTTCCTGCGTCCAAATAGGCGGCAGTGCTGCAGAACTAAATAAGTAGATAAATAAATATGAAAAAAAAGCCCTTACGAAGGAACCGCGAAGTGAGGACAAATAACTGCATTCTTTTCGGTCGTAATGACTCGGCAGTCCCTTGAGCCACGGCCTGCCGTTGCGAGGTGCCGAAGACGCGGAACAAAGTCCCCCTCGGACGGGACATCATAAGTGGCACGGAAAGCAAGCAATGCGAGGATGCCACACACATAGAGAAACAAACTCATGCCGGCCTACAAGAAAGTCACGCTGGCCGGGAAAGCATTTTCATGTCCTGGACATCCAGTCCTTGGCACGACGCCATCACTTACGCAACACGAGCGCTGTTTGCTGCGAAAGAATGAGCGCGCCTCTGCTCCGGCGAAGTCGACGTCGTTTTCGGAAACGTTGCGATGACACGTGGGAATTCAACGGGAAACATTGCTGGAACGCCGAAGCATTGCCCCGCTAGATGTGCGCGGAGTTTGGAAGAACACGCGGTTGGCGTCATCCAATCAGAGCCCGAATTCACATAAGCACGGTTCATTATTGGCGGGCCGCTCTGATGGCGCGACACGTACACGTACGTTGTCACGCTCATACGGCATGGCGGGTAGACCATATATTACGCGATTCCGGCGCGTCTTTCCGGTACGAAAATAGCATCGTAATGTAGTTTTTACTCAACGTGATAACATGCAGGGAAATCAGGCAAACGGACAAAAGTAAATATACTAGGGCCATTTTGCCAAATCCGAAAAAATGACATTACAAAAATAACATGCACTCACACGCACACAGCACACATAGAGGTCGAGAGAGACAAAAATAAAGGTGATAATGCTAAATAAAAAAGAGACGCCAAGAAAACAAAACCTGAACAATATCAACTTATACATTGCCCAGTGCAAAATTGCGACGTGGCGTAAAAGAACAACTATGCAAATATCGCTCGCAAATGTAAGAGTAAACTGTGACAATGTGGACCTATCCTGATCGCCCAAACAAAGTCACGAGCAGACACCATTCCGTTCGTTCGTACGCAAAACTTCATGGTTGCCTACCCGATCAGCTTAAGCCTGCAGCCGCAATAAACGCTAATTCAATGGATATCGTCATTTGCTCGTGAATTTCTTGACAACATTCATGGCAACTCTAGAGACTGGAGATTGAAGTGTACGCTCAGCCACTATCAGGACAGGCGCTGGCAGTTGAAAACAGTGCAAACATTAACGTTCCATTTGTGTGATAACGAACAAATGAAGATAGATTTAGAAACCTAAAACATAAAAATATCAATAATTAGACAAGGTATTTGCCCAAATAAGGCCTCGCATCGAGGAAACGAGGAGAAATAAGAGGAACTGAGAGGCAGTTCTTTTAGACTTGCCGTATAAGCTTGCCTTAGAGAAGAAGGTTCATGGGCGGACGTTACGGAAGAGCTATTTTTTCCTTCCCTCGCCAGTTCTCTCTTTCGTCAGCATCTCTACTTTTTTTCTTGGGATTTAGAGAGCCATAAAATGTTTGCTGAACAATAGTGATAAGCGCTTCTGCGCAGATTCATCAAAACAATGTTCTGTCCACTCTCACGCAAACAAACAAAAGATAATTGTGGGCATAGGGCAGGAAAAAGTTCAGTGGATGCATCACACAAACTATTCCGTCGTGCATTCCCTCGAGCGTTGCTGTGAAGTTCGCAGGAACTACCTGGCCGACGCATATGTTCACATAAATGCACACTAAGTAAGATGATGAGTGCATTTGCAAAATGACTAACAATATTTCTATTGACTAGCTTTCCTCGAAAATAATTAGCAGAATCTGTTCTTATAAAATTAAGCATTATTTCGAATCTGTTTTAATTTGCGACAACAATTATACACATAATTTAAGGGCCCTTTCATATTAAAACTACGCCTTTCATGCAGTAAATATTACTGCACTGCGCAACGCCTATTATTTTCGATAAGCTCTCTGATATTCCCAACCTGCAGAGCACGCGAGTAATGAGACTCTTCAACTATTGTAAAGCAAATTCGGTGGGTATGCCCGATTTTTACCAGAACAACAGATTTAAGCAATAAGATGTCATTTCTTGCTGATTAAGATTGGATTATCTGTCAAATGTCAATAATAACCGACATAAACAATGGATTGCATCTAACTAACCTAGACTGCGAAGCACTCCACAATGGAGTTTTCTTTCTTTTTTTTTTTTTGATACGCGAATATTTTATTTCATGCTCCGCGTCGAGCTGCACACACATGAATGCCAAACTTGAAATTTGGATTAATAATAGCTCTCTCCATCTCTGCACCACAGGAGTTCTTCAAGGGTAGCGTCTCTATCCACTAGGGCAGGACGCGCACTTCCTTCGTGCAACTTCATTAGTACTAGCTTCGTCGCACTAGCTCTACATTAAGGCCGAAAGGCTTGGTAGTGTTGGGTAGGTGATCGAATGTATTGATTTTCTTTTCAGCATTGCTCCGGTGATAATCATTCACCAGGCTGCGTAGCCACATTGCCCAGTTCTCGATACGTTCTTGATGAAAATTCCCCCCGATTCCAGCTTTTAACGTCAAGTTTTCCATGAGCATTAACATTAAGGTAGATGAACCTTGCAAAACGAAGACCATTGCAAATTGAAAGTCTACTTTTCCTCGGTGTTATTTAAGAAGAACGCTGCTTTTGAGATTTCTCACTCATTTTATTAATTCTTAACATACTTAACACAATTAACCTAACATACGTCCTTTCAAAGGTGTCCGATCGCGCAGACATAAATTACGTTGATTTTCGCTACGCTAACTAAAGGGACGCTAAAGAGCAACATTAAATATTTAGAGTTATGCAGCATTTCTTCATGAATAAAGAGAGAAAAAGAGATGCAAATTTTCATGATATATTTCATGTAGCAAGCCTCTCTAATTGCTTGGCTTGCTAATGCAGGTGCTGGGCGATAACTACGACAGACAGACAGATTTATCCGACATGATCGTTACAGAATACCAGGAACATGGGCAAACAGCGAGAAGAGCGGGGCTTGACAAGGGTCACGTTCCTTCTAAATACACAACTTGTACAGATCGATTTAAAAAAGAAAGAAGGTATGGCACTATATCGATTAACGCATAAAACAGGAACAGCACTTACGAGCACAGTTCACGATTCCATTTATTATGGCAATGTTAAGCAGCAATCTGAACCAAGAAACATAACTACACACATAGCATATTCGCGAGCCCCTCAGATGAATTTTCTACTTGATGTAGTTCTTCTAGGGCCCTAGGCTCAGCTCTCCGGTCAATCATTTCACCTGGTAAAAGTCCCCCCCCCCCCCCCCCCAATTGTCGTTATCGAAAATCTAACAAATTTTATTTTTGTCTGGATTTCGAAGGTGAAGCGTGCCATCATTAGTGTGCTAGAATTTTCGCAATACTTTCGCATATTGGACCAGTATTGCTCTGAAAATGTTCTAGCAGCAGACTGTACAAACCACATCTTTCTTTCTTTCTTTCTTTCTTTCTTTCTTTCTTTCTTTCTTTCTTTCTTTCTTTCTTTCTTGTAGCAATTCAGTGAAATTATTTTTCACCGATACTCTCTTAAATATTCCAGAGCAAGCGTTGTCCATGACACGTGATGGAGCGAGAACGTAGAGCGGGAACGCAGAGCACGCCTTTCGACTTTGCATCTTTCTTGCTTACCAAGACTCCGCTTACCATTTCCAGTGTTCTGGGGGCGTAATAATTACTACGAGCGCACCCTGACCTAGCATTTCGTTTTACTGTCAACGGAGACTACAGACGGGTACATGTGCTGGTGACGTAGGTGCTCCACTATTTCCTCCCACGTCAAGAAGCAAATCCAGCTTTGCTCGAGTAAGAGCGCATTAACGAATGGTCTTGCTCGAATGAGTATCGATGGAAGCCTGCTTGACACTACACCCCTATCTGCATTTGATCGTCATATTTCTTTTCAAGAAACACAAGGCCTTCTGGTCATCTTTGGCTGCTATTAACCTCACGAAGCATAATTACGCAGGTGTACTTGTTTAGCCGGGAATGAAGCATTGAGTGCTCTGGTGGGGTACTAGTAAGCCAGTCGCGTATTAGTTCCAGAAGTTCATGCTTTCTCAATAATTTTTACTAGAGGTCTCTGTTCTATACGACGTTCACAAATGAAAAAAAAGACGAAAAGGAAACAAGTAAGATTCCATAAATAGGTGGTGGGGCGACATTGTGGAAAAATTCGTGTAATTAAAGAATGCTTCTTTAACATCACCACGTTTCGTCGGCATTTTACGAAGCCATGATCACTGTATTTCGTTCGGTGGCTCTACTTCCTTACTTATTTTTTCACCGTACCACCACCACCTTCGTCTGTACAATGTTGAAATGTTCTGCAAGCACACAGAGCTCCGAATTTACGTATTTGTTTATCGTCCTCAACATACTTATTCGCCCCCCCCCCCCCGCCTCTATCCCCCTCCTAACTGCATTATGCTCACCCTGAAGCAGCTTTAGCTACTGCAGGTGACCATTCCCTGTGGTGAACTGCAGCGCTTAATCGTTCGAGTGCAGGCATTGGTATACAGGAATACAGGGTCTGGCTTTGAGCCAAGCCAAGTGCGTATGACGTTTCCTGCCAGGCTCGATACCGCCCAGTGGCGATGGATGCTCTTTTGCGAGTTCATATGAGAGCCTATTTAAATTGGGCTGACGTGACATGTTTGAAGAAAAACAAAAGGAACGAACGGCCAAAGACAATACATCCTTGCTAAGTCTCTCTGCGTCGATCTTAACCACCGGCCAAGCAAATCGATAAAACGCAAGCGGTCGCGTTTAGGCGACTTCAGACAAACACACACACACACCCAAACTACATTAACAAAATCACAGGGCGCAAGGAAAGCGACCCACGTAGGCTCTGTTCCCAAACAGGGACACTCACACACATAATGCGGGAATGCACCTCGCTCCCGTTTTCTCATCCCTCCGTCATCTTCGAGAATGACTGGACAGCCTGGCTCAGTTCCGGTGACGTCGACCGACAGCTTGAACTGGTAGATTGGGCGGAGAAGGCCAAGCAGGCCCAGGGCTTTACTTGAGCCCGATCCCTCAGCCACCTCCCTCTTTCCCCTTCCCCCTTTCAATAAAGTTTACTATCACCACCACCTACCCAAATATCTGCATAGGACGACCTGTAAAGTTTGTTTTTTCCCAAGATGACGATTTTTGTGAGAAAACCAACTTACAAAGCTAAGCTGGACCAAATAAGACGAGATCACGTACGCTGTAGTTGAAATAATAATGACGCTGGGAGCAACTCGACTGCGCTATTATCATTGTTTCACTTTTCCCTCTGTGCATGTCGTCATACATGTCGGCACGGTGCACGCAACACCGACGAGGGAACACGTCATCGAGCGCCGTCAGCTGGACGTCCCGCCATTTCCCGGCAGCAAGCGCGGGGTGGCGGGTTCTGATTTGGTATGCAAATTGGATAACGCTCTGTTCATTATCGCTCTCGCGTATAGCGTCGAAGACCGGTGCCACTTTTGTTTTCTTACTGTTTCGTGCCTCTGCGTGCTTTCTCTCTGAGTGGGTTGTGTAAGGCTCCGGTCTAATTGCTTTTTCTCTCCGAGGCGTTGGTATTCATACGGAGATTTCTGCCGCTCTGCTCAAGATGCGCGAGATCGGTTAAGCGCCATCGGCGCCGCCTCGATTCAATTCTCTCTTGTTCGCATAGCATCCGAGAGCTCGGTGGATGTCAGTGCCACATTTTCACGCCATCAGGGTCTGGCTAGAGGGAAGCACCAGTACGTGGCGCTGTGGCTGACTACACGCGTGCTTTGAAAAAAAAAAGCAAGCGAGAAGAAAAAAAAGAAGCTTGCCGTTGAAAAACAAATGATAGCGCGCGTCATGTTATGCTACATATGCTTGCTTTTTTCTTTTTTTTTTCTTTTTTGTCGGGACGAGTCACCTGAAACTCTCCTGAAGAATTACGCGATTGCGTTGCTGCAATTATGCGTTACTCGAACAAACAACCTTGACAGCCATATTTGGCAACACGTTTGCCTGCTCTACGCCTACTCCAGTGGGGAGGGGATGTTAAGTACTTAAGATGCCGAGTATAAGCGAGATCTTAGTTGAAACTGAAGTGCAGCTTAAAAACAACGGTAAGCATAAAAAATATTTTTCAAGTGTGAGGCGTTACATAATGAGTAAACAATGGACACCTGTTAAGGAAATTATATCAACGATTGGTTTGTTATACATCACGTGTCACTATGAGCGCGTTCTAGAATACTAGACTAATAGACGATTAAGTTGACACATGAGTAGTTAAACTCCATGTTTGTGAGTAATCATGGCAATTTATCTCGGGTCCTGATCAAGTTCAACAGCATCTGTATTCCTCTACATCCATATTTAGGCAAAATTTTCTGTTCATGCAATATGACTACAACTCAAACGCACGCGCTTCATGTTTAATGTCATTATGTGGCCTCAAAACGGACGCATTCATAGCATGGAGGACAGGTGTCGCAATCGTTGCTACAGCAGGTAACAGCGTCTCGTGACCACCGAAAGAATGGAAGAAACGGAAGGTGTTCTTCACCGGCCGAATGATCTGCCGTTCGGTGCTGCCGCTCCTCCCCGTGTACGTCCTGTCGGGGTGCGCCTGCCTCGTCGACGATCCACAGAGCAACGACGTGGCGCCCGATGTGAATGGCTCGTCGTGGGTTACGACGCGAGGCCGGGCTCTGCATACGCGATGACAGCCACTTCGCGCCTCGCTAAGCGCACCGTGTTGGCCCCGACGTGCCTGAGCCCTCCTCCCGCTATTCGACACACGTAGCGAGTCGGCCTGCCGCGGCCTCCCTTGCGGTTTTGTGTTTGGCTTACGCTCGTAATCTGATTCTCCTCTGTGCCCTCCTACCTCCACGACCCGCGTTGCGATTTTGGCAATCTGCATTTCGTCGTTCTCGCTCTTGGGGTACCCCTCTCTTGTGCGCGCCCCTTTCGTATATTGCGTTATTACGGCATTTTCATCTCTTTATCTTCGCTTGTGTCACTTGTGCAAACTAAAAATAAGGATTGTGTCTTTATTATGTACGCTAGGAGGGAGAGAGGGCCTTGTTCTAATCCGGGGGCTTCGCATTTTCCTTTAATTTTCTTAGTTTATTGAATTCCGCATGCATCTGCTTGTTACCGTTGAATGGGCTCGCCCTGACGGTTCAGAATAATTTGCGTTGTTTTGTTTTTACGCTTACAGCCTCTCTGTGAGACCTATAGGGTCGGGTACAGGTGTACCTCGGCTAGAGTTCTCGACGTACCTGAACTGCTCTTTAGGGTACCTCTCTTTCCTTATTTTCTTTGTTCCTCCTGGTCAAAATATTTTGATAATCTGAATAGTCTTCTAGCACTTCCGTATTTTCGGCACTACATTCTGGTGCTATCTTTCAGTAATGTCTCTTTTCTGACATTCTTTCTGCAATGTTTGTGGACCTTTGTGGCAGGCCCACTCTGTCGTCCTGACTTACGCATGTTGAGTTCAAGGAGAACGTGCCCTTGCAGGGTCATGCTCGCAGCGCGTTTCGTGTTGCGAAACAGCCTGTCCACAGAGCAGAGCACCGAACTCTCTGAAGTACAATGGAGTCGCACAACTTTTACGAGAGCCAATTCCGCATTTTTTACTGCTGCGTCGACGTGCTGATCACATGAGGCTCAGAACGAGGAGCGTATTTTATTGCCGTGGCTTGCCTTTTATACAATAGCATATACATCATCGTTGCCAGACTGGCTGCATAGTTCCGATACAACTGCGACGCGAAAGCCAGCGAGACACGCTGGTGCCACTGCTCCATCCATCTGCGCCGCCTCGAATGTGAGCGACGATGTAACGCTCCTAGAAACAGGAAAAGATACGTCACTTGTATTTGCGCAAATCACGTTTGCTATGCGGCGGGAAAGGTCCTATTACTTCTGCACTGAAACGCCAATTATTCACCTATCTTTTACAATTCACACTAATATTTACTCAACCGCATGTTCTTTTACAGAGTAATCTGAAGAACACTGCTTCCTACATTAACTTGCCCCGATGTCGCGTTGCTTCAGCTTCACCGAATAACCACTAGCGTGGTGTACAGTAATGCAAACAGAACATGTCGACTAAGATCAGTCAGAACGTGGTCCCTGATCCCAGTAGCATTCGATGTCCTCATCCGTTCTCTTAGAGCACACACTCAAACAAAGACCAGTTGGGTTTCGTTTGCTCGGCTTCAATATTTTGAATGTGAGCGTCGTCCCCTTTAGGCCGAATTAAGGATCACGCGCGATTGCGACTGGCTCGACGAATTCAAGCGTCGTTGCGTCAGGCAAGCCTTTTCTCTCGACCATGCGTGTCCAGCAGCGTTTCTATTTCTCTTAGATTTGTTTTTTTCGCATTTCTTTTAACAACATCGCCCCGTTGCGACCAAAAAACTCCGTTTTTATTTAGCGGAAATTTGTATCTTGCTCGGAATTTTGTCTTTTAATTGTTCCTTGACGTCTTCTTTATTGTTGCTGTTTAAACTATTTCTTCAAATTACCCCTTTGTTGGCGAGTCAACGATCGGAATGTGAAAATTAGCAGCAACCCTATTTTATAACGCCGTATCTCGTCTCAAGGCTGCACTTTGCCTAGAAAAGCAGTGTTCATGCAAGACAGATGGCTTAACAATAAGTTATTCGGCATGTGCTAAGAAATAACGACACATAACCCCCTTAACGTAATCCTTTATATATATATATATATATTTCGGGGGATGAGGTTGAGCATTGCAACAACATAAGAAATTCTGGAGTATTACGGAGGAACAGAACGATCTGATTAAAAAGCACGCCGTATAGAGGGGTCTGCGAATCAATTTTGATCACTCGTGGTTCGTAACGTGCACTCAGTGTACCGTACAAAAGCGTTTTTGCATTGCGCCCCCCATCAGAACTCGCGGCGCTTCAGGCTCGACGGCAACAGACGACACGAGGAACGTGGTGTGTTTCTCTCGCGTACTTGTCTCGCTTCTTCATGTCAGCGAAGAACAAACGCTGCTGGATGCTGCTTGTTTGCCCTCTTACACAGCGCCGTTTTTAGAGAAAACGGAAGCTCTTTTTACAGATTTCATACAATTAAGTGTGAGCCACCTATGCAAACAACTACCCTAACCCAGATAACAAGCAGTTACGGCTTGTCGAGGCAAGCCTAAGTGAACGCACATGCCTTACACTAACTGCCTGCTCTGAAAGTGCTCGTGCGATTCCTACTCAGTGATAAGTTCATTATGGGAAGCGATAAAAAATGGCTTTGTAATGATGAAAGCGCCAGGCAGGAAATTGCACCTCACTGAACGATCTTATCTGTGCTGAAAATTTGGGCGAAAGCTTAAGCTTCACCTTTAAGAGTGGGATGCGATAGCATTCAAAGATCCCCGACGGCTTGTAACGCTTCCCAGCAACTGTAGCTTATGTAACCGTAGCATTTTCGTGGAAACGCTGGTGGCGAACGCTATGCACGGAGGCGAGCTTTCATATTTTTTTTTTTTTTTGATGTTGTTGCGAGGAACCGAGCGGGCCGCTCCGCTCCTACTGAGACCAGCCTCAAACGTCAGCTGGAAAAGGGGTTTGTGCTTGAGTTTCCGCGTGACAGAATTATGTTTTCTCGTGTATTCTAATTACAATCCGACGCTATCATGTCTCTAGGTTCTGCGTAAGTCGTACTTTACGGATTGTCTGACGCATTTTACTTTGAGGTTCAATTAGTTCAGTGCGCCACGCGAGGAGCCTGTGTGGTTCGGTATGCGTGGTTCAGCATAATTTTCTCGGCCGCGGACGCAATGCTCATTACAGATATTTAATATCTGTAATGAGCATTCTGAGACTATCCTTGCTTCGGCTATATACGATATACACTGTCTTTGGTACGAGTCGACCTTGCTGTGGCACGCCCTTGCCAGAGTTTCCAAAAAGCATGACGGCGTGGCGAGGAGCTTACGACGACGTAGGGCCGATGACGAAGAAGTGAAAACAGAAGGACGTCGATGGAACGGCGAGGATGGCGGCGGGGTGACTATTCCGAAATTTTGAAGATGTCACAAAGAGGACAGCGTGATGACGCCGGCACGAAGACAATGGGATGACGACAAGTGTACGACGACAATGGCGTGACGAAGACGGCATGACTACGACGGTACAATTACGACAGAATGACGACCATGGTATGAAAACGGGTGCGTGAGAGCGACTGTCTGACGACGACGCAATCACGACGATGGCATGACAACAGTGGCTTAATTAGGATTAAATGATGACAGCGTGATTACTATAGGATGTCGAAGTCGCAATGATGTTAATGAAACGACGTAGGCAGTTTAATGCCGACGGCACGAGGACAACAAGTTGACGTTTCTGAATCGATGAGGAGGGTGAAGCGACAGTATGACGACGACGGCATCACGACGACTCTGTAAAGACGATAAAACACGAGGAGGATAAAAACAACCGTGATCGCATCACGGCAAGAGAGGACAAGGGAGGACGACTGTATTACGTCGACGACACGCTGAAAACAATGGCATCACGACGACAAATGACGTTATCTGAAACAAATGAACTGCAGACAAATGAGAATATCTAGGCTGCCCTTAAGAGCCGGCTATACCAAGACACATTTAAGAAATCAAGGCTACTCTCCACATACATTTCCTCTACTGCCACACGCGCAAGTGAGCACAAAGTTTCAAGAGCTACCTGGGCGAAAAAGAGAAGAAACACTTAAGCACAGAAACAGAGCTTTCTAGACAGGTGTCACAATTACAAACACGTGAAGGAACAAAGGTTCATAACTTTATGCGCTAACTGGAAGCATGAACTATACTTTTAACGTAACAGTTTTGCCGAATAACTTCACGAAAGACTCAATACCGTGTCGTTTTCTTTAGCTGGGACATAGAATGGCGGAAACTAAGAAAGAGCTAATGCCTATCGGTCGTCTTGTGGCACAACTGTGTTCAGACAAATTCTAGGCTCGAGGACTAATATATGCGCAAGCACTCGTTGCTCAAAGCGGGAACTACTTATTCTTGTCGTCTTCGCACACTGTCTCCTTGGGCACAAGTTATAACGCATTACGAGTTGTCTGATGCTTTGTAAATGGCTCCCACGCTGTATCCCCCCCCCTCCCCTCACGCTGAGGAGTGTCGAACACCTCAATTTGAGCCCAGTGTTTTTCCTCGTTATCGGGCGCACACGCCCGGCCCGCTACGAGTGAACGCACTGTGCGCGCTGTGTAAACACATTTCGCTGCGCACCGCGACAAGCAGCTTGAGAATGGCGTCTGCAGCGCAACGCATTCCTCCCTGCGCTACGAGCGAGCCTCGAAAGGAAAACAACCCGCGGCCATGTATGCAAGCGCTCCTCCTGCACGGCACAAACCGAGCAAACGTCGTCGAACAGCGCAGACGGCAAACGCCGGGAAGCGCGTTGCGACTAGCGCCTGCCTTTCCCTCCGGCCCGCTTTGAACGACGCGTCGCTAACTAATGGATACGGGACTTCAAAGACGATGAAGGGTGGTCTCATGCGGGAGCACGAGCCGGGGAGGGTTCGCTGCCGGCCCGAGTGCTCCGGCCGGGGTGCGCGCCGGCTCGAGTGCGCGCACGAAAGCGCGCCGCAGCTCAAGAGCGCAGAGCCCGCGGTGGAAGGAAGGGGCTCGAGAGGCGGTGGAAACTCGCTCTGTCAGTGGCGGAATTTAATTATAAACATCTGGGCCGCTTCTCTCCCTTCCCTACCGATGTCCCAAGTTTCCCGCTCTCCCGAGTTGCGCCTTCCATCGTGCCAACTTTCTCGAAGATTTCATCCATCCGTTGCTGTGTCTGCGGAACATGGCGAATACAGACGCGCTTCGAGTGCCAGGAAAAGAGGTACTTGCGCTGCCTGACTCCTGCACGATGCTGACGCCCCCACTTTGCCTCCGCGGGCTGGAAACCAGCGTATTTCCCTGCAACCTTTCGTGCGGTGAATGACTCTTTAAAGACGGGACTCCAATGGAGAACGGAAGTGCTCGAGTAATAATTATGCTCCTAAATACGGTAGTGTGTTGTGATTCAGAGTGCTAAATTCAGTTTGACGATTTCAGAACATTTAACATCTACGTTCCGAAAAATGGAGCCATTCGTACGATGCTCCCATGGAGAGGTAACCGTGAAAAAGACAGTTGACTTACAACTTCTGAAAATCTTCTGAAAATATCAGTACCCTTCAACTCTGCGAAGAAGGATGAACAGCGAAGCTGTGTGAGTGGGCCCCTCAATGGCTAACTGCACTTCTCCGCGGGTAGGTCCGGTATTGCACTATCTTCGGGATCTGCCCACGTATGGGCAGTGCTTAACGCATGCTTCACCTCCGCCGCGGATCAGCCCGGCTTGACCGCGGCGTCTCCTACACTTTCCTTGCTTCATGGTCACGGAGTGCAATTAAACAAGGATGAGCCCGGAATAATAGATACATTCGTGTGCGTTATCGCCGCTAGACGCGATTTTTTCGGTAGCGAATTTGAAACTAGCATCATCATCGAATGCAAACGTTTGGCTGGGAACGCAACTTCAGTCGCGCATCGTATATTGCGGGCGAGCTCCACCACTCGAAAAGCTGGCGCCTCCGTCGGCATGGCGTGGTATGAGCGATCACGTAAACATAGTGGCCGCGTCGGCTGCTTACGAAGCGCCGAAGCGAGATAAAAACGTAAGTTCTACCTGCGCTGCGGTTCTGATCAAGTTAGGGGGGGGGAGGGAGAGAAAACATTTCTAATGAGGTGGGGAGACTTCCTAGTAGGGTGGAGCCCTTAGTTCAGGGCCCCATTGGTTCGCGCCACTCCGCGTGCCCGCCGGATCAGCCATCGCTGCTCTTGCGGGTCTACGCTGGTCAGCGCAGACTCTCAGGAGGACGGTGGAGGTGAAGGAATAGGGGAGTAACCTGGAGGATGTGGGCATTCCCAGGTGCAATGATATACTATGTATGGGCTTTGCTCCACAGTAGGGACAGTACGAGGGATATTGTGTGGGGCGGAAGAAGTGAAGATGAAAAAGACTGAAATGAATTAGTTTCAAGCTGTCGCCACGCGACATCGTCTTCTCGGTTAAGGGAATTATGTGGTGGGGGTAGTTTCCCTTGTTATCTCTGTAATGTTGTAGAGTTTCAGTGGAGTTCAGTGGTTCTCTCGGTGCGTCGTCCGGGTTGGAGGTTTTCTCGCCTTGGGTGTCTGCCTGTTATCCTTCGAAAGCACTATAATAGGTAGGGGCTGCCTTTCTAGGCGTGCAGCATGGTAGGCTACTGCTCGGGGCCGTAGTGCCAGACGTACGCAACGGAGCCCACCGTCAGCCTTCACACGTACCCGTAGGACAAGAAGCTGCATGAATCTTGGATCGCGAAAATTAGAATCGGCAAGCAGCCATCGGCCACAACTCTGGTGTGCTGCAAGCACTTCCGCGAGGAAGATTTCTGCTACGGCGTCGGGGCTGCGATGTTCGCTGAGTGGAAGAAAGCGCGCACTGAGGCGCTGGCTCGCGTGCGCTGCCCGGCTAATGTCACGATGCTCTGGTCTACGAACCTGTTCGTGCTAGATTTTGCCAAGTTCACTGGAATGGAAAGGGAGCGGTAAGAAGCACATATAAAAAAGAAGGGCGTGGAATATGCTCATCATTGTGCTAGCGCCAAACAATGAATGTACCACATTAAGAAAAAATATTAATTATGGCGTTTTACGAACCAAAACCAATTTCTAATTTTGAGGCAGGTCGTAGTGGGGGACTCCGGAAATTTGGCTCACTCGGGGTTTTTTAGCATGCACCTAAACCTAAGTACACGGGTATTCTCGCCTTTCGCCCCCATCAAAATGCGGCCGCCATGGCCGGCATTCGGTGCCGCAACCTAGTGCTTTACAGCCGAACACCATAGCCGCTAAGCAACCACGGTGGTTTGCATTAAGAAAAATAAACAGCGAGAAATTGCTTGCTGAGAAGACCCATAAACATACATTGCGATGCAATTTAAAAAATAATTATATTGAAACCTCCAAGGATTGAGAAAAAAATTTTTTGACTGTCGCGACGGCACATCACAAGTCACCGTATACGCGTCGAAGTCTCTAGTTATAATGAAATTATTTTTGAACAATTCTGGTTTGCTCGTGTACTGTCAAATGTTCATATGCTGTGGCCTAAAGCTCACGGCACGGCGCGAACATGCGCTCACAGCGAAAACGAAACATTGCGCACGGAGATGCATGCACACGTGCAGTCGGTCGCTGCGAACCCGTGCGATCGCTGCACTGACGCTTCATTATCTTGTGCTTCATTTGGTTATACAGACAGCCCACTATAAGGGCATATTTCCCATAGTTTGCCCTCAGCGACTGCCTGCCATTTACGCAAGAGTCCGGTTCGGGGGACACCATTGTGGTGACCGCGCTTTGTGGGCGTTCATTGCACGTATTCGGTAACGAGATAGCGTCCGTAAACCATTCCGTGCTTTCTGTTTGCCCGAGATTCTTATTTTGACAGTAAAAAACGTGTCTTGTTTCGAGAGTACTTAGAGAAATGTACAGGAGGGCTCCCAAGTGGTGTTTTTATTGAGCACCGACAGCCAAACCAATGAGGAGCACGCCACGTGATCCCTCGCATCAACGCAAGGGAGGCGCTACCCACAGATGGCTACTCCGTAAGTGCTCGCTGCCAAAAACGACTGCTGAAACGTGGCATGGGCGCGTGGAGGAATGCCGGCATTCGGGTGGGTGGTGCAGGACACATGATGGACGGATACGATGATTCCGTTGTAGGCGGTAGCGATTGAAAAAAAAAAAGCTTACGACAAGATTTGTTAGATACTGAAATACTGGACATATCATTACGAGCTACAAAACTACAACAAGTTGTCTCTACAAATATTTAGGCATTTTCTTCGATTCAGACATACACTGGAAAACTCACATTAAACACCGTTCTTCTAAGCTCGCTTACAGATGTTATATTCTTCTTAAGACTCGTGAACCTTTTGAATATCTTGTCCTAAGCAGCCCCATCTGAGCACAAAGTTTCAAGAGCGTTTTCATGGCGAACTGAGTCGCCGCGGCGTCTCGCGGAGTCCGCGGAACCTACGGAGCACATTGATGTCAATTGCGAAGCTTTATGGGTATAAAGTTCTCATAAATTTTTGACGTGAAAGGTGCATTGGGGCATTTCCAAAGTTGTGCTTTAGATTTTCAATTGCGGAACTTAAGGGGTTTATTGTTGTTATAAACATTTGACGCCAAAGGTGTATTGATTTTCTAAAGTCGTACATAGGAACATACAACGAGACAAGCCAAATCAACACACTATCAGACAAGTTGCCAAAGCACGCAGGGAGGTCCGATGAGACGAAGCGTTGCGGTGGTTCATTTGCGCCGTCATGTCACACAAAAAATTATCTTTTTTTTTTTTTTGCCTACGCCAGAGCATCCATGTGGAGACAATAAAGCCAGCAAGGGTAACTATGTTCTTATTTATTTTTTCTACGTTCACTTTTATTCGCGAGGACATATTAAGCCTCCTCAATTTTTTTTTTGTTCTCGCTACCCTACCCTCGGGCTGCCAGAGCCAACCAGAGCGCATGCGTTTTTTCGTGTTGCTCCGAAACCACCGCGCGGCGCACTTTGGTGAGCGTTCGGTTTTCTCTGGCCGAGTGGATTTTCGCCTGGCAGAGTTTCGGACGCTTTCTGGCTAGCAGACGAGAAAAAGACACCATGGTCGCTCGCCGTCATCATTGTGGGGACTCGGTGGATTGCACCATGTTCGCTGGAGCGAACCTCTCCGGAAAGTCTTGTCTCGCCGGTGTAGGATACCGAGCAGTATGCGTAAGGTTTCCGGTGGACCAAGCGTCTCACGTTTTCTTCGATATGTCCATGGAATTATTATGCACCGGATAAACCCCACTAAATTATAATACCTATACCGATATTGTGATGTACCAGACACCCTCCAACACATGGTGTTGGGGTGCCCACACCACGAGAAAACCAGTCAAGATGGTGCCTCAGAACCGCTACAAGCGATCGAAGAAACGTGGGAGCTAATGGTGAAGGCACAGAGCCTGGAAGAACAGCGAAGTCTGGTGGACCGGGCCCGGGCTGCGGCATTAGCCAACGGGTTTCTCGACTAAGAGGGCCGCCCACCTATAGGGCGAAGAAAGTACACTTTCTCGCTGTTTCACACAATAAACGCTCATTCCTCCTCATTCCTCCTTCGGTAGCCACATTATGTGCCCAAAGTAGGCATTCGATTGTGGCCAAGATACTTTCCTTCGCGTTTTTCGATTTTGGTGCCCCCGCCCCACAAAAGGAAATAAAAAGCATGTTGCGGCGCAGCGAATTGTCGCATGCTGAAAGTTCGATTTTGTTACTTCTTTTGCAGAAAGTAATGGGCCACGGGACACTTCAGTTGCGGGACAATCTTATGATATTATTGCCATAGCAATTATATGGACACTCCAGGCGCATTCCTGTCGTCGCCCTCGTTTTCTGTATAAAGTCCAAGAGCGATAACATCGTAACCACGCGCCGCATGCTGTATGTGCGACTGTCGACAATGGGGGCTCAGCCTTGTGTGCGCAAAGGAGAGAAGCTGGAAGGAAACGCGCCGCCTTCCGTCGCACGCGATACATCGGGGGGAGTGGATGGAATGGGGGCGGATTCAGGATTCTGTGAATCTCTGATTGAGCAACATGTTTATTTGCTTTGTTTGGCGCATCATATACAGTGGCTTTTTCTTAGACACGTACATTTATTGGCGACTTATACATATATAGAAGTATCTTGTCGCGATATTTTGTGTATACGTGCAGCGAACTTTGTTTCCAGTGACAATTTTTGCCCTTTATCAAGCTGTATATTCGTATTTGCATATTCCGTTGTATCTTCGCATTTTTAATGTACGAGGACGAGTCAAATGAAAGTGAGACTACCCACCCCGCGCAATAATGGTTCGGTTCATTATATGCGAGGCATGCGCGTAGCACACAGGCATCTCTCATTTACAAAAGTGACACGCAAGTGTGAGGATAAATTTTCTTTAATGCTCTCATACACTGGGTTGAATATGATTGCGTCACGTAATGCACGCCCCAGAAGTTGAGTAGCGTGGTGCGGTGAAGTTTTTGACAGCTGAAGGTGTTTCCTAAAAAGAAATTTGTCGCCGTATGGCTGCCGTGTACGTTGAACATTGCATTTCATTGGCCACTGTGAAGCGTTGGAGCAAACGGTTCAAAGAAGGACGTGAAAGTTGCGCAGATGGTTTAAGACCGGGCCAAAGCCACCGGGCAATCACCCGCAACAAAATTGCAAAGGTTGATGAGCTGATGAGAGAAGAACGGAGGATAAGAATTCGTGAACTGGCAGGGCATGTGAACATCAGTTACGGTTCGATTCACGCCGTGACTGATGAACATCTTGGTTATCGGTTCTCGTGTGCGCAATGGATGCCCAAGATTATGAACCACCGCCAGAAGAATGAGAATTTCGGCACTGCCTTGACTCATTCGATCCGGTATGAGAAAGAGGGTGATGATTTCTTGTCTCCAATTGTGATCGGAGACGAACCATGGTGCCACTTCTAGGAGCCTGAAACACGACGGCAAAGCTTACAGTGGAAACATTCGAATTTACCACCCCCAAGAAAGCAAAGGCCGTCATTTCCGCCGGAAAGGCGTTCTTAATTTTTATTTTCGATCATCAGGGGCCATTACTGATAGAATTTGCAAAATCTTGAGAGACTATCAATTGTTTCCGATATTGTGAAACGCCGGATCGGCTGCGTGTCGCGATCAAGAACAAACGACGTGGAAAATTGACGAATGGGGCCATCTTGTTCCACGAGAATGCCCGTCCCCGTGTCGCTGATGTGGTTAATACAAAACTGGCAAAGTTTAAGTGGGAAACACTGAAACATCCGCCATACACCTCAAACCTGTCGCCTTGCGACTTCTACATTTTGGGGCACTTGAAGAAACAGCTCAAGGCAACCAGATTCGTGCCGCACGATGACGTGAAGGAGTCAGTGGGAGAATTTTTAAAGCAGCAACCGAACGAGTGTTGTGAGACGGGAATCGCGCGACTCGTTATTCAATGGGACAAATGTTTAAATGCCAATGGAGACTACTTTTAAGTAAAGTACTCCGTTTGTCATATATTCGCATTGGCTCACTTTCATTTGACTCACCCTCGTATATTATGTATATTATGCAGAACACCTGCTTTTTATATGTGCTCTCTGTTGCGACTATAATTTCGGTGAAACGCAACCTCGCGATACTGACGATACAAGACTGGTGACAGCTGCTCCTGCGTAGTACATTGGAACAAATGACAGCGTCATTGAGATTTTTCACTGGATGTTGCTTGTGTACAAAAATGTAAACAAGGTTCTTCAATGACAGTTTCATTAACATATCTGTCCTCAACTTGTTCATTTCTTGGGCTTTACATTTTTCGTATCAGTGGCATGTACTGTTTAGCTGGTTTCGAACTGAGATAGTTCTAAAGTTCGTGTGATATTTTCTTTAGTATTTAAATAGACAAAAACATGCTCACTGCCATTATTTGAGTCGCACCTATGTTTATGTAGTGAGTGATTTACTGTGTGTTGTTCAGTAACTGCTTGCATTTGCACATTGCGAGTGACCTATGTTATGTACCGCTGTATTTTGTACTTAGATTTTTTCAATTTCACCTTGTATTCACCCTGCTAAGGTCCTGGAAACAGGACTGCAGTATCAATCCATCAATGAATAAAAAAATGGAAGCATTGATGTCATTTATTTTGGACACAATTTTTGGCACTACGCGTATATTCATTTATGAAAAAAATACATATCTTACTTGTTTTGACAGTGCCTAGCGTTCAATAATTCGGTTGCAGCAATTTTGGCAATGGCAATGCAGTTATTATTCATGTATTTGATCCCTCGACAAATTGTTTATGAGCAAGCATTAGCTCGGGTCCAACTCCGACGCGGCCTATTCAAATACACGTAAAACGCAGAAACGCTTTTCTGAGATAACCTCTGGATCGCTCTTAATAAAATTTGTTGTATTTGAGAGAGAAATTTGAATTCTAGTGTCTGTTGAAAGCGGAATCTTGATTTAGGGCCTGAATTTTGAATAAAATATTTTGAAAAATTCGAAAGTTCGAAAAAAAATGAAACTACGGCCTTTACAAGCTAATAGCTCTGCATAAAGAACACGTATGGCGCTTCTGTAAACGCCATCTACTATAACAGTCAGAGCGCACAAATTTGGTGTGTCAATTTGTGTCCTACGTGAATTGGTTACGTTGTGAGCAAGGGTTCTGCAAAAGCCGTATTTCCAGAATACTAAATTTTTGAGATTCATGTGTAACATATCAATTTTTTCCGCTTTAGATGTACTATTAGATGCAATTCGAATTGTAATATCATTTTTCATTGTTGAGTTACAATGTATTAAACTTGATAGTATCGTTTACTGAATATTGGTGATTTTTGACATATGTTAATAAAGAATTGACAACCTAAATAAAAATTCCAAACAAACAGTCCCTAGAACTTGTTTCTTTTTTTTTAATGCAACAAAATTCGTCAAATTTGGTGCAATGGTTGCCAACAAAAGCGAATTCTCTTTCTACATGTATTTAGCTAGGAGCACCCGAGCTAGAGCTTAGCTTTAGCTCGGGCCCAACTCCGACGCGGCCTATTCAAATACGTGTAAAACGCAAAAACGTTTTTCTGAGATAACCCCAGCACCGATTTTGATGAAATTTGTCGCATTTGAAAGAGAAAGTTAAATTCTAGTGACTGTTCGAAGAGGAATTTCGATTTACGGCTTGAATTTTCTTAAAACGATTTTCAAATATTTGACCGTTTGAAAAAAATAGAAGCACGAAGTTTATAAATTCATAGCTCTGCATCAAGAACCGATATCGCGGTTCTGTAAGCGGCATCCATTAGATCATTCAAAGCGGACAAATTCAGTATGTCATTTTACATCTTACGTGAATTTGTTACGTTGGTTACAACGGTTTTGCAAAAGTTGTATTTCTCTATTATTAAATTTTTTTTATATTCATGTGTAACATATCAATTTTGTCCGCTTTAGATGTACTATTAGATGCAATTCACAGAATTGTATTATCATGTTTAGTGGTTAAGTTACAGAGTTGTAAACCAGATAGTTTCGTTTTTTGAAAATTTCCGATTTTTGCCAATTTTTAATAGAAAATTGGCAATCTAACTCAAAAATTCGAAACCAACAGTCACTAGATTTTAAGTTTGTCTTTTAAATGCAACAAACCTCGTCAAATTTGGTGCAGTGGTTGCCGAGAAAAACGAATTCTCCTTTTACATGTATTTAGATAGGAGCACTCGAGCTAAAACTTCCTCTTAAAGGGCCCCTGAAACGGTTCGGACAAATTTTGTAGACGCGTAGGGTACAGCTTAAGTAGAACATTCGTACCACAATTTAAGTGAAGCGTTACGTATTAATGGAGCTACAAGCGATTAGAAGTTACCCTCCTCCCTAGCCATGCTTTTCTTCCTCAACTCGTTCGCCGAGCCAGCGGGGCTAAGCTCCGCCTTCACTGGTTCAGCGTCACGATGCGACGTCACATCGTCCACTTCCGGTTGTTTTGGAGCCCGCCCCCGCCCGCGCGAGACCGCTCCGCTAGCCGCTTGGCCGTCGACCCCAAGCGAGAGCTATCGAAGCAGCGTGTGTTGCGAGCATTCTGTCGTAGCGCCGAACGTGTCTGGTATTCCGGTAACCACAGGCAAGCTGGTCATTTCGGCAAATGACTGTAGGCATAAACTCAAGCTGATGAAGGAACTTTAGCGTAGACATACGTGAGCGGCCTGATCGGTCTGCACGGTCCATACACTTGTTGGTGCAGAGCTTAACCAGCCAAACAAAGCGCTAATATTGCTCTAACCAAGCGTAAAACATTTTAAACATTTATAAAAACAACGTATTCATGATTACACTCATGCGAAAAATACACACCAGCAGCAAAGAAGAATACACTTCGTTGCTGCTACTGTGTATGGTTGAGCTCTGTGTCACCAGGTGGCTGCACCGTGCAGACCATTCGCATTTGCCCTTCTGCTCATCTCATGGCTCATCCCGTTACGGCAAAGTCAAGCGGCCAGACTGTCTCCTTGCGCTTGCGTTTTCCCTAATACCGGACTCGCGAAACGCTATTGCGTTAGTAATCTTCCGGTGTAAAGTGACGGCCACAAACGCGCAAATCCTGGCGCCGATCGGATAGCGGCAGTCCGATGCGCAGCAGCCAGTTCGCTCGTACGCTGCCTTGCAGAGGGACACGATGTCCCAGCTTGACATATTGCCAGTCGCTACGTTTGCAGTCCACAAGGCAACAAAGTAGAATCATAGTGCTCGCGAAAAGACTGAGACCGACCGACTCTGACCGCGGAGCTCTCTTCAAAATGGAGTACGTTGTAACACAAGCAGACGACACACGCTCTGTGCTGGAAGTGCTTAAGTGTACTGAAAAATTATTCTTGTGCACTCTCTTTATGTTATTTTCTTTTCATAAAAACAAATTAACTAACATTCCAACTATTACGAAGGTCATTTGTTTACCATAAAATTGGAAAAATTATCGATCACGCGCCCTTGTCAGCCAATCGGATAGCTCGCCCCACTGACGTCGTATGGGTGATTTCGGTCATATGGGTAGGGGCGGCTTAAAATTCCGCCGAGCAGTGTGCGGCGATCGGCAGCGATGTGCATATTTAAATCCTTATAATAAATTACACGCTTTACGCGGAGCACTTAGATGTGTCAATTAATGATCAGAAGGACCTACTCTTACGACTCAATACGTTTGTAGAAAATCGTCAAAAGCGTTTCAGGGTCCCTTTAAGCAGGAGGCCGAGCTGCAAGATGAGCCCCTCCCCGAACGAAATTTCTGGCTACGCCACTGATTGTTTTGTGTTATGGTTGTTTTGTTTGCTGGCGTGCATGGAGGATAAAAGTGTACAGAGATTACACGTACCTTCGTGCCGAAGTTATGTATGTTAATTTTATTATTAGGTATTATGTCCGTTGTTTTGTTTGCTCGTGCGCTGCATTCTGTGTACCCTAAGTTTACTATGGACTCGGAACTAGTCAATCGCTATTGGTCCAGTAAAGCTTTCTTATTTTTTGAAATATGTTGTAAATAACGAATGAATGAATTAATGAATGAGAGATTCTGCTACGATCGGCCAGAGCGCGAAGATCAAGTGGGGATTTTTTGGTGGCGATACTAGATTTGTCAGGAAAATCAACTGGGTAAGGATACACTTATAATACGGACTAATATGTGTCACTTTCATTATTACTAGATGACGCTTTAAGTGACGTAGCCTGCGATACCATCAAAAATCTGCAAGAAACCAGAATTCCGATGGCACCGGTGCGCATCCAGTGGCGAGCCGGCACCTGCTGTATACAACACGCGAGAAGAAGACGGTGCAAATTCTCGACGAAACCAAATCGGCTTCTCCAGCAATAAATTGCTTTGCGCAAAGCCCCACAAAAGCTGGTTGCCTGCCTGACATTGTTGTGCCCACTAAGTACAGTGCACTGCACTTTGCCATCCAGTAAACATTTCAGCGCGGCTTGTTGCAGATATTACGTAAACTTCGTCTGAGCGGTGCATCATAGTATTTTGCCGCACAAACTTCGCGATTTCAGTAGAGCTTTTAGGGTCGACAACCTCCAGCCTTTACGTGAGACACTCTAGAAATGCACAGTCTAACGCGTAAAGAGAGTCAGGATGCGAGAACAAAAAAAAAAAAAAAGGAGAGAGAAGTCATTTGCCCGATTCCTGATTCGCGAAAGTCAGCCGAGGAGTTTCCAATCGGGGATGGGGAAACAGTTTATCTCGTCGCTATTCCGATTTAATGGAACCGGGAAGGGGTCCCGCTGGGTCTCTTGTTCGGCAACAATGGGGCGCCCCGTTCGTTTGTTCTGTGTCAACTCTGCGATCTCTGATGCGTTACTTCGCTTCATTGCCTCCTTGCTTTAGGTCAGCGCCAAGCGAGAGCACACATACAGCGCAGTGTGCGATGAGCAAAGAATTATCAGGAGGCGTGTCTGCCTAATGGCTTATCTCGCACGACGCTAGAAATCTCAGCTTGGTTCCCCAGCAGAAGCGTCGGGCTCCTGAGAACGCTGTAATATACACCCAGAGGCGGAAGCGCTGAAATATTTTGGCAGATTTGCTTTAGTGTTTACTTTGGACAAAAAATATCGAGCAGACTATTCGTTACAGACGCGCTTTGATGACGAGGTAATTTTTATTCCCGCGGCGGTTGTTTCTTTTTTTATGGTAGCTGGTGCTTAAGCAGAGGCTCCTCATTCGACGAGCACAAAGTTAATTCTAGGAATGTCAGGAATATAAGAAAAACTATCCAGTTCAGCCGATTTTCGATTAGAGCACTCGAAGCAAAGGCTTGATGGCGTTGACGTCGTCCTAATGGTCTTAACAGCGATTGTCTTTTTTTTTTGTCGCCATAACTGGTGGGATGTGTTACACGCCTGCTCCGAATCGGATCATCTTGGTGTGCATAAGTGGTTTTTGGGAGCGCGTTCTTTCATCTCACTCTCGTTTTTTTTCTTTTTTTTCTGAGAGCTCTTATGCCTGTCACAGTCTGCTTAGTAAAGGGGCAAGAAAAATATGCCTGAGTATGTGACCTAGTGAATTCGCTAGCCATTTTCATTCTGCCGCCTCTGTTAACTCGGTAAAACAAATTAACTCGCCAGCATTGACTGGATGCTTTCACCCCGATACGTTTACCCGGCTCTCCACGTTGCACTGAGAAAGGAATGATCTATTCGATGCATTCAGAAATATTAGATAACAAACCATATTCATTAGATTGCCGCTTTTTTGCTCTATTTCCATGAAAGTGCACGCATGCAGCCTATGTTCAAAAAATAAAGAACTGCAGGGACCATAGTTTTCTGTTACCAAAATAGTAACGTCCCTGAGCAGGTTCAAACCAAGTTCCTCATTATTGCCACATTCCAATAATATGCAGCACGCCATATGTTAACGTCTGATGAACGCCTGAAAAATAACTCCGATATCGTGAAAGTGTTCGCATTTGTTAGCGATTTTCTAATAATTTTGAATAACGAATCAGACAATGTTTGTCTCGCTGTTTTCAAAAACAGTAACCTCATCCACTGAGCTGTTGTCCCCTTTGTCATTGGCACATGAAGTCCCCAAAGGCAATTTCATGAGGTTTTCTGACTTGGGATTGAACTTTTGCCCGCAAAAGGCCTGCTGGAGTTATCAGCCGAGAGTCAATAAGCCTGACCTACCATTTCTTTCCGCTCATTCAAAACGCGTAAACCGCGCAGTAAAAACATCGTGTTTGAACAATTCTCTGACAAAGTCGTATGAACACAAAATGGAAGCCAGTTTCAGAGATCAGGCCAAGCGCCTGGCAGATTCTGGTTACCCGATGCGTGTGCTGACCTCTGTCGCGGAGGGCTTAAACACGAAGTGTAAAAACGCATCCAATGGAAGCAGTGTCGCTGCTAGAGCAAAGAAAGTGGCTGTGGTACCCTACATTCATTGCACTTCACATAATCTCAGAAGAATAGCGGCAAAATCGAGGGTGGACGTGGTTTTCTTTGCCCCTGAGCGCCTACAGAAGCTATGCAAACTGGTTAATACTGAGAATAACAAAATGCACGCAGGTTCTACTCAACATCGCAAACAATTTGTAACCTGCACTCATAACTTTGTCTATGCCATTCCATTTTCGTGCGGAAGAACGCACGTTGGTCAAACCGGCAGTTGCATTAATGAGAGATTAAAAGAGCATCGATGTAACGTCACTAAGGTAATCTCGGGCCATTTGGGTATTAATTACGGAGATTGTTCCTGCAAACCCATGTTTGAAAGTACTTCCATTCTGCATAGGGCTCATAGCAGGATGACAAGGGTAATTGTGGAGGCCTAAGAAACAGCAAAATTAGAGGAAAGGTGCGTGAGCAAGCCATCTGTGTCGCTATGTGAAAAGAAGATACGATTGCTCGGTTTATCTTTGTAACCATTGCAGTATATGTTTTCCCCATGCCTTGCACACGTGTACGGTTCATCGACATGCCCCACTGAATGCTGAATGTTCTTTTTTGCTGTCACGTTTCCTTCCGCTCATACAGTATATATTTATCAATGCGTGAGAAAATAACATCTATTGTTGAAAGTAGCGCTGTCTCTGTGTGTCTGTTTCTTTCTACGTCCTCGTTCAGTCGCGCTTATGCACTCTATCATGGATTACAGTGGTACTGGCAAGTTGGCTCATCACAGTGACTTAGATTCATAAGTGATGCGTCCCTTTCAATAATTTTTTTCCTTTACACGATATTACTCTTCGAGGTGCACTTGTCGAGCAAAGCAAGCTCAACGAAGAAATAAGCAATTATACAAGCACTGAACTTGCAACTCAAGATTTTATTGGATGAAACGGAATTATTTTACTCACGACAAAGTCACATGAGCACTCAAAGTTGCGAGTGCAGCACATCACTTCTTTTTTTGTAGTCCTCGGTTCAGTTTGCGCAGGGCTCCCCGAGGTGGTATCCAACCGACTCACCCAAACCTAAGTTTTGATAAACGCGATTTCTTCTTCCTACCTTTGACTCTTGGTTTAAAACATCGAAAGGCTTACGCCTCTAACGTTTCACTTCAATATAATTTTACTTGTTCTTTGAAAACAATAAGGGCCATTAAGACAGATAGCTGCGTCAATTATATCGGCTTATTGCGTAAATTATTTGGCAATTAGCTTATTGCAGAGTAAAAGCGATGCTTCCGTCTCGGCCCAACATAAATGTTGATAACAAAAAGTGTTATGGAGGGATGATGGCGTAAGGGGCGACATGTTGTAATGGTCTTTCGAGTGGAGTAATGCTACAAGGTCGAGGCGAATAAGCCCTGGCATTGATTTCAGATTTGCCTCAGCATCGAATCCAGGGAAGTGGTAGCCGACATGAGAGAGGTGAAAGCGGCCAAATGCAACATCATATCATCAGTGGCGCGAGGTAAAAAATAAATTTCGCAGGCACTTTCAGGACGCCTGATTGCTGGCTCTGTACTCAGCGGTTTGTAGTGTAGTGCTGAGCGTGTAACCATCAACCGCGCTCACTCTCATCACTCACATGAGCGTAGTCTTAAAACCACAAAGCACCAGAATCTAGATGACACTGCATGCTACTGACAGGGTGTCACAGAATACAAAAACTGTGAAAGAAAAAAGAAAAGGGCGAGGGGTGAGTAGCACGAGGGATGGAATCCGGTTCTTTATATCTGACCGTACCGGAAAATGAATTTTCGATCCGTCGCCCGATGGGGCGCTCTGTCGGCTCCAAATCTAGTCGACTTATTATAGTTTTACACGTTTTTACATTGATCTTCGCTCTGCGCCATGCTTTTACGATAGGTCGTTCCAGTAGGGGAAGAATTTTCGTCATGCCCTCCAGAGGACTTTCAGACGCGTCAATGGTAGCCGAGGGAAAGAGGGGACACGGGGACGGCGTGGAAGTTGAGCGTTCTATGAATAAATATCGCGCAACCAACGCCTCTGTCTGCTCTGCTCCCCCCTTTTTTGCTTGTTTTCTTGCCCGGTACCGTACTCGATCTCGTCATTATATTCCCCGCGCTCTTCGCTTGCGTTCTATGTTCACTCTTTTTTATGTTTGCGTTTCCTTAATATCTCCCTAGAAAGCCTGGAAGTGATTGTAATCGTGAAACCCGCTGGATGAGAACGGCTTAGCCAACGCCCCAGCGATCCCCTAATAGCATTGTCAACGACAGACTGCGAGCTCATCTCGCTTACCTACACGAGCGACCAGTTCTTCCGAAATGGTGGAGCCACGTGTTCTGGTTGTCAGAATTTCATGATTCATATGCGTCAAGGTACACGAAATATAAACAAGATGAGCCCATACAAAGCATATCAGTTTGATTTAAGGCACAATGCACACCAAAATAGATTTATAGCTTGAATAATAAAATACAAAGCGGAAACTTGAGCGCACCAGCACATAAGTGAACGGATGGCACAGGTAGGAGAAAAAGGTAAATCATACAAGCGTTTACGTGGATAATTTCTGAGGGTTATCTTGAATCTAGACTTGCTAAACTAACGTTTACTAATAATGATTGACAAAAAATATTGCCCACACGGGCACAACATTAAAAGGGGGAGTTTAGGCACAGCTCATTTGGTTCGTGTGACCTGCTTGCGTGCGTCCATATTTGGCGATAATGAACCGCCAACGTGTCGAAACTTCGAGCATGTCATGTTTCCGTAAGAAGAAATCTTCAAAAAATAAGTTGAACATTTCGTCGCATAAATATGTGATCGCGAAAGCACCAAAGTGAAATCCAACTAGCACAAAGATTTTCCCTTTGTAACTTAATTGACAAGAGTACGCTCCAGAAATTTCAAACTAACATGTAAAAAGTGCTGTTCAAACTGACGGGGCCTTGACGCATCTCGATAACAAGGACAATATAACAAGCAGACCGAGCATATAGAGAAAGAAATACCCCAGTTTTGCAAATCATGTCCTTTAGTGCAGCTCTTATGTGAACCATCATAGCAATATTCTATAAGGTTCCTATCCCATTATTATTTTTTACTTGCTTTACTCGGCCACTTAATCTTCTCTCGGCTGTCACGCGCAAGGTATTGGTGGTATATTCGGATACAGACTGGATCGCAATATTAAAGATCTTGATTTCAGTAAGCATCACTCAAATGGACTTTTCAGGAGGAATCCTTTGAATCGTTCCTTGCCACATCCCGAGCCATGTCGATCATGGAAATGAATTCCAGCGGAATAAAATCTTCAAAGCTAGTACAAATTTTTATTGCCAGTGACATTTACAGTATGGTTTCTTATATTTTAGGGATAATGTCGAGCTCTTTTGTTTTCTAGCATAACGATCAGCCGTGGTTGCTTAGTGGCTTTGGTGTAGCGCTGCTAAGCTCAAGGTCGCGGGATCACATCCCAGCCACGACGGCCTCATTTCGACGGGGCCGAAATGCAAGAACAGCCGTGTACGTAGATTTAGGTGCGTGTTAAAGAGCCCCAGGTGGTCAAAATTAATCCGAAGTGCCCCACAATGGCGTGCCTCCTAATCTGATCGTTCTGGCCCATAAAACCCCTTAATCTAGTTTTTTTAAGCATAACATTCATATTCCCTTATTCGACATTTGGTATGGTGTTGGTTTGTGGTGTTATTGTATGACAGTTCTATATAGATTATTTATTGGAATATAATGGTAGCTGTTAAAGTGTGTGAACTTCAGTTTTCTGAAGTACCTACCCTGTAACTGAATCCACACCAGTCGTTGCCACTGCAGTCATATTAATAAATAAATTCATGCAGTGAGCGCAATGCCGGCGTTGAACTTAGATACCTACCTGACTTCGTAGTGATATCAACAGCAGAATTGAAGTAGTTGCTCAATGCACGTGGTAGGCACAGATTCAACCCACTAGATAGCGATCACCCATAGCATAATCATGTGTACACCCAGAGCTCTAACAACTTTCGCCAAAGGAACTATCGCCCGCTGCAGAGAGCGTGTGACGTTGGCACATTCACCCACTCTGAAACAGTGATTTTCATCGCTTGTGTACTCCTTACCTAAGTGATGAAAAAGAAGGCATGAATTCTTACGAGGCGCTAAAAGGTCGTGGCTCTTCTGAACAATATCAAGTAAATGATTTTACGTGCGGACTGATGCTACACTCTTATTGATGACCGGAAGCTGCCGCAGCGAAATAACCATGTGGCGAAATAACATTCACTGTCTCCCTCAATATCTGGCGTTGCACCATTCATATAGACCGTGCACCACAGACACCAGAGCAAGCTCCGTGCGAAGGCTTCCATGCTGCGCGACTAGCTACAACCGTGCAGCAGTGAAGAAACCACCGCTGGTGTCAAAGAAGCAGACGAAGTTTGTGGCTCATGGCTGTAGGAAGAAAAAGCAGTTCACAATTGAATGGAGGATCATTCGCTGGCGTGAGTGGCTGCCAGATTCTGATGGTCGATGATGGGGCTTTGGTCGTGTGGGGCTGATGGTCGATGCTGGGGCGATGGTAGGGTGGTGGTGGAGCTAAACAAGTGTAAACAATGCGGAAAGCATACATCCTGTGAATATTCGCCACGAATGACAACACTGCCATAGGACAGGGGGCAGACGAACGGGAGGAAAGACAGTGAGGTTAGCCAGTGTAAGTACCGGCTGGCTACCCTGTGCTGGGGCAAGGGTTAAAGGGAACAAAAGGAGAAAGAAGAAGAAGAGGGAAGAAAGGAAACCGGTACACTCAAAGACGGTCACACAATTCGCATGTCCTTAAATACATCAGCAAAGTTCTTAAGGTCTTGGGTGCGAAGCTTGTCTGGACCAGTGTCCTAGAGCTTTTTCCTCTGTAAAGGGGCAATTATCCAGTTTTTCGAGCGCGGTCACGAGCACTTTTTGGCCCTTTGTGATGGGGACAGTCACAAAGGAGGTGCTCAATCGTCTCCTCGCAGCCGCAGGTGTCGCAGTAGGGCTGTCGGCCATTCCAATGCGGAATGAATAGGAGTTCGTGAATGCCACGCCGAGCCACAGGCGGCACAGAAGTGTTGCTTCCACTCGTGGTAACCTTGGTGGTAGACGGAGTTGCAGACGTGGATTCAATCTGTGGAGACGTGCGTTCGTGAATTCACTGGTGTTTCACAGATTCTGCGTAAGCTCGCGGGCAAGGTAGTGAAGACTTGTGGCTGCCTCTGTTCGTGACAGTGGCATTGGTATAACATGGGCACTATCGTGGGCCGATCGGGCGGCGTCATCCGCACTGTGATTTCCCGAAATACTGCAGTGACCCGGTATCGATTGGCAGATGATGTTGTGCCCCTTGTTGATTCCGTGATGGTGTAGTAGTAGGATGTCTTCTACTAGTTGCACATTTGGTCCGTGATTGAAAGGGGACATCAGAGACTGGAGAGCTGCTTTCGAGTCACATGAGATGGACCATGAATGTGATGATTTGTGAACAATAAACTCCAGAGCAGCACGGATAGCTGCGAGTTCTGCAGCCGTCGATGATGTAATGTGAGACGTCTTGAACTTGAGGGTGACAGACTCTGTGGGAATCACCACTGCTACAGCTGATCTTTTAGAGACAGAACCGTCCGTGTAAACGTGGATGCGTTCTTTGTGCTTTTCACGTAGGAATGAAAGCACGGTTTGTTTGAGGGCGAAAGATGGCTTCTCCTTTTTCTTTTTGATACCGGAAATAACAAGAAGAGCCTGGAGTGGATGGAGGCACCCCAGCGGTAGAGAGGGTCATGCTGCAGGCGTGAAGTTCGACGGTAAAGTTCCATGGTTGGCGGCAATAATCCTGCTAAACGCTAAACGAGGTCGAGCGGTAGGAAGGGAGGCGAGATGACGCGATGGAAGTCGGACGAAGTGCCTGATATGCACCCTTAAAGCGTCGACTTGAAGATACGTATTGATGGGGTGGCCATGTGCGATGGCTATTGTTGCTGCCGTGGATGCACATCTGGGAAGACCAAGGCAAATTCGCAGAGCTTGAGCTTGTACAGACTGGAGGAAAGGGAGGTTGGCCTTACTCTTCCCACCCAGTACAGGTAAGCTATAGCGCAGGAGACCGAGGAACAGAGCGTTATAGAGTTGGAGCATCGCACGCACAGACGCACTCCATTACTTTCCGGCAAGAAATCTGAGTACGTGGTTTATCATGACTAAATTCCTTTTTAGGTAGGAGATACGAAGACTCCAGGACACGTCTCGATCTATTATCACTCCTAGAAAGCGGTGCGCCTTCTCGTAGGCAATCGGCTGCCCATTAATTCTGACAACGTACGGTTTCATTGCTTTGCGCGTGAGAGCGACCATAGAGCACTTCTCGGACACCTCCAGACCTGGCGCTTGAAGATGACCTGATGCTTGTGTGGCCGCTTGTTGAAGTCTGGCGCGCACCTGGGGACGCGTCGCTCCTGATGACAAAACGCCTATATCATCTGCATAGATCGACACATGGGATGATTGCGGTAAGGTATGAACAAGGTCGATGAGCACGAGGTTAAATAGAGTGGGACCCAAGCCTACGCCTTGTGGTACGCCACGGTAGGTGTTGTTTTGTGATGACGCACCATCCTCTGTTTGCAAAAAGAATGACCTGTCCTACAAGAAGCTGAATATCTATCGAAAAACAATGCCGTCTAGGCCGACATCGCCCAAGGCGTCCAGGATGGCTCGATGGGTTACGTTGTCATAAGCGCCTTTAACATGCAGGAACATCGCCGCTGACTGTTTTTCATCGAGGAGTTGCAGGCGGCGTTGGCCGCGTGCGGATGTTCCTTATCGCCTGGGCCTGGCGGGGTGACATACGCAGCTCTTGGAAACCTTGGTCAAACAGCCCGACTTGCTCTTCTAGACGTGTACAATAATTCATGGCGTGAAGGAGTGTTTCCTGCTGCACGGAAGTCCAACCGCCGTGTTCCTCTACTCAAACCAGGTCAATCACCCCTAGACGTGGCGTCTTATCGTCCCATTGCTCTGGGCAGTTGTCTAGGAAATGTGATGGAGAGGATGGTGCTGACGCGTCTGGAGTGGTATCTAGAACACTACAAGTTATACCCTGACGTTATGGCAGGCTTTCGACGCGAACGCTCTTCTGTAGTCAACGTCATAGATCTTGTCTCGTCTGTATAGCACGAAGAAAGCCTAAGAATCCCGCGAAATTCGAACATCACGGGGATGACGTGTAGCGAACGATGGCCGTAGACCAGCAACCTTGAAACAGAAGTCCTGCGCTACGTCGATCTCTCTGCGACCTTCGTAGAGAGGCAGGCGTTTGAAGGGGTGGCGTTGTTGCGGTGATGTTCGAAGACCACGCACCATTCTCCATATATGTGACATGGGTTTATGCGGATCAAGTGATGCACAGAAGGTTTTCCATCTTAGAGACTGCAGGGAGTTGATCCGACGCTGGATCTTCTTATGTATGCGTCTCGGCTCCCTTAGATCGTAGATGGACTTGGTGCGCCTGTTCCTTCGTCCCGCGCGACCGCGGATTGCTCGAAGCCGCTCCAATTATGCTTCGAATTCAGAAAACTTAGGAATAGGCCTAAAAGCTCTTATGGCTGCTTCTTGAACAGCAGCGTTAATTAGCTTCTCGATGCTGCCAGGTGGACAGTCCTGGATTTCTTGGCAATTCTTCTGCATGAGCAACGTGTATTTAGGCCAGTCGATGTGATGAGGAACTCTGGTAAAGTGTGACTTGCGTGTGCCGTCGATTTTAACATATGTTGGAACGTGGTCACCACCATGTGTTTCGTTGTCCGTAAACCATTTCACACTGGCACTGAGGCATCTTGAAACAAAAGTTAAGTCCAGGCAGCTGCTGTATTCCAATCCCCGCAGAAAAGTGGGACTGCCATCATTTAGGTAGCAGAGCTCATGGTCCGACGCGAAAGACAGTACACGCCTTCCTCGACAATCCATCTTTAAGCTTCCCCATAGAGAATAGTGTGCATTAAAGTCGCCGGTAATAATCCATTATCCAGGTGTCGCTGTTAAAATTAAACTTAGTCTTGCGTTGTCAAATCGACTCGAAGGTGAAATGTAGGCTCCTACGAGCGTGAGTGCGATGTTCTTGCATTTTATAGTCAAACATACGTCCTGGGTGTCGTCATCAGGTGCCACTGGGTGTAAAACATACCTGAAATCGCATCTGATATCAACGATGACTTTGCTGCGTTCGCTACAGGTGGCAGACATGAAAGCTTCATATCCTGATAGGCGGATGGCGCTCTCAATGCTTGCTTCACAAATGACGATTATTGGAAATTTGTTCTTGAAAACAAACGGACGAAAGTCCGAAATGCGGGATTTGATGCCTCTGACATTCCATTGGAAGATAGACGCTTCCTTGACCTCTTTAAGGAACGAGGGTAGAGGAGCAGCCATGGTGCTTCTCAAGACCGGACAGTACCGGATTCAGGGGATCCCCTATTTCAAGTGCGCCTCGAGCCGCCGGAGTGTGTATGGCGGTCAGTAGTACTCGTAGCGTGTTCATAAGGGCCCTTATCATGGTGACAACTTGTTTGTCGTCGTCTTGGTTGCTGCTAGAAGGTGAAGCATGATTCGGCGAGCGTACTACATCTTGCCGCTCCGCTGGTGGATTTAGCCGTGGCAACGGCGGCCACTCCTCGCATGAGGCAATGATATTGGAGAATTTCCGCTTAGGATCTTTATTGCTACTATTGATAGTTGCATGTGGAAGTTTGTGGACTGTCAGAGGACGTGGTTCATCCTTAGCCGTAGCAGTGGGTCTCCTAGATCTCCTGCGACGTGAACGTCGATGTCTCACCTTAGCGGCAGCCTCCATGTGCGAGGAACCATCCCTGATCATTTGCCTCAAGCCTTAGGCCTCATTTTTCACATGTGGACAATTTTTGAAGTTGCATCGTGACAGCCTTGACAATTGGCGCACTTTTGGTTTTCTGCACGACAGGCGTCGGAGCTGTGCGACCGAGAGCATCGTGAGCACACGGCAGCATTTGTGCAAACCGCACTAACGTGCCCTATCCTTTGACACTTCCTGCACTGAAGCGGCTTTGGAACAAAAGGCTGTACTATGCGTCAAAAGTGACCGAAATTGACGTGTGACGGTAGGCTGTCTCCTTTGAAAGTTAACTTCACACACTGCGAGTTTTCCAGGCGACAGGCTTGCAATATGGCAATTCCCTCTGTCGCCGGCTTGATGAGTACAGGCTGCTCAGTATCGCTTATAGAATTATCGACGTATACACAACGCCGGCCGTAGAGTCATGATCGTCTTGTTTATAGCAGCGTACATTGATGCTATCCAGCACCTTAACGTTGCTCAGAATGCATAGCGCGCCGCGGTCGTTGACATCTATAGCGAGGATGTTCTCACGTGCGTTGATCCTTACATCTTTGATCTCACCAGGAACAAGTGCCCTGAGCGACACAGATGTGGCTTGGCGGTTGATCCGGTTTAGATTGTCGCTAGCAGCCACAGACACAAATAAAATTGTGAGGTCTGATGGCTTTCACTTCGGGATCACAGTTGCCTTACTTGTGGAAGGAGATGTCCTGACGAGTGTTCTCCTTGCTTTGTGCTTCGCTACGGGCGCGAAGTCACTGTCATCCGAGGTTTCATCACTGGTCGCTGAGTAGATCACAGTGTCCTCGCTGTCGCTGTCACTCGGGCGCCTAGACCGCTTTCTCGGAGCGGCCGCTGTTCACGTAGAAGGACCAGGAACCCTTATACGTGACTCCATATCCATCGCCGTAGTTAAGGGAACGGCATCTCCCACAAAGTAGCTTCAAATTCGCAGAGACACCAAAGCAGTGTTCCACACAGTAGGCACTTCGTCGTTATCCTCCAACACTGCCATAAATGCAATACGGCTGTATGCGATCGTAAATTAAATAGGGAACAAAAAAAAACGTGCGCTGCTTGCACTAGGCTGCAGTCAACAGCGGGATGTGAGATCACCTAGCTTTTTCGCGGCTTACCTAAGTTGTTTGTAGGTTATTTATTTATTTATTTATTTATTTATTTATTTATTTATTTATTCAGTTATTTACAAGAACCTTACAGGCCCCCGTAGGAGCATGACGTAAGGGTGGCATAAAGGGAAACAGTACTATAAGCGTTAGTAAACATATTATACTATGTTACAAGTGGCACTTATACATTGCTAATACTAAGCATTCAAACACAAGGGATACAGAATACTTTCAAAATGTAACTGATGCGCAGTACAAACCAGAATGCAAGTGAGAAATAACAATGAAGAGCATTTAGTCGTTGAGCAGATTAAAATGGTGTCATTGAAAGATGACTGCTGACTTGGTTGCGGAAGGAATTATGGTTTGTTATGGAAGCGATAGTATCGGGCAAATAATTTCACAGAGAAATGGCAAGTGGAATCGCAGAGCTGTTGAAGTTAAATGTGTGACCGAAGATGGGCGAGTAACTGAAATTGCTATGGAGGCGTTTCGACAAGCGCAAAGGCCTTTCGAGAGGTAGTGGAAACCATACTAACTATTACCCTAACTATTACCATAAACGTACTTATAGAAAAAACAGAGGAGTGCGATGCAACGGCGAGTTTCAAGTGAAATTACGTCATGGTTCTGTTTAATCTCACTTACGCTATGACAATAGTTATAATCGCAAGAAATAAGACGTGATGCTCTGTTCTGTATGGTTACTAGCATATTGAATAGATATTTTTGATGAGGCGACCACACTGGACTTGCAATTCTAGTTGAGGCCGGACAAATGTTGCATATGCAAGCTTCCGGATGCTGGTTAGAGCGTTGGTTAAGTTTCTTCGCAAATACCCCAAAGTTCGTAAGGCTTTGGCGCAAATGGCGGTGACGTGGGATGCCCAGGACAGGTTAGGAGTGAGGTGAACTCGGAGATATTTATGTGAAGATGCTTCCGAGACCTGAGAGTAGTTAAGAAGGTAGGTGAACTTAAAATTGACATGCTTACGGCTAAAAGTGATAACGTTACATTTAGATTCGTTAAGATGCATTTGCCAGGTACTACACCAATCAGAAACATTTTTGAAGTCATCTTGAAGTGGGGGCAATGTGGTCGTCGACAGAATTAATGGTACGGTAAATTATGCGATCGTCAGCAAAAAGACTGATAGAAGAAGATATGTTAGCAGGCAGGTCGTTGATGTATATTAGAAATAATAAGGGTCGTAAAACGGTGCCTTGCGGAACACCGGAAGTGACATAGCAAGGGGGTGAATACGAACTGTTAACAACTGTGAACTGCTGGCCAAGTGACAAAAATTTTCCGTAGCCAAGAGAGTTAGCGAATCTAGCCGGATGGAAGATAATTTCGAGATTAGACGAAAATTAGCGACACGGCCAAAGGCTTTTGAGTAATCAAGGAAAATACAATCGGATTGTTTGTTGTTATTCATGCTAAAATGTAGGTCGGTTGTAAGTTCAAATAGCTGTAAATCGCACGAAAACCCTTTCCTGAAGCCATGTTGGTTAGTAAAAAAGAAATTATTGACTCAAGGTGGCTGTAGACATGAGTCCTCTTTCATCTTTGAAGGAAAATAAACTTAACCGCAACCTCAACTTCAACCTCAACAAGCGATGATATGTTCAAGTACTTTAAAAGAAATGCCAGTTAAAGAGATAGGACGGTAGTTAGCAGGCGAATTTTTATCTCCCGCCTTAAATACAAGCACTACCTTAGCAATTTTCCAGTCAGAAGGAAGGCGACCGGATGATAATGATTGTCGGAATATCTGACATAATATTTGGCTGGAAACGGAGACAGCGTTTTTCAGTATTTTAGAGGTAATGCTTCAACACCGGCAGATGTAGATAATTTAAGGTTCATAATTAGACGAGAAATACCTTCAACGGCGATGTTAAGGTTCCATGCTAAGCTGTTGTCTGGGCGGACTTGACGCTGGAACTTTTCGAACAGTCGCAGGCCAAGATCGCTTTCTCGGCGACATCAAGCGTTCAGGCGCCGACTTTTGCGTTCCATGGACTCAAATTCCCGACCCTCGACTCGGCGTCGCATCTTCTCAGCCGCAGTTTTGGAGCAGTGTTCCGGTTCAACTCAGCGGAGACGCATCGCTTCTCGCTTGGCAGTACGGCGCTCTTCCTGGTAAGCCGCTTCTTCTTCGGGCGTCCGGACTTTCTTCGGTCTTCCCATGGCAGCAGCACGTACGCACCGAGGCCAGAGGAGTGTCGCCCCGCCGTCTCGAGCTTTTATTTGCCTATGACGTCACGACTCCACCCTACACGCGTGGGGTGCAAGGAGGTTATGTCGCTCGGTGGCTCTCGCAGATGGTTGCTAGGCAATGCGAGGCGGCGCACAGCTGGGCTGAGTTTTCTGGTAACTCTCCACAGCGGAACTAAAAACTTAACCAGCTCCACTAATAAAAAAAAGCAGTTGCTGCAGCGTGCTTACCACCTGGCCCGGTGTGTAGATGCGTTTTCAGTCGCGTTAAGAATGCTAGGTACACTAATCGCCCAGGTGGCACAGGCGTCTGTCGTACAAGGAGAGGCGTAGCAGGTCCCAAATGGCGCAATTCTAACACAACGACTACCATCACTAATGGGGATCAGTTCGCTTAAATAAAAGACGGCTGTTCAGTTGGCGCCAGCTTCGCCTTTTGCTACGCTGCAGGGTTCTAGCGCTGCGCGTTGTAAGTGAATGCGTTTTACCATGTACCTCGTTCGGGGAAACCGGCGCAATGATGCATCGCGTACTTTTCCTCAATATCCGGTAATCATAGTCGCACTTTGCGTACAAAGGCGGCGGCCCGTTTGGCGCGGCCAGTACGAGCGGGAAGCCGCCACTGCGCGCGCTGAATTTCGTTAACGTCCGCTTTGATCGGGCACATTAATCAAGCCGGGCGAACCGGAGGCCCGAAGAGGCACTGCCGACGGAGCGGGTTCGCCAACGTGCCGCCTCTTGCATCGATCGGGACCAGACGATCACCGCAATGCACCAGTTTTTCTTTTGGTCTACATACCGTGTACATAACGCGGGCCAAGCTCTCTTTCTTTGTAAAGAAAGGTGTACAAGATACGACAATGAAGCCAACAGTGTTGAGGTAGCAATAACCTTGCGTAACACTGCTGAACTTTTCTGTTATCATTGATAAGCTAATTAGTCAAAACTATTTCCGTAACTTTATAATTGCTTTCATATTTTCGCAAGCTCGAATGTTAAATTGTCCATTGCATTCGAAAAATCACGTTCAAATGTTTACGCATCGCTACTCTCATTTTTTCCACTTATTTCAAAGCTGGAGTGCAAACGCGAGAGAGAGCGCCAAGTGAAGGCGGGCCCGCGCGTTTCGCGTGCGCGATAGCAGCGCTCTAAAAAGGGTGGTGAAAGCAATTGTTTAACGGCTGACGCGGTGACCAAGAAAAAAGTAACAAGGCCACTGCGCTGGCTGCTACTACGAGCAAGCTGCCGCGTCACGCTCATTTCTGGAGAATTGTGCACTGGCTTTGGGCGATCACGAACACGGCTGAAGCAAAGCGAAACAAACAAAGTGCAAGCTGCGGCTATTTGCTATTAGCAACAGCCAACAGCTACACCATCAGTTTTCACTTTTTCGCGGTCACCAAGTCAGCTATGGAATAGCGTTGATTCTTTGAACCACCTTTTGAAAGCGCTGCTATTGGGCACGTGAAACGAGCGGGCTCGCCTTCACCTCGAATTTTTATTTGCATTTTACGGCAAAACTTTGAAACGCGAGAAAGATAACCGGCAGAACTGTAGTCAGTTGAAACCTATACAATGAAATGTTTTCAAATAAGATGCACAATTTGACGTTTGAGATTAAGCAAGTACACAAGTAACTATAAAAATACGCAATTTATTTTGGCTAGCTATGTAATGAACGATAGAAGAAAGATTTATCAGCATGTGCGAAGAGACTGCTAACCGTTGGTCCCATCATCGTATTTCGTAGCCCTTTTTAGAACGCAAGGTCTTCGTAGCTCACTTCACACTGGTTTGATGGATCTCGTATCTGGGTAAATTGCAACCACTCTCAGAAAAACAAAAGCCATTTCGACCTTCAGAGCGCCGTATAGTGAATCGCAAATTTTATAAAATAGAGCGCTCAGCGAGACAAGAAGCGAGAGTCAGTAGCAGAGCAGGTAAAAACCAACGGTACGGGCATAAAGACACTCCCTCCCCAGAGCAGGAATTAGCCTCGCTGGTACAGTATTCGGCCACAACCCCCCCCCCCCCCCCTCCTCATGATATCTACAATCAACTAACGGCTCTCAGTCCCCAGCACCTGAGGAGCACCTCTGCAAGGCGATGGTCCGACCTGTAACGCCGTAGAGGGTGCTAAGAATATCTGGGTCCGGACAGGCCGCAAATGGAAACTGAGCCTGTCAACCTTTGATTGCCGAACTCTGTCAAGCTTAGCAGTACTGTTCAAGGAACTATCAGACATTCTTTGGGATATCATCGGCCTTAGTGAGGTTAGAAGACCTGGTGAGGCTTATACGTTGCTGAATAACAGCCATGTCCTCTGCTATAGAGGTCTGCCAGATAAGAAGCAATAGGGAGCAGGATTCTTAATCCATAAGAATATAGCGGGCAACATTGGCGAATTCTACAGCATCAATGAGAGGGTAGCCGTAGTCGTAATCAAACTTAATAAGAAGTATAGATTAAAGGTAGGACAAGCATATGCTCCAACATCTAGTCACGATCATGAGGAAGTAGATAAGTTTAATGAAGATGCTGAATTAGCGATGAGAAAACTGCAAACTCAGTATACTGTAGTAATGGGGGACATCAATGCAAAAGTGAGGAAAAAGCAGGCGGGTGAACAGGCAAGTGGCAACTACGGTGTCGATTCTAGAAATGCTAGAGGTGACCTGGTGGTAGAATTCGCCGAAAGGAATAAGCTGAGAATAATGAACACTTTTTTCAGCAAAGGTAGCAACAGAAAATGGACCTGGAAACGTCCTAATGGTGAAACAAGAAATGAAATTGATTTCATACTTTCTGCCGATCCAAGCATAGTGCAGGATGTAGAAGTAATAGGTAGGGTAAAGTGTAGTGATCATAGGTTAGTGAGGGCCAGGATTTACCTCAATTTTAAAGAGTAAAATTCGTCAAGTAAACACAGGTCAACTTAGAGGCAGTAAGGGTAAAAGCAGACACATTTAGGCTGGTACTTGCAAACAAATATGCAGCCTTAGAACAGAGAGATGATGATGATGATGACATAAAGGTAATGAATGAAACCGTAACGAGGCTGGCTTTAGAGGCAGCAAATGAAGTGGGAGGCAAAACACCAAGGCAACCAGTAGGCAAGCGCTCCCAAGTAACAAAGGATTTAATAAAGAAACGACAAAGAATGAAAGTGTTCAACTCAAGAGATAAGATAGAATTCGCGGAACTGTCAAAACTGATCAACAAAACGAAAATAAGGGATATTAGAAATTATAACGTGACAAAGACTGAAGAAGCCGTTAAAAATGGACGCAGCCTGAAATCAGTAAGAAGAAAACTTGGCATAGGACAAACCAAGATGTATGCGCTGAAATATAAGCAGGTTAATATCATCAGCAATCTCGAAGTTACAATAAATGAAGCGGAAGAATTCTATACTGACCGGTACAGTACCCAGAGGACTCAGCAGAACTCCATTCGGAACGATAATGAACAGGATACAAAAATTCCTCCTATAGCTAGAGATGAGGTCAGAAGAGCCTTGCAAGACATGAAACGGGGGAGAGCAGCAAGAGAAGGTGGAATAACTGTAGATTTAATCAAACATGGAGGAGACATAATGCTTGGAAAACTGGCGGCTCTCTATACGAAGTGTCTATCGACTGCAAGGGTCCCACAAAACTGGAAGAATGCAAATATTATACTAATCCACAAAAAGGGAGACATTAAAGAACTGAAAAATTATAGGCCTATTAGCTTACTCCCAGTATTATATAAGTATTTAGCAAAATAATCTCCAATAGGGTAAGGGCAACACTGACTTTAATCAACCAAGGGAACTGGTGGGCTTCAGGAAAGGATTCTCTACAATGGATCCCATCCATGTCATTAATCAGGTTATCGATAAATCCGCAGAGTCCAATAAGCCTCTTTATATGGCTTTCAGAGATTACGAAAAAGGATTTGATTCAGTACAGATAGCAGCAGTCATAGAGGCATTGCGTAATCAAGAAGTATACAGACTGCCTGCGTAAATATCTTGGAAAATATCTACAGAGATTCCACAGGCACCTTAATTCTACACAAATAGGAAGATACCTATAAAAAGGTAGTCAGACAAGGAGACACAATCTCTCCAATGCTATTCACTGCGTGCATAGAACAAATATTGAAGCTATTAAACTGGGAAGGTTTGGGAGTAAGCATCGATGGCGAATACCTCAGCAACCTTCGGTTGGCCGATGACATTGTTCTATTGAGAAACACTGCAGACGAGTTACAACAAAAGATTGAGGACCTTAACAGAGAGAGTGTAAGAGTGGGGCTGAAGATTATTATGCAGAAGACAAAGATAATGATGAACAACCGGGCAAGGGAACAAGAATTGAGGATCGCCAGTCAGTCTCTAGAGTATGTGAAGGAGTACGTTTACATACGTCAACTAATCAGAGGGCACCTTGACCATGAGAAGGGAATTCACAGAAGAATAAAAATGGGTTGGATCGCATACGGCAGACATCGTGAGCTCCTGATTGGAAGCTTACCGTTATCATTGAAACGGAAGGTGTACAATCAGTGCATTTTACCGGTGCTGATATATGGGGCAGAGACTTGGAGACTGACAAGGAAACTTGAAAAAAAAAATTGATGACTGTGCAAAGAGCGATGGAACGAAGAATGCCAGGCATAACTTTAAGAGACAGAAAGAGAACGGTTCTTATCAGAGAGCAAAGGGTATAGACGATATTCTAATAGACATTAAGAGGAAAAAATGGTGCTGGGCAGGTCATGTAATGCGCTGATTAGATAACCGTTGGACCATTAAGGGGACAAAATGGGTACCAAGAGAAGGAAAGCGCAGTAGAAGACGACAGAAGACTAGGTGGTGCAACGAAATCAGGAAATTTGCGGGTGCTAGTTGGAATCGGCTGGCGTAGGACCGGGGTAATTGGAGATAGCGGGGAGAGGCCTTCGTTCTGCAATGGACATAACATATGAAGATGATGATAGTTTAAAATTAACCACATTGCACTCTACACCGGTGAATATTGATATCTGTATAGATACAGATATCATAATGAGGTAAAGCAACTAAGTTACGGGACAAAATATAGAATGAAAATATTAAAAGGATAAACAGATAATGAGCAACAAGCCAGCATTAGCACAAAATAAGGAGACAGAGTACACGTACAGCAGGAGAGAAACGATGCGAAGATGGCAGTGGACTGCAGCTGGCGAGAGAGCTTCAGAGAAAGTGCGAAGCTCGGAAGAAGAAATAAGACAACGCGTTTTGAAAGACACCAAGACGGAGAAAGTGGTGGTAGTAAAGTCTTTTCATTCTGCCGAGAGACAAATCTCTGCTGAAAGTGGCAGGGACGTGGAAAAGTCTATGTTCACAAGAAGTCTTTTCGTGGAACCTGAAGCGAAACAGAAGCTACTACATCCGCGCATGTAACAATTGCATGGATGATGTTACAAAAAAAGGGGGACGTCGGTACGACTACATTTTCAGCTGTGACGGAAGTGTATAATAATAATAATAATAATAATAATAATAATAATAATAATAATAATAATAATAATAATAATAATAATAATAATAATAATAATAATAATAATAATAATAATAATAATAATAATAATAATAATAATAATGTATTTTAGACATTCACCCATATATACGTGAAGGCAGTCAAAAATGAGCATAAAAGAATCGGCGAGTCGCTGACATGGAAGCGAACAGCGTTGCTGTTCTCTACACCCTTTCCCAACAAGGTCCACATTAAAACATAACAATTGGAGAAGAAGGTTCGAGCTTGGGAGGGAGAACAAAAGGAGGGAGATCGTGTTCGTGAAACATAGATCTCATTAACCTGTGCACGCGTCGGGGCCCCTACACAGGGCCGGATAAATCGCTCGTCGGAACGGCGCTACATCCATGCGACGTCGAGCCGTGTATTGGTTTCGTGCGGAAGAGGACGGCCGATCGAAGACGTCCGCGGTTAGCGCACAACGAAGGGACGTCGGCAAGCGTCGTCAATAAACAACACGGACCCACCGCGCTTTCTGAAGAACACGTAAAGAACGGGCCTCCCCGCAGTGGTCAGGTTCATCGAGGAACGCCCAACGTGAGCAGTGGAGCCAAAGTTGCGCGCAGCATTACAGGCGCGGTGGCGAGGGCTGGACCACGACGCTGCTTATCGCAAAAATGCGCTTTGGCTGACTAAACTATATTTAAAACTAAAACATATTTTTAAAACCTTAACAACGCTAAAAAACACTGTAACGCACACACAACTATTTCGCACAAGAAACAGGTTTGTGGTCTGTAATCTCTCGAATATCTACTATTTTAAAGCCAAGCTTCTCGTTCTTTCTTTTTTGTTTTTGCAAGCACTGCCGGTCTTTCCATACCATGGCTGGGTGCAATTGTCTTGCCGAATGGCTCACTTTGGACGGTGGGATCGAACCTCGGTCTTCCAGCACAGCAGCCCGACGCACGAAGAATAGTGCCACAATCTTTCTTTTTTTCTTTATTGCGTGTACAATTTCAGTACATTCACAATGGCAGTAATATTGTCGTCCAAGTGGCGTTATTTATACATACACATTCGCTTCAATAAAGAAGATATACAGATTGCTGATATGCAATATTTCAATGGGACGTACTTCGGCGCACACTTATAGAGAACTTCCCGTAACACCATACCGAATTCGGTTCTCATACTGACAACAAGCGCGGCGTTCCCTACGACACGTTCACGGCGGTCAGCATTCGATGCCTCTAGAAAACAAGGATGCAAGTGCGTCGTGCCGACATCGGCGCATGTTCTGCACGAAAAAAAAAAACATTATTGAGAGCGTTGCACACGAACGTGAGTTGTACCTGTGCCGCCACGATGACTCGCAGTATTACGTGAACTTGCATGTTTGAGAAGGCTTTAATTTCCGCTACTTCATTTGGGAACAAACGCGAGTTAATGACATCTTAGCTGACAACAAGAAAAAGGAATGGGCATGTGTAGGACATGTAATGAGGAGGGAAGAGAACCAATGGTCATTAAGCGTTACGGACTGGATTCCAAGGAAAGGGAAGCGTAGCAGGGGGCGGATGAGATTAAGAAGCTTGCAGGGACAACGTGGCCACAATTAGCACACGACCGGGGTAGTTGGGGAAGTATGGGAGAGGCCCTTGCCCTGCAGTGCGCGTAACCAGGCTGATGATGATGATGATTTCATTTCGGCCACAATCGCACGTGCCCTACTGTCACACGCCACGTAGATCTTCCGAGATGACCGCTGGGGGCGCCGCACTACTGCGTGTGCGCATGCGCCAGCTTCCTCTTAATGACACACGGAGTATACAGACGAGCCAATTCTATGGGATTTCATTAACCGCTCCACGGAAGCATCGCTTGACATAGATTTCAGGGTGTGCGTTGGATCATCATCATCATCATCATCATCATCATCAGCCTGGTTACGCCCACTGCAGGGCAAAGGCCTCTCCCGTGCGTTGGATAGGCATGATTATTTAATGAAACTTTTTGTGAATTCCTCTTTCTGCAGGTATCTGTCTGCCTATCTACCGTGAAAAGGGTAATCAACACTAGAGAGAAGCATTGCGTGAACACTCGGACAAGTGGGCACAGGGTCTTTTCACCGCAGTGGGTGTAAGCCCCGAGTGTTTGGACACAAGACGAACAGTTCCCATACACAAGCAACCTCATTTCACAAACACATGTACATGGTGTGTACTCAAGAAAATTGAAAGTATGGGGTTTTACGCGCCGAAACCGGTTTCTGATTATGAGGCACGCCGTAGTGTAAGACGCCGGAATAATTAGGACCACCCGGGCTTCTTTGACGTGCACCTAAATCTAAGTACACTGGAGTTTTCACATTTAGCCCCCCCATCGAAACGCGGTCGCCGTGGCCGGGATTAGATCCCCCGACCTCGGGCTTAGCAGCCCCACACCACAGACACTAAGCAATCGCGGCGGGTTACTCAAGACAATTATACGTGTAATACGGCTGCACAAAGAAATATTGAAGACTCCGTCTTCAATCTACCTTGCATTTTTCTGGTGGAGGTGCGGGGTACATGCTATCACTCCGAGATCGAACACCGCCTACAAGCCCAGAACGAAGTCCGGTTGAGCTGACACCAGTTCACGTACGGACAAGCCGTCGACTTCGAGGACTGCCACCTGAGCTGGAGCATCTACGCAACCGAGTCACAAGGATGAGTACCTCAGTTCCGTCTTCTTCCTCAACCACACCAACTGAGGTCGTCCTTAACCAGGCGTGAATCCCCGCATCCTTCTATGGGGACACCTTCGAAGATGTTGAGGACTGGCTCGATCACTTTGAGCGTGTTGCAGAATTCAACAGCTCGACTCCAGAGTGGAAGCTACGCAACGCCTACTTCGCCCTCGAGGACTATGCGCGGACATGGTTTGAGAACCGCGAGACGGCCCTATCGACATGGGACGAATTCCGACGGCAGCTAATAAGCACATACGCCAGCCTCGATGGCAAAGAGCGAGTTGAATCTGCAATTAAGATGAGAGTGCAGCGGCCGAACGAAAGCGTCGCAATGTTGGTGGAAGATATGTGCCGACTTTTCCAACGCGAGGATCCATCCATGCTGGACGAAAAGAAGCTCAGGAACTTCATGCGCGGCGTCAAGCAAGAGCTGTTCGGTGTACTAATACGCAGCCCACCAAGGACCGTTCCAGAGTTTCTTGCGGAAGCCATATCCACGGAAAAGGCACTGCAGCAACGAACAAGGCAGTACAACCGCGACGTGTCGACCCTATCGTGTGACCCTCTCGCTATACCCTTGGATAACACCGACGCCTTGCGGGAGCTCATTAGGCTTGTTGTCCGAGAAGAGCTTGAAAAGCTTCAGGTGGCTCCAGCATCGGTACCGCGACTCGCTCTGGCTGAGGTCGTCCGGGAGGAAATAAGGCAGGCAGTATAAGTCCCGGAGCGAAGCGAGACACCACAGCACGAGGTACGGCAGCCATAGCCTCTCATGTCGTATGCGGAAGCTGCGAGAAGTTCGCTGAGCCCGACTTTTTACGATGTGCGCGACGTCCCGGACTTTCATGGTGTGCACGCCGTTGAACAACCAACTGGCGACTTCAGGACTCGCCGCACGCCATTCATGTCTGAAACATGACCACCCCGCAAGAGCGACGTATGGCGCACTGCAGATCGGAGGCCCTTGTGTTTTCATTGCGGTGAAGCCGATCACCTCTACAGGGCGTGTCCTTATCGCTGAGCTGGGCTCCGTGGATTTTCACTGAATGCGCCGTGCCCGCGCAATAGTGAACGCCCCCTTGAGATTGAAGCCTAGCTCGCGGACGCCAGGATCTCGTTTGCTCCCCGATTCCGTGTCCCCCGTTCACCGTCACCCGCCTGAAACAGGTCTTCCAGCCCCATCTTCACGCCGAGCGCAACAAGGCGTCGCTCACCCAGCCCTGACTCCCTGAGTCCAGCGACCTGCGGAGGTGAGGTCGCTGACGTTCCGAACGCTGAAGATCCTCCACTAAGACAACCGCGAGATGACGTAATTGAGACGCAGAGAAAGCAGTGTAGCTCGGTGTCAGTATCTTGCGACGTACCAGTTACCATAGATGACCACGAAGTCACGGCGTTAATCGACACGGGTGCGGACACGTCTGTTATGAGCCAGAATCTCGCGCGTATCCTGAACCTTCCCCAGTTTACCATGCTTCCAGTTACCTTGCCGAAACCCTTCACTACGGTGATAGCTGCAGCTACACTCTCTTTATCTGTACAACAAACTGTGACTTCATCCACACACACCAGAATGTTAACTTCCGATGCATTTTTCATCTGAAGCCATGAATACTGCTGTTTTCAATTGTCGCTAGGCACATTGTTTCTATATATATACAGAACAGAAGAGGACTCAGGAGGCAGCCTTGGCGTACAGAACGCTTTAGGTTAATGGGGGCCTCCACTGACTTGTTAAGAATTAAACGCGTAGTGCAGTTTCGGTACGCCAAAGCTACCCCATCTCTAATGATGGATCCGACATTAATGTGATCTAGGATGGCAAGCAAAATACCATGAGGTACACAATCAAACGCTTTCTCAAGATCGAGCTGTAGAATTGCTACACCTGCTTGCACAATGTCGCAGCAATCTGCGACATTACGCACCGCATAAGACGCACCGCATCTTATGTATATTAGTCAGAAGGCACATAGCAGCTGCACACAATCTGCTTGGTTGTAGAATTGATTATTTGACTGTAACCATTTTGCTGCTGAGTGGATGAGCCACGCACGCATACTTGAACAAGGTTGGTCACCTTGGAGTGATAGGAAGTTAGCACAGATAGTAACGGGAAGTTGTCCTTTCACTACTTGTTGCTGAACTTGCTGGCTAATACGACGGAAAAGACACGAAATCACGTCAAGAAACGAGCGGAGAAGAACGACGCTCTTTCTTGTCTGGTCATTTATTCCCATAGTCTCACATATTTTCCACGGTAACAAGAACTTTGTCACGTTTTCTTCTTGTTTTACAATAAATTTGACTGAAACGCTTTTCTTCGTTTGTTAGCTGCTTTTGCAATGGACGGAGGATCAACCTCAATTTCCTTGCTAGATTATTGTACTGAACATACTCAATTCTACTAAACTTGTAATCTTCATTCCAAAAATATTTATATTGAGTTAACCATTGACAAAAATTAAATAACTAATTTATTTATTTGCAGCATTAACTAGGTTAAAATGACACCAGTTATATATTATCCGCGGCGGCCGTCTCGTCGTAGGAATTAATTGCCCCACTCGATGCCTGCTCATCAGATTTCCTCTAACAGCAAGAATTATACCAAGAAGTCGCGACATCTTCAACGTTCGCGTTTCGCTTGGAAGAGCTACTACTTCCTGTTATCCGTGGCTGTCCCAGCGCCGCCTGCTCTCTTTGCCAAGCCAGACATCTTTCTTGACACTAACTTCAGTACCCTCTTTATGCGACATGATTCCTCTTCAGTAATGGCAATTTCGAAGCCCACCGCATTTTCTTTGTTGCAGCGTTGACGTAACCTCTAATGTGATCTTTATGTTGCGTAAAACAAATCTGGAAAGTCGCCTTTTGTGTTACTTTACGCAAATTTTCGACTGCGTAGACACGCACAAAAGTAAATATATATTAGACGACAAAATATCCCCGCTGAACAAAGTTCGGGTTGATATCTTGGTACTTGTGGATTACGACAAGGTACATGCTGCAGTTTTCAGCGACGAACATGTCCAACAACTATTATTTTGGATCTTGCCGAGAAAATGGTACTTTTGCATATCCTTAAAACGTGTTCAACAACAAGACACGACGACTCGGCCTTGTAAAAATGCGCCACAGCGTGACAGAACGATAAGGGACGCGCAGCGAATTTCGGGCATCAACACATCCCGTAACTCCTTCCTTTGGTCGTCAGCTGGAAAATGCGCGCGCTCACTTTTATTGCGATAGCAAATATATGGACACACGAGGCGCTTTTCTGCCGTCGCCTTCAGTGTCGCCGTCGCCGTGAGGTTCCGTATGAGTGAAGGCGTATGAGGGTGAGCCGGCGAACGCGGTTCAATCTCGCATGCGCGAGGGAGGACTGCGGTCTGGATGCGTGCCCTCTCCTGTGGCGCGCGAGTGAGGTGTCGGCGAGGAGGAGGGGCGTTCTTCTCCGGCGGCTGCCATAGTGCCTCGATGTCCTCCTCGCCCACCGCTCCGTACAGAGGGGAGACAACCGCGGCGTCTACTACAGCGTGGGCCACGCGAATTGCGGACGCCGTAGGGACGCATTGCCGGAGATCGCGTGTCTTGAAAGCGATCTGTGACGTGGCCAAAGTGCGCGCCCGCGCGGACCCCATCTTCAAAGCGATCTGCGATGTTTGCAGAGAGTGCGTAGTGCCGGTAGCTTCGTATGGGTTGTGCTTTTGACGTTTCGTTCGCGTTGATGCGAGAGATTCAAGAAGGTCCATTCACTCGCTGCTGCCGCACTTTCTCACTTCAGAACTCTGACAGCAAGTTTCCGCGCTCATTGAGCGAGATGTGTTCCATGTTTACCTGTGCGTGCGTCACACCGTGATGGTTAAATTAGTTAAAACACGTAGACGGGCTAGTTGGTTTGAATCCATGATAGAATGTGTAAGCGTTACTCAACGAGGACGCAGAAAGAAGCAGACACACAAAGACCGCGCTGTCATTGTATGTCTGTCTCTTTCTACGTCCTCGTTGAGCCACGCTTACACATGCTATCACTGTTAATTTAGTTAGTAAGCGAATGTTTACAAGTTTATACGCCGATAAACCTGCTACCCTTACTTCGTACAGCTAGATACTAATTTACTTTCGCAATCTGTGCTTTGTCTTTCGGGTGGAACTGCGAATTCTTTACAAAGAAACAGTTGCGATACGACGCGCACCCAGCATACAAACCGTCTCAAGCGCTGCATTTCCCGAGTTTATTCTGCCCCTGTTCAGGCATGTGTCAATGGTATAAGCAATAAAGAAAAAAGAAAGTGTTGAATCACAAGGTGTGGTTTCTGCCGTATATAGGCATGCTGGTAGTCCTCCATACGACACGTTCGTGCGGCTGGGTTTATACAATCTTTGGCAATCTAGATTACGTGATCGACATACCCTAAGTACGCGATCTACTGAATCCTTCTTTCGCGAAGCTGCGTATTATGTAATCAGTCTGTATGCTGCGGAGGAACTTCATCTGGATTGGCTGCACTTATTGGACGCACGTGTTCACTTACGTGCGTTTTTGAGCGAGTGTGTAGCGATGACATCCCTGCAGTATCGTTTCTTTTCTTTAGAACTAGGCTAAAGTAGCGCGACTAAACAAGAGCAAGGAGAGAAACACCACAGAGCAGGCGCTGTTATAGCTTAGTTCTGAAGATGAACCAACTAGCCCTCACGAATAAGTTACTAAGGCATACTATATGTCTTGTTTCCATGTAATAAAGAAAGAAACGAAGTTTATTGTCTAATTGTTGCAGGGTCGAGCGTCCACGCTATTGATCCTGTCTTCAAAACCGATCACCGGACATATTTATTTAGTAAGTTATTTATTTATTCATTCATTTCTAGAGGCAAATAGTGACATCTAGTGTCACACGTCGGCAACAAACAACCAGAAACACAAAAATCGCGAAGTGGGGAGAAGAACCAATCAAAGCTATCACTTTATTAAACAAACTAAACCTACATTTAAAAATGAACTTAACAATATTTCTACCAAACGAATACATGCGACATTCGACGTTCTTTGCATTTCTTCATCGTATATCCGTGTTGCGTATGGGTATCATTATCCTGCTTAGAGCGTTTGTTTAAACGCTGAATTATTTGGTGGATGCTTTCGTGCCACCATTTTTACGAGGCACATCGATTCATCCACTCCCGACATACACACTGCACAAATGAAAGCAGCCGAGAACTGGCGTGAAAATAGCTGTGCGACGAACCGCATCGAGGGCGTGCCGAACAATTCCTTTGACACACATTTTCCGCACCTCCTTGCCAACTGCGCCGCTTGAAAACTAATCCGGTCTTAATGCTTCTGTCGGTAGGCTCCTTTATGAAGCTGTTCTGATGAAGTGGGCGCTTCTTTCACGGAATGTTGTGTACAGGCCTAATCTCTTATCGGCCCACCTTCCACTGCCGGGTCGCAATCCTATTAGTCAGCCAGCCGTGGGGCGAGACGCAGCCGAATCAATGGCTGCTTCATTCGCGCGACTGCGCGAGCGAAGACGAGCGGCGCTCTCATCCCGGGTCGGAGGCCGCCGGAGCTCTCCCGCCGGCTCCGAACAGGGCGGCTCATCTGGCGGAACAAAAAGAGACGCGCGGCCGAGAGGCTTCCTCGCGCGCTGCGGACCGTTCCGCTTTCCCAACCGCAATCGATGCCTTCGAGCTTCAGTGACCTCGGCTGGCTCGTCTCGGCCTGCCGAAAGGGCCTGCTCAATATCAACAAGAGGCGCGAAGGTGACGCCAGGTGAAATAAGTGACGTGGTAACGTACTTTCCAGGTAGCCAGGAAGGTATGTTCTAATATTTATAGCAAAAAAAAAAAAAAATTCGCAGTTTCGCCCGAAAGTCTAAGCACAGATTGCGATAGAAAATTACAGGATATCATTAAATGTATCTGTATAGGGCAACAAAACAAAGACAGAAGAAGAAACGAAGACGAAAACAAACGCTAACTATCAACAACGAAAATTTTACTTCTGGGATCGGTCATACTTATACCCCGAAAACAACCTCGTGCACACTATGATATCAACCATGAGGATGCACTTACGTACATGACGGTATGAAAACAATCTAACACTAATCTAATCATACACTAATACACTAATCTAATCTAATAACACTAATCAATAACAATCTAATGACATATGGAAAATGAAGTTCAGCCTTCATGCCATGCGCAAATAATCCAACTTTCTCGCGGACACTGACAATGATGGTTTGCTGAAGAATTGGTTAGCGGCCGAGAGGATCTGCTTCCTTTCTATTATTAGTCTTACACATTCGCGCTTATCTCTATCTATAATAGTGATATCTTCTGGAAGTGGGTGACATGGCCGACATGGACACGTTTTACAATGGAAAGCAAGAAACCTGTCGGCTGATACACTGTTACACTTATTTCTGTGCTCTCGTAAACGCTCATTGATGGATCTTCCGGTTTGGCCTATGTAGCACTTACCAGGTGACAGCGGAATGCGATAGATCACTTCCACCGCGCATCCTACGAACGGATCTTTGTGATTCTTATCACACACCAGCCGTTTCGTGCTCATTGGGTTCGTGGTTTTGCGCAAGGTACCCAGCTTATTTGCAGCTGGAAAAACAACCCGTACGTTGGCGTGACTTCCAATTGTTTTTCATGCTATGTTATACCTTGTGTATGTACTGAATCACAGCGGTTTTCATCTGCTCACGGCTGCTAGCTCTGGCATATTCTTACCGGGGCAGTCTCTCAAGCGTTCCTGTTTTAGGAGCCTCTCCGCCACCGACACCAACACATGGTTAGGATAACCAGCCTCCTTAAGATGCGCAGACTGCTCCTGGAGACTCGTTTTCATTAGGCATGGGCATGATTTTCTAAACGCCCTTACATACATACTCGCACATAAAGCATTCGGCGCGCGCCGACGGTTTTATCGCCCTCGGACTTTATGCAGAGCCTCAAGGTGACGACGACGGCAGAAATGCGTCTAGAGTGTGCGTATAATTACCATCGAAATAAAAACAAGATTGCGATTAAACTGAATAGACACATTGCGACTATCGTGATAGCGTTCAACAATGGTTGTGTAACTTATCGTTAAAAAATGACGGCATCTACGGGACAAAACATTTCTACAATTTCTTAACGTCCCATGCACAGCTCATCTGCCGTCGTAACTGAAGTAAAACATGTTTGGCGTGCTATAAAAAATTGGAAACCTCGTCAAACATCTGCCAGTTTGTGTGCTGTGCCATCGCCCCTTTCTTTCGAATTATGTGAAACTTTGAATACCGATACCCAAAAGCAGGCACATGCACCTTGCTTAATAATCCGTGCACTGCGAGAGAAACTAACTATACGGACGATCGTACCGCATTCGCGCCGTCCCGGTGCGGACGCGGCCCGTGCTCAGAGGTCTTCAAAGACGTGAGGGACACGCAGTGCGTTCGGCTGCGAGAACGATCGAGCGAACGCAGCGTCTTCCGCTGCTGGCACCAGCGGTGCGCGCACGAACACCAGCGTTCCTGCTGCGCTGCCGTGCCGCACGTACTTGGCGCCATATGGCGGTGCGAACGGAGTACACTTGCAGCTATTAACGCGAGAGCGTTAAGGAGCTCGTGTCGCAGAAAAGCCGGTGTCGTCGGCGTCGGTGTCGGCGTTGGCGGCGTTGGCCGTGAGCGATAAATCCCGGCAGGCACTTCATGAATAAAAAACAACTTGCAAGATAAGCTGGGTGGGAATCGAACCAGTGTCTCCGGAGTGTGAGATGGAGACGCTACCACTCAGCCACGAGCTCGATGCTTCAAAGCGTTACAAAAGCGCTCTAGTGTTTGGCTGGTGTTCAACGTGGCCTGAACCCAGTTACACCATATGGTTATACGAGCGAAAGCTCCGTTAAGAGGAAGCTTTAGCTCGGGCCCAACTCCGATGCGGCCTATTCAAATACATGTAAAAACGCAAGAAACGTTTTTCTGAGGTAACCACTGGACCGATTTTAATGAAATTTGTTGCATTTGAGAGGGCAAGTGAAATTCTAGTGACTGTTGGTCGCGGAATGTCTATTTAGGTCCTGAATTTTGTTAAAAAGATTTTCAAAAATTCGAAAGTTTGAAAAAAATAGAAGCACGAAGTTTACAAATTCATAACTCTGCATCAAGAGCAGATATCGCGGTTCTGTAAACGAGATCCATCAGATCATTGAAAGCGGACAAATTCGATATGTCATTTTACATCTTACGTGAATTTGTTACGTTGTTTACATTGGGTTCTGCAAAACCTATATTTCCGTTTTACTATATTTTTTGACATTTATGTGTAACGTATCAATTTTGTCCGCTTTAGATGTACTATTAGGTGCAGTTCACGGAATTGTATTATCAATTTTCTTTGCTGAGTTACAGAGTTGTAAACTTGATAGTTTCGTTTCTTTGAAAATTTTCGATTTTTGCCAATTTTTAATAAAAAATTGACGACCTAAATAAAAAATCCGTAACCAACAGTCACTAGATTTTAAGTTTTTCTTTTAAATGCAACAAATATCGTCAAATTTGGTGCAGTGGTTGCAGAGAAAAATGAATTCTGCTTTTACATGCATTTAGACAGGAGCACCCGAGCTAAAGCTTCCTCTTAAGCGTGGTTAGACACGCTTCATTGGTGTTGCTTCCCGGCGAGCTATATCGACAGGGTGCTCAGACTCAGCTGCGGCGAAGAGTTGGCGCGCCCGCACCGGCGCGTGCATCATCCGTGGCGAGACTGAGGGACCACGCGCCACCAAAGCAGCTGCTAAGGCGCGTTTAAAGTCCGACGTTATCGGTGCGCGGGGCGAGCCATAGATTACGCTTCTCTATGAGCGAGCGTCGCTCGATGCCGGGCGCGTCGGAGCGCGTTGGCAGCGTTCGGTTACGTTCGCGGCGCCAGTGCGTCGAACCAACGCCTCCTCTATTTTGTCAATGCCAACGCAATAGCTCGCTCCCCAATGGGAGCCGTTGGTGCGCCTTAGTTCAGTGAGTTGCCGCGACGCGACGCTACCCAGATGGTACGACTTGAAACCCTTGGGTTCGGCGAGAGCAGGGGGAATGTAAAGATGTCCGCAATAGAGATTGGTAACAGGCGATTGGAAGACTGGAGGAAGAAAAGTAGGGCAACGAAAAAAAAAATCCCGAGAGGTACAAAAACAAAATTCACAATAAGGGGTCCGGAAATTTGGCTATGGGATTTCATCATGGCGGTCTTTTCTTCGTTCTTTTTTCTTTTTTCACCTAGGTAGGACATTAGGCAGTATAATAGCAAGAGGTTGGTGGCGCTTTAGCGTGCCGGATGTCGAGGTTAGGGTGCCGTTTCGCTACTACGGGTGGCAGACGCTGGCTCTTTCGCTCAACGCCCCCCCCCCCCCCCCATTTGACGCCTCAGCTTCAAAAAAAAGAACCACTAAGGTCGCCTTCGCGCATGCGCGGTTGCACGGTAATGAGGAAGTAAGCATTTCTTGCGGATAGAATGGATTCGAATTGCGCTATGTACATATGCGCGTGCTACCTCTGAAACCACGATGCGTTCAAGGTGTCCGTCGTACTCGCTAGTAGTCAGCAACTCGGCTTGACAAAAGCCTTGGCATAATTTATTAGTTACGTCAAACCACCAACGCTAAAGTGACTTCTCTTGTGGTGTTGTTTTATTCGCGTCTGGGTGAGAAGTGTGGAGGAGGAGGAGCGTTGCTAGCTACCGGCGAACCTTGCCTAGCGAATACTATATGCTGACGATTGTTACGCCCGAACGCCTCTTATCAAATGAAGTGAACGCATACACAGAAAGCTAAGCGCGAGACGGGGTTTGAACCGCAGCGCGCAGCCCATCCCTCTTCGCCCTGCTAGCCGGCCCACACGGCTGACAATTCACAACCGAGCACTGCATCGCACAGGAATGTGAGGAAGAGCCATAAGAGCGTCCCTTCTAAGCATCCGGTGTCCTCGCTGGAACGAAGTGTCAGTTGCGCTTGTGCGCGGGGCCATTGTGTGTGCCTGACCTTATCCAAGGACACTTTACGTTCAGTATCAGATTCAGCGCACTTAAAGAAAGACCAACAATTCTCCTACCGGAAGGAGGGGGTAAGCGAAGCTTGTCCTGCGTGCACCTGACCTTCGCCACCTAACCTACAAGTAACCTACAAGTACGGTGGCTAGAAGGGCAGGTGTGCCGCGTCATGACAGCAGCAGTGGCGCTGTTCTCAGAGGCCTGACGCAAAGCGCACGTCGTTTGCTACTAAGTGTGTTGTTATTGCACGCATCTATTATTTACAATATTTGGTTTTCCCAGTGAAACCTGGAAAAATAGTTAAAATATGTTGAGATAGTGCATAAAAGTGCCATGTTCCTTGCTGCAATGAGCAAGTTCTAAATCGGTCTTTAATATCGTTTGTTAACACCCTGACGGCACAGTGCGTTGCGCTTGCAGTCGCGATCATTCTCCAGGTTCCTGTAATTTCCTTAGGCGTTCAAGGAGTGAAGGCTGCAGGTGAAGTTCGTGGACACCAGCTACCGAGGCTCAGAGACAGAGTGAAAGTGTACCTGCAGACAAGAAAACAAGCCGGAGAGGTACCACTTGCTTTGCGCCGAATCTTAAATTCGGCCACAAACGCGCAAGCCATGGGCGCAAATATAATTGATTCCGATACGCTAAGACACAGAAGTTTTCGAGAGACGTGAGCTTGCCCTTCGCTGTGCTGACAAAATGTTTCAACCGCATTAGTCATGTGCCAACGCCACTTCAAGGAGCATGTCATCGAGCGTATGACTGGCAGGAAGACTGTGCAGATTACGGTGGCGTATGTGTGGCTAATCCAACGATCCCACAACCTTCGCATAATGCGAAGTTTGTGGGATCGTTCCCCACCTGCGGCAAGTTGTTTTTTCATCCACTTTCATTTCCACTAATTTACCGTTTCTTTATTTCATTTATTAAGCACCAGTAATTTCCCCTATGTTGACCTTGGTGTCAGTGTTTGTTGGCTTCTTATGAAATGAGTGACACGGTTCCTTCTATGCTACCCGACAATGCGGCTTACATATTAAACAGTATTCTTGGACAAAGAACAAACAAGGCTCCGACGGAATGTGGGTCATTGAAACAATCCTGAAGAAACAGTGAGACAAACTAACACGGGCTTCAAGCAAATGGGATGCGAATGAAAATGCCGCGTGTTCTACAGGTGAAGGATGAGTAGATGTAGTCCAGTGAAGAAATAATCCTGCTCAAAGACGGCCAACGAAAAATTGGCTGACATTGTTAAATTATACTGCAAATGTATCTCGGTTATAATAGCCCCAATACGGGCAAAGAAATTGCGCCAAGGGATTTTACTTGTACGAATATCAATATTTATGCCACTGCATTTTACATCCCTCCAGGCCTAATCATCTCTCTTGCGCATTCCTTGGTATGAAAATGTGCCTTGCACGAATTGCCGTTCTCACACAGCCCCTACATACGATAGCAGTTCCGCAAAGCAAACTTTCGCCTTTCTCGCTTTAGAATAACTGATGAAGGGCCATTTTGTACTTGAAGAATTTGTGTTTGCCTTCATAGACTCACGTTTAACGTGTTCACCGAACTAAGCAGCGCTAATTGCTGTCTTATTTTTGCCTCTTTCGTCGGCTCATTCAAGGTTAGCGAAGAGGGGAATCGCAAACGCCGCCATCCGTAATGCACTGCGAATATCGTGCATACACGAGATTGAAATTGCCTTTGAAGGCCAGGTACAGCGGCTTTTGCGGGCTGGTTTGGCGAGAGTCGTCCTGGTACAGCTAGCAGAAGACATGTTAGCGGAAATGCACCAAAGAAAGAAGACACGCAAAACCAAGATCAATACTACGAAGATGGCTGTCATTCCCTATGCGCACGGGGTGTCCCACAGATTGAAAAAGGCCGCGGGAAGGGCGGGTGCTTCGGTTGTTTTTTCAGCCCCAGGAAAACTGAACGCCTTATGCAGAAGGGTCAACCAAGACGAACCCCACAAAAAAGGTTGCGACAAGAAGCATCAGGATCCCCTCACCAGCTGTATCACAGGAATAGTTTATGAAATAGCCTTGAAGTGCGGGCGCACCTACGTAGGATAAACGGGATGCTGCGTCAATGATCGCCTCCTGGAATACGCCAACAACATAAAACAAAAATACAGCAGTAAACTTGCTCTGCATTGCAGGTCGTGTAAATGTATCTCCTATTTTAGAAAAGTCACTGTTACGTTGACCGCGCACGCTGACCAGCGGACACGTGAAATTATCGAAGCATTTGCCATCACTCAACGTGGTCCTTCTTGCATCAGTTCACTATTCATCCAGATATTCGACAAGGGAATCTCCTATCCGCAAATTTAACTTATCTCCGCCCACCTGCAATCCCAAGTCATTCTTTTCTTGTTTTCATGCCATTTGTGTTTTTTAATATTACTTCTCTGCCTCTATATTCTGCGCTCGCGCATTAGACACACTGTTGGAAGTCAGAACCTGTGTCGTGTGCCTCTTCTCTGTATCCCGTTATTCGCGCTGTTTGCTAAAGAATGTGACCGTCAAGGCTTGTTCACACAGCATCGGCCCACATTGATTTCTCATGGGAGCACCAGATGAAACTTCGTAAAGTACAACTGTGGCTCAGTACAAGTAAAAGATATATATAAATATATGCAAGACTGCAGCTCCGGTGTAAGCCAACAATTCTCGCTACACAGTAACAGAGGTGTCTACTATCTTTCAAATGATGCATTTACAGAACCAAAGCTGTGCACATAAGTACCTTTCGTAGCCGCTCACCTCGCTCGTGTTAGCAAGCTCATGTCAGTATTACAGCTCCGAAATGAGCATCGCCCAAAGGGACGCCTTCCGAGACAAGAAAGGAGCTTGATGGACATGTATGCGAATACTCTAGGCATAAATGATGACGTTTTTCGCAAGCACTTGTGAACGAGGAAATTCCGTGGCTGGTGTCAGCGCAGCAGCCTTCTTTAAAGCAATTAAATTTTGGCGCAACGCTTTCTTTCCGTAAAACTGCTCGAGCTGCCATTCTTCACGACTGCTGGTTTACGATGCGCGTGCGCCTCTGGAGCAGTGCTGTTTGTATTACAGAACGGCTACACTGACATGGCAGTGCGAGCTGCCGCTGCAAACTGCGCTACTATGCTCGTGACTAGGCCTAATGCCAACAGACATAACTTGCCAGAATCGTTCATAGTAAGCGCGCTGAAGTACGGCATTTCACGGACCGTAACTAGCTGTCAACACTGGCTGGTTCGCATCGTTTCTCACGGCGCCAACGAGCGAATGGGCCTCCTCTCCTCACAGGCGCCATCGTGGGGCTTGCGCGCACACTTCTGGGTCGCGCACGGATGCCCACGGTCGGGCGTGCGGCGATGGGACGCCGTAACACCGCCCCGCTACCCCCCCCCCCCCCCCCCCCTTCTGCTGTCGTTACGTGCCGGCCGGCCGGAGGGGGGCTCCCACTCGCCTTGTCCAGCGCCAGTTGCGCTCCGGTGAGCGCCGCGTCGAACGTGACAACGAGGCGGGAGGTGTTTGTCATTGGTATACCGTAGATGGCATGGTCATTCAGCGCAGCATCCTCAGCTTTACAGATTTGCGTATGCTGTGCTTGTTTCATTTTCCACATGTACTGCTGTAATATTCTCTCTTCTTTCTCTCTTCTTCTTTCTATTTCGCACTAATCTGTCTTCGCTTAATTCTCTAGATGTAGCTCAGAGAGCCCTGGTAAACACGCACAGTCTAGAAATTCGGGGCGTAATTAAATAACAGCAGCCCGGTACTCAGGGGTTTAGAAGCGCACATAATTCTGTCTCGTGCTTATGCAGCTGCTGAGGCGAAGGCGAAGCAAAACTCTCCATTTCTTTCTTCATCTATGTCAGACCTAATCATTCGTATTACCTGGAGTAAACGAACTCTGAACATCGCTTGTACTCGAACTGTTTTCAGTTGGCCCGAAGCCCGCGGTGCGCGACTAAGCTCCTAAAATTTTCGTCCTCGTCGCGACATGCTGCCCGCTGGGCGACAACACTGAGCACAATCTTCGTCGATGTCGCGATGGTGCGAGCACGCTAAATTTGCTATCATCGAGGGCCCCAGCATACCAGGTTGCTCTCAACCTGCCTCAATTCTCGCCATGAAGTTCGTGCGCCACCTTGTCGACGCAGTCAGTTCGCCTCATGCTGCCAGAAACCAATCCTATGGTTGGAGTTTGGAGAATGGCTCTAATGACTGCTATTCGCAGCTCCTTCGAAGCATTCGCGCTGGCATTTTTTTATGAGGTCTGACATTTCGCCGAGTTGGTATGGCGGAACAACTGCGCGACTTTACCCAGACGAAAAAAAAAAAAGAAAGAAAAAACGATTTTTCCTCTTACGGCCGCTCTACGGGGAACGTTTAGCTCGGGGTCAAGTACGAGATTATCCATGCCCAAATGCACGTAAAATACAATTTTCACATAACGCAGGCGAGGACGTTAGTTCCGGAAGGTCTGCTACATTTGAGGTGATAGTCCTGCGGAAGCCCGAAAGCTGGAGAGTAGTAATTAATTAGGGAAATCAGGCATCCATCCGTTCGTAGCAATTGCTACAAAGGAAACCCATACGGCTTCCTCAAAAGAAAAGCCTCCCAGTTGAAGAAAAATTCGCCTTGGTCCGGGACAAATCCCGTCCTGGTTTGGGACTGCTACATTCCAAAAGAAAACACCGATTAGTTTTAATTTATGCGCCAAATGTACAATTTATGCGCCAAATGTAATTCGAGGCGCCAAAATGCGCCTTGAATTATGCGCCAAAATGTGCTGGAACTGAGTAAGTTATGAAATATAATGGAAACGAAAGCTGCGTACCTCGGCACGAAAAATAAAGATCATCATTATGTTATTTGCTATATCCAAATATAACATTTGCAAAGAGCCTATTCGCAAATTATTTGTGCAATTAATAAGGGTGCAAAACGTAGTACTGTTGAGTGTTCTATATGTCCCTAAAATTTACATTGAATTTGTGACATGAGTAATTATTGCTAACGATAGGGTTGTAAGCTTTATACTTCAATTTCTAACGCTAAATTTTCGCGAATTTCTGTAAAAACATGGTAACTAAAAAGTTCTTCCGGACGAGTGGTACAGTTGCCCCCTTCTTTTTTATTATCGCAACCTAACCTAATTAAGAGTGAAGTATTGGATGGTGCACTAAATGCTTTCTCTATTGCCACGTGTTGTACATAGGTTAACGCATCTTAGTTAAGGCATCTTCAGCTCATTGCCCATCACAAAATCACGTCCTTGTGGTCTTGACCACCGGTGGAGACAGCTTTCCGTATTTCTTCGATAGTGTCCCTGTGCTTCTCTTTAATTTACATGATAGATCTCTTTAATGAAAGTCCACATTTCTCCCTGTAGCAAAGAGCAAATCGTTTCGCTGTCAAATGACGAAATCACAGGCTTCGAAAACTAGAAGAAGTAAGGTCTACTCTCTGGGGCAGCACCGCGTGGTTCTTGCGTGATATCGCATTTTATAACCTATCTTCAACCAGTAACGGGAATCATAGTTGGTATCGGAAGCAACGAAACATGCAGCCTGAGAAAGTAAATGAGGCCACCTTGGTTCGCGTGCAAGCGAACAATGGGCGATTCGCTCAGTTCCGAAAACAGCGCGTACAGCGCTGGGAAAGAGAATCGCCGCAGGGCTCGATTCCCTCCTCTTATTGATCGCTTTGCGTTGCGCGATTAATCAGGCCGCTCTTGTTTGGCGTGCTGTACGTGCTGGTGGCACGCCCTGGCTGCCACGCTGGGCGCGCTGTAGCAGGCTGTCGGCAGGCGCCGGCCGATGACACGGTTACTCTGCCAGTGAATTTCGCAGCGGTCGTAGAGGTTTGAAGCATTTTCCTTTAAGTAAGAGATTGGCCACTCTTTTCCCGTCTTGCAAAGCAGGCAGCTTGCAGAACATGTTGGTGGCTACGCTACCACTCCCTGAAATCAATACACAGGATGCCCCCGTAACTCGAGCCAAACATTTAGAATGTACGAATGCCACGTATGTAAATGCATAACCAAGGTAATGGTGTTTGCCATAGCTTGGAGATACTCTGATTATTTCTTCATACCCACTAATTATATAGTTAGTCGTAACTAATTAATCAACTTCTCAAGTATTAGATGAAAAGTGTCAATGAGAAAATTGTAGAGCAACATGAAAAACTACCGATACAGCTTTCTGTTGCTTGATACGTGCTACGTAAAATAGTTTTTCTGAGCGCGAAACGTGGGACATCCGTGGGACATCCTGTACAATGATAAAAAGTAAGAGATACAAACGTCCAATGTGAGTTGTGCGTTTGTGCTTAATCACGAGCCTGTAGAAAATTAGCTTTTAAGGCGGGTAAAAAAAGTAACACCCGGGTCTCTCGCACTGCTGGAATCGGTTGAAGCCAAAGCTTTCGTTTCGAAAGAAGCTTGCGAATACACGCAAAATTGCTGCGTGATTGGCCGCTCGAGACACTTTGCGTGTATACACGGGCTCCTTTCACGCTCAGAAAGACACTTTTATGTAACACGTATCAAGCAACAGAAAGCTGTATCGGTAGTTTTTCATGTTGCTCTACAATTTTCTCATTGACAGTTTTCATCTAATACTTTAGAAGTTGAAAAATTAGTGAAGACTAATTATAAAATTAGTGCGAATGAAAAAATAATCTCAGTATCTCCAAGTGACAGAAAACAACATTACATTGGTTGTGTCCAGCTACGTGGCATTTGCATATTTTCAATGTCTGGCTCTAGTTACGTGGGACATCCTGTACAATGATAAAAAGAAAGAGATACAAACGTCCAATGTGAGTTGTGCGTTTGTGCTTAATCACGAGCCTGTAGAAAATTAGCTTTTAAGGCGGGTAAAAAAAGTAACACCCGGGTCTCTCGCACTGCTGGAATAGGTTGAAGCCAAAGCTTTCGTTGTTGTTGTGAGGAACATTGTTTGTGTTTAGAGACCATTTGCAAGTACACCGCCCAAAGTCGAACAGATTTTCACCGGGACAATTAGGCCTCGCTTAAGTTGAACGCGTGGCGCTCCAAGAATGCAGACACGGCCGAAGGAAGCCAGAGTCGGTCGCACAAAATACGCACTAAACCGAACTCATCCTCTGCGAAGTGTGTTCCAAAGCCCTCGCTTGCAGTGAACGACCTAGTTCAATTCTGCCGCTGTCCCATCAGTATTTCGTCTTTAAAGTGTGCTCCACACCATCCTTCGCTGTGTGTTGGCATTGGTCCATTTCGAATTCCGGGATAAAACGCATTTCGCGTGCGATGCGCGCACGCGAAATGCGAAGGTTGTGGGATCGTTCCCCACCTGCGGCAAGTTGTTTTTTCATCCACTTTCATTCCCAATCATTGATAGTTTCTTCATTTCAATTATTAGCACAAGTAATTTCCCCTATGTTTTCCTTGGTGTCAGTGTTTGTTGGCTTCTTGTGATATTTACCTAATGGGCTAAACCAGGGCCGGCTAAGCATCTCAACGCGCTCGCTTGCCCGCGAACAGTTCATAACTCGAAGGACTGCTCAGCGGCGTTCAATTGGACATTAATGCTTTCGCATTCACAACTCACAAGAAGCGCTTAGGTGTCCTCGGATTTTATTTTCCCAATTATCCATGACAAAAAAAAATTACCGACAATTACGATACTCCCTAATGCGATATTTGTGCGCAGCTCTATATGTGGTTTCATTTCGCGATATATATTGGCTGGCGCGGATAGTGTCTCGTGCGGCCCCTTGCAAACGGAGCGAAGTGTGGCGCGACTGCCTCGCTAATCGGGAGATGGCGAGAGGCAGCGCGTGGCTGGCCTGTGGGTGGGTGGGGGGGGGGGGGGGGGCATGGGCGGCGCATGGGCGCGGTTCACAGCAGCCGCCGCAGACAGACCTCCACATATGCAGTGCACTGTTTCCATATGTGGTTTCGGTGGCGCCATCGGTGAACAGACGACGCGACCTACTCTGGCACCATCTCGTAGGCATCGTCGCCGCAGAGCCCGTCTTGCGCGGTACTACACTTTTCTTCTCACGCTTTCGCCATGAGCTCCTCGTCCGTCTTCGTATTCGCACTCTCTTCGCCATCGTCGTCTTCCATCCCCCACTTCGCTCCGCGTTTGCTCTTTTATCCTTCGCTGTGCTCGTTTGTTCGGTTACAGGTAACCTCAGCAATTGTGGCAACAAATAATACACGTTGCAACAACAATATTTTGCACGCGAAACCGAAACGGAGCGGTTGAGGAGTGCCTGTAAACAACGCGTTGTTGCTACATAGAAGCTGCTCGTTCACATGACATTTGCTCTAACAAGTGTTTCCAGTTTTCGAAAGGCTGTTCCTCTTAACTGTCACGTTACAGCGTTTCAGCAGGTGCGCATACATGGGAGCCGCATTGCCATTGTGCCGTGGTTGGGCTAACGTGATTGAAACTACCAATAAAGTTTCCTACAAAAAATTACTACTCCGATGCAAGTGTCTAAAGACGCTACAAGTATGGTGGTTCAGGTAGCGGGGAAATAATTAGAAATAACATTGTCATCTTGCAAATATGTCGTTCGGGCAATTCTGCATCATCTTTAGTGGCTGCGTTATATTCGTACAAGTGCGGTAATAGACGCTGCGCTAGCCTGGCAACGAGTTTCTCCAGGCGCCGTCACGTGAGGAATAGATGGATGCACTTATATCCCAGGATGCATAGGGTGGCATTGGAATTCGTTGATCTTCCGCTGCAACGCCCGCAGACGCGCAAGGCACACACCGAACTGTTACAGAATCCTTCGAAACGGAACCGTGGCACCCCTTCTCCGCTCTTCGAGAAGTCGGTATTAAATTACACCCAGCCTTGCTGTCAGGCTAATAGGTTCAGTTATTTCCTAGTGCGTATGCGTTGCCAGTGGCGGGCCGTAGACCCACTTTTCAATATGTCTCGGTCGTACATCTCGGCTGACTATAAAAAGAGCGCTAAGCGCACGGTGATAGAGAATGTGCTGGCTTTAATGTATTCCGTGCAGGGCCTGTCAGTTGTACTGAGCCTGGGTTGTGAAAAAGGACACAAATTTTTCCGAGGAAAGATATATGTTCGGGATGAAACAGAGTAACTATATTCTTCTTCTTCACAAACCTTTTCTCTGGCAGCTCGTTTTTGAGCGAAATTACATACTGCCGATTGCAGCATAGGGCAGTATGTAGAACTGTTAGGCAAGGTAAGGGGCAGTGGCCATAGGTTAATGTAGCCTAAGACTTCTTTCAATTTGAAGAGAGAAATAGTAAAATTAGTCAAGAAAAAACAGGCCAACGAATTCAGGCTGGTGCTCGCAAACAAATATATAGCCTAAGAAAAGGAAGATGAAGGGAACATAGAGGTAATGCATGAAACCGTAACACTGGTGATTTCAGAAGCAGCAATTGAACTGGGAGCTAAGGCACTAAGGCAACGAGTCGGTTAGCTCATCGAAGTAACAAAGGGCCTAATAAAAAATGCCAAAGCATAAAAGTGTCCAACTCAAGAAATCAGATAGAATTCACTGAACTGTCGAAACTGACCAACAAGAAAGAAAGAGATATTCGAAATAATAACGTCGGAAAGATTGCGGAAGCTGTAAAAGATGGCCGCAGCGTGAAGTCAGGGAGAAGGAAACGTGCCATAGGATAAGACAGTATGTATGCACTGAAAGATAAGCCGGGTAATGTCATAAGAAATTTTGATGACATAGTAAAAACAGCAGAAGAATTCTATACTAACCTGTACAGTACCCATAGTAGCTACGCTACCTTCATTCGAAGTAGTGATGAACAGGATACAAATGCTCCTTTTATATCTAACGATGAAGCTAGAAGGGCCTTGCAAGACATGACTCGGAGAAAAGCGGCGGAAGAAGATGGAATACCATTCGATTTAATGGAATAGGGACGAAATAACTTGCTTGAAAAGCTTGCGACCCTTTATACGCTATGCCTAACGACTTCAAGCGTGCCAGAGAGCTAAAATAATGCCAACATTATACTAATATACAAGAAGGGAGACGTTAAAGAATTGAAGAATTATAGGCCCATTAGCTCTCTTTCAGTATTGTATTAAATATTCACCAAGATAATTTCCAATAGAATCAGGGCAGCACTTGACTTGAACCAACCAAAAGAACAGAGTGGATTCAAGAATGGCTATTATACAATTGCTCACATTCATATCATCAATCAGGTAATTCAGAAATTTGCGGAGTACAATGAACCTCTCTACATGGCTTTCACAGATTATGAGAAGGCATTTGATTAAGTAGAGATACCAATAGTCATAGAGGCATTGCGTAATCAAGAAGTACAGGAGGCGTACGTGAATATCTTGGGAAATAACTGCAAAGATTCGACAGCTACCTTGGTTCTCCACAAGTAGAAAAAATTATCTATCGAGAAGGCGGTCAGGCAAGGAGACACAATCTTTACAATGGTAAAAACTGAATGCTTAGAAGTATTCAAGCAAAGAGACCCGGAAGGCTTAGGAGTAAAGATCAACGGCGAATATCTCCGCAACCTTCGGTTTGCAGTTGACATTATCCCGTTCGGCAACACTGTGGACGAATTACAAAAATGACTGAGGACGTTAACTGCGAGAGTGCTAGAGTGAGGTTGAAGATTAATATGCAAAAGACAAACGTAATGTTTAATAGCCTGGCAAGGAAACAAGAACTCAGGATCGCCAGCCAGCCTCAAGAGTCTGTACAGGTATATGTTTATCTAGGTCTATTACACAAAGGGAACCCTGATCAATGGAGGAAAATTTACAGAAGAATGAAACTGGGTTGGAGTGCATACGGCAGGCACTACCAAACACTGACTGAGAGCTTACCATTGTCGTTGAAAAGAAAAGTGTACACTCGTTGCATTATACCGGTGCTAATAAAACATGGTGCAACAACTTGGATGCTTACGAAGAAGCTCGAGAACAAGTTAAGGACCGCGCAAAGAATGATGTAACAAAAAATGCTAGGCCTTACGTTAAGAGACAAGTGGATCAGAGAGCAAACGAGGATATTCAATATTCTGGTTGACATTAAGAAAAATTATTGGAGCTTGGCAGGTCATGTAATGCGTAGCGTAGATAACCGGTGGACCATTAGGGTTACAGAATGGATGCCGAGAGAAGGGAGGCGCAGTGAAGGACGGCAGAAGGCTAGGTGGGGTGATGAAATTAGTAAATTCGCAGGCGCTAGTTGGTGTCGGTGGGCGCAGGACAGGGATCATTAGAGATCGCAGGGAGAGGCCTTCGTCCTGCAGTGGACATAAAATAGGCTGATGATGATGATGAGGTACTGTCTACATGAGGTAGATTAGATATCCACCATATGAGATACACAAAAATCTCGGATACAAATAAAGCATAAAATGAGATGGTTTTCGTTACCAAGGAAAATACGTTGATATGGTGCTCTTCCGAAACTGCGGAATGCAGTTGTAAGCACGGATCACGCCATCTGGGAAACAGAGGCCAGTTAACAGACATTAACCTGCGGCTGCAGGTTTCCATCTGTGAACAAGACATCGGGCCGCAGTGGCCCATCCTTGACACGAGGCTACGGCCAAACTGGTGGCAATGAAAACGTAAGTGACCACCTATACACGCGGTAAGCAATGCGCCACGTTCATGCATCGCATCGTTGTGACGTCAATGTCAGGCCAATCTGGAAGACGTGCGTACTCTCTTCCGCATGCATGTCGAGAGGTTTCAAGACGTAGTTCATGTACCTAAGTAAATAATTTATCACTCAATCACATCTGGCTCTGCTCTTGGCAATGCCGCTCCACAACGTGATTGGACGTACAGTCAGAAACTGTAAGGCGAGCTGCTTGATATAGGCGGAACACCCTGGCGATCGGCTAGCGTAATGGCGTAGTTTGTAATTGTAGCGCTCGCTGATTCCGCGTGCGAGCCGTCTGCTACAGCCTGCTTGCTGACCGTAAGCCAATGCACGCGCGCAAGCGACCGCATGTTGCGCATTTGCCAGATGCCGTGCAGTAGTGATGGTGTAATAGGCGATGCGTAAACTCTATACTCGCGGCCAACTTTCTGTGACAATGAAAGAAAAGCTACGGGCGCGTGGCTGCTGCGCATGTGTTACGGCGCCAAGTAGTCCGCCAGCGTTTGACAGCGCTTTCGGTTGCTCGGAACAGACGCAGCGTTACGAGCTTTGCGTGCGACGGTTTCGCGTTCGCCCTGACGCGGAAAGGAAAAGCCGCGAAATAAGTAAACTTTTACATTCAGTGGTGTGTCTTATCTTACTTAACTGTTGCTAATAAGGTGTTCATGTTTTCTCTTCCCCAGCTTAAACTAACATGGATGAAAACATGGTACTCTTTTCAGAAGCGCTCTCACTTGTGCGCACTTTGCCTCCGCAGCTTTCCCTTCACTGCCATAGACAGTTGTTTGCGAGTATATAGGGAGCTCTGCGAGTGTTGAGCGACGCGCGCTCCCGCGGTGTCCCCATTATAAAAATGGTTACATTAGGACGTGGCGATACAAGACGTACAGGAAAGCTGGAACGCACAGCGTGAACTTGCCATCAAACCAGCCGTTCAAACGAACTAAGCGCCGATAAATCCGCGATGGCGCATAATTACCATCAGTTGGAACTACGGTGATTGCAGGTAGGAAGATGTTTGATGGCCTTCTATGTCTTCCCTATCTGCGGTCTTGCGCACATGAAAGGTTACGAACTACCCTCAGGCGATCATCGTGCAGTGCTATTCTGCCTGAAGTAAAGAGCTGCAAGTCCTTCCCCAGAACGTTTGTCAGGCCTCTTTGCTGAACCTAAGTGTTCGACATCTCTTTGCGGACGTTCCTTTGTGTCTGTGGTCTCAGGGGCCACCGGTACTCAGAGATGTTTTGCAAGATCTTAACACCAAAGCTACCTGATGCCATTAGCAATGCTGCATGACTGGGCATTCAGCTATATCCATCCTTCTAACTTGTCCTCAGCATACTGCAGGCGCTCATATTCCCAGTTTCCCTTTTTCTGCCGCATACTATCAGGGCACGCTAGTAGAGGCTTACCTGATATAGGAAGTGTGTGCATTAGTCATTGTCGTTTGTTTGCACGCAGCGTGCAATCTGCCTGTTTGAAGTCCTTCGAATGAATTCTCACTCTCGTCATACACGATGCCGTTAAGTTTGACGTCTTATCATTCTTGGTACTTCACAAAACGAATATGAGTAAGTGAAAAAAAAACACCTTTCTTGGAACGCCCGCAATATTTCCAGCAAGAGTCGCCATTGGGAAGAAATTTCCACTGGATGATGTGAAAGTTTCACTGCGCATGCCAAACAATTTGGATGCTCGGGCACAAACCCCAACTTGTACAAATGTACATTTTTTTCAAAATATGAAGCGCCAACAGAGACAGAACGTCAATGAAAAAAAAAACAATGATAGGACAAGGCGCTTCTGTCCGCTGTTGTCATCTTTTGAACGCTATGAACCAATTAGCCCCACAACGTGTTCTATTACAAATGCACATATTCGACGCTATAGTCGTAACTTAAACTATATGATGGCAGGAATTCAGTGATTCATTCCTGCAAGAGGGCCCGTTGTCCTAACGTTGACAGATGTCAATGGCGCGTATGAATGTGGCGCGAAAACAAAGACCATCGTCCATATTTCGATATCTTGTAGGTGGTGTCTGGTTAAGCGTCGACATTCTTATGCTCTGATCGTATTGGAGCATTTGTAAAGGCACGCGCTCAATATTTCACGTGTTTGAACGCATTATGAGCGCGTGCTTTTTCGCGCAGTCTCAAGCGGCTAGCGTCAGCAGCTACACGGCGGCGCAACATTCAATCACAGTCTGCAGCATTCACGCAGCACCCCCTGCTTGTGCCGAGCTGTGTACTCTACGCGTCCTCCACCGACAGGACTACGCCCTGGTTTTGCTGCGTCTTCTTAAAACCTTTAAACACATATGAAGGCACTTGCGCGCGCACAAACAAAAGACGCAAATAGCGAATCCCGGGCTTCTTTGCGTTCACGCCATGGCTCCGGAGAACAGCAGCAACGCAGGAAGCGCCGAAGAGAAAACGTAAATCGCGTGAGGAAGGGCAGATCAGACGTTCCGAAATGCTCCATTTGTAGCTTTTGTTGCTTCTCCTTTAGCACACGCGTTTTATTTTCCAGCTGTTTGTGTCGCTGTTCGTCTCGTGCTGTTCATGGTCTCGGTAATGTCTTATGCTAGCTTCACGGGCGAGTTTCCTCTTTTATTTCCGGACTGCTTTGCGCGCCGCCTGCTTCCCTTTACTCTGCTATTACAGAGGCGACGGTGACGCGATTTTGTATTTGTCATTCGTCACGCCTTTTGCAAAAAGCCTACGGCAACTATCCTTGCTTTTCTTTCTTCATTCCAGTTTCCTTATTTCTTTTTTTTCTTTTATTCGTTTCTCTCTCTCTCTCTCTCTCTCTCTCTCTCTCTCTCTCTCTTTGTAGATGGCCGCTGTAGCTTTTCCAGTCCTGCAGCACCCTGTCGCGCTGTGGCTTTTTAGTTGTGCTGCGGAACTCCATCTGCGCATGTCCTGTTCTTTTTCTTTAACGCTGTCGTGGTGGCGTCGCGCAGCGTAGGCGACACTTTCACGCTGCTTATTGGCTTCGCGTTGTCGCTGTTACCTTTTCCGTTCTTCTCCAGGTAGGAGTCGGCTGACGCGGTGGTACCAGCGCAGTAACTTCTTTTATATCTGTCAAAATATTAGGGTGAGGTGAAAATATGTTCAGTTTTTGCGTGATCGGGTAGGAGTTGGCTTTCATTCGAAAAGCATCGCGCAATTCGCATTTCGTTATGCACCATATTTTGCAAGCAAAAGACTTTGATTCGAGAGAACACTGACATTTTACCAAAACATTATTTAATTTGAAAACTTTTTCGTGCACATATTTGCTTACCATTTCCGAATCGCCTACTTCCGTCGCATGTTTCTACACGATTCGCGGTATTTTCGTGTCTCCGAGAGTCTCGCCAGGTATGCGCGTGAGCCTTAAGAGATGCCCCTGTTAACTAATCTGCACGTACTAGCATTTTCCTTCATTTGCGCACCTTTGATTTGCACCTACTTAACGTCCATAATCGTCCACGATTATATAAACGCAGTACGCTCATTTGTGTTCGGAGCGGGATCTGTCGAGACAGTTCCGGAACATCCTCTTGCTGGCACATATTTTCCGGAAGCCCACAACCTCCTCATGCCTCACATGTGTCTCTTTACTGCTTCCTCAATTTGGATGGAGAGCAAAAAAAGTGATTTTACGCTGCAGCACAGCTTGAACCGCTACAAACAATGCCGTATTGTTCACACCGAGGTCTTTGTGGCACTTGGTTCTTCTTCTGCCATAGCTGTGGTGGTTCCACCTCGGGGGCCAGCTATTTCAGTGAGCTTTAGTCACAGGACTGCTTCCATGAAGCTGGCTGCACTACAAGCAGCTTTCCGTGACGCCTCAAAGGAACCAGAGGGCACCCCCGTCATGTTTTCGAATTAGGCTGCGGCCCCGCTTTGCTCGAAACCTCCATGCACGATGATAACGACGTCAACTCTTTGCGTCTTGAGGCCTGTGATATGCTGCGCTGTGCTCTGTTGCGGCGCCTGTCGCACTGCGGCGTACAGTGAGGTATGTTCGCGCTGACTGCACTGCACGCAGCCCTTCAATAAAACTCAACAAGCGACGAATCGACTCTGGTCTGTTCCGTTGCATGAAGCTCTAGACACAGCTGGGCCAGCACTGTGCACCATCGCACTTATATATAAACGGGTGTGCACATTCCGCGGCCGCGTATTATTTACATGCACGGGCAATCTCGCAGATATTTATGCCTTATTTCTTTGAATTATGCGCGTACAAAGTGGTATTTATTTAAGATTACCTACGAAGATAACACATGAGTGAAATATAGGGGGAGAACACGTACCACTTAAGAGGAAGATTTAGCTCGGCTGCTCCTATCTAAATACATGTAAAACTTGAATTCATTTTTCTCGGCTACCACAGCGCCAAATTTGACGAGGTTTGTTGCATTTAAAAGAAAACTTAAAAACTAGCGACTGTTGGTTCTGAATTTTCGATTCATGTCGTCAATTGTTTTATTAAATATCGGAGAAATCTAAAATTTTCTGAAAACGAAACTATCAAGTTTACAACTCTGTAACTCAGCAAGCAAAAACGATATCACACTTCTGTGAATTGCATCTAATAGTACATCTAAAGCGGACAAAATTTATATGTTACACATGAATCTGAAAAAAATTCAGTAATAAGGAAACACAGCTTTTGCAGAACCCTTGTACACAACGTAACAAAATAACCTAATATATAAATTGACACATATAAGTTGTCTGCCTTAAGTGATCTAATGGGTGCCGTTTACAGAACCGCGATATCTCTTCTTGATGCAGAGCTATTAATTTATAAAGTTTGTGCGTCTGTGTTTTTCGAACACGCGAATACTTTAAAATTATTTTAACAAAATGCATGGCCTAAATCCAGGTTCCGCTTCCAACAGTCACTATAATTTAACTTTCTCTCTCAAATGCAACCAATTTCGTTAAAATCGGTCTAGGGGTTAATTCCGAAAAGCGTTTTTGGGTTTTACCTGTATTTGAATATGCCGCATCACAGTTGGACCTGCGCTAAATCTTCCTTTTAACACTCTCGCAGCCATCAACGAGAGCAAGGGCGTAAATCAAGACACGCGGCACAAGGTCACAATTAAGTACAGCAAATTACAGCGCAAATTACCAATTAATTGCAATGAGCCCTTTGGTGCCGAGTACATGTTCCAGTACACAGCGCAGTGTACTTTCAAGCATGGAAGATGAGAAACAATGCTGCTATATATGCCACAGAAAGGCATCAGAATTTACCCATTTATAAAACTTCTACAGTTGTCGTTTCCTTGACTCATTGCGGTGCGTGTCTTTATTTGATCGAGTTGTTGATCTTGTTAACTGAACTAGTAACTAACCAAGTCCGCCAAAATGCCCTATTCGGTGCATCCGCCACCAGCCTTGACATTCGACTGCAGGCAATGCTGATATGTGAGAACAACATGAGTTATTAACACGCACATTCAAATTATTTATTATTCTCGATATACACCCAGAAAGGTAGAGAAGCTAAAGGTACGTGAATACTTGACAGATGCCTCTTTGCATATTGCATAAAAGACACAGCATTTCAAGTAACAGTGATAAGTTTGTGTTCTTACAGGAAGATAAATATCATCTAACAGTCTGGCTAATAGAAAAAGAACCTACTTACGTACAGGACGGATGAACAATGTGACAAACATGAACTACAGAACAATGTGTGGCATGAAAAACGGCATACTCATATCTATTACAAAGCAAAAAATAGCCTTAATGGTAGGAAGTGAACGTCAACGTGCTGGTTAAGAGCACATGTTTTAGATGATTCTTAACAAGATATAAAGTTTGTAATTGTAACTTTGTTTCTAAAGTTTTTAGAGAAGCAACGTTACTTCAAATACCATGTATTGCGTTCCGTAATTAGTTCACGTGATTGCCATATGTCGGTTTCGCTCCGTGGTGATGTAATGATATTCGTCAACTTTACTGTTTGCGAGTAATTTTCACCTATGGCCCTTTGATAACAACTTTTGATAATGCATTTGTTCTACTGCTGCGTGAAACATCGCGGCATTCGCGTCCTGCGCTAACAAGGCGCTTTTATGCAATAATGTATTTAAACACTTGTATCAGTCTAATTTGTTGTTTGTGCCCAAAATAAGCAAACATAAAACCGATTCGCATCGTATCTGATAGTCTTTAAAGAAGGCGCTTGGTGAAAGCAATGCTACAACAGTCTGAAAATGCGGGAGTCCACGTAAGCACAGCGGCATAGTATTGTACGAAAGATGGGGCTACGGTACTTTTCCGAAGTGTGAGACATAAAAAACAAAAGGAACATAAGGAGAGCGACAGTATAAATGAAACATAAAAAGCGTAAGAAGATAAAATGAAAAAAAAAATAAAGAAAAGAAATTGCTCTTGTGTGGAGAGCTGCCGTCGTGAAGTGTTGTCCGAGTGCGCGTGGGAGCGATTCCAGACTTGGCGGTTTTCTTTCCACGCGCCAGAGACGAGAAGAGCTAAAAGCGTCGACGAAAACGCGTCCAACTGCGTTTCGCTCGACTGTCGTGCGCATTCTCGCTCGAAACAAATGGATCGGAATGGAATGTAAGTGGGGACTCTGACGGTTGCCGACCCTCGTAATGACGGGGAGGAACCACCGTGCAACGACAAGTGGTCCCGTATTTGCAGGCTCTCTGCTTGTCGCGCTTTTTCAGTATTTGAGCTGTAGGTCGCCAGCGAGCGAGGCGTACTGTGTTCGATGGTGCTTTCAACGGTCTGAGAAAGTGGGCACGATAGTTGTCGACTGTTTCAAAACTACGTGTCCTCTTGAGCAGGTATAGTACTTAGCAAGAAAAGCCACAGCATTTTCTTCAACAAAATATCATAGTTATTAGGTCGATTTGAACAATTTGTCTGGAACGCATGTGTTCGTATGCATATTAATGCGTGACAAAAGCTACACGTGTTCGTATGCGTTGGGTCGTCGCGAATACACTTACAAGATATGCTAACTCATTTGTTGGCTGTAGAAAATCTTCGTCGTACAAGTTTACAATTTACAATTGGAATAGCCTGTCTGCGGAAATCTTTTAAGTTAACAGCCACGACACTATTGTTAGCAAACTGAAGTGCTTATTGCGTCCCGACTATTGGAATTGTAGTGTGCCGGCTGCTTAGAATTGTATTATTTTCTATTTTTGCCCCTACCATTTTATTTGTACTTTTTCCAGTATGTTCTCTGTGTTTGCAGCGTATGCTTCAGTATGTTTTATCAAGTGATTTCCCAGCAAATGGCGCTCGTTTTGCTTCTATATTTTCATTATTTATTCATCGTGATATGATATCTAATGTTATGTAACCCCCTATGTAATGCCTCTAAAAGGGCTTTTAGGGTACACGAATAAAAAAAAATAAATACGTGGTCCGATAATACTTTTGCCGTCTGACGCCGGATGCCGACGCGGGACGCCGACGCAGGATGTCCTGCGACAACGGCTTCTTAACGCTGTCGCGTTTAAAGCGCGGCAGCAGCAGCGAGCTTCGTGTTGCGTCTCGCATCGGCGCGAGCTCAGCCGCGGAAACAGCGCGCGGCGGGCTGAGTGTCCGTCGCAGAGGTGGCCTTGCAGCACGCTGTGGCCCGGCGCGGCCGCCCGGGCCGCACACTTCGGAGCTGTTCTATGGGGCGTTCGAAGCGACGTCTTACCAATCTGAACTTTATGTATTTGTATCTTCTTTTTCGGCATCGAGGTTTAATAACCCCCTCCTACACCTTTGTCCCATACTAGCGGTGCAGGTATTGTACATAAATAAATAAATAAATAAATAAATAAATACGGATGGCAGCGGCCCGAGCGGGCGCTCGCGGCCTGCCGGAGTAGAACCCCCTCCCTACCCTTGTGTTTGCGATATTCGTGTTTACGATATTCAGTCACATGTCTCTTTTGTAAGCACTGTATTGCACTATTACACCATGTTGTTTCTCAATTTCATTTTGCGAACACTGAGAATCCTTGCCACTCTTGTTGGGTCGACGAAAAAAATTTAGGCCGGCCTAGTACAAAAAAATGCTATGCAGTTCCGCATGAGACAAACACACGTCGTAAGTCAAAGTTCCATTTTACACTCACAGAATGAATTGAGCGCCGCCATTTCTTTTTCATTTTTTAATAACTCTGTAGTCTTTTCTGTGGCGTTTCATAACAAAACGAACAAGTTATTCTGCACTATGTGGGCCATGGTCGAAAAATGCAAAATTATTTGGGCACCTATAAAATTTAAGCAGAACCCCCCCCCCCCCCCCCTCCCGGTGGAACTGATAACGACACGTGGACGCGAGTGAGTCAGTGAATAAACTTTATTGTAGGTCCGGCGAGGACGCGAACTCGTCGCGCACTCGGCCATCGACCTCGGCAATGGAGAAGCCTTCATCCAGCTCGGGTCGTGGAGGGCCTCGGTAGTCCGGGAGTTGGGTCGACGGATCTCCGTCGCGACGGACAGGCAGGTACTTCTGTATGAGTTTTGCGACGAGGTCATCGACCGTGTTAGGCCTGGTGGCTTCGTGAAGGGCCCGGGCCAACGTATGCCTTTGATTTGACTTCGAGCCGCTTTCATCGAGAAGGTGCTTTAGCATACCCCAGGATTTGCCGTTGCGCATCTGTCTGTCGATGGATTCGCAGAGCTCTCCCACTGCTGCTGGAATAGCGCCTTGCAGTGGTCTTCGATGACCTTGTTGAGCTCCGAAATCTTCTATCGGAGTCTGCGATTGAGCCTTTGACCCTTCCATCGGCGGAGCATGGCGGTTTTGGCCTCGATCAGGTGGGCTAGTCTGCTGTCCATCCGCTCGACGTCGAGAACGTCGGCCGCACTGGCATTGGCCGCGTTTCTCTTGCTCATTGAAGAACGTCTGGCGGCAACGAGCTGCCAACCGGAGTCTTTAGTGAAGTCCTCGGGGGATAAAAACTCCCCTTCCACCTCAAACTCCATGACAAAGTCCGTGGAAAAGCCTGCGACGAGAAGAGGTGGGCAAGCGATGCCTCGCCTTGCGAACCCTAACACGGTTAGGCACAGCACACGGTCACGGCGTAGTCGGAAGAAAAACGGCAAGAAATGTCACAAAAGTCCACCCACCCACAAAAGTCGGGTATCGGCGTGTTCCTCTTGACTTCACGCATCCGAAAATGTGGAAAGTTCAGGGGTACACACTCGAAAAACATCCGAAAATGTTGGCAAAAAGCGAGAGCCGAGCGAACCACGTCAGATGTGGCTCAAACCCACTACGAGGAAACCCATACCTTCAGAGAAGCAACGAACGTATAAATCTAGAAGGAATCAAGGGAAGGCGAGCATAGCAAAGCAAAAGCGAAATACTGATGGAACAAACTGATGCTCATACACCATGCCTACATCTTCGTTTCTCGCATGAAAGAGCTACCTGTCACGTCGATGGCTATGACGGCAGCCCGTCCGGAAACAGGCATAAGGGAACGACAGACACCAGGGACATTTTACAGCAGAGTCAAGGTGTACAAAGGCACTGGTTGCGAAATTATGAAAATTGAAGCATGAGTATACAGAAAATTTTATGCAAGATTTTCGCTCATAGGATACAGAACGCCATTGTTTAAATAATATAATCTGCGCCTGCGCACCTCATAATTTTCCGAGCTTTGCAGTCAACATCAGCGTGCCGTCAGAGCAGCGCAATATCAACTTATCAGTCCCTTACACAAAAAAGAAAGACGGAGCGATTCTTCGAATTTTTTTGCTTGCAGTCAGGTTTTCTCACGAAGCGCATGCGAATCCTCGCAACTGCTTCTCGAAAACTGGTTCTTTCCTTCGCCGCTGTCCGCTTCTACGTTTTGTACTTGCGCGCCTCTTTCACACTGCCACAACCACTGGCTCGATACAGAGTACGCACGAAGCGGCCGGGACATTTAGAACGTGCGAAATCCTGGTAATGATAAGAAGATTTCAGGAGAAGCATTATCGTCTCCCACCCAGATGTCCCGCAGTCCCCGTCCTCTTGTCTTTCCTAGGTAGCACGACTTTCCATTAAAATGTCGGAGGCTCAACGGGGGAAAAAGTTTGCAGGCCAGTGTAAGCCGGTGCGCTTGACGGACTAATATCACCGCCGGCACTTTCGCGCTTTGCTGCGTGTCGTATCCTAATACCTGGTTCATTCGACTATAACTCGCATATGGTTGATGCGCAAAACTAAGCACAACACAAGCCAACCGACCAACCTACTTGCATACATCCTGTCGCCTACCTAGAAAAAGGAAAGGCAAATCACGTAAGAATGTGTTTGAAAAAGCACTGAAAAGCGTAACAATGACCTTTTTGGGGAAAACAGGGTACACTTTAGGAAAACCTCTTTAGTAACATACAGAAGGTGAAGGTGACCTATATTGTCGGTTAAGGAACTAAATCGGGCATTCGATCACGCTTCCACGTTCAGCTTGTTTGTTGACGACTGACATTCGACTACTAAGTTTTGCAGAGAAAACAAGAAGAGGGAGCACAGTAAACAGATGCAGCTTAAACTTCGAACACAAAATTAGGAACACGAGGTAATAGTCTCGATGAAAGCGTAACGCCTGGTTCGGGCGAAAGTGGAGTGTAATTCCTCCACAGATCTCTGCCTTTATCGGGAGAAATACGGTACGCGGGCACGCCGTTTCTGTCTATATGCAAGTCTAGGCGAGCGGGATAGTCTGCGTTGTGTCTTCTTTCTTTCGCGCAAATCCCAAAGTCACACAAAGCTTGCGGACCCTTCTTCGTCTTTGTCGGTGACTCGGAGCGTGTCTCCCTTTATTCCGCGCGGCTACTGGGAGCGCTTGGCTCGCTAACTTTTTGTGCTGGCCGATGCGGGCGCGTGAAATTAGAATCCCTTCAGCCGCGAAAATGGCTTTCAGCGGGGGGAGCCTCCCTGCTGTGCCCTTGTACGCGTGCGCGCACTGCCGTGTGGCTGCGAGGTTCGTGACACCATGAACCCCTCCTGCCGATAAGTCCCTTGCTTCGGCTGGGGCCGCTTCCCGTTTCCGCGAAGCCTTTTCTCGTCCTTAACACCTCGCGCACACTCCCCCCATTAGAAAGTTCCACCTTCGCGCCGCTTCTCTGGACGCTCGGCTGCTCCGGTGAACTCGGACGGAAAGGTCCGAGAACGCAATGAGGCTTCTGTCCTAATTCCTCGATGGGCGTCGCTTTTCCTGTACACGGCTGATCCCTGTCGCTGCCGCGCTTACGTCCGGAGAAACCTGCATTATTTCTGTGCGCGTCAGCCGCGGTTACACTTCGTTACTTTAGATCGTTTTTATAGCAACATACTTGGTTTTAGGAACCACGCTATTCTACGAACACTCTCTACCTGCACCTTGTCGCATTTTATGACGGAAGAAAATACAACCAAAATTCATTTTTCTGTCATATATTTTCTTCGAGAAAAAAAACGACCCCCCCGCCTTCCCCCCACCATATCACTACTGTTCAGAAGTATTGAGGTGAAAAAAAATGTGATTAGGGTTGCGGCGCCGGTATTTCCATATCGAGTACATTGTCAATATTTGCAGCTGTGCGACGGTAATGACACTGCATTACGCCAAGAATAACCACTCTCTGTTGACGCATATACATGCGCTCATTGATAGGTTTGAATGACTTGATCCAAGATTATGAGACATACTGTACTGTGAAGGGCTCTCGATTAATTTTGACCTCACGGAGCTATTACAGTTGCGATAAATGTAAGCATGTGAATATTTTGCATCTCGTTTTCATTCACAATTCGTCCTACGCGATTGGAAATAGAACGTGTGACCCCGTGCTCAGTCACAGCTAGCAAGCTACCCCAGAGACTAAGTGAGTCCCATAACTCTCTTATGCTGTAAAGCTTACAATTCCAGTGATTTGTTTAAAGGGCAATAAAACTGTAACGTAGGCAAGTTGGTAATCCTTTATTCTGATATAAAACAGCGCACGAAAACCAGAACGGATAGAAAGAACGGAACATTGTTCTAGATTTAGTGCGTTGTCATATGTCATAATGAAGGCTTAAAGACTAAATGAGAGAATCTATGCCAGGCATATTAAGCATCAGTTTAACTTGTATAATAACATATGAATCAATTTATGCAAGCAATAGCAACAACACAAAATACATCGGAACCTGTAATTAACCAAGAAAAGATCAGTTTCATTTCGTGCCACGCCAATGACGCCAGAAAAACAAAGTGTCGCCCAAGTGTCGACGGTAAAGAAGACAAGGTCGACGTATTAGGTTTCTCAAACGATTCAGTCATTAAATGTTGAATATAACACTCTATTCTGTTTCTTTTTCTGTTAAATTTTCAGGTTCATTATTAACTTAGCTTATATATTATTTATATCATATTTCACGCGCAACTACGCCAACTTCGTCTTCTTTAGCGGCGATACTTGGGTGACCATTTCTATTTTTGGCAGGCCACATGAAGCTATTCCGGAGATAGTGCATCCTATCATGCAATATGGTTAATTTTCCAGTATATTGGCATTAATTACACCCGTGCAGTGACTTTACGTATTCTGCAAATAATTCTCGCTTCTTGTGGGCACCACCGAAGCTGCCTTCCGGACACCATTGTCTGGTGCAAGTCCTGCTTAGTCCAAGTTAGTTCGGCTCAGTCCGCTCTTTTCCCAAAAACGTGCTGTGCGGGGGCTTTGCCTAACATGCATAAAACTACGGAGGTGCACGCTTTACAGGGGCATAGTGTGATGTCAATTTCCGACTATATATATATATATATATATATATATATATATATATATATATATATATATATATATATATAATTTCCGACCGGCAAAGTAAATTTTACCTACTCCGCAAGCACTTCTCGCTTCTTGCCTCTTTGAATCCTTCATTTTAATAACTTTTTCGACTCGCTACGACGCTATAGAGGCGCGCTAGAGCTGTTCTTTCTTTTGGAGGGTGAAGGGGTGGGGGGGGGGGGGGGCGAAGGGGTTTGAATTAGGTTACATGTTACCTAGGTTCCAGACAGGCCAATCCTGTTTTAAGTAAGCTATGAAGACCTTGTATTTAAAAGTAGCCAGCTGGTGAGAACAGGCTACATGTGGGGGTCCCTTGAGACAATGTGTTCAGCTACAGTATATTTCAAAGGTTCTTTCTTCACGTGGTTTTTTGCGAGAAGCATAAAGAAAATAAAAACATTGCTATATGAAGGATTTTTCATGCCTAAATCTTAATACGAACATGCAAGGTGAGTGCCCTTGCACATTTCAATAAGAGTGTTGCGTGCTTTATTTTACGATGGCTGACCAACACATTGGCCGCAGCGCTGACACGCCCATGCTGAGTTGCTGATGCTACTACCGCAAGCACAATGCAATTTATATAAAAATCAACACATATGTTGATTGTGAATCAATTTTAAAGCTAACTTTTGCAGAATGTGCACAGCTCTATGTCGCACCATTCGGTTCAGGCAACGAAAGTGTCAAAAAGAATGCGTGATTCAAATTACGTTCAGATTCCTGATCATGATTAGTAAAGCCTAAGTTAGCAAAAGTTTCCGGAATTTTCTTCCATAAATCTGTATTCTGCCTGAGGTCATGTAGCTACAAAGTCAAGCCCATTACAAGGTCAGCATTACAAAAGATAATAGAATTGTGATTAATGTTTATTTGCTTTACTGGCGATAAGCAAACACTGAAAGCAAGAAGGGAATAAGCAGAACGCAACACATCCATGTTCAGTAAGCAACCTTAAGCAACAGTGAAGCAGGACTACTTTTTTTGTGCGAATAGCTCAAAGGGCTGGAAACTGTCATGCACCGTAACTGTTTTTAAGCAGGTAGAACCATAGGACCCAATCATATCATCATTACGGACACAGCTGAAAGTAGATAAAAAAAGATATATTACTAATTTCTTAAAGTGGCAATTTCTAAGAAAAGCGTTACATTCCTAAGTATTCGGCCCAGATTCTACGCCTTTTTTTTCCATTGCGTGCTGGAGTAAAAAGCTTATAAAGTGGCCATAGCTCCTCCGGCAAAGTCGTTTAGCGCTAGGCAAGAGTGCGATAAAGGCGGCTTATTCCTAAGCTTCCGGCCACTCTGTATCCCGGAGATTTCTTCTTTTTCTTGTGCGAATGCTGTTACACATACTGCGTTTCATTTTTTTTTTTCGTTCAGTGCTTCCTTCGTCATTTCTTCTCGGAAGATTACCATTGATTTTTTTTTCGTGATGAGAACCGAAATACACGTAAAAAATAACACATTGAAGGTGCGCATGCTATCTTACAAGTTCACGTTTATTCGCTCTCCCAGTTTTTCGTTGTTAAAAGTTAAGGCTGACAAATTAATATGATGTACGGGACAACCTGGTGGGTTTTCATCCTTCTAGTCATGCGCACTAAGAATATTCTATTTCTTCTGTACGCATGTTTCTGCGCAGGCTATAATAAAAAGTTTCACGCAAATAAGAAAGGACCGATATTTATTGTTTACGCCCTTCCCCCTTCCCAATCTTCTTTCTCTCTTTTGGATGATGAACGGAAACGACGAAAAGCACACACTCCATTACTTTCTTCGCCCAATCTCAAGTGCTACTTCCCTGCCCCTGTCGGTTCCCACTGCACACGAAACTTTCTTTGCCTCCTTTCGCCACTCTGTGCCTGTCTGGCTTCGTCCGGAAATCAGAAACGAGTCTTTGGTGGAGAAACACTTTGAGGCTATAACAAGGAAAGTACCAGACACCGAAGCATCTATCTATATTGGAGAGCCATTTCTTTACATCAAGGTGAGTGTCTAATCATGTGCACATCTCTCCGGTTAGCGAGTGCGATAATCTTATTGTAATGAATTGCAGACTTCGTGACGGCTGTTCGGGTGCCGTATCTCAGTCATTAAGTACTAATTGTACCACGCTTTTGAGGAATAATCTGACAGATTTGTGTGATGTGTGACATATTTAGTGTAGTTTCCTGACTTGACTAAAGAATGAAATGGCATACATCAAAGTAAATACATGTGTTCAACGTTGTCACCGACAAAATTGCTTTAAATTTAATACAGTCAAGTGCTTTCTTTGAGACTGGGGACACTGATCTCTGACGTACAGTGACTCATTCAAAAGCGTCTGAATCTGACTGCAGTCTGGTGGTTGTCCCATGTATTTTGGTTGGGCCTGGATTAGGGCCTTCAGTATAAATAAAAAAAGGAAATAAGAAGCGACATGTATTGAAGCAAAGCAAGCCAATATGAATCTGACTGATATGCGAGCCTGCAGAAGCGTGAACTGTTGGACTTGTTGGTGCGACTATTGACGGGAGAAGAGCTCCGAATTGCCCGAGAAAAGAACACTGAGTAAAATAACACAGATGGAGACAAGAAGGACGCCTTTTCGCAACTGATTTTGTTGAAGCTTGAATAAGCTCTCAAGCGTCTGCTGCGTATGCAAGTGCACAAGATCGCGTCTGACAAGAACGTGCAAAGCAAATAATAAGAAAGGGGGTTGATCATGAGAAAGATAGTATGCCGACCAGTAGACAAAAAGCATACCTTATCCATTAAGAGGCTTAGATAGGCTAGTTGGTTATTGGCTTGATGGAACATGGTTATAACGGCGCGTTTTGAGGACGGGACACGGAAAGAATGTACAGGGACAGTCGCCAATCGTATCCAGGCACGTACAGATGCCTTAATTTAAGTCAAATGATTTAAGCCTACTTTCAAACATGGCGCGTGGACTGAACTATAAAGCGGTTAATCTTTGAGATGCATGGCGGGTGGTTGAAATAGAGGGTTGTACACTCAAGACCATCAACTCGTTGAACAGGTCACTTCCCTCCCCGTGAGCTGCACTGAGCGTGCACTAACACACTAGTTTGCTGAAGCGGCTATGCGTCCAACTTCAAGTATTTCCCTCTCCAGCCTGCCCCTGTCTTCGTCTTCGTCAGATACTGCCTGTATCTGTGTCCTTCCGTCGGGGTTCTTTTCATGGGCAATTCAGCGGTCTTCTACCTTCAAATGCATCCCTGCCCTTCGAATATCATTTTCCTCTCTAAGCAATGTGCGTGTATCAATTGTTGTAACCCACTTGTTCTGCTGAAACCTTGCAAGACATAGAAGCCACACTGCAAAGGAAGCATAATCTTTTTTCACACGTGTTATATTGATTCTCGCTACCCCTCCCCAAAGCATGGCAGCCATTGGCGCGATCTAAGTTCATTTTTTGCTGAACAAAGGATATTCAGTTTACCTTTTTACTCACCAGCAGTAACGAGAATAAAGGAATGCTCTTGATAGTTTAAAAATTGAATATTTATTGTAATTAGTGGCTGAAATTAACGATCTTAGAAACAATACAGGATATTCTTCTGAACATCTCGCTTGAAGAAAACGCGCCACCTCTATGCGATGCAGTTCAAGATCGTCACACACGGTCCCAGCCACGGCGGCCGCCTTTCGATGGCGGCGTAATGGGAGAACACTCGTGTACTTAGATTTAGGAGCACGTTAAGGAACCCCTGGTGGTGCAAATTATTCCCGAGTCCACTACTACGGCATGCCTCAAATTAAATCGTGGTCATGGCACGCAAAACTTCATAATTATTTTTTTTTTCACAAATGGTTTCCTTGCCACCATATGCGAGTGCGCTGCCATTCTGATAAAAACTCCTACGGAACTACCCACGCTTTCTAGTCCAAAGTGCCAGGAACTCAAACATAAACTGCGTTTTTACTAAACAAACGCCTTAACGACGGAAACACTGCAGGGAAGGTGCATAAGAGGAGGCCAGTTGTACGTCGCTAAATTAAGACACAAACAAAAATCTCGAAATGAAAGCTCGTCGGAGTAGAGAAATCAGAATTTCATATTAGTGTAACTAGAGGGAAATCTGGCGCTGCGATCGTTCAACCATCATGGGAATGATGGGACGTACAGGCTACGAATTGACATTCTGATGACTGGCGAACTAGTCTACAGGTATCTTTTGGCAGTTTTGGTTCCACTCCAAGAGCCATTGCTCTAACCCGCAGACGCAAGACCTTTGTTCTGCTTCTCGAAGTGGCGGTAGCGGGCTTGGCCAGCGGCTGGGTCGATGTTTGTGTCGCGGTGTGGCGTCGAAGCCGTGACGAGAAGGTGGCGGCATCGAAAACGTTGAAAGAACGTCTTTTAACTGTTTTTACCTTGATTTGCTAATTGTGTTAGGTTGGAGCTGTAGCGTTACGTGCTTTATGAAACGTCAGAATAGGAAAAAGAAGGCACTACTGATACAAGATTTCAATAGTTGTACTTCTAGTGGCTTGACAATCAAATTTTATTAAGGGCTCCATTATGCATTGCTCGTTGATGTGCTCATTGAAATGCGTGTTTTAGGTCTTTGAAAACACAAACTTACTTGTGGTAGAAAATGATAGGAAATGCTTCTTGGCTGTAGTCTAGCGTCGCAAACTGGGTAAGTGCAAAGTCACGCCGTAACGCTTCGGAGAGGTACGTCAACATAAAATAAAATGAAGCATACTCGTAGGAGGCTTCAAGCATCCCTGCTAGCAGTGCTGCAGATGTGCTTAAAAGTAATTGAAGGCGTGCAGCAATCGTGACTGCCAACGCAGCCTTTCGAAAAAGCGAGAGAGCTCGCAAGTGCCTGTCATTTGCGAGAAAAGTCTCGCGTTCGCAGCGAGCAGGCGTCGTAACAGACGACACTTGTACATTGCTCTCAAGGGTGCAACACTTTCTCCCAATACAAATTTTTTATTTCCATAAATACTTGATGAGCATCTTTACATAACTACACGCAGGTTTGTCATTGCTGTTGTAAAAATAAATAAATAATTATTCTTCGACGTTTAATCGGGAACAGAATTGCACAAGAATGCATCCCTGGCGCGTCGTGGTGTAAACCATAGTAAACCGTGCTTCAATCTCAAAGTCATACAAAGTTTATGTAACGTGTTGTGTATTATATAAGACACTGCAGAAATAAAATTAGATTTTACCCAATAATATTTTAGTATAGCTTCGTTTACTGCGCAGCAAGCAAACGCCGCTAGTCTAAAGATCCAAGTCAATCCGAAGCCTGTACTTTCCATCATTCCCATGTAGGTTTAGGCAACGCTCAGGAGAACCCCCATAGACACTAGCGCCACATTTTCCTGTAGGGTATTTATTTAGAAACTTTATGCGAGAAATGGGGAGCAGCACGCTTTGTCCGCCATGGTGCACAGTCTCGGCTGCTGCCGCGTTGCGCTGCTGAGCACCGTTGCGCCACGGCTCCGATGCGCGGCCCCGGCGGCCGCGTTGCGACAAGGGCGGAGGGAACAAGGCGCCCCCGTGCCGTGTTTTCAGCCCACGTTAAGCTGCACAATTACAAGCTCAGAAATATACCTCAATGGACACCCCAAAAAAGAATACGGACGCGCACTTGTTTATTTCTGATGATCACCATATAGCCCAACGGTCAAAATAATTCTGCGATCATCCACTATCTACGGCGTCTCTCGTGTTAAAGTTAAACCCCGCAATGTATTCTTTTTCCCTTCGGGCTTCGACCACCCCAGTAGCAGAGGGCGGTGAAATACTTGTAAGCCAAGCAACAACAAAAAATTATTAGAAAGATTTCCTTCCAATCAGTCGTCTGCTCCACTCTCAAAGTACGCCTCGCTACACGCGCTTCTGTCAAGGCAGCGCTCGAGACAATGGCAAACTTTTCCCTACATCGCTACTGGATTAGTATTTGCACACACACAAAAAGATGAAACTAAGGACAAAGTTCTGCGGATAACTTTTTCTGGTGAACAAATGTAGATTACTGCCGCGACGTCGACACTGTAAAGGGCTAGTTTTTTTTTCGGCTTGAGAGCTATGCTCAAGGTGGATCCAATCAAGAAAATAGATTTTGAGCTTGGTAGCGAGCGAAATGAGCGAAAGTGCCTACGGAAGAAAGGCAGCTACTGAGCGCCTACTATTTGTTTCAACGAAAGCCGCGCATAGTGAGCTTGCCGGTCGTTTTCTTCTTTTTCCGCGCTCTCTTTTGTGTTGTTTTTTGCATTACTTCAAGTTAGGCAAGTTAGACAAGACGTGCTTTTTGAAGCTGGCGCTAGGCACCAGGGTATCACTAAATAGAACGCGCCTATATTGATATAAAGGTGGGAGCAAATGAGGTGGAAGATTAGACGTCCAGAAGATGTGCTGGCTCTTTCGTTGGTCACCGCAGTGAGCGCCGCCAGGAGGATCTTCTGTCAGGAGACCTCGGAGAAGGTGCACCAAGGGAACCGGTCTGCGTCTCTTCTGCGCCCCGCCATAATAGCATGGCGAAAAGACCAAACGAGCCCTCTGCGCACGTTCGGCGCCTCCTCACGTTTGTCGTCGACTTCGTTGTAGCCCATCACCTTTAGTTTCCACGTCTCTGTAGATTCACGGATTTTTATTTTTTTATTGCGATAGCAATCATACGGGCACTCGAAGCGCATTGCTGCCGTCGTCGTCGTGGACGCCGCGATGTTCCGTATAAAGTCCAAGTGCAACAATTGACACCGTGACCTCGCGCCGCATGCTGTGGGTGCGAGCGAAAGCGTGCGAGCATGAGCCGAGGATGCCGGCTCAATATTGTGAGCGTAGGGCGGAAGGAGTAGGGAGGGGAAATGTGCCGTCTTTTAACGCGCCCAAGGCACCGGGTGATGCAAGTCAGTCGTTCTACTTCGGTGGCGGCTGCGAATGGCACGGCTGAGCGCGGCCGCTCGGGTCCAATGTCGACATTGATCTGCGATGGGTAGGCTCTGGGAACGCGCCGAGTGCCGACAGCTCCGTGTGCGCTGTGTTCTCGCCGCTTAGTTCGCGTTGAAGCGAGAGGCAACGAGAGGCAATTCACTCACTACTGCTGCCGCTCTCCCTCATGCCAACGTTCTGACAGCGAGTATCCGTGGTCATAGAGTGGAATGTGTTCATGTTATGCTTGTTAATTTATTATTAAGCCAATGGTTACAAGTTTATATGGTCGGTAAAACTATCCTTAGTTCACATAGCTTTGTAATAATTTGCTATCCCAATCGATGCTTCGCCTTTCGGGTGAAACTGCGACTTCTTTATCATATTCGTTTTATTATTTTTATTTTCATGCAGCGCCTCTTTTATCGAAAGTAGATAACTCGGAGCTAGTTTGTTCACAGCGACGAAGCGTGAACGGGAGAATGGGACTGCAGCGTAACGAAGAAGGCAAGCGCGAACACAACGCTGCGTTGTTTTTGTTCTGTATCTTTCGTTGTGCAGTTTGGTGTTAGTCCACTACCTTTTATGCCTGCTCCTTGTCCGAATTGTGTCCCTTCTGTTTCTTTGCTACGGCGCTAGTAAATTGTTTATTTTATTTTTGCGGTATGCAACCGTGCGACGGCTATTATCAAGACGAAAGCATAATTGCGGTGTCAAGTTGCCGCATTCAGCCGTTCCGCACCGCGCCCTGTCGCACACCACTTTTTGGCGGGGACGTGCGGTCCCGCTTGTGTCTTTATCGCTCTTGGTGATAATAGAGAGTTTTAGCGGAGCGTTTACGGTCCTCTCCGCTCAGACCGGCCTATCACAACAATTGGCACGCAGCCGCTCAGCAAAACGCTACCGGGAACTCTGACGCGCGTGCGCACAGCGCACATAGCGGCAGCGGAACGTGGGACGCTGACCACGTTCCGCTAGGAACCTGATTTATCGGTGCGTCAGGGAGCGTGTAGTTGCTTTCGTAATCGTTTTACCGCCAAGCTTAGAGCTCGTCAGTGACGTCTGTGGGAGACGCGCTTGTTAGATAAGCGAAATCAATGCATTCTATGCAGCCACCGGTGCGCGTGGAACGTGTGCGGAGCGGAGCGCAAGCAAACGCTCTGCTAAAACTGTCTAATAGTAGTCGAGACGGAATTAGTTGAAGAGGCTCCGCCAATCCGTGCATCCGTAAAGCGTCGCTGCTCTTTTCAGCGCAAGCGCCGTGTTAACGTCGTCGCTGCACTGCACGTGGCTACACGTGACACAACCGATATTTTCATGCTGCTGAGTAGACCATAAGTATGATCGCTTGGAGCAAACAAGGAAGGACGGGAGGAAACAAGGGGAATAGTTTTCAACCTTGCCATTGATTGCGCACGCAGATCTGTTTGTCGTGGGCCACGTTTCGCGCAACTGCGATGATGGTGTTGCGAACTCGCTTTGATGAGAGGCTCGCGTTAAAGAGAGACATTTGCCTCGGCCGGATACGTGTGTGCACGTTCGCAGTACCGTGATTTGGAAGATGAAGACCATGACTGTTGCGACGTTGCACAATGCCCGTGGGATTTGCCTTTCCAACGGATTTGATGACACTAACCTTGGTACGTACCCAGCATGCAAGACAGCTCGTTTCACTGCAGTGAACGCGATCTCAATTCCATGGGACTCTTCATAGCTTTCCCTTTCTCAATTTAATGTCTTCTTCTAGGCTGCTCATTCCAGCTTGAAATTTGAGCATCACATTATTAGATAAGTTCGGATTCAGTACCCCGCTTTTGTTGGAAACTTGGCATATATTATTACCTTTGCCACCCAATGTATAAGCGGATGCCAAATATATATACGAAAGATTAATGCGTAAGTGTACAACCAGACAGAAAGCAGACGTTAAATGTGTAGCTTTTCTTTTTTTGGAGTAATATACTACAAAAGTGTAAGCCTTAAAACGACACGTATCTGAAAGATGTGGCATTTTACTGCAGGAAATTCGTACTATAACGTTCGATGTACATCGACGGGCTTCTTCAATTAAAGGAATAGGTCACACGCATTGGACAACCCTCATAAAGTCGGGTGACCCTCCCGCTTATCTTTTACCTAGTGCCTCTGATCACCAAATTCATTTTGAGCGACGTAAAACGTGAAACCATATATATTTGTTAAAACACATCAAGTGAATGACATCTTACAGAAAAAGTCGGTACAATTTGGCAGGGCTGGTTGCATCTACGAGGGCAGCGTATGGGGTCCCTCCAATCCTTCGCTTACCCGCTTTCTTTTCATACCTGAGCCTTCAGCGCGATAACTACAACGTATGTAAAGAAAGAAAAAAAGACATGAGGGACAAGCGCTGAACGATCACAAGAAAGTTTTGTGTAAAGCACACGAATAAATATTCGCAAAGTACACCTGACAGAGACTGTAATCACTACACATTTACTAAAGATTAGCGGCGACTTAATCTATTACCAAGCGGTGCCGAATGAGAGATGAAGAAGAATTTATCGCACTAAAAAACATAAAAAATAGCCGTGTCATCACGTGGATCCATAGCCGATATTGCGAGTTGGGGACTCATTACGAAAAACTCAGTAATTACAACATCAATTAGCGAGTACAATGTTAATATGAAAATTACCGTGTCAATGTGGTACGCGTACAATTAGAGCAGCAATTTCCGAGTACAATATAGTATAGTAACCGGTAGCTCCCTGAAAGAGTGTCTCTTGTGCGACAGTGCTATATTTGGCCGGCATTCAATCAATCTGGGTACACTGTTCCAAATTTTTGGCCCAAGAAAGGATATTGTTGAATGGCCTGACGGCACTTGTAGTCAACATTTTCATCCCCTCTGTGTGATCATCTCCTATCCCAGTAACGTGCTCGCGCCTTCAGAAAAAGCGTTGGTTCGGCCCGTCATATACAACCTGCTCTGTTTGCTGGGATGAAGATGAAGAAGAAGATGATGATGTGAACTTTTGATGCATGCCCACGTAATGACATTAGAAAATAATCGAGCGACGCAAGTAGAAATGTACTGAATGAACAAACGTAAAGCCCACTAGATGAAAAAAAGCAGCCAATGAAAAGCGCGATTAACAGTCAGACTTAGATGACAATTTCTGTTTTAATTAAAAACAAGAAAAATAAAGCTGCTACTCGAATGACATACAAAAAAAAAAGAACTACACAGGAATAATGTGACCACCCATTGATGTCGGAATTAACAACTAATGTTATCTATAACATTGTATACGTTCTTCTTGGTGTGCCTTAGAATAGATCTTCCAAGAGATAAAAATACAGGAACGTTCATGGGCAGCGCATGATGACCCAGTGGAACTTCCAAATCTCTCCTGCTTAGCAAGGAAACGCGCCGACATGTTAATAAGGATGTTTCTAGTTCTTTAAGAAACAGGCAAAACAAGGAGAGGTATATATATATATGTATATATATATATATATATATATATATATATATATATATATATATATATATATACGCAGGAAAGAGACGACGAACTTTTTGGAAGACTTCTTTTACTTAACGTTTTCGGCTGGTGGACCAGCCTTCGTCAGAGTACAGTACTGTACTCTGACGAATATATATATATATATATATCCCGGGAGGCTAACCGCACATAATCTTCTTTCTGTTACGCGTATATATATATATATATATATATATATATATATATATATATATATATATATATATATATATATATAGAAGGAAAGCGTAGCAGGGGGCGGCAGAAAGTTAGCTGGGCGGGTGAGATTAAGAAGTTTGCAGGGACAACATGGCCACAATTTGTACATGACCGGGGTAGTTGGAGAAGTATGGGAGAAGCCTTTGGCCCTGCAGTGGGCGTTGCCAGGCTGATGATGATGATGATGATGATGATGATGATCGTTTCTTTATTTCATTTATTAAGCACAAGTAATTTCCCCAAGATTGTCCTTGGTGTCAGCGTTCGTTGGCTTCTAAAAAATCGGGCCCATCGGTTAAACCGCTTTTTTCTCGTATATATATATATATATATATATATATATATATATATATTATATATGTGTGTGTGTGTGTGTATGTGTGTATTGTGAGCGAATACAGGTTTATCATCTGTAATTATCATCATCAGCTTCACAGCTTGTTCTTCTTCATCGTAGCTCGAGCTCGGCTGGTGTAAGCAGTTCCTTCAAAGTGGTGGAAGGTGCTTTTTGTTGCTCTCCACCTCTCGCCCTTCTCCTTCTCACTGGAGCTCCGCTCGGGTCGCCGCATGCCACCTATTGCCATGCCTGCTCCAGACAATCCTAGCACAGCCTTCATCATCCGTCGTGGCCATCCGCAACCGACACCGTGATCCACCAGTCTTCGCTGGTCTGTGGGGATATGACTCCAAAACTACAACCTGGCAAGTGACTTCAATCAGTGGGATAACTCACAGAAGTTACACAATGTCGCCTTGTACTTCACAGATCTCGCGAAAACCTGGTTTTGGAACCATCAGCCTGATCTCCCCGATTGGGAAACGTTCACGCAGCAACTTCGTCAGATCTTCGGCGCTTTCGCTGTCCGCACTGAGGTCTCGAAGAAGAAGTTCGGTGAGCGCGTCCAATTCCCCGGGGAATCGTACACATTCTACATCGAGATTGTGCTAGCCTTGTGGCAAACGTGTCAGCGCCACAATGTCCCAGACCGACCGCATACGGCATATTATTAAAGGCATAAACACCGTCGCCTTTAACGAACTCGCCACACAATATCCTGCCGCCATCCACGATGTAATAGCCACTTACCAGTGCCTAGAGGGACTTCAATTTCTACGGCTGTGCACGGATAACAGAGACCTTCGTTTTCCTTCAGCAGTAGAATTGCGCACGATCATACGTGATATTGTTCGGGAGGAACTTCACGGGTGGTGCTCTTACTGTGCGCCAGAACCTGGCGTCGCCCATTCGCCAACCAGCTATATTCTAGGCACTATCGACCGGCTTACGCGACATAATCAAGCAATAGATCGCCTCTGCGTTGCGCCTAACGCCCTCCGACGGCCCCTGCGCTCGAAAGGTGCCAACATATGCCGACGTCGCTGCGCTCGCTCCGGTCACCGCGACCCCTCAAGAAATGGACCACTATGTCCCTGTGGCGTCATTGTCGCCACCTGTGCGTGTACAGCCTTACCGCCCCGCTGCGCTTCCTGCTAGACCCATTTGCTACTACTGTGGCTACCGCGGGCATATCACCCGCTTCTGTCGACGGTGTCAATAGGATGGTTCCGTATCGTTCCGTATCACCTATCCGACCTGCTTCTCTTGTTTCCAAAGCTCACTCGGAAAACTCTCCGACGCAGTTTTAGGAGGGGAAACTAAGATTCATCCGGAGCGACCATCGAACTTGATGTCAGTGGTTCTGGAAGGTGTGCCCATCGAAGCTCTCGTTGACAGAGATGCCGTCATTTCGGTTATTCGGGCAGACTTTTGTTCCCCCTTCCGGAAAGTGATGACGCCTTATTGCGGCCCGTCTTTGTTCCTCGTCGCATCGCGCAATGTACAGTTTGAGTATTCATTGACGGAATACGTCATCACATTGTTTTAGTGTGTTTCCCGAGTGTTCCCGAGAAGTTATTTTAGAATTGGATTTCTTTTCTTCGGCGTCCGCTGCTATCTCTTGTCGTGAGTGACTCGTACACCTCAATGCCACCGGTTACTCTCTTCCAGATTATGAAGAACACATGTGCCTCGTCACCTCCCCCGATAATGTTCTTTGGCCATCAAGAGAAGAAATTGTAAGTGTCACTTCCACTGACATTCACGATGGCGACGTTCTCATTCTTTCCTACGGTCATACGCTATATAGAGGAATTCTTGTTACTCCTGGCCTTGTTCACTTCTCTCGTGGCTCTGCATTCCTCACCGCATTGAACTAAACAACCGAACCTCGACTGCTGCCCCGTGGATCAAGTGTCACTTGGGCTGTTGATACACAGCCTGATGCAGTTGTTGCCCTTTCGACTGGGCTACCGGAGTCAACGTCGTCGCCACTCACTGCCTTTTCCACACCGTTGCCGGCGACCACAAGCCCTGACCTGACCACTGCCCAGAGTCGCGATCTGCTCGTATTATTAGAAATACATTGTTCCTTATTCGACATCAATACCACAGCCCTCGGTTTGACGGCTGCTGCGACTCACCGCATGTATACTGACTGCTCCCCGCATTCTTCACCGGCAGCCATATCGCATGTCTCATAAGGAGCGAGAAATCATCGAGGAAAATGTGTCGGACATGCTTCGACGGAATATAATACCACCTTCCTCGAGCCCCCTCGTCCTCTCCAGTTGTTCTAGTGCAGAAGAGCGACGGTTCAGTGCGTTCTTGTGTCAACTTCGAACTTTCTCGGTGCATGGTTGAAATTTCTTAGGAAAGAGTGCAGCAACTTAGAATCCTTGGCAGCGATTTCAACATAGTGACGTGTCCAGCATATGTGGAAGTGAATGTAATACTGAGCTATTTGACATGATCAGCCATTTTCAAGGGATAAAATTTGAAGACATAAGAACTGTTTATCGTGTTTTTCTTGTTGGTAAATCTAACGCAAAAATGTTTTTTACGTCTCGGTTAATGTGTCAGTCGTTGCACCAAGACGAAACCTTGGGGGGGAGGGGAACTGTAATGTAGTAATGTCAATAACACATTTCTCAGGATAAAACCACACACAGTCGTCTGCATAGAGCAGGGTGTCTACCAACCCGGCAAACCGGGAAAACCGGGAATTCTCAGGGATTTTGAATAGTCTGGCAATACTCAGGGAAAACTCAGGGAATTTTTTCTTCTATGATAGAAAATTAGCTGTAATTTTATTGAAAGGGAACGAAAATCGTGGTAATGCTGACTGGAGCAGCATAGAGGAATCGTGACGAATCTACTTTGACACCATGTCAACGGCTGGAGGAGTTGCCAGTGTACAGTCATCGACCGACTTTCCGGACGCCCAATAATTCGGACGGCGTCGTGGCACCGCCACGTATACCCCATAGAGTCAATGTATAAGAACGTCTGAAATTTCGGACGCAAGAACCTTGCGTCGTCCGATTTTCCGGACTTTTTGCCATGACCACAGGCGCGAAATGGCACTAATCAAACAAAGCCACCACCGCTGCTATTTTGATTACCTCGCCGCATCGAACGGCGCTCTCGCACGCAGATTCGCTTACAGCCATAGCCACCATCGCGGCCAACGCTAGGCCTAGCTGCTTCATGTTTGCTATTAAGCTTCTTGCAGTTCGGTTGCATGTTTTTCATTGAAGTAATTCGCCACTGTAATCATGCGACTCGGCCTCTGTGGTCCTCACGATTAGCTTCGAAGCTCGAAAAGCACGACGCGTTGCATTATGCCGGTTTTTGAAAGTTAGCTGCTCCTCAGTGCAGTAATGTTACGTGGTGAAGCATGCACAAAACTATTGTAGTGACGCATAACAAGCGTAGGAAGGGGCAATTGTCACGGGACGCTGTATATATTCCTTAATTGTGCATTCATGCACCCGCCATATCCTGTCACAGTACGAGCACCGATATGCCTAATAAGTATACTGTCAGGCCTTCACAGCTTTTTGGGATGTGCTTGTGGCGATTTGAGCCCTTAAGGGCAGTAAAAGACATGCAATCATTTTGTCGAACTGCCCGAATTTTCGGATGTTATCGCGGCCCCTAGGGAGTCCTAAGAACAGTACGTTAACTATACAACTGACCAAGACGATGGTTCAAATGGCTCGTGGGGCGAACGCGCGTCGGTAGGAGGACGAGAACAGAAAGGACCTACGCATTGAGGAATGAAAGGGAAAGGAAGCGTGCCGCCGCTTTCTTCTTTTTTTTTGAGCTCAAGCTCCTTCAAAGAAAAAGAAAACTGTGTTGGCTGACACCGAGATGTAGCTGTCCCTCATCCAAACCAAAATAAACTCTACAAGACCAAAATAATCGTAACACTGAGGAGTTGTGCGCGGGCTGAGAGTATGTCGGGACAGTTGAGGTTGACTAAACAGCTGTTGAGAAAGAATCTCACTTGTGACAAAGTTCGGGCCTCATGCCAGTGAGCTTGTAGTCCATTGATAGAAATAGCTCATATATGAAAATATTTGCTTCTGTGTGCATCTCCTTTTCATTCGTATTTGAGAACGTTCGACTCGATTGGCAATATGTTCTACCATATTTTTTTCGAAGGTATTTTATTTACTGAGTATTTCACTAACCCCAACCCACTTCTGTTTCTTTTTTCTTAAACAAAATAGGCACTACTCCTTACTATAAAAACAGGATTAACTCATTTCTTTATTCTTTAATATGCTTACTAGAGTGACAGCATTGGTCTACATGATGTCAGCCCACCTTGACAAAAAACAAAGTTGTGTGTCACTCAGGGGATTTTGCAATGCCACTGATGGAAAACTTGGAAAACTTGGGGAATTTGGAAATGTCAACTTGGTAGACACTTTGATGGAGTGTTACTGTAAATTTGAGACCATTTGAAAAATCATTGATGAAAATCAAAAACAGTAGGGAACCCAGAATTGAGCGCTACGTTGCACCAGCTGAGATTGTGAGGCCATACCATTTATAACCACGCACTGTTGGCGGTCGGCCAGTTAGTCTTCAAACCATGCCAATAGAGAATCTGGAATTTCCAGAAAGGATAGCCTGAAAAGAAAGGGGGTAACGCGTCACTACGTCAAGAGCCTTTGTTTAAATCACGAAAAACGTCATCCAGTTGCACACCTTTATCTAAACATAAAGCAATTCGTCTGCGAATTCAGTTAACCGCGTTGTACAACAAAGGTCTGCGTGGAAACAATGTTGGGATAGATGAAAAGAAAGTTCATATGGATGTTTTTTAACGCAAGAATACAAGATGTGCTCAAGTATTTTAAAACACACAGAGGTTAGCGATATCGGTCTGTAATTACATACCCGTGCTCAATCACCATCTTTATGCATGGACGCAATATTGGTCATATTCCAATTTTTAGGGAGTTTTTGTTGCCGCAATGATAGGTAACACAGTACAAAAAATGGGGTAATATGACCGGCGTAGCGTTTCCAAATATGGCTCAATATACCTTCAGGGCCTTGAGCAGAATGCGGGTTCAGTTTATGCAAAAATTCCCGACACCCTCGGGGAACTAACTCCCCGATACCCCGACACCCGGATCGCTCTTCTACACAGGGAGCGCGGTGTTAACGAGATGAGCGGCAGTCAGTGAAATAAAAGGAATGAAATGAGTCGAATTTTGTGCAAGACCTTAATTGTGTGCCGTCTCTGTCTAGCAGGACCGTCCTGCACTGACGAAGTGAGTTTTCAGACCCCGCTTTGGGGATCGAAGCAGACGACCAGAGAAACAGACAAACTGACATTAGTATCATCAGCATCAGCAGCAGCAGCCTATTTTATGTCCTCTGCAGGACGAAGGCCTCTCCCTGCGATCTGCAATCACCCCTGTCCTGCGCCAACCGATTCGAACCAGCACCCGCAAATTTCTTAATTTCGTCACCCCACCTAGTTTTCTGCCCTCCTCGACTGCTCGCCTCTTCTGTTGGCACCCATTCTGTAACCCTAATGGTCCGCCGGTTATCTAACCTACGCATTAAATGACATGCCCAGCTCCATTTTCTTTCTTTAATTTTAGTTAGAATATCCCCATTTGCTCTATGATCCATACCACTCTCTTCCTGTATCTTAACGCTACGCCCAACACTCTCAGTTTTAACATTCTTCGCCTAACATTCTTAGTAACTTGCTTTCTAGCTTCTTTGTCAGGCTCGAAGTTTCGGCCCCATATGCTAGCACCGGTACAATGCACTAATTGTACAAGTTGCTTTTCAATGACATGGTAAGCTTCGAGTCAGGATTTGAAAATGTCAGCTGTATGCGCTCCAACCCATTTTTATTCTTCTGTAAATTTCCTTCTTATGAACAATGTCCTCTGTGAATAATTCGCATGAGTAAACGTACTCCTTCATAGACTCTAGAGGCTGACTAGTGACCCTGAACTCTTGTTCCCTTGCCCCGCTATTGATCATTATATTTGTTTTCCGCATATTAATATTCAACCCCACTCTTACACTCTCACTGTAAAAGTCCTCAACCATTAGTTGTAAATGCTGGTATCAGTAGAAACTATGAAATCAATTTCATTTCTTCTTTCACTATTGGGGTTTTTCCAGGTCCACTTTTTGTTCCTACGCTTCCTGAAGGTGATCATTAGTCGCAACTTATTACTTTCCGCGAATTCTACCAACATCTCTCCTCGAGTCTTCGTTGCATCGACCCGTAGTTGCCAATTGCGTGTTCACCAGCCTTCTATTTGCCCAATTTTGCATTGAAGTCGCCCATTACTACAGTATACTGAGTTTGCACTTTTTTCATTGCTAATTCAACATCTTCATAAAACTGATCTATTTCATTATCATCATGACTGGAGGTTGGAACTCAGGCTTGTACTACCTTTGATATATATCTCAAGTTTTATTACGACTGCTGCTACCTTTTCACTAAAGTTGTAGAATTCTTCAGTGCTGCCCGCTATGTCCTTATGGATTAGAAATCTTACGCTGTACTGCTTCTTTTCTGGAAGGCCTCTATAGCAGAGGAAGTGGCCATTTATCAGCACTGTATAAGCCTCACCAGTTCTTCCAACCTCCCTAATACTAATGATACCTCAAACAATGCCTGATAGTTCCTCAAAGAGTCCTGCTAAGCTAGCTTCACTCGAGAGAGTTCAGGTGTTTAATGTTGACAACCTTTAACACCCGAAGATTTTTTTTTCCACACACGCTTTAAGTGCTGCTCAAATTCGCCCTAAAATATATCGTGTACCTAGCCGCGTTCATGGCTGCATGCATACGGGAAATTGCGAAAGCACGATGTTAGAACCATTGAGAAATACTATGTTGTGCTACCTATCGCAATCAGTAAAACCCATCGATTGTGGACAATTCAAGCTTGTTTTCAGGCATGTGAGATTTACGAAAAACGCCTCGACTGACACTACTGACATACCTTGCGCTGACTTTCTGTTAAGAACCCCCCCCCCCCCTCGCCAGAATATAACAATAATATAGACAAATTCTTAATATTTGTATTAGTATTCATCTACCGGATATACATGGCGACATGGCATGCTCCCTAAAAAGATTTCCCGTTCCTAAGCCTATATACATACGAGTTTGCTAATATCTATCTCGCAAACGTATTCGGGTAAGTTAATGTATGCATTGATGTTAGTATTGTGCAAGTTATAACATAATAAAGGTACAATGAGGTACAAAATAAAGGTACAGAACTCGTCGATCTTGGATAATTCAAGCGTGTTTTTAGACTTCTAGGAACCTCAGGGCTAGAATTCTCCGACATAACGTGGCCTCATAGCCTGCATGGTTATCTGACTGAGCTAGCTTGGATGCTTGGTTGCCACAGTCAGGAGTTCGAGTCTTCACTTCTTTTTTTTTTAAATCTGAAGGTGTGAAGCTCGAATTCACCTCCTCTAGTACACTACATCTCCAGGCTTGGACTGGCGCGTAACACCGCCATGAATGCAGAGAGCCAGTGGGGCTATGCTAATCCAGGTAAAACCAATTTAGGAAGACCCACTATGCTTCAACAAAAGACACTGCCTCACCAGAAGAGGAATTGCGCTCCCTGGTGCAATGGTCGGCCACACCCTCCAAACTGAATAATTCGATCAGCGTTAGAAACATTGTCCCTTAATTGCTTCTTGGATGAATAAAAGTAACAAAAGCAAAAATTCAAGAAGACAATGCGAGCTAGTGCACCTGAATTTCCATATTGTAGCTCACGTGATATCATACCTGCGCTGTTTTATTTCCGTTGCCGGAGAGTGCTTTTATCTAGTTATTGTCTTCATTTCGTGTGAGCGAAAGACATGCTCGCAGTCTAACGTTACGTCACCTGCACGTGTTACGCCTCAAGTGCTCTTGTAAGGAGTCGAGTCCCGTCTAATGGAATCGTGCGCCCACTGCGAATGCAGATGTGTACTTTCAATCAAGGAGAACACCATTGACAGAGTGCAGCTTTATGCGTACAAGACGGAAACAGAGAAGAGGCTAAGACACACGAACGCTGACTTATAACACATGTGATGTGGCACAGGTTTTGCCATATATGTGATTGCTTTCTTCATATTACCCATCGTGGTAGCTCAGTCGATATGGTGTTGAGTTGCTGAGCACGAGGTCGCGGAATCGAATGCCGGCCATGGCGGCCGCATTTCAGTGGGGCGAAAACACCGGCGTATTTAGATTTAGGTGCACGTTAAAGAACGTCCGGAGTCTCCCACTACGCCATGCCTCATAATGAGATCTTGGTTTTGACACGTACAACCGCACAATTTTTTTTTGCTCGAAATATAACAATTGCGAGTCTGCGCTTGTGGATCTTAGCCTCTTCTCTGTCATCGTCTTGCGAGCACAAAGCTGCATTCATGTTTTACCAACATGCCCAAACTTTCACCTTAGTGGTCCACTAACGGCTCTGGAACTGACGATTGCTCATATATAAATAGTTGACAGACTTGAGTTCGTTCCCTATATGGGACAATCACCATATGCACCTCTAGTACGGCAACAGTTATTGCCTAGTTGCTGATTTTTTTCATGCCCACGTTCACCCATAGATAGTTTCCTTTTCTTAAATTCATACCTGCTTGCCCACCATTTAGTTCATGTCAACCTGCCACAACCCGGTGATGATATGGTCAATGAATTTAACGAGACACATAATAGGGCATCACTGTAATTCACAGTTGAAGAAAATACCGCCAACTTGTCAGTTCAGAATTTGCGTTGTACATTTTTTATTTGTATTTCTGCCCTATATTGCGTAACTGATGATTGTTATCAGCACATCACTTCATTATCATTGAGCACGACGCCGTAGGCTAGTGTTCAAGACTCTTCTCAGTCATGGCTTGTGCTCCGTTATGTTCAAGTGGCGAATATTTGTGAAAAGGAAGTGGATAAAATAATCTGTTGTTATTTGAATAGGCTTATATTATACATAAAATATATTGGTTTTCTTAAATATTATTGATATATAATGGTAAACTGGTTCAAACATGTTTTGTAAGTTGTGAGCAATGATATGTCATTAACGCGAAATAATCGGTTCACTTTATCTCGGTTTTCCAATTTGCAGGAAACATATTTCACTGTCTTGGACGGCACGAAAGATATTCGGGCGTTGTGGTTCTTTCTAAACAGACCCACTTGCCGTCTACAGCAGAGGAGTGCCAAATCGTGAGGCCGGCATGAGTTAAGTTAGGCGCATCACGCAGGTTTTTTCTAAACTGGTGCCCAGAACGGAGAAAGAAAGCAGTTGCATATAGGAAAGAGGTGCACTGTCCAAGCGAATACGAATGCTGAAGCCCAAGAGGCGGCGATACCGCCCTTCCTCGAAAGCTGCAGCCAACTAGACTGCGCGTGCACCGACCTCTTTGAAAGCTGACACACGTGACTTTCAGTGCTTGAGCGACACCTAGACATGCAAAACACGCTCGCGTCGCTCGCCTGGTTGCATCTCCGGCCTTGTTGACGTTGTGGTCACTTCATTTGTGACTCTAAAATTCGTCACTGTTCTTTGAATGTTCTTTATTTCACGTTATTTCACTGTTATTTCACTGTTCTTTGAAGAACCCGACCCTCGGCCATCAATTTTTTTTTGACAAGGGCCTTGCGTGCCCGGTTTCCTGATATCCAACGCATTGCTAGCTAAATACACACTGGGGAAGCATAGGGCGTCGCCGCAACAGTCATAACGATCTGTGAAGCACGCGGAAGAGACACATGGTACTCATTTTTGTTTTTTCAGCTAGGTCAGAGCATCACTGCAAACCGAAAGTAGAGGGCGGTGCCCAATAGTGGGGCCGACAATCCAAACCGCAGCTGCTTACGTGCTGAAAGTTGGAGGGCACAGTCACTGTGTTTTCCTCCCTATGTATATGGGCAGTCTCACCAAAAGTTTATTAAGAGTCCTCAATAGCGACGTCGCGCTGTGCCTCTTCTTGCTGTCACCAATACCGAAGCTAAAGGGCCAATAAATAGAAACAAAAGACTATTAAAACTCCGCATAAATAAAAAGTAGAAAGGAAAGAAAAACCCGCTCGAAAACCACGAGATGCGGCTTGGTCAGGAGAGAAAAAATAAGTAAAAATAAAGCACCGCCTTGAAGTTCCCGCACCAGCTCTGACGTCATAGATTTCGACGGCGTCTACACCTGCCCAGTGAATTCTTCAAAGATACAATGAGCGATTCTATTGCATTAGAAAGGCGTCACAGATAGAACTTAGCACATTGTGGGAACATGTACTGCACCATGACGGCCTAAATACGTGACAATAGTTCAAAATACTTTTACTTATTGGGCAAACCTTGTGCTCTTTTCTGCCCAAATATACTACTACTGCTACAACTACTACTACTACTACTACTACTACTATTACTACTACTACTAGTAGTAGTAGTACTACAAGAAATATATGCCGTCATGCTGACAGACTGACAAGGAGTAGAAAATTCGCAGGGAAAGTAACAAAAACAAAGTTTTGAAAGAACATACATTAGCAGACTTATTGTTTCGCCTTTTTGTGTCCATTTCAAGAAACAGCGCGATTCCATAAATTTCACGAGGACAAAATATCTGGCGACACCCATGGGGTAATAGCGTTCGTACTTAATTCAGATTTTTTCGCTGCTATTTAAGGCGTTATACTATACTGCTTAGCTGCTGAGATCACTCGTGAATGCAAGCGAAGACACATTGGATGAATTGAGTACCAGTGCGTTCCTGTGAAAAACTTGGAGCAACGCTCGGTAGAAATTTATCGCGAGAACCTCCGAGTTCATGTACCTACCGTCACACTCGAAATGTTCTCGCCGCAACCGTAGCTCAACTCTCTCTGCGCCACCGCGTCTGCATTGCACAGCGCTGGTAACCGCGTCAATGGAGGCTGGGAATGCTTGGCGACGCCTGCTGGAAACTGACATGCAACACTTCTGAGAGATCCTTCGACTGAACGTCCGTATGACATATCCTGAATTTCTTTTTTTGCAAGGCTACAGGAATACATTCAACGACAGCACACCATCAACAACAACAAGAAAGTTCAATGCTTGTTGTCATACGTAAACATAGCTGTACTTTCATAAAGCTCCCTCTACTTTGCGGATATCCGCTGAACTGAATTTCCAGAGCTATATACATTATTCTTCAAAGATCTCGCACACTTGGGGTCTTTAACCCTTTCAGTCACCAATAACTTCTGTTGATTGAAAGCTCACCTTAACCGCATTTCTTGCATATTCAGAGTCATAAAATAGCCTACCCCCAACTGCAGAATAGATAAAAAAAAATTCACGAGTGTGTTTATTAAAGTTTAGGGAATTAAGGAATATGGATTCCATGTGAAAACTCACTACAGGAACATTACGTATGAGAACAACTATTTCATGTCTAGCAGGCTTCAAAAGCACCTATCCAGGCACTTGAAGATTACGCCTGGTGCAACACGCCGAAAAACCATGAAAGGAGTGAACACACTACATATAACGATCTATTCGCGGCGATCAAGTGCACGCAACCGTCTACCTTCCTATTCGTTTTACTAAAACATTTTGAGCCCGTTATTCAAACTTGCAACACGATTCCAATCAGAACAGCTTCAAGATACATGCTTCCCATTTTAAATATCATTACTTTCATCAATGCTTTTCCAATTGACGCATTTTTTGGTGTACACTGTTGTGTACACAGCACCTTCTAGGGCCCCTCGCCAGGTCTGGCCTAGACAGGTCTAGCCTGACAATGCATGCTAACGATTGCATCTGCTGAGTGTTACGTCGCTACACGCCGCGAAAAGAGTTCAAATTCCAAACCGAACGCCGCTTGCACTTCTCCTCGCGGGCGCCGCGCTCCCTGCCTGAGAGAGAGAGAGAGAAGAAACTTTGATATAAAGTGAGAGGAGTTATGTGGTTGGGGCCCTGGAATGGCTGTCGCCACCACTCGTGCTCGTCGTATCAGGGCCTGCCAGACCTGAGGCTTGGAGCGACGGAGGATGGCCTCCCACTGCGCCTGTGTTGGTTGGGGAGATTGTTGAACACGGATATCCTTAGGTAGTTTTTGGCCCTCAATCGTGACGTGGCACGTCGTCGGTGGTGCACCGCAGCCTGGGCAGGTGGTGAGATATAAGGTTGGGGAGAACTTGTTGAGAAGGAGGAGGTTCGGATATGAGTTGGTTTGAAGCCGTCTCAGGGATACGGCTTCATTCTGGAAAAAGGATTTAGGTGCAGGGTGATATCGCAAGTGCCCTATTGTGTAAAAGTCTATAGAGTGTCACGGTACGCTTTGGGCAAATTATGGGAGGCTTGATATGGGTTGCTCGCCTCACTGCCAGGTGCCCGGAAGGTTAGGTCTCGGGCAGCCGCATGAGCGCGGTCATTGCCCTACAGTGAGGCATGAGCAGGTGTCCAAATCAGTCTGGTGCGTGGTATGGAGGGATCTGGAATGGCGGGAGCTTACGTGCGCTAGTAAGAGCGCGATCGGCTTCCCGAGGTATATGACCCCTGAGGTAGGCTCGACATGCGTCTTGGGAGTCTGTAATGATGATGTGATCGTGTTTTGGTGATCTTTTCATGTGACTGACGATGTGGTTGATGACGAGTGCTATGACCAACGTCCCCCCTTGAGCGTAGCCTCGGTTTGGACGCTACAGGAGGTGACGATATTACCCTGATCATCCGCCACCAGCGACACTTGTATTTCTTTGTTTCTGATCGCAAGAGCATAGTGGGCAGCGTCGGTATAATAGACGGTGCCCTCCGGCTGTGCGTTGAGGAGTTTCCGAAGGTATCTGACACGTGCATCCCGGCGACCATCATGATGCTCTGAATGCATATTGTGCGGTATGAGCGCTATGGTGAGTAAGGTTCGGATGCTTGAGGGGACTGGGACATGTTCTCGCGTAGAGGGTGAATGCTGTGGAGAGTTGACGTCTACATCGCAAGTGCGGCTACGTACATGTGTCTTTGTTGTGACGCCACTCTCAGCGACTTCGAGAATTATTCCAGGTAACATCAGTTAATTGTTTGATCTCTTGCTTCTGCAGACGACTCAAATTTAGAGAATTAATAGAACCTACGAACCGAATGTCTGCGTGCCTTTGTTTTACTTTCTACCATAGCAAAAGAGACGTACTTCCGTTTCTACTACTTGTTCCCCCATCCTGCAGTCGCGCGCCCTCAGAGCGAAATTAAGTCATTTTCTATCGTGTTCCCGCGCGCGATCATGCTCTATGATCGGCTTGCGTCTTCCTCAGTGTTCGCGTGTTCTTCAGCGTATGTGCGCCACGCAGAACAAAAGAAGCGACAGAAAAGAAAGGAAGGCGGGGCCCGTGACGTATTCGTCACGCAATCCTCCGGCTCCGGTATTGGAGAACGCAGGGAAGGAATTTCGCTTGCAGAGTCTAAATGAGAAAAGAGGAAAGTGTCCATGTTGGCGGGGACGCTCGCCTCATGAAATCATGGGTTCGCGTCGCTGAAATATTTTTACCTCGGCTAGATATGAACCAATCTGACAAATTCTTCCGGCAGAACGCTCCCTACACGGCACGTAACAACTGCCAGCACATAAAACACCGTGATAGTTTATAACTAGTGACGCTCCCCTGCCCGCGGCGCTTTCCTCCTCGATTCTCGCGCGCCGGCTCGGCACGCTGCGCACGGCACGCCTTTTCTCGTTGGCTCTCGCGGATGGGCCACACCATTTGATGGAGGCGCCTGATTTTGACATGATTTTGTCGCTAGTGCGTCATCTGTTCATGTGTTTTCCTTCTCAATGTGAAAGCAGCTATTGCGGTGTGGTCTGTAAACTGAATAGGACGGCTGTGCAATTTCATTGCGAGTGAGCGCTCGACACCCCCTTGCACGTTGCCTGTATCCGTGAGAAAATCCAATAATAATCGTCACCCACTCATACGCGCGTAGCATCCCAATTCAAAGAAAATTTAGGAAGTAAAAAAGGCAATGTGAACTAGCTAGTACTCATCACCTGCAATACCGCTGATATACTTTCCATTCATTTTTTTCATGGGTATCTAGTGGCTGACGCTGCAAAAAAGCTCCCCTACAAGCCGCCATTTCGATTTTCAGTAAAACAGACAATAGATCCTAATAATCACGAGAAGTGCGATCGAGAGGCTGTCTTTCCGCACATAATTGTTCTTGACGGAAAACGTACTTCATAGCGGAAAGCCATAGCGCTAAAGAGGCAGCAGTAAAAAAAGAAGGAAATAGTGCTGCATTTCTTTTTGAATAACAGGGGACGATGTGCGAGGTGATGGAGTCTCATGCAGCAGAATATTCAGCACAATTAGGACAACCCCATTTTTACGGAACGTGCAAATTGTCGCAGTAAAAACGCTGACGAGCCGGCCGGAAGAATTAAAAACATCACTACCCAAGCACTCTGTATATACGATTAACCAGCGAATCTGGCTTTTAATGGCGGAGCCAACAAACGTAGAGCAGCGACAAAAACCTAAACTCTTCTTCGTCGTCTTCAAGGCCACCATCAGCGTCCTCTTCTTACCGCATTACATACTTTGACATCACCCCGGCCGGAAAAAGCACCTTATTGGTGCGGCTCATCGGTCAAAGAAAGGTACGGTTTGGGTCGACTGACGTGGATGATGTCAGAGAAAGGTAAAGGCACGGTGCCATCCATTGGAGACACTTCATATGTGACTGGGGTCGCCTGGCGAAGGATTCGGTAAGGGCCGTTGTATCGAGAGAGGAGCTTCTCGGAAAGACCAACACGCCGAGTTGGAGACCAAGCTAGCACAAGAGCACCTGGTCCGTACGCCGCGTCGTGATGGCGCTGGTCGTAACGGCACTTCTGGCGTGTCTGTGAATCAGAAGGACGAATGCGGGCAATTTGGCGTACTTGGGTCGCTGTGGCTATGACATCCCTAGTGTACTTTGTCGGTGAGACGAGTGTGGTCGAAAGGAGAGTCTCTAAAGGCAAATTGGGCTCACGGCCGAAGAGGAGCTAGAATGATGAATATCCAGCTGTGTCGTGGCGCGAGGAACTGTAAGCGAACGTGACAAATGGTAGAGCAGTGTCCCAGTCACGATGATCAGAGGAAACATACGTTGCTAGCATGTCAGTTAATGTGCTGTTCAGACGTTCGGTAAGACCGTTAGTATGAGGATGGTAAGCGGTAGTAAGCTTGTGTTTAGTAGCACATGATCGAAGTAATTCGTCTATTAGTTTGGCAAGAAAGTCTCTGCCGCGATCGGTGAGACGTTGACCAGGTGCACCGTGGTGCAAGATAACGTCGTGAAGCAAGAAGTCAGCGAAGTCACTGTCTTGCGTAAACAGTGCTGTAATTTGTTGCAGACATTGTGTTGCAAGTAAACATGTTAATTACTACCTCTACTTATTCTAGACTGCAGCCCCAGCACGGAAAGCACTTCCCTGAATCGCTCTGGCGCCTATGCCAGGGTATGCGAAATGTGCTGTCTTCGTCCTTTCAACCGGCTTTGATTATGGGTAATTTTGTGCGTAAGCAGTCGCAAATAATTTGCGATAGGAGAGAGAACTCAAGTTTTATATTCTGAAACGGTAATCCGAGTCAAGACCCGGTTCATCCTACGTGGGATGATTCTTTATTCCAGGAGCCCTCTGGCTTGGGCTGCCTCCTTGGCCCGGGCGACTAGACTGCGTTGGTCGTCCAGGTCGTCAGAGGAAAGCTTATTCCCCACGTTTCATTGGTGGTATAGATATTCAGTGAGTTGAGGCGCTCTTCTTGTTCTTCTATGGGGCGTCCTTGTTTGGAGTCGTCTTGTGCAGATTGTGATGTGGGGTCTGCGGATGTGTCACGCAGTGGGCAATCCTAGTCCATGCGTTGCAGAGTGTCTGGGACCTCGCAGTGGGTGCACGTGTACGGATACTGCGTAGAATATAGTCTGTACATGATTATTTCGTGTATATAGGTGTTTGTAGGCGGTGGAGGCTGACTTCTTCTTCTTTTCTGAGATTCTTGGGTGGTGAAGAGTACCTTCTTCTGCTGAGTCGAGTGTGCTGCAGAAGCTCGGAATACTTTACGGCGATGTCGCCAGCGTTAGTGGCCAGCCTGGTGTGGGATAACAGGAAAGCTCGGCTGGTATGCTCGTGGGAAGCGGCGTGTGCGGCCTCATTTTCAATCATGCCCTGATTGCCTGGAACCCACTTGATGAGGGTGTCGGAGAGCAGGGGCGTGCGATATGATTTGGCAGTATTTTGAGTGTGGTTTCTAATATGCGTACTTTTTGATAGTTGCGAGGTGCTGCTTCCTGTCTACTGGTTCTAGGATTACTGCTACTTCAGGGCAAGTTGTTATTGCCAGAGCAATCGCCATTTCCTCTGCAGTCTCGGCGGCTCTTGCTCGCACGGTGACAGCTGCCAGTTATTTGCCTTGATGATCCGTGACCTTTAGGGCAATGGCGTTCCGTTTAATATACCGGGCGGCGTCAGTGTACCTCTTATCAGGGTCTCTCATGTATTTCTTGCTGAGGACGCGGATTCTGCTTTGCAGACGCTCCATATGGTAAGCTGGATGCATATAGGTGGGCTTGGTGGCACCGTCAAGGACACCACGAAAAACCAGTTTGTTCTTCTTGTACAGGTGCTGTTTGGACTGAGAGGGACCACTGGGAACCGCGACCGATCTTCGACTGTTCGGCATCATGCTTCCGGAACGCTGGCTATCCTGCATCCATCGTGAGCAGCACCCCACTGGGCTATCAACACGGCTGACATCGACAATCTTGCCACCCATGGATCAAGCATCCAGGACGACCACAACGCCGCACCTGCGCCGCCCCTTCGGCCAACCAGTGACAGCAGCGACATCGGACGAACCGCACAAAAGGCCGCAGCAAGCGCAGGCCCTCTTCAGTGGTCTTCGTGGCACCGTCAAGGACGCCATTAAAAACCACTTTTTTCTTGTTGTACAGGTTAGAAAGAAATGCCCATTTTCTAAGTGTCACAAAAGTGATGCTATTTGTTTCGGTGTGCTACCAAGCCCTGAGCGCATTTCGCGTTGTGTTTGCAAGTGCTCCCACATTGTCCGCTCGCTGTTGTGGCTTAGTGGTGACATCGAGGAAAATCGAGGCCAAAAAACGCTCAACGAAATCTTAAAAGGGGTTAGGAAATTCAAACCTCGCAGTGCACTTTAGAAGGATTGCAAGGCGTTCAATCTGGATTGACAGAAATTGAATTTACTCTTGCATCACTTAAACAATATCATGAAAAGCTGGAGCAATGCGAACAGCAAGGTCACCGCAATGAGCAAAGATATCCGGAGCCTGAGCAAGAAAATAGACATGGAAAACAGAAGCTGTAGGAATAAAATTTTTGCGGACACGGCAAGCTGTTGAAGGATAGCTTTTTATCTACAGCTCCTCCATCTGTAAATGTACAGGATGGCAAATAAACAATTTCAATTTCAATTTACGGGCTGGAAGAAAAAAGTGATAAAAGTAGTAAAGATCTAGAACAAGCGGTAGTTAACGGTGTATTCAAAGACAAACTCGGTGTAGAGACGAGATCAGTCGAGCATGCACACTGTATTGGAAAAAGAAAGAAGAGCACAAGGCCTGTAATTATAAGGTTTTACAACTTCACAAAAAAGTTCACATTTCACAGTTCTTCACAGTTCTTCGTAACTGCAAGAAGCTTTAAGTTAGCTCGATATCTATATTAGAAGGCTTCTCGTCCTCAGTACGCGACATCCACAGGAAACTTTGGCAATCCTCTAAAGCAGAACGTGGCGCTGGTGATAAGGTAACACTTGTTTTATATAAGCTTAATGTGAACCCTCAACTGTATATATGGCATGAGGCACAGAGATGCAGGCTATCTTTGAACAGCGTACGTCGCGACGACGCCGGGAAGTGCTGACAACGCATGACGAGCAGTTGTAAATTCACTTTCTTTAGTATGTTTTAATGCAAGGAGCATTGTTAATAAAGCTGAAAAATTAGACGATATCTTGCTAATCTACTCTCCGGACATCGTCGTCATAACTGAAACATGGCTGCACGCTGACATTCATGATTCAGAAATAGTTCCTCCCTCTTGTTTTCTTCTTCGATCCGACCGCTACAGCTGCGGAGGCGGAGTCGCTTTAGCAGTACGGCAGGGCTTATCTTTTCGCAAAGAGCAAGGTATTCCAGATCATGAAAGCGTGTGGTGCACTGTATATGTCAATGAGTCACCCGTGCTGATAGGCGGTATTTATAAGAAACCAAACGCGTCCGACGACTACATAATGAAAATTCACGACTTCCTCTGTGGCAGGTTGAAAGATCGTACTTAGCTAATTCTTACTGGTGATTTTAATCTAGCCCCTATTGATTGGAATACGTTGACAGCTGGTAGTAGAGATGTTAGCAGTTCTGAACTGCTTTTGAACATAGCGTTTAGTTTTTCGTTATCTCTGCTTGTCACAGAGCCAACGCACATTCAAGGGCAAACGTTTTCAATACTAGACCTTGGATTTGTCTCTAATCATCTAACAGCCGACATCACACTCGAAGAGGGCATATCAGATTATAAACTGCTGCTGCTAACAGTTACTATCGGCGTTAGCGGACCAGTTCCACAATCATGTGTAACTGCTAAAACTACAGTAGAGTTAAGGATGTCAGCATCATCGACTACCTTGAAGTAGCGTTGGAAAGTCCTTCCATTGAGAATTATGATACAGTGAATAATCTATGGCTTAAACTAAAAGACATAACACATTGTGAGGGAACGTTCGTTCCCACGCGACTGGAACGTACAATACGCAGAAACCCATGGATTACGAGTAGTGTGATCCACCTAAAAAGAAAACTACAAAGGATGCGGAAGAAGAAACGTAATCCTGAAGATATTCGCCGACTTTCTGGTGAGCTAAAAACTGCTTTACGGAAGGCAACAGATCTTTTCTTTTCAACGACACTAATAAATTTTATGACACAGTATCCACAAAAGCTTTGGTGCGACCTATCCAGGCCCGAGAACCATGTGACTCGGATGTAAATGGAATTATAACCGATGAAGCTCACACTGTCGCCAAGACATTTAACATATACTTTAAGTACGCTTTTACACGTACCACAGTGCTTACAGAAAGTGAAACTGTGACGGATCCTCCATCATCAATATCTGAAGTAGTCATAACTCAAGAAGGAACACTTAGTTTATTGCTGCAGATTGACGTTAAAAAATCTTCAGGTCCTGACAATCTTTCAAATGTTTTTCTGCGGCGTTACGCAGAACAGATAACTCCTTTCTTGCGTGCAATCGTCGGAGCATCGCTTCAAACAGCCACCCTACCGATGGACTGGCTCCGTGCCAAGGTCCTTCCGATTCACAAAGGAGGTAATAAGTTCACAATCAGAATCAGAATCCACTTTATTTCCAACAGACTAGTTGGGGGCCCCCAGGCAAAAAGCTGTCGCAGACAGCTTGACGGGACCTGGGGGCCTACAGAGAGCAACAGGAAGTTGATTTTACAAATCAGGACTATTCTAAATACATACAGACATTATGAAGAATGAAGAAGAAATGAACTTGTTTCATACAGCTGCAGCATACACGGTGGACACTATGACAGAATGCACAAAACAGTGCAGGAAATGTAGCAGCCAGGAGAAAAGAGAAAAGTTCATTGCGTTAATCAGGTAATCACGCACCTCCGATTTAAACGTGCCGAGTGGGGCACTGAAATTATTGTGATTTTTTAAGAGGTTGTATAGAGTTGGTATGCAGCAATCCAGCCTAGATCTACCGTAATTTGTACATGCACGCGGCACTGGTATTAGCCTGTTACGTATGCTGTAGTCATACGGGGAATGTTCTGTATTGTGTGGGAGTTTATTTTTATACATATAAAGAGATAGTTTATAGTCATGTAACTTAGACGCTTTAAGCATATTATGTTTAATGAATAGGGGACCAGTGGCTAATAGGCTGGGGTGTTCATGAAGGTTCTCAGAGATTCGTAATACTTCCTTTTGGAGCCCCTCCAGTTTGTTATAGTTGGTGGTTGTTGTAGCGCCCCAAACTAAAGTGCAATATGAAAGACGTGAGTAAAAATTAGCATAATATATTGCATTACTTAGTCACAGACTCGGCCTGTAGTAGTAGAATCGGCCTGTAGGTGTTTACTGGTAAACACCTACAGGCCGATTTCGCTGACTAGTTCTTGTTGCAAAATGATGGAGCATATTATTAGCAAAGCAATTACCACCTACTTAGAAGAAACAGTCTACTTTAGCCCAACAACACGGATTTCGTAAAGCTTTTTTTTACCGTAACTCAACTTCTCCAAACAACGCACGACTTTGTTAAAGTAATTAACTCAAGACTTAAGCTGACACAATATTCGTAGACTTTTCCAAAGCATTGGACAGGGTGCCCCACTCTAAATTAATTGACAGGCTTAAGAATATCGGAATTGACACTAACATAGTACACGGGTTAACCGCATATCTCTCAAACCGCAGTCAATACGTCAAAATAAATGACACAATCTGAAGAGTTAGATGTTTACTTCGGTGTTCCACAAGGGTCTGTGCTGGGTCTAATTCTTTTTCTAATATTGGTAACGACATTCATTTTCATGTTGAACCTGATGTAACAGTAAGGCTATTTGTAGATGACTGCGTAATCTACACCACAGTACGGAAGATTACCGACCAGATACGACTTCACTCCTCCTGAACTAACATTGCCAGATGGTGTCAAGAATGGGGAATGGAAATTAACGTAGCAAAACTTCATCCAAGTATATAAGTCGAAAAAAGGTACCCTTAAGATTTGCGTACCATCTAATGAGATTGCATGTAACAGAAGCTGACACAGTTAAATATTTGGGTGTTACCATCACAAACACATTAACATGGGACGTTCACATTAAACAGACGTGCAAAAAAGCATATAGACAGCTGGGATACCTTCGTGGGAAATTTGCGCTGGCACCTTCCAAAGTTAGGCTAGCAAGTTATAAGGCCCTTGTAAGGCCAATCCTTGAATGCGGCAGTATTATCTGGAATCCGCACCAAATCTACCATCTTAATCAACTTGAGGGAATTCAAAATAATGCTCTCCGGCTTGTGTATTCGCAGTATTCACGTGACGTGAGCATAACCTCGCTACGCAACGGGGCAAACATTCAAACCTTGGCGATTCGCCGACGGGTTGATGCCTTAAAGTGTCTCTACTTTCTTTATCACGACATCATTAATATAAGCAAACACGAGTACCTCAAAGCCACTATACCAGCGCTCAGCCAGAACAAACCACGACAATGGTATCAGGCCATTTATTTCCCACTGCAATACATTCAAGTATTCCTTCTTTCCGTCAGTCATAGAATTATGGAATAAACTGCCACGTGATATTGTGTCCTCAGAATCTGTCACCTCATTTTCTGTCAAGATTGAAATTTTTTTTATCAGTAAGTTGCGCCGTTGTCGAAAAAAAAAGCGCTGCTCACGGAGTGTATGTTTTTCATGTGTATGCTGTGTATGTCGCTTGCAGTTCTTATTGCGTAATCAGTGTCTAATGTGTACACTTTCCTGTGAGTCTGTGCTGTTTCGGATGTTCTTTTCTTTAATTTCTTATTTGCGGATCATTCTTTTTCTTCTTTTATTTGTCTTGTTAGCAATCTGTACTTTTTGTTATTTTTGTTCAGACTCCGGTAAGAGCCTGTCAAGGCTTACAGTATTATTAATTAAAATGATAAAATAAATAATATTTGGCGGTATACTCGCAACGCTGATACAGTCCTGAAGTGCGGGTGGAATTCTTGCTTTCTGGTTTGTGTGAGTAATGTAGCTTTGAATGTAGTTGAGGTAGCGCAAAACTGCGCGCCCGGTGGGTGTGACCTTGAGCCGCTCTAGTTGGCTGATTTTACGAGCTTCGAGAAATTCTACCCACGTATTGTACACGCCGAGCTTGAGGAGTTTCTGCGTTGATGCCATGGGTGGGAGGGTCGAGGCAGTGTACTCTGATTTTCTTCGGAGTGACAACATTGAGTTTCTTGATTGAGTGTCAGGTAGGGAGTTCCGTAGGCGATACGGCTAGTTTGGTGCGCTTGAATTATGCTTAGTGTGTCTTGCTCCTTGAGTCCACTTCTTTGGTTTGTGATCCTCTTTACGAGGTGAATAACTCGCGACAGTGTGCGTTGGAGACACGGGAGAGTGGCCACCCATGATCCGTCCTTGTGTATGTGAAGTCCGAGTACGCGAAAGGAATCGAGTGCAGGGATCTTGGTTCCATTGAGGGAGACGCTAGGATCGGGCGAGATACAGTTGGGTGATTTTCCTCGTGTCCGTGCTCTCAGGATGAGAAGCGCCGACTTTTCGGGGGGGGGGAGCATTGGGAGGCCGAGGTCTCGGAGGTATTTTTGGATAGTATCGACGGCTTCTTGTAGATTGCGTTCTTTTTGTCCAGTAGTAGGTGCTTTGGTAGAGAGAGTGATGTCGTCGGCGTAAAGGCCATGTCATAGGTTTGGGATCGCATTGAGTGTTTTGGTAAATTGAGCATTGCGATATTCAAAAGGAGGTGCGAAATAACTGATTCTTGTGGGGTTCCTTTGTTGTGTAGCCAAAATTTATCGCTGCGAAAGTTGCAGATGCCTACTGTTGCTTTTCAGTGTGTCAAAAAGCTGCTGATGTAGTTATAGATCCGGGCTTCGAGGTTGCGGAGAATGGCTTCGTGGCTCAGGTTGTCGTGCACCTTTTACATCGATTGCCAGGATTTATGGTTTGCGTCTGTGAACAAGGTAGTCACGCAGGTCTTCTTTGAGGATCAGGAGTACGTCCTACGTGAACAGATGTTGTCGGAATCCGAATATAGTGTTCGGCAAGTGTCCGTTGTCCTCGAGGCATGGCTTTAACCAGTCGTGCACCATGTGCTCGAGGAGTTTGCCCACGCACGACGTGAGGGAAATGGGACGGAGGTTTTTAATGCGAATAGGTTTGTTGAGTTTGAGGATCATGGTGAGCTCCGAGTGCTTCCAGACTGCTGGTAGGTCCCCCTTTTCCCAGCAGTCGTTTTACTGTAGCAGTGCTGTGGTGGCCAATTGCGGCAGGTAGCGTAACAGCTTATTAGTTATTCTATCCTTGCCGAGGCTGGTGTTTCTAGTGAGTTCGGCTAAGGCTGCACGGAGCTCTGCTTGGGTGAATGGTCGATCAAGGTCTGGGTTTAGTGCGTCGTCGTACGAAGTGGACGAAGTGGAGTTGTCGCTGCTAAGTTTTTGCTGAAGCTCACGAAGAAGATCATGTTCCCATCCAGCGTGATTGCGGATTATTCTGCGCAGATCTTGCCTCTGTTGCGTTTTGGTGTGATTGGTAGCTAAGAGAGCGCCGATTATATGCCAGATTTTCTTGGTGCTAAGTGTCCCTTGCATGCAGTTACAAGAGGTGTGCCAATTTTTCTTGATAAGTTGCTCCGCGTAATCTTGGGCCTGTATGTTTAGAAGGGCGGTTCGTTGCTTAAGCTTTCTATTGAGCTTCTGTCTCTTCCACCTCTTCAGAACGCTCCTTTTGGCCTCCCAGAGATGAAGTAGATGCGGGTCGACTGCAGAGGTGTTGGTGCTTAGTTGGATGCTCTTAGTGCGATGTTCTTCGGTAATGAGAAGGCCCTTGAGCCAGTGGTTGATGTCGTCGACCGTTGTGTTGTGCCGCTGAGGATGTATCTTAAGGGCTTCGAGTCTGTTAGTCGGGCAACTACAGTTTTGGTCGGTTGCTGCCCGTGCGCGATGTCAAGTTGGATAATACGGTGGTCACTTCCACGCGTCACCGAGAGTCGACTCCAATCGGCTCAGTGGACGTTCGCTTTGAAGGTAAGGTCCGGGTTTGTATCCCTGGAGACACTGTTTCCGAATCTCGTTGCCTGTAGCGCACCGTTCGATAGGGTCAGCCTGTGTTGCTGGGCAGTGTTGTGCACTCGGGCTGCTTCCTTTGATGGTGTTTGGATAAGCCCATGCTGTGTGTGGGGCGTTGAAATATCCCATTATGACAACTTGATGTCCTTTTGTACGTTTCCTGAGTTCATGGATAAAGTGGTCGAATTCCCGAAGTTGATCACGAGGAGGGCTATATATGCTGACGATAAAGAGGTTTCGCTGCGCTTTTCTGTCTGGTATGATCTCCACTAGGGTGTGCTCGATAGGAATGTCTTGTATTTGTGTTTTTGTGTTCTGAGAGTTTTCTTTGTTAGGATAGCTGTGCGTTGAGATGGTGTATGAGTAGTGTATCGTTGAAGTCGAATGTTGTTGGTGTTGGTGTCCTGTAGTGCAATTACATCGGGGTGGTATAGTTTGAGGAGTTCTTATAACTTTGTATAGCGGGGACGGAAGGACCGACAGTTCCAATGCTAGATGCGCAAAGATTTTTGCGGGCTCTTTGCTGTGGTTTCAGGTGTCGCCATCCCGAGGTTCTTCAATATCAGAAGTAGATTCATGGTTGGGTGAGATCGAGTGGGAGAGATTGCGACTGTTCGTGCTAGCCTTCTTTCTACCCTGCTCAGTGGTGTTGAGACGGCTGTCCAGGTAGGACTTGGTGACGTATTTGTTCTTTGCGTGTGCTATGAAATTGTTCACCTTGGCCGTTAGGCCAGCGACATGGCTTGTACGAGTGGCGACTTGATTTGCGAAGCTAGTAACTTGGGTGGTAAGGGCCGCAAACTTCTTGACGATAGGCTTGGTGATGTTTTCAATCATGGCGAGGATGTTCTTTGTGAAGATATCCTCGAAGGCAAGGAGGTACTTTTGAACCCTCGCTTCGATCGCGGCATCAATTGCCTGCGTGGTTAGCGTTGTAGATGGCTGCTTGCTTCCAGGTTCGTATTCTTTGCATCTTTGCAGTTGTCTGTCTATGAGGCTTTGTTGATTTTGGAGCTTGCTCTGAAGGGCTCTTACGGCTACCACTTCTGCAGATTCGACACTGGTACTGCCGAAGCTGCCGGCCACTTCGGCGTAAATCACGCGTTTTCGGCAACGCGACCGCGATCTTGACGTGGGTCTTCTACTTCTTGTGGTGCTACTGGAGGTGTTACTTGAGCTGGCGGCGTATGCATTGACAGCGCCTAGTTCAGGGAACTCATCACTGTTGCAGCGCCATCGACCGCCTCTTTCGTGGATCCTGTTTTGCCATTGCTGTTTTACTTGATAAGGTGGTGGGTTAGGCTTGAGCTTTTCCTTGTATTCTTTCCCAGCAGTTTCGTGTCCTTCTCTGCTAACCTTGCACATGAGTTGGCAGTCTGTTGGTTTGTTTTGCCACATTTGTAACAGACATTTGGGGCTGGTTTTAAATTTTGGTTTAATCTTGACGATGTCCGAGGCTGCCACACGTTTGGCCATGCTGAACTGACTTGCGGTAGGGTCTGCATCGGCAGTCGCCACTCAAATAAATCATGCTGTAGGGGACATGTGGGCCCTGCAGACATTGTGCAAACACTTCTGCAGATAGCATAAGAGAATTCTGCAGACTAACTGTACAAACTGGGTTACATCAAACGTCACAAACTGTGACTAACGGTATAAACTGTGTTACAGTTAGTCTGCAGAATTCTCTTATGATATCTGCATACGATGTGATCATGTGCAGTGGATCCTGCTTAAAATAGCCTATACTCTGATTTCATGAATAAACAGTTGGCAGTTGCCGCTCGTGGTGTGTTGTGTATTTCTTTGGCTGTCCTCGTTTTTCGCGCAGTTTTAGCCTATCGTCTCGGGAGAACGCACAACGGGTGGCCGTTCAATCCGTTTTCCGAGAACGAACTGAACGGAAACTAAGGCTGAACCCTTTCGAATCCCTTTCCTGCCCTTTCCGTTTCCGGTGGAAGGGAAACGGCTCTGAATGGTTGCACGGGTGACGTGAGCGCGCGCCTATGCAACTGGAATTATTGCTAGTGACTCACGCTCAGGCGCCGGCGAAGCTGTCAATTCATCAAACCGCCCTTTCCGGTAGCTGCTCTGCTCTGGAAGCAACTGGGTTTTGCGTGCCCAGGCCACCACTGAAACCTGTGAGGCAAAACAAGCTTTGCTTGAAAACGGCCAGCACCATTGCACCGTTAAATTTCATGACATCAATGTTTTAGGAAAAAGTAAAGACAAGCTAACGCGGAAGATTTTAGAAGCCATGACAAGTGACAGGAGCGGGAAATCTTGCATCAGTACACCGTCAATACTGGCAACAGAAAAAGAAAAGGGCTACTTGCGCAAAGACGCTATTTCAACCTAAGGAGTCGGATAATACGGCATCACAAAACAAAAGATTGGTTGTTTCTGTGATATGAAATGTGCAGGAAATCAATAATAAACATTCAGTTGCTAGTCCAGCGTGTGTTGTCGTCTCTTCCTGGCGGTGTCAGAACGTTCTGCTGGAAACCAATTGTGCTATGTGCAACCAACGAGTACAGGCAAACACTATTTTTAAAAGGGAGGCATATGGGATGAACTAGGGAAGCACAGGGCACAGCGTCTGCGTCATCCGTTCCCGTGTCTAGTCTCATATCCACCCCACCCCCCTTTTCTTTATCGTGAACGGAATTTTCATAAATCACCTGTGGTATGGTATGGATTGATGGAAACAACTTTATTTCGAATCCGACAAATTTGACAACCCGTGCTCAGGTCTCCCATGAGGGAACTTCGAGGCCTTGCCTCGTCGCCACCTCTCGGGCTTGCTGGACAGCGCACTCTTGTGTCTTGAGGTTGGAGCTGCGGAGAGCGGCGGCCCACTTCGACGCAAGTGCCTCCGGAGCTACTGCCATTGTAGCCGATGTAACACGACGTTCCCACAACATGTGTGACAGCGTCGCTCCAGTTTCCAGACATAATTTGCAACGAGCAGTCGGGTAACCCGCGCGGGGAAAATGTGCTGCAATCGCGCCGGACTGGGGAATGTTTGTGTTTGCAATTGTCGCCAGACGACTGCCTGGCGACGCTTCAGTATGGGGTGAGGTGGGGGCAGCAACCGCCAGCCTAGCTGGTAGTGCTTGGTGATGTCATTGTACCTGACCAAGCGTTTTCGCGTGTTTTGAACCAGGAGTTCCGAACTCGAAGAGGTGGTCTCCGATTCTGCGCGGCGGGTCACTTCTCGCGCAGAACGGTGTGCTGCCTCGTTCAAGTTAGGGGGGCCCTCAACGGTGGGGGTGGCGACGTGCGCCGGAAACCACATGATCGCGGTGCTTTCGAAGTGCTGTCGACCAGCTTTCCTTAGAATCTGGAGAGCTTCAGAGGAAATGCGCCCCCCGCGTAGTTGCGAACTGCGGATTGTGAGTCGTTAAAAACTACCTCGCAGAGGGTGTGGGTAAGCGCAAGCGCAATCGCTACCTCTTCCACTGTTTCGGCGTATTCCGTGCGACACTACAGGCTTGCGTAAGCCGGGAGCTAACGTCTACGACTACCGCCGTGAACCGGTGCTCTCGTGTGTATTCTGCGGCGTCTACAAAGCGCGTAGTCCTCTTTCCACCCAAGGAGCGCAGCAGTGCCTTGGCACAGGCCTGGCGTCGGCCCCGACTAAATTCGGGGTGCATGTTTCGAGGGATAGGGGCGACAATCAGCGTGTCTCTGAGGTCGGGTGGAATGACCTGTTTCTGACCGGGTCGGACGTGGTAGTTGAAGCCGAGTTTCTGCAGGATGTACCGGTCCGTGGCTGTCAGAGACATGCGTTCGAGTTGATGGGCTCTTTGCGCATCCACGAGTTCCTCAAGCGTGTTGTATACCCCCAGCTGCAGCAGACAAGCAGTGCTTTTGGACTCAGGTAGGCCAATGGCGATCTTGTAAGTCTGGCGTATAAGGGTGTTGAGTTTCTCCCTTTCGGTGACATTCCAGTTGTGGAAGGCAGCCACATAAGTGGTGTGCCTGATTGCGAAAGAGTGTATGAGGCGCATGACACTGTCTTCCTTCATGTCCGTGTGCTTGTTTATAATGCGTTTGATCAGGCGGGTAGCCACTGTGACCTTGCCTTCGATTTTGCGAATAGCTTCTATGTTTGACCCGTTGGCTGTTATATGCATGCCTAGGATGCGTATCTTCGGGACTCGGGGAATGCAGGAGCCGTCTTGCGTATAGAGGATTATGTCGTCACATTGGCGCGATTCGGCTGTAGGCTTGGGCCGGCGGCGCAGGCGGTAGACGAGCAGCTCCGATTTGAGTGGAGGTAGTCAGAGACCTGTGTCTCGGAGGTAGATTTCGACTGCAGAGACCGCTGCTTGTAAGGTGCATTCTATCTGACCATCACTGCCCTTGTTGACTCACAGGGTGATGTCATCTGCATACAAGGCGCGATGGAGGCCATCGATCTCGTCGAGGTAGGCTGGGATACCCAGCATCACGAGGTCGAAAAGGAGCGCGGATATGACCGACCCTTGAGGAGTGCTGGTGCTTTCTAGTGCATGTTCGTCGGATGTCATACTGCCGACCGCGAGGGTGACTGTGCGGCGCGACAGGAAGTCTCTGACGTAGTTGTAGCTTCGCTCACCCAAGTTGAGCTTGTTTATGCGGCTCAGGATTGCGGCATGTGCTACATTGTCAAATGCCTTTTCCAGATCTATTGCCTAGGATGGCCCGGCTGCCACTAGTTGGGTCATTGATAATCTGGTGGTAGAGCTGGAGTATGACGTCTTGAGTGGAGAGGTGTGACCGGAAGCCCACCATAGTGGGTTGGTAGGCTCCAGTGTCCTCGAGGTGGTGGTTGATGCGGGAGAGGAACGCGTGCTCCATCCCCTTGCCAACGCAGGATGTGAGGGAAATGGGCCGCAAGTGTTCGAGGCTGGACGGCTTGCCTGGCTTCGGTATCAGGACTGCCTTAGAGCATTTCCACGGCTCTGGGATGCGACCTGCTCGCCAGCATTTGTTGGTGTATACCGTAAGAGCGGTTATCGAGGCATCATCGAGGTTTTGTAGAGTCTTGTTCATAATCTTGTCGGGACCAGGTGCTGATTTGCCATTAAAGTCGTGGAGAGCTGCGCGGATCTCTGACTCGTGAAATTCTTTATCGAGTGTTCCTTTTGTCTCTCCAGTGTAATCTCCGTGTTGAATATCGGGCCATAGAGAAGACTACTTGGCTAGCAGGCGCGTCACGAGCTGGTGGTCACTCGTGGTAGCCTGTTCCTTGTGCAAAAGGCGTTGCAGGTTTTCTCGCTGAGCAGACTTGCTCTGTGTTTCCCGCAAGAGGTGACGAAGGAGACGCCACGTGCTGCCATTGTGGAGCTGCCAATCGACTGCGTTGCAGATGCCATAACACTGTTGGTGGCTTAAGGTCCGGCAATGTTCGTCCATCTAGCGATTGATATGTGCAATCTTCTTACGAAGCTTTCGGTTGTGCCTTTGCTTCTTCCATCTTGCGTGTAGTGACGTCTTGGCTTCCCAGAGGTGGGCTAGTCGGCAGTCGATCTTGTCAACCTCGACTTCGGGTGCGAGCGTCTGCGTCGCCTTGTTCATGTCGTCGTTGAGCGTCTCCATCCATGCCTTGATGTCATCGATGTTCCCCTCACCTCTCTGTTGAACTCGCCGCTTTCGGAATTTGTCCCAGTCCGTCCATTTGAATAGCTTAGGAATAGGGGGTGTACCCGCCTAAGGAATTCGTGTTTATATGATCATGTGGTTACTACCGAGATCTTCAAAGGTATTGCACCACGTTGCTTGAGAGATGTTACTGACCGCCGTCAGGTCTGGTGTCGTGTCCCGTGCGGTAGATGTGCCCGTGCGGGTCGGCGCCGTGGGATCAGTAATAAGAGTTAATTCGGCATCATGCAGGTCCTGCCACAGGTGTCGACCTTTGGCGGTAGTGTAGCCATAGCCCCAGGCCTCGTTCGGGGCGTTAAAGTCGCCCCCCACCAGAAATAGGCTTGCGCCCGCCAAGGCAAGCGCCCCTCGGAATAGAGAGCGGAAACGAGCCCGTGAGTGAGCCGGATTACTATATACTTTGAGGAGAAACACACTGTGGTTGCGTGTTCTATTGGGAAGGAGCTCTACAAGCATGTTTTCCGCATGTGTGCCGCTTACGCTGTGTTCTTGCACTACTATCCCTTTCCGAATGAAAATTGCAAGTCCGCTATCAACGGCAATCGCCGAGGCATGCGCAGTGTAACCTGGAAGCTCTGGTACGGTACCTACTGTTTCTAGTGTCATTATGACGTTGGGTATGGGTTGCGCGTGTCGGACGTATTGTTGCAGCAGTGGTTGCTTCTTAGTGAAGCCCCGACAGTTCCACTGCCACACCACGAGCTCGTTAGTGGGGCTGGCCATGGTGGTGCTGTACTTGTGCGTTACCTGAGATAGGGCTAGGGTGAATGACTGTAAGGCCCATGGTGGGCATCATTTTCGTGCCTGGGCAAAGGCTTATGTGAGTCTCGATTTTGTCTACATGGTTTTCAACCCTGCCTGTTCGAGCAGTGAGGTTATAGACCGCAACGCCGATGTTGCGGATCCCGGTTTGAATTTCAGAAAGCAGCTTTCTCCCTTCTTCTTGTTCTTTCCGCCAGTCATTTATCATGACATGTGCTTTGCGCCAATCACTTACTGCTGATTCGAGGTTCTCGAGCTGTTGAGACTCGGAACTAGCCGCCGCGCGTTTCTTTGTGGGCGTCGCCGCACTGTCGTTACCGCTCGTGACGGGAGTCGGGACTAAAGCAGGTTTAGGTATAGATGTCTGAGCCATCGACTGTTTAATCTCTCGAATTTCTTGGGTTAATTGTAGCATGACCGTGCGTAACTGTGCGTTTTCGTGCTGCACTGCTTCTAATGCCACATCCCCAGGGTCCCCCTTATTACTGGGTTCTGAGGCAGTAGCCCCCTGAGCCTTGCGTCTCAGCGAGCCCTTAACCGCATCTGCCCAGCTCACCTTGTCAGCTAGGTCTGAATCTTGCTGGCCGGCTTGCTTCGGACGCCGAGAGCTCGAACGGCCAAGGCTTGGTTCGGGGGTTTTGCTGCGCGCCCGGCTCCGAGACCTGCTCTGCCGGCGGGGGTAGGCCCCGCAACCGAGCGAGACCGGGCCCGGCCCCGAGAGCGGGAGAGGGCGGCAGGTGGGAAATTTTCGTCGTAGTTCTGGTGCTCTAGCTCGAGGGCAGCCTCCGCCGCTGCCCTCTGTCGGTCCCCGCGTCGTTTCTTAACAAGATAGGGGGTCTTGAATCGAGCCTTGCAGGTCTTGTCCGCAGTGGGATGCGCTCCCCCACAAAGGTGACACCTTGACGTGCATGTGTGACTGGGGTCTGCGTTGGAGGCTCCGCAGCCTCTAGAGACCCGGTCTTGGGGGTTCGGGCAGACGTCCATGCGATGGCCGACGCGTTCGCACTGGTGGCACACGTCAATCTGCTTTCTATACAAGGTACACCTGAGCATAGCACCCCCGTAGTACACCCATGTTGGTACCCGGCCACCATCGAAGGCGATGATGACCGACGTGGTCTTTCTGAGTCTTTAAGACCGCTAAGGCATTCGGGTTCCTCTTGTTGACGATATTGAGGTGAATGTCCTTCGCGTCTTCTTCGAGAGGAATGCCTCATACGACTCCCTTGACTGTATAGTCGGGTGCAGTTTCATATGCCCGTATCTCGAACTGGTGTCCGTTGACCTCAAGGCTGTCGAGTCGGCGGTACCGTTCTGCATTAGGAGAGTGAGGGGTACTCACAACGATGATGTTTTGCTGCATATTTGGGAAGACAATGTCTTCCGTGGCGTCTTGTGGAGATACGTTTCTGCCCTATATAGGGCAGCAAACGGACGAGGCGGACGACCCCGACTGTTGCAACGTTCAAGCCGCCCCGTGGCCTGATAACTACTTTGTGGTGATCACGTGGAAGGGTGGGCATCTTCGCTGCCTTCAAAACTTGCTGCTTGTGAGCGCGCGGGCCTCGCTGCGCCTTGTTCGTGCCTCCAACGCCGGTTTGGGAGGCTGATGCAATGTTAAAGTTAGCGCGCTTGCCTCAAGCAGAAAGTCGTTCGCGCGGGCCAATGGTGTACCATCCTGCTTCTTCGGAAATCAGGGTGGGTGAGATATCAGTTCCTTCAACTTGAATTTCCATGGCGGCTTCAAGAAAGTTGACGCGCAGCCGTAACTGCGGCTCACGTAGCAGCCGGAGCACTAAGCTTAGCAGTAAGCTTAGCTCGGCGGCGCAGCGGCTCGGCAGAAATGGTCCAATAAAGAGGTGAAAAAGCAGTTCCCACCTTGAAGAAGAATAACGGTAGAGTCAGGATAACTTGCGGGAGATTATGGCGCAAAATTACAGAGATATTTTGCATAAACACTGCGAAATCATTTACGAAAGACGGAGCCAACGTGAACTGCATCCGCTCCCTTCGGCTTCTTCTGTGGTATGGTACAATTCTACACGATGAGATAGAGTTCTCTCACGGACAGGCATTAATTGCGCGACAAATCAAAATAAATATTTGAATAATAAACGAAGTTCCTCGAATTAAATTTTCAGCTAATAACTTTACAGCATATAGTAATTTACGAATTAGAGTCGATTACTTGGAAACTCATAATCAGTCGAAAGGAATGTTGAGGATGACGCCAGTTTCGAGATATGCGTTCCCAAAATCAGCGATGGAACGCATCGGTGTGCAAGTAATTTTTCAGCTTCAATGCATCAAAGGGCCTTTTGCTAAAAAGTGGAACAATAATTGTACTCTTTGCTGCGCAGTATTGTTACATTAATGACGTATAAACGAACGGGCATACATGCGATGCAATGTGTGTCCCGAATATATGGGTACATGCTGCGCACATGTGTGTATGTTTCTTTTATTTGTCCTCGGCGTAACAGTACAGCGCGGTAAACGGAACGATGCCACACCAACTGGCCCAAGTCGAAAACTTACGGAACAACAATGCATTTTTACCGCAAGTTCGACAGCGCTTATATCAAAACTGGTGCTCGTTTGGGGATTCGGTCCGAGGGCAGGTATCTCGTGATATTACTGGCTTCACCTCGCTCGTTGAAATATGTGCTCTGAGGTGATTAGTTAAAACGTTCATTTGTAAAATTTTGTTGATTATTCAAATATGCATTCGGATTTTCAGTATAAGTAATCCCCGCCTATTTGGATAATCCTGCTCAATGGGTGGATTGTGCTATATGCCACCGGTGATCTTTTTTAAGAATTTGCTAACGTTAAATGGAAAAAAGAACAAGTATTTTTCGCTTTTTGACTCTGACATGAACCGGCTATTCTACATCAGTGCACATTTCGTTAACTGACAGGTAACGTCGCTATTGTATGCACCTGTAAGGAAATATTGTCATCTTGGCAAGTAAATCGGTCTGTAACGTTACAAAAACTAAAGAAAGAGAAAAGGAAAAAGAGAAAGCCTACCAGCGACCACACTAGTTATGTTTTTGTTTTGGACCCATACAAACAAACGTTCTTATTTTATTTTTTAGAACGCAGTTTCTGTGAGAGTGCGATATCCTGTGTCATTCTCGGACACGCAAGTTTCCCGCTATGTATTTGCTACCGCATACGTGAATCTTCAGCGTTGAGCAGGGCCAAAGAAAAAGCTCCAAAATTCAGAGCACGCAACAGGGCACTCCAACATATAAATGACAGAAGCTTGCCCCACAACGGCAGAACCTAAATGGAGTTGCCCAACATCACAGCCCATAAAGTAGACGCCACAGTGGCGGTGTAAAGAATCGAGGAGATAATGTCGCCAGTTTATCTTTCGGCACAGCTATACCTCGATGGAGGTGCGTTCGCACCGCTGAGCCATGAAGGCCGCAGCAAGCGTGGGCGGCGTGAAAATAAGTATTCGCTGCAGCTACAGTGGTAGTCTCGGTGTTCTTGCCCAAGCTTTGCGCCATGCTGTGTGGCCCACGGGTCACTAAGGAGTAAGCAAGTTTGTAAATAAATACTTTATTTTTTATTTATTTATTTTGTAAAGGGGGTTTATTCGGGTCGTAGAGAAGCAGCGACCAACACGGCAACAGCAGGTAGGGCGCAGCCAGCGAACGAACTGGGTACGAGCCACGCGATGGCAACGGGGCTTTTTAGCCTTCCGATCTTCTTCGTCACAATCCCCCCCGGAATTGAAGACTAGCCATGCTGGCGACCTAGGAAGAGGTGGGCGGATCGTAGTACTGCTTCAGTCGGTCAATGTGTACGGTCTCTCGCCCTCGTCGACGGAGATCGGGAGATGGCGATACGGGTTCGACCACGTAGTTCACTGGTGATGTTTGTGCAACCACGCGGTAGGGCCCGTGGTACTTCGGGAGGAGCTTGGACGAAAGGCCAGGAGCAGCAACAGGCGGGACCCAAAGCCACACGAGTGAGTCGACGGGGAAGGGGTGAGGGGGAGGATTGAGGTCATGGCGCTCTTTTTGGCGGCCCTGTTGAGCAGACGTCAGAGAACGGGCCAGTTGTCGGCATTTCTCGGCGTGCTGAGCAATCGCAGAAACAGGTGAGCATTCAGCAGGGTCCGGCCGGTACGGGAGAACAGTATCAATGGTGCTGGAGGGATGGCGGCCGTAATGCAGAAAGAATGGCGAGAATCCAGTAGTGGCTTGAGAGGCAGTGTTATATGCGTAAGTGACGAACGGAAGTACAAGATCCCAGTTGGAGTGGTCAGATGCAACATACATTGAAAGCATGTCACCAAGAGCTCTGTTGAATCGTTCTGTTAAGCCATTGGTCTGTGGATGATAAGCAGTAGTAGTGCGGTGAATAATTTGGCATTCAGATAGGAGTGACTGCAGGACGTCTGAGAGGAATACGCGGCCCCGATCGCTCAATAGTTCACGAGGGGCACCATGGCGGAGAACGAAGTTGTTTAGTATGAACGAGGCGATGTTTTTTGTTGATGCAGCAGGCAAGGCGGCGTTTTCAGCATACCGTGTCAAATGATCTACGGCCACAACAATCCATCGGTTGCCAGCGCCAGTAGATGGAAGAGGCCCGTATATATCAATGCCGACGCGGTCGAATGGCTGAGCTGGGCAGGGAAGTGGTTGGAGAGGTGCGGTGGAGAGATGCGGGACACATTTGCGTCGCTGGCAGGCAATGCAGGAGCGCACGTATTTGTGGACGAAGGTGTACATCCCTCGCCAATAATATCATAGGCGAAGCCGTGTGTAGGTTTTTGACGCTCCGCCGTGACCACACTGCGGGTCAGAATGAAAAGCGGAGCATAAATCTTGTCGTAGGTGGCGAGGCACTACTAAGAGCCATTTCCGACCGTCATTGTGGTAGTTGCGGCGGTATAAAAGTCCGTCGCGGATTGTGAAATGCTGCGCCTGTCGGCGTAACGCTCGAGGTGCCGAAGTAGCCGGAGGATTGGACAAAAAGTCGAATATCATGACGATCCATGGGTCTTTTCGTTGCTCCGATGCCATGTCCAGGATGTCAAGTGGTGAGATGTCATGTCTATAAGTAGAAGTGCTGCTGTCTGAAGTAACTGGGGAGCGCGAGAGGGCATCGGCGTCAGAGTGTTTGCGTCCAGAACGATAGACGACACGGATATCATAGTCCTGGATTCGGAGGGCCCACCGAGCGAGGCGGCCCGACGGGTCTTTTAGGTTGGACAACCAGCAAAGACCGTGATGATCCGTCACCACGTCAAAGCGTCGACCGTAGAGATATGGACGAAATTTTTGAAGAGCCCATACGATAGCCAGGCACTCTTTTTCTGTGACTGAGTAATTGGCCTCAGGTTTCGTGAGGGCACGACTAGCATAAGCGACTACGTATTCGGCATTAGTGTTCTTGCGTTGTTCGAGCACGGCGCCAAGGCCGACACCACTGGCGTCAATGTGAAGTTCTGGAGGTGCGCTTGGATCAAAATGGCGCAAGACTGGCGGAGACGTGAGGAGGTGACGAAGAGTCGTAAAGGCATCATCAGAGGCTTCTGACCAAGCAGAAAGTTCATTGCCGCCTTGAAGAAGGTGGTTAAGTGGTGCGATCACTGTAGCAAAATTGCGAACGAAACGTCGAAAATAGGAGCATAGGCCAATGAAGCTGCGTAGTGCTTTCAAGTTTGTGGGCTTCGGAAATTCGGATACGGCGCGAAGTTTATCAGGATCAGGAAGAATGCCTTCTTTGGAGACAACGTGGCCTAATATAGTCAGTTTTCGAGCTGCAAATGGGCACTTTTTTAAGTTAAGCTGGAGACCAGCATTCCGGAGACAGGTCAAAACTTGATGTAAACGCCGAAGATAGGTCGGAAAATCAGGGGAAAAGACGACAACTTCGTCGAGGTAGCAGAGGAAAGTATGCCACTTCAGGCCACGTAGGATGCCGTCCATCATGCGTTCGAAGGTGGCGGGCGCATTGCACAGACCGAATGGCATCACAGTGAATTCATACAAGCCATCTGGTGTTACAAACGCGGTTTTAGAACGGTCAGCGTCAGCCATGGGCACCTGCCAGTAGCCAGAGCGGAGATCTAAGGAGGAAAAAAACTCCGCTCCTTGCAAACAGTCAAGTGCGTCGTCAATACGTGGCAACGGGTATAGATCTTTTCGGGTAATCTTGTTAAGCCTTCGATAATCGACGCAAAATCGTATGGTGCCGTCTTTCTTTTTAACTAGGACGACTGGCGATGCCCAAGGACTACTAGAAGGCTGGATGACACCGCGATTGAGCACATCGTTCACCTGGTCATTGATAACGCGTCTTTCAGTCGCCGATACTCAGTAGGGACACTGTCGGATTCGTGCATGGCTCCCAGTGTCGATAGTGTGTGAAACAGTCGTTGTGCGGCCGAGTGATGTTGCTTGGCAATCAAAGGAGGAAGGGAAGCCTTGGAGCAAGCGAAGAAGTTCGTCGCGCTGCGTCTTCGTAAGGTCACTGGCAATAGCTGGCGTAAAAGAACGCGGTAGTGACAGTGGAGGCGATGCCTCGAGAGCAGCAATATAAGTGGAGTCGTCTAGCGTGTCAAATATTGAAGATGAGGTCAGTGGCTCTGCTCTGCCAAGGCTTTCACGGCGGCGTAAAGTAATTGGTACAGCCGATGGGTTTGAGACGCACATGAGAGAGGCGCCAGCTTGGAACTCGAGGACAGCGAACGGCAGTGGTAGTGAACGGCGGCGAACTAAGAGTTCAGACGGAGCGAAGAGTACTGTGCCGTCATCTACATAGTCACAAGAGACACTGACAAGGGTGGAAGACCAGGCAGGTATAACGGTGTCTTCTGAAACAGAGATTTTGCGGCAATGGTCCTTATGGTCAGTGATAATATCAGTCGAAAACTGAAACAGCTCGATTTCGTGCGGGCGCAGTCAATGATCGCATGATGTGTGGAGAGAAAGTCCCAACCAAATATGACGTCGTGTGAACATGATGGCAACACGATGAATTCTATGATATAGAGGACGTCCTGAATTACGACACGAGCAGTTGCAGGCGCCGGATGGTTCGACGTGCTGCGCGTTGGCAGTTCGAAGAGCCAGTCCAGAAAGCGGCGTCGTCACTTTTCCTATCTTGCGGCAAATACGGGCATCTATCGCTGAAAGTGCAGCGCCGGTGTCGACAAGTGCTAGCGTCAATGTTCCTTCGATTGCGACTTCAATAACGTTCTTCGCGGAAGAGTGAGGCCTTATACATTTCGCTGGCACAGCAGTTCTCGCCTCCTGAACTGCGTTATTTAGTTTTCCTGGCGCAAAGGGCTCCTACACTGGTGCATGGGGGAAAGCGAGCGGCGGCGAGGAGAAGGTGAACGGCGAGCGGCGGAGAAGGCGGTGTCGACAACAGGAGGAGATTCAAAGGTATCCGAATAGTTGCGGCGTTGTTGGAAACGTGGCGCATATGGACGCACATTGTTGGGGACGTTCGGTGTAAGGAGGCGAGAGTGACGTGCTACGTGTCCAGCACGGCCACAACAAAAACAAATCGGGCGATTGTCTTCCGTGCGCCAATGATCTTGAGGTCGTGCATACGGCACCAGTGGCCGGACTGGAGCGGATACGGGCGGGCGCAAAGGCGGGCGAAGGGGACCGTAGGTCTGTGGTGCAGGCCTCGAAGCGACTTCGGCGTACGTCAGGGAAGCGGCAACCGGAGCCTGCTGGAGAGAAGGTGGAATGTGGTCGGCTACCTGTTCCTTGATGACAGATTGGAGAGCGGGCGCCAACGGAGAATTCGACTGGCCGCGTGCCAGGGGAATCAGAGAAAGCTGACGAGCCACCTCTTCACGGACGAACTCCTTGATCTGTAGCAGTAGCGACGTGTTATCCGGGGAAACAGCCCAGCTCGACCATGAAGTCGCCTGAGGAGAAGATTGGTGGGTGGCTAGGCGTTGTTTGCGGAGTTCGTCGAAGCTTTGGCAGAGACTGACGAGTTCAGAGACTGTCGCCGGATTTTTCGCCAACAGCATCTGGAAGGCGTCGTCTTCAATGCCTTTTAAGATATGGCGGATCTTCTGGGCATCAGCCATTGTGACGTCAACGCGGTTGCAGAAGTCGACAACATCTTCTATATAACTTGTAAATGTCGCCCCGCACTGTTGCGCACGACTGCGCAAACGTTGCTCGGCGCGAAGCTTGCGAACGGCGGGGCGCCCGAATACCTCCGTCACGTTAGTTTTGAAGGCTGGCCACGTCGTGAGATCACGTACATGGTTGCGGTGCCACACGCTGGCGACACCGCTCAAATAAAAGGATACGTAATTCAGCTTTTTGGTGCCGTCCCAGTGGTTGTGGATGCTCACCCGGTCGTAGTCAGCGAGCCAGTCTTCTACGTCATGGTCTTCGGTACCGCTGAAGATGGGTGGGTCGCGTTGACGCAACGGGCCGGGGCAGACCACGGTAGTCATTGGGGCAGCGGGTTGTGGTAGCGGTGGTCCTTCTTCCGGCATAATGAAGACAGGCTGCAGTGTCCGTTTGCGAAGTTCCAGAATTCCGGTTGTACCCCGCACCTCCACCAATTGTAAAGGGGGTTTATTCGGGTCGTAGAGAAGCAGCGACCAACACGGCAACAGCAGGTAGGGCGCAGCCAGCGAACGAACGGGGTACGAGCCACGCGATGGCAACGGGGCTTTTTAGCCTGCCGATCTTCTTCGTCACAATTTATTCAATACTGCCAGAAACCTTTTGGCCGTCAAGGCAGGAGTGGGTACATTGCATTATGAGTTATTATTTTTACAAATCATTGTCGTGCTGTCACGACGAAAGAACAATGAAATTCGGAAACACCAACAAGAGTAATACACTGAACAATCAACACTTCTTAGCATATGGACACTTTATAAAGAGTAACAAAGAACGCGCAGCAATCACAAGAAAGGAACAACGGCTGTTAAAAATATTCGGACTTTGACAGGTTCACCACCTTATTCGCACCCGGTTCCATTCAACAATAGTGCTCGGGAAAAAGGAGCCATTGTACACATTTGTTCTACATTGAGGTATTAAAATAGCCTTGCTGCGTTCCTTACGGGTATGCCGTGACGTGTTATATTGCAATGCCTGGAAATCTAGTTTTACTTTACTGTTAATGATGTTGAATAGCATTTTTAGGAGGCGCAACTTTCGCCCTGATTCGAGTGTGCAAAGACCGGAACGCGTATAAAGATCAGATATGGACTACCTGCATAGGATAAGCGTTGTAAACAAAGCGAAGCGCTTTTTTTAATACATTATATGCAGTTAGCTTCTGTTTTGGTGTGTGAATATCACACTACATCTGCGTACTCGAGTAACGGGCGTATGAGGGTGTATGTGTATGCAACTAACGTTATTTTACTCTTACAGTGTTTCAAGCGATGCCTGAACAACCACAGTTGTTTTGATGCTGTGGAAACGATGTTTTTAATACGGAAGTTCCAACTTAATAAGGAATTAATAACTATAACCAAGTCTTTGAACTGATTAACAAGGGTGATTTGGTTATTGTTGACGTTGTACGCGTAGGGAAGGGGTTTTTTTACAAGTTATTGTCATTTGAGCGCATTTTGAGGTATTCAAAATCGTCTCCCACACGTGGCCCCAGTTAGTAATAGTCATTAAGTAGTTTAGTGCGGCTTGATCTTCGATTGTTTCGATGGTGTGGTATACAATGCAGTCGTCTGCAAAAAATAAATAAAGACGGCTGCGTATGGGAGAGTCAATGGCCAGATCATTGTGATATATAAGAAAAAGAAACGGCCCAAGGACCGAGCCTCGAGGAACTCCAGAAAGCTATTTGTACGTGTTGATATGGCGGTTAGAAAGGTATTATTCAAGCCACATTACAAGTTGGTTATTCTTTAAGAATCTCTTAAGTTTTGTCATCAAATTCAAATGCGGCACGCGGTTGAATGCTTTCTGGAAATCGAGAAAAATTACGTCTACTGGACCGACTTTGTCTAGCGTCACGAAGAATTCATTGGTGATATGAATCAGTTGCGTGAATCTCGGTAGGCCACGCCTAGAACCATGTTGGCTGCTCGTAATAAGTTCTCGCTCTCCAAAAATGAGCTCAATAAAAATGAAGTTTTCAGTAACACTGCTGGCGGTGCACAAAGAGAAATTGGCCTCTAATTTGCTACAGATTACTTATCAACGGATTTGTAGATTGGATGACCTTTGCCATTTTCCAATCTTTAGGAACTTCAACTTTATGCAGGCTTGTGCTGCAGATAAGAAATAAATATTTCGCGCACAATTCTGCGTATGTGTAAAGAAAGAAATTTGGAATATCGTCCGGTCCTGATGACTTCTTTCTGTCGAGGTGAAGTGCTGAAAAAGTTCCTTGTTGGCTTATGACAAGGATATTTATATGTAGATCTTTGCCTGTAAATTCGGCAACCATGTCTCTTCTACGCAGAAATATCCTGGAAAATCGATCGTTGAAGGCTGGCGATATTATAAATGTGTCCGTAACGACAGAGTTGAGAAAAATTTACTTACTGGTTCTCTCTCATCTGTTAGGTGCCTGCAAAACTTGTGGGGGTCACTAGTAGGGAAGTGGTGCATTCTGATGTTAAAAAACTGGTACTTTGACTTTCTAACCTTCTTACGCAATTCCTCTCGAACAACCTGCAAGTTGTACGTTTTCTGTGAACGAACACTTGACAAGCGCTTAACGCGACGTTTCAGTTGAAGGATTTCACGTCTAATCGAAGGGTTAGAGATGTTCACTCTCCTAACTTTAAGAGGGACAGACTTCTGCATACACTCATGAACCGTGTAAGTGAAACTCAGCCATAAATCACCAGCATTCGAGGTACCATCCGCAGTCATTTATCTAGCAGGTTATAGTTCAGTTCGAGAAGGTCTAAAATACCAGTGTCGTCGGCGTGATTAAACTCAAGTAACGTGGTTTTCGCCCCTCGCGTCTCGGGCCGCCTGAGGTTGCTTGTACAGAGTGCCATGTTACGGTCAGACATTCCAGGTAGAATATAGATTGTGAAACCAAGCCGACTAGCCGTATCAGAAACAAAAGCAAGACTGATGTACGAGCTTGTGTCCGGCCTGATTCTCGTTTGAGCATACACCTCCTGCTTGAGATTGTAGGAAAATGCAATATCAAGGAGTAAATCCGTATGCCGACTGGAAGACAGGGCGCACAGAATATCCCAGTTTATTTTAGGCAAGTTGAAATCGCCGCCCATAATGATATAAGTGTGGTGTTAGCTATGTTTGCTAAGGAAATCGTGCAGCGATTGCAACATAGTTATGTCAGCGTTCTGAGGCCTGCAGACGGCACCGGTAAGAATACCGAGATCAAAAACGCTGAGCACTAGCCAGACCATTTCTACATGTTGTGGCTTACCAAATACTAGTCCAAACCTCTTTTCATTACGTTTGCAACACCACTTCCCTTTGAACAGAGGTCAAGGCGAATAATTTCATGCGAATTTGGTACAACGTCGTTATCAGGAATACTGTCACGAAGCCAAGTCTCAGTCAGGATAGAAACATTTGGATCGTACATGTGAAGAAAACTTTCAAGTTCATCGGACTTGCTCGTGATACTTCGGGCATTGACATCGAGCACTGTAAACAGGCTTATTGAAGAGCTGCTTTTTGGGACTATTGGTACTGTCTTACGATTCGCAAGAAAAGCGCTTTCGCAACTGCAGCGGCTTAGCCACTGCGCAGCAAGCGGCACTCTTTCATTCCTTTCGTCATTCCAACAGAATTGTCTGCCATTATACTTAATTCTATCGCAAAAAAGCATCACTTTGTCGCCTTTATCTCTGTGCTGTCTTGCGCTTTACCAAAGCTTTTTTCGAATCTGTTGCAGGCATGGTGAAAACTCTTACCTTGACACTTTCGTGACACTTATGCCTACTTACTTACTTACACTAACACACACACACGCACATTTATATAAATCGTAAGCGCAACTCGCAGCTAGTTTATTCACGACAAATAAGCAGGAATATAGGGGCGATACATTTTATGTTTTACGGAATCTTTCCAAATCGCCTGTTGCAGATAACATAATTCTAGCCCTTGAGCTTCAGAGAGTTGTACATTACTTGAACGCGAAATCGAAACACATTTGCCGCACCCTCAGGGACAGAGGCATTACAGAAGGATGTGAAACATACTGAAAAACGCACGATACAGGCTTCTTTTCTGTTAATACATTGTTAGTCAAAACAATCAGAAAATATCACTACAAGCAGGACCATAAGAAAGAACAACAATAAACCAAAAACAACCTAAATATACACTTGGTTAGTTACACTGTAGTACCATTGCTTCTAAAATGCTTCTAAAGGATCCCCGTTAAACACGACATTATCCCCACCATTTGTGCATGATCAAAACGAGGGGGAAGCATATTCAACTAATTAACAATAGATCACTAATTGACTTAATTATTTTAAGGCACATACTGCAATTCACGAATTGTAGCCGGTGAGTTTGCAAAGCCTATCAATTAAATTCAAGAATGACATCAGTTTGGACATATGCGCCATCGAACTCGGCGTAAAATTGCACTGTTGTTACTCTTACTTTTTTAACAAAACGCTCTTTTATGCATTGAACCACAGAACTAGCTTGAACGCCATGTATTTTGTACGACACTTTGGGAAATAATATCTCGAAACTGGTGTCATCCTGGAGATTAATTTCAAGTGGATACGTCTTACGAACTCACCGGATACAATGAGTAAATTGCATCGTAAGCTGTAAAGTATTTAATCACGAAGTTAATAAGTTATTTTTGTTAATTAGTAAAATATGTTTTTATTTATTCGGCTAGTAATGCCAGCCTCTTCGAATGATCCCGCTCAAGAACAATAATTCTGCTTTTTGCCACAGGCAAGTTTTAAAAAGTCTGTAAAACATAAAAATTATTACCCCGTATTAACAAAGATTGCAGATGCACAGAAAGCAACGATGAGTTCTGATGTTAGATAACCTTATGAGTCTAACCTGTCGAAGAAGCTATGTAACTGTACCGAACAATTAACGAAGCTGCATGTCGCTGATACAGTCTCAGCCCGTCTTTTTGTGTGACAGGCTTTCATTAGTTCACGTGCAGTGTGGTTTTTGCTCTTGCCTAGTGCCTTAATCTCCTTGAAACGCGCTTCATACTAGCAGTCGTTGCCGCCAAATGAGCCAGGTCGTCTTTCTGTCACTTTTGCTCGTGTTCCTTGGCTCTGTAATTCGGACAGCGGCCTGTCTACCGTACGTAGGACTTGCCGCACGTCTGGGGGATATGATATAGAACTCCAGAAGAACATTTTGCATGCGGCTTAGCATGGTTTATGATTTCTACAGTTGAAAAAAAAACAATTTACCTGATGTTTTTGGTTTCATCTACCGCAGCCTTTATATGACTCTTTACCCGTTGTAATATTATAGGCTTATGGATGAAAGACCAGCACGAAAGTGCTACAGTGATTGCACTGTAGCATGGTCCTGTACCCTAAAACACTTGAAAATTTACCAACTGGGAAGATCCCCTTCGTGACAGGTATGAACATAGGGTTTTTTTGTGCTGTCTTTACATGATGAAGCCATACTATTGCGCCTTACATTTATTTCGCACCCTAACATTTTCGCATGTCCCCATGCTATATCGACAAAATTTTCGGACAATCATTCCGCAGTGCAAATGTGTATCTTTCGTACGCTTCCTTCGTGTTTGCCTCCTCGTTTCTACGAATAGAACGCTACCACCAGCACGGACACGAAGTTTCGAGCTGCGGGACCCATACAGGACGCGACACGCAATCGCTTCTGTTAAACCGTGCAGCATTGAAGAAGGCAAAGTTAGTGTAATCTTTTTCTAGCTTAATTACTCAGCAGATTGTTCTCATACAAATATACGACTAGCAGTGTGACTGCGCTCGCGCTCGAACCAATAGCCAACGATAAAGGGCTGGCAAACCAGCGATACCTTTTTTTGTCCCGTAAAACAGACTACAGTGGACTCAGCGGTGGTGCCGATAATTTGGTGGCCAGTCGTAGCTCTCACAACGTTGCACCGTTTAAACGCAGCGCAAAGGCACGAAGCGCCTCTGTGGCCTGCGCGAGAGCAGTGACCGTTGCGAGCTGCAGGTATTTCTCGTGTCGCCACAAAGGTCCTGAAAGGATTCCCGTGTAATGAACGCTGCCGTAAACGATCCCAGCGCTCTCATTTGCTTCTGCTGACACCACCTCCAGAAGTGAACAAGGTGCGCGTCGTACAATATAAATGAACTGCGCGGACAACAACCGTCTGGCACGAACTTCGCAGGTGCAGGCGTACATTGGCTGACGTAGTGCGCTGCTGAAATCTTCATCGGCAATGGGCAGGTTGCTGTACCATTCGCCCTTAACGCCATGTGGCATTTGAACTCAACGCTGTTCGCTAAGTCACGTTCGCACTCTCGACGCTGAACTTGAAGTGGAACGAAATCTGTGTGCTGTAGAAACGGTGTTACAATGAGTAAGCCCGTGTTAAACGTTTGAAGTTGACGAGTAGAATTTATTCAACGACCTGGCACCCTGATGAAGGTACCTTGTTAGCTTTTACAGTAGAATAGCTATGAAAAGGTTAAGATTAACGCTACATAATAAGTACCTTGTAAATTTAAATTCAAAGAATAAAAGGCTGTTAATTTACGTTTGAAATGAAGGGTTCACTGACCTATTGAGGCACGGGGCCCGAAATCTGCGGGATCTGCGTAGAATAGTTTGACTGTGGTGTCGAGTAAGTAATAATAGTAATGTCGTGATATTGAATAAAGCAATATTAATGTTTAAATATATGATAGGCTAGCAAAAGATCGGATTCCTAACACGTTCCTAACACATTTTAGACCGAGAAGACCTCAGTATTACTGGACTAAATGAGTTTCGATGTCGAAACATATGTCACGCTTTGAGGATCATATGATCAGGAGCCGCTTATAGTGTTGATCCGTGGTTGTTCCCCCTCGAGGGCAGCATAGCCAGGTTAAGTGATCTTGATCTTACTTTCTTAGCAAAATGATTTCGCCGGGGAGAAAGAAAGGCGCAGAATTAGGCTAAGTACTGCATTAGTGCAGTACACACAGAAATCCTCAAAGTTAAAATAAAACGATCGCATTGTCTTACATGACATTCTCACAAGTCTATGAAAGTCACTGCTTACAAGCGCAACGTCTCAAGCTGCTGCCATGTTGGCCTTGAGAGTGCAACACTGATGAGAAGGTGCGGCGTACAAACTTTTCCCTGATAAGAAAAACTAGACAAAATGAACAGGCCGATCAAATACACTCAGTATCCTGGCGAAAGAAGTGGCAGACAGCCAGCAGACGCACGCATGCCGAGGCTGGAACAGAAATGCTGAAGGCATCAGGAAACAAATGTAACGTTTTTTTTACAATCACCAAAATTTTTAAAAGGTCGCGTGTCGCAGACAGCCGAATTCTCACCTTTGATGTAAATATAGTCTATAGAATTCGTTCCATGTGGATATGGCTTGCGAACTCACCGGCTATACTTCATAGGTTTAAATATGCACCGTAATGTAATTAATATAAAGGTTTTTAGCGTAATTAGGTTATTTCGTCAAATGAGAGTTTTAATTTCTCGCCGAAGTAATGCCGGCCTCATTTCGCTGGGGGCTGGCTCGGGCATCACCAATTAATTGGGTGCAGGCCAAAGAAGCCCAGATGGTCAAAATTAACCCGCACTCCCCTTTACTGTGTGCCTCATAATCAGAATGGTTTCCGCACGTGAAACACTACACTTTACTTTTTTTTTCTAGAAGAGTTGACTGTTGGGCTAGTTGGTCGTCCATATTTGAAGTAGTAACTTAGCGTGAATAAAACCACGGAAACAAGAAAGACGGACAAGGACAAGCGCTGGTCACAACTGTTTAATGGAAGGAAGGTTAGTACCAATATATATCCTCTTGTCACGCATGCGCCTACCAAGCAGAAGAGAAACAGGTACATGCACACCAAAGGCGGTTGCGCAAGAAGTTAAATTCGGCATCTAGTAATGTGATAGAAGGCTCACTTACACATTTCTATTCTTCTTGATAAAAAAGGCCTCAAGAGCGAGTCTGGAAATCATGCGTGCACTAAATGCGGTCTAGTTTTACGAACCAAGTTGGGCGCCTTTTCGCAGCTGATTCTCCTTTGAGGGTCGTCAACGCTATAGTAGAGTCTCTTCTGCGAAAAGTAAAGCTTGGAGCACGAAGGGCGAGAGCAGAGGTCAAACGACCGAAGGTAAGACCAGAGGTCATTCCCTACGTACACAAGGTGTCACACCACCTTAAGAAGGTTGCTAACTGTTATGGTATTCCTCTGGTTTTTTCTGTGCCCCACAAACTTTCGAAGCTGTGTTCTCGAATTTGCTGTGAGAGCAGGCGGGGCTGCCGCACGAGGCATGAGAAGCCCTTGGTTGAGTGCTCCAGAGGGGTTCCTTATGCAAATCCCTTGCACCCTTGTGGGCAACTCTACATTGGTCAAACCGAGCGTTGTGTGAATGACCGTTTAAGGGAACCATGCGCAAAAACTAAAGAAATAAAGAGATTAAGGGCACACATTGGGGGCTCATGTTAGCGCGTTTGGTTGTGACGCTCGATTTTCTGCGACTACTATTCTAGGCAGGAGCGGTAACGCCTCTTCCGGGCTCGCTCTTGAGGCCTTTTTTAGCAAGAAGAATAGAGATAGATGTGTAAGTGAGCCTTCTATCACATTACTAGATGCCGAAGTTAACTTCTTGCGCAACTGCCTTTGATGTGCATGTACCTATTTCTCTTCTGCTTGGTAGGCGCATGCGTGACTAGAGTATATATATTGGTACTATCCTTCCTTCCATTAAACAGTTGTGAGTAGCGCTTGTCCTTGTCCGTCTTTCTTGTTTCCGTGGTTTTATTCGCGCTAAGTTACTATTCAAATACTTTTTTTGCTAGGCTTTTCCGTCATGCTTCTGTTGATGTTACGCCACGTTTTAGTTTCAGTTTATTGTTCATTCAAGATACATAGTCGGTTGTTAGTAGCATACACACGAGGGTCCCAAAGTAAAACGACTGCAGCGGGACCCTCGGTCAAGAAGAAGATTGGTACAACATGATTCATTGATACATCAGTGTCAAATTCAAGGTGCCTAAGCGACTTATGCTTGAGCGAAAACGCAGATGTATCATGACGTGTGCAACAACATTGCAGAGTTTAGGAACACACACTTTTAGGGCACATGTAAATTATAAGTGCGGTATATATTCGTTCATTTATCCTTTGGAACAATAAAAATGCGGCATTCCAATAGGACAGTCATTACCATCAATTGGGCTTCATTTATAGAGGGCGCTAGTAGATCGTTCCTAGCCAACCGTCGTGCTCTGCGTTATGTTGACAGATGCTACAGTATAGCGGTACGAAAGAGCTTTAAATTTGAGCTAAATTCTAGGGTCGTACGTGCCAAAGACACAATATAATAATGAGACACGCCGTGGCGGGGGACTCCCGATTAATTTTGACCACCAGGGGTTCTTCAGCGTTCACAGCCCAATGCACGGTGCACGAGGGTTGTTGCATTTCGCTCCCATTGAGATGAAGCTGCCGCGGCCGGGAAGTGAACCCGCGACCTGGTTCTTAGCGGCGCCACGCCATAGACACTAAGGCAACGCTGCAGGCAAATGAGAAAAAAAAATTTGCTACGTTTAGGACGGGCGATATACTTTCACAGCGCTCTTGGTGTACAGGCCAGTATCTGCAGTTTCCCTGCAGTAGCTGCTGGTAGGGAAGGAAAGGAACGAAAGAAACAAACAAAAAAAAACACATCAAACTAGACCGCAAGATACGCGTTCATGAGTTCTTGGACATCCCCGTCCCAGGGGAATAAAAAAGGAGAAAGAAAGCCCCAGGAAATAGATACACAAAGCGGCACCTCTGCAACATGCAGGAGTAGGAGATTGCGTGCGGTTGTTTACTTGCAAGTCGAAGTACCGCCCAAGATCAGAGGATGACAGCGTCCAGAAAAAGCAGGCCTTCGGGCCGTGGTGCTGAAATATTCAAGACGCATGATGCGAAGTCGTGTTCAACGTTTTTCGTTCTTTTACATTCTGTTATGCTAGTCACGTTGTTTTTGCTATTGTTGTTGTCCTATTGTCCAGCATGACCTGGTGTGTCCCCCTGCTGGCCTTTATTGATGTGGTCCTTGCTTCGCTGACGGATAAAGCCGAGGCCCGAGCAGAGGCGTGTTTCCTTGTTGCCATGTGTCGTGCCACCACGCCTTCAGAAACGACCGCAGGGTGGTCATGTTCTGCGCACGCGCGCAGTGCATTCAATCCAACAGCGAGCGCCGATCACTGTGCTCAATGTGGCGCGTCCACGTCCATGGGCTCACGGGTGCACATGAGGCTATGATTTCGGCTCGAATCAGATCGGACTGGTCGGCGTGAGACGGCATAACGTTTCACAAACGTGCACGTTTGTTTTCATCGGCGCTACCTTAAGCTGGAGTGGAGAAAACGTAAATACCTTAATTGCAGCAGCAAAATAAGACACCGCGCCTGTGTTATACTTGGATTATTTTCTACTTTTCATTTCCACGTATGTACAAATCTGAAACTGTCAGGTATGGAAGCTACGCAGATTCAGTATCTGTTCCCGGAAGCTGAAAGCGCTGTGAAGCCCTGCCGCACTACTTGGCGTAGTAGAGCGTGTGCAGAAGCTCCGCCCTGTTGTTTTAGTTGGTTCTTGACAAGGACACATCTATTTTACGGAGTACATCGTGAGACGCGACACGAGTATTGTCGTAACGTTTGCAGTGGCGCGACTCAAAAATGAATAAATTGGGAATCCGGTATGCACTTATACATAAATGAGGACGAGAACTGCGTCCGGATTGTCTATCGAAATCACCACATGACAATAGAGTTTCATACAATAATTACTGTAGAGAACTCTGGCGCTAGTGTCAACGGGGGCTTCATGCGAGGAGCACCAGCGAGGCAATGATAGGTAGTGTACAAAATTGTCTAAACTACGTCCTTCTGGCTTCAAACGGCTTCGAGACTTTATAAACTTCTAATTTTCTACAAAGTACTGTGCTACGAAATAAACAATATTAAAATTGTCCGATGGCGAGATTCGGACACAGGACCTCTAGCACAGGAATTCAATGTACAAACCATTGCGCCATAAACTCGTTATTTTTTTCTTTATCTCAAGCGTGTTGATACGCTCGGTGTGCTTCGATATGACCACCTCGATAGGACAAACCACTGCAGTTATTAGCGATTGTGCGTTTTCGCAGAGTGTTCTACATTTAGAATAGTGTAGATTGCTTTGAAATTTAGGACGATGAAGGCAGATAAATCGCAATAACGAAAGCCACAAGAACGTCTGACTCCAAATGCACGAATATCAGACAAACCCATGCACTGCCCACCATCACCGTGGAGGCTGAACGATGGCCACACTAGAATTCCACCTAGTAATTTTCGAGACTCTCTATGCACATGGCGATACGCCAACGAGAATGCGTCATCCAGCGGGTGAAGGTTTGTGGAACAAACACTCACGTGACGTTACGGACATTGCAAATATAACACGGTGCATGCTTCTTTATTAGTTACAAGCAAACCTTCGAACAGCTCAAGGGGCTGCCGAAGGTGCGCGCGTGTCTATCCCGCCGGGGCTAGTCTGCAAGCAAGCTGTCAATGTCAGCTCGTTTATGTACGTGATGCACCAGCCTCGTTTACTTTTGTCTTGGTAAGTCCGTGACCTGCTCTAACTTTCATAATAGTTAAGCATGTCAATTCTTGCTGCTTGTGAGGGGCTGCTCATGAGCCTTTACACGAAGAAACCCGCTTCAAGTCACAGCAGATTCTATTTCACGAAAAAAAAGCGACTACGGTAGACAACGCTCACCTGAGCTTGTTGCGAAGACAGCTCAGACAACGAGGACAATACAAACTGGCAGAGGCCAAGGTCAGCATACAATAGCCCAAGGGAACAGATGGCACATTACTAAAGTCATAACGACAGCATTTCGACATCAAAACGAGAACAGAAGAGCGTAAGAGGTGTGAAATGTGGTCATTGTGATCCCACGTATTCTTGAGAAGAAATCGAAGCAAAAAACTTTATTTTGTTTTAATTAGACGTAACTAAGACAATTTTGTCTCGTGGAGGCGCCGGCTGCTGCTTTTCTCAGACTTACATTAAAGAGATAACACTCTTGGGATAACAAAGCCATAGCAATTTAAAAGGAAGCTTGTTGTCCCCTCGACAGTCCTAGTTAGAAGGCCCCTCTGTGCGGGAAGCGTAAGCTATACAGAGGTTGGCCAGAGACACGTTCCTACGGCCAAACTCTCCGCTTTTCACCTCCTTAACGCTTCCTCTCTCTCTCTCATGACCACTATCAGAAGGTATATGTTGTAAAAACTTGACCCCGTTAACACGACGGATCCGCAGAACCACTCTGATGTCACTGAGCTTCCCGCTGGCGGAGAACCTCGCCTGCATTAAAGCGGAAATGTATATGAAGGGGTTTTAGTCTGCATCATTTCTTTAAAACGCAGTGACCACGTGGAAAACTTTTCACACATATCATCAGACTGATATGACCCGATGTCATCTCGATGACGCTGCATGACGAAGGCACTCCAGTTACTGCCGACATGTGTTCTGTTTGCTCATCGGGAAAAGTGGATTCAAGCGCGTTACCCGTTTCCGTTATGATGACAGCGTCGTCGAGCGGTGTAGAATGGACGGGCCAGTGCTGGTTGGCGCAAATGGAAATGCGCCAGATGTGTTGCGTGCTCCCGCCAATTAATTAAGTCACCCCAATAAAGCTTCGTGGAGGTGTGTGCGCTTAAAGGTCACGTGACCAAAGGGGCACAGCGAGGGTGATGGTACACAGCTAAGAATGCGGGGAAACCGTCAGGTGTACACTTGCTCAGGAATTTTATGCGCAGGCTTGAAATGCATGCAGTGTTAAATAGAAACTTTTATCTCACTGTGCGCCCGTCGTGTGCACAACTTATCCTTCGTTGTATGATCGTCACATGCTCAAGCGTGCGGCGCTTTAGTGCTTGTTGCATTTCACAAGTAGAATATTGGGGCGAGCTGGTTACACGCTGAAAAACTTCATTGACAGAATCGAGGGCATATGGGAAACACGCACACAGAGCTCTGTGCATGTCAGTACGTCTTCTTTTGAGCTCCTAAGCTTTGCGGTATGCAGTGAAACCCGTTGTGGGGCTAGTGGTGCATAGCTTTCAAAAGATGAAGCGCGAACAGTGACGGAACACTAAAAAGGAACAAAAACAAGACAAGGCGCTACTTGCAACTGTTTATTGAAGTCAAAGGTGGCTGATTATATATCGATGAGGAGAGGGGGAAAAAGAAAGAGGAACACTGAATATGTGAATGCGCACGCGCGAGAACACTGAAGATATATTTGAAGGAAATCGCGATTAATCAAAATCTAAAGCTTATCTAAATACATGCTTTCACTTGCGTAAATATTCAGAGAGGGGGTTGGCCTCTGGTTGGCCTCCAACAACTCACGTGCCACAGAATCTTTACTTTCAAACATGATTGTTGTATCACGAAGTCTTGCTTCACATACTTGCTTATTCTGATTCCCGCAGGCCTTGTAATGAAGCGGCAAGTTTGAACCATAACCAGTTTTCAATGAACGCTTATGCTCCCGCAGGCGTTCATTAGGGCCCATAAAGAGGGCACATAAGAAAGCCCGCAAGAAACAGCCGTGGAATATTTCGCACGTATTTAAATACACAGGGTACAGAACCAAAGAAGGCAGGCTACTCCTACTCTGAGAAAGTAGAGAAAAAGCGAAGCAAAGGAAGAAAGGTCTTATTAAAACTTTTTAGCAACGAGTAACAAACGCATCTTGTTTGCCGACCGCCCTCCACAACCACGAAGTGTGGGCACTCTGACTGGCAGTGGAAGTGTGGGCACTCTGACAGAAGTTGAACGGCGTTTGAATACGTAGACGCGTACTTTACAGCCCTTCTGGCGCGCATACCTGTTTCTCCAACTGTTGCGCTCCCGAAATCTAAAGAAGCGTATAATATGGCATGCACTCTATTGCGCGTGAGCATGCTCAGCCGCAGCATTCTGCTTATGCCCAAATAACCACTTGAAGATCAGACACAGGCAAGCCCAGAGGCGCGGTGGCAAGTGCTAAAGCCTAGCTAGATTTACTATACTGGCGACGGTAAGGCCAAGGCTTCGCACGGAACAACAATGATAAAATATGCAGCAACACCAGCTCTCTGAACTTGTTGCGTATTTATGTCCCTTTGCCGCTGGGAGATGAAGGGGGGGGGAGGTAACGGAGGAAAGGTGAGTGCATTGCAGGGATAAGCTTGCGTAATAGCGCACAAACTTGGCTGGGCGAGATAAGCAAGGTGGCGAAACGGAGAAGCACAAATTGTTTCCGCTGCACTGACCCTTGTGATTAGTGCGCTTTGGGACTCGGGAGCATGGGCGCAACCTGCCCGCTTAGCGCGTATGCCTGGAAACTGCGTTGGCTGGTTACGTTGCTAGCGATAATGCTGTGCATCGCCGCCTATAGCGCGCTAACGAGGTCGCGCCTGCGTGGAAGCTCTCGTGCTCTTAAGTTAAACCATAACCAGGGCAATTTGTCACCGTATGGTGGAAAGAGCGGTTTTGACCTTTACACCGATGCTCTTCGGTTAAGCAAGTTGTCGCGAAAGCTGCAAGCCCATCAAGCTTGCAATGAAAGAAGGCTTCGCTTGAGAGAGTAAACGCCGTTCTTTTAAGTTGTTTGCACAAAAATTGACACTCAGCGTTTTTGGAGGCATCGGCAACTTCGGAACTGTTATCATGTTAGACTGTTAGACATCTGTTAGACAACTGTTACACATCCACGCACAGAAGCAAAAGGTTAAATCCTTGGTAGCCAGAAAAGCTGACACTACCTTCCAGCAACATGAAAGCCACATAACAAGGAACGAAAACCTTACATTCAATGGTGCTGGGTACATATCGACTCCCTGCAACCTAAAGAGACAACAACGAAAAGCATTGATATATACACTAGCTCTGGACTTGCCTCGATAGCGCGAGAAGGGATGGAAAAATACCTGATATCACACTTCCCAACACTCCAAGACAATCCACAAGATCACACAACACAACCCTCAAACACAGTGACTGATAAGATGAAGGTGACAAAGCAAGAACATAGTGTACTGAGCCCAATATCCACAACACACCTGAAATTATGCATTAGCGCCCTTAAAACCACAAAGCAGTAGGCCCAGATGATATTCCCAATTAGTTCCTAAAAGCACTAAGGACAAAAGGAAGGGAAGGACTACAACACTACTCAACCACATCCTTGAATCGAGCCAAATCCCATCAGCATGGAAAAAGGCAAATGTGACCCTCATACATAAGGCCAAAGGAAAACCACTTGAGCAAATATATGACTACCACCCAATATATTGAGTAATATATTGAGCAATGTCCAAAGACTGCTCAGCACAATCCATAACGGAAGACCACAAAAGTTCTGTGAATCAAATGACACATACGGAGAATCTCAATATGGCTTCAGATGAAACCGCAAGACAAGTTACCATGTATTCACTCTCACCCAGGCTATAGAAATGAAAAATATGGAAAAATCAACGTTATATCCGGCTTTTCTTGACGTGCAAAAAGCCTGCCACGGTGTCCTCCACTCGAGGCGTTGGCAAAAACTACTGGGCATCGGACTAGAATGTAAAAGCAAAGACCTGCTCAAGGACCTATACACGGATTGCACAGCAGTGTACACACTCCATGAACTAAGGTTGAAGAAAGTCCACCAAAAGATAGGGCTGAAACAAGGATGTGCTTTGTTACCACCATTAGTGAACATATACATCGCACAACTCATCCAAACAACGAGGAAGCAGGCCTCCGACTGTCAACGATAACAACTGACAAGCAAGATTAAAAGCTGATGCCTGTCACTTGCCGATGATATTGTGCTGCTAGCAGAATCAGCAGCTGACGTCCAACGGGAGGTTGACATCTGCTCCCGAGTGGCGGATTTAGACGAATTCACCCTCCAAGGGAACCTCATCAAAACAACATCGGAATACAAATACCTCGGCGTAACTCTCAGTGGCAAGCCAAATTGTTTGGATCCACACAAAAACGCATTAGTAAAGAAATCTAATCGCCTCAAAAGGCCGCATCTGGCACTTGGTCAGGCATTCATACAACCCGCACACTATTGGACGCACATTGTGAAAGGCAACAGCTGTACCAGCGATGACGTACGCTGACAATGCGCTGGCCTACTCCAGTCAAACCCTAACATGTCTGGATCGTCACCAAACAGAACTAGGCCGCTGGCTGCTACAGGGCAGCATGGCCATTGCAAATTCTGCAGTGAGCAGGGAAGTGAGCGGGTCCTCCTACGTGGCAAGGGAGGAGAGGTCCTCATGACAAGACGCCGGCAAACTCAAATTCACCGCAAACACAAATTACAGTCGCAGAATCCACCCACACCTAGGATACAAAAACATCAAGACAGCTTCGATTCGGAAATACCCTGGACACGAAAAAAGGCGGGCGTGGAACCGGCACAGTCATGGCGGTGCCCTTCACGTGTATCATTCTTCTGATGCAGGCTATCAATGACAGTAGTGCGCAAGTGCAGCGTGGAAACAGCAAGGAATTGACTGCACGCTCTACAGCTGCGGCGACACCACTCTTCGTAGATAATTCGGAGCAATAGCGGATTTCGACTACGGAATGTGCTCGGCTGCCACTTCTAATTAATGTCTGATGTCGCTCTGCGAACCTTGTGTGGACAGCCGCTTTGTGTACCGGGTACGTAAGGACACGAACTTCAGTGCAGCACCGGGGCGTGGAACTGGCCCAATCTTGGCGGTGCCCTTCACGTGTATCATTCTTCTGATGCAGGTTGGTAAGCGCACAAAGGAATCCTGTACCGGTGCCACCCCATGCCGCAAATGCTGCTGTAAAGTCTTGTAATGCACACTGTTGCATGCGGCAACGTTTTGTATTGTTGCGTAGATATGCATTCTACTTCCTGTTATTATTGCTATATGGTGACGTAGAGTTGAATCCAGGGCTCCTTTCCGAAGAAAGCTTTAAGTTACTCCTAGAAGGACAGGCAGTGGTAAAGGCAATGCTGGATGCCTTCGTGATTTGTTGCACTTAGTGTTACACTGACGAACATAAGGTACAAGCCGCGGACGCAGGTAATCAATCATAATAATATAATCATGAACGTCCACAAACTAGCCCCATTCATTGCTTTACTGGATGTCTTGAAACAGCGCATAAAGTTGCTATGGATGACTTAAAAAGTGGAATTTAATTATTGGAGCAAGGATTAGCGAAAGTCCCGAGCTTGAAGTTCTCCATTTCAGAGGAATTACAAAAGATTACGACTCCAAGAGGAACTGTCATGGATTGCAGAAAGAAATACGAGAACACAAAAAAAAACATAGTCAAAAATTTATTCAGTAATGTTGACGACTTGGAGAACCGAAGTAGGCAGTGTAGTCTGATATTTTACGGCATACCAGATAGTGTATGCAAAGAATTGCCTGCCGCCTCTGAAAAAAAAAATGTACAAGATGTTGTTCAACGGCTTGGGCTAAATGACGTTAAAATCGAAAAAGCGCACTGTCTTGGCAGGTACCGTACTGGCAAGACACGTCCCCACATTGTAATGTTCGCATCTTTAAAGAAAAACAGCTGTTCCTTACCAACGCAAAAAAGCTTAAAGAAACTAAGTCAGCATCTCTGAAGACTTTTCAGAAGCGGTGCGCAGAAAAGATCGCTACTGTGGGAATTTGAGAAGAATAAACGTGCTAATGGAGCACATGTGAGAATGAAATATCTTTTTGTAGATGATCAAAGGTACGTCTATGATGAAGCGGCTGTGAAGGTTGTCCAAAGCACGTGATGCACAGTAAATGCGTCCCAAAACATTAGTTTCCTGGTTGTAAATTGCCGTAGTGTAAAAAATAAGACGGATGAATATCACAGCCTCGTTTGCATGTCAAAACCGACTGTAGTTCTTGACACTGAATAGTGGCTTGACAACGATATCGTAGACGTCGAAGTTTTTCCAAGTTATTACACGTACGTGTTTCAGGAAAGATAGGAATAGTCAGGGAGGAGGGTCTTCTGTACTAGTTGATATCAATATTTCTGGTTCCAGGCTTCATATTGGTGGTGCGTTGTGTGAATATGTGTGGTGTCACATAAGGCTGTGAAATGGCACGGCAATAACTGTCTGCTCGTTTTACAGGCCTTCCAACAGCTCCGTTAAAATTATGTTTGAATTCGCGAAAACAATAGGCAGTCCGAACATACTACTTGGTAACTGGCGGGGATATTAATTTTCCCCACATTCAGTTATAGACAGCAAGTTTACCAAACTTCTCACCTTTCGGCGCTGTCAAAAGGAATCATGTGTATAGTAAAAACATTTCATCTAACACAAATGGTGAACCAGCCAACAAGAAAAAGTAACCTTTTGGACTTCTTTCTAACAAATCGGCCCGATCGGTAACCTCGATTTTGGTATTGCCCGCTCTAAAGTGGAGTGGTACAATCTGAAAGGAACATAACCTATGTCAAAGAAACATTCAACAGCGACTGTAAGATGAACAATTACTCGCATGCCATTGTTACAGGTATAGGTTGTGCGCTACAAGAGTATTTAACAGAGCTTGAATTGCTTTCAGAAACTTCTAGAGTGAACGATTTATGGGTATTATATAAAAAATTTTGGTACTAAGGGAACAATAAGTATCGTCATGGGTTCAGACGGCCCAGCCTTCTATAAGTAAGCCTTGGTTCAATGCAACATCGCGTTCTCTACTAAATGAAAGACAAAAAAATAGGCTAAGTTCAGGGAAAAACAGAAACTTCCTTATTAAAAGAAAGAATTTGCCCTGCTACCAAGGAATTACAAAAGAAAAAGAGAGAAGCAAAGCGGATCTTTTTGAGCCTTTTAACACGCGGTTGCAAATCAACGCGAAGGAGTTCTGGAAGTATGTCCAACGTAACGGTAAAGACAGGGTCTCTATTCCCCCGCTTTAGCCAAATGGCGAAATAATATAAGATAACCTTAATAAAGCCAATTCCTTTAATAACTTCTTTGCCTCAGTTCTTGCCTCAAAATTCTCAAATGAGCTGCCCTTACCCTAAAGATATAAACGTACAAGAGATGGAAGGCATACTGATCGATGAAAGTGGTATTAGAGGACCGCTAGAACAGTTGGAACTGCTAGAATAGTTGAGAACAAGTCAAGGCAGCGTCACTCATACAGCGGAACGCAAGAGAAATAAAATCACGCCTTTCAGACTTTCGTCAGTATATATATATACTAATTTGTTCCCAATCATTGTCATATGTGAGCCTAACGTGTCAAAACCAGTCAGATTATCGGGATACGAAGCTGTTATATCTGCAACAACTGATGCTTGCAGCAAACTCATCGTTTTTATTCGTCGAGAACTGACCTATGTTCGCCAGGCGATTCCGCATCAAGATGACAATCAATACGTTTGCATAACAATTAAAAAGGGCAAACTCATATTTACACTTGTGGGCGTTTATATATCTTCTTTAATTATTTTTGATCCCAAACGATTAAGGAACATCTTTTGTGCGTGCCCTGCTCCATATGTCATCATCGGAGATCTTAATGCGCAACATATAGCATGGGGCAGCACAAGGACAAATGCAAGAGGGCAAAGACTTGCAAACTTCGCCTACAACCACGGCCTTTCACTCCTGAATGACGGCAGCCCAACGTTTATACGAGGCGTGAATTATGGCAGCTGTCTTGACCTAGCTTTCGTCTCCAGCTCTTTGACAAGATATGTTAAATGGTTTTCGGATATCGAGACACACGGGAGTGATCACATTCCCACATACCTTGTCATCAAAGGGATGTCCAGGCCCATACCACGAAACACCATTCGATTAATTGATTGGACCAATTTTTACTTCCATCATGGAAGATGCTTGTCGAGAGGGTTTGTCCTCTGGATTAGAGGAAACAATCAAGTCTTCAATGCTATACGCCGCGCTCACGGTCATGGTTTCGTCGTAGCACACGGAATTGGATATAGAGTTGGAGCGACTTCGTGCGCTCCGTCGTCGTGCGGAGCGGCGTTACCGGCGTACAAAATCCATCGAAGACCTTAGGACAGCCAGACGACTACAAAAGAAACTTCAACGTCGCATGGATAGATTGGCATCTCGACGTTGGACAAGGTTTTGCCAGTCACTAGACCCCCGAAAGCCACTTTCCTACTTCTGGAGAAGCATACGTGGTCTACGTTCCCTCCCTGAATAACGCTTCCCATTCAAAGCGCTGGCGCTCTTCCAGGGGCGGCTAGAGGCTGATGTTGCAGAATACTTTTGTGCAAGGATCGCTGGCTAAGCAACCGGTCCAGGCTTTTCAGCCCCCAGTAACATCAGTGTTTCGCCATAACGGTAAGTTGGGCCAGTTGGTTCGGATTCATGGTAAGGGTTGTAATAGCGCACCCAAGACAAATCGCTCACCAGGGGTGGTTCGCGATTGTTGATTGTACCAGCGTTAGGCGCCACGAAAACTTAATAAAGTAGCAGTAACAACTGGCATTGGGGGAAAATGTTTGACGCTGTAGGGGCAATAATTTCAGAGTCAAATAGCATTATACTTCTCAGTGATATAGATAGGCAACAATTATTCAAGAGGACCCATTAAAACCGCCAACGCCGCATTATAACTGCAAATGGCATGGCGGCTGGCTTTAAAGCCAGTGGCAACCGCTGCTTCGAGCTTTGCGGGAAAGATTTATTCGACTAAGTTGATGCACTGCCACAAGGAAATATTTTTTTTTGTTTCGAGGGTGACATCCGGTACACACAATGAAGAGTGACAAACGAAAAACGCTCGGTGTGGTAGTTGTGTGTTGATAGGTAGTTGGCGCTCTGTGTGATATGTTTCTCCGCTTTTCCCCTCTTTTCTCCCTCTTTCAAGCGCCCTAAAGTCGTGTTTTCCAAATCGCACCAACTTACCCAGAAAGAAGCTTTATTAGCGAAAAACTACAAGACGGCGCTTCTTCGCTCACAATGATTTTTTTATCGAAGCTTACCCATACGTATATAAACGGTGACAGATCCATGTATGTGCGGTGGAGCACAGACACAGGGAAATACAGCCATTTCTTGAATGAAGGTTTTGCCACCAAATACATGATTTTTAACGTCAAACTCTAATGGCTGATTAAGAAACAGGAACAATAAGAACGCAAACAATAAATGGTACAAATATTGGCACGGTTAACTGCATGTAAGAACAAACTAATTGTCATGCTGTGCGGCTATTGCTTGAATGATGCATATATCACCCTGATTTCATATGTGAAATGAATGAACAAGCTCGCAAGTACGGTGATCCCGGTATTTAAAAACTACCCCATCTTTAAAACAGGATAACAACCATAGCACTTGCGGTGTCCTACAAGATGCGATGGAGCTGGAGCATTTAAGGATGTCTGATGCTCTCTGAGGCGAATATTTACGTTTTTTTGTCTCTTAGCCTTCTTTGTGTGTGTCGGCTGTTGGCGCTTCAAAAAAAAAAATTCTAGCGGTAGATATCAACAGCTATTTCGTCGCACTGCCTTGTTGAAATAAAGAACATTGATCTAATGCTGCGCCACCTTGTGTGATCCGCGGAAGTTGCCTTGTCAGACAAAGAACTAGCATATGTTGAATGAGCAGAGAACAGTGCATTCTAATTTTTTCTAGATTGAAACACGTTTTTTAATTTTTTTGTCTTGGTATGGCCTTCTCTCTCTTTTTTTCTTTTCTGTTCTTTTAACATCGCAACGCTGCAGTTGCAGCTGCCGTTCGATGAGAGATCGCACGTGCGAGTGTATATATGTAGGTGCGTGTTTTTAGTAAAAAGCTTCGTGGAAATTTGGGGCTTGTGTTGGTGTCTTCTTTCTCTCCTACGTATATTGATGCCCTGTTTTTTACAAAGCACTACTTTGAATCATCTTTTTTGAACACGTGACCATGTGAAAACACTGATTTAAGCTGTTCCCATATCGTCATTCTACGACACGTAGCATGCACCAATGCAGTACATTGTTTATAGTCCAGCGCCAGCTCGAGAGTTTGCTTTAGTGCATATAAAAAGTACATTTCCAGTTGCCGAAGTTTTCGAGTATCAAAGTAATGATGCCCTATATTCTACAAGTTAATTATTGCTCGCTTACTCTCAAAACCATATTTCTTTGTCAAAAGACGTGAATAAGTTGTAAAACCTTCTGTAATTGAACCTTTTGATAAAAGAAGCTGGAAAGTTTGCATGACAAGATAACATTAATATTGCTACGAAACAGCGACCACAGTGTGGCTGCACTGAAGAGGAGGAAGACGACGTGGACCCGCTTGATATAGCGTCGCCATTGTGGCCTTCCGTTAGCTTCCTCTGAATAAATGTATGTAGCATTGGGCTACAGCTACACGTAACATTAATTTGGTGGAGGTGGACGTTCCCCGTACCCGTCATGGAGCTTCGCAGCGGTCGCAACGGTGACAGTGAAACTTCGGCTCCTGCTGGCGGCACTTCATCTACACAACTGTCTCCGCCTGCAGCCCCGACCTACATCGCCGTTTCCCCCCCTCGGGATCCTGGTGTTTTCAACGGAGTCGGCAGTCCTGATGTTGACGACTGGCTCCGCTTATACGAACGTGTCAGCACCAGTCACAGGTGGGATCCGACTATTATGCTTTGCCAACGTTCTTTTCTACCTCGACGGAACTCCCTTGCATGGTTCCAGACTCACGAAGAGGAGATCTCGAGCTGGGATCTCTTCAAAGAGAAGCTCGGCGACCTTTTTGGCAATCCGTTCGGTCGCCAAGTCAATGCCAAGAAAGCCCTTGCCACACGCGTACAGACGTCGACCGAGTCCTACGTGTCGTACATTCTCGATGTCTTGGCCCTTAGTGCCAAGGCTGACCAGACCATGTCTGAGGACGAGAAGGTTAATCACGTCCTCAAAGGCATTGCTGACGACGCCTTCAATTTACTGGTGTTTACGAACGTCACCAGCATCGATACGATCCTCAAGGAGTGCCGCCGTCTCGAGGAGGCTAAAAGCCGCCGGGTATACCAGCACATCACGCGACTTCCCAACACAGCTGCTACGTCATCCTGCGACGACCTCTTCCACCAGCCGTCGCGATGTGACAACTTGACCCGCATCATTCGTCGTGAGGTCGAAGCGGCACAACCGGCGGCCCCTTCGTTCCCATCACCTAATCATTCTCCGGTGACAATCTCCTTGATACAGGCCGTCATCAGTCAAGACTTGTCCGACGTCGGCCTGCAATCCATTTGTTCCGTACGCTTAGAACCTCTCTCTCCACGCACGTCCCCACCGCGCTCTTCTTACTCTTATGGACAGCGCAACCCCTCCGAATGGTGAACCGTGGAGGACAAGCCGATCTGTTTTTACTGCCGACGCATTGGACATGTCGCTCGCCATTTCCGCAGCCGCTGGACTTCTCCGACGCTCTATTCTTCTGATAACCACCCTTGCCCCTCTAGCGCATCCTTTTCCTTCGCCCCTTCTAGGCCCGCTGCATCATCTGACCCTGCGACACCTTTGACACGACCCCGCTACTCCCGCTCACCTTCTCCCTCCCGTCGTCAATCTCTTTCGCCCCCGTCACGCCGTGCTCCTTCTCCGACCTACTCGCCGCACCCCCGACCGGAAAACTAGATAGTGCAGCTTCTGTAGGTGAAGCTGCAATGACGACATTGGCACGAAATCCTCGCTTCACATTATCCACGAACAAGAATCTTTTGGACGTTCTCGTAGACAATGTTCCTGTGAGCGCGTTGATTGACACCGGGGCGCATGTGTCCATTATGAGTGCTGCTTTTCGCCGTCGGCTCAAGAAAGTTCTGACGCCCGCCCCGAACCGAGTTGTACAAGTCGCCGACGGAGGGACTGTCGCTATTGTTGGCATGTGCTCTGCCCGACTCACCATTACTGAGAGACACACCGTCGTTCTCTTCACCGTCATCGAGCATTGCCCTCACGAACTCATTCTCGGTCTGGATTTCCTTGCCAATCATTCTGCCCTCATTGACTGTTCGGCCGGCTCACTTCGCCTCGACTTGCCTCTTCTTGCCGACCCTGTGGACCCGCCTCTAAGCCGTTTGAGTTGCATGGATTTTATTCGCCTACCGCCCCACTCTGTGACACACGTCGACTTGTTGTCCTCACCAGCTGTACCTGGCGGTAATTATGTAGTCGCACCAACTTCGGCAGTTACACTTGCACGTGGTGTTACCGTGCCGCACACTGTGCTGACAATTATTGGCAACCGCACCTGCCTTTCCCTTGTCAATTTCGCCCTAACCGCGCAAGTTCTGCCTCAGGGGATTTCATTGGCTATAATTAGCGCTTTGCAGGATGATGAGCTCGGGCCATTCACAGTGGAAGATCGTCACAACTCAGCCCATGCCGTGACGTCATCGCATGGTACTGACGTCGACATTGAGAAGATGGTTTCCTCTGACCTTACACCTGCTCAAGCTGAAGCTCTTTGCCGCGTCCTTCAAGGCTATCGCGACATTTTTGACCTTGACAATCGACCCTTAGATCAAACGTCCGTCGTGACCCATCGCATAAACACTGCGATGCCAACCCTATTCCCCGACGTCCATATCGTGTTTCTGCGTCCGAACGGGCTGTTATCCAACAGGAAGTCAAAAAGATGCTTGTAAAGGACATTATCGAGCCTTCCTGTAGTCCCTTGGCTTCTCCCGTCGTACTTGTCAAAAAGAAGGATGGAACGTGGCGTTTTTGTGTAGATTATCGCCACCTGAACAATAGCACAAAAAAGGACGTGTACCCTTTGCTACGTATTGATGACGCTCTAGACTGCCTGTACGGTGCCACCTATTTTTCTTCTATCGACTTACGGTCCGGTTACTGGCAGATATCCGTCGACGACATGGACCGAGGGAAGACTGCATTTGTTACCCCTGACGGCCTGTATCAGTTCAAGGTGATGCCTTTCGGTCTCTGTAACGCGCCCACCACCTTCTAAAGTATGATGAACTCTTTGCTTCAGGGGTTCAAGTGGCCCACCTGTTTGTGCTATCTGGACGACGTCATCATTTATTCGCCCACTTTTGACACGCATCTAGACCGTCTTTCAGCGATTCTTGACGTGTTCCGCCGCGCCGGTCTCCAGTTGAACTCGCGAAAATGTCATTTCGCTCGCCGCCAAATCATCGTCCTTGGACACCTCGTGGACACCCGAGGCGTGAGACCTGATCCGGACAAAATTCGCGCAGTTACGAACTTTCCTGTTCCGAAGTCTACCATGGACGTTCGTAGTTTCTTAGGGCTGTGCTCTTATTTCTGACGCTTTGTGAACGATTTTGCGACCATCGCACGTCCCCTTACCGACCTCTTGAAGAAAGACGCCCCATTTTCTTGGGGACCTGACCATGCCGCATCTTTTTCGCAGCTCACCACTCTCCTTACCACGCCTCCAATTTTGGCCCACTTTGACCGGTCAGCCTCAACGGAAGTTCGAACTGATGCCAGTGGTCACGGCATAGGGGAAGTGTTAGCACAACGCCAGCGTGGACATGATCGTGTTATAGCCTATGCCAGCCGACTTCTATCACCCACCGAGCGCACTTATTCAATCAGAGAACGCGAGTGCCTCGCTCTTGTGTGGGCTGTTGCGAAGTTTCGTCCATACTTGTACGGATGCCCCTTCTGTGTCATCACTGATCACCACGCGCTCTGCTGGCTATCCTCGCTTAAGGACCCCACGGGACGACTCGCTCGCTGGGCATTACGCCTGCAAGAATATACCTTATCCGTGGTATATAAGACGGGACGCTTGCACCAGCATGCCGATTGTTTGTCCCGCTACCAGTCGATGAACCGGCTGATGCCGACGCCATCGCTTGCGTTTTCTCTGTGTCTCAGTTGCTTGAAATCGGCAACGAGCAACGCCGCGATCCCTCATTACGAGCCCTCATCGACCATCTGGAGTCAACGCCTGGCGACGCCTCTCTCCGGATGTTTCTCCTTAAGGAGTGGACATTATACCGCCGCAATCTCGATCCACATGGCTTTGACCTTCTGCTCGTAATTCCGTCGCACCTACGTTCGACTGTCCTCCAACAACTTCACGACGCTCCCTTGGCTGGACACTTGGGCGTCTCGCGCTCATACGACCGTGTCCGACGTCGATTCTTTTGGCCGGGTCTCACCCGCTCCGTGCGGCGCTACGTTGCCGCTTGTGAGCCCTGTCAGCGCCGAAAGAAGCCCTCCACACCTCCAGCTGGATGTCTCCAGCCCATCGACATCCCACCGGAACCCTTTTTCCGTGTTGGTCTAGACCTGCTTGGACCGTTTGCTCTCTCGGGCTCCGGAAATAAATGGGTCGCCGTCGCTACTGATTATGCTACGCGGTACGCAATCACCAGAGCCCTTCCGACAAGTTGTGCTACTGACGTTGCTCACTTTCTGCTCTATGACATCATTTTAGTGCATGGTGCTCCGCGCCAATTACTCACTGACCGTGGCCACAGCTTTCTGTCGGCAGTCGTCGAGGGCATCCTCCGCTCCTGCTCGACAAAGCACAAGTTCAGCACGTCCTACCACCCACAGACCAACGGCCTCACGGAGCGCCTCACCCGGACCATCACCGACATGCTTTCGAAGTACGTTGCGACCGACCACCACGACTGGGAGTTTCACTTACCATATGTGACGTTCGCGTATATAATTCATCGCGTCACGACACCGCCGGCTATTCACCATTCTGCCTCCTATATGGCCGAGGACCCACGTTGCCCTTAGACACTTTGTTGCCCTCGGCTACACGTTCAGCCACTGAATACTCCCGCGACGCGATCGCACACGCCGACCACGCGCGCCAGCTCGCCCGCACCCGTCTTGAGGCCTCACAGGAGCATCAGAGACGCCTCTATGATTGCCACCATCGCGACGTGCACTTTACTTCGGTTTCTCTGGTGCTTATCTGGTCACCCATTCGACGTGTGGGTCTTTCTGAAAAGCTGCTGTCGCGCTACACTGGCCCATACCGTGTGGTGCGACAAGGGACCGATGTCACGTATGAAGTCGTCCCCGCCGACCCCTCAGCGTCATCGTCGGCTGCAAGTGACATCGTTCACGTGGCGAGACTAAAGCCATACCACACACCTTTCACCGCGGATGCGTAGATTAAGCACAGGGACGGTGCTTCTACTGCCGGGGATGATGCTACGAAACAGCCAGCACAGTGTTGCTGCACTGAAGAGGAGGAAGACGACGTGGACCCGCTTGATATAGCGTCGCCATTGTATCCTTCCGTTAGCTTCCTCTGAATAAATGTATGTAGCATTGGGCTACAGCTACACGTAGCAATATTTTGCAGCTTCATCAATGCGGAACGCTTACATTTAAATAATTGCTACGACGAGAGCATACGGTCAAGCGCAGCAGAAAAGAAAAAAAATATAGCACGCATAAAGGTTTTGAAAACAAGTATTCACGGGATTGCTAAAGAATAATTATGTATGGTGGACGACTTACATATACATTTTTTATATTGCAGTAATGTTTTAGTATTTATACTTATAGGAGCGGAAAATCGTGTAACAAATACAGCAGCCGTACAGAAGCTTTAAAGCTACAGAAGGTATGATGGTTTCTTGAATTATGCCTCATGTTTGTTGGGGTGAAATGCGTTCTTTTTTAATCCAAAAAGGGAATAGGGTGTAACATATTGAACATTGTGTTGTCACGCTGGCGCTTCGTCCTGGATATATGTAGCATTCCGCGGTGTTCGAAAGACATTTCAGACAGTGTCCTCGCCACATAATTTACATCGCTTTACATATTTTATCCTGTTTGCTGACACTTTTGGGCATTACTTTCAATGTCGCTTACCCCACTGACTCTTCTGAATCCTCACGAGCTGTGCAAAAAAAAAAAAGGTCGCTTCCTGTAGGCGCACTAAGTATTTCCTCAAAACACTTGCAGCGTTTTTTTTAGCGAAGATCCGCATGTTCAGAGTGGCATAAATGCCGGGCGCATTCTTTAAAAACCACACGCCCAAGGCCCACAGGTTCGCCTTGCGGCGTTCTCGTCTCTGCTGTTGTTGTGTGCTGGCGTGAAACAAAGAAAATGCAACAAATGTTTCAGCACCTTACTTCATTCAGTGCGTGCTGGTCTTTTGTTGTTTCCCCGAATGCACGCGTGTATGTGCCAATAATGTTTAAGGGGAAGCTTTAGCCCGGCGCCAATATTGTTTTCCGTGTCCACATGAGCGTGAAACGTATGCATGCTCTCGTTGACGACTTCTGAACAGGGTTAGATAAAAGTAGCTACATTTAAGAGAAATAGCTTCATTCTACCGACTGTGAAAGCGGAATCTTGTTTTAGGGCCTCAAGGTTTTTGTAAAGATTGCCGGAAACCGGAAATTTTAAAAATTTCCAAGCACAAAGTACCAAAACAGACATCGCACATTTATTAGTTGCATCTCTAAAAGCATCTAAAGGGGTTACAGCTCACGTTTAAATTCGTACAATGTTTATGAGGGTTTTGAAAAAGACACACTTACGGATATGAAGTATGTTAAAGAGTGCTGTATAATACATTAACTTTGCTCGCTTGATTAGGCTGATTGCCTGATTAGACTGAGTTTAGAGAATTGTAATAAATTTTTATTGCTGGCTTACAAAGTTGCAAGCTTGATACGTTAGTTTATTGAACTTTGGCGATGCAAAAAAAAAAGGTTTGCCTGGATATTTGTATTTCAAATTAAAGATCCCAAAGGGAAAATTGTCATCGATCCAAATGTAGCACGGAGCTACAAAGGAAACCATATGAGTTTCAGAAAGAAAGCTTGGCAGTGCAAGAAAATTCACCCTGGTCCGGGATTCACACCCGGAACCATCGCCTTTCAGCGAAGCAGGAAACTAGCAGACTGGAGCGCGAGGGTGAATTAATGGACAATTCGACGCAAAGGGATACGGAATCAAATCAGTTCTGCACAATCCTACAAGGTGGAGAAAGTGTCAGCAAATAAAAAAAATGTCAGCCATCTGAATGTAGCACGAAGCTAGAAAGGAAACCAATGGGTGTTTTTTTAAGAAAGAAAGCTTCGAAGGGATGGAAAAATTCCTTCTGCTACAAGATTCGAACAAATTAATAATTAGCCAATTTAAGGCTTATTTGCTACTGCCCGAACATTTGTTTTTTTAATGAGATGCAGCTAATCAAGTTCGGTGCAGCGGATGCTAAGAAAAGGAATTTCTCCGTCCCCACGCATTTATATGGCCTAGCGGTAATTAGGGGGCCTGACTGGCTGCTGCGTCACCGTTGCTTGCGTAAGTAACGGCCAGGGATCTGGATTCGCATCAGGTATAGCTGAGTTGGGGTGTCCATTCGGAATGAATGAATACACCACACGCATTCCGTTGTGGCCCACCGCGCAATCAGTGCCTTATGAGAGAGAAAGAGAGAGAGAGGGAAAGGGAGAGAGATATGCACGTCACTTAAATGCGTTCGTAGCGCACGGTGGACAACATCACGAAAATTGTACCCAACCCCCTCCCACGAACTCGACAAAGTGCTCAGGCACTAAAGCAGCGACCGCGCAAAGTCCTTGCGGTGGAGTGTGTTCAACCCGCGGCGCGCGACGGTTTTTTTTCCGAGCGATTAGTCCGTCTGTGAAAGATGCGCAGGTGACCGATGGCCCCGTCCTGCCGCGGCGGTCCTCGCTGTGCGCTCTAATGAATTCCCTCGGGGAATTCTGCTTAAAATGGAAACAGCGTCGAACAATGCCTGCTGGCCTCCTGGACGAATGCGCGAAATGCGTGTCTCGGGCCAGCTATACATTAACAACGCAACAGAATGCGTGCTGTTGTGAGTCACTAGAAAATTTTGCGGTGCGCTACACAAATGACAAGCGGCATCCATTATGCTCGCCTGCTCAGACAGGGGGCGTAGACACCAAATACCGTGATTCTTACCCCAGTGGCACTGTATTCGATATGGGCCGTTCGGGAATGCCTGACTGTTTTATTGCCTGGATGCTGTACTAGAAGTCTCCAGATAATAAATAATAATAATAATAATAATAATAATAATAATAATAATAATGAATAAAGGGAAAGTCAGACATCCACCCGTTCGTAGCAATTGGTTCCGTTCGTAGCATTGTAGCAATTGCTACGAACAGGTGGATGTCTGATTTTCCCTTTATTCATTACTTCTCTCCACCTTGCGGGTTTCCGCAGAACTACTACATCAAACTCTTGCCTTTGCTTCGTGTTGTCGACCAATTCGACTTCGCCCTGCCATCTGCTAGCTGCCTGGTTAGCTCAAATGGTAGAGCGGCTGCCCCGGATAGGCGGTGGTCCCGGGTTCGAGTCCCGGACCAGGACGAATTTTTCTTGAACTATGAGGCTTTTCTTTCGAGGAACCCGTATGGTTTTCCATTGTAGCAATTGCTACGATCGGGTGGATGTCTGATTTTCCCTTTATTCATTACTTCTCTCCACCTTGCGGGTTTCCGCAGAACTACTACGTCATAATAATAATAATCATAATATTTCTGTACAATGCACAATGCATTGCACAAGGAAACCAGGGAAAAAGCTGAGAAGCTTGACGAGGCCCTGGTCTCCTACACAATATGGGAATTGGCACCAGGGCACAGAAATGGCACAAAGATATACATCATTTAAATGCAAATAAACACGCACACGTATGTGCAATATATACAACACTGTATCCTAACGCACGGGAAAAAAGAAAGAAAGAGACAAGGGAGAATATATACATTGTTTAGTCATCTAGTAGTGACTGAGAAACAAATAAATTATAAAAAAACAGAATGAATACACATGAAATAACCAGGCAAAAGTGCGTGCTCTCGGGCTGTTGGATGAAACTAGGCACATATCATAATATAAAAACTGATGTACGCCATTAACATAAATAGCCACACAGGTTAAAGATTTTATTAACAAGAGCGCCTATGTCACTAGTTCGTTCAATTTATTTGGTTGGGAGCTTGAACGTTAGCATTTGTGTGCGACGTCTGTCTACGTTCCAGATTTACGGGTTACGTATCGTATAAGTGGGTGAATTCTTTTTCACGCCAGCTAAACTAATTATTGAACTTGATGTACTTATTGCACCTATTCTATACTAGCGACAACGCCTGTACATATGCAGGGAGTCCACACGAACACTGTTATTTTATTGTGAGCAAGGAATGGGATTTTACCGGTGATATTGATGAGCTCGTTTTCGCAGCAGAAGCAACTTCTTTATATTTTCTAGTGTCTCTGTCACCCATACGAGTGCAGCATAGTTTAAGGTAGAAGAAAAAGCGAATAATAGAGTGACATATTAACCTGACAAGGGAGAGTATAGCAGTGTCGGCGTAATAGCCCAGTGGTACGTGATAACCTCTCCATGACGAAGCTGACTTGTTTGTCCCAAGTAATAGTTTCAGAAAAATAAACGCCTAGTGTTTTGATATGCTCAATAATTTAGACTGTAGTGCTATTAACTTCAGGAAGTTTGAAAACCTTATTACGTGGATGGAAAATGACGGCTTTAGCCTTATAGGCATAGAGCATTAAATTATATTTTGAAGCCCATTAATTGATCGACTTCAGTGCCCCATTTTATTCATTTGCTAAAGTGTGCACTGCTGTGCCCAAAAAAGAAAAGACTGCAGACATCCGCATATATAATGTATTTTGCTGGTATATCAATGTTTACCACTTCATTGTTTTATTAAACAAGAAGAAATGGTCAAATAAAGTTTCTTTGCCTGAACTTATCAAACAAGATGCCTATAGTAGCTGAGAAGTGACCACATATATTAACATACCGAGTCCTATTATGCGAGTGCCAAGTCAACAATAATATTAGAGTCTTACCGTGATTACTGTAGTCACGTAATTTCTGTTTAAAATACTTTTGTAATATCGAGAAAAATACGTCAGGCAAATTTTTTTTCTTTGAAGTTTTCTATAATAAATTATTTTTCTGCTAGCAATGTTAACGCAATCAAAGTATGTTTCCGGAAACCTTATTGAGCAGGTGTAATGATGGTATAACGATCAGTAATTGAGGTGATGCGCTTTAAAGTTGCTTTTTCCTAATCCTTTTGAGAAGAATGGGAGCATAAATATCGGACGGTAATTTGAAAATTAATTCTGGTCATCCTTTTTATGTATGACAATGACTTTCGCGCACTGTATACGGCGGAGGAAACATCAGTTGAAAGTGATGCATTAAAAATATACATCAAAGAAGGGGAAATGATATCAACAACATATTTTGCGGCCATAATTTGGATTCCAAAAGCGTCGGAAGCATTGCTATTGCGTCATGACAAATGCCGTGATTACTTCGTTAGAGGAAACAGGCTCTAAACAATTGCATTATCATTAGTGGAAGGAAGGTGGTTTAAACATTCAACCTCTGAATTTTGAGACGTCATGGACAGAAAGGAGCCATTAAATGCCGTGGATACGTCCGTTCCCTGTAATGAAAATTGGTTGCGCGTAACTGTTATGGCTGGCATTGGAGACGATTTACAAAATATACAGTTGAATTCCTTCGACATGTCCTGTGAGCGTCTCTGCATTGACCTTGGTACATTGGAAGTAGTCTTTTGCAGTACGGAGAATTTCTGACTTGATTTCTGAACTGTTTGAAGCTTTTTAATACTTCCGGAGACGTGGTTGCTAGGGGGTACTTGTAGAGCTCATTTCGCTTTTTGACAAGGCCCAAGCGTTCGCCATTAATCGAAGACTTGCGAGCTGGGTTCGACGATTTGAACGTTATATAGGAAAACACTGGTAATAGATCTGTGTGAACTTTGGCATGAATTCATCATATGCTTCATTAAATTATCTGCACAGAAAACATAATTGCCGTCAACAGTGGCTATACTCTCTCTAAACTAGGTAATGTGCGCGAATTGATATTCCGATAACGTTATGAATGCTTAATGTGTTTTTACAGCGAACCTGTGTATGGCTAGTTTCCAGCGGATCAATGTCCCCAGACCAAAAACTGTGGGCCGTTCCCGAATATAGTGCAATACCGGGCCGACCCACGGCGGAGGTGAAACAGGCTGAAGCACTCCGCCAACCTGCAAAAGTAAGTTTAATATTTTGGGTACAAATACAACCCGTATCAGATATTAAGCTGGTAAGAACAGATACTAGGCTTTGACCAGCGTCGGCCACGTCTACGTTCACACCGCCATCTTTTTGTAGGCGTTCCAAGCGCATGCGTATCTCCTTTCCCTTCCTTCCGCTCTCCCGTGGTGGCGATCCCGTCGAAACGTTACGTGTGTCCAGTTTCCTCCGGCTACTCGGAGCAACGGTCCAGTCGTCCACGCGAATGCGTATAAATATCACGTTAAATGAGTACGTACCTATGTTCAATATTCCGTGTCACCTCTGTGTCGTATGCTAATCAGGTTCACTCGTCATCCACCTTCATAGAGTGGAACGGCTAATCATTTTTTTTACTTAGGAAGACCATTTAGAATACATAAGAGTATTGGTAACAATACTAATAATGACACTAATAGCGTCGTTAATGATTCCGGGTAACAGTTCATCGGTAACAAAATTTGTTATAAGAGTCTCTAAAAGTGTTTCGGAGCTAACACTCAGTCCAGAAGAGAAGAAGTTTGGGCGTGTTGGTGGGGTACATTCAGACTGGGATACATAGCGCAAAAAAATGACACAGGGACAAGCAGAACACAGGACGAGCGCTCGTCCTGTGTTCTGCTTGTCCCTGTGTCATTTTTTGCGCTATGTATCCCAGTCTGAACATAACACTCAGTCGTCTTGGGAATAATATCACATTAATGCAGAAACGAGCATTCATTATAGTTTCTACCTCTGTCATTATTGCATTTCCAGTGAGCAAATTGATCTTTAAATCACCACCTAAGGTAATGCAGGTAGGCTCCTGCATTCACCTTGTTCACGTTTTGCTCATCACCTAAGGTAATGTGATACTCATATTCATTCACGTATTCTAAAGGAGAGCTCAAGGAGGAAAGTAAGTTTGATACATCACTACATGGTGGGAGGTAGCAAATAAGAAACATTCATACGGAATACAAGAGACTACCTCATAATGGAAGTTTACGCGACAAAAATCAGTGAGCAATTCACATTTCATATCACTTGAAACCAACATTGACACGCCACCACCAGGTTCTTTTCACACGACCCTGGCAGAAAGAATTGCAACCACATATACGAAACGCATCTTTGTATCAGGTAAACCATGCCTCAGAGAATGGTAAAATGTCAATTTTAGTTCTCACTTGGTTAAAAAATACTCGAAGTGATCGTATTTGTTTATTCCAGACCAAGTTGAAGTGTACACAACAGTATACTGTGCGTTATTAGCAAGAATACTACTATCCAAATGTGCGTTATGTAATGCGTTGCGAAAAGCACGAGGAGGAAGAGAAAAAAAAAAGAAATTCACTAACTAGCGCATAATTTCTCAAGATCGCTCCGAGAATGAATTTCAACAGCTCACTCATTTTCCGTCCTTCGAACGAAGATCCTGTTGTTGGCATGCTACTGAAATCAATAGCTGTTTTCAGCTGCCCATTGACGCGTGTGTGGAAGTTCCCTGTTTCTCTTTGTCATGTTTTCACTCATTTTGACAGATGACTTGTTTGCTTTTCAATCTTTGAGCTTGGAGAGCCACGCATCGCGAAGGCATTGCCGGGAAAATCTCAGAATGATTCCGGGATCGCGGCCCGATCTCAAGTGCACTTTCTGAACTGCCTCAATATCGTTGAAGCACAATTCATTTAGTGTGACTGCTTTTGCCAGGTCATTGAGCTTTGTTATTAGATTTTCATTCTATGTTTTGGGGATGCCGTGAATTTCAATATTATATTGTCTGCTACGCCATTCAAGCTCGTCGGGTGTTTGCTTGAGACACTGTACGTCGTTGGCGACGCTAGCGTCTTCAAGCTGAGCAACGCTCTTCTTTAGGCAGCCAATTTGCCTACCTTGCTTCGAATGTGTGTCAAGAATTTTCTCATATTTGTTTTACAGCACTTCAATAGGACTTTTGATCTCGTCAACCTGAGAGGGCAAGCCAGCAAGGACATCAAGCCGCTTCGTTATTTCTGCAAGAAGTGTAAGTTCGAACGAAAGGGTAGGACGAAGGGTAGGACGGTAGGACGAAAGGGGAACACGTAACTGGCTTTGTTTTCTTACAGACGACAAGCATGGCATTGCCGTGTATATGCCCCGACTCGTCCGCACAGTCAAATATCAATTTGAACCAGCTGGAGGGGTCACCAAAACTATAAAGGCGCTCACATTCGCTGCACTGCACGAAGGTGCCGTTTGCCGGTAGGGGTTTGTTACAAGCCTCGCAGTTTTCTTCCATTGCAGGCACTGGGCTAGACAATGGGACATCACACACATACGCCCAGCAAGCAGGGGCAGTGGTAGTGGCGTTGACACAGCAACTACTATAGTATAATTGTAAAAAGCTAACCAACTAACCTGGAAAACGTGGAGCAGACAAGTAAGGGGCGCGTCCTCGCACCAACGCCGCTGCCGCCAAAATGCCCAGCTCACAGCGCGCATAAACCGAGGGCGATGCGATGACTTGCGTGAGCACAGTGACGTCTATCACGAGCATCTTGAAGCAACGGGCATCACTTTTCGGCTTCACTCTGAAAGTGCCAAGAACGTGCAGAAAAAGAAATCTCGTGGCTGGCTGCTGTTTAAAGGTTCGCTCTTGAACCAGTCAAACTGAACAACGAAGGCATCGGTAGAGCAGCAATTCACCATCCTAGGGCGATGCGAAGACCGCATGATTAGAGTGACGTATCTTAAGCAGCTTGAAGCAACGGGCATCACTTCTCGGCTTCACTCTGGAAAACGTGGAGCAGACAAGGGACGCGTCCTTGCAATACCGCTGCTGCTGCCTAAAGAAAGGAAAAGAAAGACGGTCATTGAATCTAAGCCACCCTAGGTTTGGAACTATTGAAACTTGAGCAAATTGGTCTGCATTTATGCTAGGGGATTCGTAAGCTGTGAAAATCGCAAGACAACTGTTGTACACTCTTGAAAATGTTTGCACCCTTTGGGTTGTATTTTGTCCCAGAACAATAACTGTCATCTGTCTTGACCGCATTTCCTTTCCATAATGCTGCGAGCCCGGTTCTTCCTAGTCAGGAACAGCCTGCGCGTTATCAGCGTGACACAGGATTTTCGACAGGAAAGTAGCGAGCGCCGAGTTTTCAAGAACGGAAACGCAAGCAAGGCAGATGACGATTATTGCTGTGGGACAATATAAGCCCCAAAGGGTGTAAACTTTTTAGGAGCGTAATGCACACATACAGGATTCCACGCAGAATCTTCTTTGGGAGTTCCGTAATGATGCGTAAACATTTCGTAGCAATGACGTAGTGTTTCGTATATTTGCGAGAGCGACCGCGAAAGAATCGTGAAACGGAGAAGCGCGGCTGCAACAGTGAACTGTTACCCGAGACGTGCACGAGACGACATAGAAGAGGCAAATAGAAGCAGTGTTCATTCGTGTTGCGTGTCGCTGTGATTCGCCCCTCCGCGGAGCGTCATTGAGTTGTTTCTGGCGTAATGTCTATTGACGCTGATACTCGGCATCTATGCCTTTCCGTTCTTCTTCAGTAAGCAGCTGCGGTCGTCTCGGCACCATTACCGTAAATGTGACAGCGCTGCGGAGACACGAACCGCGGCGGAAGGTGGTGCAACGTGAACTGATGAGGCAAGCACACTAGTGCAGGTGGCAGCGCTGTTAGGGTTGGCCTCTGGCACCACGTGTTGAAAGGAATTTCAACCGACCATCTCACCCTGCCTCGCCGAAATGAGGCGTGGACTTCGCCTGCTATTGTTGGCGTCCCGCTCCACGTGCAGAAAGAACTTTCTCTCACCCGACCTTCTTACATCAGGCCTCGTCGAAATGAAGCGTGATTTTCTAATTCGCCTTGACCGTTTCGAGTGTCTACCTGTCTGCCGGAAGCCCCACGGTGTACAGGCCTCTTTTGTGTGTGTATGTGTGTGTGTGGGTGCGCGAGTTTAGAGAGACGCTTTTCTCGAATTGGACCTAGAGGAGAACTTCCACGAACCCGCAACGCGCAGAAGAGGCGGACAGGCGTCTACAATTCCAGGAGGAGGGACGACCTCTTCCTTTCAGGCTCGGTATAACCAGAGCAGGAGGGGTCCTCTTTCTGTGCCGGTCACGTAGTGTCGACGGAAGCAAGATCTCGCCCACGATTGTAGAGAGCCTATTTAAGGAGCTCCGAAATGCACCTTTAATCCCTTCATGCTCTTCTCATTTTCTTTCATCTGCCTTTGAATAAACCGTGCAAGTTTCGCACTAGAAATTGTCTCGCCCTTGCTTGGTCGCCATGGTCTACCAGATGCCTGCAGCCCGCCGACAACGCCACGCTACCCACTAAGTAACGAAGGTCGAGCTTCGATAGACCGGCGCCGCTACTTCTCGGTAGCAGTACGATACGCTACCCTGGAGTACGCAACAGCGCCAGGTGCGCTGATGACATTGCGATCATTATAAGCTGTTATCGCTCCTCAGCGCCTTATCCATACGCGTGGAACCATTATGAACCGTGATCAGTCGTGCTCTGGCGGCGGCTACATCTTCCGCGGCGGCGCGGGCCTTATCTTGAAAGCAATGTGCGATCAACAACCCCCGGCACACTTCGGAAGCTTTGGATCGGGGTCAAGGTATTCTACTTTCCTATAAAAATACATGTATAACGCAGACATGCTTTCATTAGACAACCATGGGCCTGACGTGAATGAAATTTCATGCTTTTCAGAGAAAATTTAATTCTAGAAGCTGTATATAGCAGACGTTTTATTAGTTACCTGAAATCCTTTCAGGAATTGTCCAAAATAGTAACATTAAAAAAATATAGGCAGAAAGTTTACAAATCCTTAACTCTGCAGCAGAACGAGATATCGAAGTTCTGTAATACGCAAGTGTGAGAGCGTCAACGCCGGGCAAATATGGTACGCGAGTTCTCAGCGTATCTGAAATTTCTTTAGTGGGGTTCTGCAGAAGTCCCATTCACGAAATAGAGGTATCTTTCCTTGCCTTGCATAATACATCAATTTCGCCCGTTTTAGATGTCGTAATCGGCGCAGTTTACAAAATTGTGATATAATTTTATTGGTGTTGCAGAATTCTAAACTCTATGTCTGCTGAGCTGTTCTTATTTGCAATTTTCAAGTATATTTAAAAAAGAATTCATGGCATGAATCAAAAATACAACTTTTCAGATACAGTTACAAGATGTGAATTCATTTTAAATGCAACAAGCCTCTTGAAATTTATTGCAGCGGTGGCCGAGCAAAATTATTTCACCATTCCCAAATATCTCAGGGTTTGCCAGCAATGAGATGCATGTGAGTATTTATGATCATATCTGATCTATTTCTGCAGAAAATGTATTTCCTATACATCACTTTAGAAAGCCCGAAATAAATTTTTACAGTGAGATTAGCTTAGTAATCAAGAAAGATCTCTTTGGAATTCACATCAATATCAAAAGTCGCGCTTACGAGCCATCCTTCTTTTTTGCGTACATTCGTACTCACCTTTCTCAATGCTTATCACGTCGAGGCAAAACATATCGTATTAATTTAGGACGTCTTCAGCGCTTACCAAATATGGCATCAAACTGGCGTCATTTAGTGCATTTTAGACAAGTAGCGAATACCTGTAAGCCAACCTCATTTTTTCCCACTGCAAAAATTGGAGCAGGAACTATCACAGACAGTTTTTACAGCAACAGTAAATATTCAAACACTCGAGGCGCGCTCGCGCCGTCATCGTCGCGCCGTCCCGGTATCGACGGCGCATGTGCGGCCCGCGCGTGAAGGTTTGAAGGGCCTCCAGAGACGCGCAGTGCTGTTCGTCTGCGAAAACGACAAATCCAGGTATGCACACCAGCGTTCTTGCTGACCAGCTGCTGCGTGCATAGCGCAACGTGGCGTACGCACCAGCCTTAGCGGAACGTTAAAGCCAACTTATCCGATCCTTTCATCCGGGCACTGACCAACACCGGTCGGTCTCACCGTGAGGGCGGCGATGCCTGCAACAGCGCTGCCGTCGTTGCAGTCACCGCGTTGTGGAGTCCCGGCTGCTGCGCAACGCCATATGTCTGGCGCCTTCCTCTCCGCCATATAGTTTCGCGTGCTGCACCGCACCGCAAAAGCCCTCTCGTGCGCTACAACACAGTGTGAGAAGCTCAAGGCTTCGACTTCGGGCCAAACTGCCAATTTTTACGCTCACGCGACATGTAAGTGAGAGAAGCTATTAACAATAATTATTTCCCAGATGTTAACCACATCCTATTTTCAGAGCGCACCAAACTTCTTCTGCTTATGTCAAGGTCTGCGCATGGTAAACCTACATTTTAATTTTAGGGAACACGACTTCGTAATACATTCAATTCATGTGAAATGAACGCACAAGACCGAATATTGTCATATTATAAAATACCTTATTAAATAAAGTCAGGGTTTATTTTTTTACCTTGTTTAGATGCATTTCTATGTAAATTTGTACTTGCGCTATCCTTTAGTTAGTTATTATAAGTCGGAGAAGCTGTGGTTCACTGTGTTTACTATTAGCTTCTCTGCTCCATCGTGTCTTACTTTTATGTATTTTTCAAGCTTATTTCTCGGTATTTCCACTAATTTTCTTTTTGTAACACTCACCGTTTGTGTTGTGCCAGCAGGTCCTACCGACAGCTCATTACGTTCGGCGCCTCCTTCTGTAATGCACTTTTGTTTTTTTCCAGAATGAATAGCGCACCGCGATCTGAAATGAACTTGTCCTGCAGCTTCAACTTCTGTCTGCACTGTTCCTTCTTTCTACCACTCTCCATCTATCTAGGATCTTATTATTTATAATCCCCTTTGGAAAGCGGGGGCCGTAGCTTATTTGCGTTACGGGGAAGCCTGAAAGCTGTCGCGTTAAGTTTACGTGCTTCTAGATTGAATATAGAGAATTCTACATGGGCTTGCCTAGCTACCGCATTCTACTCTGTACGGTGCTGTTTTCAGAACTTTTCTGAAGTTCAGCAGAGTGTACCGAAGAAAAACAGAGACATAAGTAATAACGATTACAAAGTTGTAATAAAACGCATAAAACCGCAAATGTGGACAGTGCTTCTTAAAGTTGCATGGACACCCAGGAACACCAGGCCCATTTCTAAGCTCGACAATAATCCAAGAAATGCTGCTCGCTGTCTTATTTTCTCATTTCTTTTTTTTCTCTTTTTGTCGTCCTCATACTCGCGGGAACGGAGCAACTACGCACATTTTCGAGTTTCCTGCAACGAAAGTTCTCCGCTGTCTCGCTCACGCTTGCGAAAATATATGATAGCGAATGTGAGTTCGTCCTTAACGTAATAATGTATGAAGCTTTGTTTTGTTTGTCGTTTAAGTACTGGGCCATTGTCTTCCTTTTTACCTTTCTCCCATAGTGACCGTAGTTTTTACCTTTACCTTTGCTAAACTTGCATGAGGATGACTCGCAGACGGTTACGCATGATAAAGTCCGGATTGTACGCGGGCCTCGTTGCGCCGTTTTACTCTCTCTAGAGCAGCCTTGCATGGTGTTCGCATAAGGTCTTATAAACAACTATAAGCAAAACTGAAGACGAGTGCTTGCCGTAGAGAGAAGTTGAATAAGAAATCACAGCATTGCCTTTGTTCCTACTGCTCAAGGTATATATTTATTCGCGTAAAACATCCTGAGTTCTGCAATAATGATTCTCTTAATTATTTTAAGTTACAACCTGAAGTAAATAAAACGTAGCAGATCAAACGAGTTCGAGTCTGTATACAGCGAAGCTTTGTGCGAGTGCATAAAGAGTCGAAACACGCACGCACGTACAAACACACAAGCGCGGGTTTACACACATTATGCCGATCCGTTTGTTAAGAGGAGTTTCTGACTACTAGCGAGTACTACGGATGCCTTGGGCGTATCATGGTTTCAGAGGCAGCATGCGCATGTGCACGCAGGGTAATTCGAATTCATTCTGTCAACAAGAAGAGTTTATTTCAGGATTAACCGTGCAGCCGCAGATGCGCGAAGGCGAGCTTTATGGATCTTTCTTTGCACCCGCACGGACGGCGCCACGGATGCGCGGAGGCGAGTGCCATCTGGCGGTGGTGCAAGGAATCCAGCAGAGCACGCGGTGCGCGTACTTCGCTGCGATTGGTTGGCCTACTCAGCAAGCGAACATCCCAGACGCAGTACCGACGATGAAGAAACTCGGTGATAGATTGACTGAAGAAGGTTTTTGTATAAGGAAAGGGTTGTGGAAGCAGGTGGGTGGGGCCCCTAGTCCATGGCTCCACTGACCTCAGCAGCCCGCTGTCCTTGGTCAAGAAGTGCTCCTTAGGCTTCCTTTTCCTTGCTGGCAAGCCAGGTCTTCCAATGCTCCGTTCTAAATTTTTGCGCCGGAATGTGAGGCGTAGTAATTTTGGGTGGCTTGAGGTCGCATTCCCACGTAATGTGGGCGAGAGTTGGCTGGCCTCCGCACCGCGGGCAAGTTCCCACGTATGCGGTGGGGTGGATGGCACGTTTTAAGCGTCAGTGTGGGTATGGATTTGTCTGCGGGCGGCACCACTCATGCGCTTACCTTAGACCTAACTGAGGGTCGGGCGGCAGGTACCGCTGTCTCTCGCGACGCTGGTGTTCTAGGTTATCCCGGGGCGTGTGGGGCGCCTGGGACGGGAGGAGGGTGTCTGGAGAGGGGACACCCGCTCAGTGTGTCACCCGCTCGAGCTGCACTGTCCGTTTTGTCGTTGACCGTGGCTGCGATGTGTCCCGGGCACCATAGGATTCTGTGTTTCTGATGTAATGCTGTACCTAGGAGGAGGGCGACAAACGCAGGATCGCGGCCACTAGGGAAATAACGGCATGCTATTTGAGAATCCGTGAGGATATGAGGCCACTGCCTCATGGCTTCATTGGTTTTGACTGCGACGGCGACCGCTAGGGCTTCCGCAGTGTTGGCCGAGCAGGTCTTGGCTGAGGCGCAGGTGAATAAACTTGACCTGCGGGCCGAGCCAAGGATGGCCAGCAAAAAACCTTGTGTGCCACAGCGGGCTGCGTTCCTGTAAAGTTTGTAGGTCAGTTACGTGCTGTTTTGTGAGTTGTTTAGCTCTGGCGTCGCGACGTGCTCGGTGGTACAAGCGATTTCTGTTTTTCGGTATAGGCGCGGTGTGGATTTAGGTTCGGATATTGGTGGAAAGGTGGTACGAGTTCTTCGTGGCTGTATTGCGGCCGCATGGGATACACTAAGCCACGTAGAACCTGTCGACCGCTGGGCGTGAGGCTCAGTCTTTCTTGTCGCGATATGAGGACCGCGCCTCTCAGCTCCTCAAAGGTGTTGTAGATCCCAAAGGCTACAAAGCGGTCCGTAGGTGTTCCTATCGGTAGTCCGAGGGCAGCCTTGTAGGCTGTACGGATGAGCGCATCGGCTTATTCGACCTCGGCCTTACTAAGTTCTCGGTAGGGGAGACCGTACTCGACTCGGCTGATTACAAAGACGTGGAAAAGGCAGAGCGTTTCCGCCTCTCCTGTATGTGCGCACACCTTCACTCGCACGAATAATTTTCACGGAACATCGCGGTGAAGGCGACGGCAGAAATGCGCCTGGAGGAGGAGGAGGAATGAACGTTTATTGTAAGAAACAGCGAGAAAGTGTCTTTTCTTCGCCCTAGGTGGGCGGCTCTCTTAGTCCAGAAAGCCGTTGGCTAATGCTGCAGCCCGGGCCCGGTCCACCAGACTTCGCTGATCTTCCAGGCTCTGTGCCTTTAACATTGCCTCCCACGTTTCTTCGATCGCTTGTAGCGGTTCTGAGGCATCATCTTCACTGTTTTTCTCGCGGTGCGGGCACACCAACACCATGTGTGGGAGCGTGTCTGGTACGTCACAATGCCGGCATAGGTATGAGAATTCGGTGGGGTGCATTCGGTGCATGATAATTCCATGTACATACGTATTTGTTTGTAGTCTGCGGAGGGCGGTGGCTTCTTCCTTGCCTAATTTTGGATGAGGTGGAGGATATTGTCTTCTTTCCAGTCGGTAATGTTGCAATATTACGGCGTAGTTGATGGGAATGTCCTCCACCCTCGTCGCTTTCCGGAGACCGTGCGGCAGGAAATCCCGGCTGGTATGCTCTCGGGCGACAGCATGTGCTGCATCGTTTCCTGCCAGGTGTTCGTGGCCTGGGGTCCATGCGACGTAGGTGTCGGGTAGTTCTTGGCGTCTTGTTATTTCTTTGAGAATCTTCACTGCTGCAGCAGAAATTCGGCCTTTTCGTAAGTTTCTACATGCCGTTTGCGAGTCGCTCAAGATGATTGCTGTGTCTTTGCATGTGGCGATGCCGAGGACGATGGCCACTTCCTCCGCCGTTTCTGGATTTCTGGCCGGTATGGTGGCAGCGATTAGCTCCTTCCCTTGATTGTTGGTCACGGTAATTGCATATGCTCTTCTACCTGGGTATTTTGCCGCATCTGTATATCTCGTGTTGGGGTTCTCTGAGTATTTCTTGCTAAGCGCTCTAACTCTTGCTTGTCTTCTGTCTTTGTGGTACGTTGCATGCATGTTGCGAGGTATTGGAGCGACTGAGATAGAGTCACGAAGAAGTGGCGGCAATCGAGCTTTCGCGTCTGAGTCTGCTATGAAGTTTTCGCAGTATGCGAGCTTGCGAAGTACTGCTCTGCCTGTTTGAGTCAGCTTAAGGCGTTCCAGCTGGCTTGCTCTGTGCGCTTCGCTCATTTCCTCCCAGGTGTTATGGAGGCCAAGTTTGAGGAGTGTCGTGGTTGAGGTCGTACTGGGGAGTCCTAGTGCGCTCTTAATTGCTTTTCTGATGATGATGTTGAGTTTTTCAATTTCAGCTTTCTTGCCTGGAGTGTCCATATAATTGCTATCTCAATTAAATGGAACCAGCGACATATACCATGTACGAGCTTTGTTCGACAGCATCGACCCAAAGCCAGTTGGTTGCGGGCGTGAACACGTCGACTGAAAATCTGAGCCTACTACATTTTTAGACGAACATAAAATTGCAGATATGTCCTGGCATCGCCTCATGTTGAATACTGTGGGGCAGACCAACACTTTCAGCTCGTGGCTAAGGAACGGTAAAGAGAAATATTGAATCCGTACAAGTTAAAGAAAGAGAAAGAGGAAGAACAATGACCGGCATGGCGACGAAGCCAAGCACCACCAAAGATGTCAAGAGAAGGTCGTCCAAGGGAAACAGGCGCAAGTCTACCAAGGAGGTTCCTCCCCCTATAGAGGCATTGGTGGCGCTAGAGATTGCTGGGCCAGAGAAGAGCGCCTATGAACACGGCATCAACAGGTACGGGAACGCCTCCTCATCGGCCTACCGCGACCTGTTTTGTTGAGCTATACAGATACCTTTCTCAGGCAGCCGGCCACTGTCAGATGAAAATATATCAAACAGTGGACCCGACAGGCGACAGATCTAGCGGCCCAATGCACGAATTCATTTCTATGAACAGTGCCTGGCGCTGCCACATATTTACTTTCGACTGATTTACGTTTTTCTACTGTCTCTCCGTTTCACCTTATATCTCATTCTTGGGCCCCTGCAAATGATAGCAGTCTAGGCCAATTTCAATTCAATTTGATTCTTTACTGACGTAAAACATACAATGCTTCCAACAATAGTTCAATCCCCATGGCCAAAGGGTAGTTACGGTCCTATGGATCAGTACAAATCACGCAAATTAACGACTGCTACTAACTATAAGTAAAATCATTAAGCTTATTCCTACTTGTATCAGAACTAAATATCTGCAGAAAAAAATATATATTTCCCTTTACAATCATATTCCGGCAAACACATAAGATAAAACAATATCACCGCACATAGACACATTCAAGGACAAAATTTCTCGCACTATTAGTATATTCTAAAAATCATAGTGAAACTTCCAACAGAAAAATTCCAACAGAACCTACATCACGACGAATGTCGACGTCAATGCGATTAGCATTGAAGAAACGTAGTGACACACTGTATTGCCGACTTGATGTGCTCCGATGACGTTCCTATCATTTACGCGGCGAAGCCTTATCGACCGTGATCAATCGCACTCAGGCGGCGGCGGCGTATGGTGCGGCCGCGCGGCCCCTACCTTGAAAGCGATCTGCGATATGGAGATTGTGCACAGAGTGCTGATAGCTTCCTGTGCGCTGCATTTTCGCCGCTTAGTACGCATTGAAGCGAGAGGCAGCACGAAGGTCAATTCATTCGCTGCTCCGGGCCCTATCAAGCGATCACATTGCGTGACGGACGGACGGACTCTTTCCTCGTCAGTAGGAATAGAAACGCTTACGCATTTAAAAGAGAACGAGAAAGCTCACCTTGGCGCATACGCGGCTGCACGGTAATGTGGGAGTAAAGACTTCTTGCGGATAGTATGAAGTCAAATTGCGCTAGAACGTATGCGCATGCTGTGTGCGTGCGTGTACTCATGCTTCGACTCTTCATGCATGTAGCTTCGCTGTATATAGATTGCAGCTCGTTGGATCTGCTGTATTCGTTGGATCTGCTGTATTTGCTGTATAGCCTGTTAGGATCGGCCTGCAGGGGTACTGCTCTGCAAAGCTATTTCAGCCCGCAGCACGTGCTTCGATCGACCCGCGGTGCTGGCGCCCTTCGGAGAACCGGCGATGAAGACAGCGCTGGCACCCAACGTATTGTTGGTTGATTTGCCGGGTCGTCATGGTCTCTCTGCCGCAAGAAGAGCTTTCCCTAACAAAAGGGGGCTTTGTGGTACGGGGGCCCCAGGATTCGTCACAGTCTGCTGACACTCGTGGCGACTACAGGAGAAAGGCAGCTCTGGAATTTAGAGGCGCAAGACAATGGGCAACCGGCAGCCGCGCTGCGGGGGTCAGCTCGGGGAACCGACGCGCCTTTCAAGACTCAAGATAATGGACAACCGGAGGGTCAACTTCGATGACTCGTCGAACGGTTCTCTCACCTAAAGAACTAGGGACCAATGGAGTGTTTATAAGCAGCTGTTGACGGCTGCTAGAGTGTGCTCGTCGTCGTGCTCTGTGATCGTGCTCGCCGTCGTGTTCTGTGCTCTTGTTCGTACTCGTGAGCTGCGTGCTCGTCAGTATGTTTGGAGCTTCGTGCTCGCATGCTGTAGGCTTCATCTTGCGTGCTCCATTTGGGAGCCACGCTCGACTGTCGAATGTATCTCTTGTTTAAAATGTAAATACTGTAAATAAACCCTGTTCGCCTAGTTCCTCCCAAGTTCGCCCCTACGACCACCAACCCTTGCAAATGGTGGCAGCGGCGAGATCGTTCTCGAACTCTAATAAGACTTTAGCCGAGTCCTCTAATGCATTTGTTTGTATATATGTCTTTATTAAACGGTTAAAGAAATCAAGAAGAACAAATCGTAAATTCTTGGTTAGCAAGTGAAGGTAACCAGAGGCACAGAAGATATCATAGCATAAATAATTACCGCATTCTCCTTAAATTAAAACCTCCATGTTTGTCCCTTTTCTTCTGTGTCTTTCTCTGCTTAACGTACCGCAGTATATTTTCAGGAGCATAGGTAGATAATTTAATGTTAGTAAACACCTGTTTACCATGTGCGGTTTTACCGGGACATCAACAGCACTCATTTGCTAGGTTCCAGTATATTCACTGAGGTACCGTAAGACCGATTGCACCCATAGGCGCATTCATATAAGACGGATACTACTGACATCAGTATCAACGTGTGGATACCCTCCCTACAGTACTTGGCTGTGACCCTGAAGGAGGACATCGCGACACGCGTGGTAACAGAGATCTATAGGTGCTTGTAATAGACCTTAGTACAGCAACGGCCCACCCAGCCACGATGCGTAGGGTTATTGTATACGGCGGAACACCGCGCTTTCAGGCTGCAGTTGAACACAAGATAGTTCTCAGCGCTTACCTACAGACCTGCAAAACATATTTTGTTCATGCAGGAAAAACAGTAGCGTGCAGTTAATAATTTTTTACTTTATGTGTGCACATGCCTGATTGTGATCCGAAATATTTTGATGCTGTGCTTTTATTGAAATATACGCAAACATGCCCATGCGAACATCACGGTGTCTACGTGTTATGTAGGCTTGGTCACAGGTGATTGAGGCCAGGGCAGCAGTGGACCCCTTGCTCTGCTCTTTTTTGTCAACAATTCAAGCTAGAGAAATAATACATAACACCCCCTTATGCTCCTTATTTTCGCTCAGTTTCGGTGAACAACACATCACCATGTGTGTGCATGGGGCTCGTTCTTACGACATGGTGTTGCTAATTTCCGTTAACCTTCCACCTTCATTTTTAGGGTTGTCCACATGAACATATTTAAAAAGCGACCCGATGAATTACCACCTTGATAATACCGTGTTTGCAGACTTACATCATGACTGTTCCTTAACAGCAGCGCAATTCTGCTTTCTTTGTCATTTTTGCTTTCGCTGACTGGGACTTTCTTGGCAGTGCAGAGTATCCACACTTCATGGCTTTCTTGTCCTCCGTGTGTGTTTTTATTCGTCCCAGCATGTATCGCCATTGTTTGAAGACCATGGAAATCAAGGGGTTCGGGCTTGAACATTACGGGATCTCGCATTTCGTTTCGCAGACTAATGCAATGTTTTACTCCACAGTTACGGATTCTGCTTTCTTGTCATTCGGTAGTGCTGCAAGTGTGCTGTGGGATGCCCTAGCCCGTGGCGATGCTGCCGATTCACTCGCCGCAGATACCTGAAGGAGGCACCCAGCTACCTGAACAAGACGCAGATTTTGACTTCAGGCAGCCTGCCTCCCGAGAAGTCATTCTTCCGTCGCAATTTGCCCGGCATCTTGATTGTGTCGTGTGTGCTGCTGTTCGCACTCGTGGTCTTCGTGGAGCAGGCAGACAAGGACGACACCGAGACGGATCTGGTCTATCCCACGGTGAGCGGATATTGAAACCATCTGTTTTAACCTGAGTCGCGAAATATCGAGCACTCATTTGCGAAATGGGCGATATGAAAGAGCGACTGCCTCCCCCCCCCCTAAAAAAAATATGGCGGCGAAATGTTACGTGTGTTTCGCGTACTATCTACTGTGATAACCCACGAACAGAACGCGAAGCTATGTCTTTTGTTTTCTCGGAATCACTGGCACACTGCAGAAGCCCTTCTTGAAGTCGGCGCTGTTGATGTTCTGTCCCTAATGTCAATCCGAAGGGTTCGCGCCGAGGGTGGCATGCGCCCGCATATAGACCGGAAGAAATGTGTAGAAACCCGCCGTGGTTGCTTAGTGGTTATGGTGTTGGGCTGCTCGGCACCAGGTCGCGGGATCGAATCCCGGCTATGGCGGCTGCATTTCGAAGGGCTCAAAAGGCGAAAACACCCGTGTACTTAGATTTAGGTGCACGTTAAAGAACCCCAGGTGGTCCAAATTTACGGAGTCCCCCACTACGGCATGCCTCATATTCAGAAAGTGGTTTTAGCACGTAAAACCCCATAATTTAATTTAATTAGATATGTAGAGATTGGTCAATGTTAGGGTTTAACACAGAGTATACTACAAGGAAATCTGGCGCCAGCGTCCACATGCGCCGCCACTTCAACGAGAACTAAAATTACCGATAGTCCGCGGAATAGCTAAAACATAGGGGTGCTGTATGATAGAGTGCATTCGCTTATTAAAGTTATAAAAGCAAATTTTCTCATATTCCTTCAATGACAACACTTTCGACACTTTAGTCTATAATTTATACATTAGCATAGTTTTCAGAACACCATAAAGAAATATAATTCTGTACTGCAGAAATGATTACGCGTGTTTAGAGTTAATGACCAAGCATCGTGCAGCTCTAGCAGCACACACACTCAAAATTGTCGTGATGAATTTATGCTCTGGAAATTACACAATCAAATCAATAATCGTGAATGAACAGTACTTAGCTGCTCCGATAACATCATAAGGCTACAACACAGCACACGATAAAAAAAAACAAATAAGAGCACCAGTATGTATTCAGAGCAAATCCTTGCCAATCGCACAAAAACTATTCGACTATACCCATTGTAACTGCAATTAGGATTCGACTACAGCGCCATGTTTCCCTCTTGGGATGTTAGTAAAAATTATATGTAGCAGGAAATTTGAATAGAAGTGGCCTAACTGTATTCCAGTTTTGTGTTCTCATAAAGTGTAACAGAATATTATTATAAATGATTTACTACTCTCAAAGTTCCAAGGGCATGGTACAATTCAGTTGATACTCATTCAGCATTAACACAGTAATGACGCCGCTCCTCTCGTTTTTTCTGTGTAGTTGGCGTCACATTCTTACGTATAAGCTCTGCTGTATACAACAGTGAAGTGTTTCTATTCAAGAAATTTCGACGTATCTATAGAAAAACGTGTCTCGTATAGCGACCAGACTTGACAAGTTGCAACGGTGCAGAGTGGTCAACTCCTTAGATGACGCCCTTGCAAATTGTGGTGCCTTGGTGTCGCGGTCAACCTTTCATCTCACCTGCGGTGCTTCACAGCTTACGCTTAACCATTGCAGCCAGAGACGACCACCACCACCACAGGGGCCGACAATTCCACGAGCGAGAACGATGTCGAGACCATTCTTATAGAAGGCGGCCAAGGTTTCCCTGGCCATGGTCAAGAGGGCGAATAAGAGTGAAAGCACAAATCAAATAGTTATTCAGGAAATGAATAAGTTCACGCGCGCTCCAATTTAATAAATGTTATATTCGCCACATTTCGTGCATCGGCCTTGCTTAAGTGTATGAGTGCGTTGATGAAAATGACTTTCCACGGAAAACGCTTTTGTCTCTGGCCAAATGTGCTGCTACACTTTCAACGACGAGAGTGTATTCAGAAAACTGTGGGAGGCATTTATGATTTCGGGGTAGTGAGTGACGCTATATTATTGCGAAGAAGCTGCTAAAAAGCAAATGTCTGTTCAAGTATCGGGCGAGTAGAAGAAAACGCCTCTGTCGCCCAGGGTAAAGTAACAAAAGTTACAGTAGGAAATTTTTAAAATAACAATTCGTAGATATCAGTATTTTCTTTAATTACGCGTAATTTTTACTATGTGTCTACTCCGGAATAAAATCATGCATAACATTTCGTGTAGTTACACAAATAAAGGAAAACCAGCTACTTCACGTTAGGATTTATATTAGTAGACAAATAAATAAGTGTAGCAGTGACTTGGTTACGTAATACGATGGAAGAATGCACTGCCAAGCGATAGTTCCGACACGGACGTAAAGAACTGGCAAATTATAAGCGCAAGAAGCACTGACTTCTTTGCCAATAAACAGAGAAGCTGTCATTAAATAGCTGTCAGTAAGCAGTTGCTAGTCTGCCCTTCTCGTGTGTCTGATGTGCCAGCCGAAAACATTGCTTCGCAGAGCAGTGTTCCATCTACAGTGGACGATACGTTTCTTGCTTGTAAATATAATTAGCTGAACTGTGTATTCAGTTTAGGTGTGCAATTATGAATAGTTACGCACTTTTTCCCAGTTTTATTTGTGTTCTATAAACATGAACTGGACGAATTATACAAGAAAAATTATAGAGATACCGCGCACTTGTTGCGGATGTAAGTGTAGCTGACTGTTAAATATCACTCAATCACAGGCGATGCGTACAACATCTTTATTTCCTCCTCGTGCCACGCGTTTGGAATGCGATTTTCATGCAATGTTTATGTTAATGTCCATGCAATGCAATATTTATGTTTACATACGGCAGAGGCCCAAACTATAGCATATACTGCAATATGTATGTTTAAGCACAACACTGTTCACAAGCGACGCCGGTATGCAAATCTCAGCACAAGCTTAGTAAAATGGACTGCTGGGATAATTGGTCCATGTTCATTGCAAACACTTAAGTAGGAAAACGAGACCAGACTAGAGAGGTCTCACTCTTGTTTTCTATTCCGTTAAGCGGTCTGTCGGCTTTAGCTTTAAGCCAACATTGCATGCGTGCTTTATTGCCGAGTCATTGCTCCACTACTCAAAGCGGGCGCTACAGGGTGCGCCCACATACCATGTTATATCAGCCAGGGAGGCGCATAACCAGCTGCTCTGGAATTAAGCTAGCGTAAATATAACAAATTTCAGGAAATCAGAGAAGCCGTTGATTGCCTTGGGGATTTTTATTGGGAGATTGGGGTGCTCTACAGAGATCATGAGCTGACGACATACGTTCTTGTTCTATGCTAGATTTATTGCTTGATTACGCACAACAGAGGTGCGCTAACTGGTACTACTTTGTCGTGTAACATTCAGCGCTAATGAAGGTCGGTTTGCTCGACCGTTGTCTCCATCGGCCGTACAACGTTAATATACATGTATACATGTATTATCACGACCACTGGATAACAAGGAAGGGGCCGTGATAGAACAACTAACTGCAACCGTATTCTGTGAAGAGCAGCAGCCGTGCAATATACCGAGGGCCGTTAAGTGAAGAATTCTTGGCGTTAAAAGTCTGTTCATAGAGTCCTTAGAAATAAAGCAGTACTTTCATACAGTCCGAGGAAATCATAGTGATAAGAAATCATAATCATAGGAAATGATAAATGCCCGAAAAATGCGTTTCATCTTTTTGTCTTGTGAAAGCATTTAGACGAGTCGAGTTTACCTTAAAGTTTCCTAAGCGTTTCTCCTGGCTGACTTTGTGCGATATTTTCTTTGGCAGCGCTTATATATATATATATATATATATATATGTATATATATATGTGTGTGTGAGTGTGTGTGTGTGTGTGTGTGTGTGTGTGTGTGTGTGTGTGTGTGTGTGTGTGTGTGTGTGTGTGTGTGTGTGTGTGTGTGTGTGTGTGTGTGTGTGTGTGGTAGATGAGTGACTTGATAACACAGCAGCTCCATTGATTCATTTGTGTCATTTTAATCATTTCTAAGCGCACCAGAGCAGAAATGACGGAACTTCATGAAGAAGTGGGAATTTTAAACACAAAGTCGTCTTTGGCGACTTCAGATTGATTTGTGCAGGATCTTGGTTTGAGCTAGTTGGGGAGTCATATTCAAGGAAATATTGAAGGTGTAAACTAGACGCAGACGGATAACTCATACAACAGTACGGACGCCAATGTAGTACTAGATGTGACAGTTGCTCGAACAACGGCACCCCCCCCTCCTACGGTATGTGTTCTCGATCTGCGTCTAGTTTGCATCATGAATTTCCTTGAACCAATTTAGGGTTCGTGGGATCTGGGTTCTGGCTGCTTTCATTTCGTAAAGCTCATCTGAGGCTTTGTAGTGCACATAGGCGCCGCACTTAAGCTCGGAACGAAAAAGACGCACCGCGTTAGCGTAGATCTATGTACAGAGCTGTAATAATGCGTAATAAGCGAAATAAAGACGAAATGAAACTCTGATGAGGTCGTCCAAGCTGCGTGCGTGCCTGCGAGCTGCGTGCGTCTGTTGTAAAACCCCAGAAAGTATCTTGTAGTGTGGTATTATTTTCGTGTGTACATTTTTCTCATGTATAGCATACGATACACAATGCTAGATTTTCTGTTTTCGTGTACGCGAAGCGTAACCATGTGGGTAATATAATATTGATGCAGTTGTTGTTGAAAAGTGTTCTGATCTACCTCATGTTTTCCTGTTGTCTTTTTGAGACCTTGTTGTATCTTATTACATGCCTATGATGATGAAAGCCCGCTCCCTGTATGGGTCTGCAGAAGACCTACAGTATTGATAAATAAATAAATAAATAAATAAGTAAGAATGGAACCATACGTTTGGCTTTAATAAACAAAAAAGTAAAAGTTTCACCCTACAGTCGAAGCATCCATTGCGATAGCAAATGATTACGCAGCTATACGATGTAAAGCTAACAGTTTTACCAGCTGCACAAACTGCTGTATACATTCTCTGATTAATTAAGAAACATGTTGTCACGAACAGGCAGACACGAACGCATCTCACTCGACGACCGCAAACATTCACTGTGGGATTGCTGGCGTGATGAAGAGCGCTAACAGCGCCGAACGAATTGCCGTTGGTGCTGTATCTCGCTTCAAAGCGAAATGAGTGCGCGAAGCCACAGCGCACTCGTTGCCAGAAGCTGTATCCATCCGACTAGCCTTCGAACCCAGCGCAGGTTGTCCGACACTCGGACACGCGCGGCCGCTCTCCGACAACGCCACCTAGAACGCCCGCTCTGCCGCCGCAGATGGAGTAGAAGAGGAGATGCGCACTAACCTGTAACCGCACTAACCCCATGCGCATGCACGAAAAAAAAGAGGGAGAGAGGCACGCGATTGGGCTGCGCCAGTAGTGACGCCGTTGGTCTCCGTCGCAACCGAGCGCGCGCGCAGCAGTTTCTCCCCGGCTCCGAAATGGGGAGGCCAGGCGTCATACGTACTCCTTAGGAGCAGGCAGCTTTCGATCAGTGACGCCGCTAGCAGAACCGGGAACGAGCTCGTCTACGCTGTGCCCATGCTGCAGCCCGGGCACAAAAACAGGCTCGAGCAGCCGAGCTACGATGCAACTGCGTGCCGAGGATCAGGCAGCCACCGATGCCGTCGTTTAAGGAACTGTCGCGACTAACCCAGTGATAAACACCGGCGCCGCATGTTTCAGCTTCGCTGGTTAACCATCTGTACGGAGTGCTTGGGCGGTGTTTTTCTTTCTTGTCGCGTCGAAGAGGTCGGCTGCAGATCTCTGCCTTAGGTAGGTGCCCGCGGCACGCCGGACACCTATCTTGGGCTTGGTCAGGCAGCGTGGTGCCATCTCTCGAGGCGGAGCAAAACCCGCGCCGCGGAACTCATGGTCCGCTGGCGTTGAAAAGAGCATAGGCAACCCTGTCTCAGTGCCAAAAGATGACAATCATTGGAATGCATCATGTAACCGCACAAAAACAAGGGACAAAGAAGGAACACACAAGACAGGTGTGTTCCTTCTTTGTCCCTTGTTTTTCTGCGGTTTCATGATGCATTCCAATATCGACCACCAACTAGCCCGCCTATCCCTGTTAAAGATGACAATCAAGTATCTGGTGCCCTGTATCTGCCTTTTTAACGTCCACTATTGGAAATGACAAATAAACTTTCAGCGTACTAGAAGTTGCAGCTTGAGTGGTATTGTAAACAAAGTTTAGGAAGAACTCAGAAGCAATATTTTTTGCAGCTTCTTTGAGCAATAACTAACGTATGTAATACGGTCCTGTACAGAAGGCTGGCGACCAGGGACCTCACTTTCTTAAGTTTTGACTGGGTGCCCGGATGATCTCGCAACGATGTCCGGATATTCGCGCTCCATTCTCGCCTTGAGTGCTCATATAACGGCTCTGGCTTTTGGCTCAAGGTCACTTGAGGGTCGCCGACAACGGGAGCTAAAAGCATTTCATGCTTAATAAATATGGCAATCGTAAGAGTCAAGCAAGTGATAGACACAATAATTCTAGTGTACTCGATTGATATAACACACTAGAAACAAGACAGTCTTGCTTGCGCACGTACGGCGCAAGCGCCGGATTGAGGAGACGAAAATGTAAGCGGTTGGAGTTGCACGGTTGATAATATGCCGGTGATAAATCATTGTTCCACGATAATCTGGCGAAATTGGCAAACCGCACTCTTCGCGAAAAATGCTGTGAACAGTATTGTCATCGCGGCAAAAAGTGCGTATATAAGCACTTTTATGAAAGATTCAATTATGGGATTTTACGGGTCAAAACCATGATCTGATTGTGAGGCACGCCGTAATTGGGGACTCTGGAAATTTGGAGCACCTGCGGTTCTTTAACGCGAACCTAGATCTCAGTACACGGGTGTTTTCGCATTTCACCCCCATTGAAATGCGGCCGCCCTGGTAGGGATTCGATCCCGCGACCTCGTGCTTAGCAGCCCAACACCATAGCCACTTTATGAAAGATCATGCAAACTGAATAATCAATATTCTTGCCACGCAACAGGCGCTTATACGGCATGTCGCCAAGAAAGACGAAGACGGTCTCTGGGCTTGACAAGAGCTGGTTGCCATCTTGGTCTCTGGCTGCGCTGCTCTTGTAAATACATCGTAGTTTGTTTCTTTGTTTCTGTATGTCCGCACGTATCAATATGAAAGTATCAGGTTGCTCTCTCGCTAAAACTTTTGCTGCCCTACACACCAAACTGGAATGTACGCGCTAGGTTGTTTGGCAGCCATACGACACTTAAAACGTGCAAACTGTCGGGATTAACTTTGGCTGAGCCACTGGAGATGCCAAATACTTTGCAGCAGTGTTGACAGGTTGGACGAGGCGATGTAGCCCGAAGCTAGAGAAATTGTAGCCCAAATGTAACCAAGCGCAAAAGAGACCCAAAATTTTGTAGCTAAATATAGCCATTTTTATTTGCAGTTTCATTTGTATATACAGTTTCGCATTCGACTACGCCAATCTCCTTTTGTGCAACCCGTCGTAACAAAACGTCCGTGACGCTGTGACGGTCAACCCTTGACATCGACAGCGACATCATGCTTGCACACAGAACACTTTTTGGTTGACCAGGAAACGCAAGTTCCGGCGAAGCGCTGCAGAGGGCGAACCTATCGAAATGAATCTTGAATGTCAGCACGAACAAACAACTTGGAGCACGCTTCGCCTTTTAGAGTGGAATGTGAAGTATTCAAAGATTCCTGACTGCTTCTCACGGTTCCCAGCAACTGTAGCTTATGTAACCGTAATGTTTACGTGCAAACGCTGGATCCTAACGATACTCTCTGAAAAAAGTTTACACCCTCTGGTTCCTGTCTTGCCAAACAACAATAATCGACATCTGTCTTGTCCGCATTTCCTTTCTTTAACGCTGCGAGCCCGGTAGTTCCAAGTCATGAATGGCATGCGCTATCAGCATGACACAGCATTCTGGACTGGAAAGTAGTGAGCGCAGTGTTTTCAAGAAAGGAAACGCAAGTAAGACAAACGACGATTATTGTTGTGTGGCAAATATAGACCTCAAAGGGTGTACAATGTACATACATTTGTTTAAGAGTCTTGAAAATCCGACGCTCGCTGCTTTCCGGCCGAGAATACTTTGTCAAGCTGATAACGCGCAAGCCGTTCGTGACTAGGAAGTACCAGACTCGCAGCGTTAAAGAAAGAAAATGCGGACAAGACAGATGACAATTATTGTTTGGGGACGAAATACAAGTCAAAGGGTGTAAACTTTTTGTATTGCATTGTTTGGGGACAAGCCCCAAAGGGTGTAAACTTGTTTTAGAGTGTATGCACGAAGGCGAGCTTTCTGTTTCTTTCTTCTTTTTGTCTTACCCCGCACGGCGGGCGCCGCCGCTGCCGCAGATGCGAGCACCATCCGGATTACGTTGCAAGGAATCGAGCGCACCGTTCCCACTAGTGTCCAATTCGGCAAACCGCACCGCTGCACACCAGGGCGCCCCAATGCAACCATCGTCAACCCAGGGCAGCCCGGTGGGCGCCGGTGCGATTTGACGAATTTTCCATCAGACAGGCTTCAAACGGCACCGTTTGTGTTTGAGTTTCCGCGCAACAGAACTGTCTTTTCTCATATATTAAAATTACAATCTGACGCTGTCATGTCTGTAGGTTGTGCTGAAGTCGAACTGTACGAATGTTATGATGCATTTTACTTTGAGAAATTCAATTAGTTCAGCAACGCCTATGCGCCAGGCGGAAGGCCTGCGTGGTTCGGGATCATTGTTCTCATACGCGCAGCGGCACCGACTCTGGGCGCCGTCGCCGGATTTTCTGCAACACGGGGCCTTTAACGTTGTCGCATTAAAATTCATGTCGCAGATAAAGGAAAATGGCAGTAAAGCTTACTGTGCGAGACATCGAGCCAACCGAAAGCGGTTCCTGGCGCTATACTTCAACCAGAAATTATGGCCATGAAGACACTGGAGCGTGTCGTCTATGTTTGCTTCCCTTCTTTCATGCCGGCGCCATGATTACCTGATCCTATTATGTTTCTCTCCCTCTCTGAGCATGGCCATCTTTGTACAGTGTACTATGAAGCACCCCCTACTCCCAGGCTCATTCCGAAGCCCAGTGATCGGGTGGCTGATGACTGAAACTGATAAGAAGGAGATGAGACGATGTGGCTGGCGCAGATGTTGGCATGGTAAAGCGTGTTGTAACTTTAAGTCGATCAAAGATAAAAGCCATTGGCTCAGTCAACGGTGCACTGAGGGGAGTGGGGGCAGTTCGCGCACGCACACACAGCCGCGCTGCCGGCTCAGCCACCTAAAACATGGCCTTCGAGATTTGTTTCTTCTAGATGAAAGCCACCTCTGAAGCGTATAGTGACTCTACTGACACGTGGGTTAAAGCGCCGAGTGTAGCCCAAACCTAAGCCGCAGATTTTCAGTAGCCCAAATATAGCCATAGCCAACTCGCCCAAGTCGACGCTAAATATTTTTTTTCTGTAGCCCAATTGGCTATATATAGCCAAACCTGGCAACACTGCTTCGCAGCTGGCATCACGTGATGTCCCTTTCTACGAAACGGAGATATCCAGCAGATGGCGCCACGGTATGTATGTGAGTGCGTGTGTGTGCGCGCGCGAGTTCTAAAATATATCGCTCCCTGGCGCGGTGCGTCCTTATCGTTAGCGTCAGTGACTAGTGAGTTCACAAGTGCACAATGTTACACTGAGAATTCGGGTGTTGTGCATTCCTACAAACTTGCAGCACTCAGTACTTTCTACAATTTCTTATCCAATTCCGTACCTGCCCCTTGCGCCATTAAACAACACACATTCATTCATACAATTCCGAAAGCTACATTCGTTGCGGAAAGCTGGTAGGACTAAGCGTGTACAAAGCAATGCTTCAGGGCAAAGAAGGTGCACCAACCGACAACTTACCTCATTATAAAAAGGACTGTTGCCTTTGAAAAGCTTACGTCTACTGCCGAGTGGACAAAGGAACGTTCAAATTTCACTGTGCCATTTCTGTCGTAGAGTGCTTTCAGCAAAAGTGCGAGGAAATGAGACGGTCGCAGTGCGAAGCACAAAAATGAATACCCAGGTATTGCTGAGCTCACCGAAACTAAAGAAAAGAATGGAAAGTGAGTAGCTCAAGAGTTGTTTCACGTTTAGGGAGCGAAAGTGGTTTCCTTATTGTGCTGCCTTATGTGTTACGTCTTCGCTGCTTTCCGACGGGACAATGGGAAAGGATGTGCAATGTGCGTGTACGCCAGAGGACCATGCACCTTTTAATGTGCAGTTTTCTTGAGGATATATATCTGTTGTGCGTGAGAGCTGTTGTGCAAGTAGAAATATCTGACGTGTTGGTTGCGAATGGTGTTACCGCGATAGGCGAATAGTGCGTGTTGAATACGGTGCCAACAAGATGCCACACGGAGACTGCAGTGCACAGTAGCAGGAAAGAGACGCTATCTCAAACTGACACCTCTGCCGTTCACAGAATAATTTCTGTACAAGAAAACTGCTACATTGATGCTCAGTTATAAACATTAATGCATCACCCACTAATGTGCTATTATGAGATAAAATTCAAAGGTATGAAAGACAATTTTATATTAAATATTCTTCTCAAAGGTTATAAACCCTGCAAAAGTTTTAATTGTGAGAGAGACAACTTGTCTGAGCATTATGTGGCTAACGGCCATGGCCAGTTGTTCGGCTCAAGCTGTGGGCTGGAACATGTAAATGAGGAATGCTGGGACATAAACAAACGTTTGTTCCCGTGTGTCATCGTCGATATGCGTCGGCGTCCGCTGAAAACTATCGCTCGAGTAATAACGCAAGCTACATTGTTAAACAAAGGTTAACGAAAAGCCACCCCTAGGTTTTATTTCACAGTCGCTGACAAATGGCTAGACGTGGGAGTTCAAAGGAAGGTCGGCGGAAGACAAAAGAGGCGAGCACAAAGCTCGCCTGCTGTCATGACCGCAGCGCGCTGCATGCGGGATACAATGGGGCCACAATGGAAGCGTCACCGCGACTATTAATAATCATCTTTATCGCAGAAGGCCATGCACGCGCTTGCTAAACGACGGTGGAACTCTTTCTGCACAAAGAAAGGCTCTTGGCCGCTTAGCGAGTCAAGCGTTGAAATATTATTTGATGAATAGGTGCCGTACGTCTCCTTCGTTCACAGTCCAAAGAACACTAAGATTGCGACTGATGTAATGTGGCAAGAACTGTTCCATTCTAAACGCAACTAATTGTAAACAACGAAGCTTCACGGATTACGCAACGAAATGCAAATAAACTAAACTGAACAATGTACAGTAACGTACTGTGACATACTGTACCGTACCCTACCGCACTGCACTGCATTGCACTGGACTGAATTGAACTGGGCTGGGCTGGGCGGCCGGCCCACCGATTGATTGATTGATTGATTGATTGATTGATTGATTGATTGATTGATTGATTGATTGATCGATCGATCGATCGATCGATCGATTGATAGTGCTGAAGAAACACGTGGAGAGTGTTGTAGCGTGTTCTTCCTGCTGCTGCACTTCAGCTGTCTGTGGGCTAACACGCTGAGGGATGAAAAACGGTCGAAGAAAATGCACAAGGGACAAAAAAAAAAGAAATGTCTAGTGGGTCAAGTAATACCACTTAGCGCAAGGTTCGAAAACAAGCAACTCTTGACTCGTTCAGTAAATGTTCTATCTTTTCAGACGACGTGTCACATGAGCAGTTGAGTTTAGGGTAGACATAACTTTTGGCAGTTCGAAATTTTTGCTGGGACAGCTGTCACTTTTGTTATTTGAGCGAATTGATGGCTGACTGCCTTAACGCGATTGTACTTGTTTCTTCACCGACACTCAGCAACTTGCTTTTCTGATTTTGAGCAAGCCTGCGTATTGGATACAATAAAATTTATACTACAGTGGTCGTTATCTAACAGCTAAAAGGAGTAAATGGGGCTGACAGATGGAATGGCACACTGTGGTATAAATGTTATGAACAAGGATGTGGTGCCTCAAAAAGGCTGACCAACGTTTCGATAGGAGGATCTATCTTCGTCAAAGGCGGCCTCGACATCCTCGGCATATTAGTTTTAACGGGTTAGTAGAGTGACATCACGTGCGGTTGTTGTCGGTGGTGGCTGGTTTGTAAAGGGAGAGACTGCAAAGAAAATTAGCGCTGTCGCCTGACGTCTGTAAGCTTGATTCCTAAGACGAGGGGACCTAGAGCGGGAGAGTGGGAAGGTGGGGAGAAAAACAAAGAGAAGAAAAAGAGACAAAGAGAGGGAAGAAGGAACAAGAAAACAAAAAGAAGAGCATGGGAGGGTGTTGGCGGAGCGAGAGGTGTTAGGGAGCATTCAGGGCTGTCGTTGGAGGCATGCTTTTGTGGCTTTAGAAGAGTCGCTCAGGCGGTCAGTGCGCGAGTAAGAAAAAAGACCCAAAAAGACATCAGTTGAAAGAATGACTTGAGTAGCGTAGCAGCAATGCGTCGGGTAATTTTGAAGGAGTTAAGATGGGCGAGGAGCCGCGCGAGGTGCAATGCACGGGGTGTCTGATCTTTCAACGAACGTTGGCTCAAGTAGCTCAACGTAGCCGTCGTCACGGCGGTGTACAGAAGTGGCGACGCCCTGTGTGACTGAGGTACCGAAAAAGGTATCCAGGTGTCTGGGCCTTTAGAATGTGTTGGTGAAAGTGTTCAAAAAATAAATTAAGAAAAAAAAATAAGCAAAGAATGCGGGTGGGTACCAAAACCGGAACAACAAATAGGAGGGCGACATGACTAAACGCGGGCGGGGGCAGGTGCATACGGGAAAAAGGGTCGTACAATTGATAGATGCGTAAAAACATGAAAGAGTATATTAAATTGAGCAGGAGGCAGGGAAAAATTGGAAATGGAGGAATAGGTGAGGTTAAGGGGAATTGTGGTTAGCTGGTGGCACAATGCGTTTTGTGCCTTGGTTGATGATAGGAGAATTTCAGATTTAAGTTACAGCTTTTATAAATTCTAAAATGCCACGTGCCAAATTAATTCCCGTCGGGTGTAGGTATTTAAACTTGTGCATGAAGTATGATTCCGTATACTTCCTCTCGCGAGATGAACGGAAATTTGTTTGTAGCATATAGAGCGTTGCTTTGTCGAATATGTGACCATGTTCATTGAAGTGGCTGGGTACTGCTTTAGGTAAACTGTATTCTGTATCTGCGCGGTGACCGTTGAGTCTTGCATGAATTTATTGTCCGGTCTCACCCATGTATTGTTTGCTACAAGCGGCACATTCTAGGCAGTAGACTACGTTGCTTGATGTGCAGGTGAAACTCGAAGTTACATTGTGGGAGTAATTCGATGCTATACTTTTTACTGTAGTAGTAGTAGATTGCATATGTTTGCATGTAGAGCACCTCGGGCGGCCACAGGGACGGGTTCCTAACTTCGTCTTTGTCCTTAGTTTGCAATGTACAAGAATATCCCTAAAATTAGTGTTGCGTCTGTAGGCTACTCTGTACGGGTCGGGAAAAATCTTATTAATTTTATGGTTGCTGGTGAGAATTGGGTAGTAATTACTGAGGATGTTGTTCACGTTTGGGAGTGCGTTTGAGAATTGAGTAGTAAGAAGCATTGTAGGGGGGGGGGGTTCTTGTGATTGCAATCACAAGAACCCTTGGGCCTCGGCTCTTGGGCCTCGGCTCGATCAAGTTTGGTTGCATCAATATAGGCTTTTTGAAGGGCACTGTTCATGTTTGATAGGGCTTCTTTAAGGTGATCGAGTCTATCAATGTAGTATTCATTGACAACGGAAATGCGACGTAGTCGTGTGGCTTGGCTTTTAAAGAGACCTTGTTTGCAACGTCTGGAATGGTGGCTCATATATTTGAGATATTGTTGTTTGTCGAAAGGCTTCCTATACAGCGTTGTCTTTAGTGCCCCACAGTCAATTTATATTGTTGTATCCAGAAAGCTTATGCGCTCCGTTGAAGATTCTGATGCGAGTTTTATTGTTGCGTGAAAAGCATTTACAAATGCCACATATTTATCTAGACTGTCTTGACCATGTCCCCATATTAAGAATATGTCGTCTATGTATTGTAGGTATGTGTGCGGGTTGTCAGTGCAGTGCGGTAAGCAATCTCTTTCTAGAATCCCCATAACTAAGTCCGCGTAGGTTGCTGCAAAAGCGTACCCATGGTTGTAGCATGCATTTGGAGGTAGTAACTCTCATTTAAATTCGATGTTTTTATGTGTTAGAACTGGGGAGAGTTACTACCTACAAATACAAATACTCTTGTCCCCTCGTCTTAGGAAGCACGCTTACAGATGTCAGGCGACAGCGCTCATTTTCATTGCAGTCTCTCCCTTCACAAACAGCCACCACCGACAACAACCACACGTGATGTTACTCTACTAACCCGTTAAAACTAACATGCCGAGGATGATGAGGCCGCCTTTGACAAAGATAAGTCCTCCTATCGAAACGATGGCCAGTCTTTCTGAGGCACCTTAGCGCTGTTTATATCCTTTGTACCACAGCTAAAAGGAGTAAAGGCAAATAGGAGAGACTACAATGAATAGATTAATTACTCCATTTAGCAGCACCATATGTACCACTCAGCCCAATTTACTGCTATTTTGCAGTTATCGAGCATTGTGGAGATGGCGAGCAATTGCGGATTCTTTGATGTGTGAAACTGGCATGTCGACGTTCCATAGGTTTGAAGACAAGTTATTTAGGAAACTGATCAGTAGCATGTCCAGAAGAATGGAAAAGACCATATGATTGAGGCAGAGACTTCAGCAATACAATGTACAGCTCTTTGACTACTAGGTTATCAGCAGCTATACACATCGGTTTTGCCTGTGGCTTCATTCCCTCGACCAAGGTAATTTCTTAAACTGCGGTGCTTTCTTTCTGGAATGCAAAGCAGGAGAATATGAAAACAGACTAGGCGCATAGGCACTCTGTCCTACATCCTAAATACATGTAATCATTTATACAACAATGTATTTTATTTTATAAGTTCTACGACAAATACAAGTTGAAACTGAAATCCCTGCTCGTGGAAGGACTGCATCAAGAGTTGGTTCTTGTTTTAATTTTGTCTGCTCATACGCCACTATTCTTACTCACAATGGTAACCTCACAGAACAAGCTTGGCGACCGCAGTACAAGATCATCTTCAACGAGGCTTGAAAGAAATCTCGTTATTGAAAGCTGCAGGCGCACGGGGATGAAACGCGATATTGGGGCGCATAGAAGTTTAGTGCACGGAAACGCAGCGGTCGTCTTGAAGCTAATAAAAGTTCTGTGGGAAGTAGTGAGATGACAAAAGAAAAGCTTGATGTTCAAGGAACAGTATTTCTTCAGGTAAATCCTTACGGCACACGACTGGATGTTTCCCAGTGAAATATAACAATACCACGCAGTACACATTCTTCGGCTAGAGTAGTCTCTCGCCGTACCACGATTCGGCGAGTGCAGCCAAAAGCCCCGAATCACGCCATATATATTGCTTTGCGCACTTCCAAAAGGAGAGGATGCAAGTATCAGAAACGAGCATTGGTTAGAAAAAAAAACAGCTCTTGGTTGATTTCCCCAGTGAATTGCCTGGGCAAGATATCGGGCGTCGCGTGCCAAGAGACAGTGTGCAAGGTACGGCTCCTTTTTTTCTTTATGTGTGGCAAGAGATCGTCGCGGCTTTGTAATAACAGCTGGATTTATTTCACTATATGTTCAGTTTACTGACAGACGAAAGCTCAATATACGTTACATAACTGACCGATGGATTGATATATGTAGTCTTTACACCGTGACTGCGTTTAGTAAACAAGCCAAGCTCTACAATTCCTTCCTCTTATGATTATACCGCACGATTAAAGGGTGTATTGCTGTGCGCAATAAGCGCAAACATTATCTGCTGATTAAGTAACAAATATGTCGGCGCAGCATTCCATAATATTGAACAACATATGTTCTTCACAAGGCATTATGCTTTAAGACAACAAACATGGAGCGTAAGATTACGATAGGATGGGTGAAGCGGTATAAATTAAAACCGTCCCCATCGTGCACAAAAAATTATAAAAATACAGCTGTCTTTGACCGACCTCTAACTGCTATATTTTTATCGCGATAGCAGTTATATGAATATCCAGACGCACGTCTGCCGTTGGCGTCGCCGTGAGGTTCCGTATAAAGTCCAAGGGTAATAAAATCATCGATGCGCGCCGTATTCTGTATGTGCGATTGAAAGCGTGCGAGGCTGAACCGGCAATCGGGGCTCAATCTCGCGCACGCAACGGACGAAAGAGGGGAGGAAGCGCATGGCCTTCAGGCGGGCGTAAGGCTTCGGGGTAGAGTAATCCGGGCGGCCAGGCCGGGCCGCTGTATCCTGAAGGTCACCTGCGATGGGTGCAGAGTCCGCGTTGCGCTCTGTTTTCGCTATTTAGTTCGTGTTGATACGAGCGCTGGCACGAAGGTCAATTCGCTCGCTACTACCACCGCGTTTTCTCACTGCAGCGTTTTGACGACGAGTTTCTGCGGTGATCGAGTGAGATGTGTTCCTGTTTTCTCGTGCGCGCGTGACACCATGCTTGTTAATTTATTCGGTATGCCTATGTTTACAAGATTATAGCACAGATAAAACTGCTATCCTTACTTCGTATAGCTAACTGCCCACTAATTTGCTATCGCAATCAATGCTTCGCCTTTCGGGCGAGACTGCCACTTTGTTTCACTTTAATGCGCAACAAAGATAAGAATCTGAACTAAAGTGTTGAGTACCATTACAAGCATATGAAGTCGTGCTTCGTCGCTTTGCGAGAGGTTTTGTAAAAGAGAGCACGACATCCGGCTAAAGCCCGCTATAATACAGCAAAGAAAGAGAGAAAAAGATAAGGAAAGGAGAGATACTTAATCAAGGACAGAATCTTTCTTCAATCACCTGTTTATTTTTACGTGTTATTGATTAAGGACAAGTGTTGTATTCCCTTAATAAATTTTCTGTGTGCTGAGGCACTCTAGTGACCCGTTATTACCTGCCCACATGCGATTTATACGCTTCCTCGGGCGCTTCCATGCAAGTGCATACGCTTTAGTACAGCGCTTCCATACGCTTCCACGCGGGTCGGCCCGCTATTGCACTATCTTGGGGATGGTCCAGCTTATGGGGAGTGATTAACGTCCGCTTCACCTTCGTCGTAGGTCGGCCTGGCATTGCACTAACTTCGGGATCGGTCCACGTATAGGGAATGCTTAACGTCGGTCCCCGTATGGGGAATGCTTAGCGTCGGCTTCACGTATGGGGAATGCTTACCGTCTGCTTCACTTCCACCGCGGGTCAGCCCGCAATTGCATCATCTTCGGGATCGGTCCACGTATGGGGAGTGAATAAAGATTAGCTGATGAGTATTCCAGAAAAAAATGAGTGAAGAGCTGTACGTAATGGTTTTCAACCCTCCAAATTCGAATATCACGTCGAAATTGAGCGAAAGAAAGCGCAAACAGATTTTATTTCCTTTTCGCGCTGCGTTTAGAAAGCCTGCTAGCAGGAAGTCGTACTCTCACTCATTCCCGCATTATTGATAAACTCTGATAGTAATCGTCCTCACGGAAGTGGTTAGAGCACAGCACTGTTGTTCTTGAGCACTTGAAACTCTTTCGATTCACAGCATCCTCCCACTTAGCTGGAAGCTTCTTGCCTTGAGGGAAGTAGTGGAACATCGGAACATTGTTGCGGCCGCTGGTGTTCGTGCAACCGTAGGCTGCACAGAACGCCGGCATGGTCGGCCCACCTCTTCAATTGATGCTGCGCACGTCAACTACCACTTCACATACACACAAACAAAGGAATGCAGGATCAAGCGAAGCCGATTATGACAGCACGCTAGCAGAAACAAGCACAATCAGGCATGGTCGCGGAGACTGCGAAGAAACGGAACGCCAGTGCTGACGTCCCTACGCCGCGGTTTCCGGTCTCCGCTAGCATCGTCAGCGTCAGCAGCAGCGCGCGGCGCTCGACGGGGGCGGAGTTATAGCGCAATTTTAACCGACGATTACGTCGCTCCTAAGTGAAAGATACACTCCCCCCCCCCCCCCCAAATTTTACCTGCATGGTTTATAAGGTTCCCGCATTCGTACATGAGCGTCTTATTGAATTCGACACAGTCTTCAGCTTCCCTTTAACACCTGCTTCACCTTCGCCATAGGTCGGCCCGGTATTGGACTATCTTCGGTATCGACCCACCTATGGGCAGTGCTTAACGCCTGCTTCACCTCCGCCGCTGATCGGCCCGGCACCGGACTATCTTCGGGATTGGTCTATCTATGGGGAGTGCTTAATTTGGATGAACATTTTTCCAAAAACAATTGTTCTTACCCGTGTGCCTGGGACCCCTTTGGGCCCCACGTATTGCAAGAAGAGTTCAAGGGCGCGTTACAGGTTCCCGAGCCCACAGGCGTATATGCCAATGAGCTTGGACCCTTTCTGCACTATCACCAGGACCGGCTCACATGATAATTGTTTCTGTTGCCAGACGCCGAAAAAGCTACCGAAGGTTAGTCATATACAGCTTTCCCGTTAGAGAATATAGCGGTGATTAAGTGAAATGCCTTAGCAATACGTCCCACCTATTTGAGGTCCTACAAGACCCCATACACCAAGTATTGTTGAGGAGCTAGGCATACGCCCGAGTGACTCTCTATGCGGGTGACTCTCTATGGGCGCAGCAAGCAATTTTAGTCTTTATGCCTTTAGCTTTGGCTTAGGCTCTTCCTGCTCTTGAGTGGCAGTTTTTTTGTTTTATTTCGATAAGACCTGTTGCGCGCCTAATGCTACGTATACATGCATATAGTTTACGTAGCTCAGGCAGGAATGGCGAATAGCGGAGATTGCTTGAATGTCTAATTAAACAATGAAAGAACACACTTTTTACCTCTAGTAACCTAACCAAACTTTTCAAATTCGAAGTTCTTTTTTTTTGAGCAGCATTAACCATACGATGTATCTGAGCCACATTTCCGTGCTTGTCGAATTTTAACACGCATTTCTTTGCTACAACTGAAATGTGAGGGCATTCTCATTGCTTCATTTGTGAATTAACTTGCTCATTCCTTATTTTCGATTTTGTACAGCCCATCTCTGACCAAGCCTTACCGTTCCTTTTTTCCTGGTCATATATATATATATATATATATATATATATATATATATATATATATATATATATATATATATATATATATATATATATACGGGGATTTGTCTATTGTTTGGTAGAGTTGTCTGTTCCATGAAGCTCTTCTTGTGTCGCGGTCCGTGGTCATTGTTGCAGTATTGTGCTTTCGTTTGTGAAAGCGAGCAGAAGATCCCGAAAGAACACCAGAAACAAGCAAGATGGCTATAGCTAACGGTATCTGGCGACGGCAGAAGAGGTGCTATGGCATCAGTTGGTGACCCATTGTTTGTTTGAGGCCTTACTCCATTCTGCCAAGACCCACTAGGCCCATGTCATCCGCAATGCAGCAGCGTTGGGTCTTTCAGTCATTCGAACTGCGAAAGTTTCGAGGAGCTTTCACCGCAAGCCAACCGATGAGAACCTGCTCGTCCACGGCATGTGCACTCGCCAGCGCACGAAGCCTTAAACAGACGAATTTGCAAAACGCGGAGTGCGCAGAAGCGCTCGGAAACAAAGTGAGGAGGTGAACGGCCCTGTGCTCGGTTCGTCCGCAATTGAATGCGGGAGCGCAGTCAGCGCACCTTTATCCCTGATCTAAATTCACCGGACCGCCAGTTTACTCTATGCTTGTGCCGGCGTAGCGAAGAGCGAAGGCCAAAGGGGACGGACATTGTCCCACAGAACAAAACTCGAGAATGCGTGGTGAAATTGGACTACGCTGTCGCTTCATTTGAAAGTCAAATCAGTTTGGCCTCCCTGTCGTCCTGTTGCCTTCGCGACTTCACGATCAGTCCAGGTGAGCAGACGGTCTGAGGACCGTCCGCCTCTATACTCACTGAAATTCGCACACCAGACCTACATTTCTGCGCTATTTCGTGCAGTTTGTTTCGTATAGTTGAAGACATCCTACATTATGTTCTATCATATTGCAACTTCTCCAGCCGATTCCTATCGTTATGTCTCATGTCAGGGAATGTGACGGAGTAAAAAGTGACCATTGCGTGCATATAGGCCCAGTGTGACAAACTAACAAGGTACGGCGATGATAGGAAGTACTTCTGTGGCGGTAGCAAAGCTAGGCAATTGACCTTTATTTATTCGTTGTAACGAAGTGGCATAAAGTGTGTCTGCTGATGGGCAAGACTTGCAAAATGGATGGACGATTTTACATATCAAAGTTAAGGTCACGCTGCAGAGGCTAAACAGGCTTCGTGCGGCCTATCATAGCTAAACCTGTGCTAATGTCATTGTCTATGTAATGAAAGGCTTAACGAGCATGCGGATGCCTGAACTCTGGTCACTGCTCTGTGCTCTTTCGCAATGCATCGAAGAAACAACAAACATGAAACTGAGCCATGCGGAACTTCGGTTTTCCTAGCATATAATAATCAGCTAACCAGGGAGCATAACTGCGAGTCGGCCTAGTTGGAACATATTCATCTTAAATTGACTAGATCGCGACTAGATCGCGCAGATCTGTGGGTATTTAAGCAGGTGATTCTTCAAAACTAAAACCAGTTGTTAGCGCTCGTCCTTGTGTTTCTTCTATTCTTTGTCCCTGTTTGTTTGCGCATGAAAGGTTTTGAGATAGCCAGGGAGGTTATACGTGTACGTTAGCGAACGCTCTGTGTCGCTTGCTCAACGAGATATTTACCCCTAGAGGAAGCTTGTACATATGGCGAACGGGCAGCCTCTTCGCTCCTGATCTGTTTTGTTTTGAGTATTGAGGGCACGCACTCAGCTCCACCTCGCGAGGCGGCGACAGCATTGCCGGGGCAGCAGCGCCATGTTTACGGGCGCGTCAGTCGCACCGGAGGAGTGCCAGTGGTCTTTCTCGAGCGAACATCTGATCCTTATTTTCGGGGCCGCCGTTCTCTTTCTGAGTTTAACAAGTCGCTGTTATATAAGCACGGACATTTCAGTGTTTCGTGCGCAGTGCTGTTAGTATTTATTTATTGAACAAATCTCCGTACAATGCGCATCCCGATAGAGTATGCACCGTGACTGTGCGTCAACTGTGCTTCACTGTCATGGTGAACTGTGCTGCATTTGGCTGCAGCAATCACACAAGAAACAAGCCCGGGGAGAGGAATGTTGACCAGATTGGGTGCTTCTCGGTACCTGGTTATTGATCTTCTTCACTACAGCCTCTATGTGAAAGAGCACAGCAGCTATGTGCGAGCATGCCTCTGCAAGGCCTGCCATAAAGGTGCAGTGTGCAGCCAGCATCTCGCCGTTTCCTTTTACGAGAACTGATGGTGTGAGTTGCTTTTCAATGAATGATTGTGAATGACGAACCTGGAAGGGCAAAAAAAAAGGTATTTTGGCAAGACCAGCAAAAGTGACGCAAAATAAAAAATAGGAAGGCTGTGGAATCACAGTGGTTCTCGTGGTTTATTTCCGGTGAAACAACGCTAACGCTACCTTTAACGACTCAAGGGGACAAGACAGCAAATTCTACAATGAAGGTAATCATCTCACGCGAGAACATTGACGCACGGCTGCTGCACCCAGCCTCTCGGCAGATAATTGTGACCTTCCGTCATCTTGCAGGCTTTCAATAGCTCGCAGGTCACGAAGCTCGTTGCATTCACAAAGTAATTCCTGATGCCTGCGAGATTCACACGAGGCAGTGGTTTGACATCGCGCCGAAGCTCATCTTTGAGTTCAAGCGGGCAGACACAGTCGCACTAGTGCACTTTGTTTGCAAATATAGTGCGATTTTCTGGTTCATCAACCAACGCACGTACGCGCTTAAGCGCACTGTTGACGTACGACGTACTATTCGATAGCCAAGCCAGAAAGACACTTTGAAAGAGACATTGGCCGATCCAGGAGGCAGCGTAAAAAGTGTGGATGAGCCCATCCTGATATCTGTTTGAGTATGCGTTCTCGCGGATAGCTTAAGGAAATACCATTGGCGGGGCAACTGGCGCAGGGAGAGAGAGACGGAGCAGGATGGAAGGTGTAGAGGGTAAAGCATCAGGCTTATCCTCTAGGGGATCATGGTGTCATCCCGCCATCGGACACGTAGGCCTAATTTTTGAAAGATCTGATCGATGATTTCTCTCATACCAGCACTCTGCGGTAGGTAAGCTTATAGTCGGCAGGCAGGCTGCAGTCGTGCCTCGTTTCCTGCCTCTTAAAACTAAAAAAAAAATTGCCTGTCCACCCACTTTTTAGAGATGACTTCCCACTTTAACGCACTTAAAGATCTATCTTATGGTGTGTGGGTAATCGTTGATGATGTGTTTTATATAATAATTGATAGCCCGGCTTTTTTGCCCAAGCTTTATCCCGACACTTATGCCACTAGTTCTTGCAAGCACTGCAATGATTTCGCTAGCCTAGACCATATGCTCTGGCGTTGCCTCTCGTTACGAGGCGCAGAACAAATCAATGACGACAAGTGGCTCTCCGCTATCAAAGGCCCCGATGCCGGTGCGCAACTATGGGCTGTCCAGAGGGCCCACGATGCGGCGGTCGGGCATGGCCTGACTGTCCCAACGTGGAAGCGGCCCGCAGCGCGCTGAGTCGCGTACCTCAGCACCTTCATTAAAGTTTTGCATTCATCCATCCATCCATATGCAAGACGGCACTTATGCTGCGACACCTACCCGACGACCGAAGATGGCATGAAAGATGTTTCTTCAAGAGCGGCACATACAAATCGGCCAGTACCCTGTGGCCCAAGTTGGCGTCAAAGCCTGGTTAATTGAATTGCGGCACGTACACATTGGCACATGCCTAGTACCTCAAGTTTGCATGAAAGGGTGTCATTGAAGAGCCTCTCACACCACGAGATGCAATCCAATGACCCACGCTACCTGAAAAAGTGTCATTGCAGAGCGGCTAATACTGTGACGAGATTTCTTGGATGCCAAAGCGGGACGAAAGGGAAGGAGACGGGAGATTGGCCAGCGGAAATAGAAACTGGATATTGAGTTTATTCCAACTTTCGTTCGTCTGAACGGAAGTCCTTTCCAAGCTGTTCAGTAAATTTTCATTGCATTTTAGTATTATTCCACATGCTTCTAACACGACATGTGTAACATTCAAGGCGGCGTGAAGCACATTTTTTATACGGCTCGTTAGCCAGCGCATCGAGAAGTTTATTGTAGCTCTATCGAGAAAACGTACAAGCTGTAAGGGGTAGTACGTTCTAAGGGTACAGTCGTGCAATCTGATAACGGTTCAGAGAGCGAACTGTTCACTTGCTTTTGCGTAATTGATCAGAATCGCGCTTTCGTGAGACAAAGCGTCATTCTCACCGGTCACTCAAAGCCAAAGGGACGGTTTGCTTTCCGAACCTTTATAAAATCGCAGGTGCTGTTGCCCACTTCCGTAAGTATTGTGGTTTGCCTACTGCTTCCAGATTCTTTTTGAATGTTGCGCCACCACACATGAGAAAGCGAGCAGCAGATTCGGCACCACATGGTAGGAATGCAAGGACAACTGATTGCGAGGTCCGGAGAGCCCAAAACGGATCAAAATGCTGTCCCACACGTAAGCAATAGAACAAGGAGCCATGGCGGTAAAGGTGTCATGTGTCCCACCTAATTCGGGACATCTGGTCCCTTTACAGTCATATCCAGTGGCATATACCGGCAGACACAAGTTCACGTCATCGAGCTTAATTGAAGGGGCAAGTCGGGCCAATGGTTGGTTTTGAACTCAGTTCGCCCAGCACAGCAGCCTAGTGCTCTACCCATTTGACCATGGACGACCTAATGAACAAAGTCGCGGGAACGGGGTTACGCGCGTGCACATAGAGGCATACTGCAAACTGGAGTAAGTTCCTAAATAATGCCAGCAGCTTCAAAAGAAAGAAGTACGTGTCCGGAGAGGGGTTTGGATTAACTTTTCCTAGCACAAGAGCCCGGCGCCTCACGTATGAGCTGTCCGATATTGTACCCAGCCTCGCGAAAGAGCGTGTTGTGGTGTCAACAAAAATCACCTACGAGGTTCATAATGGCTTCACCGCAGAACGGATTTGCGTAGCGGCAAAACTTCCAGAAAGTATTGCTGTGAAGGGAAGTGAGAATTTGTGAATGTAATAAATGTGAGGAACGTGTCATGTTTTGGAATAATTTGTCGACGCCTCCAGAACGCCCAAGGGCGAACGAGTACACCAAAGCTGCAAAATGGAATGCCCTGGTCCCAGCTTTGATACCCCGGCTGCTTCTTTGGCGCCTTGGAGATCCTCTGCCTTCCGCTTTGTATTGCTGCAGCAACTATATGCAAACTCCAGGCGCATTTTCGGCGTCGACGTCGGCGTCGCCATGATGTTCTGTAAAATGTCAAAGGGCGATAACATAGTCGACGCGCGCGGTACGCTGTATGTGCGAGCGAAGGCGCGCGAGGATAGCTGACGATCGCGGCTTAATCTAGCGCACTAAAGGCCGTATGGATATTGGAGGGAGGGAGACATTTTCTGGCAGCAACTGCGTATTTCGTGACCACGCGCAAGGGTAACCGACGATCGCGCCTTAATCTTGCGCTCTCAATGGAGGAAAACGGGAAGGAAGCGCGCCGTCTTCCTTCGCGCATGTGGAACCGAGGGGGAGGGGAGCGTTGTACTTCGGCAGTGCTTGCGCTAAACAGGGCAATTTAGTCTCTAGCTAAGACTCTGAATTTTACGGTCATTGACATCAACCAAAAAGTGCACCGAGCAGGCCGCAAAGGGGGATACATTTTAGCGAAAGTGCAGAAGCACCGCTTGGGACGTCGATTGGTGGCGCTGCCTGCAGCTTGCTTATGCGGGCCCTAGGTAATGGGGAAGTAAGATTAAGTATTGAATACAGCGACACAAAAGTAAAGGGCAGAATTAGACCACAAGGAGTTGGGAAAAGACCCACAAAGCATAAGAATACAGAAGGTATACAATGTATTCTTGAAATACCTCTCAGAAATTGGTCTAAGCGAAAAGCTTTAAAGATTCACCATTTCAAATAGAAAAGCCTAAATTCAACCGCCATCTCACCTGTAAATGTTAGAAAGAGCGTAAGTTTGGGCATGTTGGTATTCCATAACTTTTACGTTTTTACGAGAGACAGAAGTACGACGCGGACACAGTGCTGTGTCCGCGTCGTACTTCTGTCTCTCGTCCCTTTTCGCGCGCTAAAAACGTAAAACTTATGTAAATACTAGTATCAGGTCAGCTTGCACATGTCACATTTTTTTTAACTCTTCTCTGGAATCTTTTAATCCCATTCCCTATCCCTATATGGAGTAGCATGCCGGCGGCTGTATAGGCACGGACAAAAATCTGTTTTTCTTATAAAGAGCTTCGCTCTTTACATAAACATTCAGAGTGGTCGCAAGCAGGAAAAATAGCTGGAAATTCAAACGCAGCGAAATGAAGCAATTCGCGTGTGCGCCTTGACCGAAACACATTTACGAGATTCGGAGCAGCCTCTTGTTATTGAAAATTTTGTATGCGAGGGGTGCAATATAATGACTGGGTCAAGGAAAAGCGGGCTAATTAGGCGAGGTCGCAAGTAGCAAAGGGTAAAAGAGACATGTAAGGAGCATTCATGAATTAGCGGCGCATGGCAAGGCAAGAAGACGTGGCTGGAAGTAGCTTACCTGCGGACCCGAGGTACCTGAGGTAGTGATAGCAGAGATAAAAAATAGAGCATTCATTGATTGCATTTGAAGCGATATTAATGAGTTCAAGAAATCGGGCCTGGTGATATTAGTGGGAAATATGAATGCGCACATGGATGACTCAGACTGATATACTTATTACAACGGTTCTGTAGTGCTGGATCTGAGCGATGAACAAAATCTCATAGTAGTTAGCAGGGAGAATAAGTGTCATGGACAGGTAAAGTGGCAGTGCAGAAATAGGCAGTCATGTATCGGTTACGCTTTAGTCTGAGAAATCGTCTACAAACGACTAGACCAAATGATGATAGACGAACACGGGAAAGAAAGCCTGGGTATCGATCATAAACGTTTAACCTTAAAATTTGGGAGAAATACTACTCCAAGACATGTGAAAAGAGCATCATAATTTCTAAATATGAATGAAAAAAATAGCAGAGATTGCAAAAACCTAGAGAAAATATCGAGGTGTACCCTACAGCAGTGGATATGAGGAACTGGTATACATTATGCAGAATGAGATAAGACAGACAAGGAAAAGAAGCTATTGGATGGCAAAGAGGAAACCACGTAACTGGTGGAACAAGGAAATAAAGCAAGCTATAGAATAGCGTAAGCAGGCATCTAGGGATCATCGAGAAGCCAAAAACTTGGCATTACACGAAGAAGAGGTGCTCCTTAGATGAAACAAATAACGAGAAAAGTATGGTGATTTAGCGCATGCAAGATAAAATTAAATACACGAGTGAACGTTGGGTGCGTAACATTTGCAAAACCGGCAAAGGAGCACCAAAAATATTCTGGAACCATGTGAAAGCGCTCAAAGCTCCAACAAAAATTTGCAGACGGCTATAAGGGATGAAGACTCTAACATCTTCGAAGGAGACGATGCGCTGAGGTACATCACAGACACGGTCAGGGTTAACTTTGGCACAAAAGAAAGCCTGTTTCAGACCCAAACAGATCCAGCATCGACAGAGAAACTTGAGAGATCCAAATTTACCATAGAAAAATTTACTGGAAAAAAAGCAGGAGCAAATGTCCCTAATAGCACCGCCGCAGGACCCGATGAAATCCCAATACAGCAAATCAAGAACATCGGTCCAAAGAGCAAGGCACTGCTGACTAATGCCATCGAACAAGTGAGTGAAACGGAGAAAAAATTCAGCTGGAGAGCGCGAAAGCAAGATGAACCTCATCCACAAAGGTAAAGGGGATAAGGATGGGACGAGTTCGTGCAGGCCAGTTTCAGTAACGTCGGTGCTATATAGAATGGCATTGCCAGCAATAAAATTGGAACTGTCGAAATAAGTTTCAACAAATGATGTACTCGGGGAACTGCGGAATTGGTTCAGACCAGGTAGGAGTTTAGAAGATATTTTTGTTATAATGCAGTGCATAGAGATATCGGTTGCTCAGAATAGCCCTTTATGGATACCATTTTTAGATAGTAAGGAAGCCTACGACAACGCATACAGGGTCTTGTTATGGGATATATTCTCATGCACGAAGGCATAGATAACGATTTTGTGGAGCTGCTGAGGGAGATATATAGAGACAACCGATTAAAAATTTTTTGGGGGGGCGCTAAATTGTAACGAAGTGATGGGAATTCACCAAGGACTAAAGCGACGATGCCCTCCGTCTCCGCTGTTGTTCACGCTGTATGTTAAGGACACAGAAAAACAACTGAAAACAGTCAATTAGGATTTCCCTTTTCATGCACGCGTAATGGACAAATGGTGCAACAAAAGGTTCCCGCACTGATGTATGCTGACGACATAGTGCTACTAGCGGACACTGCAAGAGATTTACAGAAACTGGCCAATGTGTGGCAACGCGACAAATGTAGGCCTTAAACTTAGCGCAGAGAAATCGGGAATTATGTTCTTTGATCAAGAGACTGGCATCAATACGTGGCATCAATACAAGAGCAAGTCATACGCATAGTCAAGCAATATAAATACCTCGACGTATACATAAACGAAGGAAAGATTTACTCAAGCCCCACCAAGATAATCGGAAAATATAGGGGAAGTGGAACGCAGCAATAATGGAACACGAGCACTTTTGGCCCACAATAAATATGAAGTGACGCATGGTATCTAGATAGGAGTCATGGTGCAAGCGCTAACGTTTGCATATGCCATTCTGTGCCTAAAATCGGAGATATTTTCAGGGCGGGAAGTTAACCGAAGATTGGTGGGCCGGTTGGCTTTAGGAGCTGTGATGTGTGGTGCGCGACATGGTGCGGTGACCGGTACGGTCAAGAGCAGACGACAAGGAGTGCGCGCGCCGAGGCGGATTCCATGCTGGAAGAAGGAAAACGACGCCGAAGAGCGTCCGGCACGAGAACGCGCGGCGCGTGAAAAACAACAAAAAGAAAAGCAACCAATTAGAAAAAAAATTGGAGGACGCTTAAGCTTCGCCTTCAAGAGTGGAACGCGACAGCGTTCCCGTCGACCCGCCAAGGGGTATTGGGCTACGGCGCAGCGACAACGCGCCCCGCATCGGACGCGGTGAGCGTCAAGCAACGCAGCGTTCGGCGCGACAACGAAATGCGCGCCTCAGCAAGCGACGCACGCCTGAGCCTTCTAAGGTAACACCGCGTTCACTAGAGGCGCTTTTGTACCGCTTTGAAGCATCGAACTCGTGGCTCAGTGGTAACGTCTCCGTCTCACACTCCGGAGACCCTGGTTCGATTCCCACCCAGCCCATCTTGGAAGTTGCTTTTTATTTATGAAGTGCCTGCCGTGATTTATCGCTCACGGCCAACGCCGCGGACGCCGACGCCGACACCGACGCCGACGACACCGGCTTTTCTGCGACACGAGCTCCTTAACGCTATCGCGTTAAAAACCACGGGGCGTCAGGCAGCCAATCCGAGAATGCCAAATCGGCCAGACCAGAAGAAAAAGCGTGGTGCGCTGGCAGAGAGGACACGCAGGAGCCTCCTCCCTTGGACAGTGCCCCAGGGATATTTGCTCAACCGTGGATGATTTTATAATTGCTACAAAGAGATTGTCCCTTGGACAGTGCCCCAGGGATATTTGCTCAACCGTGGATGATTTTATAATTGCTACAAAGAGATTGTCTTGAATTCTTAAACATTTTATTTTTGTTCATTTCCTCCAGTTAGCTTTACCATTTTCAGTTTTTAATAAAGATAGCCTAATTTCATCCAAATCTTGGCCAATCCCCCATAGTGGGTGTGCGCCATCGCATAAGGAATTATTATTATTATTTGTTTTGAACACATATACACATATATACAGTTAACAGGAAAGGGAAGGCGAGGAGCAGGCTGGCAACTGCCACCGGAAGGGGCACAACGCCTGCCTTGATCGCATAAGGAATACCATACCATACCACACCATACACGCAGGGAGACGCCGGGGAGACGCCAGGAGAGTCCCAGGAAGCGACGGCAGGAGGAGGTCAACCACCGGAGCGGGCGCTGAAGACGGACCGTCGGGTTCCGGACCCGAGTCCACCAGGACTTCACCCGACCGGGGCCTCCTGCCAGCCCGTTCCTGTGCGTCGCCCGTCTACCCGAGCGTGCCGTCAGCTCCTCAACGCCGGTGACCTTCTGCGCCAGTGGGCAGGACGAGAACAGTCGGGCTACGGGCCCGAGTTCTACGCCAGCTGCCCGGCCAGAACGCCGCCCCGTCTGTCGTGCCGCCTGCTGCCTGCTTTTCCTCACCTAGCCAGAGCGGGCGCAATCCGGTCGCCCGGTCGGTCAGCTTACGCCGCGACCTATGGTGAGACCGGCGCCACTCCTTTCGCCAGCTTGTCGCCGCGTCGCCGCGTCGAGACTGTTACGCGTCCCTGCACCCGTGGCAAGACCGGCCTCGCGCACTCGTTAACCGCATGCAAGCCCTATGTGTGTTCTTTGCCGCAATGTCTTCCTGAGTGTTTATTTTAGGCATGCTTTCCATTTCCTTCTATTTGCTTTATGCCTCTTTTTAGTTTGATTAAAAGTCTTTGTGTGAGTGTTCAAACCAACGGCTTTGTCCTCAATTGGGTTCTCGGAGGCTCCGCCTAAGAGAACTAACCGAACCATTGAGCACACGAACCTTTGCCCCATATTAGGGTCATCACAGGAGCCCATGGCAATACTACAAATGAGGCTCTGCAAGAAGACATGGGTTGGGCCTCGTTTGAAGTCAGAGAAGCGCAGAGCAAAATTAGTTTCGAAGAAAGACTGAGGAACGTGGATCAAAATAAATGGGCGGCTCAAGTGCACAAGCATCTGTACATAAAAAGCGTGGACATAGAATGGAGGAAGAGGTCAAGAAAGTTGGCAACCAAGTACAGGGTAATTGAAAGTGTAGATAGACAACGAGGAACAATCAGAAAGAAAGAGAAACAGAGATGGCGAATTTGATGCAAAGAGTGGAAACGAAAAAGACCACGGAGATTTACAAGACTGAGAAAAAAAAATGAAATTAGCAATGAAAATTGGTACGATAGAACGAATAGAAGTGCTTTGCTAATTGAGGCGCGAGCTGGTTTCTTCAGGACAAAACTTACCGCAGCTAGTATTCGCAATTAGATGATGCATTTGTATGCTGCAAAAAATATCCCGAGACCGCTGAGCACATCCTAATGAATGTGCAGGGATTCACCCATCGAGCCCAGTACGCAACGTACACATACCAGAAGCGGTTGGATTTAAAGTGGACGAAAGTATCAACCGGTCAGCAGTCGAGATAAGCAAGAGGCGTTAAAATATTGGTGGAAAAAAACTAGGGAAGAAGTTGATACGACCGGATCATCTACCAGCATAAGTAGCGGTACAATGTAGATAGAGAAGGTTTGAGAAGAAAAGAGAGATTAAAGAGATATATACAAAAATGTTGCGATGAAAAACATGTATGACATACCTGATAAAATCAAATAGGCTAGGTGACTATTTGTCAGCGACCCGTATCAAAGGCGATTCTAATAAATCATCATCATCATCATCCACACGCGGCCACGCGCGTTCGCGCGAGCTTTACCTTGAAAGCGATCTGCTTTGGGGCCGGAGTCTAGGTGGGCCGACGGCTCGTCGCTTTGCATGTGCTGTGTTCTCGCCGATAGACAGCATGAAGGTCACTTCGCATGCTGCTGCCGCCGCGCTTACTCATGACAGCATTTTGGCAGTGAGTGGCCGCGGTCATCGAGTGTTATCTGTTCATGTTCGCATGAGCGCTCTAAAACCATGCTTGTTTATTTAGTTAGTAAGCGAATGGTTCCAAGTTCATACGACCGATATAACTACTATCCTTACTTCGTATAGCTGTCTACTAATTTGCTAACGCAATCGATGCTTCGCCTTTCGGGCAAAACTGCGGCTTTTTATATCCTCAGATGCCTCCCTGATGCCTCCGTTTGCCAGCGTGGTTTTTATTTTAGCATGCTGAATAATCTCACCGAAATACATATCTGTATTGCGGTGAAGCTGACAAAGGAAATGCACCATTATGGAACGCAGAATGGTGTCTTGCCGAGACGTGCTTTCAGTACATTATAATGTTGTGCATTTAGCTTCCTTTGAGACAATATCTGCGATAGTAGTGCCGGAATTAACGCACTGATTTGTGCAGGCAGACCCATAATCTTCTTGATGGACAGCCTTGGCATCCTGCCCGACTTGCCGTTCGTGATTCACATGTACTGGGGTAGCTAGATGTTTACGCACAAATGCAGCCAGCCCTGTCAGAGGTCAAAAACAAGTTCCCTGAAATCGCGCACTCAATGCTAGCGTGCGGCCGTGCACTCGGAGGACGTGCCTTCGTTTTCCACAACTTGGGGAGCAGGCCAACCTTTGATGCCCCACGACAGGGCACCATGGCTGCTGAAAAAAAAAAGCTGCACACTTTTCCACTTTCTCGCCTCGCTTAGGCGACAGACCACACTATCTTGCTGTCTTAGTCAGTACCATGCGCTGCGATTCATCTAAGGTGTCATAAGCATAAAGGTAGACGTCATTTCTGAAGGCACGGTGTTTAAGTTTAGTGGTCTCTCTAATACAACACAAATCTAAAGATATCTGTGCAAGAATAAATAATAAATTGATAAATATATATAGTTTATAGTTTATAAATAAGAGATAATGAATTAGAACAGCTCCGTGAAGGTTCACTCACCTCCAGCGAGAAAACAGTGAAATGACTGAGCTTGGAAAAACATCCACCATTAAGTAAAACTAAACCACAATCAGAGATTGGGAGTTCTGCAGCTGTTATTAGGATTGTAATGCTGTACCCAGAGGAGGTGATTCAGCAGCGGGGAAACACGCCGAGAAGCCGCGCCTTTTCCTCGTAACTTTATGCGGAGGGGTTGGCTGTGATCGCAGAGCCAGCTGGTTTTGAGTGCCTGTAACATGACTGCTCGGGGCTGTGCAGCATCTTTTCATTGTATTTTTCAACTGAAGAAAACTATGCCGCTATATGTCACTCTGATTACAAATACCTTTTACGAGCCTACAAAAAGTAGTATCCTGGTGCGTACATGTGACATCGGTCTACGCGATTCATTACTTGCACTAAAGGTGGAGCTTTAAATGGCTTCATTTTGTACTTAGCACATGACTTAGAGAGCAGTAGTTTTGGCCCAAATGGTATGTGAAAGTGTACGGTACACTACAGCGACGTGAATGGGAAGGAAATCGTTTCGGTTATTTAAGGGTGAAATTGCTCGAAAACTTGAAGGTCCTAAGGGTGTAGGTGCTCTTCAAGTGAAAAAATGCTCCCATTGCCAGAACTGAGACGACGGGGGTTTTCAGCAACAGTAATGCAAAATGCTCGCTGTACTGCTAAAAGCGTTCTTTTATTTCATTCTTTCCAAGCACAAAGAAAAAAATAACTGTTACCATTCTATCGGGGGAATTAGATAAAATTGTGGTAATTACATGACCAAAAATATCTGTTTTCTGTCAAGATGGTCGAGACATGAAAAAAGCACAATCGCGTCAACGATTTCAACCAAACAGAAAGGCTGAGCTGGTGTGCCGCTGTGCACGGGCTGCTTTCGGCGCACTTTTCGCATTTCCTGGTATTACGTGTTCCTTAAGTAAACAACGCACGTGCACGTTTATCTTTACCGTCACCCTGAAAATGTATTGAACGTTTCGAAAGAGGTAATATATTCTGCAGATCTTGAGATAATTTGGTGCAATTTGCCAGCATGCCTTCAGATCTGCCGCAATGTTATATTTGTTGACACAAAAGCGCCCCCCCCCCTCATAAATTTTCTCTAACAATAGAAGAGCAGTTACGACGTGAGCTTTAGGTTACGAGGAAGGCTAATAGGGTGCAAGCTTCAGCAAACGAAAACAACACACACGAGACTTCGAAAAACCTGGAAACCTGCTGTGAGTGTGAAGCTCACCGAAACTACGAAGCGTACACAAAACGCGGACAGTTGCAAAAATTGTTCCATTGTGACTTTGCTCGACATAACTATGTCGTGCAAATAAATTTTCTTTAGGCTGTTTTAGGGATTCAAAAGTAAAATATTAGAAACAGGACGAGGATGGAAATATCTAAGGCAGCAGATGGGGATGATGCGAAGAACACATTCATAAAAGGATGCGATGGACAAATATGGAAGGTTTAATTCACTCAAATTCGAAGCACGCACACAGCATGCGGAGTGTGAGTACACTGGAATCGAGTGCCTGCCCGCTTAGCCAAGTAATTGGCGTGGAACATTTGAACATATCGTGCAGCTGGTTTTGAGTGCCTTTCGCACGGCCGAATAGTGCAACCGCGATCGCCACACACTGCCGAAGGCTGTTTTATAAGATGATTTGTGCTATTCCAGCGTATTTATTTTACTCGGTGGTTCCCGCGGGTACTCGGATCAACGCTCTTCAAGTGTTGATTCATGATTACTGCAGCGCAAACAACGAAGACGAAGTGGAGACCGTCTTCATTGCCATCTCGTATCTCCCATTCGTGCTCGTTGTTTGCGCTGTGGTAATTATGAATCGCCGCCAACTAGTCACATTTACAGCTCTCTCCAAGTTCTTGAGGAAGGAGCGTTCGCACGGAAGTACTGGGCCTGGCCAGTCATCGTCGTGGTCGAACCGCCAGAGAGGCTGTCACGTGACATCAGCAAGTTCAAATTTATACTCCTAAGACCACTTCCGTCGAAATAAAGCTCGTGAACAAGTTGCACCATCTTTATCTCTTTGGCCACTTTGCTTAGCGAAGAGGAGGAGGAGGAATAAACATTTCTTTGAGGAAAATGAAAAGAAGATACAAACTTGAAATCCGGCAGCTCAGCGATGGCTACTGCAACTTTTTCTGTAGCTAAGTAGTCTGTTGTTCAGCATTTGTTAGAGTGTCCTTTATCGGAATAGTCAATTAGTTGAAAGGTGGCGTGTGCGATTAGTCGGAGAAGCACTAAATATAGAAAGCAAAACACGAAACAGCAGCCGTCTAAGCACAAATAGCTGCACACTAAATGTCAAAAAAGAAACACGAGGCCATCGTTCCCTTGGTTTTCTTTCTTTTACGTCCTCACAATTCGGAAGAAAATTCCGCTATGCCTGCAAGAGATCATAGGTCACACTAAATAAAAAACAGGGGGGAGGGGAGGGGGGTCTCGAACAGTTCTTGAATCGACTTGTTCTGTTCATGCAGTTGCCATGAAGAAATTGGACTTTATTCCTCCTCGCACCTAAAGATTGCGCTCAAAAGAGAATCTTTGGCGCCATTGAAGGCTTGGAAAGAAGCCGGATGTGATTCGCGATCTCTCTGTCGGTCTCGGTGGCTGCTCGTTTATTTTGTTTCCAGCTTCATGCTCCTTTTCTTTCTTTCTTTTTTGACGTTAGAAGGACGATCGCAAATCTCATCTGATGCTGCTGACGCTGCCGACAGAAGAGGACAATAGAGCTCGCCGAAGAAACGGTCTCATTTCCGGTTCTTTCAAATATATTTTCTTGTATTTTAGGTCCTATGGCAGCTACCGTGATCTGGTCGTCCCTCGCCATACAGAACCCCTCAGGGCCAAACTGAGCCGGGGCTCTCTGGATTTCCTCCATCAAACACCTTATACAATTTTCTCGTGTTTCTTTTTCTGCCTGTTATCAAATAAAGAATGGTCAAAATTAATAAGTGAGCACCTAACCAGTACTGATAAGGGTTTATTAAAGTAAGAAAGTACGGGATCGTTGGAAGAGTTGGAAGTTAGTGCTCATCCTGTCACCTATAGCAGTCTGTCCTTCTTCCGTCATACTGAAACTGAATTGCGCTAAAGGAAGACAAGAATCGAATCGACACTCACCAAATATTTTATATTTTTAGAACAACTCAAATTAAAGTCCAATCACTTCACTAAAACCAACGTGTACGTAAAATAATGTTTAAGTACAGCTAGAAGTGGGGCATACCTGAGTAACATTATCCTCACACCACCACATCGCTATCACGTTCAAACTTCGAAAACGTCTTTGCACAGCTTGGATCGGAGATACAAGCCTCAGAGCCTTCCATCCGGGCAGGGGGCAAGTTCTTAGCTCTGAGTTCCATATTTTCACCCTAGACTCTATGAATTAGCTGTGCTGGGAACTTACTTGCAACAGCTTACGCGTATTCAAAAAATACGCAGTTTCACCAGAAAGACGAAGCATCGATTGCGGTAGCAAATTAGTGGACAGCTATACGAAGTAAGGATGGCAGTTTTATCAGCCATATAAACTTGTAAGCCATAGGCATACTTCAGTCGCGGACAACTTTCTGTGGCTATGAAAGGAAAGCTACGGGCATGTGGCTGCTGCACGTGTGTTACCGCGCCAAGTTGTCCGGCAGCGTTTGACAGTATTTTGGTTGCTCGGAACAGACGCTGAATCGACGCAGCTTCCGCGTGCGACGGTTTCGCGTTTCCCCAGACGTGTAAGAGAAAAGCCGCAAAATAAGTAAACTTTTACACTAAATTGTGTGTTCTGTCTTATTGAACAGTTTCTAATAAGGTGTTCATGGTTTCTCTTCCCCTACCTAAACGGACGTGAATTAAAACGTGGGACTGTTTTCAGAAGCGCTTTCAGTTGTGCGCGCTTTGCCTCCGTAGCTTTGCCTTCATAGCCACAGAAAGTTGTCCGCGAATGTAACTAAAGCAGGGTGTCATGCACGCACAAGTGAACATGAACACATCTCAAGCTATGACCACGGAAACTTGCTGTCAAAACTCTGCAGTGATGAAACGCGGCATAAGCAGCGAGCGAATTGACCTACGTGCAGCTGCTCGTATCAATTCAAACTACACTCGGTGCAGCGCGGACTCTGTACCTGTCGCAGATGGCTTTCAAGGTGCAGCGGGGTCCGGCCAGGCCGTCCGGAGTAGAAAGACCCTTCCCCATTTCCATCCCTCCCCCAAAGCCTTGCGCACGACGAAAGGCGGCGCGCTCCGTTCCCCCTTTTCACCGTTGCGTGCACAAAATTGAGCGGCGATCGCCGGCTCATGCTCGCACGCTTTCTCTTGCACATACAGCATACGGCGCGCGGCGGCGATTTTATGGCCGGTGGACTTTATACGGAACCTAATGGCGACGCTGACGGCAGAAGTGCGTCTGGAGTGTCGACAGAATTGCTATGGCAATAAAATGCGCAAGCGAAGCTTTCTTTGCTGTTTGCGTCATCGATTGACGAGAATTGGTGGTAATGTTAAGGCGAATGTTTAGGTTCTTCAGCAGTGACACCAATGCGAGAGTGGTGAGTTGATGTTAAACACTAGCTTGCGGGCATTTTTTGTGTTTCTGTACGTAGTACACACAACGCACATTGAGATGTGCTTGCTTGAGGCGTTGTGGTGCGTCATTGGTCACAGCCTGCGGGAAGATTACGGCTATCATTGCCTAACACGGCACATCGCATCGTGGCAGAAGCGTTAAGCTTTAGTTAAATTATGGGGCTTCACGTGACAAACCCACAATCCGATTATGAGGAACGCGCTAGTGGGGAACTCCGGATTATTTTAACTACCTGGAATTCACGAACGTGCTCGGAAATCAAAGAAAAAGACAACGCGCCCCGCATCGGACGCGGTGAGCGTCAAGCAACGCAGCGTTCGGCGCGACAACGAAATGCGCGCCTCAGCAAGCGACGCACGCCTGAGCCTTCTAAGGTAACACCGCGTTCACTAGAGGCGCTTTTGTACCGCTTTGAAGCATCGAGCTCGTGTACCGCTTTGAAGCATCGAACTCGTGGCTCAAATAAAGAAAAAAAAAAGAACTCGTGGCTCAGTGGTAACGTCTCCGTCTCACACTCCGGAGACCCTGGTTCGATTCCCACCCAGCCCATCTTGGAAGTTGCTTTTTATTTATGAAGTGCCTGCCGTGATTTATCGCTCACGGCCAACGCCGCGGACGCCGACGCCGACACCGACGCCGACGCCGACGACACCGGCTTTTCTGCGACACGAGCTCCTTAACGCTATCGCGTTAAAAGAGCATTTTTGCATTTCGCCCCGGTGGAATGCGCCGGCCGTGCTTGGGATCGAACGCGTGACCTCTAGCAACAAAGCTACTGCGGCGGGTATAGAAGTGCCGATTTGAAGGGCGACTGCTTCCGCAGTGTCGTATACGTGCTGGGGAGCTTTCACGCGGCTTGGCGGCTGCACGCCTCGCGTAAGTTGTCCGCTTGACAAATTTGCATTGTATTTTTTTTTTCAGAAAAAGCAGAAAGGTACCGTACCGGACCTTAAATTTAAATTTAACCAGTTTGTCCGCAACTGCTGCTGCGTCTAGCGGGATTCCTTGCTTTTTTACGTCGCCTATCCCCCTTGCGCGCTCACCCCACGGGGGAAGAGTGGCAAAGCTGTTATTCACTCTATTCGTGACTTCGTCGGTTCTGCTGGTTCTCTGCCTTCCCTCTCTGCCTCCACTCTACCATTTTGTCTACCTTCCATCTGGACTGCTTTCAGTTAGTACAAAGGTAAGCGTGCAACTCTTGCAATGCTTTTGCGGAGGGCTCATGGATAACCCACTGTCTAGAGGCCAATGCGGTGAGGTCCAGGGAGCTTGAGAGGGCATTGTGGCGACGCCATAGAAAGGTCTAGCCGAGTCTCTCGCGCTGCCTTGCCTGTCGGCCATGCTCCTGCCACGTATATTGGAAAATGTTGCTGTCGGCCTAGTTGGTAACTCATTATTGTAAAACAAATTAGACCACGGAAAGCACACCTGCACACACGCCCACACGCAATCACGCCAAGAAGACTCCCCCGACCATGTACATACACGCTCTGAACCACCCCCCAACGGGGTATGCCAGGCAGCAACGACAACAGCAACAGGAGCAGTAGCAGTCGAACGTCGAAAGAAGAGGCGAAGAGAGCTTCGCTTTTATAGTGCAATAAGTTCACACTGTACCTTTATAACTCGAGGCATGACCACACAAAAGAAGACGCGTTTTATTGATGGACCTTCTCTCCTGCAATAAACGTACGCTCACCTGGAGTTCACAAATGCGCTTATCTTCTCTTCTGACTCAACGTGCTACATTACTGCGCTTCACAGAGTATTTCGTTTTTTCGAACTAAACCTCCCATGCCTCCTGTGGCATACTGGGCTTATGCAGGGTTTCTGCAATGTATGTGCAAATGTGAGTGCAAGGTTCGTTCGTCTCATATTCTTGTGTATCATAGTGGTGTGTTATAGTGCGTCAAGTTCATTAAGGCGAAAGCCTTAAGTGACTCATACCCGCGATGGCCTGGAAAACACGACATGTGGTACAGAAAGTCATGCGACCTCGCCTCGCGCAGACACGCGCTCGTGTCACTGCTCGCGCATTTGTCGTCGTCTCCTTCCACAGCTGGCTTCGATGCCATTCATCATGCCAAAAAAGGCAAACTTAACTATAAGATGCAATTATTTCAGGCACTCAAACCAACGATCTTCGGTGGGATTCGAACCCTCGAGCTTATGTAGATGATGGGCCCACGACGTTGAGTGTTAAGGAGAAATGAATTAAGGTAGTGGTAAATAATATAGAGCGAATTAAAGCACTCGAACCCACGACCATTGCTGAGAATCACACCCTCGACCTTTCATGTTAATTAGGGCGAAGTTAATGAAGGCGCAGGTAATTAAGGTAGCACTCCAACCCACGACCTTTGATGAGAGAAAACAAGTAATAAGAAGTGACAACGCATTCGGATGAGAATGTCAGCATTTTAATGAATGTCTCTTTAGCGCGCAGGCTTCACCCTCTTTGCCGTATGCTACAGTGATTGTAATTTTCTTTTTTACTGTGGCGTCACACATGGCCCAGCGCCACACCATGTTGTAAAAAGATAGTTTACTGATATCACGTTGCAGCTGCTTAGCACCCTCTCCAGTTAATTCCTCAAATGTACATTCTTCTAGCAACAAGCGGAAAGCATGCGTTTCCTTCCATTTATTATGTAGCGTTGCTGAAGCCGGTTTGGTCGGTTCACACGAGAGGACCAGCATGTACCACTAGGTGGTGGCTCGATAATTCAGTGTTCGGAGTAGCAGAATGCGCGTTCACGTCAAGTGATTTTTTCCATGACAGAAGCTCCAACAATAGCGATGCTGTCTTATCTTGCTAAGGGGAGCGCAGAAATGGTACGGAAAGGAGGAGGCAGGACAGGAAAGGCGGTATTTTACTGCTGACTTCTGTCAGCCATCTGGGGCGCTATAACGTAAAACTATTCCAAACTTTTCTATTCCAATTCTGCAATCAGCCCACCGCGATTGGCCAAAACTTTTTGGACCACCCCCACTTCAACTGTCTGTCACGTGACGTCACGAAAAAGCGATAGCTCCCTATCTGATACGACGTGTACACACTGAGTATGTATAGTTTGATCGAACAAAACAAAAATTGTTATTTCTCATTCGACGCCCTTACGCCATTAGCCCTCGGCTATTGGTCAAAAGTTTTTGGGCTGCACCCAATTCACCTGCCTCTCACGCGACGTCACGAAACCGCAAAAACTTACCACGTCAAAGTGACGCGTAGGCGTTAAAGATGCATATGCCAAACAAAACTTAATTTTCTTTTGAATAGCCGCAGGCTGCCCCGCTCCGAACGGAATAAAATATGGCTGCCGCCGATCGCTCAGGCACTGGCTACTCGCACCTGCGAGAGAGCATGGGTTTATTTTGGTGTAATAAAACTTTTTGACTGGCCGTGTAACGTTTTCGAGTACTTTCTGCACCTTTATGACCTCGTTCTGTCAACGCTTCTTAGCTGAGGATCCGTTTTAGCGTCATTCTTAAGCTTGCGTTGCATGCCGTCGTGATTGTCGACGAGCCACCACAAGCTAAGTAAGAGAAAGTGGACCAGTCGCAGACGCCGGCACCACCCTCTTCATCCCGTTATCGATATCCAGTGCAGTGGCTCGGCCCCATCGAATCTATCTCCACCTGTGCGTGCTCCTCGCCTCTTGTGGGCCAATTAGGTAAGACAAGCCGCTCAGCGCAGGCAATGTTATTTGTTTTTCAAGCAAACAAAAGTGACCTCCTCCTAGGAACGAGGGGATAATTTGATTGGTTTGTTCAGACAACCCTGCGGGTGATCGCCCGATGCTTGCCTCGGCGGTTACGCAAATCTGACGTCGGGAGATTGGAATAAAGACATATTGGAATAGTTTTAATTTATATGGCCCCTGCATCAGAACAACAAATTTACTTTATCAACTCTTGCCATTGAGAGAAAACAAAAACCAAAGAATATAAGTGAACACAACAATTTTCTTTAATAGCTGCGTATTGTTATCTGAAGAAAGGACCACAGCCGAAATGCCAATGAAGGTGACGCACCGTGGAGAACGGATGTGTTTCCTTTAAAATCCTAGGCAACTGTAGGGGCACCTACGAATAACTCTGCAGGCTGAGTAGCTAATGGAAAGAAGACTCGTTGTATTGTACGTTGAGTGAACTATCCACGCTTCGAAATTTCTCCCTTAATTTTCATTGTGCTTCTCGAATTATTCCTCCCGAACGCGATTATAGTGGTGCTGACATTTTAAAATCTACGAATGAAGCGAAAAGAGAAATATATTGTCGATGTAGCTTTAGGGTTAGATCAGGTTAAACTAATTTTTGTATCGAAAGCCCAGAAGACGACAAGCCCACATGTCTCAACATCAATTCCGAGATTGCAATTCGTTCTCCTGATTCACCCTAACGAATTTATTATTGCGATATCAATTATATGGACACTCCAGGCTCATTTCTGCCGTCGCCATGATGTTTCGTATAAAGCCTAAGGGTAATAACATCGTCTCCATGCGCCGTATCCTGCATGTGCGAGTGAAAGCGTGCGAGGACGAGCCTACGATGGTGGCTTTCCTTCCTAATGGAGGAAAGCGGGGAGGCTGCGCGCCGTCTCCCGTCGCGCGCAAGGCACCGGGAGGAGGGAGGGGGTGGTGTTGTCTTACTCCGGCGGCAGCTGCATATTTCGCGGCCGCACGCAGCCAAGTGAGCCCTATCTTTAAGGTGACCTGCGATGGGGACAGAGGGCCCTGTGCGCTGATAGCTTCGCGGGCACTGTGTTCTCGCCACTTAGTTCCCGTTGAAGCCAGAGGCAGCGCGAAGGTCAGTTCGCATGCTGCTGTGGCCACGCTTTCTTACTGCATAGTTTTGACAGCGAGTGTGCGCGGTCATCGAGTGAGATGTGTTCATCTTTGCTTCTGCGCGCGTGATGCCATACTTGTTAATTTATTTTTAAGGGAATCTTGACAAGTTTATACTGTCGATAAACTTACTATCTTAATTTGTATAACTGTCTAATAATTTGCTATCACAATCGATGCTTTGCTTTCGGACAAAACTGCGACTTCTTTCAAATGTTTTTGTTCGGACAACAAAGCCAAGAACTTGAGAAAGATTTCCCTCGGAGGTATTTCCATTTTACCGAGCCCTAATGAAATGCACACTACGGTACCAGCGTCCATACTCATATGTACTCAATATCAGATAAATTATATAGGCGGAAATGGTATAAGGATGACAAATACTTCAGACAGTACTACAATTTGGCAATACCTTGACTCGATTTTCTACGTCTCATATCCCATTTTCTTTTTTCATTTCTCGGACAGTTTCTACAATTCGCCACTGTTCTTGTGTGTCATCTTTGCTCTCTGCATCTTCTGCCTGGAGGCTCCTCTTTTGAAGCCTTCTGTATCGACGACCGAAATTCTTTTTCCACGCCTGCGGCAAAACCTCTCAGCGCAGAGGGTCTCCCGACAAAGTATCTGGCTCGGCTGCGCCTGTCACGGCATCTCGAATTGCTGTTGTTGCGGCTGCCTTTACGATATAGCACGTACCAGTGAAGGGGATTGGCCACTGTTCTGAAGCAAGCATGGCTAAAGCGCTAAGGAAGGTGAAGAAATAAACGAGAAATGCACATGGTTGGCACATCCCCTGCATTTCGTGTTTATGTCGTCGTCTTCCTTAGCGCTGTAACAAAGTTTGACAATGCGAATAACCAACTATCCCAGTTTCCAGAAATATGCGTCTTGCTTCACTTATTTACTCACGTTACGCTTAGTTTAATAGTTGGCGTCGATCTGCCACTGCATGTTGCTTTCATTCAATTCTTCGAAAGGTTTTATCTCTTTTTTTATTTATTCATTGATCCTTACAGATCATGTGTCGAAACAACAAACATAAAGAAAAACAAGAAAAGACGTCTGTGTATTGTACACTGACATCGTACAAATCGTGTCTTAAATAGGGAAAAGTAGTGATGGAAAAAAATTTGACAATAAAGGAGTGGTATTTTTATGGATATACCCGCGAAACAAACTTTATCGCGAAGCTTTGAAGGAATAAAGAAATTACGTTGTGTCCAAGTCATGTTGAACTTATGGTAAGTTTTAGCCATATTGCCTTGAACACATAATCTAATGGCTCCGTAAAGGTAACATTCAAATACTATTAATATTTCGCAGTATATATGGGGATGGATGAAGATAGTGAGATGACGTTTGCTGATAACAAAGGCAAGCAGGTTGGTCTGAAATATAGATTCATCTCGCCAGCTGACTTGCACGGTGAAAAGGGAAAAGCAAAAGAAACAGGAACTAGTTGAATAACGATTACAGAAGAGAAAATAACTGAAGCGCACATGACGAACCTGTATACTCAAATTTAGAGGCGGAACCTTTGCCTGAAAACTATATGTAAAGTCCAACGAAGGGCCCAAAACAACCCGCTGTGACCAATGTTCCTTGCCGAGATGGGCAAGAGAAACAGCCATTGTTTATTGGGCGCTTATTTAAGGCAAACAGATGCTATACGGACCCTAGTTTCACACACAGTGCATTTAGCTCAGGGCCTCTAGACTTAGTGTGTTGCATTGCTTTAGATGCAGACATATGTAAACGCCACTCTCAGTATGTGTAGGAAAATGGCTTAGGCGCATTGGGTTTCGGGTGGTCGACTAAATAACAACTTAGGGTCCAGGCACTCGAGGCGGCAACGGCGATTTACCAGTTGATGCCAATGTCTTTCTGCATCTTTTCGTATAAGACCTTAAAGAAGATGATTTACGCAATGACTTTAAAATGGAATAATAAGCAGTTAACTGAATTATCGATCACACTCTTCAGCTTGGCATAGGCTAGTTGACAGATATGCAGAATGCAGTGCCCCCTATTCCATGGCATGACAGTATGACAGCATTCTCTTCAGCTCGTGAACGCAAGTCGGTGGCATGAACTGCCAACGCCTATTTAAGTGTTTGCTTTACGTGACACGGAAGTACTTGCAGTAGATATTTGCGGTCACTGCACAGTGCGAAATGCAACGGCTTCTCTTGTTTCGATAAGTGAAGTTGGTGACGATTTGCTGGAGCAGTCTGCGCTGCGCTGGAACTTAAGAAGCACCAACAAACAGAACACGTGCAAACATTTGCCCAAGTGCTGGTTATTTCCTTTAAATTGAATTAACCCCTAAAGGGAGTTTACGTCACTCCATTATTTGTCTCTCTGTCTTCCGAAGCCCTTCAAGTGCTGCTGTCATCGTCTTCGTCGCGTGACTGTCGCGTCCCCATCTGCTTCCGACGTTTTATGACATTTGATCGCCATGCACTGCTTGGGAGTAAATAAATGCCGCTACTTCAGAATACCGCCACGCTTTGCTTGAGCTGACGTAGCGAAGCAAAAATTCACTCTCCTCCGAATGAAAAAACGCTCGCTGTCGTACCAACAAGGCCGAATTTCTGGCCAATTGTCAACTTTGCTCTAATCTAATTGGTCGCAGATGCCGTGAGCGGACGCGATGTGAAGTTATTTGTGGAACATTCTCGTCTAAAAGCTTCCACTTGACCATTTAGTTTTGATTTTAAACGTATAAATTGAAAGCTTCATGCTGTTGTGTAAACATCGTTTAGAAAACAGGCTTGATGACTAACATGTCCTAAAGCGTTTTAATTCTTGGATGGTCTGGCAGGGCGATTCTTGGAAGTACTGAACATTTATTTACACAGAGCTAGTTCGAAGAAGGAGCAGCGTGGTTGATGATACAAAATACTATTTCCGAGCATTCCCAAGCGATTATAAATCGTCTGGGCAGTGAAAAACGGGGAGGGATCAAAAGTGAACGAGCTACTCTATGTGACGCATGATGTGTCCACAGCCCAGAATCCCGCATAATCTGCTTTGCTCGCTACTACAACGACTGCTAGTCGAGAGCAGGGTGCAAACGGGTCCAATCAGGGTCTTTCACGACCGAGGCTCGCCAATTAGCGAATCATTGCTAATGCAGAGAGCCATACTGCTTGCGTACAGCGAAGCCATAGAGCCCGCTGCACGTTCCTGGACTATGCACGGACGCAGAGGAAGAGCGATGCATGAAGAGCACGTTCACTCCCGCAGCCGATGCCTCGAACGGGACACGTGCACGCCACGCACGCACAGAGTTGCCGACCGCTCACGTGCTGCCCCCGAGAGCGCTCGGACGTGACGGGACTCAGCCCCGTGGACAGCAGGCGAGACTGTGTAGAACACACTACCCGTTCCATTTACGGGTTGCCGTCGCTGCTGCGATATTATACTACCGAAAGCGGGTGTTTGGTTCGTCCGCTGGTTGTTGTATTGTGCGGGTAATGTAAGAGGATGGGTCGCGGCCGTCGCAGCTTTCTCACCTGTCGGTGGACACCCAACGGCCAGGGAGTAGAGAGAGGGAAAAAGAGGTCGTAACTTAAGGGCAAGAAAAAACGAGCACACACAGCAAAGTACGCATAAATATTGCTTAAACTATAGTAATAAGGAAAGACAAACACAAAAATGTACAAAATAGGAATACACAGTGTTGTCACGTTGTGATGGGGGAGCTTGCGCAGGAACACAGCAGTAGGATGAACAAACTTTGACTAAAACGGAAATGTAGGCTAGTTAGTCTTGCAAAAATGTAGGTAATTCACAGGGCATTGTACACAAGGAACGACTGCATTCACCTGACAAACAGCGCGCTGACTTTCAATTCATTTATTGCCATGACATACACATATAATAGCATAACTGCCAACTTTCCCGAATTTTTCGTAAAGTTTACAAATTAGGACTTCTACGATTTTACGAATTTTGCACCGACTTTTACCAAAAACAAGTTATGTTCACAAAAAGACGCTTCATATCTCGAAAAATGGGGTGGCACAGTACTGCAAGAAATTAATGTAAAAATGAAATCATGATGGTATATGCTCAACCCTTTTGTGCTAAATCAGAGCGCAATATTCAAGAGAAGTACTTGTTTCGAGCAGCTTTATAAGGACAAGTTTCTGAAGCAGGCCAAATCTGCGACAGCATTGTGAGTGAAAAAGTCTCTCTGATCTATAAATAATCTGTTACTTCTCAGTCTGCTGCTTGGTGCCGCTGGTGTTCTGAACGTGTAAGGGTGAATAACCGCTAATGAAGTGCGTATGTATCCCTCAAAAAGCGTGCGCTCAGGGCAAGGTTTCATGAAATCGGTGCTATTCCCCCTCCCTTTATTATAGTGTCTGCAGAATATTTACGAATATTAAGCTCCACATAACGGCAGATAGGATTATAAGGAAAACGCAGGGAATGCGAGAGATGGAAGACGATGAGCAAAACGAGAACAAGCGGGAAGCAGGGCCAACGTTTCGATGTGGACTGGTCTTTTTTCAAGGCGACATATGCTCTCCTTGCCACACTATGTATAGGTGCGATTCTTTTAAAGGGGTGAGAGGGTAAGGCGGGCGGGCGAGGCAATGACCAAAGGTATGTTATCGGCGATGGCGTAGAATTGTAAAGACAGCTGCGCGACTGAAGGTCGGTGGAGGAATACGAGGTAGCGCCGCGTGTCAGCCGGTTGACGGGTCACTGCAGGTTCCTCTTTTCGGGGAAGCGGCCTGGACGACCGCCGGTGGGGGAGAGGGGGGAGCGGGGATAATCAGCTCCTCGGGAGGTCAGTAAACTATCGTCTCTCTCAAAGAGAATAAATGTAGCGGTAGAAAGTGGTGCTAGTGAAAAAAAAGTAATATATAAATAAAGAAACACACGGAGTGAGTGAAAGAAAAGGGTTGTTTGAATATTACTGACAACCCAATAACAAAAAAATCTAAGCAACCCAATAAAAAATAACTAAGTGCTGTTTCCTATAGTTTGAAAATTAGCATAGCGAATGGACTTTAAAGCCCCTTTGAAACATTTATGCCTATTTGTTGCGATGCCTTGAACTTATGGATGTGGTATGATTCTCGGTATTTTCTGTCTCGCGGAGAATGGAAACTTGACTGTAGTATGTAGAGCTTAAGTTCATCAAAGTTATGACCTGGTTGGTTGAAATGTTCGACAACTACTTTGGAAATTTTTTTAGCTGTGTTTGCGCGATGTCCGTTTCACGTGATGTTCATTGATCGTCCCGTTCCACCGATATATTGTTTCTTACAGAAAGAGCATTCAAATATATTAGTTACATCAGTACTAGCGCAAATAAAGCTCGTTTTGATTTTGTGTGTATAGCTATTTGCGGTGCCTTTCATTTCAACGTCGACATCACTTTGAATGTGCCTGCAGGTTTTGCATCTGGGGCGTGAACACGCTTTTATTAAGGGGAATGATGTTGGCTGACGTTTGCATGCACTAACATATCTTTAAAGTTTGTATTGCAGCGATAGATAACGTTTGGTACATCCGGGAACGCTTTTCTCAAATGGTCGTTACTTGATAATGTTGGGTGGGATTTTCGTAGGATGTTGTTTATGTTTCGGAGGGCATTAGAATATTTTGTTATAAAGGCTGGCGGTCTCTCGGATTCTGGTGTAGGTTGTGTCTTGGCTAATTCCGACTGCCTCTCTAATCTTGACGTGAAGTCATAAGCTTGTCCGAGAGGAATTTGTCGATAGTTTGTTTCCGCTAGCGTTACTTTACTGTCACTTAGGTGATGTATATAATCGTTGGCTTCACTACAGATTCTTCTTATTTGTTTCGCTTAATGATGCCCAGTAACATAGAAGCCGGCCAATTTTACCTTCTTTCTAAAATACATAAGGTTCCCTCAAAAGAAATATCTAGAGCGGAAATCCCAGGCAACCCTATGGTGTCTAATAGCAACAGGCCTACCGAGTCATTATCTAAATTCTTAAATCACTATCTGTCAAAACCTTCCGACCACCCTGCCATACTTTGTTCAAGATACGCCCCACTTCTTCCCAATTATCGACTCGATTAACGCCGATCAAATCCTCTCCGGCTATTCTAGTAATTTTAGATGTTTCTGCTCTTTGCACTAACATACCCATGAGTGAAGGAATTAAAGCTGTGTCGAAGTCCCTCGCTGTCAATCCTGTCACTTTGCCGGTTTACCAGTGACTTCTTGCGTTAGCTCTCACGCTTAACTATCTCGAATTCGATTCTATTCACTACCTACAAACGTTCGGCACAAGCATGGGAAGACAATTCGCTCCCACGTATGCTAACATTTTCATGGGACAGCTTCAAGCAGACCTGCTGAAATCATACCCTTTTAAACCCCACATTGGCCTGCGCTACATTCATCATATATTGACCATTATTATGGCACAAACGCGCTAACCAACCTAATTAGCTATTTAAACCACTTTCACCTGAGTATTAAGTTTACAGCTCACCCCTCCCGCAGTCCAATCAACTACCTCGACGCGACGCTTTACGTAGAAAATGAGAAACTGACAACGACATTTAACCGGAAGCCTACGGATAGCCACCAGTGTTTAAACTACATCAGTCATCACCCGCGACAGTGAAAGCGAGGAACTTTGTCGGACAAGCAAAACGAATAAGATGAATCTGTAGCGAACACAACGATTATATCCGCCAGTAAACAGGCTTATGACGTCGCGTCAAAATTAGGGAGGCAATCGGAATAAGCTAAGAAGCAACCTACACCACAATCTGAGAGACCGCCAGCCTGTATAACAACATATTCTAATGCCCTCCCATATATAAACAACATCATACGTAATAATTCCACCTTATATTATCAAGTAACGACCGTCTGAGAAAAGCGTTGTAGGATGTGCGAAGGGTTACCTATCGCCGCAACACAAACATTCAAGACATGTTAGTGCATGCAAAAGTCAGCCAACGTCAATCCCCCTTAATAAAAGCATGTTCTCGCCGCAGGTACAAAACCTGCAGGCACATTCAAAGTAACGTTGAAATTAAAGGCATTGCAAATAGCTATACACACGAAGTAAAGACTAGCTTTACTTGCGCTAGTTGCGATATAATATACATGCATGAATGTTCTTTCTGTAAGGAGCAATATATCGGTGAAACGGGTCAATCGATGAACGTCAAGTTTAACGAACATCGCGCGGACATAGCTAAAAGACTTCCCAGAGAAGTCGACGAGCCCTTCAAATAACCAGGTCTTAACTTTGTTGAACTTAAACTCTACATCATCATCATCATGATCAGCCTATTTTATGTCCACTGCAGGACGAATACCTCTCCTTGCGATCTCCAATTACCCCTGTCCTGCGCCAACCGATTCCGGCTAGCACCTGCGAATTTCTTAATTTGATCCCCCCACCTAGCCTTCTGCCGTCCTCGACTGCGCTTCCCTTCTCTTAGCATCCATTCTGTAACCCTAATGGTCCACCGGTTATTCAACCCGTCCATTGTATCACCTGTCCAGCTCGATTTCTTTCCCTTAATGTCAATTAGAATATCGGCTATCACTGTCTGCTCTCTGATCCACACCGCTCTCTTCCTGTCTTGTGTGAACAAGGAACGTTATGCCTAACATTCCTTGTTCCATCGCTCCTTGCGCGGTCATTACTTGTTTTCGAGCTTCTTTGTCAGTCCTCAAGTTTCTTCCTCATATGTGAGCACCGGTAGAATGCATTATGCAAAAAGAAAGGCGAGGTGTGCAGGCAGGACACAAGAGAAGAGAAGTGGACGACACGAACGCCGCATGCATTGAGTCCGCTTCCCTTCTCTTGTGTCCTGTCTGCACGCCTCACCTTTTTTTTTGCATAATGAATCCTTAACAACTAGCTCAGCTTTCTGTCGTTCTAAACCAGTAGAATGCACTGATTGTACACATTTCTTCTTAATGATAATGGTAAGTTTCCAGTCAGGATCTGATAATGTCTGCCGAACGCGCTCCAACCCATTTTTATTCGGTAAATTTTCTTCTCATGATCAGGGTCCAATGTGAGTGATTGAGCCAGGTAAACATACTTCTTCACAGGCTCTACAGGCTAACTGGTGATACTGAACACTTGTTCACCTGCCCGGCTACTGATCATTATCTTTGTCTTCTGCATATTGATCTTCAACCCCACTGTTACATTCTGTCTGTAAGGTCCTACCTACTAGTCAAATTTCCGTTTTGCACGAGCCGCACCAATATCTTCAAGACATTGCAACAAATACGCATAAGCATTTCAAAGGGAGCTTTATAATTTATATGCTATGCTAAACTTCAAACTGTCATCCATAGCACATATATTTCATTGGGTGGCTTAGTTTCTTTTATTCGTTGTAAATAATATTCCAACATTCCTTTTCTGTCAATCATTCCTTACGTTCTTTGTTTATATAATTAGTTATTTTTCACGAGCAGCATTTTCTGCCGCTACTTTTCTCTTTCAGAGGGACGATAGTTCATTAGTCTTCAGAGGAACAGATTATAACACTCCCTCCCCCTTCATCCCCGGTGGTCCAGGAGCTTTTGACGATAAGAAGAACCTAGAGTGACACGTCAACCAGCTGATACACGGCGCTACCTCACATTTCTCCACCGACCTTCAGTAGCACACCATTCTTTTCAATTCTACTAACACACTCGTTAGCAGACCATCGCTAACACGCCCTTGGTCATTGCCTCGCCCACCCGCCTGAACTTCTCTCCCCTTTAAAAAAATCGCACCTATACATACTGTGCAAAGGAGAGCGTATGTCACCTTGAAAAAGACAAGCCCCCTTGTCGAAACGTTGGATCTCGCTCTCACCTTGCTCTCATTTTGCTCAGGTACGATTATAGACACATGACGTACAGAGTAAAAAAAAGATGAAAACAATACAGAATTTATAATGCTTGAATAGAAAACAGATTTCTGTGCCATGCAAGGAAATGAAAGGGATGCTTACACATCGCTGTACCATTCGGTCTACCATACCTACTTAAATATTCATTCACCCTACCTTTAATGGGGCACTTAACATACAATGTGACGCAGCCAGAAATTGTACAACGATATAATAGATTACATTGCTTATACCTTTCAACACTATACGTGTGCTCAGCTCTCGTGTTAGCGCATCTTCCCATAGAGTCCACAAATACTTTTCCACAAGAGAAATAGGTTGGATAACATGGGTGTTATCAAATTTAAGATAAACTATTGTCGACTTCTATTGCCGAATTCAGGGGGCTGGCGGTTTTTCAAGTCGTCTCTCCGCGGCATTTTCCACACTGGCCTTCAATGTTATATGGAAAACAAACACTGAAGGGTATTCAGTCACCGTCAACAATATTTTTCACCCGAGACCCTTGATCTTTGCTCGCATAATTTCCTTCAGAGGGATCGCCGCGCAATTTCAGGCACCAATAAAAAATAATTTAACTGAAAGGCCTAACTAGGCAGAAGAGATAGGCGCGTGCTTGATAGTGTCATGTGAGAAAAATTAACAGAAAGATCAGATGAGAAAATTACCTTTCTCTTCCTCTGCCTGCTATACTTCACAATGTTTGCCCCTCATTTTCCGTGGTGCATTCTGAAAAAGATACTTTTCTTTCGTAATAATTAACCTCTGTTAGCGTTGTCATTTCTTTAATAGGAGTCCTAATATCTCAACTTTGTTATCAAATTCACGTTTAACACAGAGTAAATAAGATGACCTAAATATAACTAAAATAAATTTTGATAAAGTTTGAATGGTAATGGAAGGACCTATTCTCTCTAAGCTGTCTATACGGCACCTGCTTTATCTCTTGAATGTCCGATTCAGCTATTTATAGAGATCTTTAGGTTTTCTTGTTTCTTGAAATCCGCAGACACCTTCACTCCCCGGATCAACGATTTACATTCGCTCTGCTATTTCTGCAAGGGTAACGATGTATTGGGTCAGGCAAACAAACTTCCTACGCTAGCTTTCCAAGCGAATATCTGCGGATGCTTTCCTTTGTTATGATATTCCCTTGGAGGCGCGAGGGGGCGGGGGGTTGCAGAGGCACAGCATTTCTGCATTTTCTTTACCTCGCACCGCATTCGCTTCACGTTCCACCAAAGCCTACTTCATTAGGTACAAATGACAGAACGCACGGCTGAATGGTCCGAAAGAAACGACGCAGCTAACGACATGCCGCTACAGCTAGTGGCGCCCTGCGATTTGTTTTCGCTTTCACCGCTGAGCATGACATCTCGGCTTCATGCCTGTGGCACGCTGTGTTTGTGCTTTAAGTGCCAAAGGCTTATTTGATCTGCGCAGACGTGGCAAGCGTGCAGAGCACGATTCGCGCAGCAGTTATTTTCATTTTTCTTGCCGTATTTGGTGTCGTGGGCAGCGGGGCATTAACTCGCTCCAGTTCCGTTTGTTTTCTCTCATTTTATGCCGCTCGTAAGCATGCACGCTACATTACGAACGGCCGGCACGTAAGATGCTTATCACCATGTTTTTTCCAGTCTTTCATAGCTCAAAGCAGTAATGCCTCAGGAAACTGAGTTGGAGCGTTCGTAACGTCCCATTACGGTGCAACTCTCAAAATGAACCTTTTGAATTGTTTTGACAGGCAGTCTAACTTGCCACAGAGAGAGAGGGAGTCGAAAAACGAAAGATGAGTTGCAATAGGGTGTAAAATACGGAACCATCTCGCCACGAGTTGGTTCAAGTTCGCCACGAAGGCATCGCAAAGGCGACGCCGACACGGAACGTTGTTGTTGCTGCCTCAAAACATGGCTCGTGCCCACGAGGGGAATCGGCCACACTGGATGTATTGAAATGTATACTCATCCATTTTAAATCCCCTGTGCTCCTTTTCTCTGCGTCGTCGTCCCTATTGCGCTGCATTCCTAACGAAACAGTATATTTACCAAATTTCAAGGTAGCCTAGTAATTCGAAGAGTCGTCATAAATTCCTAACGACGGGCTGTTTCAGTGCCATGTGAAGCGCGACAGCTAAGTGAAGAGGGTACCAGGCTGAATTTGTGAAGCCTTTTTTTCGTAAGGGCTCTTTGCCCAGCGGCTGATCGCCTTCGCTATCAATACCTACCTACAGCAACAAAACGTACTTCTCTGTCAAGCGTAAGATTGTTTAGGAAACATGGGTCCTAGGTCGGTATGACGTAAAACTATTCCAATCTTTTTCTATTCCAAACCACCCATCAACTCTCCATCGTAGGTCAAAATGGCTCGGGCTCTGCCCATTTGGGCGTCGCGCCCGCCCGTATGGGCTTAACCCGAACAGTTCCGACCTATGACGGAGAGCTAATGGCGAATTTGGAATAAAAACAGGTTGTAATAGTTTTGCATTCTACCAGCCCTGGTGTGTCTTGCACGTCTTTGAAAGAAACAAGCGTGAACAATTACGCCTAGTTAAGTGCTTTGTGAAGCAAGTATAGTAAGGACGCCAAATGTACCTAATTCTATGCTAGGTTTTTAATGCGAAAACATTGCATGTCCCATGAGGCAGCAAATCCAGCGTGATCAAGTGATGGTACTAAAAATCATCATCATCAGTGACGTCATCAGCGTCTTGTATGAAGTCCGCAGTAGTACAGAAGATTGTAAATGGTATGCGTCTTGTATGGTGCCAGTAGTAATATAGAACATAGTAAATTGTATAAAAACGTTAATTAGTAGTAATTATGAGTAATTAATTGAAATACAGCGAATAAAAGTGAATAATAGTGTAGTTAAGTGAATTAAAGTTAGAACAAGTTAAAGTAGGGTGACTTAAGCTGTAGTGAAGAGAGTTAAGGTGAAGCGAATAAAGGTGAATTAAATAATAACTTGGATTAAGTGGATTAAGGTAGATTGAAGTCGATGAAGGTGGTGTTTGGATCCGACTGCTGGTACGATCTGTTGGGAACTCGGCGCTGACGCCCGTGGTTGTACCTGGGTCGCAAGCCCCAAGGGTAGCGTTGGCCTGGCGGCCTGGGGTACAACTGCAAGCATCCGAAGGTCCCGGCAAAGCATGAGTCGACAGGTAACAACGAAACAACTTGTTTATTTTAACATCGCAAAGAGTTGGTGGTCAGGTTTGACCGAAGTAGAGAGACGGGAGAGCACTTCACTCAACGGAAGAAATCGGAGCCCTCCTCTGGCGTCCGGGGGCAGCTGTTTTTATACTCTCGCAGTTGAGGGCAAGAAGGAACCCCTCAAAAGACGAGCACGTGAATGTACAATGGGCTAATGGTGACGCACACTGTCGTAGCGATGCCGTAGCACCATGTCGTGGCGCTGCGCACGATCTCGTAGCACCTGGTCGTGGCGCTGCGCAGCACACTGTCGTGGCGCTGCGCAGCACACTGTCGTGGCGCTGCCGGTCGGACACAATGACTGTAACGAGAAGATGGTCCCTGCTTTGGCATCGCCTGTTTCGGGCACAATGACTGGAACGAGATCCCTGCTTTGGCATCGCCTGTTTCGGGCCCAATAACTGGAATGAGATCCCTGCTTTGGCATCGCCTGTTTCGGGCACAATGACTGGAACGAAATCCCTAGGCGGTCGCATCGCCGCAGACGCGCCTGGAAACACCTGGCGATGAGTGTTGCGGTGACGACGATCGGGCCAAAATGTCCGCCGCCCCGCCGCCGTCGCGCCGGCAAAACCACGTGTCGCAGGCGAAACGCAACAGACCGCCCCGCCGGGGAAAGGAGATCCCGATGGACAGGGGACTGCATCCGCTGTCCGGAGGGATGTCGCTCGATGATGCTCATAACCGAAGTCGGGCGTCCCTTGACGTTTCTTGAGCGCAGCGCACAGAGAAGGCCTCGTTCTCTCGTTCAGGTTCGCACGGGACACTGCAAAGTGACTTCGGGAGAGTTCACATTTTTGTTCTCGTTCCCGGCAAGCGTTAGAACTACGCTGAAAACTCAACCGCTCAGTCAGCAAGCACGGCACAACCCTCACTAAGCCCTGCCAGGCTCTTTCCCCTTTTTATACCACTGCCTAGTTCCTTACAGTAGTCTAGCATCACTCAGAACGCGTCCACAAATTGAAAAATTGCACTAGAAAGCATATCATCACTTTGAAACACTAAACAAAAGCAATATGTTAAAAAAAATCCTGCCTCAGGAAGAAAAACATCAGTAACAAACAATTTTGAGGCTGATTCCTACGTTAGGGGCTTCGACTTAAGCCATCGGCGTTACCGTTGAGACTCCCCTTTTTGTAACGCACCTCAAAGGAATATTGTTGTAAAGCGAGGCTCCAGCGCAGGAGGCGGCCATTTTTGGGAGAGATGGTCTGCAGCCATTGGAGAGGGCAGTGATCTGTCTCAATGATAAACCTCGAGCCGGCTAGATAGCATGACAATTTCTGAACGGCCCACACGAGACATGCACACTCTTTCTCGGTGGCGCTATACGCCTGCTCACGACTGGTCAGCTTACGACTAGCATACAGGACGGGGTGTTCTACTTCTCCATTTTCCCGTTGGCACAGTACAACGCCCATGCCTCGCTCACTAGCATCGCACTGAACAATGAACCCTTTTGTATAGTCTGGCGATCGTAGCACAGGCTGGCTTGTTAGGGCACTCTTTAGGGCGCTAAAAGCTCTTTCCTTTGTCTCGTCCCAGACGACTGTTTGAGGCTCTGTCTTTCTTAGAGCATCCGTCAGGGGAGCCGCGATATCAGAGTACCTAGGGATGTACCTCTGATAGTAGCCGGCGACACCCAAGAACGACCGAATATCGGTCTTGGTGCGCGGTTGCGGAAAGTCTCGCACAGCGGCCACTTTTATTTCAGAGGGGCGGCGACGACCCTGACCAATCACGTGACCGAGGTAGACAACCTCGGCCTGTGCTAACTGGCACTTAGGAGCCTTGACTGTCAAGCCTGCTTCGCGCAGGCGGGTTAGCACTGCCCGCAAGTGTGTCATATGCTCAGACCAGGATGCGGAGAATATCGCTACGTCGTCTAGATACGGTAAAGCGAATTCTTGCTGTTCCCGCAACACTTTATCCATGAGACTTGAAAAACAGTATGGCGCGTTCTTCAAACCAAAACTCAACACTTTAGGACGGAATGTTCCCATTGGTGAAATGAACGCCGCATACCTACTAGCCTCTTCTGTAAGTGGAACCTGCCAATAACCCCTGACAAGATCTAGGGTGGAAATAAACTGAGCGCTACTAACTTTCTCAAGGCGCTCCTCGATGTTAGGGATCGGATAAATTTGATCCTTAGTGATGGAATTAAGCCTGCGGTAGTCGACGCAAGGACGAGGTTCCTTGCCCGGTACCTCAACTAAAATCAAAGGGGAGGTATAATCACTCTCACCTGCCTCAATAACACCGAGCTGTAGCATTTTCTTTACCTCAGCCTCCATAATATCGCTCTGGCGGGGTGACACCCGATACGCCTTGGATCGTACTGGCTCTGTGGAGGTAAGTTCTATATCATGAGTAAGTACAGAAGTCCTACCAGGCCTCTCAGAGAACAGACCTTGAAACTCTTGTAATAGCTGGTGTAGTTCGGTTTTCTGCTCAGGCGACAGCGGTGCTTTACTGATAAGGTCACTAATGACTTGACCGGTGTCTTCCCTGTTCGTCACTGAGCCTAGTCCCGGAAGCTCGACCGGAAGCTCTTCAGGAACGTTTACCATCATGCACACCACTGCTTCCCTTTGTCTATAAGGTTTGAGCAGATTACAGTGGTAAACTTGCTGTGCTTTCCGCTTTCCTGGCAGACTTACCACGTAGTTAACGTCCGACAGTTTCTGAACAATTCGCGCTGGGCCCTCCCACTGCACGTCTAGTTTGTTGTTTAGCGATGTGCGCAATATCATGACCTCATCGCCAACCTCAAAACGACGGGCCCTGGCTGTCCGATCATAATAAACCTTGGCCCTCTGCTGGGCCTTTGTCATTGCTTCACCTGACAACTCCTGTGCCCTTCTTAAGCGTTCGAGGAGCTTAAGTACGTACTCCACCACGACTGGGTCGTCGCCCCTACCTTCCCATGATTCTCGAAGCATGCGAAGCGGAGATCGAAGCGAGCGACCGTACACCAGTTCAGCTGGCGAAAACCCCGTAGCCGCATGCGGCGCGGTCCTTAAAGCAAACATCACCCCAGGCAGGCACAGCTCCCAGTCAGTTTGATGTTCAAAACACAAGGCTCTCAACACGCGCTTCATGACGGAGTGGAGCTTCTCAACGGAATTCGACTGTGGGTGGTACACTGAGCTGTGTAGCAGCTTTACCCCACACCTTTCGAGAAAAGTTGTCGTCAAAGCGCTAGTAAACACTGTGCCCTGATCTGATTGAATTTCTGCAGGAAAACCAACTCGCGCAAATATGGACAGTAGTGCATTAACTATCTCAACTGAGCTGAGTTCTTTAAGCGGCACTGCTTCAGGGAACTTTGTCGCTGGGCAGATCACAGTCAAAATGTGTCTGTACCCCGTGGCTGTTACCGGCAGAGGTCCCACTGTATCAATAACGAGCCGTCTAAAAGGCTCCGTAATGATAGGTACCAATTTCAACGGCGCCCTCGATTTGTCCCCTGGTTTGCCCACCCGCTGACAAGTGTCACATGTCCTCACGAAATGGTCTGCGTCCCGAAAACACCCTGGCCAATAGTACTCTTGCAAGAGACGGTCCTTAGTTTTCTTAACTCCTAGGTGTCCGGACCACGAACCCCCATGTGACAAGCGCAACAGATCCTGACGATAGCATCGAGGCACGACCAGCTGATCGAACTCCACTCCTCGGCGGTCTAGATACTTCCGGTACAGGACTCCACCTCTTTCCACAAAACGCGCAGTTTTCCTGGCGATACCTTCTTTGACATTGCAGCGCACGTTTTCCAGGCTGCCATCCTTTTTTTGCTCGGCTATCAAAGCCGTCCGGCTGACTTTTAGCAACCTATCAAGTCCGTCTGACGTAGGCGCGATGAGCAAATCAGTAGATAGCTCTTCTAACTTTCCCGTGTCGGGCATTTCCTCTCCAGTACCTGGCGCCTTTAACGTTACAGACTCAAGTTTATTCAGTTCGGGCGGGCTCGGAATATCAGCTTGCTGCGCCTCTGACCCTTTTTCGTTGTTTGATAACGTCGGCCCCGCAACTACCGCCTTTGCAGCGAGCTCCCGAACCTTCGATCTGGTTAAGGCCTGAACACTAGCTTCACCAAACAAAAGCCCCTTCTCGCGCAGGAGGTGATCGGACCTGTTTGAAAATAGGTACGGGTACTGGGGTGGCAGCATAGATGACACTGCCGCCTCCGTCTCAAGCGCTCCGAAAGGTCCTTCAATAAGCACTTTTGCTACCGGCAGACACACGCTATGAGCTTCCACGGCTTGCTTGATCCATGCGCACTCGCCCGTGAACATATGGGGTTCTACGTAAGACGGGTGAACTACATCCATCGTAGCTGCGGAATCGCGAAGCACTCGGCACTCTTTCCCGTTCACGAGGAGGTCTCGCATGTAAGGCTCGAGAAGCTTCATGTTCTCGTCAGTGCTGCCTAATGAAAAAAACACAACTTTTGGTGTTGTTTCCGGACACTGCGCCGAAAAGTGACCCGGCTTCTGGCACGTATAACAAACGCCCGCTCGCCTCATCTCGAACCGCTTTCTGCGTTCGGCTTCGGCTGCCGCCGTCTCCTTAGGTTCGGTCGCACTGCTTCCACTCGCATCCGCACTACGCGCGTTCCCCTTTGCTCTCATGGGTGTGAACTTCGGCCTCTCGAACTTCGAGCCAAATTCACCCTTTTGACCATCCTTAGCTCCGCGAGCTCGACGCGTCACAAACTCCTCGGCTAGCTCAGCGGCTCTAGCCACCGTACAAACGTCTGGCCTATCCAAGACCCAGTATCGCACGTTCTCCGGTAACCGACTATAAAACTGTTCTAGCCCGAAACACTGCAGAACTTTATCGTGGTCACCAAACGCTTTCTCTTCTTTGAGCCACTCCTGCATGTTCGACATAAGCCTATACGCAAACTCTGTATAAGACTCACTTTTGCCTTTCTCATTTTCCCGAAACTTCCGACGGAACGCCTCCGCAGACAGCCGGTACTTTTTTAGAAGACTCGATTTCACTGTGTCGAAATCCTCTGCCTCCTCTCTATCCAAGCGAGCGACTACGTCGGCCGCCTCGCCGGGTAACAAAGTGAGCAAGCGCTGTGGCCACGTTTCCCGAGAGAACCCCTGCTTCTCGCACGTTCGCTCAAAGTTAACCAGGAACAAACCAATGTCCTCTCCAAGCTTAAACGGCCGCATCAGGTCAGTCATTTTGAACAATACGCGTTCTCCTGCACCGTGTGCCTGACTTCCATTACGAGCGCGTTCCATCTCTACCTCAAGACGCTTCATTTCCAAAGCGTGTTGACGGTCACGCTCTTGTTTTTCTTTCTGTTCTTTAAGTTCGCGCTCTTCTTTTTCTTTTTGCTCTTTAAGTTCGCGCTCCTGTCTTTTTGCAGTCTCCCTCTCCTCCATGGTCTCAAGGCATTCCGACAGCTCGTCATCCTCAGCCTCTAACTCAAGAATAGCCTTTATCAGTTCTGGTTTTCTGAGTTTGTCCGAGACATCCAGACCCAACTCTCTTGCAAGCTCCAACAATTTCGGTTTGCGCAACGACTTCAAATCCATGGCTGCTCTGAATGCTGCTTTCTCTACTGCTTACTATTGTCTTGCCGCAACTAACCCGGCAGCAACGACAACCACAATTACCAGCTCTGTTTCTAACACTAACAAAAGCCTGGCAAAGCTCAGAAGAAGAAAGTCCCGCACTCACCAAACCTCGCAGGCAGGAATTCCGCGCAGTCGTTCCGCTGCAGGCAACCAGTCGACACACAGGGCTCGTTGCACTGCTCCCGGATCGTCGTTGAGCTGCTCAGCATACAGTCAACTGCATCTCTTTGCTGCTGGCCTCCGTTGTCGCGATCTCGCCGCTGGCAGACCGTTGTTTGAAGTCGTAGGCGATCTCACCGCTGCCAACCAGATATTTGGATCGGAGGTGCTGGTACGATCTGTTGGGAACTCGGCGCTGACGCCCGTGGTTGTACCTGGGTCGCAAGCCCCAAGGGTAGCGTTGGCCTGGCGGCCTGGGGTACAACTGCAAGCATCCGAAGGTCCCGGCAAAGCATGAGTCGACAGGTAACAACGAAACAACTTGTTTATTTTAACATCGCAAAGAGTTGGTGGTCAGGTTTGACCGAAGTAGAGAGACGGGAGAGCACTTCACTCAACGGAAGAAATCGGAGCCCTCCTCTGGCGTCCGGGGGCAGCTGTTTTTATACTCTCGCAGTTGAGGGCAAGAAGGAACCCCTCAAAAGACGAGCACGTGAATGTACAATGGGCTAATGGTGACGCACACTGTCGTAGCGATGCCGTAGCACCATGTCGTGGCGCTGCGCACGATCTCGTAGCACCTGGTCGTGGCGCTGCGCAGCACACTGTCGTGGCGCTGCGCAGCACACTGTCGTGGCGCTGCCGGTCGGACACAATGACTGTAACGAGAAGATGGTCCCTGCTTTGGCATCGCCTGTTTCGGGCACAATGACTGGAACGAGATCCCTGCTTTGGCATCGCCTGTTTCGGGCCCAATAACTGGAATGAGATCCCTGCTTTGGCATCGCCTGTTTCGGGCACAATGACTGGAACGAAATCCCTAGGCGGTCGCATCGCCGCAGACGCGCCTGGAAACACCTGGCGATGAGTGTTGCGGTGACGACGATCGGGCCAAAATGTCCGCCGCCCCGCCGCCGTCGCGCCGGCAAAACCACGTGTCGCAGGCGAAACGCAACAGTGGATTAAGTATGGTACAAATTAGAACAAGGAGGATTAAGGTTGGTACTAATTAGGACGAGTGGATCAAGGTGGATTAAGGTAGAGTTGTGATGGACAGGTGGCAATGCCTGACGTCACGTATCATTGACGCATCCAGTTAATTAGGGAAGTCATAATGGCTTCCCATTAAAATCACGTAAGCATACTTAAGTGACTGTCAGTTTTTTATTAACTGCAGACTCATCAGCACGAAATCTGGTTACTGTTGCAAGAGCATGCTCGTACGCATCAGCAAGGAAACTAAAAGAGGCCATTCTTTTTGGTACTTGCGTTTGAACTAAGAACCCACGGCTATAATACGGAGGCTCTACCACTACTCTACAACCGCCATTGCGCTGGCAGCTAAAAGAAAGTTACATAACTTTATCCTCTTAGTTAAAGTGTCCTTAATGTGTCGCAATAAAAAGAGCACAAATATGAAATGCCTATTGCCATGATTAAAATAAACCTGAAAAGTAGGGGTATGCAAATATTCGAAATTTCGGTTTATTTGAATCCAATTGATTTTATTTCCCATTCTCAGTTGGGAAGGGCCGAGAAAAAAGGCTCCGTGAGCAGCTTGACAAGCTCGTCGACTTAAGCACTGTATGACCGCAGTGGTTAAGAAACATCCCGGAGGAAAGCCCAACTCCTGGATATTCACCAGAAATCAACGGAAATGAAGGACGAGTAACAACACACTTGTATTTAATATGACGGAGTATGTAGTAAAAGTTAAAAAGGCACAGCAATATGGAATATATGTGAAGATGACTTACACAATAAAAATCGCCCACAGCGAGCGATAAACTTTATATGTAAGTCCCTACATACGAGATAGTGGCGATTGCATTGTACAATGATGGCAGGTACAATGTAACAAATAAACGTGGCTCAACACCGTCAGCAAGTTCATTTCATAGAATGAAATAAACACGTGACTAAGAGACATCAGGAAAGACAAGAATCACAAGTCTCCAAGAAATATTGCATCTAGCGACATTCATATAAGTAAAATTGTTTAATAGCCGTGGTAGTGCATTACCTTAAGTTATCGAATAGCAACCGAATAGTCCTTGCTTTTCGGTTTGAATGCGATTCGAGAATTCACCCTGCAAAATCACCGAACATTCGTTTTTTTTTATTTTCTCCTTCCTTTCTTTTTCTTTTTGCTCGAGGGACTAATGCAAGCGTGTACTGTTCCGAATGGTTCTTCTGCCCGAGAGCCGTGGTTGTTTATGAACCGCGCAGAGGCAGCATTTCTCGAGCGAACACCCGGGGCAGATAAGATCCGCTCACTAACTTGCAGCTAAGAAGAATTCTTTGTTTTCTATTATACCTCTGGCGAATATCTTGCCTCGACTAACGCAAAGCTACATAGGCCGAATATGGGTAGTTTGAATAATAAAGATTTTAGCGCCAAAAGCAAGTTCACAGAAATGAAAGGATCTACACGAAGACAGGGCGGGGCTGACACGAAAGCGCTCGTCCGTGCTTTGTATCCTTTTGCGACATTGGGTATGCCGACAAAATTTTCGCACTATCAGAAAGTACTATTTTGGCATTTTTTCACTTACAAGCTCCTCCGTTGATCGGACTTTCAGTCTCGTATGGCATTACATGCATGTGCCTGTAATGTAGAATAATGTAAATATGGCGCCTCCTTTACCCTGTGGATTCCGCTGAAACTTTATATTTCAGTTTGCTTAGAAATGAAATAATATTCGATATTTCATTCGATTAATAAATTTCATCATTCGAACACCCTTACCGAAAAGTACTGTGAAATGAGAATAAGTGCTCTGCTTGAGGTTAACGAGCACCGTCAAGCGGAGCATGAAGAAGAGTATTTCTGAAATATTTGGTCACCGATACTTGCGATACTGTCCTCTCGGACGCCTTATCCGTAGCGTTCATGCACCGTATTCACCCGCCAAAGACCTTCGACGAAGAGCAGCCGCAGTCTATACTGAACGTAGAGTTGTCGAAGAATGCTGACTCATGCGTCTCACTCACCGCAAAGCTCCTCATTTCGCCATGACACTGGCAACCCGAACTTCCACATCGTGGCACAATTTGCTTGCTTGCAGAGATAGAATGTGTCAACCTTTACCAACCAGTGCAAAGTGGCGTTCATTCGAAGATCTTTGGCAGTGTTTCTGTGAGCATTTGGTTGGTCGCATAATGCAGGTTATCATGTCATATGAACGGATGGGTGGCATTAAAGCTGTTTCGCACAATTATTAACTCGGGTCAGGAGAGTCTGTGCGAGTTATCTTAAATGGCACTGAATTCTTTTGAAGCGCTCTCTTCTATAGTAATTCGAGCGTATCGCAGGGACATGCCCGAACCAGGAAGGTTCGTAAAGTATGCTGATAAATGGAATGCAATGAGCTACACTACATAAATTTTCTGAACACTTAACTTTTTCTTGAAGCGCGATTACTGACGCTTTTTTTCATCGTTGGATGTTGCGTATATTCGTCGTACAGCGCTGGGGATACTTCATCTTATCACGCTTGAAAGAAGAGCCAATTTGCGCCATTGCACTTTCTTTGCTAATTCGAAGGCTACAGGTGTATAGTTGAAGCTGTTCATCATCATCATCATCATCATCATCATCATATTTATGTCCACTGAAGGACGAAGGCCTCTCCCTGAGATCTCCAATTACCCCTGTCCTACGCCAACCGATTCCAACTACCACTCGCAAATTTCCTAATTTCGTCACCCCATCTAGTCTTCTGCCGTCCGCTACTGCGCTTCCCTTCTCTTGGTACCCATTCTGTCAGCCTAATGGTCCAACGGTTATCTAGTCTGCGCATTACATGACCTGCCTAGCACCATTTTTTTTCTCTTAATGTCTATTAGAATATCGTCTATACCCGTTTGCTCTCCGATCCATACCGCTCTCTTTCTGTCTCTTAAAGTTATGCCTAGCATTCTTCGTTCCATCGCTCTCTGCGCGGTCCTTAACTTGTTTTCAAGCTTCTTTGCCAGCCTCCAGGTCTCTGCGCCGTATGTCAACACCGGTAAAATGCACTGATTGTATATTTTCCTTTTTATTGATAACGGTAAGCTCCCAGTCAGCAGCTCACGATGTCTGCCGTATGTGAGCCAACGCATTTTTATTCTGTGAATTTCCTTCTCATGGTCAGGGCTCCCTGTGATTAGTTGACCTAGGTAAACGTACTCCTCCGCAGACTCTAGAGGTTGACTTGCGATCTTCAACTCTTATTCCCTTGCCAGGTTATTTATCATTATCTTTGTCTTCTGCACAATAATATTCAGCCCCACTCTTACAACTCCCTGTTAAGGTCCTTACGCATTTGTTGTAATTTGTCTGCATTGTTGCTGAATACAACAATGTCATCGGCAAGCCGATCGAAGGTTGTTGAGGTATTCGACGTCGATCTTTACTCCTAAGCCTTCCCAGTGGGGTGGGCTCGGTGGCTGTGCCACTATGCAGTCATTCAACCCGCTCGTTTTCGTTACGCAGGTTTTTGCACCGCTCATCACCCAGATGCTATTGCTGTCCCTGGTTCCCGCCCCTTCGCATGCCACCTGTGCCATCGAATCCCTTCATTTCAAATCTCCCGCCGGCCTTGCTGCACAGCTGCCTGCAGTTTCAGCCTGCCCGGCGGCGCTACCTCTGCTATTCCTCGACTGCCCCCGGACTCTCCCATGGTCATCGACAGCGACAGACACGACGACTATAAAGGCGCATCATCCGCGCTCGGCGCTCTGTGGGCTCGGTGGCTGTGCCACTATGCAGTCATTCAACCCGCTCGTTTTCGCTACGCAGGTTAGTAAGCAATACTCTCTTTTCGCAAAAAAATCGAACAACTACTGCCTTCTGCAGCTGCCGAGCCCACAGTGCTCACATGCTATTGCTCTCGAATGTGCTGATGTCATGCTTACCCTGTTGCTCTTGGCTGGCGACGTTGAATCAAACCCAGGCCCCGAAAAGGTGCGAGAACAACTGAAGAAACTGTCTGATGGACAGTCACATTTAATCGCCGAGGTCCAAGGACTTAGAAATCAACTTACTACTACGGTACAAGCTATTTCTGATCTGAGTAACAGGTTATCCGCCCTGGAAACTAATTATCAAGATGTTGAAACCCTACGCACTGACATAAACACCATTTGCGCTAACACCACATAAACAACCAAAGAAATCCGAGGTATAGAAGCCCGTTTGGATGATGCCGAAAATCGCTCACGACGTAACAATTTAATTTTTTACAACATTAAAGATGAGAATGCATCCGAAACATACCCCGAATCTGAAGAAACAGTCCTCCGCCTGTGCCGTGATCACTTAAACTTATCCATTGACCCCAAAGAAATTGAAAGGGCTCACCGTCTCGGGCGCCATTCTGCCAATCGCATACGACCCATAATAGTCAAATTTACATTTTATAAAACCAAGGAGCTGATTCTTTCAAATGGCTGTAAGTTAAAGGGCACCAATTACAGCATAGGCGAGGACTTTTCACGCCCTGTCCGAGAAGCGCGAAAGCACCTTGTAAAGTTTGCCAAAGCTACTAACACTAAATTTTCCTTGCGCTATAAAACCTTGTGTATCGGTACTAAACGTTATGCATTCGACGAGTCATCACAATCTGTACATGAAATCTCATAGCATACGACTTATCGCCGCACTACTAATCTTCCTTGTAAAAGCCTTCGCGGTAAACTGCCAAATCTTTCTTTTTCTATTATCTTTACCAACATACGTAGCTTCCTCCCAAAGCGTGAACACATCTGTAATCTTGTTTCTTCATCTGCCAGCAATATACTCGTACTAACAGAAACGTGGCTAACAGACGACGTCACCAATCCGGAAGTTTTGGCTGATTTGCCGCAATTTAACGTTTTTCGCAAGGACCGCAAGAGCTCACGAGGAGGAGGTGTTCCTATTGCCGCTAACCAGCTGTTGCCTTGTTCTGTTATTAACATCCAATCGGAACTTGAAATACTATGGGTAATCTGTCGTTCTATACCACAAATCGTCATACTAGGCGTCTGCTACAGACCCCCCTCCAGTAATGCAATCTTTTCTTCGCAGTTAAACGATAGTCTGAATCAAATAACTGGCAAATATCCGAACGCGCGCATTATTCTTTTTGGTGATTTTAATTACCCCTCCATTGACTGGCTGAACCTAACACCAACAGGCAACACCGAAATAAATAACTTCGTTGACGTTTGTTTGAATTTCAATCTCACCCAGTTAGTAACTGAACCCACACGAGTCACACATGAATCCTCCAACATCTTGGATCTTACTCTAACTAGTCACCCAGAAAGTTTATCATCGCTTACTTACCTCCGCGAAATAAGTGACCACAAAGTTTTACACGCTACTTTCACCGTCACCCCTGAATCGCGTCAAACTTTCCACAAAACAATTCGCCTCTATGACAGAGGGAATTACGAAGAAATTAATAATCACCTGACGGCGTCATTTCCAAACTTTGAGACGGGTTTCGATGATCGATCCCTGGAGGATAATTGGCTCACTTTCAAAACTAAAATTGCCGAACTCACCGCGAAGTTTATTCCCACCATCACATTTCGTGCAAGTCACAACAAACCATGGTTTTCAAAGCTCTTGAAGACACTCGAGAACAAAAAAAAGAGACTTTTCCGTGCAGCAAAACGCAACCCAAGCGCATGCGCCTGGGACAAATATTACACAGCCGAATCAACATACCTGCAATCTATCCGTAACGCAAAACGCGATTTCTTCCAAACTGACCTCCCCAAGATCCTAATAAATAACCCGAGGAAGTTCTGGAAAGTACTAAATCCTCAACAGGCTCCGATCATCACACTAGCTAACCCACTTGGCGAGATCACAAGTGACATATGACTGTGCAAATATTTTTAACACCGCTTTCTCATCCGTCTTCACACACGAAACCGATATGCCACTTTCTACCGCAACTACCAACCTAAGTTTGCCTATGCCTTCAATCACGTTTTCTGCGCACGGCATTATATGTATTATAGAAAATATCAAGATGTCATGTTCAGCGGGTGCTGATGAAATCACCCCCAAGTTCCTCAAAAATACTGGCCATGCTTCCGCACCGTATCTATCAAAACTTTTTGCACAATCACTTTCCACAGGTAGCATTCCCAGCGATTGGAAGGTGGGGAAGGTTGTTCCGGTCTTCAAATCAGGTAACAAAGAATCACCCCTTAACTACCGCCCCATCTCTTTAACAAGCGTGCCGTGCAAAATCATGGAACATGTCATTTATTCCCACATAATGAATTTTCTTGACTCTATTAATTTTTTTCATCCTGCTCAACATGGCTTCCGTAAAAACCTATCCTGTGATACACAATTGGCTATTTTCATCCATGACGTGCATATGAACCTTGACTGTAACCTTCAAACTGATGCAATATTCCTGGACTTCGCGAAAGCATTTGACAAAGTACCCCACCAACGCTTGCTACTAAAACTTTCATGGTTCAACCTTCATCCTAACATTTTACAGTGGATAAGTGAATTCCTTGCTAACCGCACCCAGTATGTTTACGTTAATAATCAAGCCTCTAGTACTCTTCCCGTAACATCAGGTGTCCCGCAAGGATCAGTCCTTGGCCCGCTATTATTTTTAATATACATTAATGACCTACCAACGCATGTCTCTTGTAAAATCCGTATTTTCGCCGACGACTGTGTCATCTATCGCACAATCAATAACACCTCTGATCAGCACGCCCTCCAGAATGACTTAAACAGCGTACAGAACTGGTGTAACCAATGGCTCATGGAACTAAACCCCAATAAATGTAAACTCGTGTCTTTTAACCGAAAACGTAATCCTCTCCTCTTCTCGTACAAAATCTCGCACGCCACGGTAGAATTAACTCACACTTATAAATACCTCGGCGTAACATTGTCCAATGATCTAACCTGGAACGCACATGTCACAAAAATCATATCATCCGCTAACAGAACCCTTGGATTCTTAAAACGTCATCTACGACATGCCCCACAAAACGTAAAACTACTTGCCTACAAATCACTTGTCCGTCCTAAATTAGAATACGCCTCTGCTATTTGGAGCCCTAACCAAAATTATCTAACAATTTCCCTAGAATCAGTGCAAAGTCGAGCCACAAGATTCATATATTCATGCTATTCATATAACGTTAGTATATCATCATTAAAAGCAGAGGCAGGTTTAACATCTCTAGCTTGCAGACGTCGTATTACTAGTATGTGCTTGTTTCATAAACTTTATTACAGCTCACTTCGTCATCCGCCCTACATCAATCCGCCGGCACGTATCTCCCCCCGCATTGGTCATCCCCTTCAAGTTGCACGGCTTCGTACGCGCACTGCTACTTTCGCATCTTCATTCTTTCCACGCTCAGCCCCGGACTGGAACGGCCTTCCGCACGACATCGCCGCAATCATCTGTACATCCAAATTTCTGAATTGTATAACTACTATATTTAACAGCGAATAATTTATGTTCATTACGTGTTTTCTTTGTTTATTATGATTTATACATGTAACCCACCCCTTATGTAACACCCCCAACCCCGGGGGCCTTTAAGGTAATAAAGTGAAGTGAAGTGAAGTGAAGTTAATAGCTTGAATACTTATTCTAAGCACGCAGTGAATAGCATTGGAGAGATTGTGTCTGATTTTTTTCTTTATAGGTATCTTCCTACTTTTCTTGTGTAGAATTAAGGTGGCTGTGGAATCTCTGTAGATAATTATTTATTTATTTATTTCGTTTACCCTCAGGGCCAGGGGCATTAAAGAATTAAATAGGGAAGTGGTTACGTCAAATACAGAAAAAATGTACAGTGCCGTAAAATGGTTAATAGTACAGAAATAGATGGCTCTCGGTTATACAATGTTATCTGAGTGTTCTTGAAGTGCTGTTAATAAAATGAAATACGGTGCATGCAGTGCAGTAATACAGTGTTCCGGTAATACAAAAACAGTAATACAATTGGTGGTACAAAAACATGAATCCAATGCTCTTGTTTATACAATGTTATCTTATACTGCCATGAAGTGCTGATGGTCAACAGTAGCGGTTGAGGCGGGTAGGCGATTCCACTCAGCAGATGTACGCGGAGGGAATGAATCAGACATGACACGTACTGGTTTGGCATAATGGAATTCCAGCTTTGTTATTGTGATCTAACCTTGATGAAATGTATTAAGGAGGAGAGATAAGTTCATTGCGAAGGGAAGGATGTTGAAATATCTTATGAAAAAGTGAAAGCCTGAGGCCTTTACGGCGAGAGGCTAAAGATGGCAAATCAAGGTTTAATTTCATTACAGAAGTGCTGGCAGTTCGGCTATAATTATAAAAAACGAGACGAGCAGAGTTATTTTGTGCCATTTCTAATGAGTGAATTAGATTTTTCTGAGAGGTATCCCAAACTGCTCCGGCGTACTCAAGCTTTGAGCGGACTAGTGACTTGTATAGCATTAATTTTAGGGAAGACGGTGCCTTAGTGAAATTGCGTTTTAGGTATCCCAGCATGCGGTTAGCGTTTTAATTACGTAAGAAGCGTGCATGGACCACGAGAGGTTTCTAGTAATATGGATACCAAGATATTTGTAGGATGAAACAGGGTCTAAGGGCAGATTATTAACGCAGTAAGAAGGAAGCTGGTTAGAATATTTTCCACGGTATTTACGTAAGCGGTCTGTACTCCTTGATCATGTAATGCCTCTAGGACTGCTGGTATCTCTACTGAATCAAATGCTTTTTCGTAATCTATGAAAGCCATGTAGAGAGGCTTATTGTACTCTGCGGATTTTTCAATAACCTGGTTATTAACATGGATGTGATCCATTGTAGAGTAACCTTTCCTGAAGCCAGCCTGCTCCCTTGGTTGACTAAAGTTCAGTGTTATCCTTATTCTATTGGAGATTATTTTGGTAAATATTTTATATATTACTGGGGCTAAGCTAAGGTGCCTATAATTTTTTAGTTCTTTAATGTCGTCCTTTTTGTGGATTAATGTAATGTTTGCATTCTTCCAGCTTTCTGCGACCCTTGCAGTCGATAGACACTTCATATAGAAAGCCGCCAGTTTTCCTAGGAGTACGTCTCCTCCATCTTTGATTAAATCGACTGTTATTCCATCCTCTCCGGCCGCTTTTCACCATTTCATACCTTGCAAGGCCTTTCTCCCTAGTTATAGGCGGAGTTTCTGTGTACCGTTCATTATTGTTTTGAATAGAGTGCTCCTGAGTTCTCTGGTTACTGTAAAGGTCAGTATAAAATTCTTCCGCTACTTTTATTATGCCTTCAAGATTGCTGATGAAATTACCCTGCTTATCTTTCCGTGCATATATCTTAGTTTGTCCGATCCCAAGTTTTCTTCTCATTGTTTTCAGGCTGCGTTCATATTTAACGCCTTTTTGAGTCTTTCTCACGTTATAATTTCTAATATCACTTATTTTCGCTTTGTTAATCAGTTTTGACAGTTCCGCGAATTCTATCTTATCTCTTAAGTTGGACACTTTCATTCTTTGCCGTTTCTTTATTAAATCATTTGTTACTTGGGAGAGCTTGCCTACTGGTTGCCTTGGTGTTTGCCTCCCACTTCATTTGCTGCCTCTGTAATGCCGTCTAAGGCGATGCAGGTACTCAATAAATAAATAAATAAATAAATAAATCAATAAATAAACAAATAAAGCCGGTCTCGTTACGGTTTCATTAATTAGCTTTATGTCATCATCATCATCTCTCTGTTCTAAGGCTGTATATTTGTTTGCAAGTACCAGCCTAAATGTGTCTGCTTTTATCCTTACTGCCTCTAAGTTGACCTGTGTTTACTTGACCAATTTTACTCTTTAAAATTTAGGTAAATTCTGGCCCACACTAACCTATGATGACTACACTTTACCCTACCTATTACTTCTACATCCTGCACTAAGCTGGGATCGGTAGAAAGTATGAAATCACTTTCATTTCTTGTTTCACCATTAGGACTTTTCCAGGTCCATTTTCTGTTGCTACCTTTGCTGAAAAAAGTGTTCATTATTCTCAGCTTATTCCTTTCGGCGAATTCTACCAGCATCTCACCTCTAGCGTTTCTAGAATCGCCACCGTAGTTGCCAATTGCCTGTTCACCCGCCTGCTTTTTCCTCACTTTTGCATTGAAGTCCCCCATTACTGCTGTGTACCGCGTTTGCACTTTTGTCATCGCAAATTCAACATCTTCATAAAACTGATATACTTCTTCATCGTCTAGACTGGACGTTGCAGCGTAGATTTGTAGTACCTTTAATCCATACCTCTTATTGAGTTTGATTACGACTACCGCTACCCTCTCGTTGATGCTGTAGAATTCGTCAATGTTGCCTGCTATGTATTTATGGATTAGGAATCCTACCCCGTATTGCTTCTTATCCGGGAGACTTCTATAGCAGAGGACATGGCCGTTATTGCGCAGTGTGTAAGCCTCACCAGTTCTTCTAATCTCGCTAAGGCCGATAATATCCCAAACAACATCTGATAATTCTTAGGAGAGTCCTGCTAAGCTAGCCTCACTCGAGAGGGTTAGGCTGTTAAACGTTGCAAGGGTCAGTTTCCATTGGTGGCCTGTCCGCCAATGGAGCGATAGTCGAATCCGCTTAGACACTACGTGGAGAACTGTCTCTCTGCACCACTGCTAGCTATAACTTTTCTTGCGAAAGCGCTGTTCGGGAAGAACGAACACATACAATAGAGTCAAACGAACTACTTGATCTTGGAGTATTTTTATTCCATGCATCATACACAAAACCATGGTGTTCGGTCTTTCTTCTTGTGTCTTTCTTATTTGTGCTACGATGGCTTGCCCACGTACATTACAGTCGCATAGCTTGCGAAACCAAAGTACCAGATTTTTATCAATTTCCCAAGAACTCCCAAACGTTTTTTTTTTCGGCAAGGAGAGGAGGAGACAAAGGAGAGGAAAGACAGGGAGGTTAGCCAGTGTAAGTACCGGCTGGCTACCCTGTGCTGGGGAAAGGGGTAAAGGGAATAAAAGGAGAAAGAAGAAGAGGGAAAAAAATGGAAAAAAAAGAGAAAATTCACACAGTAACGCGAAACTACGCGCTACAACGTTCAAAGGCGGTCGCAAAAGTCGCAGTTCCTTAAAAACTTCAACAGAGCCCTTAAGGCCTTCAGTGCCGAAGCCCGTCTGGACCAATGTCCTAGAGCTTTTTCCTCTGTAAAGGGGCGATTGTCCAGTTTTGCGAGAGCGGTCACGAGCACTTTTCTTCGCACTGCGTAACGGGGACAGTCACATAGGAGGTGTTGAATCGTCTCCTCGCAGCCGCAGGTGTCACAAGTAGGGCTGTCGGCCATGCCAATGCGGAATGAATATGAGTTCGTGAATGCCACGCCGAGCCACAGGCGGCACAGAAGTGTTGCTTCCGCTCGTGGCAACCCTGGTGGTAGGCGGAGTTGCAGACGTGGATCCAATTTGTGGAGACGTGCGTTCGTGAAATCACTGGTGTTCCACAGATTCTGCGTAAGCTCGCGGGCGAGGGAGCGAAGACTTGTGGCTGCGTCTGTTCTTGACAGCGGTATGGGTATAATCTGGGCACCATCATGAGCCGACCGGGCAGCGTCATCCGCACTGTCATTTCCTGAAATTCCACAGTGTCCCGGTATCCACTGGTAGATGATGTTGTGTCCCTTGTTGATTGCGTGATGGTGGAGCAGTCGGATGTCTGCGACTAGGTGCTCATTTGGTCCATGGTTGAAAGGAGACATCAGACACTGAAGAGCTGCCTTTGAGTCACATAAGATGGACCATGAATGTGATGATTTGTGAACTATAAACTCCAGAGCAGCACGGATAGCTGCGAGTTCTGCAGCCGTCGATGACGTAATGTGAGATGTCTTGAACTTGAGGGTGACGCACTCTGCGGGAATCACCACTGCTCCAGCAGAACTATTAGAGGATACAGAACCGTCTGTGTAAACATGGATGCGTCCTCTGTGCTGTTCATGTAGCACTGAAAGCACGGTTTGTTTGAGGGCGAAAGTGGACATCTCCGTTTTCCTTTTGATACCGGGAATAGCAAGAAGAGCCTGGAGTGGATGGAGGCACCACAGCGGTTGAGGTGGTCGTGCTGCAGGCGTGAAGTTTGATGGTAAAATTCCATGGTTGGCGGCAATAATCTTGCTAAACGCTGAACGAGGTCGAGCGGCAGGAAGGGAGGCGAGATGATGCGATGGAAGGCGGGCGAAGTGCCTGATATGCATCCTTAAAGTGTCGACTTGAAGATACGTGTTGATGGGGTGGTCATGCGCGATGGCTATTGTTGCAGCCGTGGACGCACATCTGGGAAGACCAAGGCAAATTCGCAGAGCTTGCGCTTGTACAGATTGGAGGGCACGGAGGTTGGTCTTGCCGGTCCCACCCAGTACAGGTAAGCTATAGCGCAGGAGACCGAGGAACAGTGCGTTATAGAGTTGGAGCATCGCACTCACAGACGCACCCCATGACTTGCCCGCAAGAAATCTGAGCACGTGGGTTATCATGACTAATTTCCTTTTTAGGTAGGATATTTGAGGACTCCAGGAAAGGTCGCGATCTATTATCACTCCTAGAAACCGGTGCGTCTTCTCGTAGGCAATTGGCTGTCCATTAATTCTTATAACGTACGGTTTCATTGCTTTACGCGTGAAAGCGACTATAGAGCACTTCTCGCAGGACAGCTCCAGACCTCGTGCTCGAAGATAACCTGATGTTAGTGTGGCCGCTTTTTGAAGTCTGGCGCGCACCTGAGGACGCGTCGCTCCTGATGACCAAATGCATATATCGTCTGCATAGATCGACACATGGACGGATTCCGGAAGGGTATGGACCAGGTCGATGAGCACCAGGTTAAATAGAGTGGGGCTCAAAACTCCGCCTTGTGGTACGCCTCGGTACGTGTTGCGTTGTGATGACGCACCGTCCTCTGTTTGCACAAAGAATGACCTGTCCTTCAAGAAGCTGGATATCCACCGAAAAACAAGGCCGCCTAGGCCGACCTCACCCAACGCGTCCAGGATGGCTTGATGGGTTACGTTGTCATATGCGCCTTTGACATCCAGGAACATCGTCGCTGACAGTCTCCTGAGGCTTTTTTCGTGCTGAACAGACGAGACAAGATCTATAACGTTGTCTATAGAAGAGCGTCCGCGTCGAAAGCCTGCCATAGCGTCAGGATATAACCGGTAGTGTTCTAGATACCACTCTAGACGCGTCAGCACCATCCTCTCCATCACCTTTCCTAGACAACTGGCCAGAGCAATGGGACGATAAGACGCCACATCTAGGGGTGATTTACCTGGCTTGAGCAAAGGCACAAGGCGGCTGGACTTTCCATGCAGCCGGAACTTCTCCATCACGCCATGAATTATTGTACACGTCTAGAAGTGCATGCCGGGCTGTGTGACCGAGGTTTCCAAGAGCTGCGTATGTCACCCCGTCAGGCCCAGGCGCACTTTTGGTTTTCTGCACGACAGGCGTCGGAGCTGTGCGAACCAGAGCACCGTGAGCATACGGCAGCGTTTGTGCAAACCGCACTAACGTGCCCTATCCTTTGACACTTCCTGCACTGAAGCGGCTTTGGCACAAAAGGCCGTACAATGTGTCGGAAGTGACCGACCTTGACGTGGGACGGTAGGCTGTCTCCTTTGAAAGTTAACTTGACACACTGCGAGTTTCCCAGGCGGCGGGCTTGCAATATGGCAATTCCCTCTGTCGCCGGCTTGATGAGTATATGCAGGTCAGCATCGCTTATGGAATTATCTACGTCATACACAACGCCGGCCGTAGAGTCATGATGGTCTTGTTTATAGCAGCGTACGTTGATGCTATCCAGCACCTTAACGTTGCTCAGAATGTCTAGCGCGCTGCGGTTTGTGACATCTATAGCGAGGATGTTCTTACGGCCGTTGATCCTTATATCTTTGATCTGACCCGGAACAAGTGCCTCGAGCGATACAGATGTGGCTTGGCGGTTGATCCGGTTCAGATTGTCGCTAGCAGCCACAGGCACATATAAAATGGTGAGGTCTGATGGCTTTCGCGTCGGGATCACAGTTGCCTTACTTGTGGAAGGAGACGTCCTGACGAGCCTTCTCTTTGCTTTGTGCTTCGCTACGGGCACGAAGTCGCTGTCATCCGAGGTTTCATCACTGGTCCCTGAGTAGATCACAGTGTCCTCGCTGTAGGTGTCACTCGGGCGACTAGACCGCTTTCTCGGTGCGGTCGCTGTTGACGTAGAGGGACCAGGAACCTCTCCAGGCGACTCCACGTCCATCGCCGTATTTAAGGGAGTGGCGTCTCCCACAAAGTAGCTTTAAATTCTCAGAGACAAAAAGGCAGCGTTCCACACAGGACACTTCGTCGTCGTCTCTTTTTTTTTTTTCGGCAAAGACATTAATAGCTTGCAGGGGCTTGAAAAGTTGAAAATTAGTGAAGTTCGACTATAGAATACGTTCATGTACACTAATTTCTGACCAAAGTCAGTGTTATTAGGCCCTCACAAAAGAGAAATTTCGTTGCCTGTTTCTAACTTGTAGCCGCCAAATAAAGGCGCTTTATGTCGGTGCCTAGTATTAGCCGCCTTGGCAAGGCTATGGGAAAGCGAAAGCAAAAGAGCAGCTGCATTGTTGAGAAATGTTGCGGGACATTTCCAAGCAGTACCTTCCTATTCCTGAGTCAGGAAGATACATACGGCAATTGCTTCATGAAGTAGACCTGTCAGCCATTGCGGAGAGGCGATGTGCTTGCTAGTAGTCCATGATGGCTTTCAGAAATAGTTCCCACAGGAACAGGCACCCCCAGACAGCACTACTTTCTACAAAAGACACAACATAGCTACTTTCATTATGCAAAAAAGAGGTGAGGCGTGCAGACAGGACACAATAGTAGAGAAGGGGACAACACGAACGCCGACTGTCAACTGAAGGGTGCACTGAGGCGAAAAAAGAAAGAACACACAAAACTCATCTGCGCGAGCTCAAGAATGATATCACCACGTGTCAGTCGGGTACATGTGCGGGTCTACGTGAGAGATAACTATTAAGGCACTTAATCTCTTCCTTATGTAAAGTAATCGAAGGCTGACTCACGCACGCACTTCCACCATTATAGATATGCCATGCCTCTACCATAAGACGCGTATCTTCATTCCTATGCATGTACAATATCGCGCATTCATCTAACTCTGGCGTGCAATTACAATCTTGGCAATGTAGGGAAAGATTAGAAGGCGATCTACCGGTTAAGGACCTTTTATGTTCCATCAGCCTCTGATTGATACACCGTCCCGTTTGCCCTACGTAGAACTGGCAACAGCTAAGGGGAATTTTATAAACCACATTCATACGACAGTCAGTAAAACTGTTGTGCTTATTGTGTTTCACTGGACAAATATCTGTTCTTTTTTGCCTTTTACCTGCCCATGCAACGACCATGCACCGGGTGTCGCATATCGTAGCGCAAGGATCCTCATCCGAGCACAGTTTCAAGGGTGATTTGATGGCGAGCGGGCTCATCGCGGCATCTCGCGGAGGCCGCGGAATCTACGGAGCGCATGGATTTCAATTGTGAAACTTTATAGATATAAAGTTCTTCTAAACTTTTGATGCGAAAGGTGCATTGACATTTCCAAGGTCACCCGCGCCAAAACACCCATGTCAAGACACTAAAGGCAGCAAAGGTAATTACGCTCTTATTTATTTTTCTACTGTGACTTTTATACACGACGACACATTGAGCCTCTTCAATTTTTTTTTCTCGCTACCCGCGGCCTGCCGGAACCAGCCAGAGCGCATGCATTTTCAATTTCGGAACTTTGCGGGTTTAGTGTTGCCATAAACATTCGACGCCGAAGGCGCATTAACTTTTCTAAAGTCGTACATCAGACCATACAACGAGACAGATTAAATCAACACACTATCAGACAAGTTGACAAAGCACGCAGTGAGGTCCGTTGAGGCGAAACGTTGTAGTGGTTCATTTGTGCCGTCATGTCACAGAAAAAAACATCAACATATTTTTTTCACCCGCGCCAAAACAGCCATGTCAAGACACTAAAGGCAGCAAAGGTAACTACGCTCTTATTTATTTTTCTACTGTGACTTTTATACACGACAACACATTGAGCCTCTTCCATTTTCTTTTCTCGCTACCCGCGGCCTGCCGGAACCAGCCAGAGCGCATGCATTTTTCTCGTGTTGCCCCGACCACCGCCCGGCGCACTGCGATGTGCGTTCGTTTCTCTCTGGCCGAGTGGATTCTCGCCTGGCAGACTTTTGGACGCTTCTAGCTAGCAGACGAGAAAAAACAACAACAATGCATTGTCGCTTGCCTACATCATTGCGGTGACTCGACAGATTGCAACACGTTCGCTTGAGCGGAACCTCTCCGGAAAATTTTGTCTTGCCGGTGTAGGATAACGAGCCGTATGCGTATGGTTCTCTATATACCAAGCGCCTCACGTTTTCTTCGATATTCCTTCGGTAGCCACATTAGGTGCCCAAATTAGGCATTCCATTGTGGCCAACATGCTTTCCGTGCGTTTTTTTTTTCATTTCCTTGCCCCCGTCCCACAAAAGAAAAAAGACATTGTTGCGGCACAGCAAATTGTTGCATGGTGGAAGTTGGATTTTCTACTACTTGTTTTGCGGAAAGTAACGTGCCACGGTACGCTTCAGTTTCCGGATACTCTTGTTATATTATTGCGATAACAATTATATGGACACTCCAGGCGCATTCTTGCCGTCACCGTCGGCCTCATGTTCTGTATAAAGTCCAAGGGCGATAACATCGTGACCGTGGGCCGCACGCTGTATGTGCGAGTGAACGGGCGTGGCAGGGGGAAGGGAGGGTAGGCATGGGTGAGCCGACGATGGTGGCTCTGTCTTGTTTGGGCAAGGGAGAAAAGCGGGGAGGAAGTGCACCGCCTCCTATCGCGGGCGATGCATCAGGCGGAATTGAGGGAGAGGGGGGCTGTGATCCCTGAATTTGTGGTTGCGGAACATGTTTGTTTGACTTGTTCGACGCATTATATACAGTGAATTTTTCTTAGATAAGTAGATTTATTGGGGACTTATACGTATATATTTAAATATCTTGTTGTGAGGTTTTGTGTATACGTGCAGTGAACTTTGTTTCCAGCGGCACTTTTCTGCCCTTTATCAAGCTGTAGCTTCGCATTTGTATATTCCATTGTATCTTCGCATTTCTAATGTACGAGGGTGAGCCAAATGAAATTGAGCCATCTCACCACACGCAATAATGGCTCGGTTCATTATTTGCGAGGCATGCGCGTAGCAAAGAGGCATCTCTAATTTACAAAAGTGACACCTTTGTGTCACTTTTGTAAACACCAGATGCAAATGCAGTAGTGTGTCGGGATGACAGCTTGGTGGGGCTAATGACCTTACATGGACGTATAATTCAGATAAGCTGGTATTGTCGCTGTCGGTACTAAGACAATATTGTCAGAGCAGATATTAACAGACGCGTCACGCGCGGGCTTCGCGGTGACGCCGTTAGATGGCACAGGCTTTCAATGTGAAGTGCAATAGAGGTACCAGGCTGCATACATGCCTCTAAGTTCCCTGGGAGACAACCAATCTGCTAACATAACGCACCTTTGCGACGGCAATACTGTGAGTCGCTGCATCATACTTGCCTACTTGTCAGATTTAAAATTCGTAAATATCCCGCGTCCATGGAGGGGATTTGCGGAGGGGGGGGGGGAGGGACATGATTATGACACGCATTTGTAAGAACTTTACCATGAGCACATCTGTTCTGCACAGTACCCTCCCCCCACCCACCCCCACTTCAAATACGGACGCCCTTCATTATTGATTTCACTTCAGACGACACACACAAGTATAGCAGCAAACATAGAACAGCAGAGTCTGACAAGCAGCACATTCTCTTTAGATCGCACCGACCTTTTCAGTCACTTACTGTTGCGCCTTTCGCCTCCTTCAGGAACTGTACTGAGTAATCTGGCTCAAAGCAAGGACCTATTACAGGTAGACGTCGTCTTGCAGGCAGCACAAGTACTATATAATTCCCTTTTTGGATGCATTAGTTTTATATGTTGCGTCACCCCAGCAATGAACATTTTAGAACTTATTTCGCAAACAAAATTTATTTTTCTTAAAACATGACGCACATTAGTAACATCTTTGAAAGAGCGCAAATTCGTAAAAATTCCGAAAAATTCAGGATAGTTGGCAAGTATGCGTGAGGTGGGTCATCGTGAGATGGGTTATACCAGAATTATTTGTGCAAATTGTTGCTCGCAGTCATATTTCATTTTCGCTGAATCTGTCCTATGTGGACCTACCATGGTTATAAGTGCTTGACCTTAGCACCATAAGCTCGCGCAGCGGCTCCTCTATTTTAGAAAAAAACGAAGGAGGCAGTGGCTCCCGGCACGCGTCAGTGCGAAGCAACCGCTGGTGCGCTGATCCTCAAACGCTGTGCAGCTGCTACGCTTCCACGACTGCAGCTAGCCCGGTGTTGGCAGGGATAGGCAGCGATGGCCAAGGGTCGCTCGAGCAAGGGCCGCAGGCCGATGTTCCACCCCGGCGAGGGGGGACCCGTGCAGCCAGGAGCAGCTGCCAGGATGTTCAAGTTCGCACCCCACCTGCTCGAGGGACAGGTATTCCTCGGAAAAGAAGGTGGGTCTCTGCCGAGATTTACAAAATGCGTGACTACTCAACGAGATTTGCTTCGCGTGATAAGATCCTTCATTGAAGACAACCACCCGCTGGCATCCCCATATTTCCCCAGGTCCGTGCATTGATGTCTACTTGTAATAGCCTGCGGTTCATCCACTTTGCAAGTTCTATGATGTCACTAAGAAGAGACGGGTCTGCATCATTGGGTCATAACTCGCATCATTAAGTGATTTGGGCCTCGCACAGATCCATAGCCGTTGTGGCTAAGGATGCAGATACTAGACAGTTTGATAATAATATTTGTCGCCTTACGTACGTTAAACGCAAGTACCCTTGCGGGGCGTTACATTGCACGTCTGTTTAATACCTTTAGTTTAGCGTATGGGAACGCAAACGTAAGGAATACGTTAGAAGACAGGGCTCCACCTGGGGCTTCGCGTGAGACATGTCCAAGCGAAGACAGTCGATTAGCAACCATGCCGCGGTTTCTATGCCGACGTGTCTCGTTAGGCCTATAGTCACCGGAATCGCACAACGATCTACAAAATTGGACGAGCTATACTCTCGTAAGTAACATTTCAGGTGAGGTTAGAGGAAGCGAAAGCTCGTTTCAACACTTGCTGTCTATCAACGATAATGAGAACGTAGCCATCACGAGAAGTCACGCTGAAGTGGTAGCCATGGATGCCGCCATATTCCACAATGGCATTTCTTAGCGTACAGGCGCCCAAATCTTTAACTGGTGTGCGCGAGCGGCGACTTTTCCGTGCGTCGGCGCCGTATGGCGGGGCGAGGCTGGAAACAGCTTAGCAGACGATGGGCCCAGCTGAGCGCGCTTTGTCCGCATGCGCTTAGCCTCAGACTCTTTCCAGCCGCGCCCCGTCATACGGCGCTGACGCACGGAAAAGTCGCCGCTCGCGCACACCAGTTAAAGATTTGGGCGCCTGTACGTTAACATTGCGTAGGTTGAACCCCCCATATAACGTACGTTCGCATAGTGCACGTAAACCGTGAAAACCCAATAACGTACGGAGCACGTGCAGTGAGGACAGCGGTATACTTATACGTACGCATTGCGTTTGGTTACAAACGCTATTATGAAGCTCTCAGCTATGACAGTCACTTTGCATGCCTATTATGCAATTAACGTTATTTTCCTTCTTCGCGCGGAGACGAGACAAGCTCAAGTTTCCGCCGCAATGACAGCGTCGTTATCTCCCCGTACGCGGTCGGGTCCTGCCTGGTTCTCCTCACATCGGAGCACGTGCGCCCGTTCGCTAATACACGCGTGCTGCTGGTGGCGGTCGCGTTTTCACGAAGGCCGATGCGACCTCGTTATCCCGCAAGCCTGGAACGCAGTACTTCCGCTTCGCGCGGTGCCACAAAAGCGTTGAAAACACGAAACGCTTGATCTCAGTCTGCCAAACTGCATATTTCAGGGAAATTCGCAGGTGGACCAAGCGCCGCACGCATCCTTTGATCCACGTCGCGTGGTAAATCGAATCGCCCTTGCGAACGCATGTAGCGATAAAGTTTAGAAAGCAATGTACATGCATGCGCGTGCCATCAATCCTGCCCCTTTCGGGGAGAAGCGCGTTGCAGGACTAGCTCGTCGACACTGCCGTGGTTAATCGCGCAATGCAAAAACGCCGTAATTGCAATATCATGTTTTGGTAGCCATGAAAAGCACACATCTTAAGGGTGTTTTCCGGAAATTATACCCGTGATATGCGAGGCTGCGAAACGGTCGCAGGACAGAATTCAGCTCCAGTAGTTCCCACCTTTCTGAGGCAGACTAGCACAAATAAGTGATGGGTGGATACAGATGCACCTGCCAAAATATATATGAATGGCCTTCAACACCCCAGGAATGTTATTCGCGTGATTTGCACAGGAAAGAAATAAGGAAACAGTACTCGTTTTTGTTTCACTCATTTCTAAGGACGGTGTCTTCTTTTGGGTTGAGTCGGCCTTTACTTCAAGCTCGATATTGCAGAAGACCTTGTTACTGATATGCGAAACATACATGGCGTTTGCAATTGCGCCTTACGTCAACATTTTATTTGACGCCATAAGATCACCGTTAAAATTAACGTTAAAACCCCGCTTACGCACGTCTGATATCTCTGCGCAACTGTGGTGTGTATTTACGCCCCAGAAGCCGATCATACCTGCAGTTTAGGGCCTCTCAAACTTACGCACTCCGTGCACATTAGTCTCACATAAAAAAAAAACGCCTGCACCGCGTCTGCACCTTTGCATTCGTTTCGAGTATCTCGCTGGGCCTGCACCTCAGAAATCTAGCTGCACAATTTCTCAACTTCTCGTGAACTGCCGTGAACTGGTTCAGAGTGTTGCCGGCGAATCGAACAGACCCAAGCAGACGAAGCGCGAACGCCACGAGCTAAGAGAGAGAGAGAGTGTGTGAAAGAGAGAGAGAGAGAGAAAGCGCCGCACAGCGCGAGTGCCATGCGCAGTACAAGAGTCGCGAGCAATGAGAGAGGGAGAGAGCACGTGCAATGCGAATGAGCGCTGCATGCAAAGAGAGGAGCCCGCGGGCCGCCGTAGGGATGACACGCAGTGGCGCCAATGTTAAAGAAACTCTTTAACATTGGCGGCGCTCTCAACAGGTGCAGCAGCGCCTCCTGGCCGAGGTTGCTAGGTGTGTAAATAGCCACGAGACGGCGAATCATAATCTTCAGACATACGCATAGTCATCAACTTTGTTTATACATGCTGGTCATATCAGACAGTTAAAATATGTTGTCTGGAACAATAATTCGGACCATTCAAGCTGTAAAGAGATGCATTGTTATGAACAGCGCCTGGGCCAGCCCCGAAAGGTCGTGTTAACACCCCCACGATTTGAGACTGGATACACGAATGCGACGCTCTGAACGACAGGTTTCCCCGAAGAAACAATTGTTTCTGTTGTAGAGAGCCTCATCAGTGAAGTCCGGCTTGGGGAAGAGTGGAGCCCATAAAGGACTCCCACAAGAGAAGCTCGGGGCTGTTTCGCATGTGCACAACCTTTCTCACAGAGTGAAAAAAAAAAGGTGGCTGCGAAAGAAAGTATTTCCACTTTTTTTCTTTTTTTTCCGCATGCCGGAGAAGCGAGGGCGAATGTACCATGCTGTCAAGTGTGCACGCACACAAATGCGCACTAGAAACTCCGACACAAGCTTTCTACAGTGCGCACCCAAAATGTGGTTTTCCACATTCCGTTCTTTTGTGGAAAGTGCTGGGTTGGTCGAGCAGGCAGGTACGTCGATGTCGGCTATGGAAAGCTATATATACAACGGTGCGGGAATTCGCAACAGGAAAACATTTGCCTGATGATTGAAACGAGTTACCTGTGTTCTCGAATATTTTCTTAGACACGTATTCACGAGAATATGCTGACTGAAAAGTCTGTAGTATCAGAAAATAAGGCGATTTTCACAGCGAAACTGTAGATGATTGACCGAGTCATCCGTTCGTCGCCTGTACGCCGAAAACTCCTCCGGCGCCACCCCAGGCACGTGCGCGAAAAAAAGAGAAGAAAGAGAGGCGCGCGATTGGCTGTGCCAGTCATGACGTCGTTGCTTTCCGTCGCAGCCAAGCGTACGCGCAGGAGTTTCTCTCCGGCTTCGATATAGGTAGGCCACGCGTTATACGTACTCCTGAGGAGCAGGCAGCTTTCGATCAGCGATGTCCCGAGCAGAATCGGGAATGAGCTCGTCTACGTTGTGCCGATGCTGCAGCCCGGGCACAAGAACAGGCTCGAGCAGCCGTACCAAGCAGCAATTGCGTACCGAAGATCCGACAGCCTACGATGCGTCGTTCAAGGAACCGTGGGGATTAACCCAGTAATAAACACCGGGGCTGCACGTTTCATCTTCGCTGGTTAACCACCTGTAAGGAAGTGCTTGGACGGTGATCTTTTTATCAACGCTGTTTCTATAGCTTGTAACCAAAAAATGAGAGTTGTCTGAACATTGGTGCGAGTTGTATTGTACTCCGTTTCATCCATAGCACTAATTGCTGTAGAGGCTAGAGACTTCTTACAGTGGCTTCGTTCGCCCTTGTATATAGTTCGATGTCTTTTGACCGTAGTTGTGCGCAACTGTTTGTTTGTATATATAGCCTAACAACTGAATGATACACGTTTTATATCCTTAGAAACAAACACACTGTGGTATACGGTTGCTAATGCGTTGTTCTATGCCATTTTCTTTAGTTGTTCTGTTTGAGTTATTTATTTGCAACCCGTCGCCATGAGCCTCACGTGCATGCTCGTGCGAGCGAACGCTGTTGGCGCGCAACGAAGCACAGACGGAACGCCTGGAGTGACAACTTTTCTTGACAGAACTTCTTGCGTAGCTTTCACAGCTCTGACTGCTATGAACGGAAAAGGGTGTAGTGTTTAGGCTCTGCATATGTTGCTTTTAGTTAAGAAGAGTTGCACTGCTTGAAATATGGTTTAAGGCGTGATTAGTAAGTATTCAGTAGAATTTATGGGGAAAAGCCGGACTCCTTTACTATAAGCAACACGGTTTCCGTAGGCGTCTGTCCACTGTAACACAGCTCTTTGAAACTATTGGCTACTTTGCAACAATCATAAACAATGAAAAGCAAATGGAGGCAATTGCATTCAATTTTTCTTAAGCTTTCGACGTGGTCTGTAACGTTCAGCTAATAAGGAAGCTTTACAATACAGGTCTTAGTACACAAATTATAGGACGGGTTTAACATACTGAAGTTGCAGACGTCAGCCTGTCAAAATATCCGATGAAAGATCGCCTAGCTCATGCATTGCGTCCCGAGTACCACATGGGTGGGCTTTGGGACCCTTACTGTTGCTGATTCACAATAATGATACTGCAGCAAATATTAGTCCATTATTCCAATCACGTTTATTCGCACATGGCTGCGAACAAACGTTCGAAGTTGTGAAAGAATATGTATAGCGTATTATCAGTGAAAAGTTTCAATAAAATTGGAGTATGCATCATTCACGTCCTTCATTCCGAATATAAAAGAGCAATCCTGCGCACCAGCGCTGGATTAAGAGGGGGGGTGTAAGGGGGCTGCAGCCCAGGGCCTCACCTCGGGCAGTAGGAGAAGGGGGCCGATTTATTCTAACCTGCTTAGTATATGGAACCATGGGCAATGGAACTTCGAGCGACATGTGTGAAGCGAGGAAACCAGAACGAGAAGATGGGGCCAACCGCCTAAAGTAACAGCATGCGCTTAGCCTGACCATTTGGGGAGAGCTTGTCAAGCCGCAAAAACAGGAATCCCCCGCCACGCCGGCGGGGCCCTCTTTCTTACGAAGCGAGGTGCGTTTGCTTGGAAGAGTTTTCGTGGTTTCCTGTCAGTCCGTCTGTCCAGTGCTGTCTGGAGAGGAGGGGCAAGGGGGAAACACCTAAAACATGTAATGTGGGATGAGGACCTAAATCTCACTTGCCCCTCGTCACTACCACGCCACCCTCCACCTCTCAAATAGTTCCGCCGTTGTCCTTCAGATAGAAAGGATGTGCTGCAGTACCCAACAGTGCCTCCCATCCGACTTTTCTTTACCGTGATGGTAATTTGGGTGGGGGAGGATGAGTCCGATAGCAGATGATGATGAGTTGGATAGCAGAGTCTAGCAGGAAAGGAAAGAAGCCGTCATACGTGCTTTTGTCCGCGTGCCGTGGGGCATGGAATGTTCACTGTTCGGGCTAGGGTTGTGAAAGAGTGAAGGGGGAAGTTAGAGAGCTGGACACAAAGGCCTGTCTCCAGGACCTATTTCTGCCGAGTGGCGGCGCACACTCGCGCGCGCTCGACGGAAAAAGTAGGTCAGACTGGCCGCCGAACTTTCCACAGAGAAGTAGAAAAAGATGACTCAGAGGCGACGGAGGGCGCGTAACTTCGCCCGCGCTAGGAGTCGCCCTCCCCACTTCGTTCTCGCGCTCGGCGTCGACTTGGTAAAAGAAGAATCGAGAACCTCTCAGAACAGACGATTGCTCCAGCCAATAGGAAGACGAGACCGTAATGGGAGAAAGAGTGAGTTTGTGCGGGGAAGGAGGGAATTTGCACAAGGAACTCTATGAGTATGTGAGCGCTTGCTTTGGCGCTAGCAACAGACAGACGCGGCGCGCGTCTATAAAAGGAAATTGATCGCGGACTGGGATTCAGCCCCGAGCCGCCGGTGAAGCTCGCATAAGCCCGCCCGCTGAGGAGCTCCCGGGGGACGCACCACTTCCGGCCCGCCACGGACCATCTAGGCAGCGTACGCCAGTCATTGGGACGGCCACCGTTGGACACCTGCGGTCGCGTCGGACTCACGAAGTGCCCGGTGAACAATTAGCATCCATTCATGCGAAAATGCTCTGCCGGAAGCATCAAAGTGGTGCGTCTAAACGAATGGCGAAGTTAGAAAGAGAAGAGCATGAAACTAAGCTACCAGATATGACAAAGTACCTACTGAATGCACCTTCCGCGGAGCAGTATAATCGCTCTTCCCGGAGTCCGTGTCAAACTGCCAATAGTACCGACTGTGCTTCTGTGGAGGACTTGCCAACTCCATCGCCACGGTTTCCTGGCGAGGAGCAAGGTTTGACTCATCTTGGCTGCCTGGATCCTGTGAAAATGGTGCCAACCTCGGTCGTCCATATTTCTGAGCAACCGTCGCTAACCGAGCCCTGTCCTGTTGCTGAGTCAGCAACGTCTATGCTACTCGGCCGGGCCCCTGCCACAGATCACGAGGTGTCCGGTCCGGCACGGCCAATTTCTACTAATGCTGATCAACAGGTGCCAAACCTCCTCGATGAGCCTCCTTCTACTGACGAGCGCCAGGAAACAACACTGCAAGAACCGACTCACTTGTTTCCTGTTAGTTTGGCTTCAAATAATCATGTTTCCACCTACAAAGGGTGCCTCGAGAGCACGAATTAGACGGCTTCTCGTTCCGGCAACATAGAAGTACAGACCCCCCGCAGCAAGAGGTACGTTGCGAGATTCTCCGAACTTACCCTGCTAAGTGGCCGGACGTTATTACTGACAGCTGTCGGAGTGTATGCCTCGAGAAAGGGCCATTATATTTTGAAAATCGGGCAGAAAATTTTCCGTCTTCCGAAAGGCAATACGAAACTCAGAAACGCTATATGTCACCTCATCTTTTCGTGCGTGTAAATAGGGAGGCGTACAAGCGACACTTGTTAATGTACTCGGAGTCCAAAGGTTCCGTTTACTGTTTCATGTGCAAACTATTTTCGATTTCAAGCAACCCCAGTGTTTTCACCCTGCACGGCTTTTCTGATTGGGAAAGAGAAGAAGGAAAGGTTTGCTCACATGAAAATAGCGTAGAGCACCGGAGCTACGTGGAAGCATGGCTGGCCCGTCTAACTCGAGCCGTACAATTGACAAGGATCAGTTTAAGCATCTTGTCACTGAGACCGCTTGCTGGATGGAGGGGTTGAATCACGTAGTCGTAGTTAAGCGTCTAGCTGAGCGGAACCTTGGAGCATATGGCAAATGCTGTGAAGAAAAGTCTCGTTGACGAAGTGAAACACGCAGCTCTTTAATTGTTGATTCGACTCCAGACCTTACTCACGTTGATCAGCTATCAGTTGTTTTACGATACTATTTAAATGGGAAAGTGTACGAACGCTTTCTTGGATTTGTTCCAATTGAATCGCATACCGGCTTGTATCTTTTCGATACCGTGATGTCCCTCTTGACGACCAATGACATCTCAATTGATGATTGTAGGGGCCAAGCTTATGATAATGCGAGCAATATGTCAGGAAAATACAAAGGACTGCAAGCTCAAATGAAACATCTGAACGAATTGGCAGTCTACGTCCCGTGTGCTGGTCATTCACTGAACTTAGTTAGCGCGTGTAGCGTTGACAGTTGCCTTGAAATTGCAAGAATTAAACTTTCAAAACGTTCACTAAGTGCCCGAAATTCCGATTTGGTGGGCGATAAATGACAAATTCTCTAAATAAATAAACAAGTAATGACATCAGCGTTTGTTTCAGTGTTAGTACCTCGTAATCGTTTGTAATTACAGTGAAATTTTTCACTGTAATTCAGAGACTGTATGTGTTCTTTGCTGCCTCACCAAAGCGATGGAGGTATCTTTTGGACACCATGGGCGGAAATGGCCAGCAGCTTGTTTTGAAAAGTCTCTCTGAGACCAGGTGGTCAAGACACGCTGAATCATGTAAGGCCATTGTGAAAAATTTCAATGCAGTCTTGTGTTGCCTTGAAGCTATACCAAAGAACGAGGAAGAAAACAGTGACACTAGGAACGAAGCGCACTCTCTCTTCAAGAAAATGACAAAACTACACACTGCATTCATGGCAATTTTCTGGAGTGGAATCTTGGAGCGCTTTGACAAAACGAGCGTAGCACTTCAGAAACCAGGCCTAGACATTTCAACTGCTGTAGACCCTCTGAGCTCTGTAGAAGGCTTTGTTAATTTTTTGCGACCTCTCTTTGATACCTTCGAAGAGAGAGCACGCACGCTAAGTGCCAATCAATGTTATCAGGATGAGGGAAAACGCATCGTTTTGAGTAAGCATCAGGACGGAAACAGCAATAGTGCGCTACAAGGTAGAAAAAAGTTTATCGTAGAGACGTACAATGTCGTACTTGACAGTTTAGGCTCTGCTTTGCGAGTGCGAAAGGCTGCCTACACTCAACTCTGCGAAAGGTTCGGATTCTTAAAATTGTTGACAGAAGTCGGGAGCGAGGCCCCTCTGGCACAGCAGGCTGAGAAGTTGGTGAAAACCTGCAAAAATGATTTGGAGGCAGCATTTTCCGCTGAAATCGTTCAGTTTGCTAACTTTATGTCCAACTCTGTGTGCCAGGACACGAGTCCCCTGAGAATAATGAAGTTGCTGCACGAAAGAAAGCTTATTGGTGTGTTTCCGAACCTTTCTATTGCTTTGCGAATGTACTTAAGCATACGTGTGGCAAACTGCGAGACCGAACGATCGTTTTCCAAGTTTTCGCTGATAAAAAATCGCCTTCATTCAAGCCTCCTTGACGACAAGGTGAACTCGCTTGCTATCATGTCCATAGAAAGTGACCACCTCCGCGATCTATCCTTCGAACAGACTATATCTGATTTCGCCAAAGCGAAGGCGCGAAAGATGCCATTTTAAAAGAGGACTGTTTGCACCAAGCATGAATAGTTCCAATAAGTTCGTTGTGTCCTCTCCCAGCCTCCACGTTGCCAATGAAACGCTGAGAAGTGTAATTCAAGATATGCAAATCTTCGTTGTTCGTCTCTTGTTTGTTCTTTTGTGATATTTAGCGTGCTTATAAAGCACTGTATTTTTGTTATTTTTGATAGTGCCACGTTTATTTGGTGTCGTCCTTGCTTGTTTTACCTTTAACGAAAATATTTTCATATAATGTTTTGTAATTACAGTTGGTAATTTTCATCTGTATTCTAGTGCATTTTTATGGTGTTTGTATTGCCTTAAGTATTGTATATATCTATTGCTTATTTATAGAGTAACGTGCATAACGATTACTGCAGTCTGATGCTTGAATTTTAATAAAGAATGTTTTGGATACAACCATGCGTCTCGTCATGGGATTAACCTTAGTGATGCAAACAAAGCCTAGCTTCAGAAGGATCGACGTCTGAGCTGTGTTGTCTTGTCTACGTTCTTGTTCGTCTTGAGTGCACTAAACGTTTCCGTAAAGCCTAGCTTTTGCTGAAAACAGAATGCACATTAGTCACAAAGTGAACGTATGTGTTGGTGTTTACAACAACACGCGTTTCAAGCAAAGTTGGTTGTTTTCCTTATAATAATGCCAACAATAATAAATCCCGTTGATCGCACTTCGTTCTTTTTAATTTGGTTGAATTAAGATGAAACATGGCATATTTCCAGTAGTGTAGTAGGCAACAGGGGGGGGGGGGGGTCAGTATAGGGAAAGGGGGCCTGCATGTGAATTAGCCCAGGGCTCCCAGTTTTCTTAATCCGGCCCTGCTGCGCGCTGATGTCACGCTTAAATAAAAGTAAAGCATCGTCTGATACATACTGCACTCTAAGTGCGTCTCTTCCACTATCTTTATTAAATTCGAGGGGGGGGGGAGAGAAAATCATGAAGATTGGGCAGTGGTAACTTATGACAGAGGCTATGGTTCCTGCATCAGTGACTCTGGTTTCCGCGTTGGTAATAAACAGACCAAGTGTCGACAAAGTTAATACAGTGATGCGTGTCGGCGTAGTGATTATATTCACAAAGCCTGTGGAAGAAATGGTGTTGTTGAAACATTGAACACATGTGCTAGCTTCAAGGGTATTTAAACTAAAGCCTCCACCGCAAACGTGTTTCAGACAATTTGTAGAAACAAATTGCAAGAATTAAACTTTCAAAAAGTTTACTAAGTGCCCGAAATTCCGATTTGGTGGGCGATAAATGACAAATGCTCTAAATAAATAAACAAGTAATGACATCAGCGTTTGTTTCAGTGTTAGTACCTCGTAATCGTTTGTAATGCATGTATAATCTGATATTACCTCATATTGTTTAGAAACTTTCGCATCAATAGCGACGCCACCGCCCCTACGACTACTGCGATTGATAAAAAAGTTTGTGCATCCATTAAGATGGCGCATTGCACGCCCGTCGTAATATCATATGTTTCAGTAAGCACTAAAATACTATACTGAAAAGAGAATTGGTCTAGGAAATAAGCAACCTGCACATGCTTAACGAGGACAGAGTGTGTATTATAATGCAAAACAGAACCGCACATAGAAGGACATGGAAGAATTTTATGGGGAAACGCAATGTCGTGGTAGCGCATTTTGAAAGCTTAAATTGTACGCAAAAGAGGGGAGGGATTTGCACCGATGTTAACTAAGGGCGCCTCCCGCACAAGCAGAAACACACCTGCTTGTCCTTTCTTTTTTTTAAATAAATGTTTCTCCTCCTCCTCCTATCTTAATGAGGTCGTCTTCACGTGTTGTGGATATGGCACTAGAAGTGTCTCACTGCCTCGCAAAATCCTTCGATTATGGGTCCACACGGATACTGAATCCGTCGACAGGCGTAACGTGACATCATGTGCTTTGGTTACATGACCAGACCAGCCGCAGCGTGGCCGAGTGTAGTGAAGAGTGGGTCCTTGGCTCGGATAGAGCGAGGTGGAGGACGACGAAGTGAGCGAAATAGAACAGCTTGCCCAAGGAGTGAATGTTGTGTCTATCTCGTCTCTTACAGTATATTGAAATGGGTTGCTTCACTGAAGCTTCGGAAGCTACCCATCATAAGCAGGAAAAGGCGTCGTACAAGGTGAGCAAGGTGTAATAAGCTTAACTGTAGAACATACTATACTGTAACACTGACGACGTGCGCAAATAAACAATTATCTTGGGCCCCGGAGGGTTGCACGCAAACCGCCCACACACTTCCCACCACAGTCAGCACCAGTCTCCCAGTTGAGCTGATTTACTGCTTGTTTATAAAGCATCGACCGCTATGCTACCATAGTGACGTCACAAGATTGCTTGTTCGATGAACCGGTAGCCCGCGGATGGCACAGACCCACAGGCAGGTCACCGTGATGTGATGTCGGCGATCCAGACACTACCGCATTTCCCCAACTTATTTCTGACCTAACCTCACGTATCCTAACCTTGTACCTCTCTCTCTCTCTCTCTCTCTCTCTCTCTCTCTCTCTCTATATATATATATATATATATATATATATATATATATATAAGAGAGAGAGAGTGGTGCGTAGTGGCCATATGTACATGCGGTGCCATTTTACGTGAGGTTAGGTCAAAAAGAAGTTGGGGAAATGCTCTCTCTCTCTCATTATATATATATATATATATATATATATATATATATAATGGGAGAGAGATCGAGAGAGCGAAGTGCGTGGTGGCCATGGTGTAGAGCAAGGGCGGTCTTAAGGTTGGGCAGACGTGTGCAAGGGCCCTCGCTGGTATCAAGGGCGGTAGTTGCAAAAGCGCGAGATGTGATCCGGAGCCCAACAGCTGTAGCCCACAGGAAGGGGTCGAGGCCCATGCTGCAGCTCGAGTAGTATCGCTCTTCATGGAAATGGTAGCCAGCCAACGTTCGTTCAGAGAAACGCGACGAGCGAAAACGGCGTTCGTAATTGGAGGGCAGTCGATATGAGTACCTAGATCGCAGTGTTCCTTGGTATTCGTCGACGACATCTGCTGCATTAACGGATGGCTGCCATGGGGCCGTAGCGGCCGGCGTTCGCGTGCGTTCTGTTTCTCTTGCATAGCCGTCCTGGAAGGCAACGGGGCAATGAGTGATTTGCTGACATCGAAGCAATTCTTCTCTTACAACCTGCCGTATTGTAGACGAGAGGTCAGTCGGCTGTATTGTACCGACACTGGCCACAGTTGGCACGTTCGACAGACGGCCAAATTTCGGAGCTATCCGTCGCATTTTCAGCGTTTGAAATGTGCGACAGTGCTGCATTACTTCGGACACGGAGTTACGATTCTCTTTGCCAATGAGGAAATTGCACACGTCTTCGGCTATTCCCTGAGGAACGTGTCCAAGCTTGACCTCGTCAGGTATCTTGGGCATCACTATCTAGCACAACTTCAAAATTTCTTCTATACATGTGGTACATGTCTCCTCTGGAAGCTGTGCCCTCTGAGTCAATGTCTGCTCCGCTCGCCTTTTGTTCGCGTTAGAATCGCCGAAGCACTTCTGCACTTCCTCAACGAAACGATCCAAGTTGTGAACATCTCCTCGCAGTGTTCATAACACATCAGAGAAGTGTTAGCTAGCGAAAACACAACATGACTGAGCTGCGCTGCCGATTCCCAGCCATTGCTTCTTCTCACTCGCTTGTAGTTCTTGAGCCACTAATCGACTTCTTTTCCTGAGGTTCCGCCAAAGTTCAGCGGCACTCGATAGCATGGCAAGGAACCAGTAGGAGTTGTCTCGACCGCATCAGTGGTCTGGACTTGGACAACATTTCGATCGGCGAAGGCGGAAGCTCGGCAAGGCGGCGGCTGCGGCCAAGTCTAGGGAGTAGAGCTTCCGTCGTTGGGTTCGTCTTCGTCTTACTCTGCACCTTCCTCCAATCTGTTACGGTCTCCGGAGAGGCTTAAGAGGCTGCTTTAATGATCACCAAGGCACAAGTAACCATGAAAATTATAGGAGCAACGTCGTCTTCCTCTTTCTCCACTCTCGCTTCCCGCTTATTTTACTTGCAGTGACCCTTGAAAGATATATATATGCTGCACAACCTAGTTTGAAGAAAGATAGTATGGTCCATTTAAACCGCCCTCTGGCTGGTACGTAAAATAAATAAACGTTTAAATCAACTCGACCACACTCTTTTACATCGAAGCTGTATATGGCTAGGGTTCCCTGCATTTTTGTTTTCCGTGAACAAAAACTACCATCATCAGTTGTTCATACCCCCGTAAGCGTTCATACTCCCGTAAGCAAGCAAAAAACGCAATGGCTAATAGCCCCGTAAGGCAGAGGCTACAAGCACTCAGAAAAGTGAAGCGAACAGTGCTTAAATTCTTTCTAATCACGCATAAAACATACAACACAGCATGTCGAAAACTGTCATCATCAATTAATCATACCCCCGTATAAGTAAGCAAGAAATGCAATGAATGATGGTCCCGTAAAGTTCATGGCTACTAACTTTGTGTGAATTAGCTGCCATGACACTACCCCTGTTGTCGTTGTCGGTAATTTCAATGTGGATGTGTCGGTACCGAAAAGGGAGCGCTTTACGCATTCCGTGTTGCAGACATGTCGCTTGCGATGCCACACAGGTGGGGCCCAACCGACCAACAGCGGTATACTTGCATCGATTTGACATTATCTAAGAACGGTGATTGCAGCTGCGAGGGAGATAATGACCACCGATCTAGACAATAAATGAGTTCATGCCGTTGTTCGAAATTTTGTGTCACCTCCGTGTTGTGCGCTGAACAGCTTAGCTGGTCAACCACCTTCATAGAGTGGAATGGTTCATGATATTTTTTGAACTATTATGTATATGTATTCACAGCAATATCTCTAAACTCAACACCCTATATCGCCATTTTCTCCTCATCATTTTCCGATTCCGGATGTCCGCAGTCATTGAAAAAAGAAACACCTCTTTTCTATAACCCCCGAATGTTGCAATGCTCATGCACTGAACATACTCCATGACGACTCAAGAAAGTGGCGGTTCCGCCGTCCCTCTGCAGAAGCGACCATTGCTCTTCAACGACACTTCGCGGCTATTCTCGAGAAGCGCCGTGACTTCTTCAGTCAAGAGGCGGCCCTTTGCTGAATTCACTGGAGTCGAGGAAGAGTTTAAAGTCGGTGGTTGAGTCAGAATAAGGGGATAAACGTCCCCTGGGAGGCCAAAAAAATTATGGGGTTTTAGATGCCAAAACCATTATCTGGACAGCACTTCTTAAATTAAAGCACTTCCAGTTCAATTGCACCCACCTAAAATTTAAGCTATTGCTATTTGAGCAAGAAAAAAGCGTGAGGTAATTAACGAAAGCTCAGAAAATATGTCCTGAATGAATACAGTATAACGCATGACCTTTCGTACTTGTGACTAGTAACACCTACACCATTTCTCGCTCGGTTACGTCATAACGGACATCTTAGAGATTATGTCTTCACTTCATCGCTTGCACCGAGAAATTTGTGTCCAGTGGCGCTAGGCGGGAAGGCCCGAGTTCGGAGAAGCTCTTGATCTTCGTGAGCTCTGGCGACGCACCCTAATGAAATAAATAACCGCATGGAGAGATGAAATCTAAACTCCAGGAGGCGTCCAGTTTTATTGATTAACGTCACTCGAAAGTCACGTGTGGTCGGCGAAGACGGACTCATGTTGTGAAACTGTTGGGCGCCTTCTTTCATTTGCTTGTCGTTCCACGGAGTGCATATGACGTGCAAGAAACATTAGCAAAAAGTATTCTGAAGGGGATCACGGTCACTGACCAAGTCTGATGAATATTCCGACGCTTCGGAACCGCGTACGGGTTCCTTGTTCACTGAGTTGGACAGGAAATCGTCGTCACTTATATAGCCAGCACGTGACGTAACGAACGTGCGTAAATGGCAGGCATATTCCCTGGTGTCCGGTTCATCGTAGCTGGCGTCGATTGAATTGTTAGAGACTCTAGTAGCCGTCGGGATGACATGTTCTTTTCTTTGGCAACAACAATGGCATTGTCCCAGTCAATCTGGCGATTATGTTCCTGCGCATGCTTGGCAATGGCATTCGTCGTGTGACTATTATTTCTTACGTCATGTTTAAGGTCCTTGAGGCTTCTGGAGAACTTCCCTTTTTCACAAATAGATACTTTGTGCCAATCAGCGCATGCTATGTTATACACCACTCCTGGGAATTATTCAACAGGTAACCTATCTTTCACATTTATTAGCTGGTTCCGGAGCTTCTGTGTAATTTCCAATACAAGCTTCGTGAAAGATTTGTAAACATATGTTTAAATTGCTTCAAGTGTAAGGTGGATGTGTTTAGCAATAACCTGTAGTTAATGAAAATAACGCTTCTGCGGCCGTTATGGAACGCAACGGTCGCGACGACGCAGTGCACGTTTCGCCCCACGTGCGCGCCCCATTTCTCCAGGTGGAGCGAGCGCACGCCCTCGAGAAAGAGGAGACCTGCCCACGAACGCGCAGGCGGCATGTGCATCGCGGGGTCTGCCGACAGATTGTGAAGCGTTCGCGTTGACATGCTGCATCGCTGACTGCGCTGATGCGCTCGAACCTTTGAACACGCTGTCCCACTGCTGTGTGTATGGCGCGGTATGGCTGCGCTTTAGCTCGGTAGCTCCCATCGTTTTTCTCGTCAACCAGAGCACCAATATCGATGACGTTTATTGTATTTCTAATAAAATATTAAGATTCAGTCAGTGTAGCAACTACATTTCTCATTTCAGCCACCAGTATTTTTATTTTATTTTCTAAAAATTAAAAAAATAACGAATAAATGTCAGCTGTCAAGCTTACAGCTCTGTAATCAACAAGCGAAATGATATCACAAATCTCTAAAGTAGGCGTGATAGTAAGTCTAAAGCGGGCAAATGTGATGTGTGATACAGCTATATGAACTGCGCCAGTATTTATTTACCATGACATTCGCAAAATACTTGTAAACATTGTAACAGTTTCAACTACACTATGATATGTGTCAAAATTGTTCTCGTTAAATGCTCTGACAGATTCTGTTTACGCAACTGCGCTATCTGTTTTCGGCTTAGAGTTGTAGGTTTGTGAACCTTGTGCGTGTATACTTCGTTACTTACCCGTCTCCGTCATTTTTTACAGTGCGATGGAAATTGTGCTTGCTGAACAAGATAGCACCTTTCTTTATACCTTTAATGCAACAATGTTTTTCCATATCGGTGCAGCAGTTGCCTCATTAGAGTATTTCTACGTTTTGCATTTATTTCAATGAGGAAATCGGAAAGGAACCCAGCTACTGCTTCTGTATTATAAGTTTGTGGCACCACAAAGCGCGTTCTTGTAACCTTTTTCATTAACTGCTGCTTCCGCGCGCTTCACACTACCTTATTTCACTGATCACCATTTTACTAGATCGCTAGAAGTCGTGAATGGGCCGAACTCGGGTTTTCTAGCATAGTGGCCCACTTCCTGCAGAAAATGCAGCTGCACGCGTCCCGCGTCACAAATCGCCGACGCATCACGAAAGCGAGAGCCGCAGCACTTCTTTATAACACATCTGCACACTGGTTAAAGCTTGCCTCCTCAAGCTCGCGTGTTGCAATAAAGCAAGGAAGATTGACTAGTTGGTCACAAGTGTTGTATAACATAATCCTGAGGGATACATTTAGGCAGGACAGAGCGAGAAGCACGCACTAACCCCACGCTTCTACGGCCTCCTTGCTGCACAACAATATACAGCCCGCAGTTGGGAAGCACACAAATACATTGCCACTGTTCACCACTGTCGTAAATAATTTTAATATTTATTTATTTTTCAATACTGTGAGCTATTTCGGGGCTGTTGCAGGGTGAGTAATATGCTTAACAAGGTAATTACAAATGACACAAAGTATTTCATGACACGAAACAAAATAATAATAAGCAATACAGACAAATTATTTCACACGTGTACAAGTTGCACAAGGAGCAGTTCACGATTTCCTTAGAAAAAGGTGACAGAATGAGAACTCGCAAAAATGTCGGGGCCAAAATTGTTCCAATGTGCATATGCTTAAAAAATAAAAAAAAAATGAAAGGACATTAACTCTACGAGTAGGGCATAAAAACATCATGATGATTTGTTCGGGGAGAAACTGTGCCAGGGAGACGTAAGTACAGGATGGGGTCTAAATTTAGATTTCTTTTCTGCAATTGGCATAAAGATTTCAATCAAGCAGTGTTTCTGCTCTTAGCAAGAACAGGAAGATGGGCCCTCGTAAATAAATCTGTAACAGAAATTTTCTATCATATTTGGAAGAAATAAACCTTATGACAAGGCGTTGTACTGTTAATACTGGCGGCAAAAGTCCAGGACTTGCACATTCTAGTGCAGGACGGACAACTATTGTATAGGCCTTTAGTCGTCACATCATGACTAGCGTGCTTCAGCTTCCTTTTCAACAAGCTTCATTTTCACTGAGCTGATCCGCAAATGTTCCCAATGTGCTCTTTCAAACTTAAATTAGCTGTTAAAGTTACTCCAAGGTATTTCTGTTGATCGTGTTATTACGTCATTGCCGATAGAGTGAGAAAAAAGTAAGGGTGATTTTCATTGGCCTTAGTCCAGGAATTCGACTTATTGGGATTAATCGGCATATCCCATCGATATATCATGCATTATTGTCTTCAGAGATCTCTTGAGTAAGGAATTGTCCTCGACATTTCTGATTTAAAGTTTTTCAAGTCAGACGGTGCTCTTGTACGTAAGAATGTGTGAAGTAACCGATTTTTCTTATTAGTAGCTTTCCTGTGAGCAGGAGTGGCTCAAGGTTCTCTTGTTCATTTTGATGGTTTGAAAGTTGTAAAAAAATATGTATAGCGTATTATCACTGAAAATTTTCAGTAAACTTAGAGTATGCAACATTCACGTCCTTCATTCCGAATATAAAAGACCAATCCTGAGCATTGATGTCACGCTTAAATAAAAGTAAAGCCTCGTCTGGTACATACTGCACTCTTCGAGTGCAGTATGTAGTAATAAAATAGTAGTAGTGTAGTAAAAATAGTAGTGTAGTAATGTAAATAGTAGAAGTGCGTCTCTTCTACTATTTTTATTAACTTCGGAGGGAGGGGGAGAAAATCATGAAGATTGGGCAGTGGTAACTTATGAAAGAGGCTATGGTTCCTGCATCAGTGGCTCTAGTTTCCGCGTTGGTATTAAACAAATCAAATGTCGACGAAGTTAATACAGTGATGCGTGTCGTCGTAATGATTATATTCACAAAGCTTGTGGAAGAAATCGTGTTGTTGAAACCTTGAATACAGGTGCTGGCTTCAAGGGTGTTTATATTAAAGTCTCCACCGCAAACGAGTTTCAGACAATTTAGTTGTGGGCGATAAAAGACAAATGCTCTTAGTAAATAAACGGAATGCCCAGCTTAGGTCGGCAAAGTTAGCATTTTATCAGCGGTTGTTTTCTCATATAAAGAAAGAGCAACATGAAGCCGCATGCAAAGTGCTAAATAGCGTGGTCGGTCGTGAAAGTAAAACGGAAACGCCCTCAAAGTTACCGCGCAATAACCGCGAAATATTTTGTCAGGCGCTTGTTGATCATTTTAACCAAGCGTTTCTAAAACGCACTCTTCCAGATAATAACCCACTGGTTATCAGACCGTCAATCAATCGCCCTGCTAAGAGCTTTGCTCGGCATGACATAAGGGAAGCTGAAGTTTGTCGAACATTTATAGGACTGAAGAACGGCAAGGCTTTAGATATAGATAACCTACAAATAAAGCCTATAAAATACGTTACCGAGTACATTACGCCTGAGTTCGCTCACACATTCAATCTCGCTATGCAACCAGGTCAAATTCCCGAGGCACTAAAAAAATCCAAGGCAACGGCCATTTCCAAAGGTGGCAATAAAAATGAGACAAAAGATTATAGGCCAATATTTGTGGTAGCAATTTTTCGGAAAGGCGTAGAAAGATATTATTTACTCGACTGACAAACTTCTTTGACAAAATAAACCTTCCGACGCGCAGTTTGGTTTTAGAAAAGGACGCTCTGCAGAAGCTGCCTTATTAACTCTTAAACAAAGTGTGCTACAAAACAGTGAAAATAAACATATAACGCTCGGTCTTTTCGTAGATTACAGTAAGGTATTTGATTCACTTAACCATAACATAAACTCTCAGACTACGGGGTTCGTGGTAAGCAGCTCGAACTATTCCATTCGTACTTAGCCAACAGAACTCAGTGTGTGTGCATTGACAATTATCATACATCTCCCCTCCATATAAAATGTGGTGTGCCCCAAGGAAGTATTTTAGGTCCTCTTTTGTGTAACGTATATACAAACGATATTGTCGGTATTGACACACGCTCTAAATTTATTTTATATGACGATGATAGCACTATTCTACTCTCCGGAACTGACGAAGCTGGTCTGGCGTCATGATGTACTCACGTGCTTGTGAAAGTCGTATTTTGGTCACATTCTAACTGCCTCAATATTAACCCAGCTAACATCAAGGTACTTTTCTTACATGCGAAAAATAAAGTAATTAATTTAGAACAGAATATTACTGGGATGGGCACAAGATTGAAATCGTCAATGAATGTAAAATTCTCGGAGTAATATTTAGCTCAAATCTGGCACGGGATTCGCATGTTGACAACTTATGGAAAAAACTTTCAATGACCACAGAAGCTCTATCGCGTTGCTGTGCGATTCTCCCTGTGGAAGGAAAAAAACTAATTTATTCTGCACTGTTAGTTTTCCACATTAATTACAGTAGTCTCGTATGGTTGACCATTACACAAATGGATATTACGAGGATTTGTTTATTACAAAAGAAAGTTCGCAATATCGCAAATATTTGTTATTTAGCTTGCACAGAATAATATTTTAAGTTGTACAACGTTATGAAAATACAACATGTGTATGAATTTCCCGTTTACGTTCATTCTATGTGTCTTCACGCACTCTTAAGAACTTTACCACAATAGCGCTGCTTCAGCAATATAGCAATGTTCGTACACGTTGTCCTGACTTTTGGGTAATACTACGTTTCCCTACTTTCTACAAACTGCAATCTTTGAAATATAATCTCCCGTTAATCCTCAATAAGTACAAAGATATAGCGAAGGCCACACTAGCATTACTAAGTCAGCTCTTTTGAAATCATACCTACAACTATTGCCGTTAAGTTACATATATTAACAATTCTCTGTGTGCTTGTACTTCACGTTGTAGTGTTTAGAATGTAATATCTTTTCCTGATGTATTATATGTGTATGTGAGTATGCATATGTGAATTACTATATGTATGTATACATATACATATGCTATTTTCCCCCTTTTTGTTATGTTCGACTTTTAAAAATATTTTTTCTTCTGTATATAAACCATTTTTCCGACTTGCACGTCGAAGTCAAGCCCTGCCTTGAATATCGTGTCCGGGCCTCTGTCAAGCTACACACTGCAGCTTTTAGACCTGTCAACCACCAAAGCTGTTTTGGTCATAAAGACTCTGAATTTGAATTGGAATGCGTGACACGTGCACACCAAAGTTATTTCGTTTCCTGTTTATGCGCCAGTCAAAAGCCGTGGACCGTACTTGGCAAGTGTTCTCGCCCAGGCGCTCAATAATAACGAAAGCTCCATCGTACTTTGTGCACAGTTTGTTTGAAGAGGACGGTGTACCTCATTGTACCTATACCTCGTCGCCTATATTTTATTGTGGTGCCGGACAGTGGTGTCGGTCGCAATACCGTTTTTGCGCATGTTGCGCATGCGCAAGATTTTTGCGAGCCTCCGTTCGGATACTGCGACAAAGTGTATCTCGTGCCACGGAAAGTCCAACTTTTCTGGGCGTGTCTAAGCCGAATGTAGCGCTCAGTTTCGATAGTTGGCCGTGTACGATCTCGTATGGGGAAGTTCCTCTAGAGCTCTGTAAAGCCGTGTTGATTGCGTGCGCAGCCGCTCGGAGATGGTCTTTGCCACCAGCTTCACCTCGTTTGTGATTCTTGCAGTATGGTGCGAGTCGAGCTTGTATAGTCGGGTTTGACCTTTCTGTCAGACCATTCGCTTGGGGATGGTAGACAGACGCGAAGTGACGCGCAACTGCAGCTTGTTGCAGGTAAGTGCGAGGCTCGCGAATGCGGACGGTGGTCGACCGGTCGTATATCAACTTTTTCGGAAGAGCGTGTCTCTATTCGAAGTGGTCCCGCAGGAATCTGATGACGTAGCTGGCGGCAAGCGAAGGCACAGCAGTCACCTCTACGAACTTGGAGAAGTAATCCACAGCGACTAGAATGTAGCGATTACCCGCTGCCGATATTGGAGGAGGCCCGATGTGATCTATGCACAACGTGTGGAAAACCGTCTCAAAAAGCATAATAGACATGAGGAATTCATGTGTACGTCCGGGACGCCGTTTGTATCGTTGACACACCTCACAGCAGGCGACGTATGAAAGTATACATCCTTATTCATTCTCGGCAAGCGAAATCGTTCTTGTGCCTTGCGTAAGGTTGCTCGATAGCCGGCATGGCCTCCTTCGGGGTTGTCGTGGATGGTATGCAAAATACTTGATCGTAAGGGACCAGGAATCTCTGGAAGGTGGCGTTCGTCTCTTATTGGCCCAGTGGCGACGATACAACGTACCATCATGTAAAACAAACTTGGCATTGCGCTCCGTATCCGTAATATAGTCTATAAGGGAAACGAAACCTTTGTCGGCGCGTTAGGCCTGTGCCAGGTGTTGCTGAGAAAATATGATTCAGCTTTGGGTCCGCGGAAGCGCTTCCTCGATTGAGTTTTGTGATAAAGCGTCCGCAAGCTTGATTTTGTGCTCCAGAGCCGTGACGCGCGTCGTATGTGTAGTCCTGTAGCCGAATAATCCACCAGGCAAACTTGTGTTTGGGGTACTGCTTTTGGAAAATCCGTGCAGTCGCGGAATTATCCGTTACCACCGTGAATTATCAATCAAGCAATATTGACGGAACTGTTCGTCCCCGCTCCAAACTATAGCTAAACACTCTAGTTGGTTCGAATGGTAATGACGCTCCGCGTCTGAGAGTTTACGACTGGCGTAAGCGACGTGTGCACGCCCACTTGTGCCACGTTGAAGCTAAAGTGCCGCTATGCCAATCTGACTCGCATCAGTATGTACGTCTGTCACCCAATCGTCATTAAAGTGGTACAGCACCGGAGTATGTGTCAGCTGGTGTTTGAGTGTTCGGTAGTCTACGTCCCACGAAGGTCTCCATTGAAATCAAGCTCCTATCTTTAACAAGTCAGTGAGCGGAGTAGCAGTTGATGCAAAGTTCGGGACAAACTTGCGCAAGTACGACGCCATCTGGAGGAATACTTGGAGCTCTTTAATACAGGTTAGTGCGTGATATTTGGCTACACGTCTATGCGTTCAGGTAGGGGTTGTACGGTTACGAGAGATTTTATAGCCGAGATAAGATATGGTAGTTAATCTGAATTGACATTTCTCGCGGTTAAGTCGAAACCTAACGTTCTCATACCTGTCTAGTATTTCCTCGAGGTTTCGTAGATGTTTTTTGGTTCCCCCGGTAATTAGAATATTGTCGAGGTACACAACGCAGGCGTACTCTTTCAGTGCACCCAATACGGTGTTCAGGGGGCATTGGACGGTACTTGCGGCTGTTTGCAGTCCGAAAGGCACTCGCTTAAGTTCGTACAAGCCAGATAGGGCCCCGAAGGCCGTCTTAAACATATCCTCTTTAGACACGTTTATCTGCCAATACCCCACTTTCAAATATCGAGACGAAAAGAACCTGGCATTCCGTACGGCGTCAATGGCATCGTCAGTGCGTGCCAATGGGTATGAGTCTGGCATAGTGTGTTTGTTCAACTAACGGTAGTCGACACAGAATCAGAGATTGCCATCCTTTTAACGGACTAGGACGACCGCTGAGGCCCACGGACTAGAGACGGCCTGATGACGTTAGCGGCTAGCACTTCTTGTACCTGTTGGTCACCTACAGTCCGCTCTCGTTAGCCGTATGTTTGCAGTGGTATGGACACTGGCGGATGATTGTCGGCTGGAATATGGTGCTCTAGCGCACTAATGTCGGGTAGCTGCGCAACAATATCAGTGAAGAGCGACTCGTGACTTTCGAGTATAGCGGAGAGTGTAAGCAGCGTTGTCAACTCGCCTTGTGAAGCTTAAGCTGGTGACGTACTCGGAGCCACGAAACGAAGGCATACGCTATCTTCTTTCCTCATTCAGCCTCACTTTTTTTGGAATAAGGTAGTCGGCTCCTAAAACCATGTCTGTAGGCAGGTCTCCGGAGACGGGCACTGAGTGCAAGACCTTGATGCGGGCTTCGGTTTGGAGCTGGTGGTCAAGGCACCGACCGGTAGTACGTCAACACCGAGACCCATAGGGGAGCTTCAATCCGAGGCAGGAGAGTTTCTGGCTCGTGGCGTCGAGGCAACGACGTACGCTGTGCTCCAGTATCGACAAGAACCGTACGTTCTCCGATGTAGTCGACGCGGACCATAAGTGTTGGAAGCGGACGAGTTTGAGATTGCGTGGAGGGATGTTGGGCTCGGGGGTAGTTCTCATACCCATGGCCGGATCAGCTACACGCAAAGCAGCCACGTCTCGGTGTAGCCGTCTCCTATGACGAGCGGCGACTAGAAGTGACCTGGAACTCCATCGTGTGGCATACGAAAGCGGAGATGTCGGCCTGCTGTGTGTGCAGGGACAAGACGACCGCGTGCGTTGAGTCGTGTATTCCGTCGGTGACGTACTGCATGGCAGCCAGGGAGGACCAGGGTTTGTCGCAAGCTTGTAATAGGGGCAGCTTGTCGTAAATAGAGGTTGCAATGTCCTCGGTTGAGCCTTGACGGCATGATTGCATCGTCATGAAACGTGCGTCATAAGCCCTCGGAAGCGGTGCAAACGCGGCCGCCAGGGCCGCGCTCCAAGTCGGTCATGCGGTATATACGCTGCCTTGGGATCGATGCCATGCTTGGGTGGATCCTCGAAAACGGCCTTCGGTAACGGATACATTAGTAATCTCGGTCCAGGAATGCTTGAGAGCAACAGAGTTGACGATGGTGAGCTATCTGGTCGGGTGATCTTTAAAACCGTGAAAACATGGAATTTCGTTCTCAGAGAGGGATACGAGCGTGACGCACCCAAACTTGGATGTTTTGAGCAGTTGAGTCAGCAGGGAAATGGCTTGAGAAATGGCTACGCAGCAGTCCTGCCGCGGAGCCGTCGTGGAACTGGGACGTCGTTCGTGGACAGCACTGATGGCGAGTCCGACAGTACACGTCGACTTCCGAGTGTCATGGACGCAGGGCTCTTCGGGGTCTTCGACGGGGTCGCGGATTAGCGACTGCGCCATTGTAAGACGAGATAGACAGAGCACCCGTTCCTTGGGCAAGCTGTTCTATTTCGCTCACTTCGTCGTACTCCACCTCGCTTTATAGAGCCGCCGATCCACGGGCCCACTCTTCACTATATATATATAACAGAAACTCTTGGGCAATAAGCAAAGGTTACCGCGAACTTAAGATAATTTCCGATATGTATTCTGTACACAAACATAAAAAATTTTTGTTCGGTCCTTACCGGCGACAAGTTATCTTTTCGTCTACTTTCATTTCTCTTTTCTTCATAAAGTTCTACATTTCAATGTATATACGTGTGTGTGTGTGTGTGTGTGTGTGTGTGTGTGTGTGTGTGTGTGTGTGTGTGTGTGTGTGTGTGTGTGTGTGTGTGTGTGCGTGTGCGTGCGTGCGTGCGTGCGTGCGTGGGTGCGTGCGTGCGTGCGTGCGTGCGCAGGTAATGGCTACGCGGAGTCCTCCACTGCGGCTTTCCCCATAAAGCCCACATAAAACCCCATAACAGCGTGCATGCGTGTGCGTGCGTGTGTGCTTGCGTAGGGTGATCGCTGCTGGCGAAGTAGAAAGGAAATTGAGGGGTCTGCGTATGCGTCTTGTGTAGAAAGCTTATTACGATGTATGTAATGGCTTCACTGAGGCTGCGAGATCACACACTGCTCCGTCGCCCTGCCGCAGACATCTTACAGCTGCTGGGAAACGTGCGCAACGTGGAGGCCGTGCGCCAGTCCCGTGGGATCTCGAGGCAAGCAATTGTCATCACGGTCATGGCGGCCATCTTCTTGGTGCTGTTCTTCGTGCTCTCTATCTACGGAATATACATCTCAGGACAGTCTCGAGAGTGGTAACTTCTCTTTATCCTCCTCAGGAGTTGTCACTTGGTTTCGTTTTAGATACTTCAACAGCAATGTCCACGAATTCAGTCGGCGCTGCATAGTCGCGATGTTACAATCTCGGTAACAATCTATGAAGAAACGTGATCTTCTTTAGATTGTCTTTATCATGAAATGGTCGTAGTTAATTATATGTGCGACCTACACTTCGTTAGGTATCCTCCTTTGTGAAGCCTTGTAAAGTTTGATAGGTGAACCTAACATAAACCCAACATTCAGTTGCTAGGTTAATTCTGATACCTCCTGAAAAAGTAGTGACAGTGCCTCATGGCTGGTATCATTCCCTGCAACGCCTTCTTTAACAACGTCCCGAAGTTCTCCATATACTTACTTTCGACAGTAACGGCGTACACTGCCAGGGAAGGTGATTATGTGATAGGCGATAACCTAACCTAAATGATAACCTATATTCTCCATTCTGCGGCCTCGCGCAGACCGTTTTAAAGGATAATCCCTAATATAAGCAGAGATTTCTTGAATGAGTCATATAATTTGCACCGCATTAAAATACGATGTCCTGCTTCTTTTTGTAATGCAGGGAGGCTTACTAGTATGTGTTCTGGAATTTGCTGTATATTTTATACCCAGTGGAATGAGAACCAGCTTTATTGAATACTTGCAACCTCACGTGTTTACATTGGAGTTCAGTATAGAATTGCTATATGAGGAATGACTTCGTCCTCCCAAGGTAGTCATTTCTTTATTCTAGTCTCTACCAGTAGCCTCCGAGTTGCTGGAAGGCTCTGATAAGTTCGTTGAAGGACAGATACATTAACTGACATCAATTTATTGCTACGGCAATGGTGCAGACAAGCACGAGCTATCAGCCCTTGTATGAGGCGAAAAGAAATACATTTATGTGAGGGTTGCTTCACCTTCTACCTTTATTCTGCAAACATCGCGATAATTCTGGCGGCAAAACGGAGGTGAGGACAGATAGAGCGATCTGTCGGTCCTCTTATTTTTTTACGCTAACTTCTTGCGCTGTTTCAACAAAAAACCCAATTAGAAGGGCAAGAACTACAACTGGCCGTCGTAGACTTAAAGCTCAGCTGTTATGTTAAAACTCAGCAACATGCGCTAAAACCACGCAAGACTTGTCCCCTCGGAAGAGCCGCCCATACATGATTCCAAAGGTCATTCCGTTTTGTGCCTAACTCTGGCTTGGATAAGCTCTACTGCACATTTTCTTTATCGTTATGTTTAGTTAAGTTTAATGCCATTAAAGCAGCCCTCACGCTAGACTTTGATTCGCGGTCAATACCGGCTGCTTACGCTAATGAAATATCAACTGATATGTATAGCATTCGCTATCCGAAGCGCAATGAGAAATATGAAATGTGTGGAATCCCGCAGGTACACTTGCTACACGACTCAATGCAGCGAGGCTGCGGCCTACCTCAAGGTACGACTGTTACAAAAGGGCGGCGACGAGTGCAACAACTTCTACGATTATGTCTGCAACACCTGGTCACACCACCGAGCCTTCGCACAGTCCTTCATCGAAGACCTCAAGGGTGAGAGGAAGGTTGATGGTGCATTTTGTCGACTGAGACGTCGCGAAACCCACGATTGCAACTTGTTCACTGCAACATGATTCATATGAACCCAAAGACAAACACATAGTTAACTAAGGTTATGTAAGGAGAAGTAAATTAGGATAACAGTAATTTTAGGTCAATGCCAAAGCACTGATATGTGTCAAAGTGGTCAGGTCAACGTAAGTATGGGTTTGTTAGTATCGATACAGGTTTAAGTTCGCCACCAGAAAGGCTTTCACGGGTACTTGAAAGAGAAAGTAGCAAGAGGCTTCGATGAAAGGGTCTCCGCTCAACCTGCTTTCTGCTCAACTTTTTATTTCATGAAACTGCCTCCACCTTACAAGTTTTTACAAAATTATTTTCCTTAAAGACAGACAGACAGACAGACAGACAGACAGACAGACAGACAGACAGACAGACAGACAGACAGACAGACAGACAGACAGACAGACAGACAGACAGACAGACAGACAGACAGACAGACAGACAGACAGACAGACAGACAGACAGACAGACAGACAGACAGACAGACAGACAGACAGACAGACAGACAGACAGACAGACAGACAGACAGACAGACAGACAGACAGACAGACAGACAGACAGACAGACAGACAGACAGACAGACAGACAGACAGACAGACAGACAGACAGACAGACAGACAGACAGACAGACAGACAGACAGACAGACAGACAGACAGACAGACAGACAGACAGACAGACAGACAGACAGACAGACAGACAGACAGACAGACAGACAGACAGACAGACAGACAGACAGACAGACAGACAGACAGACAGACAGACAGACAGACAGACAGACAGACAGACAGACAGACAGACAGACAGACAGACAGACAGACAGACAGACAGACAGACAGACAGACAGACAGACAGACAGACAGACAGACAGACAGACAGACAGACAGACAGACAGACAGACAGACAGACAGACAGACAGACAGACAGACAGACAGACAGACAGACAGACAGACAGACAGACAGACAGACAGACAGACAGACAGACAGACAGACAGACAGACAGACAGACAGACAGACAGACAGACAGACAGACAGACAGACAGACAGACAGACAGACAGACAGACAGACAGACAGACAGACAGACAGACAGACAGACAGACAGACAGACAGACAGACAGACAGACAGACAGACAGACAGACAGACAGACAGACAGACAGACAGACAGACAGACAGACAGACAGACAGACAGACAGACAGACAGACAGACAGACAGACAGACAGACAGACAGACAGACAGACAGACAGACAGACAGACAGACAGACAGACAGACAGACAGACAGACAGACAGACAGACAGACAGACAGACAGACAGACAGACAGACAGACAGACAGACAGACAGACAGACAGACAGACAGACAGACAGACAGACAGACAGACAGACAGACAGACAGACAGACAGACAGACAGACAGACAGACAGACAGACAGACAGACAGACAGACAGACAGACAGACAGACAGACAGACAGACAGACAGACAGACAGACAGACAGACAGACAGACAGACAGACAGACAGACAGACAGACAGACAGACAGACAGACAGACAGACAGACAGACAGACAGACAGACAGACAGACAGACAGACAGACAGACAGACAGACAGACAGACAGACAGACAGACAGACAGACAGACAGACAGACAGACAGACAGACAGACAGACAGACAGACAGACAGACAGACAGACAGACAGACAGACAGACAGACAGACAGACAGACAGACAGACAGACAGACAGACAGACAGACAGACAGACAGACAGACAGACAGACAGACAGACAGACAGACAGACAGACAGACAGACAGACAGACAGACAGACAGACAGACAGCGAACTTTATTTGATCCTGAGGAGCTACTGCCAGCACCCCCTAACGGGAGGCCATTGTAGACGCTGGCCGCGCCCGCCTAGGGAAGAGAGCACCGTGATGCTCCGCTCTTTTTTGGGCCCTCTGGATAGCCGGGGCTTGCTTTCAGAGTACAGTGCTTCTGATGGCCTTCTCACATTCGGCCTCGCTGGAGAGAAGGCCGTTAGGCAACGCGGGACATCGCCAGAGCATGTGAGCCATAGAGCAAAAGGTTTTACTGCAGTTGGGACAACTACAGTTCACATCTGAGTATATCCTACTGAAGAATCCCCGAGACAGGAAAGGTCCCGTCTGCAACATTTTGTGAATAGCTCACTGACCTCTACTGAGCTTCGGGTGAGGAAGAGGATAAACTCTCCTGCCAAGTGCTGTAATGTTTAGTAATTTTATTAAATGTGAGAAGTGGATCGTTCTGCTGAGTGCCTTCCTGGCCCTCCGGAGCCTCCAGACCGTCGCGGTGCGTGAGTTTTCACTAACGGTCGTGGGTCAGCTCGTTGAGGTTTGGGAAGCCCCCGAGCCCGTTTGTCCCCATGTCTGCAGGGAACCACGTGATATTATAAGAACTGAGGCAAGCCCTTTTCTCTAGAATAGAGGCGTCCTCTTTAGCGAGGTTACCCGATTCTAAAGCTCTGATTGCGTCCTGCGAGTCGGTGTAAATCTAGGAACGCTCTCGGTCAGACAAGGTCAGCGCAACCGCAATTTTCTCTGCTATGCTCGGGCTGGCTGCTCTTACCGAGGTGGAAAAACGAAGCAACCCTCCCCCCCCCCCGCCCGTCTACAACCGACAACGCGAACATTATCCTGTTCCCGTACTGCGCTGCGTCGACAAAAACCGCGGAGTCTCTGCAAATCCTAACTTTCTTCGACATGGCTCGTGAACGGGCTTTACGCCTACCCTCGTTATGCTGTGGATGCACGTTTCGCGGGAAAGGCCTTACCAGGTAGGTCGCCCTGGTTTTCCGTGTCAATCTTATGCACCGGTCCTCCATTATCTATAGGAGCCAAGCCAACCACGTCAAGAATTCACCTGCCAGCCTTGGTCGAAGTCAGCCTGACTACCTCGGCAGTTAAGTGCGCCTCTATGATCTCGTCTATACTATTGTGCATCCCGAGTTGATCTAGCCTTTCGGAGCTCGTGGCAATGGGCAAGCCTAGCACTCTCTTGATGCTCTTGCGCATGAGTGTATTTAACTTGATCTTTTCCGTCTTGGTCCACACTAGAGCTGACGCCACATAGTTAATATGGCTCATGAGAAACGCGTGGTACATCCGAAGGAGGTTGTCCTCACGTAGCCCTTTCTTTCGGTCGTACACCCTAGCGATTAACCGCAGCATATTCTCCATCGTGGCTGTAACGTGGGAATTGTTCTGGCATTACAGCCCCTCGCGTCTATGAGCAGGTCTAAGATCATAAGTGAGTCGACTGTAGAAATTTCCTGCCCATTATTCACACAGGTAGCTGGTTGAGGAGTGTCAGACCGCTAATGCCCTGCCTTGCAGCTCTGTGAAGACAAGCGTGTTTTAACGCATTATGGTTATGCAACACCTGGTTCTGCATTTTCTTTTCCTTCACTCGAAATTCTTTTGCGACCTGTATTCTTCGTTTTTCCGTGACCCGAAAAAAAAGGGGGGGGGGGATGACGTAAATCGCTGTTTCTTACTCATGCACTTCACCGCTTGTGCTGACATTTGCGTAGTGGCAGCGATCTTAATGTCAGGTCAAAAACGCGCAATTCCAGCAGCAGTGAGAGTTAGAGGGCTCCTCACCAACCCCTTTGGGAAATGTTGGTTATATGTACTCTTGAAGTAGTAAACTGCCTCCTAAGAAACATTTTATCTCAATATTTCTTCCAATTTCTTCATTATTAGGGAAGACAGCAGAAATTGAAATGTCGCTTCGCCATGCTACCAGTAAGCGAACTTCACTGTCAACAAGAGCCATAGTCTCCATTTCCCGCAAATTGCGTTCGCGTACATTATTCTTTCCCTCCCTTCTTCCATAGCGAATCCAAGGGACAAGAGCACGTTCACATTACAAGTGATCTACGCACCCAGCCTGCCTGTTCGTAATGTCCAAACCTGGCGAGGGACCCTTTAAGCGACAGCCATACATCGCGATCACTTACTACCTCGCGACGCCACGCACACACACCCCTTGGAAAAACGAAGCTCAAATGGGCTCGTAGAAAATATATTATAGGGAATTATTCAGTGGTAACTGAGGACTGGTTGCCTTCGTCGAGTTCCGAGGCCGCGCACCCTCGTTAAATATAAATGCGGAAATATAATTTCACTATTTCTTTAAATTAGTCTGCCGTGCATAGTAGACTGCTCTCTTGAAGCCGTCTTTGCACCTGTTCGGCGAGAAAATGTTTTTAAGCAGTGCCAACAAAGGCCAAACTTTATTTTGTAGCTCAGTCGGTGAAGCATAGTGTCGCGTAATGCGGTTAGCATCTGGCACGCAGACAATCGCCATTCATATTTCCTTTTATTAAAGATCACTATAGGCAGCCATTAGTCGCTCCTTCTGAGTCCCTTTTTGCTAACTGCATACGTGACTTACCATGGTTCCGAGTACGAATCCTAACCGGTGCGCCTATTGCCTAGGCAAGCTTTTTGCGTCAGCTTTGAGCCAAGGGCTTCCATCAGTATACTACCGGATATGTATGTATGTATGTATGTATGTATGTATGTATGTATGTATGTATGTATGTATGTATGTATGTATGTATGTATGTATGTATGTATGTAATTATGTATGTATGTATGCATGCATGCATGCATGCATGTATGTATGTATGTATGTATGTATGTATGTATGTATGTATGTATGTATGTATGTATGTATGTATGTATGTAGGTATGTATGCATGCATGCATGTATGTATGTATGTATGTATGTATGTATGTATGTATGTATGTATGTATGTATGTATGTATGTATGTATGTATTCCCCACTGGTGGCCAGCTTCAACCTAACCAAAGCCATAACGTAACCTACCGTTGCAACTTCAGCGCCGCGCTCTATGGCCATTGGCATCCGCAGATTCCTTCTGGAGCGGTGTGAACCGGACGCTGTTAAGCGCTGCGAAGCACCCGCCCCCTAGCCGTAGCGGCATGCACCTGATGTACGCGCTCTACGACAGCTGCTACCGATTCATGACTACTCGGAGGCCGGTGCCGGACCGGGTGCGCTCGGTTTTCGAGAAGACCAACGCGGCACGCTGGGTCACGGGAGTGAGCTACGCTGAACTCATCAGGCAGATGATACACCTGGCACTGAGCCGTGGAATCATCACGGTCTTCGAGCTGAAGTTCACTAAGGTACGCCTTGAGCAAATGAGGTCCATTCGGGAATGTGGTGCCCCTAGAATTATTTTACTGAGTGAAAGAAATCTTAACAATGACATAAATAAGGAATATTAAAGACAGAGGGAAATATCAGGAATTTTCATGTTATACAAAAGTAGCAGAAGAAGTTCATGTTGAGCTGCACCCTTTGTACCGAAAACAGCCCCATCAGGATAAGTTTCATAGCACAAATTTAGGTTATGTGTGTAACAAGGAATTGGGTTACAGGAATTTACTTTATGGGAAAACCCGCAGAAGAAGATGAAGTAACATTCCATCCTATAGTTACAACATGGTTTACTCGAGAAACTTGCGACACCTCTATACGCAATGCGTCCTCACTACAAGCGTTCCAGAGGCTCGGAACCATGTCAATATAATAGTACATAATTAGGGAGAAGACAAAAATTGAAGAATTATGGGCCAATTAGGTTTCGTTCGGTGTTGTACAAAATATTTGTGAACGTAATTTCGAATAGAATAAGGGCAACACTTGACTTCTGTCAATCCAGAGAACAGAGAGAGACACTGAATCAGAGGTTCAAGAATCTGTGACGCGAGGATCATTCGTACGAGCAAATTCGGGGCAATCCTGAAACTGAGCTCATCATTGGCGAAGGTGGCCGACCAATGGCAAGAAACACATAACAACGAAAAGCGTTGTGAATTCGGAACATAGTCCTTTCGAACCATCCAGTTTATTTGACAGTGATTTGTCAATTGGTTGGTGAACAGGTTGGCGACTCTGATCTCCTGCACATTAGCAAGGGCAGCTCCCTGCGGTATAAAGCGACGCCAGTGACGAACGAGCGTATCTACCACGACTACATTAAGGAAGTGCTCCAGGTAGGCCACTGCACCCCTCCACTTCCTGCGCAGACAGTATGCCTATTGACGTGGACGCGATTGTTTGTGTAATCGATGCACGGGTTTCTCGTGACGGCTATTTCACTGCCTTATTGCGACTTGTAACGCTACGCTAAGCTATGTGCTGCTAAACTGCACCAAACGCGCGGCTAAAGGTTTATGTGTGCTTAATGTCTGACTGAGTTAAGGAATTTAAGTCGCCAACGCAACATGCGGCTATGAGAGACGCCGTAGAAGAGGGTGCCGGATTAATTCCATCTGCATGCAGTACGGTCATCACGATGTACAAGTAAGACGCAACGGCTAACTGAAACGCTTTCTTGGTTTTCGCTAGTGCTGCGTTGTGTGACATCGCCATGACTTACACAGGGGCTTGGTTTGGGGCCTATGCCACCTTCGGCGACCAGATATTTCAGATATTTTACACCCTGCTCCTATCGGAATTAGAAATGTTGGCTTTCATTTCATCTTTCGGTAGCCAACATCATCCTGTTTGTGATTGATAAATGTCCTGAAGTAATACTTCATCAGTCTTTGCTGAATTTGGTGTTGTCTATTACACCGCTTTTTCAGCCTCTCGAAGTTGTGCGTGCGATGAGCTGCACCTACGGTGTTTCTTTTTTTTTTTTCTCGAGCGCAGGTGATCGGCTACAAGTCGCACCTGGAGGGCAGCTTTAGCTACGTGGACACCATCGACCGCAGCGTGGAGGTCAATTTCGCGAAGCCGTCACGAACAAAATCGGCCAACTTCACAGAACTGGGCACGCTGGACCATAGGGCGTCCGCGCAGACCTGGCTAGAACGCATCAACAGCGACGTGGTACAGCGCCATTGGCAGAAGGAGGAATCCGAGATCCTCGTCACGGGCTTCGAACAGATCAAGTGAGGGCTGATGCCAAAGAAGCACGCGGCGCTGATAAACGGCGCGCACAGTTATCGTGGTATATTTGCCCATCACAACAGCTGCTCGTGTCAAACTCGCAAAGGGTACATCACAGCCTCACAAGATCAGAACTTAATATAAATATATAATATAAATAAGGAATCCCCAATCGGAAAAAGAGTGCAGGATCGATCTTGGGTGAATTGACGATGCTCACTCTAACTGCAAAAGCTAAACGAAGTAAACACTAAAAATGTGGACATTTGTTGTCGCTCATACCGTCCATACAAAATTCCTATTGCTCGATATAAAGCCTACAGGCCGTACATAAATTCAGCGGTGCTGATAGTTGTCCGTGTCAGAATTGTCCCTTTTCGCGCCGCAGTTGGTTCTAGAGAAACGAGATGGCGATTTCGGCGGCGCGCTGCACGTCGCCTCAGCGACAGCGCACGAATACAAAACCATAGCCGCTGTGGTTGCTCTGTGGCTATGGTGTTGGGCTGCTGAGAACGGGGTCGCGGGATCGAATCCCGGTCACGGCGGCTGCATTTCGATGGGGGCGGAATGCGAAAACACTCGTGTACTTAGATCTAGGTCACGTTAAAGAACACCAGGTGGTGGTGTGCCTCATAATCAGAAAGTGGTTTGGACGCGTAAAACACCATAACAAAAAAAAAAACGAAACCATTAGCGCTTCCATTTTGCTTCTGTGCGATCAGCTGTCGGAAATGCAACTGAGTTTTCGATAACGCATTGTGTTCCAATCATGCCGGATTGAATCGTATGAATTGAAGGCGTGTGCAGTAGTTGGCTGCAAAAATACTGACTGGCATAGATCACAAAGCACTTTTAACTAGACAGCAGAATATACAGCACACCTCACGATAAGCTCAGCAGGCCTCAAGCTCTCACGTTCAGAATGCTCCAAACAAACACGTACCCCACGCAGAACAGACTACATCACTACACGTCTGACCTATACAAAACATCATATTGAGAAAATTGCCATAGCACACTAGACGTACATCACTTGCTCTGGTCGTGCGGTCGGACCCACGCAAACAAGGATCAAGACTCCGCCAGGCTGCAAGAAGCATTACGCAGCACTGACCTGGCGGAGCAGCTCCGTGCCGTCCAGCGAGCCTACGATGCGGCCAGGCAGTTACAACTCTCGGTCCCAACGTGGGAGTAGCCCGCTCTATGGGACCTTGCGCCCCGTAGCTCGCAGGACTTTTCATTAAAGTTATTCCATCCATCCATTATGGAATGAAATGAATCTGTTTAGCCAATTTCGCGGAACGTTGCTGCAACTACCCATACGTGTTACCGGCACTTCGAGATGTACGGCTTGCTTCGAGGATACAGAAACTTGCCCGTCTGCCAGCGTTCTATCGCTGGCCTCTAAAGAACTGCTTCAGCCCGGGAACGTCGGTAAGAGTGAGTATCGCTCGTTAAACAATGACAGAGGTTGTAGCGCCACTTCCTGTCATAGTACGTTTCGACCACAGTATCTGCACACATCTACTGCAACTTGCACGAAAATCTTAAGCCCATTCTATCGCCAACGTGTCAATAAGTGAATGGGCGCACACTTGAATATATGCGCGCCACATACGCACAATAAATGACGCACTACACAGACAGCGCACGAATGGCCGAAGCTGAATGTTTAAAAAATTAAATTATGGGGTTTTACGTGCCAAAACCACTTTCTGATAATGAGGCACGCCGTAGTAGAGAGCTGCGGAAATTTCGACCACCTGGGGTTCTTTACCGTGCACCTAAATCTAAGTACACGAGTGTTTTCGCATTTCGCCCCCGTCGAAATGCCGACGCCGTGGCCGGGATTCGATCCCGCGACCTCGTGCTCAGCAGCCCAACACCATAGCCACTGAGGAACCACGGCGGGTGTGAATGTTTCGTGACGGTCCACAAGAGTACTCGAGTTACTGGCGACAATACATCTTTGCTACAAGGTGTTACCATTGTAATGAAGAACAAGAGCACAAGAATAAGGCCAGCCAGATCGTCTCTTCCATGCCTGCTGTGCCACCAGTGGACCAGCCGGATCGCCAGTGCTTAGCATGAGTGTGAGCCGTTCGGGCAACCAGCTGTTCCTCTGCGTCACCTGCGTTCTCGGTTACGAACAGACGTTACCCTCGGAGCTGTTCAGTACACCCATTAAGGGTGTACTTAATGGAAGGTGCGGGATATTCAAGAACATCTACACCCTCGAACTCCGGTGTCGGACTCTGCCACCCGTCATGCCTGAACCTCCCCAGTCGACGTCGCCGACACCCCCTCCCCCACCTTGCCTGCTCTGGCGCTGTCCCGCAGCGCCACCCGGCGGTTTTCAGCGGTACGGACGAACAGGAGGACGTCAATGACCGGTTGTCTACGTACGAACGGGTGAGCTTGCACAATCGATGGTATGATACCGCCAAGTTAAATGCCGTCATATTCTACCATGCGGGAGTGGCTCACCTGTGGTTTAAAAATCACGAAGCCGACTTTCAGTCCTGGTCCGCATTCAAGACCAGTTTCGCTGCAGTTTTCGGTCGCCCTGCCGTTCACAAATTGCGTGCCGAGCAGCGGTTACGAGAACGAGCGTAACAACCGGGTGAAATATTCACCTGTTATATCGAAGAGGTTCTCGAACCCATGCAAACGTGTGGATGCCTCTATGCCCGAAAATGAAGAATTGAAGCACATATTGAAGGCCATCGCCAATGACATTTTCCACATGTTGATCGCCAAGAGTCCGCGCACCGTAGCAGAGCTCATAAACTTGTGCCAAAGCTACGACGAGTTGAGGAGGCAGCGCGAGTTGACCAGGCGCCCCTCAGTGGCTGACGAGGCCCTCTCTTCCATGACAGCCTTCTCTGATCGCTCCCCCTTGCTCACACAAATCCAAGCTTTCGTACGGGAGGAAGCTGCACGTCAGCTTTCTCTGCTATCCTTTGCTGAGCTACCCCAACAGCAGCCGCTGCCGCAACAGCATCCTACACAGCTCGCTCCTACGCTCCGGCGGGTTATCGAAGACCAATTTGCTGAGGCTCTACCAATGCAGCATCAGCATTACCCTGTCACCGCGCCACTTACTAACGCATCCGTTGCCGCGCAGCCTCCTCGTCAACCACTCGTTGTGCTACATCCTCGGCCGCTACCACCCGTTCATCATCCCGTTCATCGAGCTGCTCCTGCCTTTACTAATCCTTGGCGCACGCAAGACAACAGGCCCATATGTTATGCCTGCGGTATTCCCGGCCATGTTGCACGACTCTGCCGCCGCCGCATGCTGCACTCTGATGAGTTTGTGCAGTCAGTCGCCTCCCTACGCGGACGTGCAGCCTTTCCATGACACTTATTTTAATCGGCAGTCGAACAGGCCACCAGCCGAGTGCCCGGTCCTTACACGTCGTTCATCTTCCCCACGTCGCCGCTCGTTGTCCCCCATGTGTCGGCGCCCTTCACCCACGCAAGAGGAAAACTAAGCGCCGCAGTTCAGGAGGCAGGAACTGCGTCGCCATCGATCTGTACAAGTCCTCCATTGTCACCTTCGAACGTTGTCAACCTTACTGTTGACGGCGTCCCTACCGTTGCGCTAATTGATACTGGAGCAGCCGTGCCTGTCCTAAACGAACGCCTCTCTCGCGCGTTACGAAAAGTTACGACGCCACTTTCTGGGTTTTCTCTTCGCACAGCAAGCGCCCAGCCAGTTCAGCCTTCAGCAGCATGCACAGCTAGAGTTGTTATTCAGGCCGTTCTCTATATTGTGGAGTTTGTGGTTCTGCAGTCATGTTCTCACGACGTGATACCTGGGTGGGAGTTTCTTTCGCGAAATAAAACCGACATCAATTGTGCACGTGCTGAAGACAAATTATCGCCTTTGTGTGACGTGCCCCTCGTCGGCGCCACTTCTCTTCCCGCTAAGTTAATTCTTCGAGAAGACATCGCCATACCGCCGTACTCATCTGCCGTTGTTCCCGTCTTCTGTGGCACTGTCTGTGAAGGTGCTGTCCTGTTCACTTCTTCGGAACTCTTCATAACCCGCAAAGATGTTCCCCTCCCTTTCGCCACGCTTGACATATCAGCCGGTTTCAGCTCCATCGGTGCCTGTAATCCGCTTCCTACAGCCCTGAAGGCTCCTTGCGGCGAAGCACTTGGCCGTGTTCAGCCTCTTGATGACATGTTTATAATCGACGTGCCGGATGTTTCGTATGCAGAGCTCACTAACTTCTGTGCACTTTCCACTTCTGCTCCGCCATCACCTGACTTATTCACATCTTTCATTGTCGATGACCTTACTTCCGAGCAGCGCTCTCAGCTTCTTCACCTGCTTGCCTAGTTCTGTTCTTCTTTTGATGTCGCTCAGCCTACTCTGGGTTGCACGTCAACCGTCAGCCACCACGTCGACACTGGCTCCAACGCGCCATTGCGGCAGCGCCCGTACCGCGTATCCGCCAAGGAGCGTCAGATGATCAGTGAGCACGTGGACGACATGCTTCAGCGCGGCGTCATTCGACCTTCCAACAGCCCGTGGGCATCACCGGTGGTTCTCGTCACAAAAAAAGATGGCTCCATTCGCTTCTGCGTCGCTTATCGCCGTCTTAAGATAACGCGAAAAGATGTCTACCTTCTACCGCGCATTGACGACGCTCTGGACAGCTTGCAAGGCGCTAAATTCTTCTCTTCGTTGGATTTACCCTCGGGCTACTGGCAGGTGCCGATGTCAGCAGTTGATCGCCCTAAAGCTGCATTCATTACTCCAGATGGTTTATACGAATTTAATGTGACGCCATTTGGCCTATAAAATGCGCCAACTACGTTTGAACGAATGATAGACAATATCTTGCGCGGCCTATTATGGAGCACGTGTTTGTGCTACCTCGAAAACATCGTTGTGTTCGCCCCTGATTTCAGCAAGCATCATCTTCGCCTTAGGCAAGTGTTGACGTCCTTGACCAACGCAGGCCTGCAACTGAACCTGAAAAAGTGCCAGTTCGCCGCGCGCAAGCTCATGATATAAGGTCACGTCGTATCACAAGACGGCATTTGCCCCGACCCATCAAAACTTCGCGCTGTGGCAAAATTTCCGAAACCTAAAACACTCAAAGAACTCCGCGCCTTCATCGGCGTCTGTTCTTACTTCAGACGCTTTGTTCGCAATTTTGCCTCGATAACATCACCTCTGACACAGCTCTTAAGTGGCGCCAACGACCTATCCTCCTGGCCACCTGCATGTGACACCGCGTTCGTGACCTTACGCCGTCTCTTGACGTCTCCGCCTATACTGCGACACTACGACCCAACCGCCCCAACTGAAGTGCATACCGATGCCAGCGGTATTGGCCTTGACGCTGTCCTTGAGCAGCGCAAGTCTGGCTACTCCGAGTGTATCGTAATCTGTATCTAATCTGCTCAGCATGCAGCGCGCTCTGTGTTCATGGCACGATACGCCCCCATGTGATAAGGGCGTTACCCGCCTGTTCACAACGTGTATAAAACCAGTGCTGAATAAACGCTGGGCTCACTTTTGCCCAGCAAGTGACACACGACGTGTCGTCGTCTGCTCCACTCTATGCATGGTGTCAGAAGTGGGATCGCATGGCAATGCACTTCCTGCACGACGCGTGAAGACCAGCGATCCTGTGGCGGAAAATGGATTTCCTCAAAGCACCGGAGCCGCTCCTTACAACAGGCGACCTGCGCAAAAACTGGCAGCTCTTCAAACAAAGGTTTGAAATTTTCCTCACGGCGTCAGAGGTCGCAGAAAAGCCTCGGACTGAGTCCAAGAAGACAGCGTTGCTTTTGAGCGTCGCGGGCGCAGAGGCCATTGAAGTCTTTAACACCTTCACGTTTGCAGCAGGCGAGAAGAACGACGACTATGCCACAGTGGTGAAAAAATTTGATGAGTATTGCATTGCACAGACCAATGAGGTTCACGAGAGGTATATGTTCAGGAGAAGAATCCAAGCTGCTGGCGAACCAGTGGAGCATTTCTTACGAGACCTGAAGAATCAAGCACGTGCTTGCAACTTTGGAGCTTTGGCGGAATCGATGGTCAGGGACCAAATTGTGTTCGGGATAAATGACGACACGGTACGTGAAAAGCTCCTCAGGGACAACAACTTGACCCTGCAGAAGGCAGAACAAGCCTGTAAAGCAGCTGAAGCATCAGCAACTCATAAGGAAATGTGGAACCAGGAACACCAAGTGCATCCTATCAGCAGGACTAGCACGAGCCGCGAAAACCGAGAACAGACACGTTATGACTGCCGAAACTGAGGCGGAAAACACTCCCCAAGAAGGTGCCCTGCTTTTGGAAAAACGTGCCGGAGATGTCAGCGGAAAAACCACTTTGCCAGATGTTGTAAAGCGACGGCAGTTGTTGGCGAGTTGCAAAGCGGCCAAGACGATTTCGAGATTCTCGACGTATCCGCAAAGAATGTGTCCAGCAAGCATGACTGGACGGTGGAAGTCCAAATCAAGAACGTGGCAGTTCAGTTAAAGGTTGACACGGGATCGCAGGCAAATTTGTTGCCTTATGGATTATACGCCAAAATGAACCCACAGCCGCCCCTGTACCCCAGCAGCGCGATTTTACGCTCCTACGGCGGAGATGTAATCAAACACATTGGCGTCATGCGGGCCGAAGTCTCTTTAAATGGTTGCATTGCCATGCTGAGCTTTTTCGTGGCACGAAAGGGGCGCCAAGCAATCCTAGGACTTGAGGCGAGTGAACGCCTGGGACTGATTTCACGCGTGAACAGCGTGTCGCAAAACAGCTCTGAAGAAGTGGTTGCCAGCTTTCGTCACCTTTTCACTGGCACCGGCTGCGTCAAACGAGTATACCACATGGTGCTTCGCAAGGACGCCACGCCAGTGGTTCAGAGACCTCGTCGAGTGCCACTGGCTTTAGAGGAGCCACTTCGGGAGGAGTTGTCACGTATGGAACAAGCCGGAATAATTGCAAAAGTCACTGAGCCAACAGACTGGGTGAGTCCCCTTGTTATCGTACGAAAGAAAGACTGGAAGCTGCGAGTCTGCATGGACCCCAGGAAAATAAATGAGTGCCTCAAGCGCGAGCACTACGCGATGCCGAGGCGGGAAGACATAGAGGCCGAGCTGGCCGGCGCAAGAGTATTCACTCGCCTAGATGCAAACGCAGGGTTTCACCAAATTCCCTTAGATGACGAGACGTCTAGGATATGCACTTTTGCGACACCCTTCGGCCGCTATCGATTTTTGCGACTGCCTTTCGGAATATCATCAGCGTCCGAAGTATTTCAGCAAACCCTAAGTGAAATTTTTGACGCGCTTCCTGGCGTTAGAGTGTATGTCGATGACATACTCGTGTGGGGCAATTCCCAACAAGAGCACGACCAACGTCTAAGATCAGCGCTAGAAGCGGCAGAACGTGCGGGCCTTACGTTCAATCCAGCAAAGTGCGAGTTTGGCGTTCAACAAATTGAATTCCTGGGCGACGTAATAAACGAAGAAGGAATCCGTCCAAATGCATCCCATGTTGAGTGCATGTTGCAGATGGCACCCCCTAGTGATAAACTAGCAGTTCAACGCATGCTGGGTGTCGTGAACTATTTTGGAAAGTTTTTGCCAACACTAGCAGAAAGGACAACGCTTCTCAGAAGCTTGCTAAAAAAAGACACTGTTTTCGAATGGTCGGCAAATCACGAAAAAGAGTGGAGAGCGCTGTGCGACAGCCTTAGCAAGCAGCCCTTGCTATCAGTTTTTGACCCTGAAAAAGAAACCAGGTTATCATGCGATGCGTCACAAAACGGAATCGGTGCTGCCTTGCTGCAGTATCACAACGGTGCATGGAAACCGGTTGCGTACGCCTCCAGAGTGCTTACTGATACGCAGCAACGCTATTCACAAATTGAAAAGGAAGCAATGGCCATAGTTTTCGGCTGCGAGAAATTTCACCATTTCATGTATGGGCGGAAGGTTGTCGTTGAGACTGACCATCGTCCGTTGATCTCCATATCACAGAAGGCGATCGGTGACATGCCGCCAAGACTGCAGCGATTTTTTTTACGTCTGCTACGCTATGACATTTTAATGCATTATGTTCCAGGAAAACAGCTCCTACTGGCGGACATGCTGTCCAGGGCTTCCGTTAAGGGCGCAGCAGATAACGCAGACAACAACAACGACGACGTCGAAGTGCACGCAGTAAGTGTGGTTGATTCTCTTGTCAGCGAAACCATGTGGAAAGAACTGGCTTCCGAGACACGAAAGGACACGCAGCTCGCCGCTCTGCTAAAGCACCTGGAGAACGGGCAACCAATTGAAGGACCGTTCAAGCCTTTTGCCGCTGAGCTATCGGAAGTAAAAGGGGTTCTCTTGAAAGGCTGTAAGATTGTCATTCCGGCCAGTATGAGTGGCGATATGTTGGCCAGAACTCATCAAGGCCACATGGGAATTAACAAGTGCAAAGAAAGGGCACGGCGCCTGGTGTTCTGGCCAGGAATGAACACTGATATCGAGACGTTTGCACAGGCATGTTCTGTATGTAAAACGTACGCTTACAAGTTGCCGCAAGAGCCTTTGATTATGCGTCCGGTTCCAGACCAACCATGGTAACGCGTCGGCATGGACATTTTTAGCCACGCAGGTCGGTCCTACTTGTGTGTTTATGATGCCCTATCGAATTTTCCCGAAGTCCAACAGCTCGTAGACACTTCAGCAAAAACTACTGTAGATGCAGCAAGTGCCATATTTTACAGATATGGCATACCTGTAGAGGTATGCACTGATAACGGGCCTCAATTTTCCAGTAGAGATTTTGCCATGTTCTCAAAAGTGTACGATTTCAAACACGTGACCTCAAGCCCGTATTTTCCCCGCTCCAACGGACTCGCCGAAAAGGGGGTACAAGTAGTCAAGAGAATCTTGAAGAAAACAACTGAAGCTAAACAAGACTTTTGGCTTGGTCTTCTCGCTTACAGGTCAACTCCACTGGAATGCGGCTGGTCACCAGCCGAAATATTACAGGGACGCTCGCTGCGAACAACTCTACCAACCGTTCAGGTCGGACAAAGCCGGCGGGTTGACAAACGCCAGCAAACAGACTACTCAAGAGGGCCACTCGCACCGCTCAACAACGGCGAAACGGTCAGAATAAAAGACAGCTCATCATGGAGAAGAAAGGCTCGGGTTCTTCAGTCGTCTGGTCAACCAAGGTCATACGTTGTCATGACTGAAGACGGGCAACTCTTGCGACGCAACCGCGAGCATCTGCTGCCAACCAGAGAATCTTTTCGCCTTAGCGGTCCTCCTCACGACGACGAAGGTGTTTTTCAAGAATACGCTGCCCCTGCCAGCACACAACACGACCCAGAGGCGGCGCAAAACCCAAACAGCACAGCGAGCATTGTGCCGACAGTTCCGCAACAAGCAGCTGCTCCAAGGACTACAAGACAACGCAGACCACCTCGGCGCTTAATGTATGACGCGAACTTTCAACAAGTGCCGTGACTGTATTCAGTGCTCTGATCTTTGCTGTAGTTTTGGATGTGCAGTGATTCTTTAACTTTCTTTTTGTTCTCCCGAGCTAAAAGCGCTCCTTGTCCTAAGTTTTTTTTTTTTTTTTCGTTACGAAGGGGGATGTATCGTAATCTGTATCTAATCTGCTCAGCATGCAGCGCGCTCTGTGTTCATGGCACGATACGCCCCCATGTGATAAGGGCGTTACCCGCCTGTTCACAACGTGTATAAAACCAGTGCTGAATAAACGCTGGGCTCACTTTTGCCCAGCAAGTGACACACGACGTGTCGTCGTCTGCTCCACTCGATGCACCGAGTACGTCGTTGCTTACGCGAGTCGTGCGCTGACCAAAAGCGGAACGCAATTACAGCGTTACAGAAAAAGAATGCCTGGCCATCGTTTGGGCACTCCGGAAGTTTCGTTCTTATTTATACGGCAGGCCTTTCAATGTGGTTACTGACCATCACGCCCTTTGTTGGTTATCCTCTTTAATAGACCCGTCTGGACGCCTTGCCCGCTGGGCTCTGCGCATTCAAGAATTCGACATACACGTCATATAGCGCTCAGGTCGCAAGCACACTGACGCTGACGCTCTGTCCCGCTCTCCGCTGCCAGCCGACACGGCCTCCCTCTCCACCATTAAGTCGACCGGTATCGACCATGTCGACCATATCGACCATATCGATATGGTCGACCATATCGACCATGTCGACCGGTATCCTCGGTCGACATGGATACCTTCGCATCAGAACAGCGTAAGGATCCTTGGGTGGCTTCTCTTTTGGATCTCCTTTCTGGCTCGCCTGCATTTCCCATCTCCCGCTCCCTGCGTCGCCAGGCTGTCCATTTTGCTCTCTGGGATAACCTCTTGTATCGACGCAACTATTAGCCCGATGGTCGCAAGTGGCTCCTGGTTATCCCTAGGACTTTGCGTTCCGACATGTGTGCGTCTTTCCATACTAACCCACGATGTGCACACGCAGGCGCTTTAAAGACGTATGAGCGCCTGCGGCAACGTTACTATACTGGCGAGGAATGTTTACTTTTGTTCAAAAGTTTGTCCGCTCGTGCCCGCAATGCCAACGCCGCAAATCTCCGCCTCATCCCGCCCACGGTTTATTACAGCCGCTTCCGTGCCCTGCTCGTGCCTTCGACCGTGTGGGAATTGACCTGTACGGACCGCTACCGCTAACACCCGCTGGAAAACGATGGATTATTGTCGCAGTTGATCACCTTACACGCTATGCTGAAACCGCTGCTCTACCTGCAGCGGCCGCCAGTGACGTTGCATCCTCTCTGCACCATCGTTTCATCCTTCGTCATGGCCCGCCTCGGGAGCGGCTGAGTGATAGAGGCCGTGTGTTTCTGTCGCAGGTGGTTGAAGCTCTGCTTGCTCAATGCCGCGTTGTTCACCGGACCACCACGGCGTGCCATCCTCCAACTAACGGGCTTACAGACCGTTTCAATCGCACCCTTGGTGATATGCTCGCCATGTACGTTTTATCGGGTCATACAAACTGGGACATCATCCTCCCATTTGTCGCGTACGCATATAATACGGCTACACAAAGTACTACAGGATTTTCTCCATACTTTCTTCTCTACGGTCGCGATCCTTCCCATACCATCGATACGGTTTTGCCTTATACACCAGACACGTCAGAGTGTGGTCCCGTTTCAGCCGTCACCCGATACGCCGAGGAATGCCGTCAATTAGCCCGAAAGTTCACCGCCGCCGACCGACAACGACAACAAGCCAATCGTGATGGCGACGCTACGAATCCGAACTTCGCTCCCGGCACACTTGTCTTGTTGTCCTTGCCTTCTACTACCCCTGGACTTTCGACAAAACTTCTCTCGCAGTATGATGGACCATACCGCATCGTCGAACGCACTTCTCCGGTCAACTATGCCATAGAGCTGCTTACATCGGCATCCGACAAGCACCGCCGTGGACGGGATGTTGTTCACGTTCGCCACCTGAAACAATTCTATGACCCGCTCGTCTCCACGTCGTAAGTCACCAGGATGGCTCCGCTTTTGCACCGGGGGTAACTGCAATGTAGAAGAGCACAAGAACAAGGCCAGCCAGATCGTTTCTTCCATGCCTGCTGTGCAACCAGTGGGCCAGCCTGATCGCCAGTGCTTAGCACGAGTGTGAGCCGTTCGGGCAACCAGCTGTTCCTGCTCTGCGTGACCTTCCTTCTCGGTTACGAACAGACGTTACCCTCGGGACTGTTCAGTACACACATTACACAATGTACAAAACGGCTACGTTTCATGCCTTGCACGCAGAACAAATCCATCGAAACTGAGCACGCCCTCGAGCGATTAGGCAGAAATAATCAGATAGTGACCGCACCAAGGGAATTTACTGAGGTAGTAATGTGACAAGCCGCTGCTTCAATATATTTGCCAAATAAGATCGAAGAGCAAAACACTAATCCTGATTCAATTCATGAGCGGAAAGTTTGGATAGCTTGGAATACATATTTAGCCTAACATTTAAAGCAAGCACCATGTGTACGCTGCTCGCGCCGTTTGAACATAGCTTGATCAGCTTTCAAAGCTGTGACCAAAACGTCGTGTGGTCCACCCAGTCACCGTATACGATATCTCGCGAAAAAGAGGTTTGCTAAGTCGCACCGGCGTCATACCCACCCCATTGTAAACGCGGAGGCAACGGAGGCAGTTCAGGTAAGCAATGGACCCGTCACCACGTGATCAAACGTGGCAGCGCCCGCGCGATCAGCGCGAAAAGGGTCAATACCCATTCAGGCGATGAAAAGAATTGCAGCGTGCAAGTAGCGCAGTAAGGAGACAACCAAGACACCCAGGTACGCAACTTACGTCCGACTTATTTTAACACGAACGTGTTTTATGCCGGGGTCCACCATCAACTTCCTGTAGCCGATGTGACGTCGGCGCGACCGCGTCACGTCCGTGCCATCCCTGCTCTCTTGAAAGGGATGGCACCGCCATCTAGGAATGTTGAAACGGAGTACTGCATCGTGACACTTTCGGGCGCCGACTGTGAACGCTCTGGTAGCCTCAACGCAGCGGAGGCTCCAACACTGTGCAGCCTGGTGTAGGCGGTGTAGGCCTCCTGCTGAGGTGATGACGCAGTCTTCGCACATGGTTTGTCTTCCGCGTCCGATTAGTCTTTGACTCCTAGTCGCTTACGGAGTGCAGCTTCGATGCTTACACGCCGCCAGTGCTTCGCTTACGATGCCACCACATAAGAAAAGAGCTGCGCTAAGCGGCGCAGAGAGGCAACGACGTCGACGGGTGAGCCTCGCTTTGGTCCTGCGAGAGATGCGCCGGCGTGAAGCACAACGCCTTCGTGGGTGAGCGGCGCACGCTGCCAAAACTCTGATACTCGCATTCCTGCAGCTGAGCGCACCGCAGCTCATCTGGCTCCCCAAGACACTACGGCGCCGGCCGAAAATGCTCGTACCTTCGCCGAAGCGACTGGACAGCAGGAAGGCGCACGCCAAGCAAATCCCGCTAGCCGACCCGCAAATCGTGCGCCTTTCGCGGCAGCGGACCGGGAGTTCACGAAGCGAACATGCGACAGCTTCTGTGGAGACACGCTTCACTTTTGTGTTCTACCCATTCCAATGAAAGAGAGATCGACCACATCTTTTTGTGCAATACATTCTATTAACTATATTAAAGCACTTTTCCTCAAGCAATTAATGCTCTTTGCCAATACTTCAGAAAGGCGAGTGACAATTAAATAAATGGAAGTGACTGAACTCGAGTTTTTGGATAGCCTCGCTTCCAAGGAAGTCGTAAAGACAGCACAGTGCCGCAGTGCAATGCAAGCAGAGTTCTACGAAGGCAAAGTTTTTGAGGCATTATGAAGGCGAACGGAATTCAAGGATTCATAAACAGCGTATATCTTGCCACTCTATCTTCTTTGTCCTTAGTTTTGAGCTACCGAAACTAACTACAAAACCATTCGAACTCGTCCCAGCTTTGTGTACTTTTGCAAAAAAAAAATTGAGGAACACATTAGCTATGTGTAAGTGTTTCGTCAATTCACTTACAAAAAAAAAAGTATTCATCCTATGGAAACAATACATACGTGTTGTGCAATAAGCAGAGGTTGTCCCAGCTATCATGCACCGACGTTCAAAAAATATTATTTTACGTAAGACCAAGTACATGTTTAGTCGTGTCGAGAAACCAATAAGTTTGAATACGCTCCCATCCAATTGTAATTGAAAGTAATAACTGTCTAACTCTTTAATTGTTTTCTTAACAGCCAAGATGTCAATGAGGCCGTTATAGCGAATAGTAACACAAGTAAAAATGAGGTGTTTCAATAATGTAGACATTGTGGTTTTTCCAGCGAATAGATAAAGCCCGCGAAATATGAGAAATACCATGCTACTGTGCAACTGTGCGCATGGGATTCATTTCCTTGATCTTGATACGCAATGATCGCTGATAGCTGTTCGCGCGTCGTGGAAAGAGCACGCGTGCTGTTATTGCCCCTGTTCGGCCCTGTAACACCCGAAAGGCTTGCTTTCCGAGGCACAGAACTTGATAGTGCTGCTATCCCAGGCGCACAGGTGAGCATTGGGATGGCATTTTTCATATTTCGCAGGTGTTCTCCATTTGCCGGAAAATGCCTTGCTGGAAATACTTCACGTTTACGTGTCTTACAGTTCTCTACCACCGCCTAATTGCTATATTGACAATCGAACAAACAAAAAGGTCAATAATTACGTTTAATGAAATAGTGAATGTCGGGGACTAAACAAAATTACTTGCGCTTTTTCAACAAGACCCTCAACAAGACCCTCATTCACGTAGAATAATCCTTTTTTTTTTGTTTTTTCTTTATAAAACTCGGTGCATGAGAGCTGGGTCACCCTGTAGAGTGCTGAGGTGCGTACGATCTGATTGTCATGTCATTTTGCTTCTTCTTTTTGTAATTATCTTACATTTTTACTTGCTTTTCCGTTATCTTGTTTGTTTGATCGCGCCTTTTCCTTCAATAAAGTTTGTCTGCAAGTTCACGCCTGCATTCATCGATCCATGTCTAGTTTGGGTCTATACAAAACGTTGAGAAAATATATCCTGTCAAGATGATTCGAAATACTGTACGCCACTTACGAGTGATAGCCGTTCGCAGGACCGTCATGGAAATCGTGATGGGTGGCGGCCTTCGCAACGCAACCGCCTACATCACCGTGCAAGTGGTGATGGAAGTGCTGCGTTATGACTTCTTCCGGCGTTACGAGCAGCAGCACGCGCGCGACGTGGTCATCATGTGCCTGAACACGACGCGCCAGTTCCTGTTCTACACGTGGCCCTCCCTGGTGGCCAACCTGACCATCAACAACACGGCTGTTGAGGCAAGCCGAAAGCTGTTCGACGATATCCTGGACGGGGTCGTAGACCACATGAACCGCGCCCATTGGCTCGAGCTGCCCTCCCGTCTTGAGGCCATCAGGAAGGTGCGTCTGTGGGCTAAACGAAGCACGCACTGTCACAGCGAACAAGCAGGGTTACTGACGATAGCGTGCGCAGGCATCCACCAGACTGGTCAATAGAGCGCGGAAGCGGTGCGTTCCGGTGGAGTTACAGCATGCATGACCCGACAGGGAGCGTACAGGGTAACTCTGAGCTCAGACGTGCGTGAGTACTTCCGGGGGCACTGCTGGTTCGAGACACGGTTCCGGAGCACGCTTTGCCAAATCAGCTGTTCTGACATAGACGACTGCCGCATTGCTTGAAAAAAAAGAAAATGCGTGGCGTCAGAGAACCGCGTGGCTGTGTAGCCGTTGCTTGGATTCCCTGACAAAAGAGCGGGACAGTTTGTCTATGCAAAGCAATTAAAAGTAAGACGTTGGGAGTAGCTAGGGCCAGACCACACCGTAGCGCGAGCTCAGAGGCAATGGAAGCGGTTCGACTTGAGCTAGCAGCACCTCCGCAGGACGTTGAACCGCATATTCCTAGCCAAGCGAGTGGGGTGGGGTATTAGAACATTGCTCATTGGGCATACAAAAGGCGTTGCAGTGTTTGTTTCTTTCTGGCAGCCATTACCGCAGACACAGTTCAACGGGGGAATTATAAAGCAAGTTGAATGTTAATTGTCAGCCTATATTTTTTTATTTCAACACAGGTTGATATACTATCATGAAGAAAGGAGCCTTGGTCTATAGAGCTGCTGCGATGTGATTAGTAAATAACAGAAGCTGTGTTTCACAGGAATAGTTTTTCCGGAATCCATGTTGGCAGGAAGTAAAAAAGTCATTTGATTCAAGATATGAGACTAAATTAAAGTAAATTATATGTCCTAAAGGTTTGCACGGGATACTGGTTAAAAAAATTGGTCGATAATTGAGAGGAGAATGCGTGTTCCCACATTTAAAGTTTGGCGCCACTTTCCTGACCTTCCGATCTGATGGCAGCGTACTAGATTCAATGGACTGTGTAAAGAGGTATGACAGGAAAACTGAAGAGTAAACTTTAGTGTTCTTCAGAAACTTTGCATTAATTTCATCATCGCCACATGAAGACGAAATCTTTAGTTTCTCAATTAATTTAGCTGTTCCTGCACAGTCGACTAGAATTACATCCATGCGAAAGAAATCGCGATTATGCAGCTGCGGCGGGACAACGACAGTTGACTTCCTAACACAGCCGCGAAGATGTCATTCAGGACAGTACAACGTTCCTCATTGCGCAGCACGTGCCCAGCAGAGTCAACAAGAGAAATGGCACGGCTTTGTGCGGGTTTAACAAAGTTCCAGAACTTGGAAGGGTTGGTGGAAAGAAGAGAAGGAAGTGTGCTCTGCAGAAAAAAATATTTTGCCTGTTTGATAGCAATGCAATGGAGCACAGACTATGACGATATACACCCAGCCGCCATCACAAAGATCAAGACTACAACCGAACAGATACTTCGTATGATTGGGAGGGTATCAAACAGAAACCGAGGCCTTAAAGAGGACGATGCCGTGCGCCTGGTACGCGCGTTCCTCGTGTCGCGGGTTACCTACTCCGCCCCGTATCTCCAGCTGACGAAGGCGAATAGGGATACCCTAAACACGATGCTTCGTAAGGCAACGAAACAAGCACTGGGCATGCCCAGTGCTTGTTTCCCTCTTCTGGAAACCCAGAAGAGCTTCCCCTTCTTCTGGAACGCATGCCCATATACTTGTCCACGCAGAAACTGCTAGACATGGGCGCCCACAACACGGTGGAGGAGCTCATCGAAGCCACCTCTCTAATCAGAGAATCCGGCTCAGTCACACGGAACACAGACGAGCCGTCCTACGTAAGATAGGATGGCAGATCGAGCCAGTACCCATCCAGACGGCCCTTCCGGAAGACTGGAAAACGATTAGTCAGACAAAACCCCTTCCCCGGAACATGACGCCGGGCAAGGACGACGAGAGCCGCACCGCGCGAGCCAAAGCCCTAGCCCGTAAGCTGGAAGAGAACCCCAGGGTCCTCTGCGCGGACGCCTCGCTCTGAAAACACAGTGACTGTGCAGCCGTGGTTACTTCAAAAGACAGGCTGATCGTCAGCGCGTCCCTGAAGACAACAGACCCCGCCGTTGCCGAAGAAGCGGCCGTGGCCCTCTCACTCGCACAGCCGAGCATGGACACCGTAGTCACTGACTCAAAGACAGCCTACAGAAGCTTCCGCAGGGGGGGGGGGGGTGGGGGTAATCTCCTCCGCGCCCCGAGCCATTCTAGCCAAGCACAAGCCTCCGGGAAGAGCCATAGAGCTCGTGTGGGTCCCATCTCACTCGCAGGTAGCAGGCAACACCATCGCCGACTACCATGCCCGATAAATGTCAATCCGGGCCGAGCACGAGCCGGAAGAGCTACCGCACCCGGTTACCAGCTTTCGGGACATTATCCGGATGTACCGAGAGGAAAGGTTCAGACTGCCAGAACCGCACCCCAAACTCACCAGGCAACAACAGACGATCCTGCGTCGAGCGCAGGCGGGATCCCTTGCGCATCCCGTACTGATGAACCGCATGTACCCTGCGGAATACGATATGCTCTGTCCTTTTTGCAGAAGAGAAAAGGGCACCCTGCCGCACGTCTTGGCAGAGTGCACAGAACTCAAGACCTCCCCCCCTCCTCCCCTTCCCACCAACACCCCCAATCCCCAACTCCTTGAGCGATGGGATAACTTGTTATCCAGCCCCGCCCTATCAATTCAGCTCGCACTGACGAACAGGGGCCAGGAGCTGCTGGAAACATATGGGTCCCGTAACTAGGGAACCACCCCGTCTGGTGCCTGCGTGCAGCACCGATTTATTTAGGGCCCAGTAAATGTTGCTTCATCATCATCACCAGCGAGCAAGACTGTTTGTAGACTTCGCTAAACGAAAAAGACGCTTTTTATGTACAGCAGCTTCTTTAATGTTGTGGTAAACCAAGGTGCCCGTTGTTTACCTGAAATATTTTGTAACGGTATGTATTTGTTGATGAGACTTGTAACTTTATTTTTAAAGGAAATCCAGTTTTCTTCCTCTGTACGATCGAAAAATGTTGGAATGCAGCCATCCAAGAATAGTTCAAGCTCTTTATTAATTGAGACATAATCTCCCCTTTTGTAATTTCTAAATGTTTTTGTTGCCGATGGCTGGCACGTGTTGCAAGTTGTTATAACGAAATGAATAAGGCCGTGGTCACTTATACCAGGTATGCATGAAATCGAGTATACAAGTCCAGGTGCTGTTGTTAAGATGAGATCAACAATGTTAGCCGATGTAGGACCAATCCTAGTAGGCTGGGAAACGATCTGAGTGAAGTTAAAGTCTAAGCACAAGGCAGCAAAAGATGAAACGCCAGGTAATGTTTCAGATACAACCGGGACAGGTCTAGACCAGTTAATTTTAGGAATATTGAAGTCACCCACGAGAAATAATGGATGGCGCGGGAACTGTAGAACCAGATAATTCAAATAATGTGTATATTTAGCACACAACGCTATTGTTCCGCATCCATATCACGGCGACGAACAGAAAATACAATCCAAGGCAGCAATAATCGTTTTCATATGTCTGTTAAAGTGATGTTTTAGTGATGACATAATGTCTGGAAGTTGTCTTAATCTTAGATGTCCTTACATACTTTTGCACCGAGAAATACTACAGAACATTGATGGTTCACAGTGTGAGTCTGGCAAGTTGAATATGCAATGTTTAGCCCTACATTTGCATGATCAGTCACAGACGGACACGTTTACAGGTGAGAAACGTGCGTCTGATCACAATAAACCCGAACATCTCGGACGCGTCGGTGGCCCAGAGCCGCCAGATGAACTACTCGAAGCTGAGCAGGCCGCCCGCGGATTTCGTCAACAGCTACATCGAGGCGGCCCAACTGGACACGCAGATGCGCAGGGAGGTTGGCAACGAAGAGTACGGCTCCTACGGCAAGTAAGCAGCCTCGAAGCAGGATACAGCCGACGCGCACGTCATGCTCCCAGATTGAAACACGCCTTTTCCGTGTGGCATTTGAGTGTGTCCGGAGGTGAAACATGCGAGTTATATTGTTACGGGGGCCAGTATTTTATCTTTGACTGCAGCCTAGCGCACATTGTTGTTCCGCCTTTGAGTCCTTTCGAACGCCGATAATTATTTGTTAAACGTTGACCTTAAGACAGTACGAACAGTAAGGATACTCATACAAGTTCTTATGTCATACTACACGAAAGAAAGTTTAAATATTCAGCAGAGGCACTTGTGAATGCTTACGTGTGGAAATGCGAAAACATACCGTTTGTAGACCTTGGGGCGTCATGAACGCTCTCATTTTATACACTCATGACGTGGCGCCACCTCCTCCCCATTGGCTGCCCAATGAAGCGCCCAATGAAGCGCGCATTAAGCCACCCCCTTGGTCTAAAACCCCCCAATTTTCCAAAGTAGCGCCATTCTTATATTTTTCCGCCACCCCGCTCACCCTGGCGCGTCCTCCTCCACGGCTCCTGTCGCCCCAGCCTCCTCCGCTCCCCCATTGGCCAATCTGTGTCACGTGGAAGCAGGCGCCGCGCTTGTGTATATTTTTTCTTTCCAGCGCGGAGCAGGCGCCGCACTTTTGTATATTTTTTCTTTCCAGTGCGCGCAGACCTCCATTGTTGGGCCTGCGCGACGAAAGTACGGCAGGCGGACTGACGGAGTGCGTTAGCGTAATAGAATGTGTAGGGCCGAGAACTTAATTGCGATGCCATGCTGCTGCGCCTTCGATTGCCGCAACAGACACAGCGAGGGCAAAAATCTTTTAGAGCGCAGCTCTTTGGCGTCCGTTCCTGGGTTTCGCGTCGTCGTCGGCGTTGTCGTCGGCGTCGGCCTCGTAACAAGCTCCGCCCCCCTTTCATCCCCCCAGCGCTAGCAGCGACCGACTGATACCGCTGGATGCCGCTGACGCCGCTAGAGAGTCAAGATAACGTGACTGCATAGAACACCGTCGCCGCCATGCAGAAAGAGTATCAGTCAAAGGCATCAGTCAGTCGCTGCTATCTCTTCCCTCCTCCCTTTATCGTGTTGTCCGCTTGCTGCGCGCGCTTCTGCCCCCATCGTTTGCCGCTGGGTGTACACGCCGCCCCCCTCCGCTTCCGCTTACTGCTGGTTGCTCTCGACGGCGGCGATGAGCCTCCGCTTCGGCGGCGCGAACTGCAGGGTCTTCTCGGCGGCGGCGATGAGCTTCTGCTTCAGCCTCGCTTACTGCTGGTTGCTCTCGACGGCGGCAATGAGCCTCCGCTTCGGCGGCGCGAACGGCAGGGTCTTCTCGGCGGCGGCGCTTAGCCTCTGCTTCCCCCACGGCTGTGACAACCTCGCGAGGCACTTGTATACATCTCGTCTTTGAGAATCAAGCATTGGTGTACCAAGTCGAACATATATCAGTCTATTTCTCCGACCACAAAGCTTCCTTCATGACTGTCAAGAACTGTTAGTGGAGTCTTTGTTAAAGGAATACGTGTGAAAAATAAAAAAAAAATTCTGTGATAGCGCATACATGTGTTGCTCGATTTCTTTGCCTCAATCTATCCAAAAGGTGAAACAGCTTATTTGCTGCGCTCAAATTTCGCATTAGGAAGTAACGTAATCGTCGGTAATTTTGCTTTGCCATCTGGCTGGCGCAACGCAAAAAGAAGCGTGTATTCGCAGGATCGGGCGGGCTGACTTCGAGGAAGTGGCAAAGAGCGCACGGCTTAGTGAAGTGAGGGCCACGGCTACTCACAACCTCTTATTTTGAGCCTAGTTCGCGCCTTCCGCTTCGAAAAAGTGTGTGTTCATGCTCTGCGTGGTTTTTAGCGCGTTGTTTGACTTTTTTTTCGAATGTTCACTCTTTGTTTCATGTAGTTTCGTCTTGCGGTGAAATGCACGCATCTGCAGCTGGCCTGTGATATAAAAGCGACTTTATTCAGGGTGTGTGTTGAGCTCCACCAGAAGTTAGCACATTCTCGACGCTTTTGCAAGGCTCTATATGAATTACGATGCAGTGTTTTAGCTTCGAATGTGCGCCCGCATGCATTGATTTGGTTTGTGGTGATTAAGGTTTTTAACGTTCTGAAGCGACTAAAGCTAGGATGGAGACCGTAGTGGATGGCTCCGGATAACATTATCTAGCTCGCCTCGGGATGTTTAACGTGCACTTTGATAGTAGAGTCGTACGTGGGCCGGCAAATTCCTCGTTGGCGTTTCATAATACTCGCGCGGGCGCGCTAGCGCTGCTTTAGAAGTTGGTGCCTCGGCGCGATTGTATTTCTTCAATAAATTATATTTACTAGTTGTAACAACTTTTCATTATTTCGTATTATTGACGGCGCCTCCAGGGCACCAAAGCGACAACGGGAACACCAAAGCTAGAACCAGGGCTGGATGGGGCTCGCCGAAGCCTGTGCATGCCAAGGGGGTATAAGATCGCGGACGGCCAATTTTGTTTGCGAACACTCCCTGCGATGCATGCATTATTGTAATGTCACGTGCTCTTCAGAGGCCTCCGTTAGCCATTACATGTGGCCTCCTGGAGCAGTACTTGTAAAAAAAAAGCAATATATCGTCACGATTACCAAAGCACCCTGCAATGAAAAAAAACGGCCCTGTTGCCAGGTATTGCTGACCGCACACAGCCGGAATCTCTCACGCACCGGCCGAACAAAAGTATCGTGCAGGTACGTAAATGAACCTACGAAACTACGTGCACATAATTTCACGCTGTCAACACCTGAAACTTTGGTAATTACGTACGTGTTTGAGTACACCGCGCGCTTGCGTCGTGTTTCAGCAACGCGAACTCTCAACGTCGCGCGCTTTACGCCTTAAATACGCCTTGAATAATGGTCCTTTTCTCGATTTCTTCCGCAATTCCAACACAAAATTCTAAAGGCCAGTTACCGACTGACAAAGAAAGATCTCGATTGACAAAAACTGCTCCGCAGGGCTCGAACGAACTTTTCTGCGGATTTCCTCCCGTAGCGTATTAGCCGTCGTCTGCTACGGCAGGCCCACCACCGGCGGCGCCACCGTCGAGGCCGCGCCGAGCGGAGGAGAAGGGAAGTGAATGGCGCTACTTTGGGAGATTGAGGGGCTTTACCTTGGTCAGCCAGATGGCTGCGATGTGACGTGTGCAATGACGCACGCACTAGGCACACCTTTAGTTAGCCAGAACCGCGGAGCCACCGTGGCGTCGGGGTAGCGTGCTCGTCTTCCCACCCGAAGAGAAATGTACCAAATTTTCTTTTCGAAGTCATTAATTTACTTTGTTTACAGGAACCTCCTCGAGCAATTCGACGTCAATCCGAGAAGTTCTTGACGTGCCTTTGCTCTTTGCCCCGTCGACCATTTTGGTAGCATCTCTCGTTCCTGCCGACTTCGCTTAATTGCGCGTATAGGACTTTTACATTAATAACCGAAAAGTTTAAGGCATTACAGTGACAAATCGTTCATTTCACAAATTTGAGAACAGCGCGCGTTAGGAAGCTGAAGAGCCGTTTGCGAAAATCAAACCGCTGCTGGACACCGAATTTCATGATCATGGAACATCAGCGATTGACAAGTATTCTTAGTAGAACAACGAAACTATTACACTACAAGTACATATTGCAAGCTACCATATTGATTCAGTGCAGTATTCATCTTTTGGGAACACTTTTGTGGTTGTTGAAGTGCTGCAAGGTATAGCAAGAAGCTTGCCGATGGAGCAAAACCACGGTGGTGAGGACTGAGCTCAACGAAAAACATATTACTGCATGCAACGTGGTGTCACATATCGGCGTTGAATGCAGCAAGTGTGCCAGATGTGTGGCTTAAACTAATTGGTTCGAGCCCCGTTCAATACACACCATTTTTCCGGCTTAAAGGAGTATCCGAAGATGACAGCGAGACAAAGGTGTAGGGAGCGAACAGGCCTGTATTACCAGCCCAGGCGCAAACACATAGGGAAGGCGGTCCATGCACTTAGTGACGGAAATACAACCATTTGTCGGAACAGTAATTGGCCACTTTAAGGAGTAGTTGAACAGTGTCCATGCACTTAGTGACGGAAATACAACCATTTGTCGGAACAGTAATTGGCCACTTTAAGGAGTAGTTGAACACACTGTTCTAATATCGTCACTATTTACCTTGATGCTGGTGTAGTTGGCTAACGCAAGATAGAGGTAATTGGAGATTGCTGGGAGGCGCCTTCATTGAGCGTTTAATTGACAAAAGTTATGCTGAAGAAGATGACTGACAGCACAAGCCGCCACTGCTTTACACTTTCGTCGAAATAGCGAATTTGTTTTCTTAAGCAGCGAGAATGTTCTCCTTAAGTGTGAAGGTGCCTGTTCTTGTAAATCAAGCCAGTGTGGGTATTTCTGGAAAACAAACGTCTGGAAGTTAAATAGCGGAAATGAGAACAGCGCCCTTATTTATTTGTGTGCAGAAAACGGGAGCTACGTGGTAATGGAGAAGTGCTGAGTCCACGTGAAGTCGTTGTCAACTATCTTGAAATTAGTGGCGTCCGGGTTTCGAGATGCTGCGATACTTTGCGCAGTGGTCTCTGGTGAGCAAGATTGTCCGCAGCTAAATGTAACATTTGAAATGCTCTATTTGTATGTCACTGCCCAAGGCGTCACCGACGGCAAAGCTTCGCTACCGCAGTGGCATTGTGATGTGGTGGTCGTAATATACACGTACTGTTCACAGAGCTAGAGCGTAAAACTTTATTATTTAGCGTATTAATCAGCGGGCAGCTTCAGTCCGGACCACCTAGATGTCAGCGTACTTAAATGATCTCGGATATGAAGGGAACTCGTGGCCAACTCCAATTTCTTTATTCAGATGCATATGATACGCAGAAATTCTCTCATGAAAGAAGCGCTAGTTCAATTTGAATGAATTTCCATTTGATAGAGAAAGTTAAATTTTAACAACTGCAAGAAGTAGTACTGCGTTGAAGATGGACCTCACGCATCTTGGCGAAAATCGGTTGAAAAGCTGAAGCAAGAGGTTTACAAATGAGTAAAAGTGCGTATCGCTGTTGTATAAACTGCATCTGCTGGAGCGCCTAAAACGGCAAATTTGATGTATGAGCTGACATGTGAAATTGTAAGAATTGGTCTGCAAAGCCCTTATCACAAATTAGTGGTATATTTAAATTCGACAATATTAGAGCTTTGTGTGCTTTAAATATCTTGATAGGTGCAGTTTACAGAATCGTGACAGCGGTATTCATTACGGAGTTGAAAATGTGGCCCTTGAGATTTCCTTTTAAAATTTTCAAGCATTACGAAATTCTTGCAACATTATCAATGAAAGATTTGACTGTCTAAATTAAATATCTACTGCCTACACTCACTAGACATTTTGAGCTCTTTACTATAGAGGGAACAAGGCTTAGAACAATATTTAATGTATCCGAAGAACTTCAGGAAGGCGACCGGCGTTTGAAAAGTAGACATCTAGACAACAATAACTAGAAAAGCCTTGTTAGAGTAGTTGATGCAGATCTAGATCGTTGCATGTCAAGCAGGGCAAAATAAATGGAGTCGATATATTTTAATAGACAGTTATCGTCTATTTCGGGCTGCTTTACATCTCGTGGAGAACTGTATCGTGCACGAAAATGAACAGCGCACACTAAGAACAGGAACGGATGGCACATTTCTCTATTTCTTAAACCTCACATGGTCGAGAAGGGGCCGCGCGGGTTGAACAGCAAACTAAAAGCTCCATCTGTGGCTATCGACAGACTCCAGCTGGCGGGTGAAGTAGCCTACCTGAAGCTGTGGACCCTTCGGAGTGGCGCCGAGCTGTTTCTGCCAACGTTGCTGTCAGGGCCACCGCTCTTCTATCCGGAGGCTGGCGAGCCTTTCAACTACGGCACCCTCGGAGTGCTGGTAGCTATGGCTCTGAGCGACGCCATCGGCCACACGGGGGCTCGTCTGTCGGCAGCGGGCATTGAGGAGCTCTGGTGGACGGACCAGACTCTGAAGAACTACAACGAGGCGACTCGCTGCTACGAGGAGCAATACCGACACCTAAGCAACTCCACAGCCTCCTTCTTGGACGAGCAGAGGGACCAGGTGTTCCTCTGGACACGGGCGGCGCGTATCGCATTCGATCGGTAACAGGCTGCTGCGGCGCGTGGCATTTATCGCACTCCATTCAGCTCCACTAACTGGGAAAGACGATAACATGCTATCAGCGTTAACATTGCTTTTTAGCTGTACGTACCATTTCGTCTTGTTTTGCTCGCTCTCTCTGTAGACACGAAGACTTCCTCGATATTTTGAAACAAGGGACATGGTGCTTCAGTCGATGTCGCGTTGCAGTAGGCCCCAGCGCGATGTGCTGACCGTGATTCGCCAGGCCTTGCTAAGTCGACGCAATGAGGATAGACTTGTCAGCACAGTTCATGTTTCCGGCGAGCAACCATAGCTCGAAGAGCCGCAGTGTCGCCCATGATACCCACTGCGGTGACTCATTGGCTATGGTGTTGCGCTGCTGAGCACAAGGTCGTGGGTTCGATTTTGCTTGCGGCGGTCGGATTCCAACGGGGGTGAAATGCGAAAATGCTCTTGGACGGCGGTGTGGGTACAACTTCAATAATGCTGGCTGGTATAAATTAATGTGATGCTCTCCACAGTGTCTCTCATGAGCCGTGCATTGCATGTCTTCTAGAACCGACACCTAGGAACGACACCATCCATCAGGAAACGACACAATGAAAACCTCTTTGTTTACGGTATTTAGCGCCATTGTATTACTGTATAGCAGGAAAAGATCAACAAGCGGCGCCGAAGCAGAAAGACCCCTCCCACCTGTGATGCATTTACGCATCGTGGCTGCATGTGGTCAAGTAGTGCGCTGCCGGGCCGATATGTAGCAATTTCTTTCGCTCGATTATGTATCTTATTGTACAAACCTTTCACAACGAGCCGACCCACAGTATGGCAGGCATATAAAAAGTACATCTATATAGCTTTCTGTACTTCCCCGTGCCGGTGACTGTTCCTGTTCTCTACGCAATTGCAGAATGAAACAGCAAACGACACTTAATGGCATCATCGCAAAGACTGTAAACGACTACGAGCGCGAGTAATGCCTTTATTAAAACCGAAGCTCCGTATCTCATCTTACCGGGGTTAATTGCGTATAGTCACGGTCGGTTTATCGCTGATTATAGTGGGTCGACCGCTATTCAATGTATCAGCAAAATGGACCCACTCTGGTGATTGTGGTACGAAAAGTAGGTCAATCTGCGCTCCTGTGAGTCACGTTGATTGCATGGCGGGAGTCTTTGCGTTTGGCCGTCTTGCTGGGCACACACGTCATTGCTGTGCTGCAAAGCACGGAGCAGAACATGTACAGTTGCGTTTGTGTTATCCGACAAGGCCAAGCTACACAAAGCTCTTGCGATGGGGAACGACTGGAGCAATTTCTTGTGCGTACATGGGCATAAAATAAGATTCCACGTATCATGTCTCTTTGCATATCATTTAATTGAAACAGTTTTTTTCTTCGAAAGCTTCCCCTATAGTTCCTTCCAGCAACCGCGTTGGATCTGCCGTAATTTTTAATGCGGAAGATTGCTTTCTTGTTACCAGGCACATTATGGTAGTTTCCCGAATCGACCCAGGTTGTCACGTGACAGGTTATCACATTTATTTATCAGAGTAGATCAGTTGTCATGACATCGTCGTCGTCGTGAAGTCGCCTTGCCAGTGCCCTCAAACACACAACTGCTTGCCTTAAACGGACAGGTTGCGCAATCTTGCAGCACTATTCAGGACCTCAAACAAGGCTAAATAGCCCGCTATTTGTACTATTCAGCGCGTAAGACAGAGTCTCAAAGGTCCGATGACTATAAATTACGAAGAATGAACGCGGACCATGGTGAAGGAATTATCAAAAACTGGAGAATTGTTTTCATTATTTTTCCAGACCAGACGGTATTTTGTCGGACTCCAGCGCAAGGAATGTGACACTATATTCGAGACCTAGGCAAGAGGTTTATATTTGCACAGCATGTAATTCGGGGCTCGAAAAGCAGTTCGTATTCTAAAGCGGTTAGCGAGCGCAGGCAATGAAGAGTCGCGATAATAAACCAAAACACGACACTCGAGGATCTTGCCGACGGTTGCCAACTGAAGAGTGATTTGTATTGTCCTCCACCTCGGCCTGAGTTAGCCCTAGCTTTGTGAATTCATCGTCAGAATAGTTTTGCCGCATACTTTTTTTCTGCCTGACAACATTATCAAAATGCGGCCAGCCAGTGACAAACAACACGATTTTTTGTTGTTGCTGGAAATGCTATGCACGACCAACACCGTGTGTGTCTTTTTTGTTCTCGCTGCGATCACAGCCAGCGGGGTATTTCGGGCCTACATAAACAGCACCCTATGCAGTTTTTACAAGGACAGTGCGGAAGTGGGAAACTATGCGCATAGAAGCTATGCGGGAAGCTATGTGCATGCCTCGCTCCTTGCTTGGGTGTAACTCGACATCGTTCATGTCATCATTGAAAACCATCTGCCTCATGGGCAGATTGATCGACTTAGACTTTATGCGATACCGCCTTTAATGAAAAAAAAAACACGTGTAACAGACGCAGATACACTGTGCAAATAATGCCAGATTATTGAAGCGTAACAGAAACCTGAAAAACTCGTATTGCTAGAAGCTTGTAAAAATCTGCTACTGCGAATTTAAGGGAAAGCTTTAGCTCGGGAGCTCCTATTAAAAATACACGGGAATGGAGAAATCGTTTTTCTCCACAACTACTGCCTGCTTTCGGCGAAAATTGTTGCATTTAAAAGAAAGAGCGAAAATATAGTGACCCTATTCGGCAGTGAATTTATTTATGTTGTCAGTTGTTTTATAAACATTCTTGAAAAGTGCGCGATTTCCAGGAACTTATAACTGTCAAGTTTACAACTCGGCGACTCTAATGAAAACCATCACAATTACTGAAATTGTGTTTATATAGTATATATCGAGCGGACAGAACTGATACAATATATGCCGCTCTCTCTTTTACCGCTATATTGTGGGTAGGACTGCTTCAAAGCTCTAGTAAATATTGTAATCATTTTGTTGTGAGATCTAAATTAATTACGTTTTCTGCTTGAGATGATCTACGGGACGCAGTTTACAGAACTGCGATATCTGTTTCTCGTGCTGTGGTAGGGATTTCTACACTTCGTGCTCCAATTGTAATTTAATATCCCAATTGTTGGGAATGCTTGCAAAAAAAAAAAAACAATTCAAGCGCTCAATCGAAATTTTGTTCTTGCAGCTACTCGGATCTGACATTTTCTGTCAATTTCGGCAAATGTCATTAAAATCGGCCAAAGGGTTACCACAGAAATGCATTTCCGCATTTTACATGTATTTGAACAGGCAGTGTCGGCGTCGGCCTCGAGCTAAAGCTTTCTCTTAACTCGCGTCGTCTTATCAGGGTCCCAGGCGTCGTAATATCGCAATTCGTTGTCACGTGCATCTTTTGAAGCTTCCCCAGCTTCTTTGAAGTGTACGAACGCGTATCACAGCCTTCTGCAACTGATTTTAACCGTGATATAGGATATTTATTTTCCGCCACCTGGCTTTCAGTGGCGGAACACACCCGTGCACGGTCATTTCTCATGGCGCGAAGCCTTTCCCGCGCTTACACGCGCATCCCGGTGGTCATCGACTTTTCGCGCGCTGTTTCGAGCGGCACTGCGAGCGTCGCGCCGCCTACGTGCAGGTACCGGCTCAAGTACCGGGCCCGGATCTCGCGTGGCCGCGAGCGACAGCTGCACGACCGCGTGTTCTTCATGCGGCTCTGCCTGCTAACGTGCACGAGCCGGGAGGAGGTGGGCGACCTGTGGCCCCGCTTTCGCTGCCACATGCCGGTGCTCAACATGCGCGAGTTCGCCGAGGCCTTCTCGTGCCGCACCGTCGACCTGCTGGGTGCCGACAAGAAGTGCCCGTTCCTCTGATCGCCGGCGCTTTTTTTCTTTTGTTTCATTACGCGTCTTCGTTTATCTCTATCTAACGCACAGGGATTTTTTTTTTTTTGCGTTCAGGCACTGTGTGCAAAAATATTACGATGGAATAGGAAAGAAGGTCGGGCGAAAGTAATAACGCTCTCATCGATTCTTCGATATCTTGCTTTCTTTCTTCAACTGCGCCTCATCTTAAGGATAGCGAAGATTTAATCTGCCCCTGACGAGAGAATACGTTCGCGCGTCCGTTGCGAATACACTGGCCTGCCTTCTACAGACAGTGACCACATCTGCGTATTTACCAGTGCGGTTGTGCTCTAATAATATTTTACTAAATGGACCTTATTGTCTGCATTGAGCGTTTAATGAGTTAGTAGTCGTCAGATGATCTTTATGGGCTGCGGTATGCATAATAAAGAGCAACTTCACGTATATCTGTCCTCGATCATCAGTTGAAGCAAAATGCGAGACTGGGCTATACGTAGTTGCTATTCGATTACGACGCGCACGGCGCGTCTGACGAAGTCGGAAAGACGAGGACAAGCGCGTGTCGTCGTCATGTCTTTGTCATACGCGCTGTGCACATCGCAATCTTCAGTGGTTCTGCCACCAACTCACATCGGGGCGCCCCATTTCATGAATTACCTTAAATCAGTAATGACATAAAGGACCTATTATCCCTTCAGTGCTTCGTCAATAAAATCGTAGTGTTTATTTCCGTGGTCTAAATCTTAAATTTTATTGCTAATGCTCAAGAACCGCAATTTATTTCTGCTTTTGAAATGCACGAAACTACGTTATGTCTGCCAACTGGCAGGCGCTTGCCAGATTTTACAATTCACCGACATATTTTGCTCCTAACATGTATAGTGATCAATGAAATGCTGCATTCGTGTTCATTCGCTGGTCATGATATGGCTATAAGGCACCGTTATAGATTGACGCAAAAAGAAAAACATGCTCCACCAAAAATTCGATAGAAGATCCTTCGTTTACAAGTCAAGGATTTCACTTCACCTCACTTTATTTCCGTAATGACTATCGGAGAGGTATTAGATATGGAGTGGATCACAACAACAACAAAAAAATTAGAAGCAGCTGTTCACTGTGAAATATGGCTTACAAGAGCTCCAGCAAAAGAAGAGGGACAGATTCTGCCCACTGCGCCACCTTCTAATGCTTTCTTGTACATTTTTTTGCCTGTACGGGTCTAAGAAACAAAGCTGTACAGCAGCCAAATTATTGGAAGTCAACATTCTTTGTCGTGTACAGTCGTCAAGAACTATTACGCTTTGTTCATTATGCAAAAAAGAGGTGAGGCGGGCAGACAGGATACAAGAGTAGAGAAGTGGACTACAAGAACGCCGACTATCAACTGAAGGGACCACTTAGGCGAAAAAAAAGAAAGAAGACACAAAACTCATCTGCGCAAGCTCAGGAATGGTATCACCACGTGTCAGTAGGGCACATGTGTCGGTCTATGTGAGAGATAACTGTTAAGGTACTTATTCTCTTCCTTATGTAAAGTAATCGAAGGCTGACTCAGGCACGCGCTTCCACCCTTATAGATATGATATGCCTCTACCATAAGACGCGTATCTTCATTCTTATGCCTGTACAATATCGCGCATTCATCTAACTCTGGCGTGCAGTTACAATCTTGGCAATGTAGGGAAAGATTAGAAGGTAATCCACTGGTTAACGACCTTTTACGTTCCATTAGCCTCGGATTGATACACCGCCCCGTTTGGCCTACGTAGACCTGGCCACAGCTAAGGGGAATATTCCAAACCACACCCATACGACAGTTGTTGTTCAGTTGAAACAGTTGAACAACAGTTGAAACCTGTTGTTCTTATTGTGCTTCACTGGACAAATATCTGTTCCTTTTTTGCCTTTTACCTGCTCCTTTTTCCTCTGCACGGCAGCGTATATCTTACCTAGCTTACTGGGAGCAGTGAAAGCAACATTAACATCATATCTACTGGCAACCTTTTAAGCCTGTGTGACACTGAATGAATTTACAGAATAGCCACTACTCTTTTTTTGCTATTACTGCTTTCTGTAATCACGTCCGTCCCCCTCCAAACCAACTTCTTTAGGCGCTCAGCCACAGTGGCCACTGCTACACTAGGATAACCTGTCTCTAATAGGCGCCGGACCTGGGCATTGAAACTGGCGCTCATTTTGTGCATGCAGGATCTGGTGAGAGAAGACTTAAAGCACGACGTGGCAATTCCGTTTTTTACTACTTTGGAATGCTTGGATTGAAAGTTTAGCAACGGCTTCGAAGATCTTGGGGAGTACTTCCAACAAACGTAATTTTGTTCGAAGACCAAGGAAATGTCAAACTGAATTACGCGTCGCTGAGGAAATTCCTTGGTAAACTTTAATCCTCCTCCCTAGAGTTTAAATTGCTCACTTACTGAGGTAGCAGCGGAATCAAATTCTTCCCCATTGCAGAAAATCAGGTAATCATCAACGTAACTAAATATCTTGGTAACACTATCACCTAATGCTTTCTCTAAGCAGCTGTAAAGCTTACTCAGGTAAATATTGCTAAGAATAGGGGCAACCTCTGAACCAATACAAATGCCTGATTTCTGCAGAAAAACGCCATCTCTCCACCATATCAGCGTCGACTTCAAGTACATTGAAAGAATTTCCAGAAAAGCTCCCGCGGGAACACCGCATCTGTCAATAAAAGCCGACTCTAGCACTTGTTCTTTAATGCACTCATTTACGGAATTTAGCAACCCGTCATGCAGCAAGGAATAATACAGGTCTTCGATATCCATACCAGAAGCTGTACAATCACCCATGATTTTCCTCGCTTAAATACTGAACTAGTGCCTGAGAATTACGCAAGCAAAAGGGGTCTGAAAAAAGTAGTGAAGCTAAGCAGTTCTGTAGGTAACAAGCGACACAGACATGCCACGTCCCTTTCTCTGGCATTATGGCACAGAAAGGAATTTCTTGCTTATGGGTCTTCGCCGAGAAAAACAGTTCTGAGGTGAGGTATTTTGCTTTCTTGACAATAGAGACAAACCTATCAAGATTATGTCTTGACAGGAGGTCAACCGCACGTTGCTTAACTGCCAAAGGCTTAAGTTTTACTGGCTGTAAATTCTTTTCTATGGCTGAAATCGCTTTTTCTGAAAACATGTCATCTGGCATAATTACAAAATAACCTTCCTTGTCAGACATTACTGGTCTAAGTTTATGCTCCACAAGGTAATTAACTTGCTTAATTGCTTAATGCTAGCAATGCAATCTGAAGCGCGAGCGTTCTTCCGGGACGAACCTGGCTATGCAGCGCGGTATATGCTTAAAACGTGAACGGGTTTTATGTCAGGCTTAAAACAGTGCTTAGGACCTGAAGCAAGGGTTTTTCTATGTGTATTACACGATGGCGTCTTACGTTAGGCTTAAAACAGTGCTTAGGACCTAAAGCAAGGGTTTTTCTATGGGTATCACTTGCGATGGCGTCTCCAAGAACCAGTACGTTATTTGACGGTGAATTATTAGAAAGGTGTTTCCTCTTACTTTGTTGAACCTCCGGAAGTTTCATCCTCCACAGGAAGTCCGCGTGTTGCATGGCTAACCTATTCCAATCGGCGTAGGGGCGGTTCCAATGGCGTTCGTCTCCCAGGGCCGCGCAACGGACCTTTAGGCACTCCTGGTAACCTAACTTAGCGCCATGATTCAGCGGAAAGAATAGCTCCAATCCTCCTTGCATGCCCAGTTGATGGTTGAAGGAAGCCGCACATGATTTGAACTTCCAATGGGACGACACGATTACGACTAAACCATGACATAGTTCTAGCGCGGAACATACATATCGCAATTAAGGAAGCAATTAAGGAACCCCGCTTGCTTACCACTGCTGGCTCGGCCCCTCCTTGTCCTACGCTTTCCAGAGAAACAATGGAATAAATAAGTAAATAAATGAATAAATACAAGCCGACGGTGCTGCCAGGCAATGAGCAAGAAAATCTAGTGACGAATCAGCATGGTACACAATAAGTAAGGAGCCGCAGTTTCTCCCAAAGGCAAATCATCGGTTGCGATAGCAAATTAGTAGATATCTATACGAAGTAGTAGTTTTATTGGTCGTATAAACTCGGAAATATTCGCATACCAACTGAATTAACATGTATGCTGTCAACGGGCACAAGCAATCGTGAACACACCACACTCGATGAGGGCGGACACTCGCTGTCAAAACGATGGTGCGATCAAGCGCGGCAGCGGCAGCGAGCGCAGTGACGTTCGTACGGGTCTATCGCTTCAACGCAAGAGCGACGAGAACGTAGCGCGCAATAAGGTACGAGCCGTCTGCTGATGCCTTTCGAGATACAGCGTGTGCGACCGCGCGCGGCTGTGGAAAGTGCGCACTCGTTGGCGGAGTCGAAGCCGCCGCCCTGACTACCGCGCTGCCTCCCCGCTTTCCTCCATTTATGGCGCGCGAGATTGAGCCGCGATGGTCAGTTCCCTTTGCGCCCGGTCGCGAAATGCACAGACGCTGCTGTAGCACAACTCCCCCCCCCCCCCCCATCGCCCCCCAAGACCGTTCGCGCGGCGGAAGACTGCGCGTTTGCTCTCCGCTGCCTTCCATCCCGCGCGCCACTTTGAGCCGCGATTGTTGGCTTCCCCCGCGTGCTTTCACTTGCACACACAGCATACGACGAGCGGCGACGGTGTTTCGTCCTTGGACTTTATGCGGAACACAACGGCAACGGAAAAAATGCGCCTGGAGTGTAATCTTGTAAGCACGATTTAAATTGACCAGCAAACAAGATCTGTCAAAAATGTATTTCAAATAAACTCTGGTTTGATGTGATAATAAAAGAAAAAAAACTAAGGAAAACGAAGATGTTTAAACGTAATGAACAAAGTATGACATCGGACCCATCGGCCAGTAAGGCTTTCGCAAAGGTAATTCCGATTAATTTTTTTTATTACACTTTCGCAACGATCATATCTTCACAGCATGTGAGCAGAAGAAAGCAAGCGGTGGTTGATGTATCTTGCTTTCGGCTGAAACAACATATAGACACATCTTAAAAGGAGTGAGGATGGCGGTGACGAAAGGCGAGGCTTTCAAGCTGCACGCCGAGTAACTCGAGCCAACGGCTGTGCCGATGGCGATGGGCCTATACGTTCTAAAGGAAGAAAGCACAAATCGAGGTCCTCCTGTGCGATCAGAATGTTTGCAGAAGAGTGAAAGTGGGTTGCAACTATACCCACGCGGGTACGCACAAAGGTGACGTTAACGCGCGCTCGGGCGCACACTCGCACAGACACACGCACGGAGGCAAGCAAATAGCACGGCTGACGCGACGGGTGACGCCTTGCTGCCGAAAGCAAAGTTCCATGTTCAGTGCACAAAGGTGCGGGTAGCATAGTTCTCGCTGCAGAAGAGTAAATATAAGTTGAAAAGAAAAATTGAAAAAAAGAGTGATCGTGCCGGAAAATAATCACTTGCAACCAACAAGAGCCATGGTTTAATATGCATTATTTATTTATTTATTTAAAATACCTTACAGGCCCATTTAAGGGCATTGGGTAAGGGGGGACACAAAGTAAGTGTTTCAACAGGAGTAAATAATATAAACATCAATACAGGCTTTCACAAGATAAGTACACGAACGAATAAACGAATACAATAAATAAAAAAAAACCTGGCGAGCTCAAATATGACCGCACGCTTCCAGCCACAGAGCTTACTATACCACCTAGAGGGAAATCTGGCACCACCGTCTATGGGAGTTTCCTAAGGGCGCTGTGCTGTCATGGGAAAGACGGTATATGTATGTGTGTGCGAGGCTTGTGTCGGCGGAGTGGTAAGAGGCTTCGTCTAAAACGTGGGTATGGCTACACAAATAACGCGTTCTGAAAGTAAAATCTTCATTAAAGGTTTTCATTGGCGCATATTACATCTTCCTGTGAAGTTTACTCACCTACAATGCATAACCAAGCGAAGAAAAGCAAGAACAGACGAGAAACTGTTCCAAAGCGAGCGCGAATCTTGTCTGTCCTCCAACTTTAGCGGTCCGCTGATACTTTTTACGTTTCATATAATTGTACACGGAATAACAAGTTCTCATAGTTAAAGAAAAACATGTTGTGTAATAATATAACAGCTTTCTCCGAGAACGACGCCAATCCGAAGTCGCTATATACTTGCATTCCCATGCATACCACAGCGCAGCAGCGCCAGGTTTCTCTATGAGTAATGTAGTGAGAAACTCTATACCTCCAGCAGTGCAATTATTAAAGGAAAGGTATTTCTCCTACTTATTGGTCCCTACAACAAAGGTATGATTTTAGGTTGAAGTACGTGTTTATTTTCATGAGAGACGCTTGTTGGGCTAGTTAGTAGATGATTATGCTAGGAAAATACTAGCAAACTTGATAAGGGGGAAGAAAAGAGAGGCAGACAGACAAAGTGACAGGAAGGTGGCTGGACTAACAGCTCAAGTTTATTCATGGAAACGACGTCCCCCAAGTCCGTGCTGAACGTGCGCAAGCCACAACATATCATATACACGATAATCACTTTAACTATACACGGCGATATTGATCAAGAAATTGAAGGTCTTTCTTAGGAACACCGATAGCGCATTCACACAATTTAAGGGGCCAAGTTTATAGATGTGATAAGCTTCAATAAACTTTCTTTCCTGCTGAGTCTTAGCCTTTCCCACGACTGATACGTTGTCGAAGATGGGAGTACAGCCGCGTTCCTTACAATGTAGCGGAAGATTACCTCTCATGCCTGTGGTTACCTGATGATGATGCTCACGAAACCGACCATTCACACAGCGACCGGTTCACCGTACGTAAATTTTGTACGTCGGTCGTACGTAAATTTTGCCACATTTCAACGGGATACTATACACTACAATTATGTCGCACGTGAAAAAGTTCCTAATATGCTTCGTATTACACGCACTCCTTCGCAGATTGTGCTGCGAAATCCTCACGCAAAGTTTTGCTGTTTTCTCACCCTCTTCAAGAAGGCCCTTAACGTAGCTGGCACCAACCCCCTCGTTATCGGTTGAGACTTCAATCTCCCCCACACGGTATGGGGATATGGCTACTCGACGACGGCGGCTCAAAACCTCTGGAAAGACTCCCAGGACCTCGGCCTCACTTTCATTACAGACCCCACGTTCCCCACACGCCTCGGTAGCTCCACTTCCCGCGACACGACCCCTGACCTGACATTTACCAAGAACGTCACCAACGCCCAATGGAGCAACACACAACATGATCTAGGTAGTGACCATTGCATCATTGCCATACTTATCCCTCGGATAGCTGCAGTTACTGCCAAACCCCGTAAGTTCACTTGGGTTGGCTGGGATGCATTTCGCAAGCATCGATCCGTTGACCAGCACGCGGAACGCATAGCGGACATTGATGCATGGACCCGAAATCTCCACTCCGATACCAATGCAGCCACGCACACCATTACCACCGATGCCCCCGTCGAGCGCATGGACAGTAGACTGGCCCACCTCCTCGCGGCTAAAACATCCATCCTATACCTCTGGAAAGGGCAACGTCTCAACAGGCGCCTCCGCGCTAAAATAGCCCTCCTCAACAAGGAAATCGAAGCCCATTGCCTCAATCTGAGCCGTCAGCAGTGGACTGAACTGTGCAATACTGCTGACGGACAGATCCATTGTCCCTCTTCTTGGAAGCTTCTCAAACACCTCCTCGACAGTCAAGCCACCCGCTCTTCCCAAGATCGCCTCACTAAACTTCTCTATACAGAAAGGAAGAAACAGGGCCGCGCCCAAGTATTAGACTACCTCACCAACAAGTATCTCCTCGTGGGCCCAGTGCAATCTCACGGCTCCTACACCGGGGCCCCCAACCCCCCACTGGACGAAGACTTTAGTGTCGCTGAGATCCAAGCCGCCCTGCATAAATAAAACAGCCGTTCTGCCCCTGGGCCCGATGGGGTCACTAACAAAGCCCTCCGTAATCTGGATGATGCCTCCGTCACCCACCTGACAGATTATATCAATGACTGCTGGCGTAATGGTGCCATTCCGCCGGCCTGGAAAACAGCAAAGGTCATCCTTATTCCGAAACCTGGCAAACCTTCTAGCCTCGATCATCTTCGCCCCATCTCACTAACCTCATGTGTGGGAAAGGTTATGGAGCATGCCTTCCTCATGCGAATTAACACCCATCTGGAAGACACTGCAGCGTATCCTCACTCTGTCATTGGCTTCCGGGCCCACCTGTCGACCCAAGACGTCATGCTACAACTTAAGCACCATATACTAGAAGATAGAACACGTACTACTAAAGCTATACTCGGCCTCGACCTCGAAAAAGCATTTGACAGCATAGCCCATTCCACCATTCTTGACCGCATCTCACGCCTTAATATGGGTGCGCGCGCTTATAATTACGTCAGAGACTTTCTGTCTAATCGCACGGCCTTCCTTTCGGTGGGGGATCTCCGCTCCGACGCCCAGACTTTGGGCAGCGCGGGAACTCCCCAGGGCTCCGTTATCTCCCCAATGCTTTTTAATCTTGTCATGATCGATCTTGCCAAGGAGTTGCAGCAAGCGGACGGTGTCACCCACACCATATACGCTGACGATATAACCATCTGGGCCCACAAAGGCAGTGACGGCGAAATAGAAACGGCACTACAATCCGCCATTGAAACAGTCGAGACCTATATCCAAGGCACGGGGCTTTGCTGTTCCCCTGCGAAGTCCGAACTCCTTCTCTACAGGCCTACTCTCCGTGGCAGTCGTCCAAAATACTCCACCGCTAAACGCCATTAGGAAGACATTGCGCTTCATCTCGTGGATGGCAGCCCCATACCCCTCGTCACCAATATCCGTGTGCTCGGCTTGCTCATAGAGGCGAACGGAGCGAATGGCATGGCACTCGCCAAAATCAAGATGAATACAGCCAACACCATGAGACTTTTGAAGCGGGTCTCCAACCGCCGTGGGGGTATGAAAGAGGAGAATCTGCTGCGATTAATCCAGTCATTCGTAATTTGCCACATCACCTACGTTGCTGCGTATCTAAACTGGTACAAGGCTGAACAAACCAAGTTCAACATACTTATACGCAGTGTCTATAAACAAGCCCTCGGCCTCCCCGGTTGCACAAGCACTGACCTCCTCCTTCAACTAGGCGTCCACAACACACTGGACGAGCTCATCGAGGCCCAACGTCGCTCTCAGCTGGAGAGACTCACTCTCACAGCGACGGGTCGCCATATCCTCACCTCGCACGGTATCACCTACCACCATCAACACGGCCATAAGCACCAGATCCCCTCCACCATACGAGCTTGGATTCATGCCGATCCTATCCCCAGAAACATGCACCCCGAATACAACCACGCACGTCGCACAGCACGTGCCACGGTTCTCACCAAATCCCTTACTCGCCACGACGGTGTGAGTTTCGTCGACGCCGCCGAATATCCCCACGGTACCCGCTTTGAAGCCGTCACCACGCGTGAAGGCTCTCTCCACCATGCTATCAGCCTAGTAACCCCACACGCTGAGGAAGCTGAAGAAGTGGCCATGGCGCTAGCCACACTAGACCCAACATGCCATACCATCGTCTCTGACTCCCGCTCCGCCGTTATTAACTATATCAACGGCCGCATTTCACACCAAGCCTTGTGCATCTTGCAACAAGCGCCCCTCTCAACCGACCATCAGGTTACACTCGTCTGGTTTCCGCCTCATGTAGGCACCGTGCACCCGCATCTCCCCAACCTCAACGAGGTTGCCCACTCCCTAGCGCGAGGCCTAGTTAACCGCGCGGGAGAAGGGGAGGCTGCCCCCACCGGTAGGGATCGCCTGACACGCTACAATGATCTTGTGAAGTCCTTCTACTTAGAGCGTACAACCTTCCCCGGCCCACACAACAAACTATCCCGAGCGCAGGCTACAACATTCCGCCTGCTACAAACCAATACTTACCCCTCGTTACAACTTTATAACAAGATCTACCCAGACATTTACCCCAATCCGACGTGCCATATCTGCAAGACACAGCCAGCCACACTTCCACACATGCTTTGGGACTGTACACACCAATACCCCGACACCAACCCCACGACCTTCTCGTCGAGATGGCACGCTGCCCTGCGTAGCCCCAACCTTGACGACCAACTCAGGGCGACCCAGCAGGCCTGCGAGGCGGCGAAGAGGCAACACCTCGACGTCCCCACCTGGGAGGCCTAGGCCCAGCCACCATCTCTTGCTGGTTTCAATAAAGTTTATTCAGTCAGTGAACATGCGCAGAACAAATCAAACTGATGTCGTTTTTGGCCGCAACATTTTTCAATTTGTGTGAAATACTATGCACATGCGGCATAAGCATCAGGTTCTTGTTTCTTTGTCCTGCACTTCGCAATCGCTTCCGTTTCTCATTTTCAAATGTTTGTGAGCAGATTCGGTCGCTTCAGTGGCGAAAGCCTTGGGTTAGCCTGCCACTAACAGTCTCCTCACTCGAATTAAAAAAGAACAGCCGGCAGTATAGTCCGAAGGGCGAAGCATCGGCAGTGATGGCAATGATGAGCGTTGTGCTCGCATTTTTCGGCGGCTTTATTCAGCTGCACACATCTTTAGCTTCATGTTCTTTTATTCTCCAGGCCGCTGAGACCCGTTAGTGCACACAGCAAATCAACATGGAACGCTATAATTGCGGACACTTTCCTTGGCCACGAAGTGAAAGCTACCGAACTAAAGCGCGCCGCTGCTGAAAGTACTCCCGCAATTTCGCTTGCGTTTGCATGCGTGGGAAATAAATAAGGTAATGCTTTACATCTTGCAACGCATTATTTGAACTGAAAGGTAACATTCAACGGTGAGCTGCTGACTTTTTATTGCATTTGCTAGTTTGCCCTTTGGTAGTTGCACTCGCAAGAACGCGTCGCAAGTCTTACAATTTCCGCAAAGGAAAAATGGTGCCCGGGTCCTCAGGTAAGTGTTGGTCGCTTGCAATCTCACACACATATATATATATATATATATATATATATATATATATATATATATATATATATATGTATATGTATATATATATATATATATATGTATATATGAATACAGCACAAGAGAGCTGCAGGCAGCGTGTCTCAACCAGTGCAGCTCAGGCAATCTCGAGCTCTCGCCTCCCGGGCGACTGGCGATGTGGCTGCAGCGCCGGGCATTTCTCTTCACTACAATCGCCCCCCACAGGAAAAAGGGCCATCCTGGCGACTCATGGTGAACATAGAATCATGGGGTCGTAATACGGCTTCAGGCGTTGTAGGTGGACGGTTTCACGACCACGACAACGTTGGTCCGTAGGTGGCGTGACAGGCTTGACAATATAGTTCACAGGCGATGTCTGCGCAACAACACGGTAGGGTCCTTGATATTTGGAGACAAGCTTGGATGAGAGTCCAGCAGGAACGGCGGGAACCCAAAGCCATGCAAGGGAGTCCGGAAGAAAGTGACAATGCGAGTGATCATCGCCAAGTCAAAAATTTTGTTTCCATTGGTCGACGGCTGTAAAGGAACGAGCGAGCTGACGGCAATCTTCTGCGCGGCGGGCAGCTTCACAGAGGGGCGTACATTCGGATGAGTCGGGTCTGTACGGAAGAATGGTGTCGAGGGTAGTCGAAGGTTCGCGGCCATACAAGAGGAAGAATGGGGAGAAGCTTGTGGTCGCCTGTGGCGCAGTGTTGTAGGCGAACGTGATAAATGGCAAAATGAGGTCCCAATCAGTGTGATCAGAGGCGACGTATTTGGAGAGCATGTCGCCAAGGGTGCGGTTAAATCTTTCCGTCAGACCATTAATTTGAGGATGGTAGGTGGTGGTGGTGCTATGAACGATGCGGCATTAAGCAAGGAGCGCGTTTACGACTTCGGAGAGGAAGACACGTCCTCTATCACTTAAAAGTTCGCGAGGTGCAACGAGGCGGATAATAAAGTTTTTCAGGTGGAAGGATGCTATATTGCGAGCGGTAGCAGCAGGCAGAGCGGCTGTTTCTGCGTATCGCGTCAAATGGCCGATGGCGACGACTATCCAATGGTTCCCGGAAGCCGTGCTCGGAAGGGGTCCATACAGGTCAATGCCAATGCGATCGAAGGGCCTGGCAGGACACGGGATTGGATGCAGTGGACCAGAGACATGCTGAGCAGGAACCTTGCAGCGTTGGCGCTGAGGGCATGACCAAATCTACTTGCACACAAAGGTGTACATGCCCCGCCAATAAAACCTGGAGCGAAGCCGGCTGTACGTCTTGAAGGCACCCGCATGTGCACACTGCGGGTCAGTGTGGAAGGCAGAACATATTTCACCACGAAGATGTTGAGGTATGACCAGCAACCACTTGCAGACATCATAGACGTAATTCCGGCAATAGAGAAGTCCATCCCGAATTTCGAAGTGAGATGTTCCAAGGCGCAAAGCTCAAGATGGGGAAGGACCAGCCGACGGGTTTGAAAGGCAGCAGATAAGAGTACTAATCCAGGCATTCTTGCATTGCTCCGAAGCCATGTCGCAGCCTGCTGGGAACGAAAGTACTTCGTCAACGGTAGAGAGGTACGCATCGCTTTCGGTTGACACAGGCGAACGGCAAAGCGCGTCGGCATCGGTGTGGTGGCGGCGAGACCTGTAGACAACGCGCACGTTGAAATCTTGCAACCGCAAAGCCCAGCGAGCTAATCGACCAGAGGGGTCCTTCAGCATGGACAACCAACAAAGTACATGGTGGTCTGTAATCACGTCGAAGGGGCATCCATAGAAGTAGGGTCGAAATTTACCAAGTGCCCAGATTATGGCCAAACATTCCTTCTCCGTAACGGAATAATTCTCGGCTTTGGTGAGGGTGGCGGCTTGCGTATGCAACGACGTACTCGTCGACTCCAGATTTGCGCGGCGCGAGCACAGCGCCAAGTCCAACACCGCTGGCGTCGGTGTGTACTTCGGACGGAGCTGTCGGACCGAAGTGACGCAGCATAGGCAGCGAGGTCAGTAGACGACGCAACTCTTGGAAGGCATCGTCACAAGCCAATGACCAGGTGTAGTCATTCAAGTCGCTCCGTAGAAGCTGATTAAAGGGAGCGGTTATGGACGCAAAATTCCGAATGAAGCGGCGAAAGTAAGAACACAGGCCAAGCTGCGAAGTTCTCTTAGGGAGGAAGGTTTGGGAAAATCAGCAACTGCACGGAGCTTGGTGGCGTCAGGAAGAATACCATGTTTAGATAATACATGGCCAAGGATGGTGAGCTGACTTGCGCCAAAGAGGCATTTCTTCAGGTTGAGCTGAAAGACGGCGGCAGTTAGGCACTGCAACACTTCCTCCAGCCTACAGAGATGGGTGGGAAAATCGGGCGAAAAAATAACCACATCATCTAAGTAGCACAGGCACGTTTTCCAGTTGATACCACGCAAAAGATTGTCCACCATACGCTCAAATGTTGCGGGTGCGTTGCAAAGCCTGAAAGGCATGACACGAAATTCATATAGGCCATCTGGTATTACAAAGGCCGTTTTAGGTTGGTCTTCGGGTGCCATCGGGACTTGTCAATAGCCGCTGCGTAAGTCGATAGAAGAGAATAACTCCACGCCTTGGAGACAGTCAAGGGCGTCGTCAGTTCTCGGAATAGGGTAAACATCTTTACGAGTTATTTTGTTAAGACGACGGTAATGAACACAGAATCGTATCGATCCATCCTTCTTCTTAACAAGAACAACGGGAGATGCCCAGGGCCTGCCCGAAGGCTGAATGACGCCGCGCTTGAGCATGTCAGGTACTTGGTCGTCGATAATACGGCGCTGTGTCACGGATACGCGATGTGGTCTTTGTCGCAGTGGCGCACTGGTACCCGTGTAGATGCGATGACAAACAGTTGACGTACGGCCCAAAGGAACATGCTGGCAGTCGAAAGACGAACGGAACTTGTCGGGAGGGCGTAGAAGCTGGGCGCGTTGAGAAACAGTCAACGTGTCGGTGATGGAGCTATGTAAAACATCGGGCGAAGTCGGCTCCTGCGCGGGGTTACAGGTCCCTCCGGCGACCTCATTAGTGGCGATGGGACCAGTTGGCATGTCAATGACGGCAGCAGGGTCGACACACTGGGCGGGGCCAACGCACTCCCCACGAAGTAAAGCGAGAGGACAGAATAATCGGTTGGCGAAGAGCGATCTGCTGACGCCGGCATGAACGTCCAAAAGAGCGAAAGGCAGCGGGGAACATTTGCGACGAGCGAAAATGGCACATAGCGTAAAAAGTGCGCTGGCATCAACAACAATGTTGCATGAAACTGTGGCAAGGGCAGATGAGTGCGGTGAAATTGTAACGTCTTCGGCAACAAATACTTTATCTTCAGGTTCACGAGCGTCAAGGAGTCGGGCATTACACAGCGTTTGAAATTCTACTTTAGCACGAGAACAGTCGATGACGGCCTTATTAACGGAAAGTAAGTCCCAGCCCAAAATAAGATTGTGGGTACAAGAAAACAGGACCGAAAATTCGACGATGTAGTGGAGGCCGTTGATCACAACACGAGCAGTACATGCAGCTACAGGCGTGATGCGGTCTGCGCTGGCAGTACGAAGTGACACATTGGAGAGTGGCGTCGTGACTTTTCTGAGCGAACTGCGAAGTTTGGCACTAATAACTGAAACTGCGGCATGAGTGTCGACGAGGGCGAGTGCAGCGACGCCGTCCACCATATACGTCAATAACATTAATCGGAGAAGGAAGAGGCCTCGGTCTGTTAGTGGGTGACGCACTTCTTGCCTCTGGAACTGCGACGATTTGTTTTCCCGTTCCGGTGAAGAAAGACGACGGCGCATCGGCGAAAGCGAGCGGCGTCGAGGCGATGGCGAACGGCGGTCAACAAGAGGGCGGTGGTCCGAGTAGGAAGACATCTGGCCGGGGTTCTGAGACGCGGAGGATGACGGCTATGGAGAAACGTACGGTGCGGCGTCGAAGTTACAGCGATAGGACGTTGCGCGGCGACGACAGAATCGTGCAACGTGGCCAGGTACACCACATGCAGCACATATTGGCCGGTTGTCAGGAGTGCGCCATTGTCCACTGCTGTACCGCGGCTGAACGAAGTGAGGAGCTGGACCCAGTGGCACGACCGATGGGGATGGTGTAAAGGTAGGAGGTGGTGGCCGCGCCAGAGCCTCGGCAAAGCAACGGGTTTCGGCACAGGCGGAGTCTCGCGGGCAGAAGGGAGAGCTGCGCACACTTGCTCGCTGATGACCTGGCGAAGGTTGGCCGGCAAAGGCGAAGGTGGTGGCGTGGGTGAGGACAGCAGCGAAAGCTGACGAGTGACCTCAGGACGGATGAACTCTTTTATGCGGCCAAGCAGGCAGTCCATCTCAGTAGCCGCGGTCGAGCTCGCGATGGTTTCGCCGGATGCAGGGGGGAGCCACGTGAGAAGGCGCTGTCTGCAGAGGTCATCAAAACTCTGGCAAAGCTCAATGACCTGAGAGACAGTGCCTGGGTTTTTGGAGAGGAGCATATGAAAGGCATCGTCGGAAATGGCCTTCATTATGTGAGGTACCTTGTCCGCCTCCGCCATCGTCGGGTCGACACGCCGGCAGAGGTCGACGATGTCTTCTATGTAGCTGGTGAACGTTTCACCAGTTTGCTGGGATCGGCTTCGTAGGCGTTGTTCAGCGCGAAGTTTGCGCACGCCAGGGTGGCCGAAAAATTCTGCGATGCCGGTTTTGAAGCTAGCCCACGTGCGGAGATCTGCCTCGTGGTTTTTGAACCACAGTTTGGCGACACCCGATAAATATAGGATCGCGTTGCTGAGCTTTAGAGGATCGTACCATTTGTTGGTGTTGCTGGCGCGTTCTTGTCTTGTCTTGTGTCCCAGACAGTGGCGCATACCGACTATGGGGGATTGGTCAAGAAGCAGGCGGTTTTTCGTATGCTTAGAAGTAAAGCCAAACAAGATATTAATAGTGGAGCGTGGGACCAGAACTATAATTTACACGTGCGATGAAAATACTGTTGAGAATTTTGATAAAATATGTTAACGTAAATAAATGAAATATTAGAAAATATTGATAATTTAAGAAATTCAGCAAGGTACTCTTTTTGTCTCTCTAATGAAATTGTAAATTGCATGTAATGCATCCCTGTGGCTGGATCCCAGTGAGGTCGCACGTTCATACGATTCCAGCCAATCTTCAACGTCTTTCTCATCGGTGCCGCTGAAGATATCAGGATCCCGCTGACGCTGGGCACCGGCACATACGATGGCTGGAGTAACCGGTGGGGATGTCGGGATGGGGTCGTCAGGCATGACGGAGTTCGGATGCGTAATTCCAGGTTGGGGAAAACCGGAGCACCTCCACCAGAATCTTATATTAAGACAGCACAACAAGATAGCAGCAGGCAGCGTGTCTCAACCAGAGCAGCTCAGGCAATCTCCAGCTCTCGCCTCCCGGGCGACTGGCGATGTGGCCACGGCGCCGGGCATTCTTCTTCACTACAATATATATATATATATATATATATATATATATATATATATATATATATATATATATATATATATATATATATATATATATATATATATATATATATAGTCATATCAGCAGAAGCCAACAAACACTGACACCAAGGACAACATATGGGAAATTACTTGTGCTTAATAAATGAAATAAAGAAACGATCAATTAGTGGACATTAAAGTGGATGACAAAACAACATCCCGCAGCTAGGAGCCAAACCCACAAAACCTTCGCATTTCGCGTGCGATGCTCTACCAATTGAGCTACCTCGGTGCTGTTTCCCCATCCACTATCTTGGGTATTTATGTGTCCTAGTAGAACCCTGGGAGTGTTAGCCCTGCGCCACCACTCACAGACCTTGGCGGCGGACGTGGAACGCCCTTTTTGCCGCAGGCGTCACGAGAACGTGATCTTTTTGGGTGAAGGCAACTGGTCAATAAACCCACATATGCTACCTGAAGGCATCAATGTAGCCGGATTCGAGACCCTCGTTATGTAATAAAAGAGAAGAAAGGGGGCTAGCAGAGGAGCCCGATTTTTTTTCTGGTCGTATGATCAGAAACCAACAAACACTGACACAAAGGACAAAATAGGGGAAATTACTTGTGCTTAATAAATGAAATAAAGAAACGATCAATTAGTGGAAGTTAAAGTGGACGAAAAACCAACTTCCCGCAGCTGGGAACCGAACCCACAAAAATGCGAAGGTTGCGGGTCCGGTTCCCAGCTGCCGGAAGTTTTTTTTCATCCACTTTAATTTCCACTAATTGATCGTTTCTTTATTTCATTTATTAAGCAAAAGTAATTTCCCCTATGCTGTCCTTTGTGTCAGTGTTTGTTGGTTTCTGATGATATTACTAAAAAAATCGGGCCCCTCTGCCTTCGTACTCTGCCACCTCACGTACACGATTTCTATGCACAACTGGCTCAGAGCGGAGCGAGACAAGCTCAACGTTCGTATCCGCAAAATAGTCAACAGGGCTCTCGGGCTGCCCATCCGGACCCATATCGAAGATCTCTTGAAGCTGGGGGTACATAACACCGCCGAAGAGATTGCCGAAGCCCAAGAACGCACGCAACTCAGTCGCCTGGCCACCACAGCGGCAGGTAAACGCATCCTCGAAGAGCTGGGTTACCACCCTGCGGAATTCTCGATAATCAGTACCCCGATCCCTAGGTGCATTCGAGACAAGTTCGTAGTGGCCCCTGTGCCCCGAAACGTCCATCCCGTCCACAACGAGGGCAGACGCAAGGCCAGAGCAGCAGCCATCCTCAAACAGATCAAGCGACACGACATTAGCGCAAGCTTCGTCGACGCTGCGGAGTACAGTGATGGGAAGTCCTTTGCCGTCGTTGTGGTCGACTCGAGCGGAAACATTTACAATAGCGCCTCGATTCGCACTTCAGACCCCGGAGTCGCCGAGCAAGTCGCCATCGCCCTCGCCCTGCTAGACAGTCGTAGGTCCGAAATCTATAGCGATTCCAAAACGGCAGTTAGGGCTTTTCAAAAGGGTTGTATCTCCAAGGAAGCTCTTCGTCTTCTTAGCGGCTCGAGTCCACATGCTCTCACAAACCGTTCAATTCACTGGTTTCCCGCTCACGTAGGATCGGTCGAGGGTGCTCCCCCGAACCTCAATGAGTCTGCCCACGAGGCTGCGCGTGACCTCACCGACCGCGCTTCCTCTACAAGAAGCACCGACTCCCCTCCTCTCTACGGTCACAGGGACGCTCCCGCTACTCACAACGAGATTATTAAATATTTCTACATGTCAAGAAGGGTGTTTCCACCCCCTCACCCCAAGTTGAATAGGGCGCAAGCCGTTTCGCTTCGGCTCCTACAGACCAGCACATATCCGTGTCTGTCCGCTCTCCACGAGGCTTACCCCGACGTGTATCGCGACGACGCCTGCCCGTCCTGCGGCCAGACCTCCACTCTACCTCACATGCTCTGGGAGTGCGGGTCGACATACCCCAAGTTCATCAAGGAGGAGTGGGACTCGCTTTTGCGTAGCCCCGCTCTAGAAAAGCAAATCCTGGCCGTCCGGCGTGCCCGCGACCGGGCCGGTGGGCTATAGGTCTATAGACCTGCCGGTCCCGACGTGGGACTAGCCGGGTGCGCGACGAGTTCGCGTCCTCGCCGGACCTACAATAAAGTTTATTCACTCACTCACTCACTCGTTCATATATATATATATATATATATATATATATATATATATATATATATATATATATATAATTTACAAATACTGCAGGCCCTATTCGGGCCCAAGCAGGAGTGGGTACACCCAGCAACGGAAATTACAGCTGTCAATCAGCAATTAAGAACACAACAAAAACACGTACATACATCATCGTAACACTATACGTAACAGGAATAAACATAAACATACAACAGCGCAATACATAAACAGAATAACAATGAAAAAGCGTAGCGCAAAAGCAACTGCTATCATTGCGACAATTTTAGAGGTCAAAGAAAAGGTTGTTTGAAAACTGAACGAACGATTCTGTTGTATTAGTGTTAACTACTTCTTCGGGTAATTTATTACATCGTGAAATTGCATGGGGAAAAAGAGAATATTGATGGATGTTAAGATTACTAAATGGTTGCTTAACTGTTTTGCTGTGGTTTGTACGAGCAGACCGCATGGGGGCTCAGGTAAATAACAATCACGCCGTATATTGAAGTGACCATGGTACAGCTGATATAAAAATTTTATGCGAGATACAATTCTGCGATGAACTAGTTTTTTCAATTTTGCCCTGTCGCGAAGAACGGACACACTAGAAAAACGCCAGTATGTGGAGTATATAAACCGCAAAGCTAAATTTTGCACTGTTTCTATTTTCTTGATTAAATATTTTTGATGAGGACTCCAGATCAAATCCGCATATTCTAATTTTGGTCTCACAAGAGCTTTGTATGCTGTTAACTTAACGGTCGATGAGGTACGGCGCAATTTCCGTTTCAAAAATGCCAACTTTTTTAGCGCGTTGCCGCATACGTTTTCTACATGGGGTTCCCAACTTAAATTGATTGTGTGTAACACCTAAATACTTCACTCGCTGGGTTTTATGTATATAAGAATTATTAATAATATAAACAAAACCTAAGGGTCCTTTCTTGTTGGTAAATGTAATAGCTGCCGTCTTCAAAGTATTTAGGTTCAATCCCCATGTTTCACACCATACGGTAATTGAGTGCAACGCCTCATTAAGTCTTATTTGGTCGGAGTGATGATTTACATTAGTATAAACAACACAATCGTCCGCAAACAACCGGAGCTTCACAGGCGATTGAACAGATAAGAAGATGTCATTGATATAAACTAAGAACAACAAAGGACGGAGAACTGACCCCTGTGGCACCCCTGAGTGCACTTCCAATGTACCAGAGTGAGTGAGTGAATAAACTTTGATTTGGTCCAGCAAAGCGCAATAAAACGCGCACCCGGCTAATCCCACGACGGGACTGACAGATCTAGTCTGCCGGCCCGATCGCGGGTGCGCTGAACGGCCAGGATTTGGTCCTCAAAGACCGGACTTCGCAGGAGCGCGTTCCACTGTTCCTTGGTGACCTTCAGGCCCAGCGACCCGCACTCCCAGAGCATATGAGGCAACGTAGCTACCTCACCACAGGCCACGCAAGAACAATTCGGATAAATCTCGGGTTATATGCTATTAAGGGACGCCAGATTTGGGTACGAGTTTGTTTGCAGAAGTCTCAGTGTGACCGCCTGCGGCCTGCTTAGCTTGGAGTGAGGCGGGGGGAAAACCCTTCTCTCTAAGTAAAAGAATTTAGTGATTTCGCTGCGTGTGAGAGGAGCGTCTCTGTGTTCGGGGAGAGAGTCGCCCGATCCGAGGGCAGCGCGGTCGGTAAAGCCACGCACAGCCTCGTGGGCAGACTCGTTGAGTTTCAGAGGAACCCCCTCAATCGCCCCGACGTGTGCAGGGAACCAAAGGATCGAGTGCATTGAGGTGTTGCCGTGTTTGGCGCCTTTCAGTATTTGAACTACCTGCCGGGCTACTCGGCCTTTCTGGAATGCCCTGATGGCGGCTTTCGAATCGCTATACACCCTGTCTCTCAGACCGTCTTGCATGGCGAGTGCAATGGCCACTTGCTCGGCCACCTCTGGGCTCGTCGTCCGGACGGAAGCACAGTTGATGACTTTGCCCAGCGTGTAAACGACGGAAACCGCAAAAGCCTTGCCGTCTCAGTATGCAGCTGCGTCCACGAAGCTTGCTACGATTTTGTCCTTGTTTATTTGCTTTAGTATAATCATTGCTCTTGCCTTGCGACGACCTGCGTTGTGAACGGGATGAACGTTGCGGGGCAAAGGGGCGACCACGATCTTCTCCCCTATTTCTCTGGGGATTTGGGTGTCTTCAGCCAAGTTCTTCGTTGGTGCGAGTCCGATCTCCTCTAGGATACGCCTGCCGGCCGGCGTGGTGGACAGCCGAGTTAGCTGGGCCCATTCCTGAGCCTCGGCTATCTCCTCCATGGTGTTGTGTATGCTGAGCCGAAGGAGGTCCTCTGTATGCGTTCTGACGGGCAGCCCGAGGGCTCTCTTGAAGAATTTTCTAATGAGGGCATAAGCTTTTCCCGCTCGGCTCTGAGCCAGTTGTGCATGGCCACCTTGTAGGTGAAGTGACACAGCACAAAGGTGTTGATGAGCCGAAGCAGGTTGTCCTCCTTGAGGCCACGATGTCTGTTGGCGAAAAGCATTGCAGGCGAAAAGCATTGTCGGTTTTCGCAATTATCTTGCGTAACGCAGTGCTGTTGCCGCCGCGTGATTCTATGAACATACCCAGGACTCTGATGGTGTCGACCCTGGGTATCGGGTCACCGCTCCGAGTGAACAGGTGGATGTCACTTTCCGAGACCGGTTTCCAGCCCTTGGGTCTGCGGCCTTTTTCTTTTCTATAAAGCAGAAGCCCAGATTTGGTCGGGGAGCATCTGAGTCCGGTGGGGAGCAGGTACTGCTCCGTGACGTCTACCGCCTCTTGCATGGCGCTTTCCACTTGACTTTCGCTACCGCGGGTGCACCAGATCGTGATGCCGTCTGCGTAGATGGTGTGTTTGATACCTTCAACTTGGGCCAGATTCCTCGAGCGGCCGATCATGCAGATGTTGAAGAGAGCAGGCGAAATGACCGAGCCTTGCGGCGTGCCCCATGGGCACGCGGTAAGACGTGTTGTAGTATACTTGTATTCGCACAAAGAAATAGTTGGCTGCTGTTTACCAGCAACTGCGTGAAATTGCTTTTTGTTTAGAATCAGTAATCAACGAAAAACGTTTTAGAACTTAAAATGAACGCACTGTGCTATACGGCTGGTATAGTATGTTCTTCTCGATCATTTTGCGCTTTGCTGTTCTTCTTTTCGGATTTTTCACTTGCCACCCGTCGCGGCGCCTCACACGCGTGCTGGAGCTGCGCCAACGCCTCCTAGATAGCACAAGGGCGGCACACTCCATTCTATGACGTCGTGCTACCTTGACCGACTGCCATCGAATCTAATAGGGAATCTCGAGAAAGGGACGCGGTGATTTTGACGTCACCGCTTTCGCCACACTGGGCTTGCAAATGGACATTTTAGTTCAGGTAGCATGACGTCATAAAGTAGAGTGCAGAGGCCTGCCGTCATGTCATAAGAAATAAAACAGTACTATGTAAAGCAGCAGTAAGTAAAGCTTCACTAAAGTAAAGCAGCTATGCAAGGTCGAGTTCTTCAACGAATTTTTTCACCTTGAGCATTGCATGTTCCTTTCTTTCGCTATGAATATGCGCAGATTGGATTCCTAGAAAAAGCAAAAAAAGAAGCGGCCCGTTGCAATGTCGGTGCAGCCAGATACACTCACTCCTCTCGAAAGCGCTCGTTCGGCGAGCACGTCAGTCCGCATGCACGTGCTGACGCCGATTGACGCGAATGCACACGCGCAAGTTGGCCTTCCCAGAAAAACAGATAGATAAGCCTACAGCCCTTTACAATATTGGCCCGCCTAGGTCGAATGACTTCTCTGGAGAGCGCTGCAGAGGCTTAGAAAGTGTGCTTCGAATGACGCGTCTCAGACCATTTGCGGAGGTTGAAAGATGGGGGACTACAAGACAAAGTTCAGAAATATTGTGTTAAAAAGAAACCCATCACCGATCAACGTCGCTCATTTGCTTTGGGCCTGGGGCATTCGGAACAATGTCATTTTTTTATATTGCAACAAAATTTAATTTTGACAAAATATTTGTCATTTTATTTCTACTACGAACCGATTCGTGGCCGATCAGCAGAGTAGATTGGGCCGTTTCGCTTAAGAACGACCAATCATCCAAATATAGCATTATTTCGGAGAGGTCTGTCCTCGATTCTGCTACATGATATATGCGAAATCTGCTAAAATATTCGTGGCATGTTAATATCGTCCCGAAATGTACACTGAGGTTTTTGGGAGAGTTAGAACTTTTCGTGCGCGGCCATGAATAGCTACATTCTTTAGATTGTAATATTGAAATAACTTGATTTGAAATTATATGAACGCCAATGTGCTTGATGGCACGTTTGTAGACCGATATCTCGAAGATAGCGCTACCCTCTCAGAATTTATGGGAGATGAACATTGCATTTTGCTTCTTACAGTCTCAACTCTGCAGCTGCCGCAAACAAGGTAGCGCCCATTCCGGCCATATTCTCGTGTGGGCCTCACGCGCTGCCACTTCCTCTGTGTCCGGTGTGCGTCCTCTTCACGAGTTACATGCGGGACTAGGGACTAAAAGGAGCCCGAGCTATCTCGGTGCCATTCGCTTTTATGGCCAGGCTTATAGGTCTATACTCACAGCCTCAGCGACTGCCAGCTTCAATAGAACATTCCCAGCTTCCTTTGGTTTTATCAAGCATTGCTTCCCGCCTACATTTTTTGTCCGCTTATTTGCGCGTATTTACGAGTGCTTTTAACGTGGCAGTGTCATATGCTCTGTTTTTATGGGAATACTTTCACCTTTACTGTGTAGTCGAAAGGGTCTGTCGAAGGGCTTTATCTTGAAAGTTTTTTCCACTCTTACCACCATGCGTTAAGGCTGCTATACTACGTTACGAACTTGCACTTCTGAGTCCTTATAGTAAACGGTGACTTCCTGGTTGAAAGATAGATGCTTGATACTATACGCGTTGCGATTAAGTACAAATACTATGGTTGTATAAAGTGCCAGAGTTTCACACGTAAAGCAAGAAGAACCATCAGAAACAGCTAGATCTATATACGTATCAACGCGCTTGAAGGAAAACAACGCAGCTCTCATCGTGCAGCAAATTATGTAGCTCCATTGATTATTGCCTTCCTTACACGAATTCAAACGACTTCCAGCAAGGCCCACATCAGAGAGAAATTTACTCCACCAAGGGTTGCAGCTATCTCGCCAGCTGGCCGGTATACAGGGGGAGCCACTAGCGCAAGTAGACAGACTTGAAAAGAATAATAAAAGAAGCGTCAGCTAAAAAAAGACACGGAGAGAAAAAGGAAGGCCTATATGTAGAGATTGCTGGCAAAGATAAAGCCGCCGCGCAGGCAACAGATAACGTTGGCATTGGAAATCGCCGCGAGGCAGCATACGACAGCCTGGAAAAGCCGATGATTGCTGCCAATATTAGCAAACACCGCTTTGTCAAACCACCCATCCGAGGAAAACGGAAGTACTACGTGAGCTGATCGTCAGCAGTTATTAGCGGTGCATTCAATGGCGCAGACACAGAGATGCGCGGCAAGACGAAGCCTGAGGCGAAAATGATACACGAGCAAGGATATTTAAATTACTCTGCATTGCAGGAATTTGCATCAAACGTGCCCGTCGGACGTGTGAAAATTAGCTGACATAAGTGCAAAATTATAAAACGTGTCGCATTATCATCGCAAGTTTGCAATTAGTATACACTCATATCTGATGCTCCGTGTACCGCTTTTACTCTTGTAAGACTCACACATTTTTTTTTCGTATGACTCGCTCGATGCGGACCTTACACGACGCAAGAATAATGGCTGCTCACTGAAACCACCGAGTGCGCTCAAACTGCTACGCAACGTAACGCAACCACTGGCGGTCTACTAAGAACTCATTTACAGTCGCCGAACAATTTTGTGGATACAGAGAATGCCGTAAAAATGTGCAAATATGTGACCAGTTCGAAAAACCAAATTTTGATGGCAAGATTGATTTATTTGTTTTCAGGGCGCTAGCACAGCGCAAAAATCGTTTACATAATGTTGCTCACTGTTGCGCTTCATTAATAAAAACTACTTAAAATTTTGTGTTGGCTGCAGGTGCGTCTCGCGTTCACCCATCGCGGAGCCGAACGTGATCCGCGGTCCGCCGTATATTGCGGGCGGCGCGCGAAGTCAGTTTATGCCCTGACACGCGCCAAATCAGCGAGGAGCTTTGCGGGCTTTATTCCCACACGTGGGCTTACGCTGGTCCGTCCGCGGTATATGTGCGCACACACACGAACTTGCTCGGCATTTGTGGCCGTTGTCGGCTGAACACCGCGCGGACCCGCACTCCGCCGCACAGATGTGGACACCAAAAAGTCCGTGCACGTGATCTCACGTTAAATCATCAACGTAGTGCACTGGCATACCGATATATTTCAATGGCGAACTTCCTCCAACGGCTTGCCGCCCCTCACACTCCAGCAAGGCCTCACCTGTGCCGCTTCGTTAGGGTCTGCGACGAAATTCGCGGTGTGAGAAATAATGCCATCTAATAGCGGCTTGTGGAAGCTAACCATAGCCGCGGGATCTGCGTGATGATTAGTGAAACTTCTTCCAAATTCTCACATTCCGAAGTGGGCGCTCTTTGGCCAGACCTGGCCTTTACGCCGCTAAACAACACACACTCCAAAGTGGAGCGGAGGGGGGGGGGGGGAAGGAAGGGGGCTTACACGAGGAAATACGGTATTGAAAGTATACTGCAAATATAAAAAGGCCAAGTCCGTCAAGTTGTGAGACATGGATGCCGGATTCCTTTGTGCGTGCTCTCTTTTTACCACCCGACAAAACCCCTAATTTGGGGTATTTGAGGTATCCAAAATTAAAGAAATATAATGTTCTTCTCTTTTTTTGGTATGATAAAGTATTTTGGTAAAACTAAAGTGGTAATTATAAAAACAACTTCGACCACACGCTAAAAACACTTTTGCAGATGTACGCCAAAGTGAGAGACTGCATGATACATCAAACACAGCGAAGCTGTATACGAGGCCGTTTGCGCGAACTTCCGGAGATTTCTTGTCACTGCGATAGCATTTTTTCTAGAGCAGACAGTTCTTTCTTTATGGACGCGCTTCGGCATCGACCGGTCAAGTACCTTGCAATTAACTCTAAGACAACATCACAAATTCCGCGGCCATCTCTTGACCATATCACATGGTCGTGCCAGAGTCGGCCACAAGAAATCCAATCACCCCTTATGGGGCAAAACTCCAACAGTAGGCAGTGGGAGGTGTGGCTAGCCAGCACGGTGTGGGACGACCAATTGGCCCTTCTCGACCAAGCCCGGCGTGCCGCGATCGCCAGTGGGGCCCTGGACTGAGGGACCCACCCACTGGACCTGAATGCGATTTTTTTTAAATAAAAGTTTATACTACTACTATTTCTTGCAGCAACGTTGCATGGTTCATTGTATCGAAAGCCTTGAAAAAATTTGCGTAACTTTCTAAAGTTATTCTTTTGCCTATGTGTTGTTTAGGATTAGTTCTTTTTAATAAACTAACGCGCATTATGTTGAAAGACCAGGTCCAGACCAGTACTGCGATGGCGTTATAACCGAGTGTTTTGAGAAAAAGTTTGGCAATCTAGTGAATAAAATCTGCTGCAGTCCTTTTGATAATATCTACAGTACTGAAATTGGCCTGTACTTACTCAAATAATATTTCTCACTTCCCTCGTATATTACGGTTATCTTGGTAGTCTTCATACACTCTGGAAGTAAAGTCTTCATACACATAAGAAAATATATGTGTTTTGATACAAAATAAGCATGTCGATAGCAAAAAGAATGGGCTGTACTTTTAGACCACCTATGCCCTTACTCTTGCTTACCTTAAATAGTCTAAACATGCTTATTATCTCATGTTCATTTGTTGGCACAGCAGATAGGGAATTCTGCATGGTAGGTAGCTGAGAGTCTCGTCGCCACTTGTGCTCTCAACTAGTGCAGTAAAATGCTTATTGAGTTTGTTAGCCAATTCTCCATTTTTGGACACTTGATTGCCTATTACGAGGTCATTAATATTGTTTTCTGGTTGCCCGGCAGATATTAGAGCACTAAGCTTGTTCCACATTTCTTTCACGTTTATCACAACATCAAACATTCTGAAATAATAATTATGTTTCGCTTGCCTATTAGTTTTGTTCAAATTATTTCGATACTTCTTGAACTCCCTGAAGGCAACTGAGTCGCGTCCTATAAGAAAGACATTATAAAGCGTTTTTTTTATCAGTTTGAGTATGAAAGCATTCATCCGTAGCTTACAGGCATGATTAGGTTTTATTCAGAGTCCTTGTAAGGAAACTCTTTCTGATGTGCTAAGCACCCGATCTCTACAAAACGGTTTTATGCTAGATCAGGCGAGAGTAAGGACAATACATTCTCCCAGTCTATTGAGAAAATTTCCTCTCGGAAAGATAAAAGTGAATGGGAATTAGTTTGTTGAAATTTGGTCTGTGGCATAGCTATGTCTTTTTTCTTTGAGATGCCTAGCCAAAAGAAGGCGTATGGGTAGGTGATCACTGATTGCCGTGCCAGTGATCACCAGAATGTATCTTGTCAGGTTTCTTCGAAAAAAGTCTACGAGCGTTACACTTGACGTAATTCTGGTCGGAGTTGAAATTGCATTTGACATGAAATTTGGAGCAAGAAAAATGCAGAAAACTTGGAGAGCTTGGTTGTGTTCTCTAATATATCGACATTTATGTGAGCACCCTTGACTAATGTGCACTCTAGGTGGCTAATAAATGCGAAGTACTTTTCTAGAAATCTCAAGAAAGTATCGCTATTTCCGTCGGGTGGCCTCTGCACTACACCAAACACACACTTCCTGCACCTTAAGGAAAGTATTTCGATGTCCATTGAACAGAGTGACCAATCGGCGAGACACTCGTAACTAATCCCATTCTTAACGTATAGGCAGACACTACCTTCTCTCTTCTCCCTGTTAACACCAATTCAATTATATTCCTCAAAGTTTATAAGATCTGCACTAGTACACCAGCAAGTTTCCGTTACCATAATAACTGAGAACCCGAAATTAATTTTTCAATGAGAGCAAGCAGGTCCTTTATGCAGTCAGGCAGGCTGATTGAACGTTTATGTGTAGAAATGTTAAAGGTTGATTGCAGTGGTCTACTGCAAGTGAATTTAGTGTTGTCTGGCTTACATACATCGCATTGATGTTGACATTCATAGAAGTAGCTTACGAAAAGTGCGCAACAAACTTTTTCAGCAAAAGTTCGTTAGCATTGACCATTAAAAGCAAACAATATTAAAGCCTACATGCATATAGAAAGCACGCGGTATACAGAGTAACTGTTTAACACCACTCCGACTTCGGCACACAGCACTTATAAATGAAATAGCACAGTATGCAAAAAAAAAAGCAAAATATCATGCAACCTTTGAACACAGCAGCCAAAACACGGAAAGGGTTTATAACAGCACATCTCGAACCATAAAAAATAACAGTAAGTAAACGCAAGAAAAGGTAAAACGAAAAAAACAATCACTAAGGTCAGGGGAAACGCACAAATCCCAATACACGTAGCATTTATGTTAAGCATGCGTTCCTTCGAACGTGTATTGTCAATAAACTTTATGGCTATGCTTTTTTGTTCTCATATTTGAAGAAGTCAAACATAGTGTCAAAAGAAATTCTATTGCGACGCCTATATATGCCTAAATAACTTCCTGGTAGTCAGCAACAACAATGACGTGCAGGGCAGGAGATTTTTTTGTTTTTCCCATTAGTACTTTACCCTACGAAACCTACACGAATTCCCACATTGTCTCTCGCCTTGCCTGTCGGTCTTCGCACAGGATAACTTTATTTTCAAGGCAAAGGTGTTCTTTTACATACAGTCGACCGCAAAAGCTTACGGACCACGCGATCGCATCGCCAACAACCTCTTCGTGACCCTTCCGTTACGTCAGCTGCAATCGACAGAAGCGCTACACCCAGTTCCTCCCTTAGCCGATGGCCTCTCTATTTTCGCACTCGGCACAAATGTTTCATTTCTCTTTTCAACGCCACGTGCTCTTCGGCAGCCATGGTTACGAGCTTCTGTCTCGTGATCAGTATATCAATATAACTGTTATCAATTGCGTGCCCTTCGGCAGGCATCAGTTTGATTTACGGGTTGCGACGTTGGCTATTTTTTTATTGGCAGTTGTTATTTGCTGCTATGACCATTTGTTTTTATCGCACTTTGGTGTTTTGCAGACAGCGCTAGCATGAGTGCTGCGGCACTGCTAGCGAAAAATAAATTTCAGGGATTTCAAAGTCAGGGATTCGTCTTGTGTACGAACTGCATATGGCTACAGCTACAACAGAACTTGCAGTGAAATCAGTGCGCACATCATCATATCACCGTAGAAAGTCACAATGGCAGCTTCGCAAAATCATAACTATGACAGAACACTTATAGCAATGTTGTAAAATTGCTACAACTACAGAAAAACCTAGTAAACTATAGAAGGCAGTTTTACGAGAAATTTATTTGCGATGCAAAACTTTCGGGTGTTCCGCAATTATACGTAGGCATAAATTATTCATAAATTATCAGCTTACCCGCAGTTCCGTGGACGCCAAACACGCTGTTGCTAGTCTCAGCGAGTGGAAAAAATCAATTTGTCCTTGGAGACGCCGTCGCCGTATTCTCCTGCTGTCCGCGTTTATGCTTTGCACTGTTTTCATACTCACTGATGTACCCACTCCTGCTTGGGCGCCGAAGGAGTCTGCAGTATCTGTAAATAAATAAATAACAGCACTAGCGAACATACGCCTTCCTAGCAGTTGCCTGCCTCAGAGTGTGGGCTTTTAAGCTGCTATGAAATAGTGTAGCCCTAGTGCAGTCCGCATTCTTATTGTGTCGGACGATACCGTGAGCGAGAGCACTTCACGGATACCCTTCGCGCTTTGAAAGGGATCAACCACGGCTGTGGCTGTAATCGGGCGGTCCTCGTCCCCAGTCATGGCCCTTGGACGCACACTGCACTCGGCATCTGTGAAGCTACCGTCTTCGCGGAATGCTTAGATTATCCGGTCCACAGCAGTTCGACTCGCATTGGTTCGGCGGCAAGTTTGCCACTGAGGTACGCCTTTTATCAATAAACGCAAATGTGTATTCGTTCATCTAATGGAACTCGAGGTGCCATATTCCCTTCTTACTAATCCATGCGACTAGTAGGTCTATTTACATCAATATTTGGGCCAATATGGAATTTTTGTGTGGCCTAATGCCACTCTGCGACACGTCACGCTACTTGTACGCTGATGTGTCTACCGTGCGTAAGGGAAATTTTGTGCCTGCATCCATCCTTATTTTTTTTCTTTTTGATAACTGTAAAACGTAACTTTAGCTTTTCTCTTTCCGTGGGCAGAGGGCCAACGCTCTTTGAAGCCAAGAGGCCGTCAAAACACGCAGTAGTAGTAAACGTTGCGTAAAAAATAAGTATCGTCGCACAACCTGATAACTACCCACCGGCGTACCGCTCGAGGCACGCCGTATTGCTGTGATTGGTGCTATCAAACTAGAAGAGTGACGGCCTTACAGCAGCCGAGTGCTTTGCGTGAAAACGACAAACTAAAACCGCGCTGCGCGGCAATTGAAAAATGACGTTCCAGCGAATAAGAAGACCCGTTTCCGGCCTAGCGCTGCGGTCAACGGCAGGAGGTTCACAGCTATAGGCGGCGCACAAAGTGACGCGGCAAGCAGTTTGGCATGCGCTCGCGTGGTCCGTAAACTTTTGGGGCCGACTGTGCACTGGCTCATCTATTCTAACACCTACTTCATTTGTGCTCAAGTTTCATTACTGCTTCCAGGAACTTGTCACGCGTATTTCGCGTGAGAAGTTTAGCTACGATATTGGGCTTGCTTTTGACTTCCGATGGCCCACGATGTACGATGTCGATGCCACGAGCGTTGACTTTAGTACCCAAGCATTACCCTCTGCTCTTTTCTTTAGGCCTTCATTTCGAACTTGGGCAACCCCTTTAATTCGATGTTCATGTTTGTGGATTATTGTTTGAGTTCCACAATTTCTCTCTCAGGCTTTCAGTTCTCTCCATAGCTGTTCGATCTCTTTGCGACGTGGCTAATTTACAGATTTCATACATGTTAGTACTTTACGAAATACCTCGACAACTTTTCTGAAAGTCCTTACTCCTTCATTCATGAAACCAATTGAATTTGGGATGCCTGCGAGTTCGTTGTGTATTCCGGTTCCCGCAGTTCCAAACTTAGTGATGTAACTCCTAAGATCAGTCGCGAATGTACTAAGCCCCGAAGTTAATTCATTCAAAACTTCTACTACATCTTTGATCGATGCTGGTGGGCTGCTTTTCTGCAAGGACCCTTGAAACATTGCTCAAGCTACTCGAGTTAGTTTTGCTCGTGACCCGAAGAAAAAACGCAACAAAGAAAATTAACCCGCTGTGGTTGCTTAGTGACTGCTTTGGTGTTACACTGCTAAGCACGAGGTCGCGGGGTGAAATCCCCACCACGGCAGCCACATTTCGATAGGGACGAGATGTAAAAACACCCGTGTACATAGGTTTAGGTGCACGTTAAAGAACGCCAGGTGGTTAAAATTATTCCGGAGTCGCCCACTTCGGTGTGGCTCATAATCAGATCCTGGTTTTGGCACGTAAAAGCCCATAATTTTAATTTAAAATGATTTTGCCTGCACGAGTAACAAACCAAACCACAAGTAACAACCCAACAGTACAGGACGCTTGCAACACTGAAAAACGGCCATCTCGGCAGCAACAGCAACGACCCCAGCTAGTGCGCAGTCTTACATAAATGAGATATTCAAACCAACCTTCAAAATTGCAGAAGAGCTGATTAGTTGTCCCGCCACCGTCGCCGCTGCTGCCAGAAAGAAAAAAAGACAGCGAAACAGAAGGTACCACCCCTCGAGATATAGGCGATAGCAGCAACCACAGGAAGAAGCTTGCAACTGGCACGGGTAGATGGCGCGCTCGGAGTCGTCCACGTCAGTGGAAACCAGCAAGCACCGCACACTGCGAACTCGCAGAAGAGCTGATTAGTAGCCGTCCTCCCTGCCGTCGCCGCTGCTGTCAGAGTCCATGAGTGGCACACGAAACAAGCACCCTAGAGACACCTGAAAAGATTTCATTTGCAACCACTGTCTTAAAATTACACTGCAGTTACCCTATAGCACACTTCTCAGTATTGTCTTGACTAAGCTGCAAACTAATTTGCTGTAGCAAGAAAATCTTGTTCGGGCATTTCTGTCGCGGCATCTTTGTGGCATTTTTTCGCCATTTGCAACCGTTGCAATGGGCAATCTGTGAGGTTGTATTTGAGAATGGCGCAATAAATTATTGTAGAACTGACACGGAAACATCAGTAAATATGGTCACAGTGTAATGACTTATGCAGTTCTCTACTCGAGAACGTGTACGAACGCGACTACTCACAACGGAACAACCGTGGAACACACCCTAGTGGAAGTGCTACCTGAGAAGAAGACACACCAAAGATTATACGTACTATGCTTATATGGTCCATCCAGGGATCCGTTATTCGACTTCGTAAACTTCATCACGCAAGCCAGAAGACTATATAAAGGCCATAAACTCGTAATAATGGGGGATTTTAATGCCCCCCCTCCCCCACAAAGCATGGGGTTACCAGCACACGACCAAGAAAGGAGCGCGAGTGCACGATTAGGCGCAACAGAATCACCTCAGCCTCTGGAATGGTCCTGAATTAATGACTCGAATAGGCAACACTGTGTCCAGGGATACAAATCCCGGCCTCACTTTTACAATAGGAATATCCAAGGCGGAATGGACCCGACTGGAAGAAAAATCTCGGCAGCGACCACCACATCCTTCAGCTTGAAATCCTGCACCATAAGAAGCCGAGGAGAACCGGAACGGCAAGGCTGACGGATTGGAATGCCTTACGAGAACATGACATAGAAGAATGCATCGAAAATATTGAAGAGTGGCTCACCGAAGTGGACAAGACGGCGGAGAAGCACACTAAATTCATCCAACTCACGAAGGACACGCCGGCCGTACTCTCACCTCCTACATCTTTGGTATGCCAGAATAGGACTACTGAGGCGGTGGAAAAAGCTGAAACTTAACCACAAACTGCAGAGACGGATCGCTCACATAATAAAGCAAGCAGAAGAATACGGAGATAAACTCAGCAGGCAGAACTGGCATAAGCTGTGCGACCAACGTCAAGGGACACTCAGCACGAAGAAGACCTGGCATATACTGCAAGCCCTTCTAGCTACCACCAGTACTAACACCCAGCAACGACATGACCTCAAGAAAATCATTAACTCCCATCCAGGAACTGAGAAACAAATGCTGGAAGAAATCAAGCGTAACCTTGTCGGACACAATGCCGTCAAGGTTACCGTTCCCCGACCGTACAATGGCGAACCAAATCTCACCCTCGACAGCCCTTTCACGCTTCCGAAACTCCATGCCGCCCTTGCCAAATTGACCCGTAACACATCGCCAGGAAATGACGAGGTGACCAACAAGATCTTACGAAACCTCTCACACAAGGCCCTAAATGGACTCCTCGACTACATGAATAACTTCTGAGAAAAAGACTTACTCACTGCAGAATGGAAGCACGCAGAAGTCATTGTGATCCCAAAACACAACAAGCCACTACAAGTCAGCAACGTACGGCCCATCTCCCTTACTTCCTGCGCTGGAAAGCTTCTCGAACACATGGTTTACGATCGCCTCACCACTACTACAGCTTAAGGAAGACCTCTTAGACTACCTAGCACGCCACAAAAAAGTAAAAGGAGCCTTCGATAATGTGAAGCATGAATCAATCCTCCAAAATCTCCAAGACACAAACTGCGGAATCTGGACCTACCAATGCGTACACGACTTTCTCAAAGATCGCATGGCTACGGTGGCTATCGGCAACATCCGAAGCGACCAGTTCGAAATGCCCAACAAAGGAACTCTACAAGGGTCAGTCATTTCACTTTTGCTGTTCAATCTCGCCATGATCAAGCTCCCACAACAGCTCGATGGCATCGAAGATTTAAGCCATGCAGGATACGCCGACAATATAACGTTATGGACAAAAGCGCCCACAACCGGCCAACAGCAAACTACCCTCCAAGAGGCGATCTATCAGATAGAACAGTACTTCTAAAAATGCGGTCTCCAGTGTGCTCCCGAAAAAATCATAGCTACTTATACTCAAGGCAAGGATTCGGGGAAGACCACCAGCCTACGTCGCTCCAGATCCCAACGCCAGACTCAATGGAATCGATATCCCTCAAGTTGGCTCTCTCCGCGTCCTTGTACTCATAATACATAAAGGTGGTTCTGGCGCAGCTACACTTCCGAAGCTTCAGAAGACCGTAACACAAGTAACCCATCTCATTCGGCGTATAACCACCCAAAGAAGAGGAATTCAAGAGCAGGAAACCGTCCAATTAATCCAAGTACTCCTTGTAAGCCGGATCACATAACGCACCCCGTATCTACCCCTCAAGAAAGCTGAAATTGAAAAACTCAACGTCATCATCAGAAAAGCAACCAAGAGCGCACTAGGATTCGCCAGTACGACCTCAACCACGACACTCCTCAAACTTGGCCTCCATAACAACTGGGAATAAATAAGCGAAGCGCACAGAGCCAGCCAATTAGAGCACCTTAAGCTGACTCAAAGAGGCAGAGCAGTAGTTCGCAAACTCGCATACAGTGAAAACTTTACAGAAGACTTAGAAGCGAAAGCCCGATTACCGCCACTTCTTCGTGACACTATCTCAGCTGTTCCAATACCTCGCAACATTCACGCAACATGCCACAAAGACAGAAGACAAGCGAGAGTTAGAGCGCTTAGGAAGAAAGACTCAAAGAACCCCAACTCGAGATATACAGATGCGGCAAGATATCCAGGTAGAAGAGCATACGCAATTACAGTGACCAACAACCGAGGGAAGGAGCTAATCGCTGCCACCATACCGGCCAAAAATCCAGAAATGGCGGAGGAAGTGGCCATCGTCCTTGGCATCGCCACATGCAAAGACACAGCAATCATCTTGAGCGACTCGCAACCGGCATGTGGAAACCTACGAAAAGGCCAAATTTCTGCCGCAGCAGTGAAGATGCTGAAAGAAATAACAAGACGCCAAGAACTACCCCAAACCTACGTCGCATGGACCCAGGCCACGAACACCTGGCAGGAAACGAAGCAGAACACGCTGTCGCTCGAGAGCATACCAGCCGGGATTTCTGCAGCACGGTATCCGGAAAGTGACGAGGGTGGTGGACATTCCCATCAGCTACACCGTAATATTGCAACGTTACCGACTGGAAAGAAGACAATATCATCCACCACATCCAAAATTAAGCAAGGAAGAAGCTACCACCCTCCGCAGACTACAAACGAATACGTATGTACATGGAAATATTATGCACCGAATGCACCCTCCCAAATTCTCACACCTATGCCGATATTGTGATGTACCAGACACGCTCCAACATATTGTGTTGGTGTACCCACACCATGAGAAAAACAGTCAAGATGATGCCTCGGAACCGCTACAAGTGATCGAAGAAACGTGGGAGGCAATGTTAAAGGCACAGAGCCTGGAAGATCAGTGAAGTCTGGTGGACGGGGCACGGGCTGCGGCACTAGCCAACGGCTTTCTGGACTAAGAGAGCCGCCCAACTAGCGCGAAAAAAGAACACTTTGTCGCTGTTTCTTACAATAAACGTTCATTCCTCCTTCCCAATTTAGACAAGTTGTTAGGTGTAGTTTACATAATTGTGATATTGTGTTTTATTGCTGATTCACGTACTTGTAAGCTTGATATACGAGTTTGTTTTGTTTAAATTTTTCAGTATTCAAAGATTTCTGAAAAAGAGAAAGGCCGACGGAATAATTCAGAAACACGCTTGATGCAGTGCCAGAAGTGTGACTTTATTTTATTGCGACAAACACTATCAGATTCGGTGTAGTGCCTTTCTGAGACAACGATTTCCCCATTACCATGTATTTATCAGGCACCAGCGAGCTTAAACTTTCTCTCAAGCTGCAATTTTCGACTACTTTATCTTGCTTGTACCCTTGCTCGGCAATAAACGTGAGACGCGTGTACCTGGGCATCATTTATTAGGACGGGAGCCAAATTCTCGACGACGACGCCTCCACTCTCGGTCGTGCCACCCCGAGATGGCCTTGACGTAGGGAAACGCATCGCCACAGACTCCGCGAAAGTCGTCCAGCGACACGTCCCAGATGCCAAGACAGGCTGCTCGGTGCTTGTAGAGCGCCATGCGCAGCAGGCGCTGAACGTTGCTGACGTCCAGGTAGCCCACCCACTGGTCGTCGCGAGCCACATACGAGGCGAACGTGCCTTTCTCCGTGGTGAGCCACGTCTGGTTGCAGAACTCGTAGTAGGCCAACATACCAGGCTGGCGAGTGTACGGTCCGGGTTTCCCGGGCCCCGACGCGGCAGCGTGGATGACGTGGTGACCCGACCTGAGCAGCGTGTAGCTCCTGGCGCCGACCGAAAGGACGAAGCAGAACTTGCGGAACAACTGCACGTTGCCCGCTCCGACCAGAGAGTGGCGCGTCTGCAGGACGTCAGTGAGCGGGTCGGGAAATGACGTCACCTTGGCTATTCTGTCCGCGTCACTTCGGTTTTTTGTGCCGTCTACGTCGCGCAAGACCCAGTTGCTGACGGCGAGGAACCGGTCGACATGACGGGCCAGTTCGGCGACGTTGAAGTACGCCTGGCGAAGCTCTTCGTTGTTGGGAACGGCGACGAACAGCTCCGCCTTGGTGCCCAAGGAGTCACGAAGGGCTGCAGCGACGACAAGCAGCTTCTTCCTGAACCACGACGCACTGCTGCTCGTCTCGTCTTCGCGCACCACGGGCATCTTCCACTGGAGGACGACGCCGTCATAGTCATGCTGGCGGAGCCATGACGCGACGTGCCGCGCAAACGTAACGACGTCCGGCTTGTGCTTCGACATGTGCCGAAGGGCATTCGAGTCGTCAATGTCTTCGCCGATCGCCACCATCACGGTCACGTGTCGGTAGCGGCTCTTCAGCTTCGCAAACTTAGTAAAGCCACCTCGCTCGACGTCAAATACGGGATCTTTCGCTACGAGCTCAAAATCTTCGCTGACTCCGACCGAGGCGTAGATTATGTGGCTGCAATAAGGTACGGGAATGTGCCCTGTACGAAACGACATAGGTTCATCTCGCTTGTAACTTGTGTGGTTGAAGTAGCAGACGACGTTGTATGACGGACTGCTGTCAACATCAAAGCTGAATGTCTCTTCTGTAGTAGTTCCCGTGTAAGACGTTGTTTGGTCGGCGGCCTCCATGCTTAAATTTGTCATTGCAGCGCTCGTCGTAACTTGAACTGTGCTACTTGTATTACTAGTGGTTGCGTCCTCGGAAATATAATTCGTGCTTGTGTGCGCTGTTGTCTCCGTGGCTGTTGGAGGCGTCGACTCTAAAGTCGGATCATCTGGTGTGCGCTCGGTCGAGGTTCCCAAGGAAGCAGTTGTCATCTGGTTTGCATCTTCTTCGCGAGTGTAGGACATACTTTTATATCTGGGAGTAGTTCTGGCTCTGTGAATTGGGTGCTCGGTGACCTTGGGATCTTGACTGAAACAAAAACACCGACACAACGCTTAGTTTAATGTAGTTGCCACGAATATACGCGTACTCTGCTGAACATCGTGATGAAGGAATCCATATGATTTTAGTCGTTTCTTATGCGACTTATCCACCACAAACGCATAGAACCCACAATAAATAAAGCACTGAGTAAAAAACAGATTGGTTCTAAGCAAGGCGCGTGCATACATAATGTATCGGCCAAAGGAGTGGAGGGAATATAGTAAAATTTTCGCAAACACTCTGTTCGTTAATTTGACATTATCTTTTACTGCCCTCTGCCAACGAATAAACGCGTCAGACTCTTCATATGATAAACCAATCTGATTTTGCATCCTGCATGTGCACCTATTGTGTGTCTGCGTTGTAGTTAGCGAAAAAAATGACGGATGAAAATGCCCGTCATTAGCGCACCTCCCCCCCCCCCCCCGTTTAAACGGAACATGAAATAAGTGCGTCCTGACACAAAACGTTGTCTCCTTTTCAGAAAACTTCACTCGCAACTAAAGAGCAGGAGAGCGCTGAGCTACAGATATTGCGAGCTGCTCCTAAAAGTAAAACATTGCGAATTTTTAATGCTGCCTTCCTTTCAAGTTAAGAGAATCACAGAAGAGTAGTCGTACAAATGCATGGTATATATTATTTTATTACAAATATAATTAAAGATCCTATGAGAATCACTGCGAGACATAAATTTGGCCCAGGCAGGGTCGGGAGTGTCGAAAGCTAGTTGTACATCAAATCCCATTCGTGTGCGATCGCCGTTACATTAGGCAAACGGGGAAATTCTATCAACGATGTCCTACGTGAACATGCGGCTTCATTTAAAGGCTCCTAGTAGAGTCATCTCGCCTCCCTTTGTTAAAGATGTGGTCGCACCCCGATATTTGGTAAGTGCAGGATAGTTAAAAGATGCCCCAAACAGCGCGCGCACGCGATTTTTGAAACCTCTAGCATCGTGACACGAGGTGATGTATGCTGCAGTTCTCCACCCCTACCCTTATCGAAAAATGAAATGGAATAAGTGTCCTGCTGACATTTTTCTCTTTTTATGTTTAACCTTCTTCAAGCTTTTTCATGCTTCTTTCATAAATGAAGCATTTGGTACATAGTTTTGTACTTTGTCGCTTCACGGAAAGACAGCTGTTTCACAAGATGTACGAACCAGCTCGAATAAACACGTTGTTACCGTGTGTTCGGTTCACTTAAAGAAGCTAAAGTATACAGAAATAATTTAGATAACACCACTACAGCATCCCTCATAACACAGTGCACATTTTCAGTGCGGTAAAGCTATAATTTAAGGACCTGCCTCAGTGAGCTACGTCTATGCCCACATCCATGTTGGCCACTATTTTTTACGTGGTAATTCATGGTACAAAGTGCTTAATAACCGTTGCGTAGCGAGGCAGTGGTGCTCTCTCGAGCACGTGTGAAAGGTGCTTCAGTTGCTAGGACTCGTATGACCGACAGCGGTTTAATCTCAACAAAGTAATTTTTTTTTCAATGGCACGCGTCAGCTTTTTTGCCATGAACTCGTCAATTGGAATTTTTGGCTCCTCACTAAGCTAAGACTCTTCGAAATCAACGCAACCTTGTCTCCAAGAACTGAATTGTCTGGTCTTACGTGCTAGAACCCCGATTCGACAATGAAGCACACCGTAGCGGAGGACTCCGGATTGATTTCTGGGGACCTTTAACGTGCTACCAATGCATGGGACACGGACGCTTTTGCGATTCGCCTCCATCGAAGTGCGGCCGCCGCGGCCGGAATGTTATCCCGCAACTCCAGTGCTTAGCAGCGCAACATCACAGCTGGTAAGCGAACGCGGCGGGGTAGCTTGTCCGGAACAATAGCGCTACCAAGAAGCACTAAACCAGTGCCCTATCTTTTTCTCTTAAGCAACATTAGCTGCGCTTCGCAATCTTGCCCGATATGAAATAACCCAGATGTATTTTTATCTTTCAATAAAACTACTACAAAGCTCTTGATGTGATGCTGTCATAGTAGTCATACCACTCGATACATTGAAGCAGCGTTGTAGTAAGCCTTCGATGCTCCTATCTTTCAGTATTGTAAGGAAAACGTTTGTCAAAGCATTTGGTGCCACTTCTGCACAACGAACGGGCGCATGGTGTGGATGGTTATGGATAATGGCATCCTTCTAGGAAGCGTGACATGGCACGAAACATGCGAATAATTCGACGGCGCAGAACTGTCTTGGCGTTGTTTTGCTAAAAGCATTAAAAAAATGGAAATAAAAGCTGTCCTCTGCGCCACGCGGAGGCGACCGCCGCTGTCGGCAAACAAATGTGTCGGCTGTTGACGGCACGCAGCCTTGCGGCAATGGCAGGCGGCTCACTCGCTATCGCCGCTTGAGGGTCAATTGCAGCGACATATAGCAACGATCAAATTGGATAATGGGTTAAAGTGAAATTTAGAAAAGAATAATTACAACGGTTAGAGGAAGCCTTGACTCGGCGCCAAATGTTGCATGGTCATTCAAATGAGTGTGAAAGCAGCAGTCGTCTTAATGGGTGACTACTTAACCGGATGGCGGCATAATAAGTTGGATTGAAATAAATTTTTCATATATAGTGACTATCGAATGACTTCTTAAGTAAAATTGTTGGAAATGGGCCAATATTTGATGAACTGAAGGATCACATTGACAAACTTACAGCAAAACAACACTTGCAGACGTTTAATATCGCTGGTTTTCTTTTTCTTGCTTAACGGGCGAACTTCGCCTTATTGATTGTTTACCTCTAATTTCATTTAGTATTTGAATGTTTTACACCCCTGAGCAGCTGACCTTAGCGTTGTACTTGTCCATCTTTCAGCAGACCATTCCATAGGCGATGTATAACACACCATCACCGAATCGAACGACGTTAACAAGATATAATGAGTCAAATGAAATAATTGCTATAAATTACGACTATTTCTCACATACACGACTGCTACAAACGTTAAGCAGTTCGTAATAGATCTATGCCCAATGTGTCCAATTTTCAATAACTGTAGACAATCATAAATCAAACACTGTGCGTGTATTAAGAACACAACCTCGTTCTGCAGGGATTGTGCGCGGGCCTTGTTATGATGTATGTGCACGCGAACGTATGACACGAACAGACTTGTCAGGACAACGTGTTTGGTGTTTCGAAACGCGCGTTATATAGCTTAGGGCCTCCGGCTAAGTAAGAAAGATAGGCGATACCAAAAATACTTCATTTAATTACAAATATACTCTCGAAATGACATGCCAATACGCGAAGCGAAAGTGGCTCAAACTGGCGCGTAAATTACCTGCCGCTTGGCCATGGCCTTAGGACAATTTCACACAACTCCTCTTTCAACTGTGCTAGAAACTTGCGAAACATAGTTTATGTTTGTTTTTACAATTGAAGAGATATGACTTCATAAATGAGATTTAGCTTTTCAGAGTTTCGAATATTCATCGCCGATGACACTGCTGACCCTTCGTGACAGAGTGCTGGATTGTAAACCAGCGTTTGACATTGTTGATGGTAAGTCAGATTCTTAACATTTTTCAAGATTAACAGGGTTATTTTCACGTGCTACACTCAGAAGACAGGGATAGCTCGCTTTTGTTCCAAACCGAAGGAAAAGCTCATATTCTGTACAAGCCGGTGGTCGACGTGGTCAGACCCCGCTCGCGAAGGCGCGCCCTATGATGAACGCTGGTGTGACACTCAGTTAATCAAAAGCGAGAGAAAAAAAAAGCTACATTAATTATAAGGAAGACTCTAGCAACGCAGTGCCGGATAAGTGATGCTATAAATGATTCGGTGGCGTATTTTAGGCTCAACGATGCACGAGTGAAAACCTAACACAATTTCCGTAAAATTCTTACTCACTAAAGGAATATCTTGTCTGTATCTAACAAGCTGTTGACTAAAATTGTTTGATGAGGCACTGCAGCGTGCTTAATGCATTTGCTGTTACTTCTAGAACATTGTCTGAAATAAGGAATAAAGTTAAAGGGAAATTGCACTCATAATAGGAAGCTAGTGTTGAATATTTTATATTGAAGTAAACTGCATTGCAAGTGTTATTATTTTAGTTCAATCAGAGGCGCAGATTGCGAACAATATTTAGCAGGAATTTCATTGCTCTAATATGAAATATGAAATATGAAAGGCACAGGAACGCACGCGAATGCAAAAGGAAGAACGAGGAGGAAGTAAACAAGTAAACCAGGCATTCGGGAGGATGCTCTTCTTGCCTATTTGTTACTGACAAAGCTATCAAATATAGTAATTTTCGGTGTCGTTAAATGAAGCTTAATATGGATTATTTGGAAAGCAATTACTAAGCGCCTGTGAATTAAGCAAGAAAAGATTAGAAGTTGAGGAAATCCCAAAATTTGTGATGTATCGTGTGTGACTATATGACCATCCCCTTTTAAGTGGATTCAGCTACATTCTGTAGACGAATGAGTACAGAGCTGGGAACTATACATTCAAGTTTAAGCAAGCCAACGAAGCTTTGAAATTCTGTGCCCTCTAAACTAGTCAACTGATCGCCACAGCACTCGCTCGAGGAGATACTAACCATCGGAGTGGTAGTACGTACTGCTTTAAACAAAACATATACCTGTGCCGAGGCGAAAGCCGAAGGCCTGAGAAATCACTATTGAAGTGCAAATGAAAACTAGTGGCTTCTTGCTTTCTCCAAATTTTCAACACACTGCCTGCGTCATACTATTCCAAATTTTGATGATCGGTGCTACTATTCTATGCCTTGTTGGCTTTACTCATGAATGTAAGTTGCGGGAAATATCTGTAAATTTCATGTCCTGGCCTGCTGCAAACGCCTCTATACGTCAAGTGCTATACATGGCATCACAAACAAGACGAAAGACATCAACAGAAAAGTTTCCTTCATAGCTTTCTGGCCTCTTGCGTGCGCGCGTGCTGGCACTGGACCCAAGTACGACTGCTGACCCCAGAGGCGGCTCTCCCTCCTCGTCCACAAAGGGCTCCGTGGCCGGCGGATGAGCGGCGGCGCGCCTGCTGCGACCGCCGTCGTCGCCCGATGGTCCCAGGCGGCCCGAGCTGTCCAGCGCCTTGGACCGCGAGGAAGGAGCGTGGGCGTGAATGTGGAAAGACGCAACTTCAAACGCATTCTTGCCGGCGGAGCGCAGAACTTTTGCCTCACTACCGCTGTAGGTACGTTAGCAATCAAGACCCGTCTGGTGTCACATGGTCAGGGGAAACGTTGTTGCGTGCTATAGAATACGCTTATTAGTAATAGAATCTACACACACATTTTATAGTCTCGTTCTCATTCGCATTACTTAGTGTTCTTTTGGTTTCTGCAAATAGACCACCGGTATTCCAGTGTGAATTGTTCGACCGAAAATTATCTCTTCCACAGATTATGCATCGATATCCTGTCGACATGTGATAACACGTGACGTTAGTCAGCAGGCTGTCTAGGTTTTACAGACAATATATGGAAATTGTATGTTGAGTGCGTGCAGAAAAGCACTCAAATGATGAAAGACACCTCGTGAACGGTTAAATTAACTTTTGCCAATGACAAGCTCTGCACACAGCTGCTTTTCCCGTTCGCTTCCTTCATCACCGTAAGCGTGAAATATGAAGCTCAGTGCGTTTGTGCTCCGAGCGCTCATGCGTGACGATTATGGTCGCGCCCACGTGGGGCCTGATGTCTATGTCCGTGCCTGTGCATTTGTTCGCTTCCGCATTCTGTGCCCCAGCTCTACCACGGCACAGAAGCACCAAGTCACCCTACAGCGAGCTTTGTCGCCTGGACTACGCTTCTCAGATCGTCTTCCTAACCGAAGGCACCTCTAACCTTCTCCGTGTGTTCCTCATGGGCGGGCGGCTGCTGGCGCGTGGCCAGCGTCCACAGCAGCGCGGCCAGAATGACCGAGTTCACGAGGAACGCCAGCGTGTACACAAGCCTCGTGCGCAGAGACGGCTGCTCCTCACGAACAGCCGCGGCGCCCTCGCGGCACCCACGAGTGCCCCGAGGCCTGGCTGCACGGCCGACTTCCATCCCTCGCTGATGCACTCCGCTGTAGAGCAAGCGTCCTATGCTGCTTAAGTGCCTCGATCTCGGCGAGTTCGATTCGTCTTGCAGACAGCGTTGCAGCGGTGCAAAAGTCGAAAAGGGGACAAATGCCGAACGACCCGCTATCGAATGCACACCGCCCATCAAGCGCGCACATGATCGCAAAATTCGAGCGTATACGTGCTTCTGCCAGTACTTTGCAATATAAGCGATAACTTTATCATGTAATGCCAAAGACGGGAACCGAACGTACTCATCACCAAACGTTATAAAAAAGTGAATTAGTCTATTTTTGTTAGTTTTGTTCTTATACAGTACTCAATCAAGTGGCTACCATCACTTTTGCTGACATCATTATTGCGCTGTACTGTTGTATCGTTGAAGCACCGCCCTGTTTTCCCGGTATAACTGCGTTAAAAATGTAATGCTATATTGAAGAAAACGTTTGACGTACATCGAGCATACTTAGTCTGATAGTAAAACTTTGAAGCGAACAGATAATGAAGCCAAGGAAAGCGTAGGGGCTGCTATTAACGACTTGTCGCCGGTGGGAGCCGAACCCGCAACCTCCACATTATGCGTGCGTCTACGCACTACAAATTGTGCGACTGTGGCGGCTCTTTCCACATCAACATTCTTGGGTACACGTGTATGTGTGCAATACTTACCCCGGGGAGTGTCATGTCGGCCAATGCTACTCGATCACAACCACAGTGGCGGCACGTCAGCGCCCGCTAACTCCTTTACCTTTGCATTGGTGGACAAGGGCCGACAACGCAAGCGGGATCAGGGGTTAAAAAACGCTAGCACATATTTATAAACATACCTGGAGAGCTAGGGATCAGCACTCGACTGATATCCTACGGTCTGTGAATGAAGCGGAATCTTGTACATGCATAGGAAGAACAATCACAAGAGAAACCACTGCGTAGTTGTGTACTAGTTCCTTTAAATAAAAAAGAACCAGCCCTTGCAGTGCTGCCTGCATCCTGGAGAAAATTTTCATAATGGCGTTAATGAAAAGTGGCCGCCTTCTGCCCTTGTTAATTGAGACTGGCTCAGTTGTGTGCTCGTCGCTGTCATGGCAGAACGGTGTACTCAAGCTATAGCTACCTCACTAAATAGTCAGCTCTACCGTTAACAACTGATTAGATTTCTGCTAAAAAAGCAGTGAAGGATTTCTATAGACTAACCTGGTTATCGTGTGAATTCAAAAAACACTCAGCTTCGCAAGCGAGAACCGCTGTCTTCTTCTCCTTCGCTTTCTCTGAAGGGCGGACCCCGTTGCTTGCGTGCCTGCTTGCTTGCTCCTTAAACCAGGGCGCTTACCCTTCAATGGTAATTGGTTACGCAGCCGGCAGTTAGATAAAGGAGGAGAAAATAAATGTAAGTGAGAAAATGAAACAGACAAAACAGACAAAACGTGGAAATTTTACGAAGAAAGTTAAATGAGCTAGTTTTAGAGACTTCCATTATTAGGGAAAACGTATGGTTCACAAAAACGAGAGCAAATTTGGTCGTATTAACGCAATTTCAAATAAGGTCGGTAATTTCATAAAGGATCCAATATTACTTCAGGAAATTAGCACCCGCTGTGGTTGCAGAGTGGCTATGGTGTTGGGCTGCTGAGTACGAGGTCGCAGGATTGAATCCCGGCCACGGCTGCCGCATTTCGATGGGGGCGAAATGCGAAAACATCCGTGTACTTAGATTTAGGTACACGTTAAATAACCCCAGGTGGACAAAATTTCTAGAGTCCTCCACTTCGGCGTGCTTCATAATAAGAGAGTGGTTTTGGCACGTAAAACCCCATTATTTTTAGGAAAGTAGCCTGGTATGCTTCTTACTTCACAGGGGTATTCTAACATGATCTGTGCCTAAAGCCCAGTGCAGAATGCCCGAATGAAAATAATATTCTAAAAAGGTCCACAAATAAAAAAAGCACCCAGTCAGGCGTGGTGGTAGTAGTAGAAGAGGAAGTCGTAGTAGAAGTGGCAGTAATAGTATAAGTAGCAGCAGTAGTCGTAACCGTAATAAGAACATGCTGTCGCACCAGGTGCCAAATCTCAGGCACCTTCAAGGTGACATTAAAATTAAAAACACCGCAAATAGTTATACACACGAAGCCAAATCTAGCTTGACATGTACAAGTTCGGATGTGATTTATATGCTTGAACGTTCCTTCTGTCATCATCATCATCATCATCAGCCTGGTCACGCCCACTGTAGGGCAAAGGCCTCTCCCATACTTCTCCAACTATCCCGGTCATGTACTAATTGTGGCCATGTTGTCCCTGCAAACTTCTTAATCTCATCCGCACACCTTACTTTCTGCCGCCCCCTGCTACGCTTCCCTTCCCTTGGAATCAATTCCGTAACTCTTAATGACCATCGGTTATCTTCCCTCCTCATTACGTGTCCTGCCCATGCCCATTTCTTTTTATTGGTTTCAACTAAGATATCATTGACTCGCGTTTGTTCCCTCACGCAATCTGCTCTTTTCTTATCCCTTAACGTTACACCTATCATTCTTCTTTCCATAGCTCGTTGCGTCGTCCTCACTTTAAGTAGAACCCTTTTCGTAAGCCTCCAGGTTTCTGCCCCGTACGTGAGTTATAAACTTTTCTCTTGAGGGATAATGGCAACCTGCTCTTCATGAACTGAGAATGCCGGCCAAACGCACCCCAGCCCATTCTTATTCTTCTGATTATTTCAGTCTCATGATCCGGACCCGCATCACGAACTGTCCTAAGTAGATGTATTCCTTTACCACTTCCAGTGCGTCACTACCTATCGTAAACTGCTGTTCTCTTCCGAGACTGTTACACATTACTTTAGTTTTCTGAAGATTAATTTTTAGACCCACCTTTGCAGTTACTAAGCAAGGCAATATCATCAGCGTATCGCAAGTTACTAAGGTATTCTCCATTAACTCTTATCCCCAATTCTTCCCCACCCAGGTCTCTGGATACCTCCTGTAAACACGCTGTGAATAGCATTGGAGAGGTCGTATCTCCCTGCCTGACGCCTTTCTTTATTGGGACTTTGTTGCTTTCTTTATGGAGGACTACGGTGGCTGTGGAGCCGCTATAGATACCTTTCAGTATTTTTACATACGGCTCGTCTACACCCTGATTCCGCAATGCCTCCATGACTGCTGAGGTTTCGACTGAATCAAACGCTTTCTCGTAATCAATGAAAGCTATATGTAAGGGTTGGTTATATTCCGCACATTTCTCTATCACTTGATTGATAGTGTGAGTATGGTCTATTGTTGAGTAGCCTCTACGGAATCCTGTCTTGTCCTTTGGTTGAAGGAAGTCTAAGGTGCTCCTGATTCTATTTGCAATTACCTTAGTAAATACATTGTAGGCAACGGACAGTAAGCTGATCGGTCTATAATTTTTCAAGTCTTTGGCATCCCCTTTCTTATGGATTAGGATTATGTTAGCGTTTTTCCAAGATTCCGGTACGCTCGAAGTCATGAGGCATTGCGTATACAGGGTGGCCAGTTTCTCTAGAACAATCTGCCCACCATCCTTTAACAAATCTGCTGTTACCTGATCCTCCCCAGCTACCTTTCCACTTTGCATAGCTCCCAAGGCTTTGTTTACTTCTTCCGGCGTTACCTGTGGGATTTCGAATTCCTCTAGAGTATTCTCTCTTCATTTATCGTCGTGGGTGCCGCTGGTGTTGTATAAATCTCTATAGAACTCCTCAGCCACTTGAACTATCTCATCCAAATTAGTAATGATGTTGCCGGCTTTGTCTCTTAAAGCAGACATTTGATTCTTGCCAATTCCTAATTTCTTCACTGCTTTTTGGCTTCGTCCGTTCCTGAGAGCATGTTCAATTCTATCCATATTATACTTCCTTATGTCCGCTGTCTTACGCTTGTCGATTAACTTCGAAAGTTCTGCCAGTTCTATTCTAGCTGTAGGGTTAGAGGCTGTCATACATTGGCGTTTCTTGATCAGATCATTCGTCTCCTGCGATAGCTTACTGGTTTCCTGTCTAACGGCGTTACCACCGACTTCTATTGCGCACTCCTTAATGATGCCCATGAGATTGTCGTTCAATGCTTCAACACTAAGGTCCTCTTCCTGAGTTAAAGCCGAATACCTGTTCTGTAGCTTGATCCGGAATTCCTCTATTTTCGCTCTTACCGCTAACTCATTTATCGGCTTCTTACGTACCAGTTTCTTCCGTTCCCTCCTCAGGTCTAGGCTAATTCGTGTCCTTACCATCCTATGGTCACTGCAGCGCACCTTGCTGAGCACGTCCACATCTTGTATGACGCCAGGGTTAGCGCAGAGTATGAAGTCTATTTCATTTCTAATCTCGCCGTTCTGGCTCCTCCACGTTCACTTTCGGCTATCCCGCTTGCGGAAGAAGGTATTCATTATCCGCATATTATTCTGTTCCGCAAACTCTACTAATAACTCTCCCCTGCTATTCCTAGTGCCTATGCCATATTCCCCCACGGCCTTGTCTCCAGCCTGCTTCTTGCCTACCTTGGCACTGAAGTCGCCCATCAGTATAGTGCATTTTGTTTCGACTTTACCCATTGCCGATTCCACGTTTGAATAGAAGATTTCGACTTCCTGGTCATCATGACTGGTTGTAGGGGCGTAGACCTGTACAACCTTCATTTTGTACCTCTTATTAAGTTTCACAACAAGACGTGCCACCCTCTCGTTAATGCTATAAAATTCCTGTATGTCACCAGCTATATTCTTATTAATCAGGAATCCGACTCCTAGTTCTTGTATCTCCGCTAAGCCACGGTAGCACAGGACGTGCCCGCTTTTTAGTACTGTATATGCTTCTTTTGGCCTCCTAACTTCACTGAGACCTACTATATCCCATTTACTGCCCTCCAATTCCACCAATAGCACTGCTAGACTCACCTCACTAGATAACGTTCTAGCGTTAAACGTTGCCAGGTTCATATTGCAATGGCGGCCTTCCTTTTGTAAGAAACAATATATCGGTGAAACGGGACAATCAATGAACGTCAAATTAAGCGGACATCGCGCGGGCAAAGCTAAAAAGTTTTCCAAAGCAGTCGCCGCGCATTTCAACGAACCAGGTCATAAGCTTGATGAACTTAAACTCTACATGTTACAGTCGAATTTCCGTTCTGAACGAGAAAAGAAAATACAGAGAATCATACCTTATCCATAAGTTCAAGACATTGCAACCAATAGACATAAATGTTTCAAAGGGAGCTTTAGAATCTATTGGCTATGCTAAATTCAAAGCTATAGACAACAACACTTAATTTGGTTTCTTAGCGTTTTTTTTTCGTTTTATTTCTTTTATTTATTTATTTACTCCATTTCAGTATTTCTTTTTTTTTTTAAGAGCACCTGTTTTTACCGCTCCTTCTATTATCTGTGCCACAGACACGATAGCGCACGACCACCAGCGAAACAGGTAATAGAGGGCTGCTGTGCACGTCGTTGACACGCCGGCTGACAGACGGCCGTGTCCCTGGCCTCGTGCACAGCACTCCTTCATTCTCAATTCGGCACCCTCTCCGCTAACGCACCTTCGCTCGTTGCCGCACCCACCCTCCTTACGCCCTCTCCCCTTTAGAAGAACCTCACCTATATATAGTGTGGCAAGGAAAGCATATGTCGCCTTGAAGAAGACAACTCCACTTGTCGAAACGTTGGCTCCTGCTTTCACCTTGTTCTCGTTTTGCTCAATAGTAGTCATAGAGTTTCACACTATAACACCTAGAGGGAAATCTGGCGCCACCGTCTATGGGAGTTTCTTAAGAGGCGCGGTGCCGTCATGGGAATGACGGTATATGTGTCTGCGATGTTTGCGTTGGCTGGTGTTGTAAGAGGCTTCGTCTAAAACGAGGATATGGCTACACAAATAACACGTCCTTAAAGTAAAATGTTCAGAAAATTTTTCCATTAACGCAAATTGCATCTTTACTCACCTACAATGCATGACGAAGCGAAGGAAAGCAAGAACAGACGACAAACTGTTTGAAAGCCAGTGCGAATCTTGTCGTCTGTCCTCCAACTTTAGCCGCCCGCTAATACTTTCTACGTATCATATAACTGTACATGCAATAACAAGTTCTCATAGTAGAACAAATCATGTTTTTGTGTAATAATAAAGCTAAAGCAGCTTTTTATGTGCAGTTTTAGTAGAAAATGACTCATTGTGACAGACGGAACGGTGCTTGCCTGGCTCTGCGAGAACGATGCCAATCCGAAGTCACAATATACAGGCATTCCCATGCATACCACAGCACAGCAGCGCCAGATTTCCCTCTAGGTAATATAGTGAGAAACTCTATTAGTAGTAGTAGTAGTAGTAGTAGTAGTAGTAGTAGTAGCAGCAGTAAGAGTAGTAGTTGTAGTAGTAGTAGTAGTAGTAGTAGTAGTAGTAGTAGTAGTAGTAGTAGTAGTAGTAGTAGTAGTAGTAGTAGTAGTAGCAGTAGTAGTAGTAACTCTAGTAGTAGTAGCTGTTGCTGCTGTTGTTGCTTCAAAACATGGCTCATACCCTCGAGGTCGATTGGTCGCACTGGATAGATTGAAACGTACAGCCAACAACATACCGAAAGGGTTACAGGAACACATTTAAAACGAATTATTTGACAATTAACTGGTAACACAAATTTTTAGAGCGCCTATACATCAACTAAATAAATAAAAATATTATAAACTGAAATGCTACAGAAAAAATAATAATAAAATATTACGTCCCAATAAAATAAAATAAAATACGCTAGCAGCGTAACCTTACTGATGCGTCAATGAACTTGTGCATGGCACTAATCATCGAACCCTAGCTTGTGCCTAATTGAGAGGCACAAAAAGGCAAAATTTTTGAAGTTGTGAGTGCTAAATCCAGTTTAATATTTGGAAATATGAGGAACAGTAGTAGTACTAGCAGCAATAACTTTCGTCGCCGTTGTAATGCCCCTGTATCAATGACAAGCGCCCCAACTGGGCTAATTGACCAAGAATTTGGTGAATATATATATGGAAGAATGAAATTTGCAAGAATTGAAACGAAATTTGAGTAATGGTTGGATATAATTAAACTAAAAACATATGGCAAGTGAACATTAATGAAATAGACTATTTAAATGAAGTATGTTAAACCTCAAAAATAATTTAATTGCAAAGAAACAATATACGTTGAGAATATAAGTACGAAGCCGCATTTAATTTGAAGCAAACTGTCCTGTCACGGTATCCATGAGTCGAGGCGCCCAAAAATACCAAAAAAGGGGAATGGTTAAATGGAGTCCTCATTGGCAAAGCGGCTTCTCGAGAGTTCTTTTCTGTAAACAAGAATATCGTTGACATGATGATTAAAAAAACTTTCTATGACACTATTCTCACCCGCCTCGGTTGTTCAGTGGCTATGGTGTTAGGCTGCTGAGCACAAGGTCGCGGGATCGAATCCCGGCCACGGCGGCTGCATTTCGCATTTCGTGTACTCAGATTTAGGTGCACGTTAAAGAACCCCAGGTGGTAGAAATTGCCGGAGTCCTCCACTACGGCGTGCCTCATAATCAGTAAGTGGTTTTGGCACGTAAAACCCCACAATTAAAAAAATGACACTATTCTCCTCACAAACTGCAACACGAGAGGGCACTCCAACCCTGTGTAAAGAAAAAATTTAAACATGGTGTTGCGGCTTAGGGTGGCGTTTGGACAAGGAATCCACCAAGCCCATCGGCTGCTACGTCAGGTTGTAGGAATGAATGAAAAGCGTTTATTAGCTTAGTTGCACGGCTCTAGTTACGGAAGCCCACTTAATGCAGGAGCAAGTTAAACGTCCGAGTTCCCATCAGGACTCTCTGTCCCACTGGTCGAATAGTCTCCGAGTTTTACTACCGTCGTTTTCCCTAGGTGAGTCGACTAGGGAATCTCAAGACTGTCCAGTAGCAAATCGCAATCGTCTGATCCGTTGCAATACCACTCCCACGCTCGCAACACTGCGCAGTAACCCCGCCTCCGAAGCCCGATGGTGCGGAATACGCGGCAGGACAATTAACTGCGAATCCGAGGTCACCTTCATTGTTCGGTAGCATTGTATTAGGCACCCCCCGCCTTCATCCTTAGCTGAGGCTGTCAGGCAATGGTAGGGTTGCTGGCCTTTTGTGGACCTGTCAAGAGTCGGTGTCCACACTGCGTTGACCTCTGGATAGGCGCTGATGGAATGCTGGTATTAACGCCGTTGTGCTGTTGAGACGTAACAATGGTATCTATGCCGCAGGTTAACCTGCTGTAACTGATAGAAGCACAGTCCCTTTAACCAAGGCGAGGGCAGGGTACGCCATGACAGACATCATCGCCTTCATGCAGTGGCGACGGCAATGCTACTACCTATACCACTTGCAATCAGGTCTACGATTTATATCTTGTGTATGCGCAAGGGAGATAACCTCAAGTGTTCTTCATTTCATGTGGGAATGCGGAAGGCTCTAGAAATTGCCGATGACATTCCTGTCGCTATCCTAAGGAATTGTGCAATAAGTGAGGTTTGTCCTTGACAAACAAACATTCCCACCATGGAGACATTCTCGCACGGACGAGAGAGGAAGACAGGATGTGTATTTAGCAATTACAAGCCACTGAAGGGAGAAGGCATCAATCTGATATTGCAGTATGTGGTCCAATGAGCTGATCTCACTTGCGTACGATGTTATGAAAGTGTCACTGGTAAAATTGTGGAGCGTCTTTGTACGTCCTCTTCCTGAAAATATGTTTCTAGAAAGTCCCACGGTGCAACTTCTTGCTTCTCTTTGAAATGTTGGTTTTTCCAAGCCAGGACAAAAAACCGCATGCATTCACATGACAATGGAACTCGTATAATGTTCACATTTATCACTGGCGCCCATTCACTCTTGGTCAGTCTATTTATCTTCCTTTCTATCTGCTGTCGCTACGTCTGACTATAGTGAGGGGGTCCGTCACTATAGCCATAATACAATACTGACGGGGTAACTACAGCCGATCCACAACCTGTGTAATAGTCAACTTTCCGTCTGGTGCATAAGCACTGAAGAATCGTCCTTGCCCCATTCTAAGGAGAATTTTCACAGAGGGCTCCGAAAGCGCGACCCTTCCACAGAACTTCACAAGAAGTCACACGATTTTGATTCCAAAAAGTACCGACTGATAAAATGGCGTCATGCTGTGAGCTACAGGCCCACAACTACAGGCCATAAATTTTTTGCCAAGATTTGATCTGATATATTGCAATTTGTAATGTCAATCTTAATTGAACATCAGCAAGCGTGTGGAATAAGGGGCCGCTCTATACAAACAACATCCATATCACTTCTACTATTCCTGATTATGGTTGAAACCCTTATGAGCGACTCACATTACTTGAAGCTGACCTAGCAAAAGCATTTTATTGTGTTCCCCGTGCATTTCTGTTTTCTCATCTACAACAAGCTAATGTCGATTCTACTTTCTTAAAAGGAGAGCAACGTTGTTACAAACTTTGTTCTACCCGCTTGATTGTTAATTGCTATCTCACGGAGGCTAGATCTGTCCAATCCTCTGTCGAGCAAGGTTGTCTTGTGCCGCCTCTCCTGTTTTCTATTTACTTAGAGCCACTATGCTTGAACATTCTTCAATCTCACAGCATTTATGGCTACAGCATGGTAGAACTGGAAGTACAAGTGCTAGTATATGCAGACCATATTGCTTTTTTCTGCAAAAATAAACCAAGCATTGAACAAATTGTAGGTACCGTAGAGAGATTTGGTATTGTTTCAGGCACACAGACGCACTATTCAAAAATTCGCGCAGGAACTCCATTGGGAGTTTTCTAAGTATGCGGAAGCATTGTACCACTTGCTCATTTCCATGTGACCAGTGTCATTATGACACACATATTCCATGTAAACATTTGTCTGCAAAAAAAAAAGAAAACGTAGTGATCAGTCTTGGGTTACTCGGAAGGTCAAGCGACTGATTAAGAAGAGGCACCATCTTCTGAATGCTTATAGAAAGCAGCGTAACCCTTGTGTATTTGCAATGCTAAAGTCTCTCGGAAAAGATATAAAAGTAAAGAAACAAGGTTGCTAAGGAAAAATACTTTTCAGCATTGGGCCCAATGTTACAAAATGGCCCGAAAACGTGGAAGTGTTTTAGAACAATTCGCAAAGAATCAATTGGCATCTCGAGCTTAAAAAAAGGCAGTGTACTTCTCACTGATGACTTCGATAAAGCGTCGTGCTTCAATCTTTATTTCCGGTCTTCTTTCACAACTCCCTGTCATAATGAATTACCGCATATACCCGACAATGTGTTCGAACCTAGGCCGGAAGTGGTCGTGACATATGGTGGAATACTTAAGTTACTTGACAATATAAATGCTTCTTCTGCAAGTGCTCCTGATGGTATGCCTTCTTATGTTTAAAGGCTTCTTCTGAAATAATCACCCACTACCTGGTTATGTTTGAGAAATCGTTAAGTACTTCTTGTTTACCTAAGGAGTGGAAAGTTGATAGCGTGGTACCAATATATAGAAGTGGCCCCGAAGATATTGTCTCCTACTACAGGCCAATTTCTCTAACGCGTGTGTGTAGTAGAACACTGGAACACATACTGTACAGGGCTGTAATAAAACGAATAAAAAACAAAATGTTTAGCGAATATCAGCATGGTTTTAGGTCTGGTCCTTCTTGTTCGACACAGCTCCTAGAATTCATCACGATCTTTTTCAGTTATTGTATCTCGGTGTACAGACCGACTATATATCTAGATACCAAAAAAGGCCTTTGATTCTGTTTCCCATGTTTTGCTGTTACATTAGCTATCATCCCTCGGTATCTATCCTTTATTGCTTGTTTGAATTAAGTGTTATCTACAAGAACGCATGCAACGTGTTGTAATTAATGGCTCATAATCTAACTATATTGCTGATTTTTCGGGAGTTTCCCAGGGATCTGTTTTGGGGCCATTGCTGTTTCTGGTATACGTCAATGATATTGCTGAGGTTGTGTCAGGCGAAGTGCGTCTGTATGCGAATGATTGTGTGATTTATCACAGCGTTAGGTCTTCCCCTGACCACGAGTACTTGCAACGGAATTTGGAATGCATAACGCACGGGTGTGTAAAGTGGCAAATGTCTTTGAGCTCCAGTAAGTGTCAAAACGTGGCCTTTACGATCCATACCTGCTTCATTATACATTAGACAATGTCCAGCTATCGCGAGTAGCTGAGTATATGTAGCTTGATGTTTATTTATCATCGAATTTAATTTGGACTAAGCACGTTGAATATGTTAGAGCCATAACCTGGAAAATGCTAAATTTTGTTAAACGCAACTTCCGGTCACCTTCCCCCGAAATAAAAGAACTACTTTACTTTTCGAGCGTAAGACCCATAGTGCAGTATGCCTGTATGGCCTGGGACCCGCGAACCAAAACTCTGTCTAGTATGCTCGAGCATGTTCAAAACCGTGCAGCCCGTTTTGTCTGTAGTAATTGTGACTTTACTTCTAATATTACTGCTCTTAAGAATATCCTTGGCTGGAAATTATTAACCACACGCAGGCGAAACGTGAGATTAGAAATGCTTCTTAAATTTTATTTCTGTATGGTTCAAATAGATAAAGAAACTTACCTTTTACCTCCTCATTTCTTATCTCAGAGAAGTGACTACTCTTTAAAAATAAAAGAAATTATTTGTAGAACATACGACTTCCAGCACTCGTTTCTTCCACACAAAATATCACAGTGGAATCAGCTACCGCAGGAAATTGCTGATTGTCGCACTGAAGCATCATTTAGAGCATTGCTGTTGAATTTATAGCGGCGTTAACCTTTCTAGTGTTGTGTTATTTTTGTTTGATCAGTTATGCAATTTAGCCGAGGATATGTAATACTGTGTACTTCCCCCTGCAATAGTGCCTTCGAGCGCTGTAGATATTTGAAATAATAAATAAATAAATAAATAAATGTTATGAAGCTTTATCCGACTGGTATAATGCTTATCAAACCTTATCAATTCTTATCAACCTTGTCTGTTGCAGTTTTAAGGGCTACAGATTTGGACAAGCGGCTGTAGCATGAACAGATGTTCATAGTGCGGCAAGTGCTACTGTGCGATGACAATGTGCGGCGACAGTGACCAACTGTGATGTCTGTGCTACTTTCTTTCTTTATCTCTACTTTGTTATCATTTTACATCCCCCTCCCCTCTTTCCCCAGCGTAAGGTAGCAAACCGGAACTTCCCCTCTGGTTAACCTCCCTGCCTTTCCCCTTTCCTCTCTCTCTCTCTGTCGCCTAGATCCGACCCTTATCAACCCTTATCGGCCGGTATCAAACTTAACGCAATCGATCTAACCCTTATCAATCGTTATGAATGCTTATTAATATAATCAGAATTGATTCGACCATAACAAGCCCTCATCACTCTTCAGCACCTTATCCACCTGAGTCGAACCACTACCAACCCTGATGAGACCCATATAACCCTTCATCATCTATATAAGCACTTTGATCTTAGCCAAAAGGCCGAGAAGCGATTATTCTTCCTATAACATCACTGACTGCTTATGTGTCTGTGTTGCGCGACGTGAAGCGCATGAGCCCTCATACATCAGTGGCATACTGTAACCGCGCAAACGACAACGGAAGAAGAAGGAAACACACTGGACAGGCGAGGTTTCCTTCTTCGTCTGTTGTCGTTTGCGCGGTCACAATATGCATTCGAATATCGACCCCCAACTAGCCCGCCTTTCCCTGTTGCATATATCGGTGGCATTTTGGTCGCTGAAGGAATGCTCCAACGGTAGCCGAATCCGGTGACCACCAAAACGCAGCGTGGGATGTGGTGTGTTTGGCATCAAATTTCCCCAAAAGCGGAATTTTCATATTGCCTGCAATACGACAAGTCGGCTATACATGCGGTTCTAGAGATTAGTTTTATTCCACCATGATTCGTCTTACGTGACAGACAGGTTTCCTCAATTGAAGTAGTAACATAGTGCGATAAAAACCGCAGAGACAAGAAAGGTCGACAAAGACAAGCGTTACTCACCACTGTTTCATAGAAGGATAGAATCGTACACATATATCTTCTGGTCACGCATGCGTATACCAAGAAAAAAAAACAGGCACATGCACAGCAAACGCGGTTGCGCAAGAAGTCAAATTCGGCATCTAGTAATGAGATAGAAGGCTCACTTATACACCTATCTCTATTTTTCTTGCTAAAGAAGGCCTCAAGTGCGAGCCTAGAAGAGGCGTTGCCGTTCCTGCCCAGAACAGCAGTCTGAGAAAATCTAGTGTCCCCCCCCCACACGCGGTAACATGAGCCATCATATGCATGCCCTTATCCTCTTTTTACTTTAGCTTTTTATTGCGCATTTTCCTTTAAACGGTCATTCAATCAACTCTCGGTTAGTCCAATGTAGAGCTGCCTCCAAGGGTGCAAGGGAATTACATATGCAACCCCTCTGGAGCACTTAACTAAGGGCTTCTCATGCCTCGTGCGGCAGCCCCGCCTGTTCTCACAGCAAACTCCAGAGCATAGCTTGGAAAGCTTGTTGGGCGCAGAAAAAAAACCAGAGGAATAGCACGACGGTTAGCAAGTTTTCTAAGGTTGTGTGACAGCGTGTGTACGTAGGGTATAACCTCCGGTCTCACCTTCGGTCGTTGGACCTCTTCGTGCTCCAAGGTTTACTTTCTTGCCGAAGAGGGCTCTACTATAACGTTGACGACCGTCAAAGAAAAACCAGATACCAAAAGGCGTCCAACTTGGATTGAGAAATTAGACCGCATTTAGTGCACGCGCCATTTTCGCTAAGCTGGTTCCAAGCAAAGACTATTTACTGCTCGCTTCCCCACCTTAGAATGTGCAGAATCATACGGCAGCAATTGCTTCAAGGCTCGCGGTTGATAGACTCAGCAGATGTGACCAGCTTCAAAAGACAACTTTAAATCTAGGAACTGCACGTGTGGCGTCAGGAAGTCTATGCGTAAAAACGAGGCTTTGGCCTCGGTGGTTAAAAGCTTCTAAAATGAAATCAGGAGACGTTAAGTCCCCTTTATTGTTCAAAAGCACTAAAGATCAGCAACATACCTAAAACCCTTTCACACCTGCCCCCATTAAAAAAACTCAGTGCCCTTCCACTTTGTGAAGAAAGATGGCCAACGAAGCTGTGCATGTGGGCTGTGTAAGGGCGAACTGCATCTCCATCGCAGGCCAGCCCAACATAGCACTATCTTCGGGATCGGCCCACGTATGGGGAGTGCTTAATGCTTGCTTCACCTCCGCAGCGAGTCGGCCCGGTATTGCACTACCTTCGGGCTCGGCCCACGTATGGGGAGTGCTTGACACCCCCTTCGCCTCCGCCGCGGGTGGAGCCGGCATTGCACTATCTCCGGGATCGGCCCACGTACGGGGAGAGTTTTTCCTTAACACGCCAACAACGACACGAAAATTTCCTTGGACGGTAGAGGTATACAGCTTCGCTGTAAAACATTTGGGCACGTGACGGCGCAGCGAAAGGGCAGGAGTTTGCGACACGTCATGAGTGTGTCAAATCATTAATGTGCAATTAAACGCCGCTGAGCAGCCCTTCGAGTTACGTAGTTATGAACTCCTCGTGGGCAAGCGAGCGTATTGAGACGCTTGACGCGTTTTAACGCGACAGCGTTAAGGAGCTCGTGTCGCAGGAAAGCCGGTGTCGTCGGCGCCATTGGCCGTGAGCGAAAAATCCCGGAAGGCAATTCATAAATAAACACAACTTGCAAGAAGGGCTGGGTGGGAATCGAACCAGGGTCTCCGGAGTGTGAGACGGAGACGCTACCACTCAACCATGAGTTCGATGGTTCAAAGCGCGACAAAAGCGCCTCAAGTGAATGCGGTGCCGCCTTACAAGCGTGCCGTAGAAAGTTATACTGCGGTGTATATCGGTAATTTGAGCATTTAAATTACAGAAGTCGCAGTTAAACTAGTAGCGAAGTACGTTTCTGCTACATTTCTGCTGCGCTTAGCGCACACGCACAACCACCTTGCGGCAAACACAGAAGACCCCTCCTCGCAATGTACGGCGCTGCACCGACAGGTGGCGCGCCACTCACCCGCTTCTCCCTTTCGTCTTGTTTGAGCGCATCGGGGCAGTGCGGGGACCGTTGCGAGGCTGCCCCAATACCCTTGCGTGCATGCCGGGCGAATAAGGAGCGGTGCGAACGGGGTGCGATAACGCTATCGCGTTCCACTCTTGAAGGCGAAGCTTAAACGTCCTCCAATTTTTCATTTAGCTTTACCGAGGCGCGTTTATAACGCAGGCGGGAGCTTGCACGGAAAAGGAACGCGGGGAAAAAACATTTCACCAAAGGGACTATAATGCTTTCGCCTTCCCCCACGAACGCAAAATGCTTCGGCCAAAGTTTTTACCTGCGCTAGGGGTTTTATTAAATTTTTCTTTGCGATCATGTCTTTGGGGGTTTATGCGTGAAGTGTATTTCTCAGTTGGTTTTGTAACAGTGAGGATTTCAAATTAATATATGTACTGCATAGCACGAAAAAACAAACCCTTTACAGAGGTTTATTATTCATGTTGTTAGTGTCACCACTTTACTGAGAAAAATACTTTGGCCTGCCGGGCCATGATGTAGTATGTGTAAAGGCTCATGTGTGTAAGATGCCTCTGTCTCTGTCTATTAAACATTATTTTTTAAATATACATTCTGAAACCTTGCTTGTCAGAGCCTGTCACGAAAATGTCAAGAAAGATTTTCGTCACGTCCTTTCAATATCGCTACTGTGATGTACTTGAAACAGTTGAACATTGCTTTATAGGATAAAGGGATGCTATCTTATTTTGGGATGTACTTGAATGAAGTCTTCACAAAGACATGGATCTATTTTTTCCTTCCGTGCGATATCCCTTGCCAACTAGCTGTGAACTTCAGTCCAGTTTCTCTAAAACTCAAAAGATGGACGAATGGTATGGGCCAAACATGCTGGAATGACGCCAGCCTTTCTTCTTTTTAAGTAATTATTCCTTCTGAATACTCGTCACTCGTATTCTTTGTAATCTAGACTATGTTGCGACGTTTGTCGCCTCCTACAGACTTTTCCCGCCATGCAGTATTACAAACCGTCAGTCTTTTTGGAAACCTTAATGTAAACATTGGCCTATACGTCTATCGCGCAAACTGGGAAATCTCGTTCCTCAGAGGATTTCCCCGCTTTATCTCTTTCTTCAACAGCTGGCTAATTACCGGCGTGGCCGAGCTCGAAACTAAGTGTCGTTAGCTCCGAGGACACCCCGGGGAATCAGATCGAAATCAGGTCACCCAGTTCAGAAGGACGGGCGGAGAAATGGCAGCGCACTGTGGCGTGCGCATTGTGAAGCCTGCTATGTGTGTCGCAATTAAAACTCGATTAGTGGAGGGCAGTCACTGTGCGTCCTGTGTGTTAGTACAGCTTCACGCATGCTAGATTTGTTTTTTTTTCTAACGACAATGAACGAACGATACGTTGCGAATGTGCTTAATCCGTAGTAGTCCCGAGCCAAAGGCTTTTCTTTTCTCATCGCTCCCTTCCATGAATTTAGGTGTGCACTTTACAGATGATGAGATTCTTGCATTAGGCGCAATTATAGTTTCATTCGTGGACCTTCGGGCGCGTTGTATTCGCCCCGCGCATTATTTAGACACAGCCTCAGTGCACATTCTATCAGCACCGCCTAGACTCTGTTTCTACACCTCCAAACATTCATCGCATCTGCTGATAATGTCTCACTCACATCAGGGAAGAACTGACCTGTTTGCTGTAATTCTCGTCGTGGTTCTAGCACATTTTGATAATGCACTTGCGCGGTTCTAGGCAGGCGAATAAGAGCACTGATAATTTTTGCTTGCATCCAAGTTGGGGGCGCCCAGATCACCTCTGTATTGTTTCTGGGCCACTCAATGTTTAGTGCCCTTGAACACTCGTTTATCGCAGTTCCTTCAATGCGTGAAGCCTGGTTGACAAAATGTGGCCTAATTCAACTGTGCCACAGATTTTAAAGCTAATAGCTTTCTCAGGCTCTTCTACCCGGTCTTTCATCACCGACGCAAAAGGCGCCGATGCAAAGAAGCCCGGCGCGTGCGCAGCCAAGCATCGGGACGCGTTGGTCGTCGAACGGTGGCAGTAATTACATTATTAGATTATTATTAGATATATTAGATTAAAAAACCTTCATTACCTACATTCTCAGAAAACGGAACTTTTTAAGTGAATAACTAAAACTTAATACACAACACCCCTAGACGGATACTACATCACATGTTATGAAATGAAAGCACCTATACGGTATATTAAGTAAAGTCTCATTCGAAAAGTCCAACCGTCCGCAATTCGGCCCGACGTGTCTAAGCAGGCAATGGGCGACTCCGCTCCGCTGCACTCGAGTTGTGTGCCGCTGGCCGAGCTCAACTAGCACGTGCTGTCGCGTACACCTTCGGAGAGTCTCAACGTACTGCTCTGATGGCATTTACCGCCACCCATGTGACGGCTGCACGAGAGGGCTCCGTCACCGCTATGGATATGCTGGTCGATTGGGCTCCGTTCTGTAGCGAATTATGCAATAAAACAACGCACGCTACTTAAATTTCCTCGCTGCAGCAAACATGGGCTTTCAAGCACCTCATTCCTTTATTTAGCGAATAGTTTCTGGAACCGTTAGGCTATCCGCTCGTTTGACAACCATCAGCCGTGATTTCTGTACAACTTTAATGGAAAGCATACTTCGCCTTATTCCAGGCACACTTAGGTATAGGTAGGTAAGGCCGGGTAGGTCAGGGCTTCGTTAAGTAGAAATCATGACGTCGCCAGCATATGATCATTCGTCACCGTCGTCATCTTGCGGCTGTTGTGACAAACACAACTGATGGCCTTGCACAAACACGTTGGTCCACCTGGTAACGCTTTGCGGAACACTAAACGATGCCGGATGGCAGACTATCTGCAAAATACTTCGCACAGCACCAATTCCCACAGTACGAATGTCGTGGGATTTGCATAGTTTCTTTCGTTTCGACGTATAACGTTTTTATCTAATCTGATCGTACAGATTGATGACGGTTGTCGACATTTGTACGCTTCTTGCAAATTTTAGTACAAACTTGGTCAGCAGCGGCATTCGCACTGGCACGGAGTCAGTAGATTTGCCGCAAGAAGGAGAAGCTATGGTGACGAAATTAGCTAAGGCACATTGGCGGGCTAGTTGATTGAGACTCACGTCAACAGAGTCTAGCGTGAGAGGACGAGGACCGCGAAGTTTAACACACACACAGCCCAAACTTTCAACTACAGATCTTTATTGTCGCATGGTCACAATATATATATATATATATATATATATATATATATATATATATATAAACGTAACCGGGTGATCGAAAACAGACAAAAACATCCGCCTCCATTCTACTCAGCATATCGCTAACTTCGTGTGTAGGCAAGGTCATAGAGCACGCACTCCTAACCCGTGTAAACACGCACCTCGAGGACACATGTGATTACCCCCACTCAGTAATTGGCTTTAGACAGCATCTTTCCACCCAAGACGCTAAGCTCCAACTTCAGCATCAAATCCTACATAGCAAATCCCATCACACGAAGACGATCTTGGGCCTCGACCTCGAGCGCGCCTTCGATAACATAAGGCACTTCACCATCCTCGAACGCATCTCCTTGCTCAACCTTGGAGAACACACTTACAACTATGTAAGAAACTTTCTATCCAATTGGAAGGCCTTCCTGTCGGTCGGAGACATTCGATCGGAGGAACTCTCCCTCGGCAGCACGGGCACATCGCAAGGCTCTGTCATTTCCCCAATACTGTTCAATGTGGTTATGCTCGGATTAGCACAAGAACTACAAAAACTCGACGGCATTGAATACACCATGTACGCCGACGACATTACAATCTGGGCTGCAAAGGGCAGTGACGGCCAAATCGAAACTGCCCTACAAGACGCCATTGACGTCGTAGAAAATTATCTTGAAGGCACGGGACTCCGCTGGTCCCCTGAAAAGTCGGAGCTTCTCCTATACCGCCCCACACTCCGTGGACGCCCCCCACGGGGCTCCATGAAAAAACGACAATACGAGGAAATAGAGCTCAACCTGAGGAATGGCAGACCCATACCCGTGGTCCCTAGCATCCGCGTTCTTGGTATGACCATAACAGCCAACGGAGCTAACTCTACGGCTATCTCCAAGATCCTACGACAGACCGTTAATACATCCAGACTGCAGAAACAAGTGACCAACCGATGAGGGGGTATGAAGGAAGAAAATCTCATCCACCTTGTCCAATCTTTTATCATCTGTCACATTACTTACGTTGCGCCCTTTCTCAACTGGTACAAAGCTGAAAAGACTAAACTGGACATCATCATCAGGGGAGCCTATAAGCAGGCCTTAGGACTACCCAACCACACCGGCATGGAACTTTTACTACAATTAGGTATCCACAACACGCTAGACGAGTTAATCGAAGCCCAACGTCGATCTCAACTAGAGCGGCTTACCCTCACAGAAACGGGCCGCAGCATTCTAACCAAGCTTAATATCACCTACCACCACCAACATGGAGACAAACACCCAATACCACACGACATTCAGCAATGGATACACGCCGACCCTATTCCCCAAACCCAGACGACAAGAAAGAACGCAGGAAGGCACGACCTACCTCCCTCATCAAAGCTTATGCCAACATCGCGGGCGTCACCTTCGTTGACGTAGCTGACTACCAAGATGGACGGCGCTTTGCGGCGGTTACCACAGCAGGCGGCTTGGTCCAACATGCTGCCAGCATCGTTACTCAATATGCTGAGACGGCCGAGGAAGTGGCCATCGCCCTGGCCACTCTTGACCCAGCTTGTCACACCATACTGAGCAATTTTCGCGCTGCAATCAACAACTACCTCAAGGGTCGTATTTCTCAACAATCACTCCATATCTTGCAAGCCCCGCATTGGCATGAAAATCAAATCGCCCTCGTCTGGATCCTAGCACACGCCGGCGTTGTCCACCCGCCCCTCACCAACCTCAACGAGGTTACATAGAACTGAGGTGAAACAGCGCGAAAAAGACGAGGACACAAGGAAACAAAACCACAGACAAGCGCTGACTGCCAACTGGAAGTTCATTTGAAGTTCACCGGACATTTATACCTTCTTCAGCATAGGCATGCGCACATCAGTCGCAAAAACATCTGCAAATCAACATTTTAATCTTACTTCCAAAAATGTGATTTCTTTTCCCGACAAAGCAAGAGAGGGAGTGCTACGCATTTGTCGCCTTCCTTTCTTATATGAAAGGCCTCTACTATTTCTCTTTCCTTCTTACTATTTCCTTTCCCTATGAATTTTGTCTTTTCAAATATGGGGGTGCATTGACACTTGTTACAGTGTCCAGCTAAATGACTCCCATAGCCATTGTTTAGGTTGGTACTGTGCTGACGAGCTCTTTCATTGAAGCACTGTCCCGTTTGACCTATATAACATTTCCCACAGCTGAGCGGTATTTGATAGATGACATTGCGCCTGCACTCAGTGAAACGAGTTTTATGATTAGTGGTGCACAGATGCCTTTCGCGCTTGTTCATGCGATTGCATATCGAGGACAACTTAGATAGGACACTGAAAACCAAATTAATATTATGTCTATTGGAAACTTTCTTCAGATTGTGAGACAACTTGTGTAGGTATGGCACCACGTGCGCTTGTCTTTTGTCTTTGTTTTCTTCTTGGGAAGCTTGTTTTCTTCACCTCAGTTTTAAGTATGAACCAACTAGCCCTCATCAAGGTCTTACTAATGCAGGTTACATACTCCGTAGCACGAGGACTAGTCAACCGTGCCGGAGACGGTGCAGGTGCACCCGCAGAACGCGACCGCCTTACAAGATACAACGACTTCGTAAAGTCATTTTACCTCGCAAGAAGAACCTTCCCCACCCCTCACCGCAAGTTAAACAGAGCACAGGCAACCACCCTTCACCTGTTACAGACGAATACATACCCCTCCCTCACGCGCTACCACACCATATACCCCGACATCTACCCGAGCCAGACGTGTAAGATCTCTAAAACTGAATCAGCAACACTCCCCTACATGCTATGGGAGTGCAAACATCAATACTTCGACCCTAATCCCGTGACCCTCTCGTCGAGATGGCACGCCGCCCTGCGCAGCTCCCATCTCGACGACTAACTCTGGGCGACCCAGCAGGCCTACGAAGCGGCGAAGAGGCAAGACCTCGACGTCCCATCGTGGGAGGCCTAGGCCCAGCCGACTGAACTGCTGGTGCTCATTAAAGTTCACTCTCTCTCTCTCCATTCTACTCTGTAAAGGTGGATGTACAGAGAAGCTGTTCTCGACATTAGACAAGTACCACCACCCCAACTTGCATTGAGTGAGTGAAGAAACTTTATTGCAGGTCCGGCGACGACGCGAACTCGTCGCGCACCCGGCTAGTCCCACGTCAGGGGCTTACCCGGACGTGTATCGCGACGAGGGCTGCCCAACTGACATTAGACTCCGTTACACAAGCACCAACACCAAAAGCGACGTACATCACGCGCGCACGCTTGTGTGCGGAAGTGGAGCATATACCCTCATTCTTGTAGGCCCTCCGCCTAGTGCAAGTGGATCAGTGAACTAAATGATTGTGCAAAAGTAAACGGCGTCAGAAAATTCGTAAATACGACTTATACACAACCTGTAGGCACGAAGGCATCGGATTGTAATTCGAATATATGAGAAAACGTAATTCTGTTACGCGGAAACTCAAGCACAAAGCCCATTTCCAGCTAGCGTTTCAGCCCTAATATAGCCATAATGTCCATTACGGTCGCAGTACACGCTGCGCGACAGATGCAACGGGCAGAGCATCCATGCATTGAGGACACATGTAGTGTGTGCGCACGTTTATCATGCGCGCGACTCACGACGACGGCGACGGCAGAAATGCGTCTGAAGTGTCCATGTAATTGCTATCGCAATAAAATTGATCACATGACAACCTAGAGGTGTACTGAAATTAGATTGCTCTCAGGGTCTCAATGCCATCGGCTACACATTTCATCAATTCGGTCTGCGGAAGGGAATAAAAGAAAGATATCTTATGTCATTAGGAAATGCTACAAGATGATTGTCTAGCCTGTCCTTGAAAATTTCCGCCAGTTCATCCGATTTATTTACCAAAATGGATCGTTAGATATAATAATTTTCAAGCACTTGTGCAAAAACCATGCTCCACGTTTCTGCAAGGTTGCATTCTCGGACACAATGACTCTGAAAGGACAGTCTCATTTGTGCCACTTTTGCACAGCTTCCTGGCATCATTCTGGACCTTCTTTATCGAAATTTCTCTGTATGTATGAAAAGCTGAAGAAATGGCCTCCGCCGCCCTGAATTGGAATTTGCTCATGACCGCGAAACCATCCCCATTACCCGCAGATAAAACTGTAAGTGCATTGTCCTTCATGTACTTAAGTGTTATTCAGAGAAACTGGGAAAAGAAGAAGAAGTTTGGTTCGACACAGTCGCATCGCCAGTTAGGAGCCGATTTACTGCTCACGGAGCCCTGCTTCTAGATATACAGACAGAAGAGCATGTGAATTCCCTTCTCAGCTGCAAGTCAATCTCAGGGACTGCAATTTCAGCACGAGTGCCCGATTCGTACCTGCAAAACACGTGCATTATTAGAGGAGTACCGAAGGGGTACGCTGACGAGGAACTGTTGCTATACCTAAAGCCACAAGGTGTTCACCATGCAAGGCGAGTCACGCGACGCGTCCAAATTTCCGAAACCGATTGGGAGTCCAGGCGAACCAGCTCCGTGGTTCTTACGTTCGCTCCAAATACAGACCGTCCAGAGAAGATCAACTTGGGCTTCACAAGACACGAGACCATTGACTACGTTGAGACACCACCTCGGTGCTTCAAGTGTCAGCGCTATGGACATGTGGCCAAGTACTGCCGTGGTGAGCAGCGGTGTAAGAGATTTGGAGGACCGCACGATTTCAAAACATGCGCGTGCAACGAGAACTTTCTATGTGCAAACTGTAGTGGTTGTCATCCAGCTAGTTATAGCAAGTGTCCTACGGGGGCAGCGGCAATAAAGCGTAAGAAAACGTTTATCATGGGGCCAACAGGAAACGATGAGAAAAATACGACGAAGAAAAAGACAGAAAGTCACAGAGAGTCACACGAAATCAAATGGAGCTCAAAGAGTGAAACTGGTTTTCCAAGCCTGAAGCCTTCTCCAGGAATCCAGGACGCAGTGGTGCCATCGCGCAGCGGACCGCCTAAAGCAATCAAATCAATGAACAGAGGCCCCGTAGAAGAGAAGACTGCTGAACAACCGGAACAGCGAAGTTATGTGTCTGTACTGCAGCGACCCCAACCGCGTTGCGATGAAACAACACCACAGGAGGACTGTCAGCAGGTGCTACGTGCTCTCTTCAAGGCCTTGCGATCACACATAGAGAAGATGCCGGCGAGCTCGATGAAGGAAATGCTCGAAGTAGTTCTGGCTCTCGAGTCAGTGATTCTAAACTCTACCTCTTTTTAAAGCACCTAGCAATATGGATGCGGTCAGGACACAATGTTCACCATCTCGTCCACAGGTGCCACTTATTATGCAATGGAACTGTGCGGGTCTTGCAGGCCATTTACCTGAACTGTCGCTTTTCTTACGCAACGTGCCTGTGCCAATATTGGCCCTGTCCGAGGCTGGTCTTCCAAGCTCCAGATCAATTGCTGGTTATGTCGCACATGGAAACCAAAGTATTCCGACATTTCCGAACGGAAGCGCCATGCTATAAGTGAGACGTGAAATACCACATTACGTTCTACCAGTTCAAGACCTTTGCAGCAGTGCTTTGGAAGTCACTGCTGTACAAGTGCGTCTGGGAAACCGAAGCCTCAGCGTGGCCTCCGTGTATGTGAGCTCTCGCCTGAAGGTCTCGATGGGAGAAATTATAAGAGACCTCTGCAGCCGCTGCCCAGCTCCGAGGATTATATGTGGCGACTTCCACGCGCACCATACTCTCTGGGGCGACAAGGCGACTGATGCACGTGGAAAGCAAATTGTTAGTGCTTTAAAAATCGAGGGACTCTGCGTGGCAAATGACAAACAGGCAACGTTTTTTCGCCCACCGGCCTCTTACAGTGTCATTGACTTGACGTTACACTCAACGGACATCCTCGCATCGGCAACGACGAGTAAAGATAGAATGGGCAGTGATCATTTTCCTGTCTTCGTTAACATTGCTGGATATAGAACCAACGGGCGAAGATCCTGTCCTGTGACGCATTGGGATATGTACAGGGACGGCCTAAGCGAATCATCCGGAGACCTGTTCGCGGACATGCTACGTAGCAAGAGATTGGCTACCGCTGAGCTGAAGCTACCCGACCACTTCCCCGCTCCGGATCTAAAGCTCAAAAATCTATGCGCTGCCCGTAGAAGAGCGGAACGGAGGCTGATGAGGACGAAGGGCGACCCACCAATGAAGACTATATATAACAGGATTAACGCAGTGATTCGACGTTATACACGGAAACTAAGAAGAGATCAATGGGCAACATTTTGTGCAAGCCTATCGGTCTTCACGCCAGTTCCAAGGATATGGTGGGTCGTTAATAACCTTGCTGGAAACTTTCGACCAAACAAGCCATTCGAAGCCCTAGCATTGAAGTTAGGCAAGACACTCTCTTGTCTTGCGAATGCCTTCGCTGAAATATACTCTTCCGGCAGGTCAGCCGGCACAACCAACCCGCCCTCGCCGCTATCGTCGTCTCTAATGGATGCTCATTTCACACTCAGAGAGCTGGAACTGGCTATCAGCAGCCTCCGACGTCGCTGTGCGGTGGGACCTGACCTTGTCAGTAATCAGATGCTGACTAACCTACCGGTTGAGAGACGGCGTGATTTGCTGGCATTTTTTAACCAAATCTGGGCCAGTGGGGCTATCCCACATTTATGGAAGGTAGCATGGGTGGTACCGGTTCTGAAGCCTGGAAAGAATCCTGCAGCTCTGGACTCATACAGACCGGTATCGCTGACCTCGTGTGCAGCGAAGCTAATGGAGAAGATGGCGTGCACAAGACTCACTTGGTATGTCAAGCAGGGTCGTAAACTAACATCGTGCATGACTGGGTTTCGGCAGCGTCTAAGCGCTCAAGACAATGTGCTGGACCTGCTAAGCCACATAGAACATTACAGTGCGGATGGTCTGTCGACACTTGCTGTTTTCATGGATGTTTCTAAGGCTTACGACTACGCGTCTCAAAGAGCCATCATCAGCCAGCTACAAGTTATAGGCGTCACGGGTCATCTCTTGCACTTCATACATACGTTCCTCGATGATCGTCGCATCAGAGTTCGTCTTGGCGACACTTTGAGCGATGAAATACGTATATTTCGTGGTGTGCCACAGGGGAGTGTTTTATCTCCCTTATTATTTAACATTGCCATGAGTAGCCTCCCAAGAGTACTAAACTATCGAACACCAGTGAAGATATCTATATATGCCGATGATATCTGCATATGGGTCTCCGGCTACCAGCATCGCCGCCTCGCACGAATAGCCCAGGGAGCAGTAAAAGCCATTCAGGGCCACTTGGCAACGATTGGATTATCACTATCAGCAGAGAAATCATCATTCGTTCTATTTCCTGGAGTGAAAAGAAAATCTACACGCTTGACGCTGAATTTGGACGGATACCAGATTCGACAAGTCACCAACATCCGATTTCTGGGCGTTACCTTAGACCACAGGCTACTCTGGCGCCGCGGTGTTGACCACGTTGTGGCGTCATCGTCACCCAGGCTACATGTGCTCAAGCGAGTCGCTGGTATACGCTGGGGCAACCACCCGACGTCGATGCTACGGCTACATACAGCGTTGGTTACCAGTCGAATACTGTATCAGCTACCTCTGATGTCACCCTCAGATAGCCAATACAAGCGCTTAGAAGCCATCCACAGAAAAGGTATCCAACTTTGCCTTGGAGTTCCTCAGCCAACGTCAAACAAGAAGGTGCTCTACGAAGCTGAGTCACGCCCTCTACGACTTCAGGCTTCCCAGGCTCTGATGATCCAGCTACTACGATTGAGTGAGTCTACGCCCGGTAGAGCCCTCTTACGACGTATAGATAACAGGCCGCGCTCACATTTTTATGCAGCATTGAACACGCTTCGCGTATTAGGATTGCGCTGCTCGAGACAGAGGGAAAGGATAGAACCTCTCTGGATATTCGAAAACATCACATGCAACTTAAGTGTACCACGATTGCAATCAAAGAGCTGCATTCCATCTGCAGAAGCCAAGTCATTAGTCCTGGAACACCTGAACACGACTTACCCGAATCACCTACAAGTATACACAGATAGCTCTGTCAAGGCAGACGAAGACCGCTGCGCAGCTGCGTTCTGTATTCCCTCTCTAAGCTATACGTGGTCTGGCCGTCTGGACTGTATAGCCTCGTCGACAGTTGTTGAAGGCGTAGCAATAGCTTCTGCTCTGCGCAAATTAACGACTTTGGCTCCGCAGAATGTTGTTGTCCTTACGGACTCAAAGGCTGCATTACAACAAGTATACCGTGGTTTGCCATCCCTCAAGTTCCCACGCAAATCGCTAGCCATCGTGAAAGAACTCAACAACAAAGGCTTCACAGTAAAGTTTCAGTAGATTCCCTCCCACATTGGTATCTCAGGAAAGGAAAAGGTGATGCGCTTGCATACGCAGCGCTCTATCATCCTCCCAAAATCAAGGCTCCGAAGAGTAATCAAGTGCAAAAATCTGACATTCGGAATCACTTTGCGTCGCTTTGGGTCCACCGCATATGCCCTGCGTAACCAAGAGATTGCACCGAGAGGAAGCCTCACTTCTATATCGAATAAGGACAGGATCTGCTAATACACCGGCCTGGTTATTTAAAACGGGGCGAATCAATTCTTCGAACTGTACGGCATGCAACGAGACAGGAGACATTGAACACTTTTTGTGGTCCTGCCAGCAATTCCAAGATGAAAGAGACACTCTCCTGAAGAATCTGCAAAACAAGGACCTTCCGCATGCGCGCCTGCAACACCTTATATTTCCCGAGGGATCAGTTATAGCCCGCAAAGAAACTTCACGTCTCCTCATCGAATTCTTAAGAGAGACTGGTTTGATAGACCTATGGTGAAACCCTTCAGCGGTATTGTGCGAGACGCTCGGGCGGAGCAATTGCCGGCCTTGTTCGCCAGGCTAAACCCGCCTGCTGCTACAATTCACCACCACCACCACCACCACCACCATCAGAGAAACTTTCCCACCAAGCGAAATGCAGAATGACATCTGAAATTCTTGAGGCTTATGAAATTGAAAAATGAAAAGAAATAGTGTCTGAGCATGCCTTCAGTGGCGTTATAAAAAAAAGAGATACCGTTTTTAGAGTTATCGAGATATCCGTGAAAAAGTGCAATACCATGAAAGCGTGCAAGCAAGTTGCGATTAAGCTTTTTTGACACGTTTCGGTTCCTTAGTGTGTGCCTCGCAATGATGACATTCGTGTTCTTGTTTTCCATCATCCGGTTATGTATATACGTCATATGCATGTGAAAATAAAGCTCTGTAGTTGAAATTTCGCGCTGCGTTTGTCAACATTCCTATCTATCCTCGTCCTATCGGGCTGCATGATGTTATCACAAGGGAAATAATGCGTTAAGATATATAGCGTTAGGCACGTAGCGCATAGGACACAATGTCATGTGGTGGCTCCACCACGCGCTCACATCCTTGCCTTGTGTCGTCGTCTTGGAGCAAAAAAATCGCGGGGTTTTACGTGCTAAAACCACGATATGATTTTGAGACACGCCGCAGTGGGCAACTCCGGAATAATTTGGACCACCTGGAATTATTTCAAATGCACCAAAATCTACGTAAACACACGGGCGTTTCTGCATTTAGCCCTCATCGAAATTCTGCAGCCCTCACCGGCATTTGATCCCGCAACCTCGTGCTTAGCGGCCCAACACCATAGCTACTAAGTAACCATTACACGTGTCGTCTTGGAGTAAGACAGAAATGAGTGCGGACTGGTTAGTAAAGCCGCCCATCTAATTTCCAGTCAATACTAGTAGCTTTGCAGAGCGGTATCAAAATTTCATTGAAATTTAGCACTCGTCTCTCGTGAAACCCGTCGTGCAGCACGGCGTCTGTGCCCTGTCGCAGCGCCGAGCTCTCAGCGCCCCAGTGGTGCCGTTTTTCCAGCCGTAGGTCAAACTCGCTTCGACGACAAGCGTTTTGCACGACCACCACCACGTTTAGTGATGTCGGCATAATGTGATTTGACGTTCGTTCTCGTGCTCTCGCCTTTGTTTTCGGGCAGGTCCACCTTCACCTAACACAGCCTTCCCGTACAGGGTAGCAAACAAGAGAACATTTCAGGCTTAGCTCTTAGCCATTCTTCCTTTTCTCTCACTCACTGCGTGGGGATGTGAGTGCTGCTATATCCTTGGGGAAGCCATTATAGCGCAAGCAAAATGAACACAAAGGACACACCACCGGACACCGCAAAGGCTATTATGGCTATTCGGCATCGCCATATATAATGGCTAAGCGCATAATGCTTGTTCTACTTGCGCTATAAAGCTTTCACCAAGTATTAGCTAACTAGCCCAAGAATAAGTTATCTGCTGCATCCTGCGTCTTCATTTTCAGGGTGTGTGGGGATTGAGCGGTCGCTTCACGCGTCTCCATCTATTTTTTTTTACTATTTTCCCTTAAAAAATCACGGAATAGCTACTTAGGCGGACACATAGAGGCATTCATTCAGTGTTCATTTTAAGAATGGGGCTACCCATTGCCCATTGTCTAGCTTTTGCATATCAGCGAGGCCGGAAATTCCTGTTCTCTTATATGAATGCTTCACTGCACTGTGAACCAGCTTTTCCGCATTCAGACATCAGCCTCCCGCTGTGCTGTTGACGCATAAATATAAGATACATTTGAACAATGTACTGAAGTACGTGAGAGTCTTGAAAATTGGACTATCTTGCCTTCTTTTGTGAACCTCGCAGTGTCATATATGCACCTGAAGTTTTGATTCCACCGTTCGGGAAAGATATTTCACAGACGCTCGGCCCTTTTGTTTTCGCTTGTTCACGGGAATTCACATTCGATTCGCGATTGCCTCCCGTCGTGTATCTCTCGGCAGTCGAGACAAGCGCGGCCGAACGGCGTATATTATTTGCCGAGCAGCGTTTACGCTCTGCTGACTTCGACTGAGTGTCCAGTGATGCGGAAAGCAAACGGGACAGCTGTCTTGCGCTGTTCCGTTCAAGGGTGCCTTCTCAACTGAGACCTAGTTCAGAAATCCTCTCTTCTTGCGCCGTAGTCACTTTCGTTGAACTTTCCCAGTTTTGTTTTCTGGCTACCAATGCATTGCCAACCAGATAAACTGAATTTATCTTGTGTTCTCCTTGAACCACGGGTTAGTTCGTTTACTTTTGTACGTCCTCCTATTGCTAAAGTGATTTACAACGCGTTTCTTTTTTTGTATTTTTTATATGATGTTGACGACATTTCTCCGTTCACTTGAATAGACTGCACCGGAGGTGTTAAAGTTACATTCCAATGACTCAGGCGCATGGTGAATGTCAGAGATTATGTGGATCGCCGCCTTGTTTGTAGGGAACCTGCTTTCCTGATCGTCGCAGAAAACAGAGTTCTCCGATCTGATGGAGGCTTTAAGGGCGCAATGCGACAGGAGCTGCGCAAAGGATAAAAATGCTGGTAATGCGGCCACTTGATTTTCGATGCCACACTACCGATTATAGTGGTAATTCTACCAGCGCTACATTGTCGCAAAAAAAAAACGCATGGCCAACAATTGTTGTTCTTCAGCTCTCCGGTTTAACATCCCAATAGCAACACCAAAAAGATCTTTCATTACACCTCACAAATAAATATACAATGGTCAATCGAGCTGTAACATTATGATTCAGCACCGTTGTAATCGTGACCATAGTTAGAACACTAGGTGTCATTTTCCACGAGGTTCTCTATGTTGGGATGCGCACGTTGACCAACTGGTAACAAAATTGTCTCCACTACTTGGTCTCGTATATGAAAACAGGTATGTCCTTCTACGACATGCAATTGATTTTACTATATTCCGCCTTATATTCTTCTTGGCGTAATTACTGTCGTTTACCCTGGGCCTGAACTGTACAAGAAAACATTAAGAAAAAGATACACGTGCTACAAAAACAATTTTTGGAAACTGTAGGAAACGTGTCCTGTCACCATTACTCGTAATATTTATTTATGAGATGCGAAGTCATACCAGTAAAAAGAACTACCGATTTTTGTCATTACAAGTAATTTAAAGGGGAAATGAAGGATGTTAATTTATTTTTTTACAATATCAGACATGTTGAAAGTGACAGAATGTGTCGAAAAACAAGAAAATACATTCAGGCCTCGATGCTACAAGCACGTCGAACAATCTTACGGATCAGTGACCTTAAAGTAAGGCTGCCAAGGTTATTAAGTTTCTTAATTGATAGAAAGATTGAACCCGAATACATCACTCTTCAGGAATTACCCGCTCACTTCACATGTGCCACCAGCAAACCTTAATTCCCCCGCCCCTCTACCTCACCTATTCCTCCATTTCCAATTTTTTCCTGCCTACTACTCAATTTATCATTCTCTTGCATGTTTTTACGATTATATCAGCTGTGCGACCTGCCCCCGCCCGCTCCCACACATTTCACCCTCCTATTTGTAATTCCGGTTTCCGTCCCTCCCCCCCCTTTTTTGTCTGTTTTTTATTATATATCTTTTAAACACCCTAACCAACACATTCAAAATTCCAGAAGCCAGGATACCTTTTTCGGGGCCTCAGTCTCATAGGGTATTAGCATTTCTGTATACAGCCGTAACGACACCTACGTTGAGCTATTGGGGCTAAAGTCCTTGAATGACCATGCCGCGGCCTTCCAGTTACCCTGTGCACTGCACCTGAGACACCTTGGGGCCATCTTCACTCCTTCAAAATTACTCGACGCATTGCTACCACGCTACTAAAGTCATTCTTTCAGCTGATGTCCTTTTTGGTCTTTATTGTTACTCGCGCACTGACCGCCTGACTGGCGCATCTAAAGCCACAAAAACATGCCGCCAACGAGACCCCTGAATGCTCCCTAACCTCTCGCTTCCCGAACACCCTCCCCTGCCCTTCTTTTTCTTTTCTTGTTATTTTTTTTCATCTTGGTGTCTCTTCTTGTTCTATTTTTCCTTTTCTTTCTTTTTTTTCTCCCCGCCTTCTTACTCTTCCGTTCTTGTCCCCTCGTCTTAGGAACCACGCTTACAGACGTCAGGCGACAGCGCTCATTTTCTTTGCAGTCTCTCCCTTTACAAACCAGCCGCCACCGACGACAACCGCACGTGACGTCACTCTACTAACCCGTTAAAACTAACGTGCCGAGGATGACGAGGCCGCCTTTGACGAAGATAGGTCCTCCTATCGAAATGTTGGCCAGCCTTTCTGAGGCACTTTATCTCTGTTTATAACATTTATACTACGTTCATATCTTGGATTTCAAGTTTGTAATTTTCTGTTTGATTGTCTTGGTGTGCTTTCCTCAGTGAATGCGCACTCTGGGATTGCTTCGTGGACATTTACTTGCCACGCTAAATAACTAACCGCAGTTATAGAACGCCACGTTTCTCATTGCATTGTGTATATTTTGCACTCGCGGTCGTGTTGAATCTGCCGATATGGGGTCCCATGGCCTCGTCAAGCTATCGAACTGAAAGATTTTTCTTCTGAAGTCCAGTATCATGTACTCCCCACATCGATGTAAATAAGCTTACTATTATTATTAGGCACAACACCAATGGTTATACACGTTGATTATAAGTTAGGATCAAATCAAATGTCGGTTTTTGTATCAATTTTTTTCTGGACATTAGAGTACATAGAAAAAAAATACATGCTTATAAAGAATATAACCATATCTGGCGAATATCTTAAGAGTCAAGTGGAAGGATATCGCATTGTAAAAAAGTTTGAAATTATTTTTCCTTTCCTCCTTCTTCTTTAAATGAACGTACGCCAGGAAATGTCCTTTTCCCCAACCCGCGCACAGGGTCGCAAAGAGGGCACTGGTTAGCTTCCATGCCTTCCCTCTTTCATTCTCTCTCTCTCTCTAGAAATGATTGAAGAAAAGAAACTGGCTCTTTTATGATGACAACGCTGGACGGCAGTAGTTTCAATTCATCGAGCGATAAAGCTAATAGCGACTTCTGATATTTAATCGTGCGCTGAAATATTGGGCCAGCTTACTTACAACGATCGATACGTGAGGAATCATGATGTGCGTGGAGAATTAGCGAAAACTGCTTGTCATTGTTAAATAGGGAACGAAAAATTTATAGCTGCGAGAACTTCTCGTGCATGGTAAGGGCGCTGAGACTAAGCGAACCTTTCAAAGAGTAAATACCACTAATGCTAATTGCCAGGGGCATGGTGACATCAACAAAAGAGATGCCGTTGGAGGCCTACAAAGGAAGGATTTGACAGCAAGAGCAAAGTGCCAATTCGAAATTTCAGGTGTCTGCATTGTTTTCTATAGATAGAAAACATAATTAATCATCAAATTTATTAATGTTGGGTTTACCACCATTAAAATTCAATATATAATATATTATAAGCATTTCTTTAGTGGTTTAAATGAAGGTCTATTTTTATTTATTTATTTATTTATTTATTTATTTATTTATTTATTTATTTATTTATTACCACTGACAAGTCCTTTGCATAAAGGCGCACAGTCTGAGTCCGAAGCTACGATGACCATCATCAGCACCTTATTGCTCATTAAGCAGATCACATTATATGCAAACCTGAACACAATTACACGGTGACAGAGCAAGAATGTCTTGCTGTAATAATTGCGGTTCTGCGATTTCGCTCTTACTTGTACGGACGCCTATTAGTTGTTGTCACGGACCGCTATTTCCTGTGCTGGATCGTGAATCTCCGTGACCCTTGTGGTAGCCCTGCGGGCTGGGCTCTGCGGTTACATGAATATAGCTTCACTGTCTACGTCAGTGGCAGAAAATATGGCAACCCAGACTATGTTTCCTGGACGTCGCTTGCCACTACGGCCTGTGACGCAGACGATTTTGATCATCTCGTTGCCTCTGTGGCACATGATTTTCCTCATATCGATGTATTCAATGTAGACACCAAATCGGAGCCACTCTTCAGTTCGGCCCGTTCTATTGCAATAAGCAGCTATTGTGTACCTGACGGGCTCTTGTACAAAAGGAACCACACAAGCACGTTTCCTTCTCGTAGTGCCGGAGCACTTCCGACTGACAATACTTCGGGCTACGCACGATGGTCCTACCTCCAGTAACATAGGCACTGTGCGGACCCTTTATCGCATCCAAGAACATTTTTACTGGCCCCGGATGCTACATTCTGTTGAATTGTATGTGGCCAACTGCATTCAGCGTCGGACTCGTGCGACCGCTGCCCCATCTGGTTTCTTTCAACCTGTGCCGACTCCTAGCTTGCTCTTTCACCAAGCTGGAATTGATCTCTTAGGCCTTTTTCCTCAGTCATCCAAGGGGAAAAAATTAATTATGGGGTTTTACGTACCAGAACCACGAGCTCATTATGAGGCAAGCCATAGTGGCGCACTCCGGAAATTTGGACCACCTGGGTCTCTTTAGCGTGCACCTAAATATAGTGCACGGGTTTTCTCGCAATTTGCCTCCATCGAAATGCGGCCGCCGTGGCCGGGATTCGATTCCGCGACCTCGTGTTTAACAGCTCAACACCATAGCCACTAAGAAACCACGGCGGAATGCAAGAGGAACCGCTAGATAATTGTCTGTGCTGACTACTTCCCGTACTACAGTGAGACAGTGGTCATACCATCAGCCAGCGCCACCGAACTGTAACTCTTCCTACTTCACGTTATTGTAGGGCGACATGAACTGCCTTGTCTTATTATAAGCAACCGGAGAGGTCAATTAACAATGGATATCGTGGAAGAGCTTTTACGTTTGTGTAACTCGCACCTCAGGCACTCGACGTCGTATTACCCACAAAGGAAAGGCCTCACTCGGCGCACTAATCGAATAATCGCCAATGTGCTCTCCACGTATGTTGCGTCCGGTCACAAGAACTGGGACGAAGTTCTGCCGTTTATTGCTTACGCATGCAATACCACCAAACACGAGACAACCGGTTCCAGCCACATCTTCCTTCGGTATGCTCGCCCGTCCCGATGTACGCTTCACAGTCCTTTTTTACCATCGCGACGACCCCCGGTAGCCGATATATTATGCCTCGCTCAAGAGACTCTGCGACTTGTGCGTCTGCGAACATTGGCGTCGCAATTGCAAAGCATGCTAAGACGCAGGACACCGGCCTGTTGCACACCACCCTGGTGATCTCGTTTGGCTTTGGACTTCCGCAAGAAAGCGCGGTTGTGCCGAAAGCTGCTAGAAAACTGTGGTGGACCGTATGTTGTCCTTGAAAAGATCCGCAAAGTCAACTATATGCTCGCGCGCCTCATGAGCACTGGTACGTAGACACTCTGTTAGGACAGAAGTCGCTTATTTCGCCAGGTTGAAATCATGCACGCCACAACAAACCAGTTGACTCGTCTGGTGGGCGTTGTCTGCGAGGAGAGGCATGTTGCGCCTAAATGCGAAAAAGAGACATGAAGAGCTGAAAGAAAAGAAGAGGAGCACAACGACTGTGTAGCGGCCATTCCTGTTCTTCGTAACCCACTTCAAGGCCTAAATAAACCTTTCTCCCGTTAAAAATATAAATTATGGGGTTTTACTTGCCAAAACCATTTTCTGATTATGAGGCACGCCATAGTAGAGGGCTCCAGAAATTTCTACAACCCGGGCTCTTTAACGTGCACCTAAATCTAAGCACACGGGTGTTTTCGTATTTCGCCCCCATCGAAATGTGGCTGCCGTGGCCGGGATTCGATTCCGCGACCTCGTGCTCAGCAGCCCAACACCATAGCCACTGAGCAACCACGGCGGGTCTTTTTCCCGTGCTCGTAACAGTGCGTTTGCCTTTTAGTCATGTATCAAACGCAGTCACTAACTTTTTTAAGTTCGCGCAGGACTGTGCTTAGAATGCAGCGCGCTTCTATACAGTTACAGGTGATTGTGACGACAATGATATTAACCACTAAACTGACGATAAATTAAATGAGCTACTCAGCTGGCCACTGCGATTGCCAAAAAAGAAGAGGCCTTTCAGACCTTTCTTTCTGCAGCCGAACAAGTACCCAATAACTAGTACAGCTATAACCCACGCATAATTCATCCACGCAATTCACTCAAAGAAAAAAGTCACAGACCTAACTGGCTTTACAATGACCATAATATTGCAAGGCTTTCTGTTTGTCATAAATATTTTCCTGCCTCAGCCCTCGCGTCATCACCGCTCATTTCTCAACGCATATCGCCCATTAAAAGGCCCTCCCGAAGCACATACAGACCCACGCACTTTTACTCTTTGCTTGTCGACACAACCGCCTACTACAACGATCTGCCCAGCAGCACCAACCTTCATGCAAGCCACATGCACTGACTTCAAAGCAGCCAGCGAGTCACTTCTTGTTAAGCTTAACTTCTTTTGTTTCACACGCATCATGTAGCAGACTGCTATCAGCATTCTTAAAGTCAGGTAAACTACCTAATTAATTAATTAATCAGAATGAACGGGCTCAGCGCTCCGTTCTTGCTATGCCTCAGTTCAACATGGTGTTCCATTTCATGCACCCTGATGCACGATTCAGTGATGCCGGCGCTGACGCCGCAGCGCAAAACTGTGATAAAAATTAAAGCTTTGATATACAAAATGTAGCTCATTTTGGAGTGTACAAAACATGTGTTCAAAAGCTGTCAGTTGAACGAAGGGCTTCACTTTCTTTCTTTCTTTCTTTCTTTCTTTCTTTCTTTCTTTCTTTCTTTCTTTCTTTCTTTTCAAATGCAAGCTCTCTATCACCAAATTATTTAACATTGATAGTTTTATTATTGAGATAGCAATTATATGGGCACTACAGGCGTATGTATTCCGTCGGCGACGCCGTGCTGCTCCGTATAAAGTCCAAGGGTGATTGCACCGTCGCCGCGCACCGTGTGCTGTATGTGCGACTGAAATGCGCGAGAGTAGCCGACGATCGCGACTTAATCTGGTGCGCGCTAAGAAGGAAAGCTGAGAGGAAATGCGCGGTCTTCCGTCACGCGGAAGGCCAAGGAGGGGGGCGGTGTTTTTCTCCGGCAGCAACTGCGTATTTCGGACCACGTGCAGAGGAAACTGACGATCGTGGCTCAATCTCGCGTGCGAGGGAGGAAAGCATGCAGTTAGGCAGCGTGGCAGGGAGGGGGGGGCGGAGGAAGCATTATACTCCGGCAGCAACTGCGCACTTTGCGCAGCCGCGCGAGGTTGCGCAAGCCCTATTTTGAAATCGATCTGCAGCAAGTTGCGTTCTCGCTGCTCAGTTTATGGTCTTATTTTATTAATGATATGACATAAGGAGATGTTGACGCACAAATCAAGGAGCCAGCTACTCCTTAGCTCTTGAATGGTTCTATCTTACAACGTATAGGGTTCAAGATAACATATCAAATAAGATTTTCACGTAAGCACCAGGACTTCTAACGCAACGTTTTCACAGTAACATTACGACGTAAGAAACACATGGTACATACAATATACAAGTTAAATGTCTCCACAGTCCTGTAGAAAAAGGTCTCAAAAATACAAATGATACTGTCGCCTAATAACACAGTCTCTAGTAAGCGGGCGGTACATACTTCGTGTAAATGCATTATCACATATAGATACATTAGGACAGTCAACCTACCATAATCAATAAACACATACATATATACAGCGACATTGAAATGAAAGGAACAGTAAAAGAGTTAATAACGGCCAACAACGCCGCTGTCTTCAAGAAAAGTCTTTAGTGCTCTTAAAGCGCTCTTATGCAAGGACGTTGTTGGCCAAGGACCCAAAAGTTTCCTTAAACTAATAGGTCTGCGGACTAATGTAATTAAGGCTCATTTAAGTCGGCGATCGGCGTGGTCGTGATGTGGGGAGTTTAGAAGGAGGTGATATATATCTTCGTCTAGAAATCCACAATCACATTCGGTTGTTTCCGCACGGACAATTCTGTTTAAGAAATGTTTTGTGTAGGCTGTGCCTTGCTTTAATCGATGACCCGCCGTGGTTGCTCGGTGGCTATGGCGTTGCGCTGCTGAGCACGAGGTCGCGGGATCGAATCCCGGCCACGGCAGCCGCATTTCGTAGGGACGAAAACACCCGTGTGCTTAAATTTAGGTGCACGGTAAAGAACCACAGGTCCGCCCGTGTCCTTACTGACTCACAAGCGGCTTGTCGTTTATACCTGAATGGAACACTCCCTATACAAGCCATTCGAATCCTGGGTCGCACACTACAATGGACCCATGGTATCGTCTGGTGCCCCGGGCACGAAGGCCTGCGGGGCAACGAAGAGGCGGACTGCGCAGCTCGAGGTCTCACTAGCCGAGCGGCAGAACACACCGTTCTTCAGCCCCCGACAGACCGACGAGCGACCCACGAGTTATTAACGACAGGTCAACAAATACTACAGGACCAACGGCTCGGAAGAACGCAATACGCTCCCCCACACAAAGCTCTCAATAAACTCCAGGCAAGGGACTGGCGCCGCCTGCAAACTAACACATACCCACACTTGTCTCGTCTACACGCAATCTACCCAGACAGTTATGCGTCCCGAACATGTCCCTGGTGTAGCAACCACACAGCGACACTCGCGCACATAACACACGAATGCACCGCCCGTCCGGGCGACGCAATTTCGCCACGAGTCACAACACACACACTCACTACGTGGTCTTGGGAGGCGAGACTCTCCGAACTGGACCTGGGAAGCCAACTGGCGACCCTCGACCAGGCCCGGCGAGCCGCGATCGCCAGTGGAGCCCTGTCAGAGGGAACCACCCAGGAATAAACCGCGCAACGGTTTCTGCAATAATAAAGTTTCTCCTCCTCCTCCTCCTCCCCAGGTGGTATAAATTTGCGGCGTGCCTCATAATCAGAAAGTGGCTTTGGCACTTAAAACCCCATAATTTTTTTAATCGATGAATAACAGCTTCCATTTTTCTGTCTAGTGACAATGAAAATTTGGATTCAATCAACGGATCAATATGATATAAATCTGAGCTCTTAGAATTCTGGTCAAACCGCGCACTTCTACACATTTTGAAAGACGTTGCCTTTATAATGTAGCGCAATTCATTCTTTGATATTAGGAGCAGAACCACATCATCTTTGAGGTGTGCTTATCGTGCTGCTTCATTGCCTGTTGTGTTGCCAGGAATGTTACAATGATGAAAAATAATAACGTACAGCGCGAAGGACAAGGATAAGGTTACAATGTTACAAGGGCAAGGTTACAATGCCCTGGTATTCACTGGATACTATTTCATGTTTCGCTTTGCTTGCCTTTGTGAGGTCTTTAAGTGTTTCGTATATTATACAATCACTGATTGTTTTTGCTTTTGTGCTGCAGAATGATGTTGTAGCCGCCTGTCAATTGCCGAAAATTACCCATTGTTGCGCATCTCTTGCTGACAATATAAATTTTATTGCACATAGGATTGCGAACAGTTCAGCCGTTGTGCACGAAGTCGCACAAGATAACTTAAATGATTTTTGTTTGTTGAGAGGCGGTAAAATGAATGCCGAAATTGAATAGGTTGCTGTACTGGAGCCAACTGGTAGACGTGTCTGTATCCTGAATAGCGAATATATATATATATATATATATATATATATATATATATATATATATATATATATATATATATATATATATATATATGGTAAAGTGCTAGTTGTTGAGTAGCTTGAAGAGACATCGTTTTCTGAATATCCCGTCTATTGACAATTCGATTTTTGGAAGTGTAAGCAGCCATAGAGGATATTCTACGTCTAAGTTCCAAAATCAATTTGTTGGCAATATATGAAGATTTTTTCGAATTTCTTTATGAACATAACTTCTATCTCGTTTCATTATGTCTAGAGCCAATGGGCAGCTTTTATGCTGTGTTTGAAGACGGCAATAATATCGGTATGTTTCTGTAGTTCGCATAACTGGAAATGGTGATTGGCGAGCGTCAGCTATTACAAGACAGCTAAAAGTCGCTCCTGGAACTCCTAGACACATGCGTGGTCCTCTAGCTAAAAGTCTTTGAAGTGGCTTTTCTGACGTGTGGGAAAGTCCGTGTAAGATGGGCGCGGAATACGCAATTTTTCGTAGTATTAATGCATTGTAAACAGTCAGCATGGACGATACTGATCCACCGCATGATGTGCCTGCAAGTCTGCGAAGTACAGTCACTATCGCATTGACCTTGTTTTCGAGTGTTTAATGTGGGGTGCCCAGTATAGCTGCCTATCAAGTATTATGCCAAGAAATCGATGCTGTTTGACTATCATTAGAGGGTGTACTTCCAGATTAAGAGTGAAATTTTTTAACTGCCTCCGAGTGAAGGAAAATACAGCTGTGTTTGCATGTGATATAACAATTCCTCTCTCTCTCAAAAATTGGTTAATGATATTTATGCCGTTTTGCAATGTCATCTGAAGTAGTTGAGCATTAGACCCAGGTCTTGAAGCTTGCTGCTGCTGCCGCGCTTCCTCAGGCCGGCGTTTTGACAGCGAGTGTCCGCGGTCATCGAGCACGGTGTGTCCACGTTTGCCTGTGCCCCAGGGAGGAGCAGCCTACTATAGAGACACGTACTTCGGGCCGGCATCTCGTGCTTTCTCTTCATTAAGATCTCCTCCCATCTATTGCTTCTCTTCTTGCGCTATTTGCACTTCTCTTCCTTTCTGCTCTTTTGCTTCTCTTTTTTATATGCTGGACAAATCAAGAAACAATTAATCAAGTCGCTTGTGATGATCCTCGTACGAACATCGCTAAAACTATCAAGAAGACGTGAGCCGACTTCCTCCTCTGATGCACTTTTCCGCTGGAAATTACGACAGGGATAATACTTGTTTGTTTTCTATCCTGATAATAAAGTCAACGGGCATGAAGAATATAAGCAAAGACACACATGTAAGTTCGTGAACAAAGTGTGTTTGCCCAGTATTACGATACTAGGAACCTGTGCCTCAGGGATGAGTCCGATAAAATTATTTGATGTGTAATTCCTGTCTTTCGGCACAAGGTAAGGCTGGTGGGTAATAAATGGAATAAGGTGAATGCTGAAAAAGATCAAGATTGCTCGCGTACGAGGAACGCTGATTATTTTGAGTACTCCTCCACTTTCGAGTACATCACCGCATTGTAGAGAACGCTAATACGCGACGTACGAGCGTATGCACAAAGCTGCATTAGGCAGATGGTAAAAGCCTTAAAGTCTTCTGGCAAACATCGACTCGCCGGCTGAATATTAATGCAATTAGAGCCCCTTTCTTTGATTGCGAGGCTGAGCGGCGCTGCCGACTGAGCTCTGCATGTTCCTTAGAGTTCAAAAGCAGATAAATATTTTACGGGTGCTCAGCGTGCGTACGTTCGGCCACTGTGTAGGCACGCAGAGGCTCGTACAGTTGCTGCGAAGCGTCGGCGTTATTACTGCACGTACACTTTACTGAAGTCTTCAAGACTGCACATTTAATTTTTCTTCTTGCTTTTTCATTTCCTCGCGGACACGACGTGCACGACCGGAACATTCTTACGGTGTATGAGAGCTACGCTGTCGCGCTTATGCACACTGCGGCAAAAGGTCCAGCGTGCCGTAAAAGCGGCCGCGATTGAAACTCAGTCGGCTCTCGCCTTATATTTGGCGTCGTGGTGCCGGCCGCAAAAGCGCCGTGCTGGTGCACGTTGTGCTGGTCCGAGGGATAGGGCTTGAGTCTGCAGACGTGCACACTGAGAGGCCGCAGGTTGGGCAGCCAAGGGAGAAATCTCGTAGGTTGTCAGTCAGTTGGTGCAACACGCGACAAAGGCCAATGTAACGGGGCATCAGCTTTTGGCAGAGACCCACGCGTTATGATCAGCGTCCGACAAGGATACGTGACCGAGGGTCAAAGTAGGCATCTCGGTGGAGGCGATTGTAGAGCCATTTTGAATATTATGAGATGCCAGAAGACGATCATGCCCGGTGCAGCGCTCTGTGTCGGTGCGGGAATTTGCGTCACGAGCGTATTGGAGCAGTTCAATGCAGCGCAGAGATACACACACACACACGGTGACATTCAGAGATATACGTAGTGAGCATGTTGAACGTATAATGTCGAGGCGCTCGATGAATCCGTTGTTTCCAGCTGGTGATGAGTGGAGCAGGACCGGAAGCAATCGTCAACGACCTTGGCTAAAAAGCAGTGGCCATGCTCTGTCAGGAGCAGGCGAGGAGTCCTGTGATGGAGGATAACGTAGCGAGTAAGGAAACCGGCGACGTCAGTGGTGCAGCTCATGGTCAGCGCAACGGCGAGACGCGAGTCACGTAATCAGTGGCGATGGCAGTGCGTCGGTTGCGTAAGGTTGATTTCAGCAAAGGTCGGAGAAGGTACAGCTCCATGAGGAAAAGGGGGTCGGCGGGAATGGTGATAGGCTACTGGAGGCCGGATTTTGAAGAAACGGCAAGAACGCCCAAATGCAGTGAAGAAGGCTTTCAAAGGCGGACGGAGGAGCAATAACGCCGTCAAGATAGCAGAGACATATGAACTGTTTTAGCCTTCGCAGGAGAGAATCGATTATGCGTTCGAACAGACCGCTTTCGCAGTCAGATAGTTGAGCTAGAATCACTCAGATACACCCAAGTCTCACTGAATATCCGCTGCCTCCAGCATACTTATTCCTACTGTAACAGAAAATGTAAAGAGCACTCACAGGCAATATGAGGACATAGACGATGTTCTAACCTTGCCGCGTGCTTTCGCGTGATCTAAAAAGTCACGGCACATTAAGGTGTCAAGACAACGTTTACCGCGCAAAATATGTCATCCCAATTGTGCTCGCGAGTCAGGCAGAAAATAGTTGCGCACAGCGAAGGCGGTTGCCTTCGCACGAGCGAGCGCACGAGCACGAGCGCTTCGTGCGCCACCCCACTGCGATGCGCCATGAGGCTGCTGCGAGTCGTATGTCGGTGGCAGGTGCATATTGAAAAAAGGCAGGCCGCGCATGATAATTCTCCCCATCAAACTCGGCCCGCTACCGATCGGTTGCAGACTGGCGTTCACAGACACGCGTGTTTTATAGATTGACCGCAAATTGACAGGGAAATTATAAAGGTGTTTCACATTAAATAGGTGGGTAACGCCTGTATCAGGCAGCCATGCATCTTATTGACCGTAAAAAAGATGCGCGTGCCTGTGTAGCACAGGCACGTACTCAGGATCTTTTTTTCGGGGGGGGGGGGGGTGCACACAAGGTAACTTTTCTGTGCAAAGGGGGGGGGGGGTATATCTTCACTAGTACAAATGTGAATAATGCCCACCGTTCAGCACAAAGAAGCATAAACCCGCCAGAGAGAAATGAAATAAGGTGTATCTCACGGTACGCCTGTGAGATACAGCTCTCTTTTACTTGGCAAACAAGGAACCAGATCACGTGGACTCGCCCAGGAAAGAGGCGCAGGAAGAACACTGCCAAGAACAAGTAAACAAGCAAAAGTGTAAAGATTTCTAGTTGCGTTTTTCTGAATTAGCTATGAAAGAATTGTGGATAAATATATATTTGCAGAATAATCACAGTTCTTTTGGATCCATCGTTTACTGCTATACAATGTGCCAAAACCCCTCGTATTGTTATTTGGGAAGTTGCGTAACGATGCGTGGCCGCCAAGTCCCGTACAACCTTGTAGAGTGCAGGACACTTCAGTTCTAGACGTACTACGTGCACCGCGGAAGGTTTGAAAAACACCCACATAAACACAGCAGATAAATGTCTACGCCAGGCGATTAGACTGATAACTGTAGAAGCATCATTCAAAACACACGAACTCATTCTCCTCTTCCGGCGGCGTTTTCTCTACTTGCTTTTTGAAATAAATAAATTATTCACATATGTTTTCACAAACAACGGTTAACTGTGTTAATTTTCGCTTTTCCTTCCTGTTTGGCTGTTGCCTCGGCTCTCTCCGTTAGTAGATCGCTTAATTTCTCAACTCCTTGCGACTCTTGCTTCCAGTTGCCAATTTTACACCAAAAGTGCTGTACAATTAGGCAAAAGCCAGACGAGGTAACGGGTCATTCATATTGCTTATGGGTTTAACGGTTATTGCAGGGTTTCATGATCGACGCTGTTTCGCATGATATTATTTTCCACCTTATCTAACCTATATCACGGGTATATGGTTCCGAGGATCTGCCAGCATTGCGGCGAGTCGTCACTCGATGATGATGATGATGCTGCTGATGATGATGATGTGTAGTGTTTTATGGCGCAAGGGCCAGGTTTGGCCAAAGAGCGCCATGACAAGTGGTAGTGTTAATGATGTATTACGGAAGATGTGACTTGGCTGTAAAGTGGCCTAAAAATAGTCGCTGTAAAGTGCGTAAAATCTACGTGCTATAAAATTATGGCGATGATTACTGACGAATACTATGAACATTAAAATCAATCGTAGGAGAATGATGCAAGATAGAAAAATATAGGATGGTAAAATTACTTGGAGCACTGCTGCCTTGCCAGAGCCCTTGAAGCACAAGGGCCTAGAGGCATGTGCTGTATGAAAGAGCTATCACAGCGGCATCCTCTGAAGAGAGGACCCGCTACGAACATGTGGGGCTAACAACATGCAAGACAACATCTTTCAGAAAACTTAGGACTGTGTTGGTTTTAAATAAAGGTTCTGGGCCGAGTAGCATTACGGGATGTAGGGGGATGTGCTGCCGGTATGCTAGGGAAAAATGTTTCCTTCTCTCAGATTCGGCTGCCCGACACTCCAGGAGGACATGGAGGACGGTCAGCCTCTCCCCGCATCTACCGCAGGTTCGAGGCTCGTTTCCCGTGAGTAAAAAGTTATTGAAAAGAATTTGCGCCAAAAGAACAACACACACCAGAAAGACGACGACACCACGGGCGCTACTTCAACTGTTTAATGAGGGTGGAAGCACTCGACATATATAGCCCTCCAAAACACCGCGCATGCGTACAAGGCAACATGGAGTACAAAGTTTTATCAAAGTAGGCGTGATAGAAACTTCAGCTCAGCCTCGTAAAGAAAAACCGATGTATCACTAACACTGTTAGGACCCGCTTTCTTGATGTAGAAGGCTTCCACTGTTTCACGCGATCTCTGATGTTTGCCTCTACCCAAAATCCTCGCTTCACGGAACCATGGAACACAATCGGTGCAAGTCCTGCAGTGATCCACAAGTCGCTCACCTTCATTATTTTTTATATACTTTTTGCATGCTCCCTAAGCCGGTCGTTGACACAGCGCCCCGTCTGTCCAATGTAGGATTTCACGCAGGACAGAGGAATTTCATATACGACGTTTGTGGCGCACTTTACGAAACGCTGGCCATGCTTCTTCTGACAGCCAGGCATTTGGCTTTCGCAAGTTATGCGACGGCTTAGCTGGGCAAGCTTTTGGGGAGCGGAGAACACCACCGGTACATTATACCGGTTTGCCACTTTTTTCAGGCTGTGCGTGACTTTGTGGATGTATGGTACCACTACAGGCCACTCTTTTTTCTTCGGCTCTACCCTGCTTACCCCAGCCTTCACCTTCTTCAAAAGCGTTTCTGCCACAGTGACCAAGACCGACTCAGGGAAGCCAGCTGCAACGAGCCTGCCCAATTGGTTGTCAAAACTTCCTTGCATCTGATGCACACACGACTTCCGGAGCGATGACTCCAGGCAGAGGTTAGCGATGCCTCTTTTTACTACCTTTGAGTGGGCCGAATTGTACCGCATATTGTAAGGCATATGCATAGGCTCTTGCATAGCCCCATACTTTGCAATATCCTTTTATCATCCATTGATCGCTCTCTACACGATCGTTTTAACCATTTTATTAATGACAAAGTCCTTAAAGTGTTTGGTTACATGGACGACTTTTTAGTGGTTTTAAACAAGCAGTGCTCCGTTTCGAAAGAGGCTACAGTGAGCAGTGTTTTAGATGATTTTAGAAACCTGGGGAAAGGGCTATGTTTTACTTATGAGCTACCGGATAATGGTTTGCTTCAGTTTTTGGATTTACAGTTAAAGTTTTCAGATGGGCACATTTGTTGGGCTTACTCCCCTCGTGCGCAAAAAGGGCTCCTGCCGTACAATTCGGCCCACTCAAAGGTAGTAAAAAGAGGCATCGCTAACCTCTGCCTGGAGTCATCGCTCTGGAAGTCGTGTGTGCATGAGATGCAAGGAAGTTTTGACAACCAATTGGGCAGGCTCGTTGCAGCTGGCTTCCCTGAGTCGGTCTTGGTCACTGTGGCAGAAACGCTTTTGAAGAAGGTGAAGGCTGGGGTAAGCAGGGTAGAGCCGAAGAAAAAAGAGTGGCCTGTAGTGGTACCATACATCCATAAAGTCACGCACAGCCTGAAAAAAGTGGCAAACCGGTATAATGTACCGGTGGTGTTCTCCGCTCCCCAAAAGCTTGCCCAGCTAAGCCGTCGCATAACTTGCGAAAGCCAAATGCCTGGCTGTCAGAAGAAGCATGGCCAGCGTTTCGTAAAGAGTGCCACAAACGTCGTATATGAAATTCCTCTGTCCTGCGGGAAATCCTACATTGGACAGACGGGGCGCTGTGTCAACGACCGGCTTAGGGAGCATGCAAAAAGTATATAAAAAATAATGAAGGTGAGCGACTTGTGGATCACTGCAGGACTTGCACCGATTGTGTTCCACGGTTCCGCGAAGCGAGGATTTTGGGTAGAGGCAAACATCAGATATCGCGTGAAACATTGGAAGCCTTCAACATCAAGAAAGCGGGTCCTAACTGTGTTAGTGATACATCGGTTTTTCTTTACGAGGCTGAGCTGAAGTTTCTATCACGCCTACTTTGATAAAACTTTGTACTCCATGTTGCTTTGTACGCATGCGCGGTGTTCTGGAGGGCTATATATGTCGAGTGGTTCCACCCTCATTAAACAGTCGAAGTAGCGCCCGTGGTGTCGTCGTCTTTCTGATGTGTGTTGTTTTTTTGGCGCAAATTCTTTTCAATATGCATGATCACCAATCAGCCCAGCAGTTAACTCTTCTAAAGTAAAAAGTTATGTGTGCCAAAAGTTTGTCCAATTCTTAGACGACAGAATAGGACATCTGTCCGGCGGGATTTCGTTACAGGAGGCCAGAAACCTAATTGTGGCTTTATTACATGCAGTTTATTATTTATTTCTTCGTCCCACATGCGTTGCCAGTGGTTTCGTAGTTTCCTTCTTAACAAAGGCTTCAGTTCTGTGACAGGGACCGAAGCAGTAGGGTTAACTGCATGCAATGAAATTGATGTGGCCATCTGGTCGGCTAGAACGTTTCCCTCGATGCCCCTATGTCCAGGCACCCAGCATATAATCACATGTTGGTTAGATATGTATGCTTTACGTAGTGCAGAGTAGAGTTCAATAAATACTGGATTTTTGTGATTGCAGAGAGACATCAAGGCCTTCACAACACTGAGGGAGTCCGTATATTTAACTGATTTCTGGAGTTGTGATTTATTTATATGCTTTACGGCCGACAGCAGTGCGTTGGCCTCAGCCGTAAAGATACTAGTTTCCCGATGCAGTACGTCGGATTCCGAGAAGGATGGACCGACGCCTGCATAGGACACCCCGTCGTGTGACTTTGATGCGTCTGTGTAGAACTCCGTGCAGGAGTATTTGTGCTGGAGTTCCCGGAAATGCATTTGGATTTCAATCTCTGAAGCATGCTTTGTGACTTCCACGAAAGATATATCGTATTGTATGAGCTGTCACTCCCGAGGAGGTAGCAGCTTGGCTGGATGCATTAGGCAAAGCTCGAGGAGTGGAACGTGCATTTCTTCACTAAGCTCCCTCACACGCAGCGAGAAAGGCTGTCTTACGGAGGGACGATTGCGAAAGAGTGTAGCATATGTCATGTCATTAATGGTATTAAAACAGGGATGTTGAGGATTTGAGTGGACTTTCAGAAAAAAGTTTGGCTGATGTATGTTCTCTGCAGATGAAGTGACCACTCATTTGATTCTACATATAAACTTTGTATGGGACTCGTTCTGAAAGCGCCAGTGGCCAGTCGAATTCCTAGATGGTGGACTGGGTCTAGCATCATTAGTGCACTCGGGGCGGCAGAGTGATAAATCCCGGCGCCATAGTCTAGTCGTGATCGAATGAGGCTTTTATAGAGAGTCATTAAGCACTTCCTGTCACTACCCCATGTAGTCTGGGATAGAAGTTTAACTATGTTCATTGTTTTCAGGCATTTTTCTTTAAGATGTTTAATGTGGGGGACGAAAGTGAGTCTGTAGTCAAGTATGACACCTAGAAATTTGTGTTCTTTGTTTACAGGTATCTGTTGTCCACGCAGTTCTATGCAAGGATCTGGGATAAGTCCTCTCTTTCTTGTAAAAAGAACACAAGAGCTTTGGTTAGGATTGATCTTAAATCCATTCCTGTCTGCCCACATTGATACTTCGTTGAGGCCATGCTGTACTTGTCTCTCGCAGACTGCGAGGTTACAAGATTTGAAAGCTATTTGAATGTTGTCCACGTAGACAGAGTAAAAGATTGGTGGTGGTAATGAAGCACGAAGCGTGTTCATCTTCACGATAAAGAGCGTGCAGCTGAGCACGCCTCCTTGGGGTACACCCGTTTCTTGCGTAAAAGGACGTGAGAGTGCATTGCCGACTTTTACCCGGAAGGTACGATTTGACAGATAGCTTTCTATTATATTAAGCATATTACCGTGGATGCCCATTTCTGACCGGTCTCTTAAGATTCCGTAACGCCACGTTGTCTCATACGCCTTTTCCATATCGAGAAATATCGATAGGAAGAACTGTTTATGTATAAATGCGTCCCGGATATTCCCTTCAACACGTACGAGATGATCGGTTGTGGAGCGCCCTTCTCGGAAGCCGCACTGATAAGGATCAAGCATTTTGCTCTGTTCAAGGAAATGAATGAGTCGCCGATTTATCATTTTTTCAAACACCTGACAAATGCAACTTGTGAGGGCTATCGGGCGGTAACTTGCCACTGAGGAAGGGTCTTTGCCTAGTTTCAAAATAGGGACCACAATGGCTTCCTTCCACACAGTTGGAAGGTACCCTGCATCCCAGAGGGTGTTTAAAAGTGTTAGTAGTGTAAGTTGCGTATCATTGTGTAAGTTTTTGAGCATTTCATACATGATTCTATCAGATGCTGGTGCGGAGCTTTTGCATGCGCTCAGGGCAGCTCTCAATTCGGCAATACTAAAAGGACGGTCGTAAGGCTCATTCTCTCGACATTTTCTTGTTAATGGCTTACGTTCTTCTACTTGTTTATATTTCAGGAAGGATTGCGAATAATGATTTGAGCTTGATACACTCTCAAACTGCTCCCCAAGCCAGTCGGCCTGATCTTGCAGTGTATCGCCCTGTGTATTTACTAGAGGGAGTGAATATGTTTGCCGCCCTCTAATCCTATTAACCCTGTTCCAGGCTTTGGCCTCCTCTCTAAACGAGTTAATATTCGATAAAAACTTATGCCAACTTTCTCTTCTGGCCTGTCGGCGGGTGCTCCTACCTTGGGATATTACTTTTTTAAAGTTCACAAGATTTTCTGCAGTGGGCGAAGCACGTAGCAACCCCCACGCTTTGTTCTGATTCCTACGTGCGAGTCTGCATTCATCGTTCCACCACGGGACATGCCGTTTGCATGCCGAGACATTTACTTCACGTATGCATTTAGATGCGGCATCTATTGTGACGGCTCTAAAATACTGCACAGCAGCATCGATTTCTAACGAGGACATGTCATCCCATGATATACTAGTTAAGATTCGGAATTTCTCCCAGTCTGCTGTGTCAGTCTTCCACCTAGGAGCCTGTGGTGGATATTCGTTTTGTTTAATGAGTGTCCTTAATAGTATGGGGAAGTGGTCGCTTCCGTAACGATTGTTGGTAACTTCCCATTCGAGTTCAGGCAGTATGGACGGGGAAACTATGCTCAGATCAATTGAAGAAAAGGTATTGTTTGCAAGACAGTAATATGTAGGTTTCTTCTTATTCAGAAGGCACGCACCAGAAGAAAAAAGGAACTGTTCAATGAGACGACCTCGCGCGTCGATACGAGAGTCTCCCCACAGGCTGCTGTGTGCATTGAAATCGCCAAGAACAACATCAGGTTCTGGCAATTGATCTATAAAGGATTGGAATTCATGTTTCGTTAATTTGTAATTTGGAGGTATGTAAAGAGAGCTAATGGTGATGAGTTTGTTTAGGAGAACCGCACGAACCGCCACTGCTTCAAGGGGCGTTCGTAGCTGTAAAGGTTGACACGCTATGCTTTTATGAATAAAAATGGCAACACCGCCTGATGATACAACAGCATCATCGCGATCTTTGCGAAACGTGACATACGGTCGGAGAAAGTTTGTGTGTTGTTGTTTTAAGTGTGTTTCCTGTAGACACAGCACTTTTGGATTGTGTTTTTGGAGAAGCTCTTGCACGTCATCAAGGTTCCTAAGAAGACCTCTGACGTTCCATTGAATTATTGGTGTACCCATATTGGAAGTAAATAGGTGCTGTGTATACGGAAACAGAAGTATTAATTACAGAGATTTCAGGGCTTAGGTTCCAGAGCTCTTGCGAGGCCCTGCAACCGGGGTTCTGCCTTTTTTGGAGCGTTCGAGGGAGCCTCGCCACTCCTTAGGCGCTTGGAGCGCCGTGCGGATAGGTGTTGTGTCCATTGCCTCTTGTGAGGCGCCGGACACGCGCTCTTGAGAGCGAGAAGTTTTTCGAGAGAGCCTCACCTAGGAAAGCGAGACCCCTGCGCCCACCAGCCCGGAGGTGGATGGGGCTCCCTGGGGGATTTGGCTGCGCCGGCTGTTGCCAGCGCTGGAAGGGACCTGGGAGGTTGAGGCAGCGTCGGCTGCGCCCACCTTCGGGGTCGATGGTCCCGAAGGTGGGCGGATCCCCTCTCCTCGGATACCCTCTTCTGGGGATCCCCTCTCCTCGGTTGACGGAGCAGCGCTAGCTGCAACCGCCGTGGGGGCAGATGGAGGGACTGCAGACTCACTGTTTGTCGGTCGGATAGCCGCCGGAGGCCGTTGTGGCGCTGCCCCCTGACGCGTCACTTCGGCAAAGCTTTTCTTTGGCAGGTATGCTACCCGCCTTCGTGCCTCTTTGAACGATATATTCTCTTTTACTTTTATGGTTACAATTTCTTTTTCCTTCTTCCAGGAGGGGCACGACCGCGAGTACGCGGCGTGATCCACGTCACAGTTTACACAGTGGAGAGCGTTATTACAAGCTTCAGTGGCGTGTTCGAGGGCACTGCATTTTGCACATGTTTGGCGGCCCCGGCAGCTCTGTGAACTGTGGCCGAAACGCTGGCATTTGAAGCAACTTAGGGGATTTGGCACATATGGTCTGACACGGAGCTTGATGTACCCCGCCTCTACAGACTCGTGCAGAATACTTGAACCAAATGTGAGTATTAGGTGCTTCGTTTGAATTTCTTTTCCATCCCTTCTCATCTTAATTCTTCTCACATTGACAACATTCTGATCACTGAAGCCCTCCAGGAGCTCAGCCTCTGTCAGCTGGAGCAAATCGTCATCCGAGACAACGCCGCGGGTGGTGTTGAGAGTGCGGTGTGGGGTTACTGTCAGTGGAACGTCTGCAAATGATACTAGACTGGGCAACTTTTCGTACTGTTTCTGATCATGGAGCTCTAACAGGAGATCACCACTTGCCAGCCTTGATATCGTGTAGCCTGGGCCAAGGGCATCAGTTAAGAACTTGGAAACTAGAAAAGGGGAAATGTTTCGTACTTGTTTATCGAATTTTTCTGAGTGGATCACATGGTAACGTGGGAAGTTTGGTCTTTGACGTCCAAGAAACTGGAAAACTTCATCGGTGCGCCCTCTTTTGTGAGGGCGATCAGGAAGCGGGAGGGAAGGAGCTAGCCATACAGGAATTGAATTTTCGGCAATAACGCCAGCCACCCGCCATGGAGCCCTACAAGGGGACGCTACAGGGACTGTATGTACAGGTCCTGTAAACGCCAGCTGTACGTCATCACTATAACCAAATATGAAATAACCTAGGTTGGCTATTCACACAAGGTTAACCCTTGCTGCCTGGGAAAATTGGGAGTAAAAAGAAGCCAGGAGAAGACAGGAAAGATGGAAAGTGAGAGAAAGACGAAGGCTGGAGAGAGAGAGAGAGAGGAAAAGGCAACTACCGATTTCCCCCGGGTGGGTAAGTCCGGGGGTGCCGTCTACGTGAAGCAGAGGCCAAAGAGGTGTGTTGCATCCGCCGGGGGGCCTTAAAGGTCCGAACACTCGGAATCGGCTCAACCCCTAGGATCCCCTTTTCCCCGGACACGGCTAAGCCGCGCACGGCTACACGCGGGAGGGTCCAACCCTCGTGTGCTCGGGTACGTGGTGTCCCAACACACCAGAGGCCTGCTTACGCAGACGCCCCTGCGGGGGGTCGTCACTCGAAAAGATAATGTAGCAAAAGGAAAAGTTAAACGCAACTGGCGCTGTCTCCGGCCGTGTAGCTCGCTTCACAAGCATACATACCAGCTGAGTACGAACCTAATCCCTTTCCTTGTCCCTGGATCAGTCTAAGCAACGAAGGTTGAACTAACGAAGCAAGAATGATGCGCGTGACCGCAATAGGTGGTGACAACTGAACGCATCTCGAGTTCAACGCTAGGGCACCGAATAGATGAGAAAACTGGCCTTCACACTGCAGGAGATGCCAGCAACTACCGCCATCTAAAAGGAGTGAAAAAGGCAACAAAATGTTGAGCGCCGAATAGTTGTCAAGTCTCAAGATTGATTTGGAGGCGTTTTAGGAATGTGTGTAAGATGCGGTCGTATGGGCAGGGGTGCAGGCTCCACCGGGCCCCCCATTGGCTACGAGCCTGGTGTACCACATGCCGCGGAATTGGGTGCTAGGTAATACAGATGTAAGCTCAGGTAAAGAACCTCGAGAGATTGGGGGCAATACTTGTGTTTTTCTCGTTTTCTTTAGGGCAGGGAAGGTGCATAAAAGCTATTTCCACGTATTTGCCAGTCTTACCATGCAGCATACGATTCTAGAAGCGACGACGACGATGACAAGAAAACGGCAGCACAGCTTTTCGGGTTTCATTCTTATATTCCTTCGGTTTTGGTTCTGAAAACGTAGGCTAGCTTTCGAATGTAGTGAAATATAGGACGCCGTCTGGGTTTTAGCCCAGGACAGGCGTCTGGGGCTCGTCGAGGCACCTGGAGCCGGCATACTGGTCGCAAGGCCTTAGCACTCCTCAGCCGCATGCACCTGTAGCTGCATCAGGTATACCTTCGCCATCAGCCAGTTGCGAATAAAACTGATTTTTGCTTGGAAATGTTTACGACAAGCTACGCAACATGCTCGCAGTAACCTTGTTCAAAAGCTATTGTACGTACAATCAACAATTTTGTATGTTGAAGCAGCCACGATCGATTGTAGTGCGAGTGTGCAGGGACAGTGAGTCAACCTTTTTCTTAGTTATCAGATAAGTAATTTCACATAGAAGAGAAGAAGCCGTTCATTCCATTGGCTTCACGTTCTCTGCGTAATTATCGCATGTACATAAGGATAATTACTTTCATTGCTGGAATAACATATGTAGGTTATTTCGCTAGAATTTCAACTTTTTCCGAAATTTCCAAAGTGTGAGAAAAAAACGGGAAAAACAGTTTTTTCCCTCCCACTCAAGGTTTACGGAAATGTATTCCTGTAGGAAAGGCCAGCCGTAGTGTATTCGCATAGTTTTCCTAATTCTTTGTTTTGTGCTGTTTTCACTATCAGGTATCGCTTGTAATTTTTGTTATTTGTTTAAATGTTCGTGCGTTCATTGAAGATAGGTATCATTCGAGAGCAGGCGTTGGCGCTGTCGGTGCCCTCATTTTACTGCGTGTTTAGTGCGCAACGCACGGTAAGAATGAGTGTCAGCTTTCAGTTCTTCTGTATAAGATCCTACTCACAAGTCACGGCCACGTCTAGCAATGTCTCATTCATGCTACGGTCCTGTCAAGCCATTACTGTCGCACTCTATAGAAAAACGTGAGCTGGTCAAGAGGACACAGTTGACCATTTATGTAAATGAGAAAGGCAAACTAGTTATAGGGCCTCAGCAACAATACAGCGTCTAGACAATGCCGTTTCGTGTGTGTGGGGGAGAGTGCGTGTGCTGCTGCTGGAAGCGTATGCGCGCCGGATGGCACGCGAGTGTGAAAGTTCACGTTAAAGTGCACAAAGTGCGTAAAGTACAAATTCACAAGAGGGCTCTTGCATTTCTCCAGCCTTCCGAGTTAGTTACAACACGGACAAATACGTTATTTTTTACCGTGTATGTAGAGAAACAAGTATAATTATACAGCGCGCAATCATAAATCAAGCCATATGGTCGAGAAAGTTCGCTTATGTCGAGGGCACATTGGAGCAGCGGGAGAATATGCGCTTGAGTGGTTCTAAATGTTCTTTTTTCCCGTGATCTTCTCCTAGCGTAATTAAGTTATCTTTCCTTCGCCTAGCATTACTTACGCAACCCGGAATCGACAAGCTGCGAAAGTAGCAAGCTGTGGCAACAATGTTGTTGAGTCGGCGAAATTTATGTTGGTGCGTGGTGTTGGTTTTTCCCGAGAGTCGCAACCCATTCTAGCGGCATGTTGTCCTGGCCAAGCGAATACTGCTGATTTATGACTCCCTAAATGAAGCCACTCTAACACGGCACTCGGCCCAGTGCTCCTTAAGGGCAAAGCATTATCTTCTTTAGGTTTGCGTTACAGTAGATTGCTAGAATGACGTCCGCGAAAAAAAAAAGAAAGAACGAAAAACGTCTCATCCCTTCAAAACACTCTGCTGCCGAATTATGAAGGGGCATCAAAATGCATATATAATCGAAGTTAAATGTTCCGCAATAATGAGTAACAAAATAATAAAAAAATTGCCAAAATTTCAGTAGGTTTACCCACACATTTAAAAAAATGCATTTACGATAACTACAGCCTTCACTTGTCGCATTTATTCGGTCGTTCCATGCATTGGCATCGACGTCCAAGTTTTTAAGAAGTCTCACTGAAATTGATGCGATGTCGGCGATCTGCAGCTTGACCACATTTATTCGCCGCCCTGTTAAGCGTCCAATTGCCATGCCATATACCAAGCGCAGCATGACTGACCGCCAAAGGCGGCATGGCCCATGGGTATGCTTCCGCTTTGGACAAATTGCAGCGCAATGTTGCGAGATGTAATAGAGAGTTTCAGAGCAGGGGACGCAAACCGCCGGCTCTATAAAAGAATCTGAAGCGAGCACAAAGGAGCACTGATATCAGTGCTCAGCAACTTCAGCAACTCCGTCCTAGACCCTCGAGGGTCTAGGACGGAGTTGCTATGGCTTCCCCCCCCTCTCTCCCCCGCGTTTGGGTGTAGCCTGCTTCTACTATAAGTTCTCTAATGTGCAACAGTTAGCTACTTACCTGAATATTGCGAGACTTAAGAAGTGTGACATCGTTATCGCTGCACAATGCTAGTTTCTCAGGCTACGGCTCAGGTCTGATTACTGGGCAGGCTGATATTTTCTTCGGGTGGCTCATATTTTCACGGGGCAGGCACGGTGAGAATACAGCAATAACATGCCCGTCAATACTATGCAGACACCTTGCGCTCACGCTTTCCAGAGTTGACAGTATGTCGCCGGAACACACCGCCTGGTCAGTGGTGGACGCAAAATGGGAGCGACCCAAAAAACGGTCGCTGTAATCGATTGAACTTCCGATCGCGAATTATGCGGTGAGAGTGCCCAATATGAGAAAATTTCAAAATACGCATGGCCTCCATATATGCCACAAGTATTTTCCTTAGACTGACGAATTAAAAAAAAAAACATCTCTCGTGGCAAAAAGCACTGGACTGCTCGAAAATGCGGTCTTTATATTGAAAGACGGAAGACGACCGGGACAGGCAGCGCTTGCACACCCGTTTATTCCACAGGCAATGCCAGGCTCCAGCACGAAGAAGAACAGGGATGATGATGGCTATATACAAATGAGAACGATGAAGTGCGTTAATTGTGCTTAAATGTAATTATATGATAAATCCAAAAGAATATTTGACTAATTAACAAAATTTTACTGAATGAGTTCTTAACCAGTTAATTTACGGAACATATTGCAATACCACTGCCCGATAATGGGTGCGCATACCACTGCTATGCAAGGGGTATGGATGAAGCCTTAAATGTGTTTGCATGTGCGCCGCAGTTCTCTGTGCCGTTCATCTCTCTTCACTTCCCTCGACAAACATTGCCTTCATTCGGGTGGCATCGCTGCGTAGACGTCTCACAGTGTGCGTCCTCGCATGAACCGATGTTTGCACGTCTGCGCAGTTTCAGAATGGTGCAGTGCACAACAAACATTGCAAGAGATAGCACGTTCCAGAGGATCACAATAGAGACAGCTGCGCGCATCGCATGAAGTTGTATAGCATTAAATTAAACGTTTAACGTTCAAGCGTGTGTTTGCATGTGCACATTTCTTCCATTATTGTTTTTATGCTCATATGAATCCTATATTCGTAGCAGGTTTTGGAAGAAAGTAAGTAGAGCAAGTCGCAGCGCGAAACCAGAGTTTCGTGCCATTTTAATTTTTGGTGCAGTCACGCATGATTTCTGTGTGAGCGCGCCGGCATTGCGAGTTCACGATACTGTGGACTCGCTTAAACAGAGGCGCATGTTTATACAGGCAATGCCAATACGGTCCGCTTTGTTCCAGTAAATTCGCTTTGTTTAATCCATTGCCTGCTGCTCACATGTTCTGTACAGTTGCGCTAAAACATTGCGCGCTTGGTATTTACTCAGATTATTGCAGCCAGGCGTTTCTATGAACAAACATGGAGCATAAAGCGACAGTATACTGTCACAACCAGGCCAGTGACCTTGTGATGTAAAGCGATGAAAACCATTGTTACCCAAGTCTACTTTTGAGCTATGGAAGAACATGCAAACGCACGTGAAACCTGCCTTTATTGTGGTATGCCCCATTCGCCACCGAATACCTCTCCCAATCAATGCCTCGAGAAAGATGACTTTCCTCACGGCAGTAGTACACCGCAGTGCTGTTCGACAAAGCAGTGCCACTTCAGCATAACTGCAGCATTAAGTAGCACGGCTTGTTTATTTCTGTCTCAGAAAGCACGAACTCTCGTTCCAGATTATTAATATATTTCTGTGACGATTAGCATTAATTGAAGTGTGCTCAGTTCTCAGTATGCACGTCTGTATCTACGCTCGTTCACCCAATCACTCAAGTTCTTTACTAGCTTGAGTCGCTAGCTATGTTGGGTAATTGGGCATATGACCTTGATATGTGTACATTCATGTCCGATTCTCGAGAATGGATGTGCCTAGCTGACGCAAGGGGTATGCGACCTTAAATATATTAAAGGGCTAACACCCCGTTCACAACAGACAACTCCACGTCAAACGCAGTCCCTTCATGGAGAGCCATTGTAATAATGTTTCAGCCAGGTTACTCTAGGGATATACTATGGAGTTTCAAGTGTAGTGCAATGATTAAAACAAGACATGCTGCGTCGTGGTATCATATCGCACTATCATTGGCAGCGTGATTGCCGCTTCGTGTGTCTGCCGCGGCAATACGGTGTGCCGCTGCATTGCCTTAATGATGGTCGCATTAACGTAGACGTTCATCGTGAGATAAGCTCTACCGGAATTTCCTGTTTTAAGAACCAGCAGCCAGCCATGTTATACGGTTGGTTACAAATTCCACCGCCACGGATACGCTGCTCGCACGGGCGCGTGACAAGTTTAGACCTGCTTCATTTACTTAAGTGCATCTTCCCCTCTTTTTCCCGGTATTAAGTGCTTTCTTGCAAAGCTGTACTCAGAATTTCATATGCTCGAACAAAGGAAATGTATAGTTGTTTGTACATGGACGATACGTCGAAAACGTGGCCAAGAATGCGCCCGCTTAAGATATGCGTGAATATTATTTTTGGTATTCTTTATGCGCTATTCCTATTAGTTATGTTATTGACCAAATGCTAAATCTTTATGATGCTCCCCTATTGCGTAATATGCCATCAGGAGCCTTTAAGGGTAAAATAAATTATGATGATGTTGATGATGATGATGTCTGACGGCATAATCAAAAACAAAACGACCAATAAATTTATTGGTGGCAAATTGAAGTCCAGAGGCAGTGAGAGACCTCATTTTGCATTACTCCAGTGTAATTTTGGCTATGGCGGAATCGTCAACATGCATCTATAGGTTTGTACACGATCATTGTTACTTTACGTCCCCACATAAATTCTGCCGCCGTGGTCGCAAGGGAACCCACGACCTTGTGTCAGTAGCATATCGCCATGTCCTTGCAAATTTAATGACGGACTACGCGTAAACAATAATCCCCGTATACCCCCTTTCACAGTTACGCTGCATTGGGTATGCGGGTGCAGCTTAGCTTTCCGATCCCACAACATGCACTTATACGTGAAAGGGAAACATTGTCATCCACATGAATTGTTGCATGGAGCTGCAAAGACCACCCGTACGGGTTTCTCAGCAACCCGTATGAGTTTCCTTTGCAGCTTCGTGCTGGAATTCTGGTGGATGATAATTTTCCCCTTTCATGTACCTTCGTCTGCCTTGCAGGCTTCCGCTGAACTGATTTTCCATAGACTTTTATTGATACAAGAAAAATAGAACTAAGAGTATGGCCAATTGTACTAAGGTAAAATATTCTCAATAAAACTACATGTCTCCGAGTACAAAGCCATATGAAACCGATAGGCTCAACTTATGTAGTGATCACCACAAGAGAAAAATCCTGGAAGGTCTAGACACTCTGATGAGTAAAAAATAAGTTGTCAGCTTGCGCTCTTCAACCTGTGTAATTCCTTAGGGGTTCTTCTGTTACTCGGCTTGCCACGCACGCACGCACACACACACACACACACACACACACACACACACACACACACACACACACACACACACACACACACACACACACACACACACACACACACACACACACACACACACACACACACACACACACACACACACACACACACACACACGCGCGCGCGCAATATGCTGCCAAAAAGCTTATTTAATTAACGTGCCTAGAGGACAAAAAAATTTTTTTTCGAAGTGCACAAGCTGAATATTTATTTAGTAGTTTAATCCACAAGAATTAGTATTCGATAAATCTAAAAAAGCTCTTTTTTCTTGTCTAATGAATTTGATAACTTAATTAAAGCAAGTTAAAGATTTCTTGTACTAAACGTTTGCCAGGGGAATCATGAGTCTCAGTTCCCTAGTGGGACTACATACACTGGCGGAGCGGCGTCTTCGCGGATAGTATTCTCAAACGAACACAAACAGACACATTTAAAATTTTATGGCATCGTTATAGTTTACTACCACAGAAACGGGGGCCCAGCGGCTTGCCAAGCGAAGGCGACTCACGATAAATGCGAGGTCATAAATCGCTGGGAAGCAGAACACGTCCACCATGGCACGAGGATGGGGCAATACCTCGGGCAACATTCTCGTTCTTTGAAATTTCATGTTAAGTCATGGCCTGTTTCTTCCTGCGAAATTATTAATCTCAAGAGCGATATGACTCTTCCCTCGCCATCGCATGTTCTCTAAAGCTGCGCGTTGCTGCAAGCTTCCTGCGCACGTCGAAGTTCAGGGTTCGACAAATACATACTTAGGTAATCCACTTCGTGGCCAGCGACGCAGCATAACGCAGAGGGACTGCAGCAAACGATGTGTTGCACAATTTCAATGCGAATAATTTTGACGCTAATGCAGTTGTATTGCGGGACAAGCTTCTCCTTCACTACAGCTTGACTTTCGTTTATTCTATTTGCTTCGTGGCCGAGACAGCAGCAACAAGTTTTTTTTCGTTTGTTTGTTTCTCTCGCACTGTACAGCAGAATGTGAAGCACGCATTTTCATCGAGCTCTGTTTTCCGTACCATAACTTCAGGATTACACCATTTGCCTGTCAAAATACGCCGGTGTTGCAGAATTGATACGTAACTCTGCTGAAAAAAGAAAAAGCACTCAAGTCGAGCGAATCTGCTCATTTCTCATTCAATTACTTTTGCTGGCACACCGCAGCAGTTCTGTGCTCACGGGAGATAAAACTGCACGTTAAAAAAGATGGCACCGTTATTTCTCGCAAGAACTTTTTTTTTCTTCTGTGCACTAGAGTCTCAAAAAAAAAAAAAAAGCTTGCTGCTAACGGTTTAAGTAGGCATATTTAGTGAATGCATGCAGCTTAAAACAGGTGCACTAAATCGTCCATTGTACAACACCTGCCGTCGTTCGTACCGCATTAGTGTGCGCACCTCTTACGCAGTGGTCAAAACTAAGTAGGCTATAGGCAATCTGTACAGCGACAGTAAAACCAATGCATGGGTTATCTAGCACTGAAGAGGAGACGAAAGAAAGGAGAGAAATAAATTCTGTAGTTACATGTGCTTAAATGACGATCTGTTCATGAGGCACGCCACACTGTGAGACTCTGCATTAATTTTGGCCACATGCGATTCTCCCACGGGCACACAATGCACGGTACACTGACACAGTATTGGTATACGAGCATTTTATTTTACATTCTAGCCCCATCGCAATGTGGCTGCAGCAAGTCTCGAACTCGCGACCCCGTGCCCAACGCCATGCGCTGGGCTACCGCGACGAGTAAAAGACAGGAGGAAGGAGCCCAAGCGCAAGTGTTACTTGCAACTGCTTTATTCTCTGAGCGAAACGCAATAAACTGTAAAAGGTAATCAATAACTCGAAATGAACTTTAGAAATTAGAAGCGCCAAGATTAATCAAGGCCATGTATATGCTTATCCTCCCTTCGTATAGGTGAAAGGTCGCAGCTTCACATTTAGTAATTTTTCTAGGAAACTCTGCGACCAAGACGGCCTATCCTCGCACCGAGCGTTTTAAAGTGGTTAGAGCAGCGAAACATCGATTCAATGATAACGCTACGTACGAAGAACCTGCCTCGCTTCGCTGCTATCATGCAGGAGCTACAGCGTCGGCAGCAAGGAGCGCGTAAAGGTATAGAACCATCCCGAAGGGCATGCCGAAACCACGCACGGAAATGGACCTCTCCCAAGTGTAACATGACGACTCATGGTGGCTACAGGCATGATAATGAAATGATCTGTGCGATGAGCGATAGCGCACTTGACATAAGTAGGACAAATATTACTATGACAGCAACTGCATGGTTCGGGCCATCGGTGCCGCTGCCGCTCTGCTGTCACGATGTCGACGGCGACCGCGCAGCTGGAGGGCGAGCTCGCCAGGGAGACACGCAGCGCGCGTGGCTGCAGAAACTGGGCGACGTCGCCTCGAGGTCCCGGCACTGAAAGCGATAACAATGTTTACCGTTGCTGCCGAGCTCCTCGGATGATGTTCTAACGATACGCGGGAGCGATATGTTGGCACGACGCAACAAGCGAGGCAACTACTGAGGCACAGCGCAAACAGTGTCCTGGCAGCTACGAGTACTAAGTACCAGAGTTTCGTGTACTAATTTTACTATACAATGAAGAGAAAGCCACGAAGGCAAAGCGCTCACAAGGGACAGCGCTTCTGAAATCAATCCCATGTTTTCATCCACGTTAGCTTAAGCTGGGGAAGAAAAAAAACATAAAACACCTTATTAGCGACAGTTAAATAAGATAAAACACACCATTGAATGTAAAAGTTTACTGGTTTTGCGGCTTTTCCCTGCAGTGTCTGTGCAAACGCGAAACCGTCGCACGTGAAGCGGCGTCGATTCAGCGTTTGTTCCGAGCAAACAAAAGCACTGTCAAACGCTGGCGGACTACTTGGCACCCCAGCAGATGTGCAGCAGCCACGCACACGTAGCTTTCCGTTCATTGCCACAGAAAGTTGTCCGTGAGCATAGGAAACTTCATGGCTGAAACAGCTTTCCACGATACTATTCTCTGTCACTGATGTCACGCTCTCCACAAGCGTCGCACTCACTCTGAGGCACGTACTCCGGTATGTTTCTTGCGCATGGTTTCTTCTAATTTGGTTATGCAACTTACAGAACACAAAAAAGAACCTATGCACCTGCGACTAGCTCCCTTCGAAGTTTGTTTCATACCTTCATTTGTGCAAGCATACGGCTCGTTTACATATCGCAAACATTTCATAGCCAAACGCATTTTGGTATAGGCAATTATGACAACATATTACCACATTGGGACAGCATGTTCGCTGTAACTATCCTACCTAGTTTCTAAGAGACCTCGAAAGCGCCCAGAAACGACCTTTCTCCAAACTGAGAAACACACTAAAATGAGTGCGATACTTTTAGTGAATATGTCTGCGGAGCAATGTTTGTATAGGACCTAATATTAACGAAGACGAAATGAATGCAAAGCTTACTTTATCCTCTCCGCTGCGTCATAGTAACGCCCCGAAGCGACCGAAGGCGGTAAAGCAACGGTGACTGGGGCGCCTCAACAGCCGCCGTTTCTCCGTTTCCTCTAAGAAATGAAAAAGATGCTCAGGCCGCTTTAAAGGGCTGCTGACATAAAATTTTCAACTCTACAGTTATACAACGCTAAGAAGTTGATAGCTTGGTCTCGGTATGTCCCTGAAATTTCATGGTTCTCATTAACATCACAGGTGCTTGCAAGGTCACTGTTTCTTGTAACATAACGACTTCTTTTAACATCCGTTGTCCCGTCACCTTCGTCATTCTGCCGTCGTCACATTGTTGTCGTCGCGCCATCGTCGACTTGGTCGTCGTTATTTCATTGTCACAGTGCCGCCATTTTTCTGCGCCGTCGTTACCATCGCGCTGTCGTCATTCCGTTGTCATGCTGATTTCGACATGTTGCCGTTCGTCCCACCATCGGCGTATTCTTGCCATAGACTGAGCAGCCCCGAATCAATAACGGCGCCAAGCAACCTTGTTGTCTGCAAGCTTCCTTGAGGCTACTACTCTCAGTGACAAGAACACACCTGGTATACAGCCTCTGCTAAAGCGTCTGAACAGGCCTAGTGCAATATATTGTTACGTCCAAGCGCGTCAAAGGGACGCGGGGATCAAGAAGAGAGGGGAAGAGGAGAACGAAGACTGTGCAGCGGCCATTCCTGTTCTTCGTAGCCTGCCGTTCCTGCCCTCGCACGCCTAAATAAACCCCTTTTCCCCGTGCTTGTAACAAATTGGTGGACGGTGCGGGGTAAACCTCGTAATCACGGAGCCTACGCTGCTACAACTTCGCCGAAGCCGTCGACTTGCCAGACTTCCGCCACCCTCACCTGCCATGCCTGAATACGCCTGCCAGATTCCCGAAGGATCTGACGCGGCTTCAAGGCCAGCACCTGGTGTTCCGTGGCAATACTACCGGGTGCCACTCACTTTCGGAGGAAAAGCCGGAGAAGATGTCGACGAGTGGCTCACGAACTGCCGAAGGGTGAGCCGGTCTAACGGTTGGAACTCGACCGCACAGTTGTCCAATGTTGTGTTTTCCCTTACCGACACAGCGCTCGTCTGGTATGAGAATCACGAAGACACGCTCACTTCGTGGGAGCTTTTCGTCGAGGAGCTCAGAGCGTGTTTTGGGGACTCTAGCGCAAAAAAGAAACGCGCTGAACAGACGCTTTCGCAAAGAGCTCAGATTCCCGGCGAGACCTGTACGACTTATATCGAAGAAGTGCTGAAATTGTGTAAAATAGTCAACTCTCAGATGTCTGAAGATGACAAAGTGGGACATTTGTTGAAAGGAATAGCCGAAGACGTCTACAATTTCTTGATCGGCAAGGAAAGCTTGGACTCCGTGTCTGACGTCATTCGCCACTGCAGGACCTTTGAGACGTTGAAGATGCGACGGATAATACCGAAGTTTGGTCGCCTGGCTAATGTCACAACGGTGGCGAGTGTAGACCCGAGCTCGTGTGTTGACCTTCCATCCACTATACGGCAGATTGTTCGCGAAGAGTTGCTCCATCAGGAAGAGATGTACCGTTGCACACCCGGCATCACTGGCGCGTACTCACCACACGAGATGAGAAACACGGCCGTTTCGACCGCATGGCAACCCACGGTTCACTCAGCGACCATGGAGTATAGGTCTACCCCACAAACGAGAGGGACCATGAGCTATCAAGGTCATGACTACGGCCAACACCCACGCCGCACGCAGGCCTCCCGGCGGCCGATGCCTAGCCATGATGAATGTCACCCACCTGCTGTCTATGCAGTCGACAGCAACATGCACGACTACATGGAAGAACATCGCAATTCGAGGCATCTGCCGGTGTGTTTCCAATGCGGTGTCGCGGGCCACATAGCGAGGTTTTGCAATCGTCGCCCAACAACGTGGAATGGTCGATCCGGATTTTCAACAAGGCCCACACCTCCTACGAGGACAACTCAACAGCCGTACACCACCTCTTGGTCAGCTGGCGTCCCTCCTGGCAACGATTACTGGCAGAGAAGCTTCAGGAGCCGCTCGCCGGCATCTGACAGGAGTTTGACGCCACCGCCAACTTCTCGTGCACCGCGTTTACGTCAATCGCCATCGCCAGTGCGCCGCTCCTCCTCGCCTTCACAACCGGAAAACTAGCTAGCGCGGCCGATGGGGGTGAGGTCGCTCGACACGTGCTATCGACAGAAATGCCCCCCGCAGTTGCTATGATTAAGAACAAAGTGCATGTACTTGTGGATGGTGTTCCTACAATGGCTTTAGTGGATACCGGAGCAACTGTATCCGTAATGAGTCTCGGTTTTAAAGGTCGGTTGGGGCGTAAAGTTGTATTTCGGTGGGACCAGGCTGCAACGTTTTGTGGAGTGAGCGGCGAGTCGTTGCGCCCTGTTTGTGTGTGCACTGCTGACGTATCCTTGGCTGGTGGAATTTTCGCGACGGAGTTTGTAGTTATTCCCCGATCGACGCACGAAGTGATTTTGGGCATCGACTTTTTGCGACAGTGTGGTGCGACCGTCGATTGTCGCACGGGGGAAGTTTGCGTCGATGGCCATGTTTCGTCCGGGCTCTTAGAGGAGACTTGCCGTCAAGGTGAACTTTGTGTGTCTGCAGATACTGTTGTGCCTGCGTCCACCTCTGTGTGCGTGCCGGTTGTGTGTCGCGGTGAAGTTCCAGACAGTTTTGATGCCTCCGTAGAGCCAATGCATCTCAATTGTATGAAGAAGAACGTTTTTGTCCCTCATTGTGTGGTATCCATCGGCAACGGGCGTGCTGGCTTGTGGACGGCCAACTGCTCGGCAGAACCCATCCTGCTTCCAGACGGCTTGAAACTCGCCTACTTTACAGAATACACGTCTTCGTCCGTAGCCGTACTAACAGATCGGCCGTGTGAACCTGCTGACCTTCGCCACGTCTCAGACAAAAAGCTTCTGTCTATGATAAACAAGTCACTCAGCACAAGGGAGCGCCATACCTTGGTGGATACGCTTTCTAAGCATCTGTCAGTGTTTGACTTTGCGCAGCCGGACAAAGCGTTCTCGATCCCCGAGTCACGAACACGCCATACTATCGATACGGGATCTGCGCGCCCGATCAGGCAAAAGCCTTATCGCGTGTCGCCTAACGAGCGGAAGATAATCGGGGAACAAGTGAATGACATGATGAAACATGGAATAATACAAGAGTCCTCGAGTCCTTGGGCAGCTCCGGTCATACTTGTCAGAAAGAAAGACGGTAACTGGAGATTTTGCGTCGATTATCGAAGATTAAACGCCGTGACTAAGAAGGATGTCTACCCCCTGCCCCGGATTGATGATGCCATTGATTGCCTGCATTCGGCCTCTTATTTTTCTTCAGTGGACCTGCGCTCAGGATATTGGCAAATCCCGATACACCCGGCAGACAAGGAGAAAACAGCCTTCATAACCCCGGATGGATTATTCGAATTCAATGTGATGCCATTTGGGTTGTGCAACGCTCCAGCAACCTTTGAAAGGTTCATGGACACCATTCTACGTGGGTTAAAGTGGAACATCTGTATGTGCTATCTTGACGACGTTGTTATATTTGGGCGCACATTCAATGAGTACAATACGCGCCTGGATATTGTCCTCGACTGCATCAAAAACGCTGGCCTGGTTCTGAACTCCAAGAAATGTAACTTTGGTGACCGTCAAACACTTGTGCTGGGACATCTTGTTGACAAAGACGGTATCCGGCCTGATCCCCTCAAGACGGCAGCTGTCGAGGCATTCAGTGCACCGCAGTCAGTGAAGCAACTTCGTAGTTTTCTGGGTCTTTGCTCTTACTTTCGCCGATTTATTCCTGGTTTTGCTGACGTCGCTTATCCTCTGACAAATCTGCTACATAAAGACGCACGGTTTGAGTGGACACCCGAGTGCGATTCTGCATTTCGTCAGCTGAAGTTCCTGTTAACCTCCCGACCTATCCTTCGCCACTTTAATCCTACTGCGCCAACAGAAATCCACACAGATGCTAGTGGCGTTGGTCTGGGTGCCGTCTTGGTCCAACGCTATGACGACCGTCAGCACGTGATTGCTTATGCAAGTCGCTCATTAAGCAAACCTGAACGCAACTACACGGTGACAGAACAAGAATGCCTCGCTGTAATCTTTGCGGTTCAGCGATTTCGCTCGTACTTGTACGGACGCCCATTCCAAGTCGTCACAGACCACCATTCCCTGTGCTGGCTCGTGAACCTTCGCGACCCTTGTGGTCGCCTTGCGCGCTGGGCTTTGAGGTTGCAGGAATATAACTTCACTGTTTCCTACAAGAGTGGCCGAAAACACGCTGACGCAGACTGCCTTTCCCGTATGCCGCTTGCCACGACGGACTGCGACGCAGACGATTTTGATCATCTCGTCGCTTCTGTGACACCCGCTTTTCCAGATATCGATGCATTCAAAGCAGAACAACGGACAGACACTAAATTGGAGCCACTCTTTACGTCTGCCCATTCAAGTGCAACAAGCAGCTACTGTGTACGTGACGGGCTCCTGTACAAAAAGAACTACTCAAGCACGGGTGCACGCTTCCTTCTAGTGGTGCCGGAGCGTCTCCGGCCAGCAATCCTTCAGGCTATGCACGATGACCCTACCTCCGGTCACTTAGGCACTGTGCGCACACTTTATCGCATTCAAGAACGCTTTTACTGGCCCCGGATGCGACATTCGGTTGAGTTTTATGTCGCCAGCTGCATACAGTGCCAACGTCGGAAACGCCCAACCACTGCCCCATCTGGTCTCCTTCAACCTGTGCCGCCTTCCAGCTCACCCTTTCGGCAAGTTGGAATTGATCTGTTAGGCCCTTTTCCAAAGTCATCTAAGGGGAACCGCTGGATAATTGTCTGCGCCGACTATTTCACACGCTATTGCGAGACGGCGGCTATACCATCAGCAACTGCCACCGAAGTGTCGCTTTTCTTACTTCACGCTATTGTTCTACGACATGGACCGCCTGGTGTTATCATAAGCGACCGGGGACGTCAATTCACGGCGGATATCGTGGAAGAGCTTGTGCGTTTATGTAACTCGCACCTCCGGCACTCGACGCCGTATCATCCGCAAACGAATGGCCTCACTGAGCGCACTAATCGAACAATCACCAATATGCTTTCCATGTATGTTGCGTCCGATCACAAGAATTGGGATGAAGTTTTACCGTTTATTACTTACGCCTACAACACTGCCAAGCACGAGACAACCGGCTACAGCCCCTTCTTCCTTCTATATGCTCGGCCGCCCCAGTATACGCTCGACACTGTCCTCCCCTTTTACCACCACGAAAATCCTACGGTCGCCGATACGCTATGCCTCGCTGAAGAGGCTCGGTGACTTGCGCGTCTGCGGACTTTGGCATCACAAGAAAACTCCAAAGCCCGCTACGACGCACGACATCGGCCTGTTACATATCACCCTGGTGATATGTAACAGGAAGCGCGGTTTGTGTCAAAAGCTGCTGGCAAACTACGATGGACCGTATGTTGTCATCGACAAAGTCAGCGAAGTGAACTATAGTCTCGCGCGCCTCACGAACACTGGTAGACGTTCTGCTAGGACACAAGTCGCGCATGTCGCACGGTTGAAATCATGTACGCCACGACAAGCTAGTTGACTCGCCCAGGGGGCTTTGTCTGCGAGGGGAGGTATGTTACGTCCAAGCGCGTCAAAGGGACGCGGGGATCAAGAAGAGAGGGGAAGAGGAGAACGAAGACTGTGCAGCGGCCATTCCTGTTCTTCGTAGCCTGCCGTTCCTGCCCTCGCACGCCTAAATAAACCCCTTTTCCCCGTGCTTGTAACAATATGTCTCTAGGACAAAGGTGAAGTTGTTACAATGTTACGAAAATTTTCCGAAGTTATACTCCTAAATCAATGACCTATTGTACTGTAGCAATAAAATTCAAACAGCGCTAAACGACAGGACCAGAATGAGCAGGAGACAAACACGGCGTTGAAATTCTCCTCATTCTAGTCCTGTCGTTTAGCGCTGTTTGAATTTTATTGTTACCATGCAACACCAACTCGCCCAATCCGCTGCCCTATTGTACAATGGTGGAATACGTTAATTTTTGTCGGCTTTGATGTCTTAATGTGTGAAATTTGCAGAATTGTGATACTGAGTTCTATTTCGTTCTTACCAAGTTGTAGACTTGATACATTACTTTATGGAAGTTTGGCGATGTGCAAGAATTTTCTTTATTTTTTTATTTGGTGGCCGAAATAAAGCCTTCAATGAATACAGTCGGCAGAGAATAACATTTCGTCTTGAATGCAGAAAACCTGATGAAATATCTGCGGTAAAATAAGCAATTTATTCTTTCCCTCGCCGTTAGAGGGAATACCGTCAGGCAAAGATCCTTTTTAAAAGCAAGATGGATAGGTGCCCCATAAAAGTCTGCCTTAATTTACCAATACCATACTGTGCATCAGCGGAGACAGAGGAAAGGCGATGGCTATTTTAAAACAATACCGATAAATGGGAGTGACAAGAGTTACACGAAATAAAGTAATAAAGAACGAACAGAAAGAACAGGCAAATCACAAATTAGCAAAAAAATGTCATTCAAGTCCGACACCATCTTATAAAGCTGTCTAACTTGGAACAGGTTCTGAGAGATGGACAATGCAAAGCAGAAAGTAAATAATAGCAAACATGTGCTCAGGACGGCAGAACACTCGAGACATTTATAGAGCAGGCTGGAGGACTGACCCAAGGGCAATAAGAACAACGCAAGCACTATGGGAGAGTCGACCGAAAGGAAACGCTGTTCCGCGTGACTTTGTTGTTCAAATGGACTCGGTCATTTGTCCTTTTGAGTGAAATATAAGTAAGCGCAGCGGTGAACAGCGGGAGTTGTTTCTTTTTCGCTAACTCTAAAAAATTAATAAAAAATTACCGACGATTACGTTACTTCCTAATGCGAAATTTGAGCGCAGCAAATAAGCTGTTTCACCTTTTGGATAGATTGAGGCAAAGAAATCGAGCAACACATGTATGCGCTATCACATAATTTTTTTTTCACACGTATTCCTTTAACAAAGACTCCACTAACAGTTCTTGACAGTCATGAAGGAAGCTTTGTGGTCGGAGAAATAGACTGATATATGTTCGACTTGGTACACCAATGCTTGATTCTCAAAGACGAGATCTATACAAGTGCCTCGCGAGGTTGTCACAGCCGTGGGGGAAGCAGAGGCTAAGCGCCGCCGCCGAGAAGACCCTGCCGTTCGCGCCGCCGAAGCGGAGGCTCATCGCCGCCGTCGAGAGCAACCAGCAGTAAGCGAGGCTGAAGCAGAAGCTCATCGCCGCCGCCGAGAAGACCCTGCAGTTCGCGCCGCCGAAGCGGAGGCTCATCGCCGCCGTCGAGAGCAACCAGCAGTAAGCGGAAGCGGAGGGGGGCGGCGTGTACACCCAGCGGCAAACGATGGGGGCAGAAGCGCAGGCAGCAAGCGGACAACACGATAAAGGGAGGAGGGAAGAGATAGCAGCGACTGACTGATGCCGCTGACGGCGATAGTGAGTCAACCCCAGCTATCCGCCACACAAGAACAGGGGGGGGGGGACCCTTTCCTCCTCTTTCTGCATGGCGGCGACGGTGTTCTTGCAGTCACGTTATCTTGACTCTCTAGCGGCGTCAGCGGCATCCAGCGGTATCAGTCGGTCGCTGCTAGCGCTGGGGGGATGAAAGGGGGGCGGAGCTGGTTACGAGGCCGACGACGACGCCGACGACGACGCGAAACCCAGGAACGGACGCCAAAGAGCTGCGCTCTAAAACGAAAGAAATGAAAGGTGCATTGGGTTCAAAAATGCGACAAGGAACGTTTCCGTAAACTTGAATGACTTGAAGTCTGGCCCTACAGGAACTTGAGCACAGCAACATGTATGGCTTGTGGGCACTTAATCGCGTCGAATAACTATTGAACGGAGCACCTGGTATGGTTTAATTGTACGAAAGAGACGGGATAACAAAGCTTGATTTACACATGTTGATTACTAAAATGAGTGACAAATATCATTATAACAAGAAAAAATGCAAACACACACAAACAGAGAACGTACAAGGCGAGTGCCGTGAGGTGGAAACACGGAACTTGTTGGAATGGGAAACGCGTGCACCTTTGACAAATTGACAGCGTGAAAAAAAAGAAAACAAAGTGATCGCGGAACCAATGCAAAAGCAAAACAAAACGGCCACAATAAAAGCCTGTTCGAACATTGCATGATTATACAACCTGTTATGGATTGTTGAAAAACGGCCATCTTGTCTCTTTTCAACGAAATAAAAGATAAAGTGCCACAGCCGTCAGGCATTCGCAAGTGAAGACTTTATTTTCTTCAGCACTCTTCTGCTATAGTGGACCAAGTTAAATCTACATTGACTTAACTGAAGCTGCAATTCAAAGCATGGTGACGATGTGACAAGGTTGAAATATTGCATATTACGGAAACATGAAGCAAACATGAGGTGTAGAACAAACAGTTTCCAGCAGAACGCTATGACGCGAACAAAAAAGCGACGACGACACACGCCGGGCTTACAACAGAATGTTTATTATTCATTTTCGACACTTCTTGTAGCACGAGACATTCCGAGACATTTGTGTTAGGGGCAACCAACAAGCTCAGACCAACGCTATTATAAGGCGTAGTGCACGCTTCCTTTCTCGCGATTAGCTAAATAAAGCAGTATTTAACAGCATAAATGTTAATCTGACAAGCGCTTCAAAACGCTATCAGCGTTCTTTCCTAGCTGTCCTGGAAGAAGCGGACCATTCACGGAGCGTATATATTTCGAGAGAATTGGGGCCATGGTACCTGTGATGTGTGCCGTATGTTCGAAATGCATAGATTAACTACAAATTTTGAAGATTTCTACCGTTATCCGCCGCAGCCGCCACAACGAAACTAATACGTGACTACAACAAAGGCAATGATAACAAAATTTCAACTAATTTTATAACCTACAATGTCTTCCTCCGTTTCACAGCAGGTTAGCTGATGAGAATTGGTCCGTTTACAGAAACTAACTGTGCACATTGGTGAACAAGTACATTTCCCTAATTAAAATAACGAACGCTCAACCCAACCTATGTTTTGCAATGTCCCTTCTTCAATAAAGAACTAGAAAGAAACAGTTATACAGAAACGCTAAGCACGTACGCAGCCCCATCCTCGGAAAAATTTTAGTAATGCCTAAAAAAGTTTCTGTTCAGCTATTCAAGCTGCAAAATAGAAGTACTTTTCCCGAGATCTGCCTTTTCTTCTTAAGTACAACCCAAAAAATGTGTGACAAGCAATTGATCTCAGAAGCAACACTAAAGCAATTTGATTACATGACAATAACCACATACCTATACCAGATAACCAATGTGCCTCCACATTTAATAACTTCTTTTCATTGAAATTCACGAGGGAACACTATTCTAACTTCCCCAATGTTTCACAGTCCAACTAAAATTACATGCAGCCCATCAGAGTAAGCACAAAGGGAATTTCACTCCTCATAAGCATCTTGAAACTGAAAACTTCGGCTGGTGTAGACGATATGAATTATAAGACATTAAAAAATACTAACGCAGGTTCGAGCCGCATACATTATATATTTCGGCAACCATTATCGATAGGAAACCTTCCCAGGGATTACAAAGTTGCCAAAGTGATTCCTATAAACAAAATTGGCAATAAACGCAAACCATAGAACTACCATCCCCCACCGCTAGATGGCGCTGCGTTCGCACTAAGTGCCAGATGTACATGGGGAGGATGGAGAGTGCGCCAGAAGAAAGTAATATCGGGTTTAACCTCTCATACAGACAGGCGGGTACAGTAGTGGAGCAGCACCTTCCGGGTTTATTTTATGCGGACCACATTGTGTTGCTAGCTAACAAGAAAAGTGATTTGCAACGTCTCGCTAATGTAATGGGCAGGAAGGCAAGAATTTAGGTTTGAAACTTAGTGTTAGAAAATGAGGTGTTATGGTATCCAACGAAAACAATGAACAGACAGTGACAATACCGGGCTAGAAAATACCTCGGGTAAAAGAATATAAATATCAACAAAGGCAGTAGATTTATGGAAAAACAGTAAAAGCGATGACAGTAAAGGGGAAGAGAAATTCAGCCGTAATGAAGCATAGAACGCTATGGGGATACAATATAGGTACGAGGTGCTCCGGGTTATGTGGAAAGGTGTAATGGTTCCATGACTTACTTTTGGAAATGCGGTGGTTTGTTTGAAATCAGCGGTACAATCAGTAGTCGATGGGAACCAAAGGTCAGTGGGATGCTTCGCATTGGGCGCTCACGGGAAGACTACAAATGAAGCTGTGCAGGGTGATATGGGCTGGACTAGTTTTGACATGAGGGAAACTCACAGTAAAATTGATTATGAAGAACTACTGAGGAATATGGAAGAAATTAAATGGGCTGGGAGAGTGTTGAGGTACCTGTGCAGGAAAAACATTGATTCACAGTGGAGGAAAAGAACTAGGAAGTTTACCAACAAATATGCGACCTGTATGGTGGACAACACAGCCACAAAGAATGTCAAGCGGAAAGTCAGAGAGGCTGAAATAATCTCATGGGTGGCGGCAATGGAAAAAAAACCTGCCATGAGTAACTACTTAAGAGGAAAAAACGAAATAAGGAAAGAAACAATTAATGATAACTCAAAGGGAAGCTCATAACATTTCGAAGCGAGATCAGGATGCCTTAGAACACACACCTATACAGTGAGATGTAAGAAGGAAGAAGAAGCATGTGTTTGCTGCGGTAAAGCTAAGAAAACGATGGAGCATGTGTTATTAGAATGTGAAGACATCTGCCCAGCAGTCCATTTAGGCACCACGGGCCTCCTTGAAACCCTGAAACCCTTGGGTTCAGTGAGAGCAGGGGTAAAGTAAACATGTCCGCAATAGAGATTAGTACGAGGCCATTCGAAGATTGGCAGAAGAAAAGTAGAGAAACGACAAAAAACGGAGACGTACAAAGGCAAAGTTCGCAATAGGGCAACAGAAAATGTGGTTGTGGGAGTTCATAGCGTTTTCTTTTTTTCTTTTTTAGCTTGGGTAGAACATTAGGCAGTATAATAGCAAGAGCTTGGTGGCGCAACCCACGTCCTGTTCCAAAGGGGAAGCTCATAATATCCATCCATCGATGCTATTGAGCAAGTGATTGAAAGGAAGGAAATTCCAATTGGATGGCGTGAAAGCAAGATGACCCTGCCCTACAAAGACAAAAGTGATATGGATAGGACAAGCTTTTGCAGGCCAGTTACACTAACGCCAGTGATATATACAATGGCAATGCTAGCCATAAAATTAGAAGTGTCAAAGTGGGTGGATAGAAATGATATACTGGCTGAACTACAGAATGGGCTCTGACCAGACAGAAGTTTAGACGATAATATGTTTGTACTAACTCAGTGCATAGATATTTCAGTAGCTCAGAATAAACCTTTATGGATAGAATTTCCAGAAATTAAAAGAGCGTAGGACAACGTAGGCAGGGAATGTCATTGGTGACTTGTGCACTTTGCTTTCTAGATACTCGTATCCTGCCGCGTGCTTACCAAGACTGGGCGCCGCGCAAGCTTCTCGCCATCGTCCCTTCACCCCATCGTATCATCGAGCGCCTTAACTGTCTACTGGTGCCTCCGTTGCATGACACCGCGGAAGGGGACCCATCCTGTGACGTCATAAGCGGAGACAGCGCCGCCTGGAGCAGACTCACCACCAGGGACGCCTATAAAGCCACCCTCCGGCTTCGCATTTCTGGGATTCGCGGCCACGAGAGCATATTGGTGACTTTTGAACTTTGCTTTCTAGGTAGGCCTTTTTACTTATTGATCACTTTTTAGAATATTCCTGTGGCCGCGGATCCCAATTACTGCGTTTCAATGGGTGTGGATTTGTGCACGTGTCGCGCTCGCATCGGCTCATTTTCTTCCTGTCACGTACATGTGTGTGAACAAGTCTATCCATTTAGACCAGGGGCGCGACTAGTCCGGGAACTTTGCCCAAGACCCACTTCATTCCTGCTTTCTACATGTCTGACCTTACTTTTGCTTTGTGCGGGAGATGTCGAAGCAAACCCGGGACCAAAGGTTGATGAAGTGCTCGCACTGTTAAAAGAATGTCATGCTGAGACGTCAAACACGCTAAAACAAATCAAACAGGACATAAACAACATCCAGGGTCGCGTTGCTGTGGTAGAGAAAAGTATGTCCGCTGTACTTGATATGAAGAAAAACTTCGACACCTTGTCTTCTTCTGTAGAAGACGTCAAGACAAATATACGCAAAACAAACGATGAACTTACAGGTGTAGTCGAAGACATGAACAGCAGAATGAGAAGGAACAACTTGATTATTAAAGGACTCGCAGAAGAAGAACAAGAAGGTTATGCAGAAACAGAAAAAATAGTTAAGGACTTCTTTAGCGAGCATCTTAAGCTACAGTGTGGTGACATCGAACGTGTACATCGCCTTGGCCGGCCACGTTCTGATCAAGCTCGACCAATTATAGTTAAATTTCTGAACTTTAAATCTAAACTCGAAGCATTTCAAAATGCAGATAAACTAAAACATCTCACGGAACCAAAAGCTTGGCTAGACGAAGACTTCTCCCCGAAGGTCCTGCATGCACAGAAAAAGCTGCGCGACTTCGCCAAGGCCAATGTCAAAGAAAACGAGCGTTACTCTGTAAGATTTGATAAGCTTCACATAAAAAATTCCGTTTACCGGTATGATGCGGCAACAGATAGCGTGAAAAAAACTTTTTTCTAGGCACTCGCTCCCCGAGAATTGACAGTCTAGCCCAAAGAAAGCCAACCATAACAAAACCAAACCAATCTCCTTGGTCTTGGCAAACTTCCGCAACATACATAACAAAGTAGACGCACTCAAAGCTATAACACATACCTGCTCAGCTGATATCATCGTGGGTACGGAAACGTGGCTAACCGAAGACGTTGCATGTCACGACATCGCGCTTCCATCATCGTTCGTTTTATTTAGGAAAGATAGGGCTGATTCTCGACGAGGAGGAGAAGTGCTTTTAAGATACGGTATGTGTTGTTTTTTTAACTGCTCTTTCACATGGAAATGTCGAGTTAATAGGATTTTGAAAAACATCGCTACAAGTGTCCTCTACATGCCACAGGAGAATTTACCCAGCAGTGTCTTTAGAACAGCCGGTTTGCCGTCTTTTGAGAATCTTTTTAAACAAATCGTAGTACTTAAATATTTTTGGAGCAGTGCGTACAGGCACATAAATACGAAACCGGTACCGTTGAGACATGTTCCTCGTTATCTTAAACCGAGAGTGCGCACTCACTACGGTAAAGCAACAAGACGCTATTATGTTCCTGCTATATTCAATGAGCTACCGGACGATGTATTTTCTTTGTCCACCCGCAAAACACTGAGAGTTGCTGTTCAAGCGTTAGAGTACCTTTAATATGTACTGATGTTATCAGTGCATCTTTGATAATGTGTAATGGTTGTGCCAAATGCACAACCAGCTTCTGATGGAGTTCTGGTGTGGCGCGTAGATTGCCGCGGCTGCCGGTTGTCGCCGCACAAGCCCTCTTGTGGCTTCGGCGCTTCCGTTTTGTATACTGTTCTAACTATACTGAATAAAGATTATTATTATTATTATTAACAGACTTCCATGCATCTCTTACCGCTATCGACTCTCCCTTAGAAACAGTCTGGGTTTCAGCTCAACTTGGTCATAAGTTTTGCATTATTGGCGCCTGTTATAGGCCACCAAGTAGCCAACCTGCATTCATTGAACTGCTAAATGACGCTATCGAGCAGATCCTTGTTAGGCACCCGAATTGCCTCCTATTTTTAGCTGGCGACTTTAATTTTCCCGCGATTAACTGGAAGACGCTCACTGTTGGCTGCGATGATAACCGACAGGAGAACATTAACTTTCTTCATTTACTTCAATATCACCGGCTCACCCAAATTGTTCACGAGCCCACTCGCGGTAAACACATCCTGGACCTCATCCTAACAACCCATCCTGAGCTCTCAGACATCCACGCCTTGGAAGAAATTAGTGACCACAAAGTTGTGCACTCTTCTCTTCTACTTCCACGGGCCGACAAAACAAAAACCAATAAGCTTATCTACAACTACGCACGTGCGGATGTTGAAAAAATGAACCTGTTGCTGGAAACTTTCACAAAGAGCTTTCAGGCCAATTTTCATAACCGTACGATTAATGAAAATTGGAAGTTGTTTCGTGACAAACTCAAAGAAATTGAAGATTCCTGCGCGCCAAAACTAATAATAAGTACGCGTACCAACGATCCTTGGTTCACCACAGATGTCAACAGGGCACTAAATAGGAAAAAAAGAGCATTTAGTAAAGCGGTTCGATCAAAGGAAGCTACAGACTGAGAAAACTATAAAAGCATTTCTAAAATAGCTGAAAAACTCATTTCTGAATCCAAAAACAAATATTTTAATTTTACGCTTCCTATTTTGATAAAAACCAACCTTTATAAATTCTGGAACACTGTTAATCCTCAAACCGCTAGTACGATTCCTGTTCTATTGGGCACCCACGGCAGCACTCTACCTATCGAACAGTGTGCAGAACAATTCAATAGCCACTTCTCACAAGTTTTTACGGACGAATTGCCCATTTACAATCCACTGCTGCTTCTTGAGGCCGATATACAGATTCTATTTTCACCCATTCACATATCTGCGCTTGGCGGGGCTCGTGCGATTGTACGCCTACCTCACCATACTAGCCCAGGACCCGATGGTATCAACGCGAAACTCTTAAAGATTACCTGCCAACGCACAGCTTTCCTGCTATCTCTCGTTTTCCAACGGTCACTCGACACGACATGTGTGCCAGAAGATTGGAGATCCGCGTATGTAATGCTGGTATTTAAATCTGTGACAGATCCGTTCCTAATAATTACAGGCCAATTTCACTAACATCGATATGTTGCAAGGTACTCGAACACATATCATACACTAACATTATGACTCATATTAAACAGAACAACTTGCTTCATAACAACCAACATGCCTTCCGCAAACATTTATCGTGTCAGACGCAGTTATTCGAGTTAATAACGGACATTGATCAAGCAATCGACTCTTCCTTCTACATTGACTCCATCTTTATTGATTTCTCTAAAGCTTTTGATCGCGTGCCTCATAACCGCCTGATGATAAAGATACGCAACTTGCAGCTGGACGAACGTACTGCGGAGTGGATCAACGCATTTCTAACAAACCGCTTTCAGTCAGTTAAGTTAGGGAGCTTCTTATCAAGACGTACAGGTGTTGCTTCAGCAGTACCCCAGGGTTCGGTGCTGGGTCGACTGCTTTTCCTCATATATATTAATGACATCACGTCGAACATAACATCAATAATACGGCTATGTGCAGACGACTGCGTAACTTACCGAGCAATATCGAGCCCTTGCGACATCATTGCTCTCCAGAATGACCTTGACGAACTAACTCATTGGTGCGCCAGGTGGCAAATGGTTATTAACGCAGACAAAACTAAACATCTCAAGTTTACTTCCGCTGCTAACACAAGTCCTAATGCCTATACAGTTAATAATACTATCATTGAAACTGCAGCGTCGGTAAAATACCTCGGTGTAAATTTTACCTCTAATTTATCCTGGAGCACTCATATTGAAATGATTACTACCAAAGCCTTAAAAAAACTTGGTCTTCTTAAACGCCCGCTACACCAAGCCAACCAGGATACAAAACTTCACGCATTCAACATGCTAATCAGGCCTGTGATAGAATACGCGTCAGTGATCTGGAACCCTCATTATACGTATCTTATTAACATGTTGGAATCTATACAAAACAAGGCTGCCCGATTCATCCTTTCCCGTTACTCTCGGTATCAAAGTGTAACATCACTGAAAATATCGCTCCATCTCCCGCCTCTGGTCATGCGCAGAAAATTCAGCCGTTTATCCTTTTTCCGCACTCTCTACCACAATAACACACCATTTGCAAGTTCACATCTTCTCCCGGCGCCGCACACATCGGCTCGTGTAGATCATATGAAGAAGATTAAACCCATTTTCGCTCGAACAGAACGATTCAAATACTCACCGTTGGTCCTCGCTATCGAAGAGTGGAACTCGCTTCCTTCTAGCATTGCGGCTATCGCTGAAACACCATCATTTCAAACAGCTCTTTGGTCATACTTAGAAAATTCCAACTTAAAATGATGTGCGTGGTTGTTCTTTTCCTATTTTTTTCTTTTTTTTTGTGCGTGCCGGCCGTATCGTTCCGTGAAATGTTAGATGCCATGTTTTGCAACTTCTGAAGGTGCTGCTTTTTTTGGAATTCGCTACATGTGCAATTTTCCAGTTCCTGTTCCTAGCCATCTTTTTCTTAATAACTTGTACCTAGCTTCTTGTTTATTTGTCTTCAGTCGTTTATGACATGTGTTGTATATTTATGTTTTCTTTGATGAATCCCCCCCTATGTAATGCCCGCATTGGGCCTTTAGGGTAATGAAATAAATAAAATGGAATATTCTCAAGCACGAGTGCGTAGATGACGATTTCGTGGAGCTGCTGAAGGCGAAGTAGAAAAACAAGCGAGTAGCAAGTGTATGTTAAGGCTGAAGAGGTAATGAAGAGGTGGAAATTCACTAAGCACCTAAGCACTGAAGCAAGGATGCCCTCTGTCTCCATTGTTCTTCACGCTTTATTTTAAGGGCATAGAAAGAGAACTGGAAATAGCGAATTGGGGTCTGATTTATCATACACGCTTAATCGACAAATGATGCAGCAGGAGGTCTCCGGACTGATGTACTCTGTGGACTTAATACTACTAGCGCACAATGCAAGGTATTTACAGACGCTTGCAAATATGTTTAGTAGGGCTGCGACAAAGTCCAAGCCTTAAGTATAGCACAGAGAAATCGGTAGTTGCGATCTTCGATGAAGGGACGAGTAATTACGTGGTATCAATTCAACAGTGAGTCTTATCCATAGTCAACCAATACCTCGGCGTATGCATGAACTAAGGAAAGACATTCTCAAGCACCAACAAAATTAGGGGAAAATAAGGTGGAAGCGGAATGCAGCAATAATGAAAAATAGAACACATTGGGGCCATACTAAATATGAGGTGGTGCGTGCAACCTGGAAAGGTGTAATGGTAGCAGCGCTAACGTTCGCAGATGACAAGCTGTGCCTAAAATTGGATATTTTGTCGGGGCTGGAAGTTAACAGACGATCAGTAAGGCGGTTGGCTTCGCGACCCCACGGCAGAACCACAAATGACGCCGTGTAGGGTGACATGTGTTGAGCCTCGTTTGAAGTCAGAGAAGTGCAGAGCAAAATTAGTTTTATAGAAATACTCAGGGACATCGATCAAAATAAATGGGCGGCTAGAGTGCGCAAGTACCTGTACATAAAAAGCATGGATATAATAGAGAAAGAGGACAATAAAGTTGGCAACCAATTACAGGGTAACTGAAAGTGTAACTAGACAACCAGAAGCCATCAGAGATAGAGTGAGTGAGACAGAGAGAGTGAATTGGATGCAAAGAATGGAAACAAAAAGAACTTGGAGATTTACAATTATGCGAAGAAAGAAAATAGAAGGGAAAATCTGTACGGTATGACAAAGGGAAGTGGCTTGCCATTTCCAGCTGGAGCGGGTTGCCTAAGGACAAAAACATACCGGACCAAATATTAGCAACTAAATGAGGGATGTGTATTCTGCAGCAAAAATCCGGACACCACTTACACATCTTAATGGAAAGGGAAGGGATTCACTCAATGTGAACCATAGGTAGCGTAAATCTTCCAGAAGCGCTTGAATTTAAGGCGGACGGAGGCATCGACCGGTCAGCAGTCGAGATGAGCAAGATACATTTAAGTATTGGTGGGAAAAAGCAGGGAAGAGACTGATACGACCGGATCTCTTATGGGTAGCGGCAGATAGAGAAGTTTTGAGGAAGATAAAAAATATTAAGGAGGTGTATACAAATCCTAGAAAGAAAAGCATATATAGCATACCTAATTAACTCAAGCAGACTAGGTGACTTTGTCACCACCCTTGCCAGGAAGTATGCAACCGGTACAGAAATATGACGACAAAGAGCACCAAACGCAAAGTCAGAGAGGCTGAGACAATCTCATGGGTGGCAGAAATGGAAAAGAAACTAGCTACGAGTAACTGACTACCTGATAGCAAAAAACAGAACAGCGAAATCAGCAAAGAAACAATTTATGATAACCCAAAGGGAGCCCTCTGCTTTTCGAAACGAGATCAGGATGCCTTAGGACGCGTAGATGTAAGGCGAGTGACATCAAGGAAGAAGAAGCATGTGCTTGCTGTGGTAGAAAGCTAGGGAAACGATGGAACATGTTTTATTACAATGTGAAGATATCTGTCAAGCTGTCGGTTTAGGATCCTGTGACTTGCTTGAGGCTCTTGGATTCAGCGATGGCAGGGAGAAAATAACCAGGTCTCGAATAGCGGTTAGTGAGAGGCGATCGGAAGTTTTGCGGCAGAAAAATTAGGAAGACCACAAACAAGGGAGGCATAAAAACAAAGTTCCCAATAGTGCTTCAGAAAGTTTGATGCTGGGAATTTTTTTTTTCAGAAGGTAGGTAGGCCATTAGACCAAATAATAACAAGAGCCTGGTGTCGCAATCTACCGCCGCGTTTCAAAGCGGACGCTCATAGCAGGCATCCGTACATACGTACGACTAGGTGACTATTTCTTGTTACCAAGCTTCAAAGAGGATGCTACTGAATCATCGTCACCGAAGCGCCAAAGGCGAGTTCAGCTGCATGCACGTCTCGGTGTGGAGAATACCGCGTATGGCGATTGTTTTCATCCAAATCGCATTAACGTCGTCATTTATCGTGAGATGGGTTCTGTCGCATTTCTCTCTCGTATTCATCCTTGTTGTAATTCAGCTGTGAAAGTGCATATGTAGCACTTTGATGCGGCGTTGTCTCAATATCGTCAGCATGCCGTTTACGTAAAAAGTCGGAAAGGTTCCATTATGTAAGCAAACGTACGAAACTTCCTTTTCGATGGCACTCGTTTGTTTCTCCACATTACTGTGTATGATAGGATTGTCAACATGTGCGTGCGACTGTCGCAGTCCCACTGGAAAGGGAGCCTTGCTTTATATATCGTCTTCAACGTTTGAGAAAACGCCAATAACAGCATGAATCATTTCGGAATATGAATGTACCCAGTATACAAGACCCAACTATTTTTGGCGCACCGTTATGAGCCCTCCTCTTTCTTATTTGTCCACTGCAGGACGAAGACCTCTCCCTGCGATCTCCAATTACCCCTGTCTTGGGCCAAATGGTTGTAACTTGCGCCTGCAAATTTCATAATTTCGTCACCCCACCTTGCTTTCTGCTGCCCTCGGCTGCACTTCCCTTCTCTTGGCACCCATTCTGTAACTCTAATGGTCCACCGGTTATCCATCCTACGCTATAGACTTCAGCCTCTCTCCTCAACTGATTCCATGAGGCATGTCGCTCGCCGCCATCACTGCTGCCGAAGACTGCGAAATTTGCGCGCTGGATCCCACCACTCTCTCCAGTTAATCCTTCATTTGTACTACAACCAGTGCGCCAGTCTTTGTAGGAATGATCCCTCCTGACCTTTCTCCTGTTCAAGCTAGCAATATTCGCCACCTCCTGGAGTCATACCATGCCATACCATGGCATTTTCGACTGCCACGATCATTCTTTGGCCCAAACGTCTGTTGTCCAGCATCGAATCAACACAGGGCACGCGACCCCTTCCGACGCCGTTCCTATCATCTTTCCCTCGTCGAACGGCGGGTGACCTAAGGCGAAGTTGACAAAATGCTCACAACAGGCGTTATCGAACCATCTTCTAGACCATGGGCGTCCCCTGTGATGCTAGTCGAAAAGAAAGATGGCAGCTGGCGCTTTTGTATTGACTACCATCACTTGAACAACATCACGCGCAAAGCTGCCTCGAATCATTGACGCCTTGGACTGTTTCCACGGAGCGGCGTACATTTCCTCCATCAACCTGCGCTCCGGATACTGGCAGACTACCGCTGATGTCATAGACCGCGAAAGGACTGCGTTCGTCACACCAGATAGACTTTACCAGTTCAACGTTATGCCTTTTGGATTGTGTAATGCCCCGCAACCTTCGACAGAATGATGGAGTCTCTCCTTAGGGGCTATAGGTGGTCTACTTTCCTTGCTAACTAGATGATGTGATTGTTTTTTCAGCTACTTTTGCGAACCACCTGACCCACCTGTCGGCCTTTTTCGATGTGTTTCGCCGCGGTGGCTTGCAACTTAACTTCTGCCTAGCTCAATTTTGTTCTCTTAATGTAAATTATAATAGCGGTTATCCCCGCTCAATTTCTGATCCACACGGCTCTCTTCCTCTCTCAACGTCACCCCTAACACTTTTCGCTCCATCGCTCTTTGCGCGGGCCTTAACTTGTTCTCGGTTTCTTTGTCAACATCTATGTTTCTGCACCATATGTTAGCACCGTTAGAATGCAGCAATTGTACACACTTCTTTTCAATGATAGTGATAAGCTCCCAGTCAGGATCTGCCAATGCCTGCCGTATGCACTCGAATCCACATTTTTTTCTCTTGATCAGGGTCCTCTATGAGTAAATCCCCTAGTAAACGTACTCCTAACAGAATCTAGAGGCTGACTGGCGATCCAGAACTCTTGTTCCCTTGCCAGGATATTCCCCATTATCTTTGTCTTCTGCATATGCTACAGTCATGCTGAAATCATAGAACTTTTACTCCTTAGATAAGCCATCAATCAAGCTTTGCACTCGATGACACCTGCACATTCTCAACGGCATCAGCTTCGGCGCCAACATGTTGTCCAACATTTGTGTGAAACTCTTTCGAGTTCATCCACGCCAGCTTGTTCGCCATCGGCAGTAGTATCAGCTCAAAAAGGATACCACACAGGAACCACAGTGGAGCGTACTCCAGTGTCACTATACCGGAAATGTTGTACCTGAAGTGCTTGTAGTCCCAAGGGCATGTACCCATTACTCTGAGAACAGAGCCCAAGGTAAACTCCCAAACGTATATCCAGCACGTGTGGGCCAGTGCTCTGACGGGGAGAGGGATGGCCCTTCTCTGTAGGAAGGAGCTGATGTTTTCCAGGCCCATGCAACAGAAGGAGTAGACAGCCAGGCTCCAGATGCTGCTGAAACCACGGAGTTCAGGGTTCCCAGTGGCCAGAAGGTCCCAGACAGCTGTAAATGTGACTTCAGTGAAGTAACCATGAAGTGCGTACAGGTACAGCCGTGAATACGAAGACAATGGGACGCACTGCGTGGTCATCTCGGCGCTCTTTTCTTCCCTACTCACGCCTGGCGGTGAAGCAAAACGATGTTATTGTTGCCTCAAGACATGGGTCGTACCCACGAGCGGGATTGGCCACAGTGTATTGATTGAAAAGTGCACCCAACAAAATACCAAAAGGGGTAAAGGCAAACGCTCAAAATGAAGCAATATGTAACTAAAGTAAAAGCTGCTTCAAAATCAAGAACGTGCCGCAGGTTGGTACGTCCAGCGTGAAGCGGTGGAACCCGTTACATGGATTAGGTTGGGAATCGAGTGGCAGAAGGGCACAAAATAAAATAACAGAAAGAAAGCGAACATGAAATAAGTAAAACAAACATTAAAAAGCGAAGAAAAAGGGTTGCGCTGAAGTATCTGCTGTGAAATTGAAGAGCTGCTGCTGCGGCTGCTGGAGCTGGTGCTGCTGCTGCTTATGATGATGAACCTCTATCATGGATCGTACTCACATAGGATCATAGGCCAATGAAGAGACGAAGAGAGCAACAACCTATATCTTCTTCATCACACTAGACGTTGCACATACCCACAATGACAATGTAGAAGAAGGGGGTATCATAACCACCACCACCGCAACAACAATAACGACACTACGTTGAAAATACAGCGAAGAGAAATCTTGAAGAACAGTGCTGAGAATGATTCTTTCAAAGTGCACCAGTCATCTACGTTAGCGTATTGTTATGGCGCCGCATTGAAGCAGTCACTGAGTGCTAGCTTCTCCACTGATAAAATCACGTAATAATGGATGCTTATGCATCATTGCATCCGCACACTGTCGCTGGCGCCCGCCCCAGGCACCTTCGTAACCTTCTCTTCTTCTAGCAGTGTCCAGCGCCCTGCTTTTAGCTCTGTTGTGCACTTGAGGCTTCGTCACGCACAAAACTCCGCGCCAAGTGCCAATCACAAAAGTTGCGCGTTAGCTTAGTGAGCTGTCAGGTGTGCAAGGAATCTCAAACTTTAGATCACTCTTATTTCTTGCTATGACGGGTTTTATTTTTTGGACAATTAAAAAATAACTGCCATCACGTATGGTGTCGTGCCTTGTACCTTGATTCCTTGAAGAATAATATGGATAGTGCAACTTATGATTTTTTTACACTACTAGAACTATACACTTGTTGCGGAGAAGGCAAATGATCGAGAAGAAGCCTATCCTCTACCTCGGTCGACAACGTCTGCCTTCCGAGGACACACTGGTCAAATACATACGCTTGCCATTTTCGGACCCGTTCCTGCTTGACTTCCGTTGCTCCGATGCTTTTGTATGTTTGCCAGCATTCAGATTTTACAGCGAAGCTATTACTCATACCCCCGTAAAGCAGTGTCTACAAGCGCTCAGGAAGGGGAAGCGAATAGTGCATGCACTCATTCAAATCACCACACAGAGAACAGCATACGTTACAATAGAGAAGAAGCTCAAAACAAGCATCCGAACAGCAAATTAAGCATTGCATACGCCACTAAGGAGTGTTGCGACGCCTGTTTCTCGAACCTCGAGCGGCGTTACTATTGGGTAGCGTGGCGTTGTCGGCGGGATGCAGGCGTCAGGTAGACCATGGCGACCAGGCAGGGACGATACGATTTCTAGTGCGAAACTTGCACTGTTTATTCAAAGGTTGGTGCAAGATGTAAAAGAGGAGAATGAATGAATTGAAAAGGTACATCGCGGGGCCCCTTAAATAGGCCCACTAAAACCGTAGGCGGGATCTTGCTCACGTCAACGTCACGTGACAGGCATTGAGTCCCTTCGGTGCTTGGCGGCTGCTCCCACTTTCCTAGGCGACGTTGCACTTGCTTGCCTCTGCTGGCGGCAACCCGCGGGTCCTGGATCTGGGCGGCTGATCCCCTCTCCCAGGGGACGTTGCACATACTTGCCTCCTCTGGCGGCAAACCACAGAGTCTGGTAGAGGATTGGCGGCTGATCCTTTCTTCTAGGCGACGTTGGTTCGCGGACAGAGCCTTCCCTAAAGTCGGACTGTTCGGGGAAAGGGTCTGTCCTAGAGTCACACACACAAACGGGCCTGTTATCATTGCGGGGCGCCCGCCAGACTGGCAACCACTCGAGACAATCATAGCAAATCATGAATCCATCCTGCGTTTCGGTTGAGCAGGGTCTTTCGAGCATCCTTCTTGCTCGGGGTGTTACACGCCAACCGTAACAGTAGTTCTAGTGGTGGTTTTGCAACAGTTTCGCTGGACATCCACTTTTGCAGGGCCAGGATGGGGAGTAAATTTTTTGTCTTGGCTTATAAGTATAACGTGTGTCTAGCGTGTCGTTTGACCATATTTAAAATGAGTCAGAGGGGGGTCGTTTGCTGAAACCACTTGTAACGAAGACATCTTAGAGTGTTATCGCTTGTATCTTTGCAAGCGTACTACCCACGCGCCCAGCTTTAATATTGTTGTATAGAAGAAATTAAATACCGCTCGATGATGCATGTCTGGCCATGCATGTCGCAATCGAAGGTAAATTTAGCATCTCGCTAGGCGTTCAGACAGAGATAGCACGGCTGTATTTGTGATCCGAGCGTCAGCAGTCGTGTTTGAGAGAGGTCACTCGGTGAACTATACATAATTCATCAAACTCAAACTTGTGCTCATAATGCGTTATATGCCTACACGTGCGCATTATTTTGCAGAAATATCATACTTGCTCGTTAATGGCGTCCTTTTGTTAGACACGCAGAGTCCATAAATGGCGGGAAGAGAATCACGCAGCAAGACCGATAAATACCCAACCCCTTTAACCACGGGAGAACGTGTCCGTCTCCAGTGGGAGCGCAAGCGCAGGAGTTTGAGGCAAATGCAGGAGCCCCGACCGTATCTATTACTGCGGAAGACTCGAATGGTGCTAGCAATCTTGCTAGAATAGCAGCTTGGGCTTGTTGGTTTTCCATCCTGCTAGTAACAGCGCAAAATGTAGACAAGAGACGAGACAAGAAGACACCGGTAGCGCTTGTGGTGTCTTCTTGTCTCGTCTCTTGTCTATATTTTGCGCCGTTACTAGCAGGAAGCAATCTTGGTAGCCACCTGTGTGTGTGTGTGTGTGTGGGAGGGGGGAGGGAGTAATTGCTTGCCCTAGTGCTCAAACACCCTAAGCAAAACAAACGGGCCCGCTACGAACAGGGAGCGAGCCCGATTGTAAAATTAGACCGTAAGACTCCCACTAGTCAAGTATATAATCTTTCTAATGAGCGAGTAAATGTGTCTTGTGTATTTAGTTACGTTATTTATTTACCCTATATTGTCCGTACGCCATCTGCTGCCCGCACAGCTCATCTCAACGTGGCCCACCGCGGCTGCGTCTCTGGGGCAGCTTAACCGGTTTTGTTGTAATCAATATATAAGCTTCACTCTGAGTTTCTGGTGATATTTCCACCCAATAAAAAATTACGGCAAAACCCATCTCACGATGACTGCCGACGGTGATGCAATCGACATTCAAGCAATGTAGGAACACACCGCCTTGTTGAAGTCACATTTTTTTTTAATCTGTGGCGGTCGTTCTGAGACTTGCGTTGCTTCGGCTGCATGTGACGTGCACTGCCTCCGGTATCAGCCTACGTCACGCGCTTGCCAAGGTCGCCCATGAGCATGACTACGTTGGAATAACAAAGAAATCATGACGTTCACAGAGGTGGTGTTACGACGATGGTGCATGATGACTATGGCTTGACGATTCTGAAATGGTGATGATGGTATAACGACGGCACTCTGCCAACGATGCCTTGGGGACAATGCGTTGACGAGTGCACGACAACGATGGCATGACCATGCAGGCGTGACTACAACCGGATGACGTAGCTCGAAGGACGACGACGACACGACCACAATGTTACGACGGCGGCGGTATGACAACAGATAAATGACAGCAACTGTATGACGACGAGGCATTGACAAATGCGTTATGACGGCGAAGATAACACGACAATGGGATTATGTTTCAGAAGTGATAATGATGGTAAAACGACAGCGTGACGACGATGCCAAGACGACAATGGTATGACAGCAGCTTTGTGACGAAAATACAACGACAATGATAGAACGAGCACAATGAGATCATGACGAAGGTATGACAGCGAATGCATAACGACAACGCAATGACGCTGGTTGAGGACAATGAACAATGGTATGATGACAAAGGGATGACTAACGAGTGTGTGATGACGATGGCTTCACGATGACTTTATTTCGAATACGGTATGAGGACGATGCTGAGAGGACGACGCCATGACGACAGTGGAATGACGAAGCTGCAGTGACGACGGTGAAACGACCTCGACGGCCTCACTTCTTCAGTATGACCGCGAATACATGACGAATATACGACGACGACGGCTTGACGACAACGGCATAACGAAAGCTGGATGACATATCTGCAATGACCACAGTGTAACGGCAACGATGACATCACGATTACGAGCACACATCAAGTGGCCACAGCTAATAGAAAACTCGGATTATTCAGTCGGCGTAGAGGGCGTGCCGACGACCGCATGATGAGAGTCAGAAGACAAAGCTTTATTGATGACAATGAAATCACCACGAAGACCTCCTGATGGAGGTTTTTATTTATTACATACGGCCGGCCTGCTTTTGAGGCGTTAGACAGGAGTAGGAGGAGGGATGCAACACAATATAAACTCAGTAGACGAAAGCAAAATGAAAGGGGCAAGAAAAGGAAAAAGAAAGCAACGAAATCAGAGGAAAACGCACGCACCAATACGTACACGCATAAAACAAGAAAATAACTGTCTAGGAAATTCTCGCAGGGGAACTTACCAAGTAATGAAAATCGCTGTACATAAAAACGGAACAAATAATACAAGAGCCTATCAAGCAATGACATCCATGTCTGTAAAAAGCCAACGATGGATACGAACAGAAACTCACGAGTGCACGTAGCATGCACATTTATTGGAACACGCAGTAGTGAAATGGAAAGAAAAACGGCAGAAAAGCAACAACACGAGGACAGAATGACGTAACGGGCTTGAGGTGTGGTCCCGCCTACGGCACTGTAGTCCTAATCGCTTGCCGAAATTAATCAAGACTTGTACGCTCGGCCACATTAGCAGACGAGGCATTCCAAGCGCCAATCGCCGGAGGAAAAAAAGAGTTTTTGAACGTGTTTGTTCCGCAATTGAGCTCGGTCTGCTTTTTGGGTGAAAAAACTGAGCGAAGCGGCGTGTGGCACGTGCTACAAATGCGAATTGAAGAATGTTTACCGTAGTGGGATATAGCGAATAAAAGAGTTTCATCCTGCCATGATACCGCCGCGTTTCAAGTTCTTCTAGCTCACCTTCTTGCAAGAGGTCAGATGGGGATATTTTGCAGCTGTAACAGTTATTGATGAACCTAGCAGGTTTTCTTTGTACTTTCTAGGTTTATACAATAATAGAATTTATTGACACGAAAAACAGAGAGGTCGAGCTGAGCTAGTTTCAAGAAAACAAGAAAACATTTTCAAGAAAAATCACTAATAAAATTCCTAATTTAGCAGCACATAGCAATGACAGAATTCTGGGAACTATAATAATATATGGGGTTGTACGTGCCAAATCCACTTTCTGATTATAAGGCACGCCGTAGTGGGGGACTCCGGAAATTTTGACCACCTGGGGTTCTTTAACGTGCGCCTAAATCTAAGTACACGGGTGTTTTCGCATTTCGCCCCCATCGAAATGCGGCCGCCGTGGCCGAGATTCGATCCCACGACCTCGTGCTCAGCAGCCTAACACCATAGCCACTGAGCAACCACGGCGGGTGCGGGGAACTGCAGCTAAAGGATTAGCGAAAGGGAACAATTAAGCGCATGAGGGAAATGCCTATTTTGTATTATAGCATTTGCAGTAGCTTTTATTTGACATCGATGTGTATAAAGTAACTTTTCAATGACAGATACCTGCCTCATATTTCACATTGGCCTCTTTTTCGCCCAGAAACAGTATGAAACGTTAAAAGTGAATCATCAGTAGTCGCGATGTATGTCCCCGAATAGTTGACGGCTCTGCAGACCTTTATTAGTGAGACAGGAGGCGCTCTTGATCAATGGGCAGACAGCGCGAGCGCATCGACCGCCATGACAGGCAGCGGCCGCTCCACTCATGCGATGCGGGAAGTGCGGGCCGTTCTCGCGTCTCTCACCTGCGTGTCCTCGTTACGTAATCCGGTACTTCTCTGGGCCAACTCCGCAAGTTGCAGGGCATGTTTGTTTTTGAGGAATCGCGCACAGGCGTATTTTGTAAACATGAAATTACTCAGGCGCAGATATCAAAGTGTTACCCTAGCAAGCTTAATTACTAGCGTGCACACGGTATACAAAAAAGAGCAGCATACAGGTTAGCCTTGCCCCCGTTTGTCTACCTGAGTGTTCAGTGAAACTGCAGACTCTTGTGCATACCCACATCTGATAAGGACACTCACCTCCGCTTTCGAAATTCATTCCTACCCCAACATATAAACGTTAACATCGTCTCTTTCTTGCAAGTTTGCTCACAAAAGGTACCGTATCATCAGAACCACCAGAAGTAGCACTCTTATGTCGTGCGCTAACACATTGTAGGTTCAGGTTCACTAATTTAACAAGAGTGGTGGAAGGGTGGAGGTTACTTCCGCACTTCAGTGCATGCATACCGATATCAAAACTGAAGCAGTCGCTTTCCAAATATTTAATTAAAAACACGGAAGGGGAGCATCCCTCTGTTGAATTGTTTTTTTATTTTGTAATCTTCGCAGTCGCTAGACGATCAAGGCCCGTGTTGAAATTCCCGCAGCACGGCTTCGGCAATGTCAGTATAGCCTAACTTTTTTCTTATGAATGTTGTTGCGCAACGGTGACATCGCTATCGCATTGCTATCGGATTCACTTCACAGTATACTTCTATAGGCATCTACAAGATCATACCAGTTTTTATAGATGTGCCCGCATTTTGAAAGTGTAGCTTGCATCACATTACGCTCAAAGACGCCGCTCGATAATGGCAAAATTAAGCACTGTGCGAGACGAAATGTGACGCAGCGATAAGAACGGAGTATCCATAAGCTTCGCTCGCACAACCATAGCTTGCGCGCTGACTTGGACAAGTTCTACTTATCTGACGTCGCACAATGGAGCCGCTCCCACAGCTGGAAGGAAGTAAAGCTCCCGATATGCAAATTATCACACGCTGCTAGCCGAGGGAGAAGATGGACTTCTCATTCAAAACCGACTGTTGTGAGGGTGATAGCTAGGAAGCCTAAGCGGCGATGTTTTTTACCATTGCACTTTGTTTTCCACTGCACGCATCTTTCTGTTACAATCCTTGGAAATCGCTGGCTTTCAAGACTATCCTGGATCGCGACCTTGCCACTTAGCAACCTTGAAGACGCTGAACATTCATCGCTTCTTATTCGATGTCCTCCCTGCTCACAAGACATGGATAACAGAGCGGAGACACGTACCGCTGACTAACAAATGAACTTTATTTTCTTGGGCGCTGCTGCACGTGTCACTTTCGTGTTAGAAAATCGCACTCCTTTCTTGACAAGGAGAGCCAGGTCACACTGACCCACTTGTTACCGCGCTTCAAAATTTCTTGCGTTCTTATTTTTTCCTGTTGCGATTGCAGAAAATATCGATAATGCAGCACCAATTATAGACCAACGCTCAAAGATGGTGAGCCGTTTATTAGCCTGCAATAATGAAGTAAGGATACGCTGACTGCCGCTGCCAGTGGTTTGTTTAAACAAAACGCGTGAGTGCTGTAAAGCTGTTGTTTAGACTAGTTGATGCATTCGTGAAACATAACAGGGCTGCGAGGAAAAAAAGAAGAACGACGAAAGGAACGTACACAGAACGGGCGCATCTGGCATGACCCCCACAGGAAGCATGATTGCTTCATGCGGGGTCCATAGAAAACTTTGTCTTGGGAAGAACTTCCATGAGAACCAATCTCGCAATGAATGACGTTAGTGCAGCTTGCGTGGGAGCAACGCATGGGCGCACCATATTGTAACTGCCCAAACGCGCGTCATGTACGAGGCGTGCGTGCAGCCGAGCTGTTCTCTCGCGCTTCCCTCCAGACACGCTGCGCCATCTGCTGCCGCCGCAGCGAATATTCACGCGTGAAGCGTGTGTGAATATAATATATCCTACAAGACGGTCTATACAATAATCAGACGAGCTCAACTCTGCCCAGCACCGGAGAAATTGGAATTAATAATATTATTTTTTTTTGTCATTGAAGAGCGGCATATACCCATTGACTCATACCCAGTGCCCCAAGTTGGCGTCGAACAGGTTCGTTGAAGAGCTGCGCATGTCCACTTAAACGTAGCCAGTAACCCAACACTTTAATTGAAGAGCGGCACATTTCTATGTTACAAGGGTCATCTACAGAATAAAAAATCAGTCGCCACACCTTATTCAACCAATAACTGAACAAAATCTTTTTATGTTCCGTACCAATATCCTGCAAACAACCTGGAATATTGTATTTGAATCTAAAGATGCAAGTGACGCTTATGAGTCTTCTTTTAGCCTCTTAAAACCAATATACGACGCTTGTTTTCCGTTGAAGTGCGTAAAACAGAAAAATAAAATACGTAAGCCATGGATTACCCCTGAGCTATCTGTTCGAATACTCAAGAAGCATGCTTTATATGCTGAATTCATAAAGACCAAAGATCTAGAACTTTTCCCTCGTTTTAAGAAAATTCGGAATCGTCTAGATAAAGACACAAAAAAGGCGAGGCGCGAGCATTGTTTCAATGCCTTTAGTTCTTCGAATTCATCTTCGAATTTACGTGGAAAAACCTGCAATCTCTGCTAAATTACAATGTTCCTGCTGAACAGATACATAGATTGAAAATAAATGGTACTGAGGTAAATCACAAAGCACTTGCAGATGCTTTTAACAAACATTTTGGTAACATTGGAGCCCACTGCGCACCGATACATGATCTTGAATACATTTCTCAAAATTCCAGTTCTCTATTTCTTTATCCAGTACACGAAGGGAAAATAACTACTACAATTCTCAGCCTAAAAACAGTAGTGCCAGGGATATTGACGGCCTTCAAATTAAATCTATAAAATACGTTGCTGATCTTATATCTCAGTGCATTACTTATGTCTTTAACCTCTGTTTAAATGAAGGTATCTTTCCTCACAGGATGCAGATAGCGCGCGTCATTGCACTTCTTAAGAAAGGTGATAAGAACAATTTGGGAAATTACCGGCCATTATCAATACTTCTTCTGTTTTCAAAGGTTTTCGAAATAGTTAGGTTAAGGCGGCTCACTGAATTAGAACAAAAACATAATCTGCTAACTGACAGTCAGTATAGTTACCCTAAGGGGATGGGCACTCAACTCGCTTTACTAGCACAAAAAGTACACCTACTACGGCATTTGTAAGAAGGCAAACTTGTTCTGGGCATCTTCATTGACCTATCAAAGGCATTTGATTGCATTAATCACAATCTTCTAATTCAAAAACCTGAACGCTATGGTTTTCGTGGCAATGTCGCTTCTCTTATACGTTGTTATCTAGAATACCACCAACAAATAGTTGTCATAAATGGCTATCACTCAGATCCACAACCTATCTCCTCAGGCGTCCCACAGGGTAGCATTCTAGGGCCTTTTTTATTTAATATGTATGTGAATGACATTGTTAAAATTAATGAAAGTGTGAAATTTATCATGTACGCTGACGACACCAGCATATTGATAGGTGGTAACGATATTGATGACCTCGTCGACGACGCTAATTTCACGTTAGCAAAATTAGATGAATGGACACGTAGGAATAGCCTCCTGATAAATGAGAACAAAACGAAAGCTGTAATATTTCGAGCTAAAAACAAACATATATCAATCAGCGAACTTATCTCAATAAATGCAACACCTATTGAGATTACTTCTAGTATTAAAACATTCGGTGTCACTTTTCATGAACATATGTCATGGGATGCTCATGTGGATAGCGTGGCAAATGGTTAGAGAACCTTTAATATGTACTGATGTTATCAGTGCATCTTCGATAATGTGTGATGGTTGTGCCAAATGCACAACCAGCTTCTGATGGAGTTCTGGTGTGGCGCGTAGATTGCCGCGGCTGCCGGTTGTCGCCGCAGAAGCCCTCTTGTGGCTTCGGCGCTTCCGTTTTGTATACTGTTTTAACTATACTGAATAAAGATTATTATTATTATTATTATTATTATTATTATTATTATTATTATTATTATTATTATTATTATTATTATTATTATTATTATTATTATTATTATTATTATTATTATAAACTTGCGCAAGTAATAGGTTTAACATACAGAATTCGCCATATACTTCCACCGCAAACTATGATGTTAGCCTATAATTTATTGTTTTCCAGCAGAATAAGCTACTGCCATCTAATATGGTCTGACACAACACAGGGAAACTTAAACAGGCTTCATAGGCTGCAGAAAAAGTTCCTTAGAATTGTTGAGGGCTTGCCCTATCACTCGCACACACAGCATCTTTTTGACAAGTACAACGTAATCCCAGATGGCAAATTGTTCGACTACATCTTAGGCAAAGCATTTAAAAACGAAAAAATAAACAATACCTCCCTTTTACAACGTTTAGCTAACCTACAGGAAAACACTTCTGCCCGCCTGACACCTAATACTATGCCCTGGAAAGTGAGAACTTATAAAACAACGTACGGTCTAAAAACACTACAGAACAAATTACCCAGGTTACCTAATAGATTACATAATAAACACGTTAAACTTAGATATATAACATTCAAAGAACTTCGACAGCATTTTAGTAAATTCCAGGCAGTTACTTTCTTAATTTTTCGTTCCTGCAAACCAAGTTTTTCTTTGCCCCGTTATCCCTAACAGTGTACATGGTGAGGGAATGGTTCCGTTTTCCCTCTTTCAATTTACAATGTGTGCTTTATCTGTTTTGCTTCTCTTTACTTTCACTTTGTATGTATTACTGTTATTGCCTGCGGCTAAGTGAAACTGAATTTATGTTATTTCATTTGTGACTGATTGTGACTGGGATTTGTGATTGCGTCGTTGACTGTGATGTTTTATTGTATGAGTGAACTTGAAATTTGTATTTCTATCTTGCCTTATTTTTTGTGTACGTTACATTGTATGCTCGGAGTGCGTAATTTCAAATGTGACCATGTATTATATGCCTTTTTTTCGTTATGTAACGGCCCCATGTATGGGGGGCCTACGGCTCTGTCAAGCTGTCATTCATGACAGCTTTTACTGCAGGTCTCCCGTGTCGTGTACTTTTACGGGACACAAATAAATACATTATTATTATTATTATTATTATTATTATTATTATTATTATTATTATTATTATTATTATTATTATTATTATTATTATTATTATTATTATACCATGTCGCAGATACGCTATGGCGCTTATTCTGTGGCACAAACACAGTAACCCAAATTGTTGTAAAGAGGTTCATTGAATAGCTCCGCATACCCAGTTGCACATACGCAACGGACAGAATCGATATCAAAAAGGTTCATTGAAGTGTGGTGTATACCTAGTTTCACATACCTAGTGACCTAAGCTTGGGTGAGAGAGGTTCATTTAAGAGTGGTACATAGACATTGGCACATACCCAGTTAAACAACTTGGCGTCAAACAGTTTAACTAATGCCATATAAATGCGCTCATTCCATGCGCGTATACTGTTCCACATGCTCATTTACCCAAGTTGGCCTCAAAGAGATTCTTTGAAGAGCGGCACATACCTGGCGACTCAAGTTGGTACGACGGTTGGTCTCGAATCCTGTTCCATCAACAGAGCAGCCAGTTGCGCTATCTATTAGACAATGGACTACCCACTGCCACTTGCACAAGTTGCGGCAAAACGTTCAGACAGACAGACAGACAGACAGACAGACAGACAGACAGACAGACAGACAGACAGACAGACAGACAGACAGACAGACAGACAGACAGACAGACAGACAGACAGACAGACAGACAGACAGACAGACAGACAGACAGACAGACAGACAGACAGACAGACAGACAGACAGACAGACAGACAGACAGACAGACAGACAGACAGACAGACAGACAGACAGACAGACAGACAGACAGACAGACAGACAGACAGACAGACAGACAGACAGACAGACAGACAGACAGACAGACAGACAGACAGACAGACAGACAGACAGACAGACAGACAGACAGACAGACAGACAGACAGACAGACAGACAGACAGACAGACAGACAGACAGACAGACAGACAGACAGACAGACAGACAGACAGACAGACAGACAGACAGACAGACAGACAGACAGACAGACAGACAGACAGACAGACAGACAGACAGACAGACAGACAGACAGACAGACAGACAGACAGACAGACAGACAGACAGACAGACAGACAGACAGACAGACAGACAGACAGACAGACAGACAGACAGACAGACAGACAGACAGACAGACAGACAGACAGACAGACAGACAGACAGACAGACAGACAGACAGACAGACAGACAGACAGACAGACAGACAGACAGACAGACAGACAGACAGACAGACAGACAGACAGACAGACAGACAGACAGACAGACAGACAGACAGACAGACAGACAGACAGACAGACAGACAGACAGACAGACAGACAGACAGACAGACAGACAGACAGACAGACAGACAGACAGACAGACAGACAGACAGACAGACAGACAGACAGACAGACAGACAGACAGACAGACAGACAGACAGACAGACAGACAGACAGACAGACAGACAGACAGACAGACAGACAGACAGACAGACAGACAGACAGACAGACAGACAGACAGACAGACAGACAGACAGACAGACAGACAGACAGACAGACAGACAGACAGACAGACAGACAGACAGACAGACAGACAGACAGACAGACAGACAGACAGACAGACAGACAGACAGACAGACAGACAGACAGACAGACAGACAGACAGACAGACAGACAGACAGACAGACAGACAGACAGACAGACAGACAGACAGACAGACGGACGGACGGACGGACGGACGGACGGACGGACGGACGGACGGACGGACGGACGGACGGACGGACGGACGGACGGACGGACGGACGGACAGCGACTGACCGACTACCGACCGACCGACCGACCCCGTAAAGTGCGAGAACAAACCTAAGAAGGCTAATCGCATTAAAAGTGTTATCTCACAGAAAAGTTGACGTTCCTGTGGTGGCGTAGTGAATTTGGCGTTGCACTGCTGAGCCCGAGCCCACGGGATCAAATACCGGCCGCGGTGGGCGCATTTGAATGGAATCAATATGCAAAAAAAAAAAGAACATCCGTGCCCGGTGCAATGTTGGCCCGTTAAATGGCCTCAGGAGGTCAAAATTGATCCGTAGTCCCCCACTACAGTGTGCCTCCGCATCATATCGTGGTTTTGGCAAATAAAACGCCAGAATTTATTTTTCCCATGTACTGTCCTTGACATCATCATTAACTTTCTTGTGCGCTTATGTAACCCCACCGAGCCTGTGAAGTCACCGCATAGAGTAGCCAATAAAGAAGACAGGTTGCTCTTAGCCACCAAGCGTGGTTTGTGGTCAACAGACATGCGGTTGTATTATACGGGATACATTCAGGTAAATTAACGTGTTCAACATGCCGGGGACAGCGAGTTCAGGTATGGTGACCGGCTGGTGCGAAATAAGAATCACATTTGATTGCAATTATCATTCTTTACGAAATTTACCGACTTTCCAGCTTGCCTGTTTGTATCTAACCTCTTTGCCCCTTTATACCCAGTGACCCAAGTTATCTACCAGCTTGGACTACTTGGTATGTGTTGCCTTGCCGAGCATACCACATGAATCATTTGATGTGTGGCCAAATAGACAATTTTCTGCTAGCTGCTACCTTGCCTAGTAAACTTGATTCACTTGGTCATGCCACTGGGTCATGTTGGATGTGCCAAGGTGACGCTAGGGGTATGTAACCTTAAATATACCTAAGCGATAGCGTCGAATCGGCAACGTATACACAAGCTTCTAGCGTGGACACTTGATGGGTAGCCATTGCAACGAAGTTGCAGCCAGGACACCAGGTATAGTTGAGGTTGCTACGGAGTTTCATCTGGGGAGCAGAGAATATAAGATATACTGTGCCATAGTGTTACGCGGCATTGTGGCTGGCAACGAGATTGCCGCTTCGCGCGTCAGCTAATGATCTCAAGGGTTTCGTGATGCACGGATGGCGTCAATAAACCATAAATATCATAATAATAGTCATCATAACATATAACACATATCAAGAATTGCACATCTATTATAAGAAAGATTGCTACTCGCATTAGCGTCGCCAACCATATCCAGAGGATGGATGGACCGCCAATTTATTAGACCTCCTATGCATTTCCTATCCATTCACATTTTGGACTAATTTAATCACTACGACGTTCGCATGAACATTTGGGCAGAGGAATGAGGTGTATGTGCAACTCGTCGCAGCTATCGGGCCAACGCGTGTGAACGTCTTCAGTGCTCTGGAAATGTGGACACAGCCATATGCATGACATGAAGCCATGTTTCAAGTCGTCTGCTACTGGCCTGCTGGCTCTATGTTAGCAGCGACAGTTCTCGCATTTTTTTTTCTTTCAGTGCTAACTAACTAGCACCTGCTCATAGGGATGATTATAAATTATTTGGATCAGTGCAGCACCCTTGTTCTACTACGGGCTCCTAAGTGAAGGTGACATGTGAAGGTGAAATGAATGCGACTTGTATCGACAGAACGTAAATTCCTGCCCTGCAACTTATACTGTCGTCTGCAGCGAGCGGAAAATGAGAACGACTGCGAGAAATAAAGCTTTTCTTTAGCCTTGATTTCATTCCCTCCCGCTCAAAATGGACGACCGGGTTGTGCGATATACCGTTGTGGTGCCTCCGAATTGATTTTGATCGAAAGACGCAATGACGCGTGTTTTACTTTTTGCCTACATCTGAATGCAGCCTCCGTGACATGGAATGAAACCACTGCCCTCTTGCTTGAACACCATAGAACTGAACATGGGTGGTTGACAAGCCCTTCATCCCTCTCATGTGAGACGAGCGCGGATTGCCCATCGCACTCCACGAATGCGTTGGAACCCCTGTACCTGGCGTGGCGAACTGCGCGAGCCTTCATATGCTACGAGACTGTCGGACACTGTAGCCTGCTTGTCTGCAGAATGATCCAGCAGCAATCCCCATATCACGCGTATGCATGTATGCGCCCAGGGGCGGACACACGCAAGGAGCTGCTCTCTAGAGGGAGTTTGCCATGCCCCCAACACATCAGTGTGTAGGCCCACCCCCTTATAGTTTTACGGCTAAAGTCCTCAGCCACTTGAAAGTCATCCCCAGTGTTTCAGAGCAGGACAATAACATGTGCAAAAGGCAGGCTTGTGAGGTGTTTTCCGTAAAACCTGTGTTGTCTTAGTTGCTCTGAAAGCTAACATGTACAACTCGTTTAAAAATATGTAGCCGCACCTTAATTACCAATCTATTTGCTTTTTGCGAGCATTCCAGAAGTATTATAGGGCACGTATGCGAAGCTTCCAATGGCGATACAAATCAGCCGGATTATCTCTGTTCGGCAAATATTTACTTGCACTCTAAAGCTATAAACTTATTGTCACGACCTTAGCACTGCTAGAAGGCTCTGAAAGGACCAGTGCAATATGGCGCAGCAAACGAGGTTAAAAAACTAACTGCGGTTTAGCTCAGCTAACCCTGGATATGCAAAGCGAAAGCTTGGTTTAGCCTGGTTAAGTTTTCGTTTCACTTGATTCGTCCAAAGCCTGCCTTTGTCTAAGGTTGTGGTCCCGCTTCCGGCGTTTTGCGAACCGAGCGGCTCACTCTTCCTGTCACCGACGCTAGCTTCGCGCGCTTGACATTCCGAACCCTCTCTAGTAAAGCAGCTCACCAGGCAGTATCTGCAGGGTGGTCAGACGCCGCTTGGCGACGATGGCTGAAAGCCTCCCGCTCCCGCGCAACGCTCAGAAAAGGCAGCCCGGCACCGCTCTCATCCATAGCCAAGCCATAGAATAAAGAACCAACTTTAGAGAAGGGAAACTGTACCTTTCACAGTGGTTTGAAAATAGGAGGCGGAAGCCCATGGAACTTAGCGGGGGGCCCGACAGGAAGCGGAAATGCCTTTTTTTAGTGCAATATCCAATATGGCCGCTTTATTCCGGTGGCGTAGGCTGGGTACGCGCCGTGCTCGCTTTGCTGGCTTTGCGGCATGCCTCAGCTGCAGCGTTTTAATTGCCAGGAAACTAAAGAGCCTCTACCGACGCCCATACAAACAAGCCACAAGTGAGTGAACAGGACGTGCGACTTTATTGGCAGAGAAAAAGCAGTGCACCTTCTCGTACAAGAGCAGAAATAAAATTTGCATGTCGAGATGCGCTGAAACCATTAACGCGAGCTCGCAAACTGCTCACTTTCGTCGTCACACATGGCGATCTGGTAACGAGCGACAATCAGTAGCGCAAGAAAATTGGGTAGTGCACCACATGTTTGCATCGACAGTCGCCGTAACTTGCATTACGAAGCGATCGGGTGACGCAAGGTATCTGCTGCCGCAACCAACACAGCGATATGGACTAGCCGGCATTTTAACGTTACCTCCTTTCCAACCTGCACGTTTCTTTTTGTTCTTTCGGGGGCCGCTAATATGTAACTCATACTTGGTACCCCACAATCTCAATATGGGCCACATCACGGCCGATGAAGGCCCACAAGCATAATTTGCCCGCGGCTGCAGCAGGAAAGGTCGGATGGGGAGAGCACCAATTATGGTGCATGTAAAGTGGGAATCTTTGTCGTTGTGTGGACTGCAGGAACAGACGGTTATTTCGGGAGACTGTCGCCCATTCAGCTCACCAGGTCGCGACATCGAAGAAACTAACACGGCGACCATTATCAAATTAGAGTCTGCATTCAATCACCGCATAAGGTTCAGACAATACACTGTACATTGGCTAAGATCCACATGACAACAGTGGGCATTCACGCACTACAGGTCGCTTACAGCACATTCACCTATCCGACTTAGGCGCAGTGCTTGCCTACGTCGCACATGGCGGTCTAGTAACGAGGGACAACCAGCAGCGCAAGCAGATTGCACAATGCCCCACCTGTTTGCATTGACAGTCGCCATAACTTGCACTGCGAATCAATCGGGTGACGCAGGCACCTGATGCCATAGCCAACACAGCGACATGAACTACGCGGCATTATAGCGTTACCTCCTTTCCTGCCTGCACCTTTCTTTTTGTTCTTTCGGTGGCCGCTAATGTGTCGCTCACACTTGGTGCCCCACCTGCTCTCAATATGGATATGGTCCGTTTTGTGGGAATCACCATTTTGCAGCCACTTTTGCAGGCCTTTCCACCCATGTGGATATCATACACTTCAAACAATGTAATTTATTTATTTATTTTGTTTATACATACTGCAGCCCCTTTATGGGGCTATTGCAGGAGGGGGTTAGACAAAAGAAGTCATACAAAAAAACAAGTAAGGAGTAACATATTAAAAATTCACAAGAAATAAGGCAGATGACAAAAATGAAACTCAATATAACAGCAACACTGAGATTCAGTGCAAAAATGAGAATGAGTCAATACACTGTAACGACAAGAAAATACATAAAATCAAATGTGGTTAACTTTTAGCAGGAAATCGTTTAATGGCAGTGACCTAATTGTTCCGGGAAGTAAGTTCCATAATTCAATAGTATGTGGGTAAAAGCTGTATTTAAAGTTATTAGATCGAGCAAAGTAAGGCTTAATATTAAGGCTATGGTGACTCCTACTTGACCGAGGAATGTCTGAAGGAATATATATGGGATGTGAGACACGATAAGAAAAATTGACGATGCCATCCAGAAACTTCAATGACTCAATGTGACGGCGTATGGATAAAGGGGTTAGGTTCAAAGAAGATAAGGCACGAGAAGGTGAAAAATAGTGATCATAGCGACAATATATGAACCTAATAGATTTTCGATGTATGCTCTCAATGGAGTTAATGTCGCACTGCTTATGAGGGTTCCAGACAGGAGAAGCATAATCTAGGATTGGGCAAATAAAATTTTATACATTAGTAACTTAGTTTCTTTTGGAGAATTGTTGAAATTGCGCCGCAAATACCCGAGCTTCCGGAGTGCTTTAGTGCAAATGAAGTTAATGTGTTTTGACCAGGACATGTTAGTGGTAAATATGACGCCAAGATATTTGTATTCTGAGACCCTGTGCAAGGATAAGTCGTTGAAAGTGTAATTGGTCAATGAAGGAGAGGCACTATTAGAAAATGACATTATCACAGTTTTAGTAAAATTTATTTTCATTTGCTAAGTGTTGCACCAGGTACAGAAGCTGACAAATGAGGAATTTATTTCAAGATGATCTTCTGGTGTGTTAATCACGCGATACAAACCACAATCGTCCGCATAAAGGCGTATGCGTGAAGTGACGTTTCGAGGTAAGTCATTAATGTATAGTAGAAATAGTAAAGGACCAAGAACCGACTCTTGGGGTACACCGGATGACACGTCAACAGAAGAAGAATTAGTTGAGTTATAACATACGAATTGTGACCGCTGAGAAAGGAAACTGGCAAACCAACTAACCAAGTGAGAATTTTTCAAGATCATGTTAAGTTTTATTAAGAGATTAGAATGCAGTACAGTATCGAAAGCCTTGGAAAAATCTATAAATATAGTGTCGACCTGGGTGCCGATATCAAGGGCGCAGAGGATGTCGTGTGAGAATTCAACTAGTTGGGTTAAGGTGCTGAAACCTTTCCTAAAACCGTGCTGAAAGTTAGAAAGCATGTTATTAGATTCTAGAAATACCACTAAATGTTTGTGAATTATGTGCTCCAGCATCTTACATGCATATGATGTTAATGAAATAGGTCTATAATTAGATAAGAGCTGCTTTTACCAGATTTGAATACTGGATGTACTTTGGCCAGCTTCCATGAGGATAGAACAATGCCGGTATTGAGGGATTTTTGAAAGATGATGGTTAGGTAGCGAGCAGACCACAATGAATAACGAACGAGAAAAGAATTGGTATACCACCAGGAACGGTTGATTTTTTGGTGTCTAACTATAGTATTAGGTTCAGTACACCATGCTCATTAATCATGATATCAGTAATCAGAGCTGTCACTTTAGGAGGGTCAAAGGATGGAACTTCGTGGGTATCTGATGAAAACAGATCATGCATGATAGTCTCCAGTCACGCCGAATCGCAGCCAAAGAAGGCCACAAGCACACATTACCCACGGCTGCAGCAGGAAAGGACAAAAAGGGAGCACCAATCGCAGTACATGTAAACAGGGAGTTTGTGTCGCTGTGCGCACTGCAGGAGCAGGTGCTTATCTCGAGAGGCCGTTGGCTAATGCAACTGACCAGGCCGCCACATCCGAGAAATGTAACATGGCAATCATGACCAATTGGGACGACATTGAAACAAGACTCTGCAATCATATCACTTCAGCATACTCTAACATAACGCTGAATCTATACACTGGTACTATACATAGGCTACGATCCACATGACAACAGTGACCATACACGCCCACGGGTGGCTTGTGGCACATTCAACTGTCCGACTGTAGGCATAGTGCTTGCCGTCGTCGCACATGGTAGTCTGGTAACAAGCAACAACGAGCAGCGCAAGCAGATTGGACAGTGCGTCCCACGTGTTTGTACCGACAGTCACCGTTGAAGATGAGCAACTTGCATTGCGAAGCAATCGGGTGACGCAAGCACCTGCTGCCGCAGCCGACACAGCGACATGGAGTGCCCGGCATTTTAGCGTTACCACCTTTCAAACCTGCATGTTTCTTTTAGTTCTTTCACATGCCACTAATGCGTAACTCACACTTGGTGCCCTACATTCTCTAAATATGGGCATGGTCGGTTTTGTGGACATCAGCAATTTGCAGCCACTTTTGCAGGCCTTTCCACACATGTGGATATCAACTTCATACACTTAGAACCATGTAATCATGTATGAGGTCTCCGTTGACGACAAATTTACACACGGCAGCAGCAGGAAAGGACGGAACGGGGAGCACCAACCACGGCGCGTGTAAATTCGCAGTCTATGTCACTGTGCGGACTGTATACGAGCAGGTGCTTGCCTTGAGAGACTGTTTCCCAATGCAACTGACCAGGATCCCACATATCAGAAACGTCACGGTGACAAGTACCAAGTCGGATAGCAGTGAAACCAGACTCTGCAATCAATTACTTCAATGTAGCTTGCACTAAAAACACAGGCTGTCGAGCAAGAATAGCAATCCAAAATGAGGCTAGGAATTCAATATGGGAATGAGAAAGCTTGCATTCAAGAAAGAAGCCACTCTACCTTGCAAGCACTGAAAGCCAAAAACATTAAGAAAAGTTATATGCTACATAGCACACAGTGTAAAGGGTAATGCAAGACACACGCCAATGCCGCATCAGTTATTTCAGCAGAGGAATTGCACATGACAACATACACTAGAACATACTGCTACAGATATGTTATGCTTCTAGACAGTGACTGGTATTAAATATGAGCAAAGAGTCGGTTGTCCTTTAATGTTTGGAAGAGGAAGAGGAATTACCTCTAACAAAAATGTGGAATGAAAAAGCTTCCGTTCATTGCAACAAAATTATACTTGGCACGAATTCGCAATGCCAGGAAGCTCACTAAGGAAGGGCAAACTGACAGAACACTCTTGGCCAGCGTCGTGGGTGCTTGTTCAGAGGTTGCAGGTACATCTGAAGACGCAGAATTTTTGTTGTTGAGGTACCTGGATGACTGGCTCAATATCCATGCTGGTCGATTGATGGCGGAGGCTCTTTTCACTCTTGAAACAGTCGTTTGTAGGCTTGAGATCTCATCCAAATAATTCTGGAATGGCTTCTTTGTTCGTGGGCTTGCGAATTCGGCTCCAGCCCCTTCCTGTTGGTGTAGATGGGGGCTCCCGTGATGACCAAGATGTACTTGGCACAGACTCTGTTGGGGCAGAACAGTGGCACATGAGATACAGCAGAGATTATCCAAACTCATGTAGTGTTTTCTTTTATGTTCGAACCAATTATGCTGAACTGTAAACATGAACAAACGTTCATATCATCTGCTACAAACAAATGGCATGTATCTCAAGACTAGCAAGCCAATACAGCATCTATCAAGTATATTTATTTCCGAACCAGGTGTTGTTTACCTCGTAGTAGCAGCCAAAGTCCACACAATGACCTTGTTGTAGCAGGCAGCAGCTTCTGTTTAATTCATGGAGTGTGTCATTTTATACTGGTGCCGTCCTCATTACTGCATGTCTGGAACAGAAATTGTAACTGCATCAGAACTTGAATAAGCACAATTTAGCAATATAAAATGCGACAAGGTGCGACATATACATTGTAATGGTTTGTGACTACAGAACACATGCAAATGTACACTGTTTGTTCTAGGGTGCTAAAGCAGCATGGTAATAAATATTGTTACTCTCCGTAAAATTGATGCCTGCATAACTACAATGCATGTCAACAACTTAAGTATTATTAAGATCACAAATGAGAACATTTGTGCGCTCGTTTATACACAAGAAGATATCACACTACTCGTTTCACAAGCAAATAGATGAAAGACATGAAGCTGTTAGAAATGATGCATTTTTTTTTGTGCGTGCATGAACGTGATGCACCGCTTCACTACTGCAAAAATTGTCTGAGGTAGCCCAAACTGAACAGCAAGAACATTTGGAACCAAGCAGGTACGAAATATGGATGAATTATCATGCGCGCCACTGTTTAATATATTAAATTCAATACATTAGCTTCAGTTTATCAAAGGGTTATTCGGTTCTGTGAACGAAAGAACTTGCCGGCGGACTCGAAAAAATATATATATATCGATGAGGCTACTCAGCCACCCTGGCTACGGCTACAACGAGATGAAAAATGTGACGCGCGTTCCGATATCGCTCTCTCTTTCATGAATGTGTGTATAATGATGGCCTCGCAACTGAAAGTTTATTTCGGAAACAGCAACGGAGGGTGCTGACTGCCCATATGTAGTGCAGCATCTAGTTCATTAACTTGCCTCCGCCTGTAAGTTAACGAGACGAATAAATTACATAGCGATTGAAGCAGCGATGGTTAACGACTCACCGGTGTTGCTGTCCCCAGTCGCAGCAGGACCCGGCTCCTATTTCGATGGAGACGTGTTTCACATGACTCACGACTGAAACCTAGCTTTCGGGCTTACACCCCAAGTAATAACGCCAGATATCAAAGCGCAATATACTGGTTTTAGCACAAAATAACCAACCGATCTACGAACTAAAGAATCCGTACCTGACGTGCACGCGAACATACCGGTAAAAATTTGAAATCCAGGCCAAAAGTCACGTGGGAGATCGAAGATGCCGATTGCTATTTTGCGTTTAAAATGGCAAAAAACAACAAAGTTTGTAATGAAGAGTAAAATGCAAATTAGGACTGATAATTTTGCACTCTTTGTCATGTAATAAAAACGCTTCGGTTATTGTTAAAGAAAGTTTGCAGGTTAAAATAGCGCTTACTACGGCGCCTCTAGCGGGAGATAATGCGCTCAATGGGGAACCTTTTTAATTGGTGTACTATGCCTGTTTCTTTAGCAGCGCCGCGCGGTCGATTTTTTCGCCCTCTGTGGCCATTTGTTGAACTTGACAGTGTTCGGGGCCTGGCCAAGCTCGCATTGACTAGGCGAGCGCGGCACGCCTTTTAGCCAGGGGCACTGTGAGTCACGAGGTCAGGCGGCGACCCAGGTGCGGACAGCGCATGCGCAAAGCCGGCGCCGCCAGCGGCGGCGGAGCTCGGCGCGGCGCGTCACGTGATGCGTTGCCAGGGCTATGGCGCAGCTGCGGTCAAATGAAGGTCAAATTGCTGGCGATGGCGAAACTCGGCTCGACTAGGTTAGTGAAACGTTAGCTTTAAAAAACACGATGTGTTCGTTTGGTCCGTAGGCTTTTAGAACGCAGCACTCAGCTGCCTGTTCCTGCGGCGAGCGTCGGCAGCGTAATCGAGTGAACGAACATAGCCAAACATGAAAGCGCGGATATAAGACGCAAGGACGAAAGCGGAGAGGAGGGTGCGGCGACGATGACTACGAGTTGGCGCCAGAGTAGCTTAGAACGACAGAAAACTGAGCTGGTTGGTAAGGATTCATTATGCAAGAAGGTGAGGCGTGCAGACAGAACACAAGAGAAGTGGGCGTGAACGGCGTTCGTATTGTCCCTCTTCTCTTGTGTCCTGTCTGCACGCCTCACCTTTTTGCATAATGACGCCAGAGTAGCGCGCGTCGTCTGCTAGATTTGTCGGCGGCGGCTGTTGTGAATCGGCCCCACGCGCTGCCTCTCGCGATCACCAGATTAGCGAGGCAGTCGCACCACACTCCACTCCGTTTGAAACATGCCGGACGAAACAGGTTGTACGCGCCAGCCAATATAGAGTGAAATGAAAACACGCATACAGGTAAAAGTCTTGCTTGGGCTAGTTGGTTCATGCTTGAAGTAGTAAAGGCAAGGCGCGGAAGACCAGGACTCAGGAAGAACACAAACGACAGGACCGGCGCCTACTCACAACTAAGTTTATTTTCGTAACAAGCCTGCCTTATGTAGGTTATTCACGCCGAGTCACGCACAAAACTTTAGAAGTAAAAAACAGCAATCCATCGACGATTCAGGAATGTTATCTGGCACATATTATCGAATGAGCAAACAAGAACCACACTTGGATCAGCACAGGAGGCATTTTATCTAGTATAGTTTTTTTCCAAGCCAACGGGGACAAAAAACCAGGCATAAAAAGTACCGTCTACGCTTCACTACCAATCAATCTATCCACAACATAACACACTTCAAACGCCTAAGACCCAGTCAGTGATAAAACCCGCATGACTATGGGAATAATGACCAACGAATAACACGGAAAAAACATTAAAAATGCGTCTAAGTACAGTGTCAGCGTCAAAACTAAAATCTCTAATAGTCACTCACGTAAAAAATTGATAAAACATGTGACCACGCGAAAAAAGAACCACGTGACAAACAATGAAATGGACAGAAGTGATGAACGATAAAGGTCTAAAGAACAGCGTCTGCGTCAAAAAAAAGTGCAACAAAAGCTTAAGAGCCACTAGAAAATCGTCAACAAAATAAAAACTAGTTAATAAAAGGAAGACAGAGGGTAAAACCAAATGAAATCACTCTAACATGAGGCCTAAATGAAACCTTCTAAAAAGTCGTCTCCTTGTCACTAAGCATAATGGACGGCCTGCTGACGCATGCGTTTCCCTCTTTTTTGATGAAATAGGCTTCCACAATTTCCCACTCAAACCTGTCTTTCCCAAACTTCAAAAATTTAGTTTTGTCAATCTGAGGGCGGCAATTAGAGCAGTCTCTGCAATGCTCTGCAAGAAAACTCCCTTCCTTGTTGCGCAGATTACGACAATGTTCCATTGCACGCTCATTGAAACATCGACCTGTTTGTCCGATATAGCTGCGACCACAGCTTAGAGGGATTTGGTAGACTACACGTGCCCTGCATTCAGTTAACTTCTTCTGATGCTGGATTGAACAAGCCGGGCGTTTCTCTTCGTTCATGGCACAAAGCTTAGACAGCTTGCAAGGCACCGATAAAACAACCTGAACGTTATGCCTACTTGCCACTTTCTTAATGTTGTGCGATACCTTATGAAGGTACGGAATTACAGTAACAGAACTGCGTCAAACTGGCTCCCTGATAAGAGGCGGGTGCTGTAGTTTTTGGAGCATCGTTTCGCGGACAGCTGAAATCAGACATGGCGGGAAGCCTGCCTGTTGTTGTCGTTGCACTTGAGCGCTAAAGCTACATGACACCAAATGGATACAAGACTTAGTTAAAGCCGTTTGCAGAGTATTTGTAGCAATTGCACGCTTTACAATCTTGGAATGGGCGCTCTCAAACGGTAGCAGGCCTTTCAAAGAACGCGGATTGTACATCCAACAAATGCCTTCCTTTGGAAACACTAGCCTGATATCCAAGAACTGGAGTTGACCACAACTCGGAACTTCCTTGGTAAACCTGAGACCCTGACTGTGGATTGAGAAGATAGTCATGGTTCTCTCAACGGTAGAAACTAATTCGCGCTCAAGGACGTCCTTCAAAATGACCAAGAAATCATCAACATATCTGTGAATGGACACTACATGAGGATCACAAAGATTATTACTGATGTCATACAGCTGCGCTCAAATTTCGGATCAAGGAGTAGCGTAATTGTTGGTGAATTTTTGTCCTCATCTCACATTTCTAAGCCGATGGAGGGATCGTTCGTATCTCGTACAAATAAATAGTAACACAATAAGCGTTCGTATTTGGTTGTCGGCTTCATGACGCAGCATAGTAGGTTTATCTTGGCTAAATATTCACAGAAGACAGGAATCGAGCCAAGGAGGTCTCCAGCAAAAAAAGAAAAAGAAAAGAACTGCTTGAGTGCACGTGGCAGGCACTCAAATCATGGCCACCAGCTTGCCGAACACCGGGAAATAAAAGTATCGAATATTTGAATTCGAACAGGGATGATCAATGGGATTAAAGCTTTGTCCATAAGAATGAAACTTGAGGAGTTACAAAGCTAAAGAACGCACAACTTGCATGAAGCGGGGAAGGGTACACAGACGGAACTTCAGTGGACCGGCGATCACAGTGTGTAATAGCAAACGGGCATAGTATATATGTAGTTGAATTTAAGCGCTGAAAGGGCATGTCACGCAATGCCAACATAACCAGTGGCCGGTTGGACCAACCGAATAGGTGCCAAATGAAGGCAAAGGCGGCCGAGGAGAGTGGGGGTTTATGTGGCGTGGTGAAATTTCAAGGAATAGAGAGAGAGAGAGAGAGAGAGAGAGAGAGATAACTTATTTCTCCAGAGTGGGGATCTAATTCATGGGCTCGTCAGGAAGGACAGATGGCCGCCAGGCGATGCGTGACGGCGACCTCTTCGGCTCGCTCCCCGGCTCGCAGTTGCACGTCCGCGATGGAGCTAAGCAGCCCTTCCTCCCACGATGAAGGTGAGGGAGAAGCCAGGAAATCGGGGGAAGGGGGTTCCTCTTCACAGTGCCAGATGATGTGCCTGGGCATACCTAGGTCGTCGCTCAGGTGACAGTACGGACTTACTGTGTCCGGGTAAGTGTGCGAATATACGTAGAGGTTCGGGTATGAGTGTGTCGGTAACCTTCGATAGGTGATTCCTAGGTGTTCGTCCTTGTTCCTTTGTGGTTGCATGTGTTAGCGCTGTTACATTTGTCAAATAAAGTATTCACCAACTCGCCCAGAAAGAAGGTTTAATGATCTCCTGGCGCTTGTCTAGTTTACTGTGTGGTGCGGGCCTAGCGTGTCGTGTAAGACAATAATATTGGGTTATGTCGTGATATGAGTGCAGGACTTCGTTTGAGGTCTCCGGTTCCAGCAGGCCCACTGCTCGGCTGACGAATTCTCGAGCATGTTGGTGGAGTAAAGCTTTGATTTGGGAGAGTTGGTTCATGGGTATTCAAAAGGCGCAGCGCGACTGGGACGGAGACAAAGAAAACACAACACAAGGGCTGACTAACAACTGGTTTTATTTTATTGTTTTATTGTTTTATTTCGCTCATCATGTGTGACCATATCTGCGCTAACTGAGATGCTACATGGCAAGCCTTCTTGCGCATAAATAGGCCGGTTTCGGTGCAAATAAAACCAATTGTTAATCAGCCCTTGTGTTGTGGTTTGTATTGCTTTGTCTCCACTCTAGTCGCGCTGCGTCTTTTGAGTAGCCATGTTGGTGGGCCGCTTTGTTCCCTGGATTCCCCGCGTGAACCGGGACCCATATGAACTTTACTGATCGTGGTTCCTCTCTGCTGTATAGTGACTGTAGGAGCTTTAGTGCGGTCTGCACCAGTGATCCTCGCGCAAAGTTTGTTATGGCGGTTTTGGAGTCGCTCATAACCATACAGGCGTCTGTTGAGGCCACGGCCAGCGCAACGGCGGCTTCTTTTGCTTCGGCAGCGCGTACAGCGCTCGAAGCTGTCTGTGCCTTGAGTCCTGGAACGGCGCAAATGGCGTAGGTGTAGGGTCGATCAGAGTACTAGGCTGCGTCGACGCACGCCACGGCGAAGTTGGCCCCGTACGTCTTGTGTAGGGCCTGCGCCCTCGCTCTTCTTCTTCTTCTGGAATAGGGTAAGAGGCTAACGCAAGTAAATGGGAGAGGCTTTCGCCCTGCACTGGACAGCAGTGATAAATGCCCACAGTAGTTTTGTTTTCGGAAACTTCGAAGCGCTATGGCGGGAGCGTTCTAGTATTGTCAGTTAGTTGCCACTAGATAAGACTGGCTCAGATACTAGTTCATTGGCTCAAGCAGTAGTTCTGACTAGTTGATGCGCACGAAATCTGTACAGGCAACGTTTTTCTATTCTAGATATCATCTGCATAACGTCATACTATGAAGTGCAAAAGAACACGAAAAGACCGTTCTTGCGTTGTTTTCGCAATACTGAATGTTTCTTTAACTCGTCAGCGTACATACTCTGACATCATGCAGAACAAAAGTTTGATTTCATTGTTCAGCAAAGTGTGCTACATATAAAGAATAATTATCTTGTGGACGAAGTGCCTTTTCTTGCCTCTTAATGGTAACCGTATGCTAACGACTATAAGTTCCTAAATGCTTGTACAGGAGCGCCAGCCAAGAGAAGTTTGAGGCAGAGCCAGCAAGACAAGTTAATTAGAGAAGTTGAGCATGGGATTAAGAGAAAAGAGAACACACCTCCCGAAAACTGAGCCTGGTCTGTCGCAGTTAGCCTGCATCGTGAAACGTGATTACCAGAGAGACACGAACACTTCTGTTCTCCGTCGAACACCCGTGGGACAAGGGTTACTTCCCTGCTTCGAGTGATGAATGAAGCACCCAATATCGGTCCAGGGTCAGCGCGGCACAACGACGGATAAGCTAATGAAGCAGTTCCCGGCACTCCAGCGACGGAGAGACTCACGTCGGCGCTGGCCGTCGAATCCCACTGCAGAGCCCGCGCCGATTATCGAGCGCATTTGCTGCGACCCTGGTAAGTGCTGCGGCTGTTAGCTAGCTTCCAATCATTCAGCCATCGTCGACGGCGCCGCCGATTTTTGCCAGCGGCATCCTTTCGTGAATGGAAGTTTCATGTTTGTTTTCGCTCGGATTCTGCGAACGCAAGGTGGCCCGGAGGAGGGGCTTCACCACTAGGCGGACGCACAAACGACGCGAACAATGTTTGTTGCATATATAAAGGACAAGTGGCTTGCAGTGACTCAGAATACCGTTTTGTCAATCCGTACGACGACAACAGGAGTTTTAAAAATTAAATTATGGGGTTTTACGTGCCAAATGCACCTTCTGATTATGAGGCTCGCCGCAGTGGAGGGCTCCGTAAATTTGTACCACCCGGAGTTCTTTAACGTGCACCTAAATCTAAGCACACGGGTGTTTTCGCATTTCGCCCCCATCGAAATGTGGCCGCCGTGGCCGGTATTCGATCCCGCAACCTCGTGCTCAGCAGCCCAACACCATCGCCACTGAGCAACCACGGCGGGTACCAGGTGTTTTGTTTGTGCTATACAAACTTTAACAAATCACCTCTGGCGCATAGCACAATTCTAGTTCTTGAGCTGGATTGCTCGAAAAGGCATAAAAACTTGCATGAAAAATTGAAATGCATATTTATTTTAAGAATCGCTAATTAGTTTCCGGACTCTTTATACTGAGTCAGTAAAACTAATTAGCGATTGCGACATATGACGGAAAATATATTTTCCGTCATATATCGTAATTCACGACTTCTAGAAGCTTGGAACGCATTTTAAGTATTACACCAATTTCAAAATACTCATTGGCCATACATACGACTAAATACACTGACATTCCAGTTACCTTGGGGCATTAACGCATAATGCGATGATCTGTTTAGAAAGTAAGGGGAAAAATCGGGCATCTTTGCTGCAAGTTTGAAGGCGCATGACTTGAAACCGGACGCGTGTAAGATGTCGGTTCTTGATCATGAATGCATGCGTGGTATCATGGATCCCACAAGCACTTTGCGTGTGTGTCCTCCTAGACCGCTAAGGCTGATAAAACCGAATAGGCACAAATTGAAAGAATATGATCTACCTGAGCAGGGCGAGAGATTCGTCTCGTCTATAAAGCAACAATACGTGGCTTCCAAGTCTACGGCTCTTAGTTGCATGACAGGAATAACCATCATTGATGGAAAATATGAAATTGTTGGAAAGGAAAACATAGCGAGAAGATGCTGAACGCCGAATGTCGGTCATGAGTGCGCATTCTGCTGCAACAATCCTAGAGAATTTGGCATCATTTATGCGCACACAGGACTAATAATTTCTCGCAAGCCGGGAAAGATGCAGCAGTGGCATCGCGGGTGACGTGCTCTAGAATCTTATTCGGCCAGAACAGGAAATTTGGTAAAGGGCAGCACCATTGTGGCAGGAAGCCCACTGGCCTAAATGTCATCTGTTCAGCAAGAAACAAGTCGGGCTGCATCTGCGCCCCAGTAGAAACAAAGGTTGAAGGCTCTACGCAAGAGTGGCATGAATGCAGCGTCATGACAGGTTAGGTGTGTGAGGTAAAAGAGTGGTGAATCACATTAATTTGTCCTGCGGAAACTCGGCATTTGATACCTTGCTTCCACCGGCTGTACTGACTAGGACGTGTCGCAAGCTATCCGTGGAGCCAGTGGACAGCTACAAAGACCATTTTAACTCGCATCGATAGTTCTGTTAGTTGGCAGCTGGTCATATGATAGTATAGCGCGTGGCATGCATTGCATATGCATACGTAACCGTGATTTATAACGTATTCGGGAACTGATAAAAGGAAGGAGCAGTAGCCACAGCACTTGCGTAAGCGATGAAATTCTCTAATTAAGAGCAGGAGTTTGAGCATGAACAGCGCGGAGTGCAGTCTCAAACCAAGTCTCAAACCAAGACACTCATTTCTTCCCCGATAACAGCGGTGACTATATAAGAAGGCGTATTTAGAACACCCACATTAAGTCATTGCTGTGTTATGCAGACGCCTGAGGACTCCAACTATTGCCATAAATTACCTTTCTTGCAGCGGGTGTTCAGGAGTATCTGCATGGAGTGGGGGCTCATGTGTCACTCTCTGGCAGAGGCGCATTTGTCGGTCCCCTTTAATGTTGATGAGAATTTTCGCCTGTGCGCTATCTCGCAGCCTCGCAGCTGGTTCGCTTAATTCCGAGACGTCTTTTCGTTTCTGTATTGCTTATTCCATGCCATTCGCGGCGATGCAGGAATATTTTAACTGTTTAGCTAATGTCATAGACGACGCGCTACGCCTAAAATTTATTAGGCATTGCTCCTGAGCATTTTTATTGCAAGTCAAAAGCTGTTACTCGCCTCCTTTCTGCGGGCACACTTCGCACAATATGCATGACTTTGCAAGCGCTGTGTCATGTTGAGCGCCGTAACTTTCGGCCACATGTCCTTACATTCCATTTTGCCGATAAAAAAGTGTTTGCGCCCGCGTTCCAAGTAAGGGACGCGCTCTTTTACGTTTTTTAAGTGCAACAGCATGAATAATGCCTCAAACTATCTATAAACTTTCACTTATTTCAAGGCAAAATTCATTTATAAACTTCTCACTGTCTGCAAATGCCAATTTGTGAAGAATTGTGTGATTCAGATTCTTGAACAATACTGAGGTTAGCCATATCCTTTATTGCTTGCGAAATGTAGCGCAACCAGGCTTTAGACACAGCTATTTGCATACAGTGGCTCAGGCCATTCTGACGCTTGAGGGAATCTAAATTGCTTCGACAACGTCTACTCGAACTCGGAGTCGTTATGAAATACCATTTCTCTGCCTCTGCAAGTGCTTCCGAGCATATAAACTACGCTTTCTGATCCCTATGTTCACATTGGTGACCTAGCTAAGAAAACGCGGATATTTTTTCTGCTTACACCATGAGATATGATCAGCGTGCTTTTTCTGCTAGGCGCGTAACATACTGCTACATTCCAAACGTCTACGGGTGCTAAACACTTCGTCGGCCACTAACCGCAAGATGTGGCGGCGGGGACTACTTTCGTATGCAAATTGGAAAGCGCTGCCCCCATTATCGCACCTCAGGCACCATTTTAGTCTAATTCATTTCTCCTCTTTTCTCTGCTCTCCACATTTTTGTTTCTCTGAGCTTTAACTTGAATCGCTATTGCAGTTGGCCATATGCCAAAAAAAGAAGAAAAATTGTGCCAGTGCAACGGTGAACTCCTTAAGAATAGTTTGCCCCTTTTATGAGAATAGGAATGGAAATGATGCGCTCTCTGTAGTCGCATACTAGAAGCGCTTGCGATAATTTCGCAATGGACCATCGGAGATATCATTTATATATGTTTTCGTGTTTTTGTACAACATAACTAAAGTACTTCTCAAAAGGGCGCTAAACGCCGTGTTATACTTGGTTCCTTTTTTCATAAAATTTTATGGCCCAATTTACATATTGTACAACACAGATTTCAAGCGCGTTTAAATCCACATTCCTGAAGAAGACGGAGAGGAAGAAATGAGGTGTTGAATGCATGTTTGTACTTCCCATTACATCCAATGTGGACCATCCTCCTCATGTGTATGAGCCATATTTTTAGGTTACACCAACATTTTCATATATGCTTTTGTTATAGTACCACCCTGTTCTCTCCCACTGTGGCTTTGTGTAACTTTTTAAGAAATGAATATTGCAAGAAATCCCAATGTGCCTGGCACCTTTCCGATTAAATTTAATGTCAAAGTGTGTATTGAGCTGCCCACACTGAGCGAGCCGTGCCTGCCACTTGGCGGAGGCCACGTTGCGCGGGCTCGCGTGGGCTGTCTTGATCAGAAATTAGTTTGGATTGCCTCTAAATATAGGCTCGTACCTAATACAAACGACTGGCAAAAAGACTGTTGGGGTTATACTAATGAATAATTTTGATAAAATAAAAGCAAAAGCGATGCGACGTAACACTTTAGCATGGAAATGACCTTGAAATCGTCCTATATGGGGAGCTCCTAAAGGCAGTACATCAAGAATGGAAAGATACAGCTCAATGAAGCCGAGATCGCGACGGAAGCGCGCCTGGTCGGGACGAAACATATTTAAAGTAGGAGGCTGGACACCAACCGAAAAACGATATCTCTTTTAACATTTCGAACTCCCCCCGGGACCCTTGTTCGCTATTGTGAACAAGGCTGTGTTACATCATATTGTATTGTATTGTATTGCATTGTATTGTATTTTTATATTGTATTAACTGGAAGTTGTTCTGAATAACTTAATGCTGTTCGTTGTATACTTTTTTTGTCATTGATGTACATATTAACTGGGCTTTCCCGTTTAGTCTTGCAACTATTAGATCATCTGAATTTGTCTTCGTTGATATGTATACTTCAGATTTACGAAAATTGAAATTGAAATTGAGGGCTCCCGTGGGTGAGCCTCACGGGGAGAGTCCATGAGGAACCTCAAAAACAATTCAGATCGTTTTATCTTTTTTGAATGTCCAGACCCCTCCTTTAAATATTCAGTCCAGTACGGTGAAACAGTACTCCTAAAATAATTTTACGTGATGATGAGGAATTTCGACATAATAACAAGTGAGGTATCGTCTCATCCTCACCACATAATGGGCAAATGGGGGAGGACGCCAGAAACGGAGATAAAATTTAAAGCAGGTATTATACAACCCAGTTTAGTGTACAGGAACTCAATCCTTCGATTACAGCAACAAGTTGTTCTGCAAGGAAACATGAAGTGTCGACACTTGGATATATTTGCTAATGATGGGCTCAAAGAGCCTTTATTATTTGCCATCGTCTCAACCCAGCAGCAGTTATGTACGCTGACGCAGGAATTATCGAGAGAATAGAACCACGCAGGGCCACCCCCTGCGGAGTGTTTCGTTCACAGCCGATCCTTTATGACCACAGACCCACAGGCGAAATCTACTTCAGCTGATGAAGTAAGAGGCTCAGGGTAACGGGCAGTGCGAACGACGAGAACACAGGACGAGCGCTTTCTTTGTCCTCGACGCCCGTTACCACGAATCAACCCCAACTCTACCAATTTTCCTTTCTTTTGAGTAAGAGTCTACCAGATCATGGAATTACGTAAAAAGTGAGACACACTATTTGCTGTGATAAGTGAACATAATGATAAATATATTTGTTTCTACGACTGTCGGGATTAACGAACTAACTTTCAGTAGAGCCGAAACACCAGCCACAAACTCAGCCAACAATTCTGGGTATGAAATCGAGAAGCCTTAGCGAAAAAGACTAATCAAGATATGGAGAGTGAGAGCAGATTTACGATTCTTGTCTTTGTGAGGCATCTGTCGCAATGACAGTGATTTTTCTTGGCCCCATTAGGTGATGCCGAAATAGATTAGTTCATACATTGTAAGCAAGATAATTCTCGTTCTATGGATACGTATAATCGAACATGATCCGAAGGCTCCGTCTTCTTACATCTTTCACTGACATCTCTCATTCTCGCTCGCATATTCGAAGAACCAAACGACCAAGAAGGCCCTATATGAAGGCTAGCTGTTTCTTTACCTTTGCTCGGTCCGTGCACTGAGCCATGACAATAAAAATGCACAGCATTCAAATCACAATCACTATAGTAAAATAATCCTGTGTGCAGCTATGTTTGCGTGGAGTTGCCATCCATTTTCTTCGTGTCGTCTCGTTTCACAAGGGCTGCTCTCGAGTCGCTGCCCACGATTCTCAAACCTATCAATTTCTGTTCTTTACTGAGTTTCTCGAAAATCGTGCATGCCTGTTGATACGCGGTATTTGGCGTCTGTTATAGGCAAAGTTACCAAAACCATACATATTGAGCGCCAATTTTCTGTCACTTTGATCATTTAAGCTCGAAGTTCTGAGATATAATAGCCTTTGTCGTGCTTCAGAATGAAGTATTTATTTGTTCCATTGAATGAGTCTCATTCTGCTGCAGACTAGGCCATTAAAATGAAATTGCACGTTTCTTGACGTATCACTATCAAAGACGTCAGAGAGAGAAAGAGGCCTAGGTCGCAGTCTCACGAGTGCTAAAGCGATATGCATCATACTCGACCTAAAGGAAAAAATGGTGATGAGATTCGTATGAAGGCACAGCGAAGAACGACGCAGTGCACTGTACACTACTTCATCAGTCAACATTTAGGGCTACACGCGTAATCTGTTGGGCGAGAAACTAGCTTGCTTACCCCAAATTCCAGAACCCTCCCCCCAAAAAAATGGAAAAGGGGAGGGGATAAGTGAATAAGGCTTTGCCCTAATATAAATGGAGAATAAAAGAAACTACATGGCAGCTCTCACTCTTGCGTCGTCTTGGTATCAGTTTACCGATTTAGTTGCAGCCTCGTTTATATTCCTCCGCCAGTGCGATGATTCTGTTCTTGCACGCAGGGCTTCCGACAAATGTGCGACGGCTATAGTCAGGCGAAGAAAAATGGTCTGATATAATCCAAGAAAAATAATCAAGAAGCATGTAGGCCTAGTAGCTTATCTAGGAAATCAACTGCGCTCAGCTCTTCGCCAAAGCACAGGGGCTTTCGGCAGGAACCAAGTGGCAGGAAGCTCGACTTCAGTCTGAAAACAAAGTTGTTCTTTTTCTCCGAACTCCGAAAGTAAGAGAAATGGTAAGGAAGAGCCATTCGGCTACAGTCGCTCTGATTTCGACGAGCGAGATAATACTTTCTTTAAACAAAGGATTTGTTTTACTAGCAACCGTCGGAGAGAATTTGTATACAAGGCTATAGGTCATAGTTCATGCCTCGGTTATAGTGGGCTTCCGTAAACTCTGTCGGAAGGACTGATCTTCGATTAGAACGCTTAAACTGAAGTGCAGGCGACGCGACCCTTTGAATTAATCGTCCGCATTTTCACTTTTCCTTATCGCCCTGACAGGGGCGCATCGTAAGCCTACTCTAGCCTTCCGCTTTATACATCTTGGCTTTAACGCTTTGAAAATGTTGGAAGTACTGTACTTCTTTCTTGCGCGGTTCATTGTCACGCTGTAGCGATTAATTTTTTTTTGTATTCTTGATGCACCATTGTTAAAGCAGCTCAGCTGAAACAGCGGTCTCCTTTACTACTCTGTATTTCCTTGTCACCTGTTCACCGTTCCTCATATATAAGCCTAGTTTGGCATCTCTGTGTCGTGTCTTCCTGCGACGATAGCATGACATGGACTTTGCATCTGGTTAGCGCTCGAAATAAAGCGTAAAGCTTGTTGAGCTTCAAAGCTTGCATGTCAGAAACGTCGCCGAGGAAAAGACAAGGATACGAACGGGTGGATGGATGGATGGATGTTATGAGCGTCCCCTTTAGAACGGGGCGATGGGTTGCGCCACCAAGCGCTTGCTATTATACTGAATAATGTCCTACCTAAGTTAAATAAGTAATAAAGAAAAAACAATATGAACTGGCACAACCACATTTTCTGACCACCTATTGTGAACTCTGCTCTAGTTTGAACCCTACCAGCTGCCATCTGCTGGTAGTCTGTGTCGGTTGTGGCGTCGTACCTTTTCGTTCATTTCGTGTGACCGTTGCCAATGCGTCGAATTAGGTAAATATGTTCATGTTCATTTTGTAAACCAAAATATGTGCGTAGCCACTTCAAGTGCCGGAAGAAGGTACCGTCATCACGAGCTCCACCCATTTGGCTGCCTGTAGCAGAGCGGAACTGTCTATACTAGCGGACAGCTTTCTGTGGTAATCAAGAGAACGCTACAAGTGCGGAGGTCCTTCCCATGCTTACCTGCGCCAAGTAGACCGGCTGAACTCGTCGACCTTTCGGTTTATTCGTAGAGATACTGAGGAGTCAGCGCAGATTCCAGGTGCGATGGAAGATCATTTGGCCGGCCGCGGGATAGGAAAGCGGCAGAATAAGTCAAATTGAGTGGTTTACTTTATGTCTTATATCAATATAAACGATGTCCCACTTTGTAAGATGTTTTCAGTTTCGCAGCTTAAAGTAACGCGAATGAGAATTTAGCATTATTTGAAGGAGTGCTCTCACTTGTGACCGCTTTGCTTCCATATAGCTTTTCCTTCACCGCCACATAAATTGGTGCGTCGATATAAGCGCATCCTTAGCACAGTGTCCAAACACACGATTTCTTTCCTGTTGGAGCTATGCGGGAGCCGCGGCTATGGGCGCAGTGAAATGTTTCCATCACCGCTGTACAATTTTTTCGCATTCTAGCAGCATGGAGTCAACCAAAAAAAAAAAAATTGAGCGTCATTTTTGTCCAACGTACTTATCTGGAGCCTATATAAGAGGGCAGCTTATGGAAAAAACTTCAATTCAGAAAAGAGTGACCGAGATTAGGACGGGGCGATCGGAATTCGGGAGAAGGGGAACGTAGAATGTCATTTTCTGCGTTCAATTTTTCCGAATTGCATTACCCCACCGTATAATCAGTAGGTAAAGAGCACAGACAACGCATTCGGGCAAACAAGAACGGTTCTGTCGGAATGCATGCGCATGGAGAGAAGACTCTGGCGTGCGCATTCCACGCGTGGTAGAAAGATGAATGAAATTTTCTGCGGAGTGCGCACGTTGAGAAGAAGAGAAAAAAGGCACGCAGGGATCCGCCTTTGCACTACGATGCAGCTCGTCTTATTCCTTCACAAATTAGCCGCCTCGTAATTGCAGTTGATAATTAGGAAAAATGAGCCCCGCATCATTGCAGTCCGCGAGCTGTAAGTAGTGGCTCATTGCGAAGAAGTGAAGGCGCAGAAGCGAAAGTGGGGGAGGGCGAGAGATGAAGCGGTTCCGCAGCTCGTCACGCAGTACTTTCTTTGTCGAAAATGTTGATGGCAATTTTGGAAGCCCACAATGCTGTCGTCTTCCGAAAAAAGACCGATAACCAGCCAACGCTCTCTCCAAGTTTCTCGTGGATTCACCGGTGTGTATGGAAATTGCAAGCGTTCCCAGCCGTCCACCAATCAATGCTCTTTCAATTTCTTTTATCCTAAGTAATCCCTATACTCAGTCTTCCGATATTTAGGATAAGACACCGACACCCCGCACATACGATAGAATTAGTCCTTTTTCTTATTTTTTTTTCATTAAAGAATTATTCCAAATACGCCTCAAAGTGAGGTTCCATTTTCTTCAAGTTCATCGCGATGGTGGCCAGCAGCCGTGCGAAAAATATAACACTGTTTAAATTTAACTTATCAGCTGTGATTTCGCCTTCAGCGGGGCTCACCCCCTGCTATACTGTGGAGTCAACGCGGCGCGCAACGAGCAGCGATGCATGCCAACATCCGTGAGGAGAGTCTATCGCTGTAGGAGAAAAAGAAAATTAAAAACGAGCACCAACTGGACACTGGGAGAAAAAATGGGGCATCCGTCTTTCTCCAGTTGGTGCGTCTTTATTCTTGATTATGCAATGCCAACTTGCCCAAACTGTCACGCTTGTGCCTTGGTATAGCTTAGTCTGCCATTATCGCATACTAACATCGTCATAATTTTTTCAAGCTGCTGTGTATGAGGCTTTCTTGCTTTTTTCCCTTTTCCACAATGCAAACAAATAATGGAGAAGAATCGAAAGTAGAAAGGAAAATCAGTGGCACGTACGATTTTCTTCCCAGCGCAGAAGACGGGTGCTAAATGCTTCTCTTAGGTACTTGGACTAATGATGGCATTTAGGCATTTTTTTTCTGTGTGTGTGTGTCGCTAGAGTACCGAATGTAGTCCCCTGTTGGAACAGGTAAAAGAAGAGACATTGAGGTACATTGAAAGAAGGAAATTTAAGGAGTGTTGTAATAATGAATCTTGCAATAGCAAGTTGCCGGCTTTCTTATCATTGCTTTCCATAGTTGAAGTATACTTCTCCCGACCAGCGTCAGTAAGAGTTGATCACTTGACGGTTAAATAAATTAAATTATGCACTTCTACGTGCCGAAACCACGATCTGCTTGTGAGGCACGCCGTAGTGGGGGACTCCGGAAATTTGGACCACCTGGGCTTCTTTGAAGAAAAGAGCGCTACGAAGATGCGGACTACAAGAGGAACATGTACGACGGACAATGCGCAAGATCCGTCGTACATGTTCATCTTTTAGTCCGCGTCTTCGTGGCGCCCTTTTCTTCAAGTATGCAAAACCAACTCACCCGCATCAAGCTTCTGCTTCTGGGGTTCTTTAACGTCACTTAAAGGGACACTGAAGGTTACTATGAAGTCAAGCTAAAGTGATAAAGCAATCCTCTAGAACGTCTAAGGCGTCAATATAATCGCGAACAGAGCTTTAGTAACCGAGAAATTGAGGTAAATGCATGATACAATTTGAGACCCCCCAGCGACATTCCGGTACTAGCCCGATGACGAAGGCACTCCTCATCATAATTTATTTCGCTAGTACTCAACTACTAGTAATAAAAAGATCATTTGATTAGGTTATAAGACGGAAGAAAATGCTACTTGACTACTTCTGTTCGATTCTAAGAAAAAAAAACATTTTGACGCTACCATTCAGTAGTATGGGTGATCGAAAGGTTTCGTTTTCACTCGACTCGGCGTCGCGCGCGCTTTGGAGTTTCAGTTCTTTCGTTATCGCGTCGCGCTGCGCTGGTTTTGCTGGCTCGCGAAACTTGCATTCGAAAAAGCAGCGAGAATGCCACGTCCATGTGATGTCGTGGAATGCGCGAACGGTCCGCGGAACTTGGCCAAGGGCAGTTACAGCGGCGAATCCAACGTTACTCATCACTGTGTGCCAATGAGTGAACCTCTCCGTTCGAAGTGTTTAACTGCCGTAACTCTGCCACAGCGCGTTGGCAAAGAGCCGAAAAATCGCATAGTGTGCTCGCTGCACTTTCGTCCAGAAGATTACGAGTTCAACGCCGACTTCCTGAAGTAGTGTGGAGTGCCTTTCAAAGAAACGCTTTCCCGTAGCGCTGTTCCGTCAGTCTTGCCTGCATTCTCCGAAGCGCAAGAACAACTGCAGGTGGAAGACGGGGCGGTGAGTGCGGCATTTGGTTTTCACGAAGGAAAAGCTACAAATGTGCGAATATGTACAGCCATGACATGCAGTTGCCATCGTAGTAGTACGCAAAGACGCCGGCAGCTCGAGCCCTAAGCAGCAGGTCACGTTCATCAGTGCTTAAATCGCTGAAGTCGAGCCCAACATCGCGAGCCAATGTGTCGTTGTCAGGGTCGTCCATTGCAAGGAGCGTCAAAGTTGGCGTCATAAAATAAACAACCAGCTTATCGTCGCGCGCTTTCCCTTTCGCTAGCCACCATAGTTCCGCTTTCGTGCTGCTGTCGGCTCTGTCTTGGCTCTGTTTCAGGCCGCGCGTTTGCGTTTTGCGCAGAAAAGCCGTAGCGCCGTCTGCGGGCGCCGTTTTACTCACCGAGGGCGCAACGTCACTATGAGACCATGACGTCACCACTCCTCGATCGGAGGACGGGCGACATGAACTGCGCTAGAGGTACGCGGACGCTTCAGAACGCATGTTCTCCTAAAATAAGTCTCTCCTTCGCATGAAACAAGCGTTTCGAGGTTCCTGGGATGGTATTTCAACAGTCCACGTTGACTTAATATTAACCTTTAGTGTCCCTTTAATATAAGTACACGGGTGTTTTCGCGTTTCGTGCCCATCGAAATGCCGCTGCTTCGGCGGGGCTTCGATGCCGGGGCCTCGTGCCCAGCAACCCGACCCCATAGCCGCTAAGCAACCACAGCGGGCAAACTCGATCGCGGGCCTGCGTGCGTGTTGATCTCGCGCCCTCGGGCAGCGCAACAACAAAGCGGGTAGGCCACCGCGGCGGGTTTACCGGTTGTTCACAGTTCGGTGTACATAAACCTGTGATGGTGCTTCAGTGCATTAGGCTCAAGTAGTACTTAGTGCTGATGTTCGAAAGATGTATTTGCCTGTTGTTGGCTCAGTCTTAGAAGGGGAGCATGTTAAAAAGTGCGTTTTGTATACGAGGAAAGAGCCCCATCAATAAAAGCTCTCATTGCTTCTTTATTTAGTACATGATGGCCTTTCTTTTTTCAAGCGGGGAATAGGAGCCAGCCCGCAATAAACTTACATATGCCTTTACTATAGGTGTTCTTATAACGCGCAGTTGCATGTAGATAATCCATTCCTAGGGTGTGAGTATACTGCATTCGTATTCGCCGTGGCATCGTTCCATACTGCATAAGGAAGGCTTTTATTCAAAGATCGAGCCCTCAGCAGACCGAGCTTTAACTCTATTTATTATAATTGCGTATTTTACGTTTGTTATGGGTGCACGTTCCACGTTTTTAAAAATACGCAGCGTGCTCGCATTTCGGAGCAGTTACCGGTCCCATTTATTATTTCACGCACGGCAATCCGATGCGTCTCGAACGCATATAGAGCCACGCTTTTTCACGAGTCCGCGCATCTGTTCGTGTAAGTCGACGCTCGCGCGCGCCCGCGTTCCAGCCGCCGCTGGCTGCAGCGGGCAACGAGATTTGTCGAGAACGCCGGCACCTGACGGCAAGGATTATGGCTGCGAGTCGAGCACCCGGAGGGCGAAGCCGCTTCAGACAGGGGAAGCGACAGACGCTCTCTGAGAGGAGCGGGCTGCTCTCCCTGCACAGCTGACTACTCGTGAGCTTCCCACCGCATTCAGCCGCCGACACTGGAGCAGCACAGCTTGGCTCCCTTCGTTGCCACTTCATATCTCAGTATTTACTTGCCAACATAAAGCGCGCCTCTCAGCATCTGTGTCACCGCCAGTAGGGCTCTGCATATGGCTGTAAAAGAATGGTTGCAGGGTGGGGGGGGGGGGTCGAATATTCTTAATTACTTGTGGCACGCATGCTTACGGGAGTGTGTGCATTTTAACAAGGTACGCACTGGCAATAACTGTGAGCCGCAGAGCACACGAAGGAGCCCGTTGTCGTTGTCCGGAATGAAAGCCGACAGGCACCTTAGCGGGCCTGTCCGTGCCAATACTCTGTGTTTGCCTCGTTCAACCTATCATGGCGCGTGCAATTTGCACGTCTGCTCGTATGCGAAGCAGTCTGACTATCACGTAAACCTGCGTACTGCGCTCTCAACCGCTTTCTGAGCCTTTTGTGCAATGGCCGGCACTGATTCCAACGCCTACGCTTGCTTTCCTTCTTGCGTTCCGTACAGCCATTTGCCACAGAGATGGAACAGTTTTCTTGTGAGCGAGATTTCCAGGCCCTGGACTCGCACGTCCCCGTAGAACAAAGCTGCAAGAGCAACGCGGAGATTTCTGGTCAATTGGGCTAACTGACCAACGTGTGGGTTGAATAACAACACACTTTCTCTGCGTTTCCAGAGTGCCTGAACGCGCTGCCATTTGCTCTGTTCTGTTTTAAAGGAGTTGCCGGGTAGAGTACTTTGCCTACCCCATTTTTCTATTCCATGCAGCAAAAAATATTGCAATAATTGATCAAGCTAAAATATATCAATGAATACAAAATGAAATGGCACATATAAATATAATATCGTAACGTAGAATTCACTGACGTCTTATCATGTCGCTTCCTGAATAATATATGGACTTTGCAGTAATTACTTTTTACCTTGTTTTCATCTTCTCTCACCGGGTGTATAGAGTAGCCAACCAGGTACAGTTTTGATTAACCTACCGCAGCGTTCCTTATTTCCCTCTCAATGTCTTATAGTTTCCGTTTTGACTTGCTTCCGGGATGTAACGTTTTCTTCATAGCGTTGATATTTGTGATTACCACAATGACCGGCTCTGAAAATCGGAATGTGGTCGTCGACAATAAAGAAAAGCGACACTGATACGAACAAATAAGGGCGAACATCGAAACCATGATTGCTGCTCTTGTTGACTACATATCGGCTCTGCGGTTTTATTTGCATGAACTCAAGACCAACGTTTCGAGTCAGAAGGCAGGCTGACCCTGACCAACCAGATCGATTTTTAAGTGAATTTCCTCAAGCATGTTGAGCAAGTCAACCCGCCCCTCTTGGAAATTGCGCTGACTGTATCCGCCCCGACACTGGTTCGGCCCCAACCCAATAAAGTTTCCTGTTTCAGTCCGACAAGCAGAGTTTTTGGGACTTCGTTGGGTTGATGAAAACAAGCCTAATGTTTTGTTTTCTTGACTTTGTAGTAGTACGTCTGCACTTGCTAATATTTAAGCGTTGTCCCTTTCTTTGTCCTTGGGGTAGCTCTTTTCGGAAGCCTTCCGCGTGATCTCTCTGATCATTGTAATTTCAGCTAATATAGGCGTTTGACTTCGTATACGGCTGGCTTCCCTGTTTTTGCTCAGTTTCTCTAAAAATAGTTCTTTGGAATCTTCGATGGGGAGTCGAACTTAATTTACCGTAGAGACAATTGGGTGGCCAACGGAATGGGGCTATAACTTGCTACCCCTTTTTCCGCTTTGGGGTTTTTATTTAAAGCTGGTGCATGGTGAAGGCTAGAAGATTTTGCCCCACTGCTAATGGTCCTTGTTTGGCCTATTAGTGTACAAGAGCACAGGATCCTGAAAGCAACGTTACAATTTTGAAACAATATTACGCGTAACTAAACTGCATTTCATATTTTATTTAGTAGGGTACACAAAGGAAATAATTTGATTTGAAGCAGGCGACCGTTCCTGTCGTAAGAGAGCCGCTGTTTATAGCTTAGTTGTGGAACCTATGTAAAGTACGTAGTCACAAAAAGAAATAACTAACTAACTAAATAAATAAACACCAAGTACGCAACGTACGCCCTTCTAGAATGTATGATAAACGTAAATCAATGTGATTTACAAGAGCTGCAAAGTAATACTTGATAAACTCATTCATAGAATAAGCTAATGCTGTCTGATTAATATATATTGGCCTAGTCGACCTTTCTTCGTGGCACTCTTTTGACAATCCTAACGACCGCACTAAGGGCACCTCTGTGTTAGTGCGTTGAACTTCACCACGTGCACGTGGACCATGGACAAGGGCCGCCTTAGTGGCCGCGGTATGCGCAGGCACTTTTAAGTTTTCTGTGGGACACATGCGGTCTCAACGAGGTACTTTAAATTTGCACGTTGTGTTGTGTGTGCATTCCCGTGGAGGTAGAATACTAGACGTGACGTCACGGAAATCACATCTGCTTTTATTAGAGAACCTCCCTCTCTCTCTCTTTCTCGGTACTGGTAGCGTTAGAGAAACCTGTCATACTTTCAACATTATGGAATGTTCACACACATTTATTAAAGTAACGAAGGCACTCAAGCTATAATTTTGGACATAGTTTTGCAGGGCTATATCCTCATTTATAACTTACAGCTTCCTACTCCTCCTCGTCGTTGTCTTAATTTGCGATGAAACCAGAGGTATACATGTAGATGTCATTACTGTTTCTTCAACAGCGCCTCCACCGTAATCGTTCTCATGTGGCGTAGGACGCTAAAAATACGCCGACAAGTTTTTCCAATTTTTATTAAATAATCCATCTTCCTTTGTCTGCTGTATCTTATTGAAATAGGATGAAACATTTATATTCAGCTAATTAGCCCTATAAAGTTAAGTTTCAATGCTCGACGTCTTCAGTTTAACTAGTGAATTTCCGAGCGTTATTACACTTAAAATCCCTGCAGCAGTCCCATGTCCGCAACGGGAAGACGTGGAACCTCCTCAAACAACTGCTCGACGACACCAACACCCGCACGAACCGGCGCCACTCTCTCACCAAAGTCCTTCGCCAGACCAAAGGCACCGCTTCGCTGGAGGACGCTTGCGCATAAGTACCTGCCGATACCCACAGGCCCGCTGACCCTACATCCGGATTACACAGGTACCGACAACACCCTCCTCGACGCCGAATTTTCCGTCGAAGAGGTACGCCGGGCTCTCCACGAACTAAACGGTCGTTCCGCCCCGGGCCCCGATGGCATAACCAACAAGCTCCTGCGGAACTTAGACGACCTCTCAGTCGTGTACCTCAGGGGCGCCATCAATGACGTGTGGGGGCGTGGCGAGTTACCTGATGCCTGGAAACTCGCCAAGACGATCCTCATTCTGAAACCGGGCAAGGCTCCTGGCGTCGATAACCTTCGCCCCAACTCGCTCACGTCGTGCCTGGGTAAGGTGGCCGAGCATGTCGTACTCAACAGAGTTGGCCGGTATCTCGAAGACCAGGACTGTTTCCCGCACCACATGATCGGCTTCCGACCTGGGCTCTCGACGCAGGACACGATGCTTCTCCTGAAACACCAGATCATGGACGCCGGGGCTACTTGGGGCACCTGCGCCATACTCGGCCTTGACCTGGAGAAGGCTTTCGATAACATCCAGCACTCGGCAATACTTAAGGCGATCGCGGACTTAGGGCTCGGGCGCCGGTTCTACGAGTTCTTCAGCTCCTTCCTAACCCGTCCCAAGGCCGTGCTCCGTGCCGGAGACCTCACGTCGGAAGAAGTCGAGCTCGGACAGCGTAGCACCCCCCAGGACTCCGTCCTCTCGCCGACGCTGTTCAGCCTGGTGATGATTGGACTCTCCGAACGCCTCTCGAAGATACAAGCCCTCAACCATACGGTATAGGCGGACGACATCACCACCTCGGGGTCGGACGGCTTTATCGAATCCGCTCTGCAGGAGGCAGTCGAAACTGCCGAATCCTACTTTGACCACACGGGCCTCAAGTGCTCCTCCGCCAAATAGGAGTTTAGGCCTTTTGCCTCCGCCAAATCGGAGGCAAAAGACCTAAGGGATGGAAACCACCGACCGAGCGCAACATCATCGTCCGCACCAGAGGCGGTCGCCCGAACCTCAGTGTCGACTCCATCCGAGTACTGGGAATGATTATCGAGGTGGGCGGATCAAACATCCAAACGGTCAACAAGCTGACGACAAAGACGGACAACGCAATACGACTCGTACGCAGGGTGGCCAACCGTCACCACGGCCTCAAAGAAGACAATCTGCTGCGTCTGGTACACGCGTTCGTCTTATGTCACTTCACCTATGTCGCAGCAATGCATAAGTGGAAACAATCGGAGCGTGACAAGCTCAATACACTCATCCGAAAGGTAGTGAAGCGGGCCCTTGGGCTCCCGATCAGCACGCCGACGTATCGACTCCTCGAGCTCGGGGTGCACAATACCCTCGGAGAGATCGCTGAGGCTCAGGAAAGAGCGCAGATGATACGACTGGCGATGACGAAGACCGGCCGTCACATCTTGCGCGAGCTCGGGTACTTCCCACCGAACACCCAGGATCCACCGAATTTACGCCGGTTCCCCGCCAGCTCCGCGACCTGATCACGATCGCACCCATTCCGCGAAACGTCCATCCGGAACACAATCGAGGCAGGCGCCTAGCCCGGGCCACCGCATTCCTCAAACGAATAAACAAGAAAGCGGACGACGTCGCTTTCGTGGACGCCGCCGCCTACCGATGCAACCGAGCCTTCGCCGCGGTAGCGGTCTCGTCCTCGCAACGGACTTTAAACGCCGCCACGATACGCACACGTGACCCCGAGGTGGCGGAGCAAGTGGCCATAGCCCTGGCAATGCTCGACGACAAGCGAACGACAATATTCAGCGACTCGAGACCGGCCATCAAAGTGTTCGAGATAGGAGTCGTCTCCGACAAGGCGTTACGCGTCCTCCGCGGCGCTTATCCGAGCACCCTCAAACATCACACCGCCATCTGGTTTCCCGCCCACCTGGGTCGGATCCCGGGCGACCCGCCCAACCTCAACGAGACAGCCCACGACGCTGCGCGCGCGCTTACAGACCTCGCCGTCACCCGCGGCAACCACGTCTCGATGAGTTTCAGGCGAACAGGGACGCCTCAGTAACCTACAATGAAATCACCAAACACTTTTACTTGGGACGACGTCTGTTTCCGCCCCCGCGCCCCAAACGTAACAGGCCGCAGGCGCTAACGCTACGCTTATTACAGACAGATACCTATCCAAACCCCACCACTTTACACATCATCTACCTGGACGTCTAACCAGACGATGCGTGCCCCTCGTACGGGGTCACAGCGACACTCGCAGACATGCTCTGGGAGTGCAGAAACGCTCCGCCCGACTCTACCTACGACAAGTGTGAGAAGACCATACGAAGCCCGCTCCTACAATACCAGCAATGGGCCGTCCAGCAGGCTCGCGCAGCGGCCGCCAGGTACTCCCTGTCGGGCCCTGCATGGGAGACGCCCACTGGGCGCTGACGTGCGTCCTGCAGGACTCTATTAAAGTTTTTCCAATCCAAATCCCATGGTAGCAAGCGACGAAGTTTGCTGTGCCTGAGCGACATGAATAACCTGCGTACTCACGAGCAACTCTCAACCGAAAGGTCTTGCTCGAGTTCAGACAGTGCCGCCAGTCTAGTCCCGTAAGTACGGTGGGATTCAATAAAAAACGCCATCAGTTGACGCGAGTCCACTTATTCGAGCGCACTGTAAGCTCGTAGTTCAGCACTCTTGCCTTGGGATCGCTGATGAAGGATATCAAAGTGCAGTGAGCCCATTTTCAGTAGACTGCATGAGCTAGCATGCCGACAAGTTTTAGACGAAATGTCCAGTGGAGCAGCGTCATATGTAGCGCTGTTGGCTATAGCGTCACACCGCGTATATAGAAACTTCTTCACGACAATGTTTACCTCACCCCTGAACGTATTCGCAACTAAAATGTACGTCGGCGGGATTGGTGCTGCACAGGGGCGTAGCCAAGGGGGGGGGGGGGGGCTAATGGGGCGACAGCCCCCCTCCCCCGAAATTTTTTCGTGCTGTCGTGCGCCGCCAACCAAAATAACCCCCGGCACCGGAAATCATGCTGGATTTAGTCTAGAATGACCTTTTCATGCTCGAAATGACATTTAAGCGCGAACATTGCGAAATCGGAGTGGATTTCGCGGCAACGCCCATTCACAGGGAGTCACATATCGTAACGCAAGGAGCCCCTCCCGAGCAAAAAGTTTCAAGGGCGTTTTAATGACAAGCTGGCTCGTCGTGGCATCTCGCGGAGGCCGCGCAATCGACGGAGCGCATGATTTCAATTATGGAACTTTATGGGTATGAAGTTCTCATAAACTGTTGATGCGAATGATTCATTGCCATTTCCAACGTCGTGCTTTAGATTTTCAACTCAGTGACATTGTGAGCTTAATGTTGTTATAAACATTTGAAGCCAAAGGTGCGTTGACTTTTCTAAAGTCCTACACCTGACCATACAAGGAGACAATCCAAATCAACACACTATCAGACAAGTTTACAAAGCACGCAGCGAGGTCCAATGAGACGAAGCGTTGTGGTGGTTCATTTGTGGCATTATGTCACAGAAGAGAATATCAACATTTTTCTTTCACCTGCGCCAAAGCATCCATGTCAAGGTACGAAAGCCGGCAAAGGTAACTACGTTCTTATTTATTTTTCTACTTTGACTTTCGTTCCTGAGAACACATTGAGCCTCTTCATTTCTTTTTCTTTTTTTTTTTTTTTGTTCTCGCTACCCGCGGGCTGCCTGAACCAGCCAGAGCGCATGCGTTTTTCTCGTGTTGCCCCGATCCCCGTGCAGCGAACTTCGATGCGCGTTCGTTTTTCTCTGACCGAGTGAATTATCGTGTGGCATTGTTTTGGACGCTCTCTGGCTAGCACACGAAAAAAAGAAACAAATGCATGGCCGCTCGCCGCCATCACTGCGAGGACTCGACGGATTGCAACGCGTTCGATTGAGCGGAATTTCTCCGGAAGATTCGGATACGATACCACGCAGCATGCGTATGGTTATCTGTGGACCAATCGTCTCAAGTTTTCTTCGATATCACTTCGGTAGCCGCATTAGGTGCCCAAAGAAGGCATTCGATTATGGTCAACATGTCTTCCTTGCGTTTTTTTCCATTCCATGCCCTCGGTCTACAAGAGAAAAAAAAAATTGGAGGACGCTTAAGCTTCGCCTTCAAGAGTGGAACGCGACAGCGTTCCCGTCGACCCGCCAAGGGGTGTAAGACAATGGGCTACGGCGCAGCGACTACGCGCCCCGCATCGGACGCGGTGAGCGTCGAGCAACGCAGCGTTCGGCGCGACAACGAAATGTGCGCCTGAGCAAGCGACGCACGCCTGAGCCTTAGAAACAGCTCGTTTCTAAGGCAACACCGCGTTCACTAGAGGCGCTTTTGTACGGCTTTGAAGCATCGAACTCGTGGCTCAGTGGTAACGTCTCCGTCTCACACTCCGGAGACCCTGGTTCGATTCCCACCCAGCCCATCTTGGAAGTTGCTTTTTATTTATGAAGTGCCTGCCTTGATTTATCGCTCACGGCCAACGCCGCGGACGCCGACGCCGACACCGACGCCGACGACACCGGCTTTTCTGCAACACGAGCTCCTTAACGCTATCGCGTTAATACATTGTTGCGGCGCAGCAAATTGTCGCATGGTGAAAGTTTGATTTTGTTACTTCTTTTGTGGAAAGTAATGGGCCACGGGACGCTTCAGATGGCGGATACTCATTATATTATTGCGGTAGCAATCATGCGGAACCTCCAGGCGCATTCCTGCCGTCGCCCTCATGTTCCGTATAAAGTTCAAGGGCGATAACATCGTCACCGCGTGCCGCATGCTGCATGTGCGAGTGAAAGCGTAGGGGGGGGGGGGGGTGGCATGGGTTTGCCGACGATGTGGTGGCTCAATCTTGTGTGCGCAACGGAGAAAAACATGGAGGAAGCTCGCCGCCTCCTGTCGCGCGCGATACATCAGAGGGAGTCGAGGGAGGGGGGGGGGGGGCTGTGATCTGTGAATCTGTGGTTGCGCAACATGTTTATTTGCCTTGTCTGACGCATTTTATATAGTGACTTTTTCTTAGATACTTAGATTTATTGGAGACTTATCGTTATATTGAAATATCTTGTTGCGAGGTTTTGTGTATACGTGCAGTGAACTTGTGTTTCCCGTGACACTTTTTTGCCTTCTATCAAGCTGTACCTTCGCATTTGCATATTGCATTGTATCTTCGAATTTCTAATGCACGAGGGCGACTGAAATGAAACTGAGCCAACCCACCCCGCCCAATAATGGTTCGGTTCATTATCTGCGAGGCATGCACATAGGACAGAGGCATCTCTCGTTTACGAAACTGACACACAGGTGTGAGGATAAAAGTTCTTTAATGCTCTTGTACATTGGGTTGAACTTGGTTTCGTGGCATAATGGACACTCCGAAAGTGTCACAGCATGTTGTCGTGAGGTTTTTGCAAGCTGAAGATGTTTCGGAAAAAGAAATTAGTCGCCGTGTGGCTGCCGTGTACGTTGAACATTGCATTTCATTGGCCACTGTCAAGCGTTGTAGCAAACGGTTCCAAGAAGGACGTGAAAGTTGCGAATACAATCCATGACCGTGCCAAAGCCACTGTGCAATCAACCCAACACAATTGCAAAGGCTAATTAGAAAAGAACGGAGGATAAGCATAGATGAACTGGCAGAGCGTGTGAACGTCAGTCACAGTGTGGCTCACACCATAATTCATGAACATCTCGGTTATCGGCTCTTGTGTGCGCAATGCGGGGGGGGGGGGGGTGCCCAAGATTTTGAACCACGGCCAGAAGATGGAGAGGTTCGGCGCTGCCTTGACTCATCTAATCCTGTGTCACAATGCGGGTGACGACTTTTGTCTGCAATTGTGACCGGGAACGAATCATGGTGCCACTACTACGAGCCTGAAAGACGACGGCAAAACTTACAGAGGAAACATTTCAATTCATAACCCCCAAGAAAAGCAAAGGCCGCCATTTCTGCCGAAAAGGTGTTGACTTTTTTTCTGTCTTCAGGATCGAATTTGCTAAACCTAGAGAGCCTCAATCGTTTTGGATATTGTAAAACGTCGGATAGGCTGCGTGTCGCAATCAAAAACAAATAACGTGGAAATTGAGGAATGAGGCCATCTTGCTCCACAATGTCCGGCCCCACGTCGCTGATGTCGTTAACATAAAACTGGCAAAGTTGAAGTGGGAAACGCTTCAACATTCGCCATACAGCTTAGACCTGTCGCCTTGTGACTTCCACATTTTGGAGCATTTAAAAAAAACAGCTCAAGGGAAACAGATTTGTGTCGGACGATGACATGAAGGAGTCAGTTACAGACTTTTTGAAGCAGCAATCCAAGGAATCTTATGAGACGGAAATCACGCGGCTCATTAGTCAGTGGGTCAAATGTCTAAATGCTTATAGAGACTACTTTTAAACAAAGTACGCCGTTAGTCATATACGCGCATTGGCTGAATTTCGTTTGACTCGCCCTCGTATATGTCGCAGAACTCCTTAATTTTATATTTATTTCATTTATTCCATACTGATAGCCTGGGTGCCAGGCCTTAAGCAGGAGTGAGCATACATAATTTTTTTGGCAAAATAGTTGCAACATATAACATCACAAAGACATGGTGAAAGAAATAGAAAAATAACTGAACAAATAAAAAGAAAGCAGAAATAAACATGGCATTATCTATAATGAAGTGCATCATTATACAACCAACACAATACGAAGAAAATCAGTTTTGGTGCCTGAGCCCATTTATAAATAGTTCGACTGTTTCACATTTTACAACATCAGCTGGTAGACAATTCCATTCACGGGTTGTTCTCGGAAAAATAAATTTTTGAACGTATCAGTGGAATTTAAAAAATCTGCAACTTTTTTAGAGTGACAAAAACGCATTGCACATTCTGACGATGGTTTTATATACGATGCCTTATCAATTCCAATTTTGTCATGAAAAACTAAACAAAAGAATTTCAGCCTTTCCGCACTTCTTCTTCGTAGCCCTTGAAGTTCCGCTTTTTGTAAGACATGTGCTCTCTGTTGCGACTATAATTTCGGTGAAATTACTCAGAATACACGACCGATGACAGCTGCCCCTGCGCGATGCATTCTAACTATCGAAGGACAGTGTCATTGAGATTTTTCCCTGGTCTTTGTATATGTACCCAAATATAAAAAAGTTCTTGAACGACAGAGATAGAGAGATGCAAATGAGAGAAAAGCACGGAGGTTAACAAAGTTTCATTAAAATATTCGTCCTCAACTTGTTCATTTCATGGAATTTACATGTTTCATATCAGCGGCATGCACTGCTTTGCTGGTTTCAAACTGATATAGTTCTAAAGTTCGTGTGATATTTTCTTTACGTATTAACTAGACAGAAAGCATGGAAGCATTGATATCAGTTACTTCAGGAACAATTTTTGAGACATACGAGTATACTATTTTATGAAAAAATACATATTTTACTCCTCTAGCTGGACAGTGCGTAGCGTTCAACTATTCGTTTGCCGCATCTTTCGCAATGGCAATGCAGTTATTATTAATGTATTTGATCCCTCGTCAAATTCTATGAGGAGAAGGCGGAGCCGGACCGTGAGCCCCTCCCCCCCCCCCCCCCCCCCGAACGAAATTTCTGGCTACGCCGCTGGTGCTGCAGTGTGGCGCGGCCCGCGGCAGCGCAGCGCTCCATCAGCTGTTGTCGCCATGCATGCGCGCACGTACTGGGCGAGCGAGCGCTTTTTCATTGTTGTGGCTGCTTAAGCACTGTTTCTTTTGGCGAAGGCGCAATCTGCACGCTCAGCCTAAACAGCGTGCGAAGCTGAAATGTAGCTTTGCACTTCATCAGGAGACCTAGTTCCGCTTGCGTGAAAAGCCTGTCGCAAAGCATTTCAGTTAGTTTTGTGTATCTATGTTACATTCAAGATAGGCGCGAGGGGACTGCTGCTTCGCTTAGCCGTTGTTATTGCATTATGTTGCCCATTGTTTCAAAGCGTAGAACTTAGGCGCGCGTTCTTTCGGTGAGCGCCGGCGTCGGCGTTGTGCCTCCTAATCGAGCGACCGAGCACAGCGAAGGATGAAAGCGAATGCCGAGCGTAGCGGGAGATGATAGACGCCGACAGCGAAGAGAGCGCGACGAGAAAAGCGGATGAGGAGGAGAGAAGAAAAGCGTAGCACCGCGCAAGACGACGTTTGCGGTAATGGTGGCTACGAGATGGCGCCAGAGTAGCGCGCGTCGTCTGTATGGAAACAAAGCGCTGCATGAGCGGAGGTCTGTCTGCGACGGCTGCTGTGAATCACGCCCACGCGTCACCTACGCCCTGCCTCTCTTGAGCTTCCGATTAGCGAGGCAATCGCACCCCACTTCGCTCTACTTGTAACGTGCTGCACAAGACAGATTGTCCAGGACAGCCAATATATCGTGAAATGAAACCACCTATAGAGCTGCACTCAAATTTCGCATCAGGGAGTATCGTAATCGTAGGTGAATTTTTTTTTTATCATAGAGAACAGAAACGAGAAAAAAGAAGCCGAAGGGTCTGCTTACAATAAAAGCACATTTGCACACCATGTGGAGGTTCGGCTTGTGATGCATGGCCTAATCGTGACTGATTACTCCCCGCTCTCTTCGTACCACTGTCTATGGCTCCTGTGTAAAGTAAGAGAAAAATCTGTTCTTGAATAAATTATGTCAACTCGCCTCTTGCGTTAATCTTAACTAATTTTGCATTTTTCTCTACAGTTGAAACTACATTTCAAATGGCCAAATTGCGCTCGCCTGTGAACTGCCTATTTCCTTCAGACGCTGACCTGATATGCCATTGCTTCAATAACTACATATTCAAATGAGCGCCTGCTAATTTGCACTAACTAATCGAAGAGCGTGTCCAGGTGGCAAAAGAAGCGTACTACTATGCCGCCCTATACGCGGGGTGGTACCCGATAGCTATTTTGCAAGGCGGCGCGTACGTTTTGTGCTTAAACACAACGGTTTACCGAAGTTACTCAGGAGCACCTGAAATTCCGGTGTTCCGATTTGGGCCGATGTCATACGTGGTGGCCGCGCGCTGTGCGCTGCATGTATCCAATATAAGAGCCTCATTCAAAGAAAAATTCAGCACCGTGGAGACATCTGTATCCCAAACTGCATCGTCACGCCCGCTATCACATGAAACTATACGTTGCAACACGCATACGCTGAACGTTACGGTGCCGCTAACATCAGCGCAGCGTTATGCTGTAATTGTAGCACAAGCAACAGGTTCGCGTTCTCTTCACTCCACGAACAAACGGATTCTCGGGTGGGCAAAAAAAAAACTGTCTCGAGCAAAATGTCGAGAACAGAACCATTGCCGTCGTAATATGTCTTTCCGATGCGAAGATTCGCAGTCCCTGTGGCTCTTCGGCGCCGATACTTTGATGAAAGGAAATACCGTTGTCTTTCCATGTGGCTGATGAACAAGGCACAATGCAGCAAAATTACTTGGCAGTGCGCATTTCCTTAGGTGGGGGCTGCGTCGTTCTAGAAGCGATCGCAGATTCTACGACTACCGAGGCTACACCATCAAGCGAGGTTTCCTGTTCTCACCGCTAAGTGTCTCATGAATTGCTGGAGTCGTGAAAAGTGCTGAGCTTTCGCTGAGAATGCAGTTGAGCGTTTCAATCCAGTGCGTTTAGCTCGAATAGCTTGCCTTATTTATTATTGTTTTTATAAACCTTGAATGTCATTCCATGTGTCGGCATTGTATGATAAGCCAAGAATTTATTTGTAACTTCAACGCTGCTCCTATAAGGTGCAAAAGTAGCACAAGGGAAGCTTCGAAGATCAGACCACGGCTTACTCGTACCAGCTTGTTCACGAATTCTTTTCGGATATCTTCGTCACAATCTGTTGGAGTGAAAAGAGCACGCACATGTAGTCAGACCTTGGGGCAAAGTAAAAGAGCGTGCCTTGTTTATATTTTTAACATGTGATGGCACAGATTTCCTCGAGGCGTGTGGCATGCATTATAATATGGATTTCTTTCGAGTGCGTTTACGTAGCACTGTGGATTATATTCTGCTCCTGCATTAGTGCGCTGTCCATGAGCATTGTATGCCACAGTGCATGTTAACACATTGGAAAGAGTTTCGATAAGAGAAGGTGCGATAACACCTCTGAACCAAAAATCACGTTGGAAAAAGAAAAAGTAGATTGGCAGTTGTATGATAATCTGAACAACTGGCATAATATACATCGAAGCTGCGTAAGCGAGTTCTCACATCACACTCTCTGCTATGCCCGTCGCAATTCTTTCTCCATGCCTTTTCAAGCCCTTCACTATAACCGACCTTTGCACTGCTATTAGCGGCGAGAAGTTGGTGTGGCGCCTTCTCGCGCGTGACGTCACGGCCAGGACGCCGCTCGCTCCGGCTCGCTTGGCTGCCGCCATAGAGTTTCTCACTATAACACCTAGAGGGAAATCTGGCGCCACCGTCTATGGGGGTTTCTTAAGGGGGCACCGTGCCGTCATGGGAATGACGGTATATGTGTCTGCGAGGCTCGTGTTGGCTAGTGTTGTAAGAGGCTTCGTCTAAAACGTGGATATGGCTACACAAATAATGCGTTCTCAAAGTAAAATCTTCATAAAATGTTTCCATTCACGCATATTACATCTTTACTCACCTACAACGCATGACGACGGGAAGAAAAGCAAGAAGAGACGACAAACTGTTTCAAAGCGAGCGCGAACCATGTCGTCTGTCCTCCAACTTTAGCGGCCCGCTGATACTTTTTACGTAACATATAATCCTACGAGCAATAACAAGTTCTTATAGTTAAACAAAACATGTTTTTGCGTAATAATAAAACCAAAACAGCTTTTCACGTGCTGTTTTAGTAGAAAATGAATCGTTGTGACAGACGGAACGGTGCTAGCCAAGCGCGTCTTCAAGGTGTCCTGTCTCTCCAAGAACGATGCCAATCCGAAGTCACAATATACCGGCATTCCCTTGCATACCACAGCGCAGCAGCGCCAGATTTCCCTCTAGGTAATGTAGTGAGAAACTCTATGGCTGCCGCGCGCGCTCGTTCCCTCCGTGCATGCTTGGGGTGTGGGTGGTTGTTCGAGCCGTACTTAATAAAGGATATGTCGGCTTCTTTCTGCTGCCAGGCCTGAACCGCAGTTCCTTCTTCGAAACCACGTGAGTCGAGAAAATTTGCGACTTGCATGTCGCAAGCTATGTAGCGTTGAAGGGGTCTACTGTCTTTGCAATGCATATATGCGCCTTCTCTGTCCATAATTTTTGCGTAAAAAGAATACCTGCAAATTAAACACGCGAGCGTTTGTGTGGTGCTAGGCTCAACACTTATCATTCCCTTACTACTTAGCTATGAGGGACATTGCATTTCACATGGAAGAAAAATCTTGGTATTTGGCGTCGCCATTATAAATGCGTAGCAGAGGGCGGGTGTAGGCCAATTGGATATTCATTATTTTAGGAAGTTACCGCAAAAAAAAAAGAAACAGGAGACTTGAAGAAAGGCACAACACAACACTGCTTGTGTTGTCCCTTTGTACAAATGGCGTGGCTTCTTGTGGTAACTTCCCAAATTCAAAACAATGATAAATCTATATTAGGACACTGCCCAGTGAAGCTTTCGTTATGATTCTGATGACACTGGTAAGTTGTTCTAGTCAAATATGGCCACTTTACTGATGAGTCAAAAGAAGAGTTAGACCCGTTTTGTATGAAAAAAACTGCTACTATACTTTCACAGTTCTCTGAAACAGGCACCCAGAAAACGCGTTGCCCATGGCAGTTGACACGACAGTGGGTCATGTAAATGCTTCACGTATACCATAACAACAATCACATGAAAAAAAAAGTTTCGTGATTAAGATCGAGAGCCAATCAAATGGCGCTATGTATATCGTATCACAGTGGCCTTCGTAGTGGTCCTCAGTAGCCTTTGTCGATAATATGGCACACCCCTCACGCCACGGAAGCAACCGACTGTCGTTATAGCGAGGCACGCATTGTTCGCGAAACTCATCCCCTCACTACAGCGTAGAATTGAAACCCTGATGCTGTTTTACAGCACCAATTGCAATACCTAAATTATACTCGAGGCACTACAGCGTAGCATAGGCTACCTTGAAAAGGAAAATTCAAACACCTTCTGCCTCACCATGCCGCGATCTCGCGTTGTTTAATTATACAAACTGGGAACTATTCGCTTCGTCAGTATATCAAAGAGAAACTCGCATACCAGCCTCATAAGAAGGACACCACAAGCATCACATGAATTAACTTGACTTTCGATCTCCACCGAGAAAAAATTATATCTTCCAATATATCCCACACTACTAATAAATCAGGCTTCGGCTTCTTTCTGGCTGTAGCCAAGCGGTCCAAAAGGCATACTTCACTTAAAAATTTGGGCCGAGCAGCCTCTCTGAGTTCGCCAAACAGATTCGTCATGTCTGTTCCCCAAGAAGGAAGCGCCAGTAAATTGTTCAAGTGAATTGAACGCGTAGCACGGGAAAGGAAATAAATATTGGTGCATTCCTTTCCGTATCATGCAAAGAGCTTTAAGCTTCAATTAGCTTTGCTTCAAATTTCCGCCACTTAAATTTAACCGGTGAAGAACGCCCTAATTTTGAGACGCAGTTAAAAAATCAAGTTGTGCTGGTAGAATCTAAACTGCAGTGTTGCTCTTGTAGTTAATAAACAAGAACAACGTCAACGTGATAAGTCTTCGTGTTACTGCCGGGCGCTACTGCGAAGACATCCAAAATTCGTTATTTTACCATGAACTACTCGTCGTGAGCAAACATAATTTAGCGGGTTAATATTAAGCTAAATATTGTAGAAATCATATATCGCCAGCGTTTCTGAGATGCCTGTTGCATCACGGTAGGTATGATATCCTAATTGGAATCTTATGTGCTATGTTTTTGTGTTTATGTTTTTAATATTCACGTGAACTACCGCGGCAAAGTGTATATCTGCGGATGAAAAACCCGCGGTGGGCTGCTCTGAGCTTCTTCAACTGGCACTCCAGCGTTACCTTCGATAAATATATGGTTGTATAGCAAATAAGCTATTCTAATAAATTTACGCGAACGAAGACGTCATAAAAATATATTTGAGACGACCGTCATAAGCATACAAGCATAGGCAACGAGAGCGAACAAACGGAAACACTGCCCGAGATGCAGCGAACGTCACGCATGACGTCACGCGAGCGGCGCTTGCAGCGCCCCTGCAGGTCGTTCTCGGGGCTAATAGCCTGCATTTGGGCTGCGTTGCTGGCTGTTGTTGATTGCCAGGAATCATCACCGAGTGCGCGTGCTTACCGACGCTGTCGCCACGCGGATGCTTCCACGCAGCCTGCGTGCTCCGCGCATTTGATGCCGGCAGCGGCGCCATCTTTCATTTCCGCTACCGTGCAAACTAATAGCTGAGCTCCAGCGTGGAGCCAGTGAAACGCGACTTGGGAAACAAAAATAACGTCTTGCAGGCTAACATAATCCCTGCACAGAAGTTGTTGGGCTTTCCAGTGGGGTATAACCAAGGTAACATTTATTTTAATACGTCAGCATTAGAGCGTGAAATTGGGAAAAAGTGCATGTGTTAAGTGTGGGATACCGGTCATGTGGTAGAGGTGCTTAATAAGCTGAAAGAAGTGCAAGCGCACGCACGAAAACAAAAACAAACATTTAATTTCTCCATTTCACGGCAGTCCAGCCTTGATCAAGTGCCCCGACTAGTTCGTGAAGGACGGACCCAGGCCGAAACATCGAAATTAAATATTCGTTCTACTTTTCAGCGTGCGCCAGCACTTCTTTCATCTTATTTATATAAGTGAACTCATCGAGTAAGCTCCTGAACAGTCCCCTGGAATGTGATGAACGCAGTTTAAATCATGGATCCGGGACCTCAAAGAGGTGCGACGTAATTCTAGGGCATTTCACTTGCACTTGTATACATTTCACATTTACTGCTAACTCGCCAGTCTATTTTATAATCATTGATAACTACATTTTAAAGAAACTTCGGGGCTGGAACTAAGGTTGCCATAATGTATGTTCTTTGTTGCCGTAAAACGATACTTGAAGTCCTATTGAAAAGCAGGGACCACGGGCAGACACGGACAAGCGCTCGTCCGTGCCTGCCCTGTCGTCGCTTGCTTTTCCTTCGCGCTTCAAGTTTGCAAGTTATGTAGTACATCCAGACAGTTCTCAATGCTGGATTAATTGCTGCCATGCAGACCAGGCTGCTGCGTGCCGGTCTTCACTTTCGCAGCACGAGAATCGTTGTGGAACTACCGTATTACCAGTTTCGCTGTGAAACAGCTCGTGTTAAAAAAAAGACAGACACCTCGCGTGGTGTAGAGAAAAAAGCTGGAGCCGTGCAATAGCACGATTAAAACAAAAATACTAAGCGTCGGCAAAACAGGGCGAGTTGGTGCAAGCTGACCGTGCAGCGCAATAAGACGGAGCACACTGAGAGGGGGAGACGCACACGATCGCTACACCTACAATTGAACTTTCATTAGAAAAAGGTGGGCTTGAAACAAAACCTAGGAAAGTACGTGTATGCGCAGTACAACATTAAAACAACGTACGAGCCCTGGTTTTTACATAGTCTCATAGTTTCCTAATAACAGTTCACTTGTAAATGCAACGATTGCGTTTGCGTCCTTGTGCTCCGGCATATCGCGCTACAGTTGAATGTTGTTGTGAAAGGCACATAAAGCAGGCGGAGAAATTAATTTAAATTTTTCTCACCGTCTTCACTTCCGTGTACGTCAGGATGCCGTCTTCGCCCCTGTAATACAGTATAAGTATAAAACGGGTTATTCTTCATCATTGACTTCAATCTATTTTCCGAGTTGATGACGGGAGCAAATACAGATTCGCTTTTACAATGCCTCTTGCGCGAAACTTACATTTCACGGGAAAGTCCCGACATCTTGTAGCCCCCAAACGGAGTCTGCGGGCCGAATTCCATGAACGTGTTGATCCTGGGGGAGGCGAAAGAGTAGGCACAGGGCACACTCATTCGGCGCATTTCGTCGCCTGAAACAACTGTGACAAAAGATCTCGAAGGAAGCGTGACAGCTGCGTTCACTGCAAATGCTGGTGACTGTTAAAAGCCGATCAACGATTAACAGCGCTTGAGGTGAAGTCGACAGAAACAGAGGCTCAGTTTCAAGCACGCGGAGGATATGCTGCTAGAAGGCGCTCGAGGTTCGCATCGCCTGCCGCAAGCCCTTCCTCATTGCTTCGACCAGCTTACACCGGCAACACTTGGGGAGCTCTCCTAGCCTTACCCGCCGTGGTTGCTTAGTGGCTATGTTGGGCTTCTAAGCACGAGGTCGCGGGATCGAATCCCGGACACGGCGGCCCCATTTCAATGGGGGCGAAAGCACCCGGGTACTAAGATTTAGTTGCACGTTAAAGACCCCCAGGTGGTCTAAATCTCCGGAGCCTCCCACTACGGCATTCCTCATAATCAGAAAGTGGTTTTGGCACGTGAAACCTTTACGTAAAATTAATTTCTCCCCTAACCTCATTAATAAATAAATAAATAAATAAATAAATAAATAAATAAATAAATAAATAAATAAATAAATAAATAAATAAACACGCAAGATAAAATGTACAGAGAACACAAATATGGTAGACGAAACAGCGTGAGATAGGGAAACATAAACAAATAGGGACACAGGAAACGAACTCTTAATAATCTTAATATTAATAATAATTACATGCTCTCTGGAGTCGAGCCATACTAGAGTCTCTAATGCAACAAGGCCGCCTAGAAAACGCGGATGCTGCTTGGTATACTATTGCGGCAAGGAAATTGCGCATGATGAAGAAGCTTTGGGCAATGTCTAACGTCATGAACCGCCTTATAGAGAAACGGAAGATCCGATTTAATAGGTCATGACCTTAGAGGTGTGGGTTGAGGTATATTAGAGAAGGCTGGGCTGTGGTCGGCAGAACGGCAAACGCGGCCGCTTGAAGACTGATATAAATTTATTCTCGACGAATTCAATGATGTCAGAATTAGATTGGCAAGTTCCGCCCAAAATTACAGAGACAAATTATTGTAGTGGAAGGCACACAGCAGAAGACAATTTTAGAAAGGCAACAGACAAACGGAAGTCATGCAGTATACGACAAACAATTCTAAGAGCACAAAAGGCACATTGTTTCGTATATTTAGAGTGTGAAGATAAGCGCAGCGTTTGTCGAAGTACAAACCAAGATATTGCTATTCACCGACTCTGGGCAATAGAGCATCCCGAATGATGTATGAAAACTGCAAATTATGCGTTTTCAGGCTATAACTTCATACTACAGTTTCTAAAGCATTCAAGAGCAGCTTATTGTCTGTGCACCAGTTAGAGAATTTTAAAAAAAATGCCTTTTTTGGAGGTCAATGCAGTCGTGAACCCTGTTGGCGATGTTAAACAGCTTTAAGTCGTCAGAATAGAAGGAACGATGACTGTTGAATTGCTGACGAAATGTATTTTATGAACAATAGGAAGATAAGGGGGCCAATAATGGGTCCCCGAGGAGCTCAGTTAGTGACTTCACAGCTAAAAGAGCTCTGTCCATTATTGCTATTAGACAATTACATACTAGGGCAGTGAAGGAAGGGGAAAATGCCCACTCGCGTGAGCTTTGTAGTGAGGAAAAGCACATCAAATGCTTTACTTAAGACAAAGAGCGTCTAATTGACCTCTTCTATGTTGCACACTAAAAGCAGGGGTCATATATAATAATAATAATAATAATAATAATAATAATAATAATAATAATAATAATAATAATGATAATGATAATGATAATGATAATGATAATGATAATGATAATGATAATGATAATGATAATGATGACGATGACGATGACGATGATGATGATGATGATGATGATGATGATGATGATGATGATGATGATGATGATGATGATGATGATGATGATGATGATAAAGGGAGCCCCCTCCACAGGCCACACCACTTATTCAAGGAACCATTAACTGCCCTCCGCCGCTGCTACGGAGCATCGCGGTAAGACGACACCGCGAAGTACCAACTGACGCGGCGCTGACTCGACGATGTGATCCAGCGAGGGCTCTAGGCGTGCCACGTCACAGACTGTCACAAGCATTCAGGTAGCTATCGGTGGCCATGCATCTCATAACGTCGAAGAGATGGTGCACCGCAAGAGTTGCACTTTAATTGCGCCCACGCGTAGCTGGAGACGTCCATCGTGTTCTGCGACAATGCTCCCGCCATAAAAAAAAAAAAAACGAGCAAAAACTGCGCCTCCATGCCACCCTGTGAAAGTGGATTTACAGCAAAGCTGGTGCGCACGTTAGGCGATGTTACACGAGCGCTGCCACCACAAGCGACGTACGTCACAAGCAAGTGTGCGGAAGTGCAGCATACACATCCTCATTCTTTTAGACCACCCGCCCAAGCGCCTTGTTGGACGAAATTAATCTTTAAAACTAAATTGCGTCTGAAAACGCGTGAAGTGCTACTTAAACAAAAACTGTAGACATGATAGCTTCGCATTGTAATAAAGATATACGAGAAAACATAATTTTGCTACGCGGAAACAGAGACAGAACCCTTTTACATCTGCCGTTTGACTCCATTCTCATTCCTGCAGGCCCTTCGATTGGCACAAATGTGTTATTGAACTAATTGAATTTCTCAATGTAAAGCGCGTCACCAAATCCGTGATGTTCGACTTAAAACAGACAGGATGGCGTAGGATTGTAGTTTGAATACAGTTGAAACTCGATTTAAGAAAGTGATGACCTCGCTCGAATTATTTCGTTAAATCGGGAAGTTCATAAAATTGAGCAAGGAATTTTTCGTTCCTTCGAAATGTAAAATTGTAACGTAGCAACACACAAAGGCAACCGTTGCATTGTATATGCCGCTAATCCAGCCACCTGTCGCAAAAATCATGAAATAACGAAAGCAACAACCGCCTCCCTTACCGAGGCGATGTTCAGTCGGTTGTTCCGCACATAGGTGCGGCGTGCAGCCTCGTCAAAATAAAGCTCGAGATGTGGCCGCGGCGCCTAGATGCTTTAACGCGATAGCTTTAGAGCGCACGCTTGGAGAAGAACCCGTCTGTGTCAAACTTATAAGGAAATCCCCGCTTTTCTTACTCATTTATTTCAGGAAAAATTTCGTTAAATAGAGTTCGGCCAAGTTTGCTTCGTTAATTCGGGTTGACGATAACTTTGAACCTACGTGTACCTACCGGGGAATGTAAATTTCTTCGTTAGATTGGGAACTTCGTAAAATTGGGTTTTGTTAGATTGAGTTTTAACTGTATACGAGAACATAATTCTGTTACCTCGAAACTATAACACAAACCCATTTTCCAGAGGCCTTGGTTGTCTGCTGTTGAACAGTGTTTGCAATAACGTCGAATACGGTCGCAGCACACGCTGGGGGACAAATGCAACGGGCAGAGTGTCCACGCATCAAGCACAGATGCATTGTGTGCACACGTTTGTCAGGCGCGCATACACGTGAGAGGAAGTGCAGCATACTCTTGTGACTCCAGGTGGTGTTTGGGCCAGGAATCCACCAAGTCCATTGACGAGTACGTCCGGTGGTATGAAGAAGGAAAAATAATTGATTATACATGTTTACACTGGCTCCAGACACGGAAGCCTACTCCATGTAGGAGCATATTAAACGTTTCTGTTCACATCAGGACGCGCCAGCGCACCTCCCTTACTGCACTAAATGTTTACGCCTTTAATATCATCGTTTTCCCTAGGAGACTAGACTAGGGAATCTTATGACTGTACCGCGGCCATTAACAATCGTCGAATGAGTCGCAAAATCCCTCTCATGATGTCGCAGTGTTCCGCCGGACTCCTATGTTGCACCTTCGCCCCCGCATATGGTGCAAGCGTGTAGCAATCTGGGAATCCGGGGTCGATGCTGTTCCCACGGTAGCCTTGGACGTCGGCCCCTTTCATCACTTCATTCAGCTTTTCAGGGTTCAGGTAGAGTGATCTTCGCGGTAATCAACGCTTCTCCGGAGCACGGCGGCTGTTGTCAACTCCGAGTGAGCCCCTGTGTTTGCGCGTCATAGTCTGTGTCGGGCTGCGTCGTCGTCTGGGCGCACGCTGACGACAGGACGGCATCGTGGGAAACGTCTAAGAATGCTCATGAGCGTATTGAGACGCAATGATACATCCTTATTCTTCTAGGCGCAAGTCTGGCGCAAGTGCATTATTTAACTAACTGAATTTCTCAAAGTAAACTGTCACAAAATTGTTAAAGTACAAACTGCACACAACCTACAGGCATGATAGTGTCGGATATACGAATATCCGATACTATCGTGTATCCGACTATCGTATATTCAAATATACGAGAAAAGATAATTGTGTTAAGCGGAAACTCAAAAACAAACCCCTTTTCGACCTGCCATTCTTGGGGTGAGCACGCCACTAACAATCCCGACCAACTACTGGCTAACAGCTTCGCTGTAAAAAAAAACTGCGCACCAATTACATTCGACTCTAGTCCATCAACGAGATCGAGTGGCACCAAGACACACTTCAGCCTTCCAGCAGTGACTGTCGCTCCACACAAGAGCTTTGTGCATGCCATCGGCTGATGTTGCCCGTTTGCATTGCTGAACGTACTCATGACAAACTTCTCAGTGAATCACAGACACGAGAGGCTTGGAAGTTAGAATACATTGCTTATGTGATGCGCTATCGCGCGCCTACGTAAGCAACCCTATAAATAAAGAAAAAGCGTTTCTTTCTTTTCAGCCATCTAGCTGTAGACGTCTTGTGTTGTGTCCATGAAAGGCTGTGCCCGGTGGTGTAAATAGTTTGTTAATGGACTTGGTGTCCAAAATAATTAATGCTCAATTTCCGCTCATAAAGTATTCACCTAACAAGAACACCGCGGTTGCACTCCGAAACAGAACTTTCTCTGGAAGTTACATCGGTGGACATCACTGAAGAAACTTCAATGTCAACATGCTATCTGAAGGCATGACTATAAAACACATCTTTACACTCGTTTTTGTCGGCATTGCAAATGCTTCCGAACGTCGTTTATTATTTCGAAAATACCTTTTAAGAATGGCACAATTGCGGACGAATCTAAACCAACTGTAGGCAAGTGAGCGTGATGTTAGGAGAAAAACGGATAAGCTGCTTAACGAAACTAATTAGGAGGCATCATCCGGCATCTCCACCAAAAAGAAAAGAAACTGCACCCTGCAATCCGGCGTCTACTAACATCGTTTGAACAACGTAACGAAAAGGAGCGAATATCAACTCCTTAGAATCCATGACGCTCTGGGCGAGCCGCGCTACCACAAACACATTTAGTCTGTGGATTTAAAGAATGCCTATGGGCCATTCAACTTCTCGGCGAAGTGGACCGCAAAATATTTTTTTTTACTTTATTGCAATGCAAATGCATGCAGAAAGGTAGGCTCACCAAAAGTGACACGCGCCTGATGTGAGAAGAGGATATAGTTCTCGGGCACTTTATTGATGACGCCGACGCCGAAATTCTCCCCGACAGAATCAGCGTATGTGTTGTGGCCACTCTGGTACAAAAACGCACCTCATAGGTAAGTTGATCCCATTATGAGGCAAACAACAGACTTGCGAAGGTGCAGAAAGGGCGTTTTGCGATCGTCAGCACCACGTCGAAGTTTTTCCAGTGCCTGCGAAGCATACCATTCGTGGTTGTAGGAGGCCTTGATGCCGTTTGTTGGGTGTTGACTTACAGGCAGCATCACACGTGAAAGCCCGTCAGCATTTGACGTAACTACCATGAATATAAATCTGGAGAACAATTCGTGCTTCCAACTGCTGTACGCAAGCGTTTACTCATATAGCGGCTATCAACAAATGAATTGCCGATAGACGCGCAAGCTAAATCGCCACCTCGCCCCCGATTTATTCTACCCAAAAACTATTTCAAGTGTTCTTATCTACATAAGCACCATATTTTAAGTTTAAAATTTGGAGGACGCTTAAGCTTCGCCTTTAAGAGTGGTACGCGATAGCATCCAAAGATCCCTGACAGCTTCTCACGCTACCCGGTAAACAGAGCTAGCGTATGTAACTGCAATGTTTACTCGGAAACGCTGGTCACGAACGCTATGCACGTAGGCGGGCTTTCTGGTAGAAACGCGGCCTTTTGCGTGGGCTGCGGTGCCGCAGAGACAACCGCCTTCTGGAGGTATTGCAAGGAATCGGGCGCGCCGCTCCGTGGACCCCAAGATGCTCGCGCGCCGGTGCGCGCAAATGGCGGACGCCGTGGCTGGTCTATGTATGGTAGAAACGCTGGAAAAGGGGGTTTTTGAGTTCTCGCAAAAACAGAATTAGTTTTTGTCGTATTGCCAAAATATAATCCCACGCTATCATGCCTCTAGGTTGTGTGTAAGTCGTACTTAACGATTTTCTACTCATTTTAGCTTCAGAAATGCAATTAGTTCGGCAATTTCCTTGCGCCGCATCGAGAGTTTGGGCATGGGTGCTTCAAAAATCTTTTTGGCAAAGCGACATTGGAGACCGGATTTTCTGCGTCACGGAGCCCTTAACGCTATCGCTATAGCAATTAAAGCTTTGTATAGCACCGGCCCAAGTATTATTGGATTGTGACAACCTGCGGCCAAAGACAAATAATGACAGGTAATGCTTCTGCCTTAAGGCCACAGTTGATAAAAATTTGGGTATAGGATAGCATCAGGAGTCATACGGCGTTATACTATTCTGGATGTCACTCTCGCTTTTCGAAGGGAAAGAACAACGTCCATGTAAGAACGGTTTTACACATGCCTGATTTTCCCCGTAATTTCGCGCACTGGCTTACCACACGACGCCTGCTTGGAGGGCGTGCGACACGGTGTGCGCCGTGTCCAGGTCTCGGGTGAAGAGTCCAGCGGCGAGTCCGTACGTGGTCCTGTTGGCGCGCTCGATGACCTCCTCCGTGGTGCTGAACTTGAAGAGGCTCTGCACGGGGCCGAAGATTTCCTCGCGGGCGATGGTCATGTCGTCGTGCACGTCAGAGAACACCGTGGGCTGGACGAAGTATCCACGGCTGCCGTGGCGCTGCCCTCCGCACTGCAGCCGGGCGCCCTCGCGCTTCCCGGCCTCGACGTAGCCCAGCACGCGCTCCATCTGTTCCTTGCTGACCTGCATAAGGCGAGGGGAATACCTTTGAAGGAAGCGTGAAGGAAATCTAGTTTGGCGGGTTAGCTCCTGAAGTATAAAATGGGGCCCCGTCTTGAGAAAACCGTTGGAGCAGCTGTATGTGTCTCCAGCGAGGTGAGTTGATCAAAAAGAGTAAGTCAAAAATTCTTAGAACGCATTCCACACAAGGCCTCATTGACCTGAAACACGTTCCTGCGATGCCGAGAGCAGAGAGAGCGGATAAATTTACATACTAAAGAAAATTGGCTATCAGTATTTTTACGACTCTCAGATTATAGCTGAAATTGATGTGCTAGCGTTTGTATGAAATTAGCGGGACTAGTTAGCCATTGATTAGGGTAAGAACGCACGGCCAAATTGCGTAAAATGTTGAAAACAGTTCTTTGTTGCTTCTCCGTTTCCAAAAGCCTGCCTGCGTGGGAATGTAATATAATTTAAACTGCCCTGCATTGCGTCGCAATCATTTGGCACAGTGGCGTGGCATGCGAGCCGAGCTCGCGAGATCTGTACTCGCTCGTGGGGTCGATGTGACTAGCAATCTAAAATTAGTCTAATTACTCAGCTTTTTGCTTCTTCCTTGCCAAGTCATCTTTTTTGGCTTTTTTGATATAGACACGATTGCCAGTCACGCCGCTTGGTGCATCCACGTTTTATCTGTAATCCACATCGCTCTTTTCTCTTAAGCTGCACCTAACATTTTCGGTTCCATTCGTCATTGCGCGGTCCTTAACTTTCCCCAAGCGCCATAGTTTATCTCCCACTTTCGGCCCCATAGGCTCGTGCTGGTAGAACGCAATGATTATACTTTCTTTTTCTAGGATATCGGTAAGCGGCCGGTTACGACTTGGCAATGCCTGTCCTATGCGTTCCATTCCATTTTTGCTCTTCTGTAAATTTACGTCTCATGATCAGAGTCCCATTTTAAAAGAAGGGGGTAAATGGCTTCTATAAACGTAGTCTTGCGGAAATTCTAGATGCTGACTGTCAATCGTGAATTATCGTTTTCTTGGCAGGCTATTGGGTAGAACATTTGTGTGCTGCGTATTAATATTCAACCTTACTCTTACATTTTCTTGGCTAAGGGTTTATACATCGGCTGCAAGTATCCTTAGTGTTGCTGAACAGGACCACGACATCTGCAAAAGGCAGGTTACTGAGATATTCGCCATTCATCCTGACTCCTGATCGTTCCCAGTCTAATAACTTAAATGATTCTAAGCATCGAGTGAATAGCATTGAAAAAATTGTATCTGCTTGTCTGAGCTTTTTCCGGACCGGTATTTTCCCGCTTGTATTGAGGAGAAATAAGGTAACTGTGAAGTGTTTATAAGTATTCGCTAAGATAGTCACGTATATGCTTCCTGTACTCCTTACTACGCAACACCTCTATGACTGCTGGTGTGTCTACTGAATCTAAATCTATGAAAGCCACACAGAGAGGCTAATGTGCCTATAGTTTTTCAATTCAACAACGCCTCCATTCTTGTGGATTTGTATCACGTTGGTGTTCTTCCAACTCACTGTACGCTTGAAGTCTTGAGGCATCGCGGGTAATAGATTTCTGGCTTTTCGATTCAGTATGACCATTCCCACCATCGTTAATTAAATATTTGGTCAAAATATTGCCTTAGTTGTGCTTTAACAAAGTAAACACTTTGTACTCTAGCTTATGGGCCTAGAGACAATAGCTCCACATTATTTAGACAACACTAGCAGTTTAGGAAGAGGTCCTACCTGCGGTCCCTGTTTGGTGGTCTCTTCGAAGGGGTCTCCCAGCAGCCGCGCCTGCGCCATCCTGACAGAGGCGGCGACGAACTGCTCGTACACGTCCTCATGCACGAAGGTGCGTGTCGGAGCGCAGCACACTTGGCCCGTGTTCACGAACACGCAATGATGTGCCACGGCCACAGCCAATTTCACTGCATATGACAGCCGTTTGCTTGGCACTCATCACATCCCCCTGGCATGTTATGAGCACCGCAATTACTGTCGTTCCACCAAGCCTTGGCGGCTATCCAACGGACACATTGAATAATGTACCCCCACCCATTGTTCGTAAAATATCACCACATGTTCTTTTTTTGTTTCCTTATTTTACTTCCGCTTTGACGGAATATCTCCACACAACTCCCTTCATTTTTCTGGTCTAACAGCCACAGTATATACAGAATTGTCTTCCTCACCCCGCCTCTTTCCACTCTTTCTATCTAAGTCGGCGAGCAACACTGGAATGGCAAAATTGTTAGAATCCGAACTTTCGCTACGCCCCAGAATCCTGAATATTTTGGCACATCTACCCAAGTGCGACTTATGCTGCGAATGGGAAGTATATTAGGTTCTATACACGCTCTGGAAGATTATGATTCAAGTATATGACTCAATATATTATTCAAGTATATGATTCAACTATATGATTCAAGTATAGCTCAATGACTAACTTCAGCCTAATGTGTGCGAGCGATAATCTTTACTTCCCACCGCTTTGTTCCTCCATGGATTCTGCACTCCTTATTTACATAGGCGCTGCAAGTATGCGAATTCTGGGCCGCATGAAATAAGACACTCTCACCACCAAGCGCTCGAGAAGAAATACGGCGCTATTACAGCTTTTGCCGAGCGATTGTGGCATTGTTGGCAACGACAGTGCCGATGGAGCAGCGCGTTTGGCTCATCAACGAGATCTAGTGGCGTCCATACCATTCTCGGTAGCGCATACTGCCCGACAAATTCCATTATTTTATACTTCTACGATAAAATTCACATAGTTTCACCAACTCCAACTTTTATTATTTCATCCCTAACTAGCGACTTCACCTGCCACCAATACACACCTGTCGCAAAAAAAGAACTTGATTATGTCACCCGCGGTTTGGCGTCGCGCTTACGAATGCCTATTCATTCCTAATCGGAATGGACAACAGTGCTGCGTGTAATTTGCGTGAGTGCGACGTGACAACACAGCCCTTTCTATGCCACTATACGTCCTTCGACGCTCTACGACGTGCTCTGAGAACTAGTCCTAGCCACTTGGATGACCCACTGCTTCTTGACCTAAGCATTCTTGTATGCACAAGTCTACATTCCCTACTGCACTCATCCAAGGCCACTAGACTGCACGAACGCGTGTTACTGTTAGCGAAAATTTCTTCGCGAGTGTATTCACACTGACTGCCGCTTTCCGAGTGATAGCCCTACTACCCCAGGTGCAAACCTAGAAAACGCGTGGTTCCACGAATGTAATCTTCGAGCCCAGCCAAAGTCACTTCCTTCGCGCCTCGCCTCGCGCGCCATCGAGGCGCAACTCTCGCAACGCCGCTGGCGGCGCACGTCATCAGGCCAGCGTTCTAAGACGCCAGAGCTGCACTGTCCTGCAGCTCTGGCAGCTGCCAGAGCTGCTCGTACCGCTACGCAGCACCATTTGGTTCACGTGGTGCGTCGCACCAACATGTATCCCCCGCGTATTGTTAGAACACTGAGGCTTAACTTTGCTACCACTCTCAATGCTTCGCCCTTCAGGCGAAACTTCCCACTGATTTTATTCCAGCGAAGCTTGTATTGGCTCAAAAGTGCGCTTGTATTGGCTCACAAAGCAGCTTGGGGAAAGGGCGGTTTGATGAATGGACAGCTGCGCCGGCGCCGGAGCGGGAGTCATTAGCTAGGATTCCAGCTGCATAGGCGCGCGCTCACGCCATGCGCGCAACCAATCAGAGCCGTTTCGCTTCCGCCGGGGAGGGAAAGGGCAGGAAATGGTTTCGCGTGCGCTACACCGGCTTCGTTTCCGTTCACTTGAATCTCGGAAAGCGGATGGGATGGCTATGCGTTGTGCGTTCTACCGAGGAACGGGCAGCGTTTGCCGACCGGCGGCGAGAAGTCGCCCGTGAAAGGGTTCGCTGCCGGCGCGCCGATCTAGCCGTCAGAGCCGCCTGAGCCCAGACAATCTGACAGCAACGAGAAGCTCCCGAGCTGAGGGAGCGGGAGGCCGAGCAATGCGGCACCATTACCTGCGGGTTACTTAACTGTGACGAAGGTCAGGTGCACGTAAGACAAGCTTAGCTTACGCCCATTTTCCGGTAGGGGAATGGTTGGCCATTTCTATTTTTTTACAGCGAAAGCTGTATGACTAATCTTCCGTAGCTTTTTTCGGCGTCCGGCCACATAAACGCACTTCGCGGTTTCTAACAAACTCATGCACAATGGGTTTCATTGTCTGCTTTGTGTGTGATCACGTACGGGTGCAGCGCGGCGGCGCAGATGTCACAATGCGGAACAGATTAGAACACTCGCCGTGAAAAATGGCGTGACCTGAATGCTATCGAAGTACATAAGTAGGAAAGGTATCGGCGCTAAAGACAGCTGCTTTATCAATGGGGCGGACACGTATAATTCGTACAGCCGAAGAACAACATGCGTACTAGGAGCGACGGAGGGAACGGCAAGGAGAACGTAACCGGCGCCAGCGTGAAACAACCACCGACGAAGAACGTTCCCGCGATGTTGAACGAACAAATGACAACCATTCTACTCAGTGAATATGGAATGGCAGCGAATTTCGTTTGAGAGCTTTGACTGTCGTGAGCTTTCGTTGCCATTCCATCTTCACAGAGTGGTATGTTTGTCATTTTTTATCATCTTTCGTTTTTCTTCTATATCTTTCCGCCCTTCCCCAAGTGCAGGGTAGCCAACCGAAGGCATCCTTTGGTTAATGTTCCTGCCTTGCACTTTTCATCTCTATCTTGCTCTTGCACAAGAAATGGCCGAAACACTTAAATATCAATTGTACGATCCTCCATAAACACCGCTAACGTAACATTTTCTAACTTCTTTCTTTTTTGCGCAGGAATTCACATCAGGCGAAGTTAACATGCGTTAAGAGGAAGCGTAAATTTGGGGCGGACTCCAATTTTCGTATTCAAATAGATGTAAGAACAAGAAATGCTCACATGTGACAACTGGTGGACCCATTCGAATGCATTTTGTCGCATTTTTGAGAGAATGTTAAACCACTGCAACTGTAAAAAAGGCCAAGGTCGCGATTTGGGTGAATTGCTGGTACATTACTAATATCGTTTTTGTGCTAGAAGACGCGGCGATAGGAAGGGGCGCCAAGACCCGTCCCAGCCTTTCCCTTTTCATCTCTCTCTCGCGCGCGCTCAGGACGCGATTCATATGGCCTGTACGCCCCTTTCTTTGTCCTCATCTTCTAACGAAAGAACCACTTTTGCGATGTAAAAAAATCGAGAATTTTGATTAAGTACCTCAGACGATTTTTAACGTAAATTGCGAGAAATTAGTAAATAAAAAATTCAGGCACTAAGTTTACAGCTTCGTAATTCTGCATCATAATCAGATGTCGCAGTTTGGAAAGAACTGCATTTGTTAGAAGAAATAAACCGGACAAATTTTACTGTTTGCATGAAATGGTTACAATTCTTGCGACGGTAGACCAAATAACCCGGACAAGTTTTACTACTCACGTGGAATGGTTACAATATTTGTGATGGTTTTGCCGAAGTCATTGTCATATATTATATAAGTATATTTGATAGCGGTGCATAATACATCAGTTTTGTCTGGTGTAACTATCTCAATAGGTGCACGTTGCATAATTGTGATACCTCTACTTATTATTCACTTTTTGTAATTTTCCAGTCTGGTAATGTTCAACAACTGTATAAAGGCATTGCTGGACTAATTAAAAAATATCCTTCCTGTAGTCACAGATTGTAACTTTATTTCGGGTACAAGAAATCGCACCAAATAGGCCGCAGTAGATGCCGAGCAAAATCACTTCGTTGTTCGTATTAATTTGTATAGGGGTTCCCAGAGTAAAGCTTAAAGAAACGCTTCGTTTTCTCGTTAGACATGGAAAACTTGAAGCCAGTGAGATATAGTATAGAAAAGTAAGGGCGCGTTCATGGAACACTGAGCACATCGACCAAAGGCTGCATACTTACGGTCAGCGTCAGGAAATATTATCAGAGGACTTTTTCCACCAAGCTCGAGGGATACCCGCTTGCAGTTCGTGTCGCCAGAAGCTTTCAGTATCATTCGGCCAACCTGAAAGGTTACAAGGAAACCAAGCATTTTGCGAGGTCATGCGTGAGACCGTTACTGCTGCAACAGGCGATTGTGGCAAAGCGCTTGACATGCTTATTCACAAGTTGTTCCCCCAGAAAAAAAAGTGGCTTGAAGAAACATAACGACAGCCCCTGAAGCATGCAGTGATTTTTTGTTCATAACTACTAGATAGCTGAAACTAGTAAGTGGCGTACTGCGTTCTGACGTTTCGGTTCCTTGCGTTACGAAAATGATTTCAGGTACTATGCATCTCAACACCGAAGAAACGCGATAAAGTCAATATCACAAGTAGAAGCCAATCACCTACGCACAGAGGAAGACCTTTCCATGAGATGCGGAATAATATTTCGTAGCCCTAAGCCTAGACAGCACTCAGTTGGGAAAGTCTGGCGCAGAAAGTATTCTTACGGATCGATTTCCGCTGAACTTTGCTTTTTTATGGAAATCTACACTTGTTCATATAAGAATACCGTAATAAGTTGACAGTGATACCTATGAACCGAGAGGCCGAGATTAACTCAAGGAGAGCTCGACTGCTTCATAGCCCGGCTCGCACGAAGGCGCTGTACCTGTGTTGATCCAGTGAAAGCGATCTTGTCGACATCCGGGTGGTTGGAGAGGGCAGCACCGGCGGTCTTCCCGAATCCTGGCACCACGTTTACGACGCCCGGGGGAAACCCGGCGTCGCGCACCAGGCTGGCCGCGTACAGCGCCGTCAACGGCGTCTGCTCGGCCGGCTTCACGACGACCGTGTTTCCCGAGCATAGGGCAGAGCCAATCTTCCAGCAGAACATCACCATAGGTGCGTTCCACTGCGAGCCGCCGTTTTCAACTTATTGGCGTTATGCGTACGCACAATGTAAACCCGGAAAATTCCTAGAAAACTTCGCTCGGGACATATGTGACGTATTAGTTATTGACACATATTGTCTTGCATGAGCCTAATAATTTATTTAAAGCACCAAATCAGTAGCCTGGTCTTTCTTTTTTTTAGACTTTACTGTGCTAGCTTTTGGTGCTATTGAACAAGAAGACATTACTTCTCGCATCAGCTTACCTAACCACCATTAGAATCACGAGAGATACAATTGCTCTAGACTTTATGAATCCAGCGACAGCAATTTTTTCAGAATATCGACACCTCCTATTCTCTTGGCACAGAAATTCCTTTCACACCAGAAAAACTCAAGTAATTTTTACCCAGTTACGCTGTCGAACACCATTATTAAACTTTTATCGTCACAGGGCTGATCTGGCACCCTCTCCTCTGTGCCCATTATGTACAGTAGGTGAGACCATAGATAACTATTTCTTATTCTGCCGCCGTTTTCCTTCTTTAACGAAAACCATTTTAGAACCAACGTTCACGCAACTTGGTTGGCACATGGGTTGGCAGATGGCACTTTTTACCAGTTTTTTCGATACCAACACCTTTCTAATGTCATCCAAATCTTGGCCAATCCCCCGCAGTGGGTACGCGCCATCGAAGGAAGATATCCTATCCTATCCTATTCTGCTACAGTTAAGTTGTAAAACAAAATACGTAGAGAGCATGGCCTCTTACCGGAATAATTTGTCCGACAACTCCGACGGGTTCACGCCTCGTATATGCAAAAATTTGACCATCTGAAAGAAAAAAGTGAGAAACAAATAATGCTGATGTTTAATGAAGAATAATATTTGCTACGTAGTCTGTTGTTTAGTTTAGGTGCACACCCGTTCTCCCCCTCACATATGCAAGGCGACATGACGCACGCACAAATTTTCTCAGAGACAGTTGGTGTCGGCGGGATAAAAACAGATACATAAAAAACTAAGTTAAGGAGATCACCCCGACGCAAGTCCGGTTTGCTACCCTGCATTGGGGAAGGAGATATAGAGACTAAAGAAGAGGGGGCGAAACAGCACCAGTGTAGTCAATGCGTTGAGATGGGCTATTAATTGCTGGAGCTCGCAGTCATGTTTGCAACGGCGACTAAATAAGCACTCACAGAGAAAAAGGCAAGTGTGCTGGGCGGGCACTGGACGTCAACTAAGTTTATTACGCAATTACACACATACATAAACATACAAGCGCGCAAGCGCAAACGCTAATCAAGCTGGGGTGCAAGCGCAAGTATCACCAATAATGCATATCATATTGACCGCAAAAAAGAAGGGGGCAGAGGGAGAGAACACATAAACAGCACGGGCGGTAACTTTCAACTGTTTTATTCACGGCAGCCCGTGGGCATATATAGGCAAAAATAACATGCGCAGCTTCCCACGCTATGCGTGCCGTCCTCGCACCTGTTACAACTTTTCCTAGACGCTAGAACTATACTATTCCTACGCAACCTTGAGCGATCGGAAAGCGCGTTTTCCACGCCTGGCCGGCGGAGAGGGGGGGCTTCGTTCCGGCCGCGAAGCTCTCCACATCCCCGTAAGGTGCCTGGTGGTGGTCTCGTGCGGACGATGCCCTCTCGGTGAGCGCATATTTCCCCCCTCATCATTTAAGAGATTCAATACATACAAGCATTTGTCTCGCAAACCAGATTTATTTCAAGGGAATTTTCCGCGTCTCAATTATTTCTCTCGTCCTTTTCGAGTGCTCATTGCCGTGTTATAGTTTGTTAACGAAGCTTCCCCTCAAGTCTAAATATTGTAAGGCAGTTTTCCTAGTCTCTAAAGCCGCTCGAGTTCACGCTGCTCCTCTGGCGGCCATTTTTCCAAGAAATTATGCCTTCCAGCCAAAACTCGACTGTCGCGGACAACACCAGCCCCTTTCCACATAAGTATGAGGCTCGGAGCAGGAGCTATAGCGCTTGAAAGTAACCGCTGGCTTGACGAACCAACCGACTGAGCTACCTTTCCGGGCAACATTGAAGGATCACGAGTTCAAATCACATGTTATGTTCCTTTTTTTTTTAAAGGTATTTTCCTTCTTTTTACCACTGTACGGAAACCCTCCTAAAAAAAAAATTATATATCCTCAATTATGTGTGGCCACACATGTGCAGGTCATAAATACCAGGTTCTCTAGCCGAGTGCCATCCATGCGGTATAACCGAGCTCAGATTGGTCCACCTTGACTGATCAAATAGGGCGCCACTGTAGGTTAAATGAGGCGTACAACTCCTGCGGGACCCGCCGTGGTTGCTCAGTGGTCATGGTGTTAGACTGCTGAGCACGAGGTCGCGGGATCGGACCCCGGCCACGGCGGCCGCATTTCGATGGGGGCGAAATGCGAAAACACCCGTGTACTTAGAATTAGGTGCACGTTAAAGAACCCCAGGTGGTCGAAATTTTCGGAGTCCTCCACTACGGCGTGCATAATCAGAAAGTGGTTTTTGTCACGCAAAACACCATAATTCAATTTTTAATTTAACTCCTGCGGGGACGGTAGAGTATCCGTCTCCAGTGCAAGAGGACCGTGATTCAAATCCCGGTGCCGCGCAATTCTCCTCCGGGAAATACAAAAAAAAAAAAAACCGTGTGTTGAGAAATTGCACAAACAGGCCTGGAGTGCGGCCTGATCCCGGTGACCAGAACCGGTAACGCACTCTCTCACCAGAGCAGGATTGGCCACCCTGGTGCAGTACTTGGCCACAACCTCCTATATGAATACAACAATCAAACCACGGCCCTCAGTCCCCAGCAGCCGCGAAGCAACTGACCACGGCGGCGGTCAGATCTGTAAAGCTGCAGAGGGTGCTAACAATACCTGGCTCCGGACAGGCCGCCATTGGAATCTGAACCTGGCAACGTTTAACGTTAGAACGCTATCTAGTGAGGCGAGTCTAGCAGTATTATTGGAGGAATTAGAGGGTAGTAAATGGGATATAATAGGGCTCAGTGAGGTTAGGAGGACAAAAGAAGCATATACAGTGCTAAAAAGCGGGCATGTACTGTGTTATCGGGGCTTAGCGGAGAGGCGAGAACTAGGAGTCGGATTCCTGATTAATAAGGAAATAGCTGGTAACATACAGGAATTCTATAGCATTAACGAGAGGGTGGCAGGTCTTGTTGTGAAACTTAATAAGAGGTACCAATTGAAGGTGGTACAAGTCTATGCCCCTACATGCAGTCATGATGACCAGGAAGTCGAAAGCTTTTATGAAGACGTGGAATCGGCGATGGGTAAAGTCAAAACAAAATACACTATACTGATGGGCGACTTCAATGCCAGGGTAGGCAAGAAGCAGGCTGGAGACAAGTCAGTGGGGGAATATGGCATAGGCTCTAGGAATAGCAGAGGAGAATTATTAGTAGAGTTTGCAGAACAGAATAATATGCGGATAATGAACACCTTTTTCCGCAAGCGGGTTAGTCGAAAGGGGACGTGGAGGAGCCCGAATGGTGAGACTAGAAATGAAATCGACTTCATACTCTGCGCGAACCCTGGCATCATACAAGATGTAGACGTACTCGGCAAGGTACGCTGCAGTGACCATAGGATGGTAAGAACTCGAATTAGCCTAGACTTGAGGAGGGAACGGAAGAAACTGGTACACAAGAAGCCAATCAATGAATTAGCGGTAAGAGGGAAACTAGAGGAATTCCGGATCAAGCTACAGAACAGGTATTCGGCTTTAACTCAGGAAGAGGACCTTAATGTTGAAGCAATGAACGACTATCTCATGGGAACCATTAAGGAGTGCGCAATAGAAGTCGGTGGTAACTCCGTTAGACAGGAAACCAGTAAGCTATCGCAGGAGACGAAATATCTGATCAAGAAACGCCAATGTATGAAAGCCTCTAACCCTACAGCTAGAATAGAACTGGCAGAACTTTCTAAGTTAATCAACAAGCGTAAGACAGCGGACATCAGGAACTATAATATGGATAGAATTGAACAGGCTCTCAGGAACGGAGGAAGCCTAAAAACAGTGAAGAAGAAACTAGGAATAGGCAAGAATCAGATGTGTGCGTTAAGAGACAAAGCCGGCAATATCGTTACTAATATGGATGAGATAGTTCAAGTGGCTGAGGAGTTCTATAGAGATTTATACAGTACCAGTGGCACCCACGACGATAGTGGAAGAGAGAATAGCCTAGAGGAATTCGAAATCCCACAGGTAACGCCAGAAGAAGTAAAGAAAGCCTTAGGAGCTATGCAAAGGGGGAAGGCAGCCGGGGAGGATCAGGTAACAGCAGATTTGTTGAAGGATGGTGGTCAGATTGTTCTAGAGAAACTGGCCACCCTGTATACGCAATGCCTCATAACCTCGAGCATACCGGAATCTTGGAAGAACGCTAACATAATCCTAATCCATAAGAAAGGGGACGCCAAAGACTTGAAAAATTATAGACCGATCAGCTTACTGTCCGTTGCCTACAAAGTATTTACTAAGGTAATCGCAAATAGAATCAGGAACACCTTAGACTTCTGTCAACCAAAGGACCAGGCAGGATTCCGTAAAGGCTACTCAACAATAGACCATATTCACACTATCAATCAAGTGATAGAGAAATGTGCAGAATATAACCAACCGTTATATATAGCTTTCATTGATTACGAGAAAGCGTTTGATTCAGTCGAAACCTCAGCAGTCATGGAGGCATTACGGAATCAGGGTGTAGATGAGCCATATGTAAAGATACTGGAAGATATCTATAGCGGCTCCACAGCCACCGTAGTCCTCCACAAAGAAAGCAACAAAATCCCTATAAAGAAAGGCGTCAGACAGGGAGATACGATATCTCCAATGCTATTCACAGCATGTTTACAGGAGGTATTCAGAGGCCTGGAGTGGGAAGAATTGGGGATAAAAGTTGATGGAGAATACCTTAGCAACTTGCGATTCGCTGATGATATTGCCTTGCTTAGTAACTCAGGAGACCAATTGCAATGCATGCTCACTGACCTGGAGAGGCAAAGCAGAAGGGTGGGTCTGAAAATTAATCTGCAGAAAACTAAAGTAATGTTTAACAGGCTCGGAAGAGAACAGCAGTTTACGATAGGTAGCGAAGCACTGCAAGGGGTAAGGGACTACATCTACTTAGGGCAGGTAGTGACCACGGATCCGGATCATGAGACTGAAATAACCAGAAGAATAAGGATGGGCTGGGGTGCGTTTGGCAGGCATTCTCAAATCATGAACAGCAGGTTGCCACTATCCCTCAAAAGGAAAGTGTATAACAGCTGTGTGTTACCAGTACTCACATATGGGGCAGAAACCTGGAGACTTACGAAATGGGTTCTGCTGAAATTGAGGACGACGCAACGAGCTATGGAAAGAAGAATGATGGGTGTGACGTTAAGGGATAAGAAAAGAGCAGATTGGGTGAGGCAACAAACGCGGGTAAACGACATCTTAGTTGAAATCAAGAAAAAGAAATGGGCATGGGCCGGACATGTAATAAGGAGGGAAGATAACCGATGGTTACTAAGGGTTACGGACTGGATTCCAAGGGAAGGGATGCGTAGCAGGGGGCGGCAGAAAGTTAGGTGGGCGGATGACATTAAGACGTTTGCAGGGACAAAATGGCCACAATTAGTACATGACCGGGGTAGTTGGAGAAGTATGGGAGAGGCCTTTGCCCTGCAGTGGGCGTAACTAGGCTGATGATGATGATGATGAACATGCGCAGATCGCAGCAAACAAGAATACACATCAGCTTAGCGTGGCAACCAATTCTCAAAAAAATCTATTTCCGATTATAACAACCTAATGGAGGTATCGCTAACACAGTCTTTGCCTTTCTTTATATGATATGCAGTAAATACCAACTAGGCCAAAGTGAAGTTCTTCTGTATCACCAATAATGTTCGTATTCTACAGATACAAAAGGCTAATAAAAATTATGCTCACAATGTCCTGCAGGATCGAGTTATCTAAATTATGCGTCCGCACTTGCTACTAGTTAATCACCTGTTATTTCGTCGTCTCAAGCTGCTTTGCTTCGTATAATTGCGAGAAACAGCGCGAAAGATTCGTGAAACGGAGAAGCGCGGTTGCAACTCCAAAATGTTAACTGGGACTAGCATAAAACGACGAAGAAGAGATCAGTAGTAGCAATGTTCACTCTTGTTATATGATGGTGCGTTTGGATGATACCGCTGCTACGTGGAAGATGAGCACTGGCCGATGAGTGTTGTACGTGACGTAATTGAAGACTGTCAAGTTTGGTAGACTTCGTACGCAGACGTGGTCGATGACGCTGCCTCTCTCGTTGCGAACCATTATCAACCGGAACCAACCGTACTCCGGTTGCGGCTGTCTATGGTGTGGCCGCGCGGGCATTATGTATCTTGAAAGAGATCTACTATGGAGACAGAGTACGCGGGGAGCTGACAGCTTCGTGTGCGCTGTGTTCTCGCCGCTCAGTTGACATTGAAGCGAGAGGCAGCACGAAGGTCCACCGCTGCAGTCCCCATCTTCCAAGCGATCGTCTTACGCGATAGAGGGACGGGTTTCCTCGTTGGGCGCGCATAGAAACGCTTATGCATTTAAGAAGCAAGTAAGACTATCACCACAACGCATGTGCTAAGCTTTCCTACAGATACTCGAGCTATTTTTATGATGCAGCACTGGTATTTTGTGCAGCTCTTAGGCGCCCGTTCCTGCGGCGAGCGTCGACATTGTCCCTTGCAACTGAGTGAAAGAGATGAAAGAAGAGAGCGCGAGGAGGAAGGCGGAGGAGGAGACTGGCGAAAGAGTGAGGAGGAGTGCATAGTGTCGCATGAGACTACGGGACGGAGCCATATAGTATTTGTAATCTGAGTGTTAAAAATTAAGTTATGGGGTTTTACATGCGACAACCACTTTCTGATTATGAGGCACGCCGTAGTGGAAGACTCGGGAAATTTTGACCACCTGGGGTTCTTTAACCTGCACCTAAATCTAAGTACACGGGTGTTTCGCATTTCGCCCCCACCGAACTGCGGCCGCCGTGGCCGGAATTCGATCCCGCGACCGCGTGCTTATAGCTTCCGTACATGTAATCTAATAGTATGCGTGACGCGAATTCTGTAGTACTTTCTGGAGGCCACGCAAGCACTAGCGATTACACTGCAACCTTTAACGAGTCATTTATAAAGCCGACGCGCTTGACCCACAGTTCAGATGTTCGACGATTGCCAACTCTGTCGCCGCTATCGTTGTGCTTGAGGGTTACTTGTTTTGCAACGCTTCACTCCGTTTGCAACGTGCCGCACGAGACATTGTCAGCGCCAGTCAGTATATCGCGAAATGAAGACACGTAAAAGCTGCGCTCAAATGTCGCATTCGGGAAGTATTGTAATCGTCGACGAATTTCTTTCTCAATCCTTTGCACCTAATTTATTGAGTCTCTTTTTGTCGCTTTATTTCTGATTATCGATTGCTGGTTCTATGTCTTTGATGACTCCGTGTGTGTCTGTTTCATGTTATATTAGAACTTCCGCCCCCCCCCCCCCAGCTTGCGCAACACCATTCTTCTTTTTTACAGCACGTACTTCGCGGCGGCTGTTTCCTTCGTTATGTTTTCAGCGTGTATTCGGCAAAACTGCAGCCTTTATTCAATCACTGTCACCTATTGCCTTTGACGACTGCAATAAACTCCCAGATGAAGTTGTAAGACAAGAGCCGAAAATTTGAAGAACTAGTTACTACTTGTTACAAGTGTAAACATGCAATAGCCATGAATGCAGTATATTGTTTTCCGTATTATGCTAGGTAACCCTATCGTTAAATTTTCAATTTTGTGGTGGTATTGTCTTACACTTCCAAATTTGTGAATTTTTTGCCGATTGAGGGTAAAATAAGTTGGCATAAATGATGATGATAAAGTTACTAAGTGATAAAACAAATGGTACCTAAATACCTACATTCCACCAAATATACGTCATAAAAAGCGCTTTTCTTTATAAAGCAAACTTTTCTATGCATACTTTCCAAGTCACGTTGCATGCACGAAGCGCCAAAGTATGACTGCAGAACACCTCCAAGCACTATACTATCGTTGCGATCCTTGTATGTGCCCAAGCTTCCAGCTATATTGTCACGTGGTGGTGACGTTGAAGAACACAGTAGCAATACTGTGAAAGACAAAACTAACTTTTATTGGGCGAACCTGAGCCCACAAAAACAGGCTACCCTTATAGCACAACTATAGCGGCGAACACGATCGGCGATCGTCGAAAATCTGATCAGTGCGTCAAGCGCGTCGGCTATTATACATCAGTCGTCGAATGTTCCAGAGTAATCGCTGGGACCCGCGCGCCTCCCACAAAGTTCTACATTATTCGCGTCGCGCGCACATGCAATCACATTACACAAGGTTCGGTCGCAGACAGCGGATGGAAGCACCGATAACATTCCAGAAACTTCCGGTACATGCAGGCGCATCCTGCGCTGTGCGATAACATTTGTTAGGCGGTGAAACGTGTCGCCCGATAAAGACAAACAAGTAGACGTGTCAATATTTCCGAGAGAATCATCATCATCATAATCAGCCTAGTTACGCCCACTGCAGGGCAAAGGCCTCTCCCATACTTCTCCAACTACCCCGGTCATGTACTAATTGTGGCCATGTTGTCCCCGCAAACGTCTTAATGTCATCCGCCCACCTAACTTTCTGACGCCCCCTGCTACGCATCCCTTCCCTTGGAATCCAGTCCGTAACCCTTAGTGACCATCGGTTATCTTCCCTCCTCATTACATGTCCGGCCCATGCCCATTTCTTTTTCTTGATTTCAACTAAGACGTCGTTTACCCGCGTTTGTTGCCTCACCCAATCTGCTCTTTTCTTATCCCTTAACGTTACACCCACCATTCTTCTTTCCATAGCTCGTTGCGTCGTCCTCAATTTCAGCAGAACCCTTTTCGTAAGCCTCCAGGTTTCTGCCCCATATGTGAGTACTGGTAACACACAGCTGTTATACACTTTCCTTTTGAGGGATAGTGGCAACCTGCTGTTCATGATTTGAGAATGCCTGCCAAACGCACCCCAGCCCATTCTTATTCTTCTGGTTATTTCAGTCTCATGATCCGGATCCGTGGTCACTACCTGCCCTAAGTAGATGTATTCCCTTACCACTTCCAGTGCTTCGCTACCTATCGTAAACTGCTGTTCTCTTCCGAGACTGTTAAACAATACTTTAGTTTTCTGCAGATTCATTTTCAGACCCACCCTTCTGCTTTGCCTCTCCAGGTCAGTGAGCATGCATTGCAATTGGTCTCCTGAGTTACTAAGCAAGGCAATATCATCAGCGAATCGCAAGTTGCTAAGGTATTCTCCATCAACTTTTATCCCCAATTCTTCCCACTCCAGGCCTCTGAATACCTCCTGTAAACATGCTGTGAATAGCATTGGAGATATCGTATCTCCCTGTCTGACGCCTTTCTTTATAGGGATTTTGTTGCTTTCTTTGTGGAGGACTACGGTGGCTGTGGAGCCGCTATAGATATCTTCCAGTATCTTTACATATGGCTCATCTACACCCTGATTCCGTAATGCCTCCATGACTGCTGAGGTTTCGACTGAATCAAACGCTTTCTCGTAATCAATGAAAGCTATATATAAGGGTTGGTTATATTCTGCACATTTCTCTATCACTTGATTGATAGTGTGAATATGGTCTATTGTTGAGTAGCCTTTACGGAATCCTGCCTGGTCCTTTGGTTGACAGAAGTCTAAGGTGTTCCGGATTCTATTTGCGATTACCTTAGTAAATACTTTGTAGGCAACGGACAGTAAGCTGATCGGTCTATAATTTTTCAAGTCTTTGGCGTCCCCTTTCTTATGGATTAGGATTATGTTAGCGTTCTTCCAAGATTCCGGTACGCTCGAGGTTATGAGGCATTGCGTATACAGGGTGGCCAGTTTCTCTAGAACAATCTGACCACCATCCTTCAACAAATCTGCTGTTACCTGATCCTCCCCAGCTGCCTTCCCCCTTTGCATAGCTCCTAAGGCTTTCTTTACTTCTTCTGGCGTTACCTGTGGGATTTCGAATTCCTCTAGGCTATTCTCTCTTCCACTATCGTCGTGGGTGCCACTGGTACTGTATAAATCTCTATAGAACTCCTCAGCCACTTGAACTATCTCATCCATATTAGTAACGATATTGCCGGCTTTGTCTCTTAACGCACACATCTGATTCTTGCCTATTCCTAGTTTCTTCTTCTGTTTTTAGGCTTCCTCCGTTCCTGAGAGCCTGTTCAATTCTATCCATATTATAGTTCCTGATGTCCGCTGTCTTACGCTTGTTAATTAACTTAGAAAGTTCTGCCAGTTCTATTCTAGCTGTAGGGTTAGAGGCTTTCATGCATTGGCGTTTCTTGATCAGATCTTTCGTCTCCTGCGATAGCTTACTGGTTTCCTGTCTAACGGCGTTACCACCGACTTCTATTGCGCACTCCTTAATGATGCCCATGAGATAGTCGTTCATTGCTTCAACATTAAGGTCCCCTTCCTGAGTTAAAGCCGAATACCTGTTCTGTAGCTTGATCCGGAATTCCTCTAGTTTCCCTCTTACCGCTAACTCATTGATTGGCTTCTTGCGTACCAGTTTCTTCCGTTCCCTCCTCAAGTCTAGGCTAATTCGAGTTCTTACCATCCTATGGTCACTGCAGCTTACCTTGCCGAGCACGTCTACATCTTGCATGATGCCAGGGTTCGCGCAGAGTATGAAGTCGATTTCATTTCTAGTCTCACCATTCGGGCTCCTCCACGTCCACTTTCGACTAACCCGCTTGCGGAAAAAGGTGTTCATTATCTGCATATTATTCTGTTCTGCAAACTCTACTAATAATTTTCCTCTGCTATTCCTAGAGCCTATGCCATATTCCCCCACTGACTTGTCTCCAGCCTGCTTCTTGCCTACCCTGGCATTGAAGTCGCCCATCAGTATAGTGTATTTTTTTACTTTACCCATCGCCGATTCCACGTCTTCATAAAAGCTTTCGACTTCCTGGTCATCATGACTACATGTAGGGGCATAGACTTGTACCACCTTCAATTTGTACCTCTTATTAAGTTTCACAACAAGACCTGCCACCCTCTCGTTAATGCTATAGAATTCCTGTATGTTACCAGCTATTTCCTTATTAATCAGGAATCCGACTCCTAGTTCTCGTCTCTCCGCTAAGCCCCTGTAACCCAGTACATGCCCGCTTTTTAGCAGTGTATATGCTTCTTTTGTCCTCCTAACCTCACTGGGCCCTATTATATCCCATTTACTACCCTCTAATTCCTCCAATAACACTGCTAGACTCGCCTCACTAGATAGCGTTCTACTCAGCGTCAAAACAAATGATACCAAGGTATACTCATTGTAACAAATATACGTCATCAAGAGCACAATTCCTTTATAAAGCGACACTTTCTAACCTATCACTACTTTCGTAAACATTAGGTGGGCATAGGGTGGCAAAGTATCGTCACCTCACGGATTCGCGTTATGATGACTGTGTGACGTACGTACACAGGACATATATTCGGTGGAGCATGGCATAAAAATTTTTGTGCTAAAAAAAAGTATTCTTGCCTAATGCTTAGCGCATTAGACTGGTGTGCTTGGACGTGGATGTTTGATCCCACCATCAGACACACAATTTGTTTATTTCCCCTCTGTGAGCTATTTGACAGGACAGGACCAGCACCCAGGGGTAGGCAGTAAAAAATTCATGTGAAAACTTTTTCATCCCAGCTTTTTCACCTACCTGTTGACAGTGGAGCACAGTAAATAACATCATAACTTATATGAATGAATGAAAGATAAATAAGTGTTGATGGCGTGTTCATGCCTCGTCGCGCGATTTTCATCGTGAATGATTTGTGGCTACGATAGCTGATAGTTGTGTTCGCGCGACCCCAGTAATGAATCACTGAATAGAGCTGATTTAGTGCACTAAATAAGCAAAGAGCATCGTGCTTAATTGCTTGAGGCCAGTCACTCTTATCAAATCATCCAATCAAGTCAAAAGACGCATAGGTTGCAAGCTAAATAGCACTGTTGTAGGACGTATTGGTGTTAGAACTATTGCAACGCGAAACCAGAAATACGGGAGCCCTACATTGCACAGAGTGATGGGCGCAATGTTGACGCTTAGCATCACCCTGTGCCGTAAGCGTCAAGACATGGCTAGCCTTGCAGACTGTATAGGCTCGTGTTCACAAATACTTACTTGAGACAATCAGGTATACTTATTATTTTAACAAATACTTCGAGTGGTATACTACAATCCCTTGGCCTCACTCCCGCCCTGATCGATGTCGCACTGAGCAGTCTTCGCGTGCCGCCGAAGAACAGAGCACAATCATGCGAGAGAAGTATTGTGAGTACGTACTCCCAGTGTTTCTCTTTACAGCCCACTTTACGGCAGCTCTGCTTACGCTATAATTTCTTCACACATTCACTTTTTCTTGTGATGGAAGCAGGTAGCAGCGAAAGACTGCTCTTACAGAATGCACGAAGACAAAACAATGCATATTATATACCTGCCGGAATGGTCAGCCCATGGATCTTGTCGCTGTATCCAGCGCAGTATCGCAGTGATTTCACGCTAAACTTCACGTCGTTCTGCGCTTCGGTGAACGGCTTGCCGTTGTTGAAACTCTCCAAGCTCTGTAAAATGGGCTTTATTTCTCCATTCAGAAAGCAATCAACTCCAAGCCTACCCGGTGACATTCAGGCATAGCACTAGCACGAAAACAATTAGCAGGTTAAAAGTAACAAGGATAGCGCAGGCATGCTATGTTACGGGACCACAAATGAGGATCCACTGGTCTGTCACGAGATGCGGCGCGTATATATACCACCTAGCATTAATCAGGAATAGCAATGAGAAGGGTAGGATGCGAGTTGACTCCGCACTTGCGGCAGGGTATCTTTTAGTCAACTTCCATTTCCCTTTAACTGGTCATTTATACACTTGAATAAAACGCAACAATTACCTTTCCGTATGCTTTCTCAGGTTTCATTGTCTGTCTCGTTGTATTGCTGTTATGGACAAAAAAAAGATGGAGGCCCTTGGATTCCCTTATTATTCTCGCTCAATAAGATATACTGTAGTCGGAAGAGTGTTTAACATGGCGCTCATTGTTCTCCTTGTTCCTCTTTGTTACCTGTGTATTACTGAAACGGTCGACACTGACTAAGTAGGCTGTCGTCAATTGCAAGGGGCAAAATGAAAAAAGGAAATAATGGGGCACAAATGGTGGTGCACTAGAAAAAGAAGTCTATGTACTACAAAAAAAAAAGAGAAATACGTAAAGAAAAAAATCGCAACATGCATACCCTTACAATACGCTATCACGCAACTAACGCTGACTATGCCGACCTAGAAACAACTTTGCACACCCACTTCAACGTGAAATAGAAATAAACAACATAGGCACGAACACTTTATGGCGATAAAACAAAAAGCAAAATAGAACGCCACCCAATTGCACACACGAAGAAGCACAGGTGCTATATATATATATATATATATATATATATATATATATATATATATATATAGATACCAGAAGTAAGGCAGTTCTGGGTCCGGGTAAATATTCACAGTGAAGTGAAGGGAATAGTGACGTACTAGTAGAAGGGACCGTCTCTTGTCCCTTCTTCAATTAGTACGTCACTATTTCCCTTTTTTCTGTGTCTGTGTTTGCTTGATAACATAGCACATATTGAGCACATGTTGACGTTTTGTTGTCACGTGGCGATTGGTTTTTGCAATTCATTTCGGTGCGTTTTTATGCTTTGTATTTTAGATGATATGTTTGCAATCGCCATCGGTCTATACACTTATCAGCTGTCCTTTGAATGATTCAGATGCATCTTGTTCACCCATATTATTCGTTTTTCCTGTAAACATATCTTCATTTGGTTGATATGCACAGGTATATTAAGTGTACTGACACCATGCAATGTATTCTGATGATGGCCGGACCCCGGCTGAAACGTCAACACACCGCTTCATACGCAGGTCTACTTCACTGTGCATATATATATATATATATATATATATATATATATATATATATATATATATATATATATATATATATATACACGGTGTCCCAGCTAACTTTAGCAAGAGCTTAAAAGCATGCCAGTGTCGCACCGACCGTGCTCAGCGACTCGAGGAATGCCGTGCGCAACTTTGCCGAGGGGTGAATATGCGCGCCGGCGGCCGCCATCATCGGCAAGCTCCAACTTCAAGACCGCTGCAGCACCGTCCGTATCAAGTGGTTCCCGGCGCACGCCGGCGAGTGTGCATCCTCACCGAACCACAACGAGACGGCCGATTCGGCGGCGCGAGCGCTTACTTTCGGTGCCCCCGAGAGTGACCGTACCGTGTGGTGGTTCGAAACCAAGGACATACTGACCAGTTATGCCGAAGTAACCAAGTGTTACCGCTTAGCTCGACGGACAATGCCGCCTCTCTACCCGGCGCTCAGTCGGGAGGAGGCCGTAATCCTAAGACAAATACAGACCGCGTCACTCCTCTTCCCCGCAATGCTGCACGTGCTTCACCCAGAGCTCTATCCGAATGGGCTGTGCGGTGCTTGTGCAGTGGGTCCGACGGACCAATGGCACATCATGTGGGACTCTGCCAGGTTCCCGACGGCAGCTACCTCCTGGACTTACCCGTCCGAACTTCAAGGTGCACTGCAGTCTGCAGCCAAGGACTCACAACTATGGCCGTCCAGCAGGCCCAGGGTGCGCTCGAAAAGCACAAGCCTCATGACCCACTACAAACGGGCCCAACTGGGCTAGTGCAGAGCAGGGTATAACCCCGGGTCGACGCTTGGCCAGCGTCACGACGCGTTAAACCATCGTTTGCCGGCACTTTATTAAAGTTATCCCTATCCTATCCTATCTTAAAAACATGCCGATACACTCGAACCCGATGCGACCAGATGCACTGTGGGGAGTAAGTCACACTATTACTTTGTATTCTGCTTAGTCATAATTAGTCAGAATTAAATAAAAGCAGTGAAGTTGGGATAAAAATTCTAGTTGCAAAAATCTAGAGCGCTTTGGAAAACGTCGATTAAAACAGTTTCTAGCTTTCTATTAGGTATTATTGTTTTTCCGCTTACTGCAGATGTGGACAGAAGCTCAGACACGTTGCAAAGAAAACTTACAAAAGCCGGCTATAATCTAACTGGTACATGATGCATCAGGTGGAACAGCGGAACTTTTGCCAAGGGAGTGAAAGAATACAATTTTATTTAGTGTCTCAATCTGTAGTTTACTGGAGCTTGTCTAGTCGAAGGATCTCTCAGGAGATCCCAAATCCAGGATACCACAAGCCCGGGCTTTGTTTCGCTCCCAACGCACCAGCTGCTGCTGGTCATCCAGGTTGGCATTAGACAGCATGGCAACGTTTATCGAACATCACTAAGAATGTTGACCTGAGTGCGCATTTACTCCACTGAGACGTGAGCACTGTGCATGTTATTTGCTTTCTGTCATAAAGTTCTTGTACTTTGACTTCAGCATTAATAAAAAAAATTTGAGGCAGTCATTTTTATTGTTAGACTTTCTGCAACAACGCATTCGACAAAGTACTAATAACGCAGTAATTTACCCTATGCTGTGTCATCTTTTCATGCTAATGCATCATATTGTATTATATACAGCTAGTTAGCACTGACAGACGGCACAGTGATAATGTTTACTCCACTGAATTCCCAAGTTACGGGATGAAATGAACTGTTGAGGATGCCTAGCGTGCGGACAAGCTACCGCAATCAGATGTTAAAATACCAATTACCTGCGCTCATAACTCATAGCCTCATGTAAAACACAAATGTTACCTGTGCTTTTCCGTAATGATCCCACTTTCTCTCTTTTCCTTGTATTTTATCCTGCCTGCTTTCTTGTTTCTGTTTTTCATCATTATTTATTTATACATATAACAATTATTTATCGTTGCATCTCGAAACGATGTGCAATCCAATATAGGCATGCGTAATCAACGAACTTGTTTCATGGCACAAGCGTTTCCTGCCCAATAGATTGTTATTATATTTATTCTTTACTGTTATTTCAGAGATTGTTAGTTTATTTGTGGTCTTCTCGATTCAGACTCATGGCTTCTGTATTCTCTTCAGTTTAATTTGCTTATGTATGGTATTATGACGAGCTCTGCTCGCCATTGTTCGGGGTGCACAACCTGTTAAGCCTGACAGATCACTTTTGTCTGTACACACCAACTGTCATTGTTGCTAGAAATGGAATTTATTTATTTATTTATTTATTTATTTATTTATTTATTTATTTATTTATTTATTTTATTTATTTATTTATTGATACGGGTGACAATGGCTATACACGTACGTGCGATCAATATTGTTAGGCGCCCGTGCACGGCCTTACCGCAATGCAGTCAGTATTCTTCTCCAGCAAGTCAGCCAACTTGTTGATGAGGATGCCGCGCTCAGAAGCGTCCATGGTGCGCCATTTAGAGCCACGTTTGAAGGCCTGCCTTGCCGCCTTTACAGCCTCGTCTATGTCTTCCTGTAAGGAGTGCGCAGAAAATATTGAATCAGGCTTGCTATTACGTTGAACGCAGAAATTGACACCATATCGTTATGACGTGATCGTTACGTGCGTACCAATTAAATAAATACCTGCAAGCTGCAGTATTCATGTATTTCTGCGATTCTCAACCCCCCTTTACTCATCATGAACAACATCAGACAGCGCTTGTCCCGGGTGGTGGTTCCTGCGGACAAGCGCGATTTCACTTTGTCATCAAGACGAGCACTGATCCCTTGACAGCCCACACTCTTGATTTACAACTAAGGTTTAGAGAAGCGAAGCTGCTATAGGCAGGAAAAAAACGCAAAGCAAAAGCAAAAGGCAAATGAACAGCCTCTGGGTATAAACACAAACATCTTTTTTTTTGCTTTTGGACGTATTTGGGAAGGGTAGCAGATATATGATTTTCGCCTCCTGTGGACTGCACAGACACAAATTCATGGCAGGGTTTTTTTTTTTTTTGCTTTCTTCACCGTAACAGGAAGCTTGCCTCAGTAAACCTAAGTTGTGAGACAAGGGTCTGTCTTGTCTGTCTTCTTTCCTAACCTTTCCATCGTTGCAAAACAGGGTGAAGGAGGGTCCGTAAACTAAAGAGGTCGATGTGAGACCCAGACAGACGAATAAATAAGTGAAGCGCTAAATACCCAACAACGATTAACTTACTCATTTCTTCATGTACCCAAAAGCCAAGAGTGCTTTTCTTAAAGAAGGATATTGTGGAAGGCATTGTGTTTCCGCGTCTACCACTGGGTGATGCCAAATCGATTGCCCGTCTGTTCAAGGCACCGTCATTTCTAATCATCATCATCATCACAATCATCATCATAATCCTATTTTATGTCCACTGCAGGACGAAGGCCTCTCCATGTGATCTCCAATTACCCCTGTCCTGCGCCAACCGATTTCAACTAGCGAACGCGAATTACCTAATTTCGTCGCTCCACCCTGTCTTCTTTCGTCTTCAAATGCGTATCCCATCTCTTGGTACCCATTCTGTAAACCTAATGGTCCAACTCTTATCTAACCGGCGCATTACATGACCTGTCCCGATCAATTTTTTTTCACTTGGTGTCAATTAGAATATCGGCTATACTCGTTTGCTCTCTGATCCAAACCGCTCTCTTTCTGTCTCTTAACGTTATGCCTAGCAATCTTCGTTCCATCGCTCTTTGCGTGGTCCTTAACTTGTTCTCCAGGTTCGTTGTCAGTCTCCAAGCATCTGCCCCATATGTCAGCACTGGTAAAATGCACTGACTGTACACCTTCCTTTTCAATGACAATGGTAAGCTTCTAGTCAGGAGCTGACAATGTCTCCCGTATGCCATCAAACCCATTTTTATTCTTCTGTGAATTTTCTTCTTATGATCAGAGTTCCCTGTGATTATTTGACTTAGGTAAACCTACTCCTTCACAGACTGAAGAGGCTGCCATTAGTTGGGCGTGTTGGTAAATTGAAAGCATATTTAGCGCCGGCAAACAAGGACGGCCGGCGCTAAATATGCTTTCAATTTACTAACACGCCCAACAAATGGCAATGCTACAATTTATTTCTAGTACATCGGGCTTCCGTCCTTGTTTGCCGGCGCTAAATATGCTTTCAAGAGGCTGACTGGCGATCTTGAGCTCTTGTTCCCTTGGCCGGCTATTTGTCATTATCTTTGTCTCTTGGTACACATTCTGTAACCATAATGGTCCAGCGGTTATCTAACCGGCGCATTACATGACCTGCCCAGCTGTTGCTGATCATCCAGGCTAGCGGTAGACAGCGTGGTAACCAATTCTGTAACCCTAATAGTTTATCTCTTGAAGGAACAAAAATACCGGCAGGGAGGAGGTTGTGAATATTGGAGATGGATATGCGTTTGTTACGATGATAGAAGAGAGTTTAAGGAATGCGTGAGCATAACGTGAAGAAAGAAAGAAAGGATGCAGGAAATGTTCGTACTTTCAGTCCTTCCTGGACATGGGCGATTTCTTCCTCGTTAGCTGGGTTATACGTGACGAATGTCTTGCCGGACTTGGAGTTGACGAATTCATTGTTGATAAATATCTGCCATGGGGAGGTAGAGACGAAGACAATAAATGTTTATAAGATATGCACAGAATTCTCTGTTGCAAGACACTTAATGGAATAGCCCCATTGCGGTGGAGAGAAGGCTTTATGGTATCTGGATAGGTTATCCTATCGACAGGCTTGGCCTCGTGTTCGAGGTTAGATAACGAGGAATGTTTCTTTTTTATTTTTATTTTTCATCTTGAATACAATTTCAAGAAAGGTGCAGGAGCAAAAAGCGCGCTGCGCCTGACAGGGGCCTCTGTTAACCGCAATATACATGTGTATTGTACGTCATTTAGTGGAAGTTCATTGGGAGTGAGCGAGCCCACATAACGTTACATATTTTCACACGTTGTACATGGGTTTACACAGAAACTTACAACAATAGGATTTACCAATTATTGGATTACAGCTGCTTCTTAAAGTAGACGGTGAAATAATAAATGTTCCCCTTTTCCCTTTTCCTCTCCCTGTCCACAAACGGTAAAGTACAGGCTGTACATGTAAACTACAGTAGTACACTCAAATGCAGCATAATACCACGAACGTGTATGTATCGAAGTAGAAAAGAAAAAAAGCGATTTTAATATATTTATGCTGCCATAATCCCTCTCTCAAGCACTGTGTTTGTAACAGTTCCTTCACGTGGTTTTTTTTTAAAGAAGAGAAACGAGCTAAAAACAAAGTACACGCACACTAGGGCATACACGCGCAAAATGCGCTAACCTAGAAGTTGGCTTGCGGAATACAGGCCTCCGTAAGGCAAATACTCTAGTGCCAGTGCTCGGCGGTACGCGGAACTGAATATTGAGCAGGTCGTCTGAAAAAATACTGCACGAGGTGGCGGGTTCTGTCGACCGCGACGGCAGCTCATTGATGGTTGCAGAGGCACTCGCGCACCGTGAATGAATCGGAATGGATCCCCCCGCTGCGGCGTGCCTCGTGATAGGATCGGAGTTTTGGTGTGCAAAACCGCAGAATTTATTTAATTAAAAAGATACAGGCACTAAAGAAAAGCTCTTCCGGTGTTTCATTTTTTACCTTTATTTGATATTCTGTGCTTACTATAGCTTTTTTTACGAGAACTTCTTGCTGGGAAAGTTGGTATTGATTCATTATACCTATTTTTAAGCTGCCAAAAAACTTTGTTCTATCTTGTGTACTGTGTGTGGTTTTTTTGGTGCCTTAAATATTGGTGTAGCTCTTTACTCGGCTATGTTCCATGATTAAGCTCACATTGATTTCTCAGTACAGAAGTAAGAGAAATGAGGAGCTCCAAATTAGCAAGAAAGTTCTTTCTTTAGTACTTTACAGAAGCCCCCATACCTAGTGCAGTTATTAAACACAAAGACTTTCTTAGCGAGTTACCACTCCTTTTCCATATCAAGTATGTAACTCGCGTCCTACGGTGGGCCAACGTTTTAGATAATTGACCCTAAAATTGTGGGTCGTTACGTGCTAACGGGTAAGTGCCTCTGGGAATGTTGGTCACCGTGATGTCCAGAATATGATTACATGTGTGTGTATTGATAACTAGCGCTCACGTACTTTGCGTGTGCCCTCAATATGCGGCCAGACGAAGAACACTCAAATCTACTGTTGACTGCTTGGACTCCCACCCCTTTTAGGAATATATATTTACGCAATATCAAACTTTTGCCGTTAGGGCGAAGGAATGAATGCGATAGCAACATTTTGGGATGTTACACGAAGTTAGGGTTCGTACCTGTAGCGGCTGTGCTGTATGAATTTAAATAAACGTAAGCTAAGTAAAAACGAGCCGTGGTCGTAGGGGTCCCCTGTTTGAATTCTGACGTCCGACAATTTCATTCATGTGTATTAATCAAAGTCAACGTCTTTCTTAGCAATTGTAACGCTGCTCTTTTCATACCGGGTGTGTTTGAAGCATCTTTTCTCGGCCGATCGCGGAGGTATAGCGCACCGCCGCGCCAATAAAACTATATCATTTTCATGTTCGAAATAAGTTATTGTTTGGCACTTCTAATATTGAATTCTGAGGAGATTTGAGATAAAAGGAATGCGCTCTCGGTGTTCTGTTTCATGACAATTGTTCCCGGGCTGCCATTCTCAAAATTCCGAAGGGAATAATTTTGTGAAGAATGCAAGAACTGGTATGAGCAAGTTTAGTGATAGAATGGTGTGGCAACATAACCCGCATATACCGATGTCATAAAGCAAGGCATGGCATACAGCATACATACATATACAAAAATATACGGAACGTCACGGTGACACCGACGCCAACGACAAAAGGTTGCTTGCAGTGTCGACACAATTGCTATTGCAATAATGATAATAAGCACACACAAAATTGTCCGGCGGCAGGACTCGAATAGAGGACGCCTAGCACAGCAGCCCGATCTCTGACCAACAGACCAGAGGCACATGGCCCAGCAGTGGGAATAGAACATGCTTAAACATTTCTCGCCTGTATGCCAGTGCGTTGAGACACTTGGCGCGTTTTATTTGAATATAAATTATGTAAACACTCCATGCGATCTTTCGGTGTCATGGATAATTGCACATAAATGTACTCTTTTCCTTAGTTTTATTATGTTATCTGAACAACATTACTAACATTAACTGTACGCTTTCCCTTTGCGTCATGAACGCCCGGTGGCAAAATATGTCTGGGCGTGTTCGTGCTCCAATCGCACAGAATGTTCCACACAAGCAGCTGTATTTAGGAACTCAGGTTGAACAGCTTTTCTTGCTGGAAGGAATGGTATCCCACCTATACAGGCCCTGCCAGCTTGTGGCATCGTTTTCGCACACGTAGTAACCATGGTAGTCTCAGTCGATCCAGGGTTTACGCAGCGAAGCACCACGTCCCTCCTATTGCATTAACATGCCTTCGCGGTGTTAATCACGGCACCACGGCGCATGCGCCCAGCACTAACGAATTAGTCGGGCAACGTTTTGGAAAGGACGCGCGCACGGCCTGAAATCGGAAGAAAGTCCCCCGAAAAGAAAAGAAAAAAGTTCATGGAAGCCCACTACAGCAAACACTCGTGCGGTGTACCGCGTCGGAATTCCACTGGTAACTCTACGTCGATCACGTGCCGAAAACATGCGAATAAGACTGCAACTCCACTTTTAAAACATAAAGCGGCCAGGGCTTCGTCCGGACTGCACTGTGAAATACGTATTTGCCGCCTCGCATTGATGACTAGCAAATTTATTGAAAACTTCTGCGTTACACTTGCGTTAACTTCTTTGTTACAGTGCGTTACGCTGCAGACGCAGGCTTCTTGTAGCGTCACACCTCTCTCGCCGGTGGTGGTAGCGCATGTCTGACTCCACGTACTCGTTTAACGGCCGCTAACACTAGGTCAATATGGGACCGACTTGATGCTGACGCCAACGATTGGCTATTCATCACAGTGTGTCGCTCAGACCATTTTAGCTTAATCGGCCGACAACGGCGCAATTACTCGAGCTCAAAATTTCGAAACATGGCTTCGAAGTTGAAATGCAGAAGCTGCACGTATCTCAAGCCGCGCACGTGAAGAGTGAGCCAATGTTGATCTTGTTTAGCGAAAGTTGTGTTAGGCTCGGCCCCGTAGAGTTCGCGCACCCGCGACCGGTGAACTTAAAGATAAGCTGCAGTTACGACGAAAGAAACTCTTATAGTTATGCTGTGGCTCTTTAGCGATTTGACGTCAACTACTGTTCACTTCTAGGAATCTAGGAACGGCAAGGGAGAGTCATTAGTAGAGTTTGCAGAACAAAATAATATGCGAATAATGAATACCTTCTTTCGCAAGCGGGATAGGCGAAAGTGGACGTGGAGGAGCCCGAACGGCTAGACTAGAAATGAAATAGACCTTATACTCTGCGCTAACTTTGACATCATACAAGATGTGGACGTGCTCGGCAAGGTGCGCTGCAGTGACCATAGGCTGGTAAGAAGTCGAATTAGCCTAGACCTGAGGAGAGAACACAAGAAACTGGTAAATAAGAAGCCGATGAATGAGTTAGCGGTAAGAGGGAAAATACAGGAATTCGGGATTAAGCTACAGAACAGGTATTCGGCTTAAACTCAGGAAGATGACTTTAGTGTTGAAGATATGAACGACAATCATTAAGGATTGTGCAATAGAAGTCGATGGTAACTCTGTTAGAAAGGATGCCAGTAAGCTATCGAAGGAGACAAAAATCTCATCAAGAACCACGAATGTATGAAAGCCTGTAACCCTTCAGCTAGGATAGAACTGGCAGAACTTTCCAATTTAATCAACAAGCGTAAGACAGCTGACATAAGCAAGTATAATACCGATAGAATTTAACATGCCTCTTCAAGGGGAGTATGGTAGCGCGATTCAAAGACGGGACAAGAGAAGACACAAAGGGACACACACAGCGCTGTGTGTGTCCCTTTGTGTCTTCTCTTGTCCCGTCTTTGAATCGCGCTACCATACTCCCCTTGAAGATGCATTACCAACAAGCCCACATTGCAACCCTCTTTAACATGCCCCCAGGAACGGAGGAAGCCTAAAAGCAGTGAAGAAAAAAATAGGAATACGCAAGAATCAGATGTTTGCGTTAAGAGACAAAGCTGCCAAATCATTTATAATATGGGAGAGATAGTTCAAGTGGCTGAGGAGTTCTATAGAGATCTATACAGTACCCGTGGCACCCACGACGATAATGGAAGAGAGAATAATCTAGAGGAATTTGAAATCCCACAAGTAACGCCGGAAGAAGTAAAGAAAGCCTTGGGAGCTATGCAAAGGGGGAAGAAAGCTGGGGAGGATCAGGTAACAGCAGATTTGTTGATGGATAGTGGGCAGATTGTTCTAGAAAAACTGGCCACCCTGTATACCCAATGCCTCATGACCTCAAGCGTACCGGAATCTTGGAAGAACGCTAAAATAAAAAAAAATATGGGGTTTTAGGTGCCAAAAGTATTTTCTAATTTTGAGGCGCGCCGTAGTAAAGGACTCCGGAAATTTCGACCACCTGGGGTTCTTTAACGTGCACCTAAATTTAAGAACACGGGTGTTTTCGCATTTCACCCCCATCGAAATGCGGCCGCCGTGGCCGGGATTCGATCTCGCTACCTCGTGCTCCGCAGCCCAACACCATAGCCACTGAGCAACCACGGCGGTTAACGTTAACACTATCCTAATCCATAAGAAAGGGGATGCCAAAGACTTGAAAAATTATAGACCGATCAGCTTACTGTCCGTTGCCTACAAACTATTTACTAAGGTAATCGCAAATAGAATCAGGAACACCTTAGACTTCTGCCAAGCAAAGGACCAGGCAGGATTCCGTAAAGGCTACTCAACAATAGATCATATTCACACTATCAATCAGGTGATAAAGAAATGTGCGGAATATAACCAACCCTTATATATAGCTTTCATTGATTACGAGAAAGCATTTGATTCTGTCGAAACCTCAGCAGTCATGGAGGCATTACGGTATCAGGGTGTAGACGAGCCCTATGTAAAAATACTGAAATATATCTATAGCGGCTCCAGAGCCACCATAGTCCTCCATAAAGAAAGCAACAAAATCCCAATAAAGAAAGGCGTCAGGCAGGGAGATACGATCTCTCCAATGCTATTCACAGCGTGTTTACAGGAGGTATTCAGAGACCTGGATTGGGAGGATATGGGGATAAAAGTTAATGGAGAATACCTTAGTAACTTGCGATTCGCTGATGATATTGCCTCGCTAAGTAACTCAGGGGACCAACTGCAATGCATGCTCACTGACCTGGAGAGGCAAAGCAGAAGAGTGGGTCTAAAAATTAATCTGCAGAAAACTAAAGTAATGTTTAACAGTCTCGGAAGAGAACAGCGATTTACAATAGGCAGCGAGGCACTGGAAGTCGTAAGGGAATACATCTACTTAGGGCAGGTAGTGACTGCGGATCCGGATCATGAGACGGAAATAATCAGAAGAATAAGAATGGGCCGGGCTGCGTTTGGCAGGCATTCTCAGATCATGAACAGCAGGTTGCCATTATCCCTCAAGAGAAAAGTATATAACAGCTGTGTCTTACCGGTACTCACCTACGGGGCAGAAACCTGGAGGCTTACGAAAAGGGTTCTACTCAAATTGAGGACGACGCAACGAGCTATGGAAAGAAGAATGATAGGTGTAACGTTAAGGGATAAGAAAAGAGCAGATTGGGTGAGGGAACAAACGCGAGTTAATGACATCTTAGTTGAAATCAAGAAAAAGAAATGGGCATGGGCAGGACATGTAATGAGGAGGGAAGATAACCGTTGGTCATTAAGGGTTACGGACTGGATTCCAAGGGAAGGGAAGCGTAGCAGGGGGCGGCAGAAAGTTAGGTGGGCGGATGAGATTTAGAAGTTTGCAGGGACGGCATGGCCACAGTTAGTACATTACCGGGGTGGTGAGAAGTATGGGAGAGGCCTTTGCCCTGCAGTGGGCGCAACCAGGCTGCTGATGAAGAAGAAGAAGAAGAAGAAGAAGAAGAAGAAGAAGAAGATGATGATGATGATGATGATGATGATGATGATGATGATGATGATGATGATGATGATGATGATGATGGGGGGGGGCCTGTACTTGTTGTTTGCTAACACATTTCTTAATTCCACAGGAGCACTGTTTACTTCTGCGTCAAACGGGGAACAAGAGACAGTGCATTCGGTACAGTAGCACAAACAGCCGCCTCGCTCAGTTATCAATGGTATCATCGATGGCGTCCGCGTTTTGGCGAGAGATCTACGCGGCCCATAAATGAGCGCCTATGCCGAGGGCAATTTTCTCTAATAATACTTGATGGCACGGACAAACTGTAACTACGCTGAATTTAAAGAAAAGCGAGAATCGATTATAACAGCCCGTAATATATGTGTCAAGATCACAGTCGCCGTTGTTTAAGTGGCTCGGCCGCTCATATCGACTCGCCTCAGGGTAAAACAACGCGGCTCATACGCGCAGATATGCTATGTTAGCTACGTTTCGACATTATTTCATTTCAGCGATGCACCGTTTTCCCAATATTCGAAGCTAACAACGATCTGTGGTTGCATACGTCGATGCAAACAAATGTAGGGCTTTGTTGTTGGGCTGCTGAGCACGAGGTCGCGGGATTGAATCCCGGCCACGGCGGCCGCATTTCGATAAGGGCGAAAGGCGAAAACACCCGTGTGCTTGGATTTAGGTGCACGTTAAAGAAACGCAGATGGTCGAAATTTCCGGAGTCCTCCACTACGGCGTGCCTCATAATCAGAAAGTGGTTTTGGCAGGTAAAACCCCGTAATTTAAATGTACGGCTTTGGTAAATTCGACGTGGAAGGCTGCGCTCGAAGGCTTCTTGAGTGTGCGAAATGTTTAATGAATGCGTAAACGGAATAGATTGTAAAACCGGGTGAGTTGGCTGATCTGCATGGTAAAAACAGTGCAGAATTAACGGCAACACACAACAGAGGAATACGCCGGATAGGCGCTGCCTAACAATTGACTGGTTCATTGCAAACAGGAAGCAGCAAATACAAACAGCCCGGGTGCGCGCGCACGTGTGGCAAATACCAGATGCGCGCAAAGACGGACTGTTTGTACTTATTCGTTCCTGTGTGCAATAAATTATATAAACCAGTCAGTTGTTAGTTCAGCGTACTGTATTGTGTATTTCTCTGTCTTGTGTTGCCGTCATTTTTTCGCTCATTTTACCACGTGTAAAAGCATTACAAAATATCGGCCGCATAAACTCGTAAGCATTCGCTTACTAACTAAATTAATAATGATACAATATGTAAGCGTGACTCGACGAGGGCGTAGAAAGAAACATACACACACAAACAGCGCTGCCATTGCTTGTCTGCTTCTTTCTACGTCTTTGTTCAGTCGCGCTTACCCATTCTATCATGTATTCAAACCAACTAGCCCGTCAGCGTGTTTTAATTAAATTAACCACCACGGTGTCACGCGCGCACAGGTAAACATGGCCACATCTCTCTGGATGAGCTTGGAAACTCGGTGTGAAAATTCTGGAGTGAGGAATCGTGGCAGCAGCCGCGAGCCAATTGAGCTCCGTGCATCTGTTGCTTCGACGTGAACAAAACGTAGAAAACACAGCGCATAAGAAGCTACCGGCACTACGTGCACTCTGCAAACATCGCGGATCGCTTTGAAGATGCGGCGCGCGCGGGCGCGCACTTTGGCCACGTTGAAGATCGCTTTCAACACACGAGCGCCGGCAACGCCTCCCTACGGCGTCCGCCAAAGGCATCTACTACGGCATCCGTGATTAGCGTGACCAACGCCGTAGTAGACGCCGCGGTTGTCTTCACTTTATACGGAGTGACGGGCGAGGAGGACATCGAGGCACCCTGACAGCCGCCGGAGAAGAACGCCCTTAATCCCTCGAGTCCCGTCCCCACTCTCTCTGTGCGCGGTGTTACCACCGCACTCTTCGAACTGCCAACTGGTAGAACACTGTCGACCACACGTGGACTGTTGTGTTTAACTTCGACCGAAGCTATAGCGTTTAGCGCCACTCCTTCGGCTACACTGCAGCGATGGAGCCGGATACGCCCGCCCCCGTGGTATCAACTGCGGAAGGAACACGGCAGTCAGGTACGCGTTCATCGCAGCACAAGCGCTCGGAGAGCTTTGCGTGCCCGCGGTCTCTTCAGCACATGAACGCCAAGTGCGAGGAGACCCTTCAACGCCAGGAGCAAACACGGCGGCTTTGCGCGGCCGCCAATTGGCCCAAGCGTTCACGCTGATTACCCGCTGCCAACGCGATTACCTGGACGATGCCGCAGTCTGCTCTGGCAGCGTCGGTGGCTTACGAGACCGGGGCACGAGAGACACCAGCTGCGACCGAGTGCCACATGCACCACTGGAAGTCAACTCTCACAACGCGGCCGCGGACGCCGGTGCAGACGCTGCCTCGCTGATCCTGCCTGTTGCTGCGTCGGTTCTCGCACCGCGTGAGACGCCGAACACTTCCGTTCTGCTGAACTCCGTAGCTTCCACCGCCCTCGTGAGTGCTACCGTTAGCGCTACCCCAGCTGCGGAAGCCACGAGCTATCGAGCAATCCACTCAGTGGAGCGCAGTGACTTCACTCGTGCCGGTGACGGCAGTCAAGCGGAGTGGTCGCACCCTGACCCTGCGCTTCGCCGCCCCGAGCCCCCCGGCCCGCATCCTCCTTTTCCGACTGCCTTTTGATGTGCGACCGTCACGGCCTTGGCCCTCGCAGTGCCGGCGGTGTGGGCGCTATGGCCAAGCGACGGCGGCGTGCAAATGGCCGAAGCGGTGCCTGCGCTGTGGCGGTCAGCATGTGAGGCATCGCCAGTGCACAGCCAAGCCGAAGTGCTTGCGCTGTGCAGGCGCACACGCTACCGACGCCCCTACCTGTAAGCTGTGGCAGGCTGAGAGGCGCCAAGCCACGACAAAGGCGACAGCTTCGACCGACATGCTTCACCGGGAAGCTCGAGCAGCTATGCGTGCTTCCACTAAGGCAAGACTCTTGCATCACTTCGGGGGTCCATGCACTGTAGACGGCATTGGAGACGCCCGCTCCAGCTATGGAGCTGTGGCCACCGGCTAAGCTAAAACCACTTCGTTGAAAGGAACCCGGCGTTGTTAAGAGAAGCTGGGGTGCAAGGCGCCTCCCCCCCGCCTCCCCCCCCCAAGGCAGCAGACGCACCCCCAGCAGCAACTGCCATGCCACCATCCAGCCACAATTCTGAGCAGCACTCGGAAGCCACCAGCCTAAGGCTCCTGCTGCGGCCTGTTGCTGACCTGCTGCCAGACGACAAGTTGCGTTCAATCTGCTTCCAGGCAATTGGGCAGCCTGCTCAGCAGAGCCATTATGGCTAACGCCCCAGCTGGGAATCACCGCCGCCTGCAGAGCGTGCTTCAGTGGAAAGCGCGCTCGTTGCGGCGGCGACAAGCAGACCTCCCTTTGCACCTCCTGCAGAGCGACTACGACGTACGTGCGTTGCAGCGGGTGTACACGACTGCAGATGATTTGCGTCTGCCTGTATATGTGGGCTACAGCAGCCGCACTTCGTGCTCGCTGCAACCCTGCACGGTTGCAGCGACGGCGACCCCATGTCTCAACAAAGAACATCCACAGGGACTGTACGGGTGGGCGGATGTGCTGCAATCTGAGATCGACGTGGTGGATCTAACTGGAGGACCACTCGAATGCTGCTCTGTTCGTGTAGGTCTTGGAGGCACTGACGCCACCATGGCCAGCGTGTATATTCGACCGTGCCGGCCCTGGGATCCAACGTGCCTGCTGTAGCTAGTTCGACGTTTTGGCAAAGACTTTGTACTCTGCGAAGACATCAATGCTCGCCACACCATCTGAGGCAGTCGCCGCTGCTGCCGGCGAGGTAGCAGCGTTGTCGACGTTGTTAACCAGCTGGGTCTGAAGATTCTCAACACTGGGGCTCCCGCTTTCGTCCGTCACACAGCCCATGCCGTCAGCACGGCAATTAACGTGAGCCTGGCCACTGACGGCTGCCGATACACTTAGACACCGCAGCCGGAGACCTGGGGGTCCAACCACTTCATTATCGTGCTGGCCCCGTTCAGGGGCAAGATCCCCAGGACGCTGGTGTACGCCATTGTCGATTGTAGTGCTCTCCGTAAGCTGTTGCAGCAGGACACCAGTACTCGGGACTTCCTGCAGCTTGTGGCGGACAGCGGCCGGGCAGCCACAGTATGGTCTACTGCGCCGAAGGGCCAACCAGCACCAGACATTCACCACCTCCAGCTACGAGCTGCCAGGCGCAGGCCTGAACATAGAGCACTGCGAACCAATCAGGCGGAGCACTGGACGGAACACCGTCGCACCGACGCCGCCTCCCGAAGACACTCCCGAAAACGCAGGCGCCAAAGCTGGCAGGGCATCTGTGCCACGATCATCAAGGCGCCGGATGCAGCCCGTGCCTGGCGCCTCCTCAAGGCCTTGCTGAAAGGACCTCGTGTGCAACGCCAGGCGCTCTCAGCAGCCTTCTCAGCAACATTCTAATAAAACATGTCCATCGTTTCCCTAGCGTTACCACAGCAAGCACTTGCTTCTTCTTCGTTCTTATATCTCGTTTTATAGGTGCATGTACTAAGGCATCCTGATCTCGCTTCGAAAAGTAATGAGCTTCCCTTTGGGTTATCATAAATTGTTTTTTCATTATTTCGTTTTTTCCTTTTCAGTAGTTACTTATGGCAGGTTTCTTTTCCAGTGTCGCCACCCATGAGATTAGTTCAGCCTCCCTGACTTTCCGCTTGACGTGCTTTGTTGCTCACCCTAGAGGCCGCATACTTGCTGGTACGCTCCCTAGTTCTTTTCCTCCACTGTGAATCAATGTTTTTTTCCGTACACTCAACACTCTCTCAGCCCATTTACTTTCGTCCATATTCCTCAGCCGTTCTTCATAATCCATTTTACTGTGAGCTTCCTTCACTTCAAAAACCTGTCCAGCCCATATCATCCTGCACAGCTTCATTTGTAGTCTTCCCGTGAGCGCCCAATGCGAGGCGCCCCACAGACCTTTGGTTGCCATCGAGTTTTGATTGTACCACTGATTTCAAACAAACAACCGCATTTCCAAAAGTAAGTCCTGCAACCATTAAACCCTTCCGCATATCATGGTTCAGCTCGTACCTATTGTATACCCATAGCGCTCTGTGCTTCATTATGGCTGCATTTCGCTTCCCCTTTACTGTCATTGTTTTTTCCTGCATTTCCATATAAATATATTGCCTTCATTTATCCATATGCTAAGACATATGTATTCTCTCACCCGAGGTTTTTCCTGGCCCTGTATTGCCACTGTCTGTTCACTGTTTTCATTGAATACCATAAGACCCGATTTTCTAACGCTAAATTTCAGACCTAAATTCTCGCCTTCCTGTCCACACATATTATCCAGACGTTGCAAATCACTTTGCTTCTTAGCTAAAAACACAATCGTCCGCCTCAAATAAACCGGGAAGGTGCTGCTCTATTATTGTACCCGCCTGTTTGTATGAGAGCTTAAACCCAATATTACTTTCTTCTAGCGCCCTCTCTATCCTCACCATATACATCATAAACAGCAGTGGGGATAAAGCGCACCCCTGCCTAAGTCCCTTGTTGATGGATCATCATCATCATCATCAGCCTGGTTACGCCCACTGCAGGGCAAAGGCCTCTCCCATATTTCTCCAACAGCCCCGGTCATGTACTAATTGTGGCCATGCCGTCCCTGCAAACTTCTTAATCTCATCCGCCCACCTAACTTTCTGCTGCCCCCTGCTACGCTTCCCTTCCCTTGGAATCCAGTCCGTAACCCTTAATGACCAACGGTTATCTTCCCTCCTCATTACATGTCCTGCCCATGCCCATTTCTTTTTCTTGATTTCAACTAAGATGTCATTAACTCGCGTTTGTTCCCTCACCCAATCTGCTCTTTTCTTATCCCTTAACGTTACACCTATCATTCTTCTTTCCATAGCTCGTTGCGTCGTCCTCAATTTGAGTAGAACCCTTTTCGTAAGCCTCCAGGTTTCTACCCCGTAGGTGAGTACCGGTAAGAAACAGCTGTTATATACTTTTCTCTTGAGGGATAATGGCAACCTGCTGTTCATGATCTGAGAATGCCTGCCAAACGCCGCCCAACCCATTCTTATTCTTCTGATTATTTCCGTCTCATGATCCGGGTCCGCAGTCACTACCTGCCCTAAGTAGATGTATTCCCTTACGACTTCCAGTGCCTCGCTGCCTATTGTAAATTGCTGTTCTCTTCCGAGACTGTTAAACATTACTTTAGTTTTCTGCAGATTAATTTTTAGACCCACTCTTCTGCTTTGCCTCTCCAGGTCAGTGAGCATGCATTGCAGTTGGTCCCCTGAGTTACTAAGCAAGGCAATATCATCAGCGAATCGCAAGTTACTAAGGTATTCTCCATTAACTTTTATCCCCATTTCTTCCCAATCCAGGTCTCTGAATACCTCCTGTAAACACGCTGTGAATAGCATTGGAGAGATCGTATCTCCCTGCCTGACGCCTTTCTTTATTGGGATTTTGTTGCTTTCTTTATGGAGGACTATGGTGGCTGTGGAGCCGCTATAGATATCTTTCAGTATTTTTGCACAGGGCTCGTCTACACCCTGATTCCGTAATGCCTCCATGACTGCTGAGGTTTCGACAGAATCAAATGCTTTCTCGTAATCAATGAAAGCTATATATAAGGGTTGGTTATATTCCGCACATTTCTTTATCACCTGATTGATAGTGTGAATATGATCTATTGTTGAGTAGCCTTTACGGAATCCTGCCTGGTCCTTTGCTTGGCAGAAGTCTAAGGTGTTCCTGATTCTATTTGCGATTACCTTAGTAAATAGTTTGTAGGCAACGGACAGTAAGCTGATCGGTCTATAATTTTTCAAGTCTTTGGCATCCCCTTTGTTATGGATTAGGATTATGTTATCGTTTTTCCAAGATTCCGGTACGCTCGACGTCATGAGGCATTGCGTATACAGGGTGGCCAGTTTCTCTAGAACAATCTGCCCACCATCCTTCAACAAATCTGCTGTTACCTGATCCTCCCCAGCTGCCTTCCCCCTTTGCATATCTCCCAAGGCTTTCTTTACTTCTTCCGGCGTTACCTGTAGGATTTCGAATTCCTCTAGACTATTTTCTCTTCCATTATCGTCGTGGGTGCCACTGGTACTGTATAAATCTCTATAGAACTCCTCAGCCACTTGAACTATCTCATCCATATTAGTAATGATATTGCCGGCTTTGTCTCTTAACGCATACATCTGATTCTTGCCAATTCCTAGTTTCTTCTTCACTGTTTTTAGGCTTCCTCCGTTCCTGAGAGCATGTTCAATTCTATCCATATTATACTTCCTTATGTCTGCTGTCTTACGCTTGTTGATTAACTTCGAAAGTTCTGCCAGTTCTATTCTAGCTGTAGGGTTAGAGGCTTTCATACATTGGCGTTTCTAGATCAGATCTTTCGTCTGCTGCGATAGTTTACTGGTGTCCTGCCTAACGGAGTTACCACCGACTTCCATTGCACACTCCTTAATGATGCCCACAAGATTGTCATTCATTGCTTCAACACTAAGGTCCTCTTCCTGAGTTAAGGCCGAATACCTGCTCTGTAGCTTGATCTGGAATTCCTCTATTTTCCCTCTTACCGCTAACTCATTGATTGGCTTCTTATGTACCAGTTTCTTCCGTTCCCTTCTCAGGTCTAGGCTAATTCGAGTGTTGATGGATGGATGGATGCAAAACTTTAATGAAGGTCCTGAGGTACGCGACTGAGCGCGCTGTGCGCCGCTCCCACGTTGGGACAGTTAGGCCATCCCCGACCGCCGCATCGTGGGCCCTCTGGACAGCCCATAGTTGCGCCCGGGCATCGGGGCTCTTGATAGCGGAGAGCCACTTCTCCTCATTGATTTGTTGCCTCGTAACGAGGGGCAACACCAGAGCATATGGTCGAGGCTAGCGATGTCATTGCAGTGCCTACCAGTGCATTCCGAAAGAGCAGAAAGATAGCATCATCATATCGCCCGCCCCGCGCAATATGCATCCCCAGCGCAACGTAGAAAGAAGGAAGGCCAGGGCGGTGGCGCTCCTACGCCGCGTGACAGAACACCCTTGTTGATATCAACTTTTTCATCGCTCCGCATCCCTTCCCATTCAACGCAAACCGTACTTTCTAGCTAAATCTCTCACAAATGCTGTAGACGGTGGTCGCCTAAGGTTTCCCCATGAAGAATATCCCACAAAAGATTGCGGTCTACATTGTCATGCGCTCCGGTATTGTTTAAAATGGCCACATTTAACGGCCTGCTTTCTACTCTTGATATTTCAATACACTGAGTAAGAACAAATACGCGTATCAAGAGATTTCTATGGTGAACTACCACTATTTTTTGTATATGATGTGTAAATCAGTGAGCAAGCATAATTTATCATTGTTACTTATACTGTGCCTTTTCTGTACATCGTTCTTACCTCATTTATGTTGCCTCTCCCCTCTATAATGTATACTCATTCTGAGGGTACTGTAAATAACTAAATAAATACAAACTTATCATCCAAACGCCTACCTATTCTGAAGCCATTCTGAAGTTCTTCCAAAATGTCATTATTCCCTGCCCATGCTTGCAGTTTCAATTTGATTGCCTGCATTTCTAACCTGTATATTACCGATGTAATGGTCAACGGTCTATACGAGTGAATTCTACCTTTCTCCCCATTACCTTTATAAAGTAAATTAATTTTACTTTGTCGCCAACTCTCTAGTATTCTTCTATCTTTTAAAGCTGATTACACGGCTTTCACCAGAGCTTCCTTACTTTTTGGTCCTAGTTCATTAATCCGCCTAACGGGAACCCCGTCTAGCCTTGTGGCTGTGCGCTTAGGAATTTTCTCTTCGGATTTCTCCCAGTTGAAATTTGTCAACACCAGATCCATTTGCATATGGTCCTCTTCACGCTTTTCTTTCTTCAAATAGAACCCCGTCATTGCCCTGGAAAAATTGGGCTGTTATTTCTTATTATGTTATTTAATGCCGCTTCTCCTTCCTGTTTGTTTCTATATTCGTCTTGGATATGTTGTTGCATTGTTGTTGACTGCCTGCCTGATAATTTTATGTGGTCCCAAAAGATTCTACATGTGGCCTTCCTTTTCACACGTATTTCTGACAACCAACGTTTAATTTCACTTTTCATCTTTGCTTGTGTAGAATAATAATGTAGACCATCAAATTTGTTGACATGAGGTGCGGTGAGGAAGGATTCGAGGTGATAGTCGGACAGGTTGCCCCGGTGGACATATATTGAAGAACACTGCACTGATACAGAACGTAAAACATAGCAGAAATTAAGGATGTCCTCTAATGCAGCGCGGTACACGTCGACGCGGCACACTGCTCAGTTTCCGTACCTCGCCCACTAAAACGCGAAGACCTGGCGTCGCAGCGTACGGTCCAACTAAGTGCCCTCACGTGTGGCCGTAATCGTCGCAGGCTCGCCGTACGCGGCGGAGAAGGCTCGGGTTGCGTAGGCTGTGACGGTGACACGGCGACAAGCCGCTGGGGTAGTGGCTCAGGATCCCTGGTAGAGCCGGAACTCAGAAATCACAGGAACACTGCAACCGGCCAGGCACAGGACAATGGCGCACCTTGCCTCGATGGCCCGTCACGAGGCTGCCAAGCGGCACATCCCGGGAAGCCCTCTCGGGACTCATTGTTCGGGCTTCCTCGACTCGTTCGATCCATGCCCACAGCTGTTGTTATTGTCCTGAGTGGCCATGGCACATAACCACTGTGGGGGATTGGCCAAGAATCGCGTGGTTCAATTAGGTGCATAAAAACAATAAGCTTGCCGCTCGCTCCTCTTCCGCTTCCTCCTTTTCCTTCACCAGCCCTCGAGCGTGTCTCTTATATTCCTGCGTCGTGCCGCGTCTGCCGTCGTCGTCTTTCCCGACATCACCCCCCGCCACAAGAAAGTTGTTACACTTCAAGCAACTTTACTATGCTGAGTGATCTCTCAGCAGGACGACTCCTTGCACTGTTACACAGCGCACACAGTTCACAGATTGCAGACAGTTTATTAAGTGCGAAAAAAAAGAAAAAACATGCACGTGTTCATAAACAACAACAAACAATAGGCGCATACACATATAAGCTTGAAGAACTAAGAAACTCTGCTTAGGTAGTCCGTCCCAATATTGTCACTGCCTTCTATGCATTCGACAGTGAAGTTATATTCCATAATCAATTAACTCCAGCGCGATACTCAGTTGTTCACCTGTTTGGCGGAGTTAATGTATATGAGAGTGGTTGATGGTCCGTTTGCAACAAGAAGCGCTTCCACAGAGAAAAACATGAAGCTTTTGGGTAGCCCGGACAAAAGCGAGACGTTCCCTTTCTATGGTAGAGTAACGTGCTTCTCTAGGCAGCAGTTTCCTACTTGTGTAGGCGACCGGGTGCAGAACACTACCGTGGCGTTGTAAAAGGACAGCTCCGAGGTTTGTCGATGACGCATCTGTACGTAGACAAACGGCTGTTCTAAATCTGGAGACCGAATAATGGGCCGATCAGAGAGTAGACGCCGTAGTTTGCCGAATGCTTCCTGGTAATGCGGCTCCCAGACCAGTTTGTTGGGCGCAACCTTGCGGGTCAGTTCTGTGAGGGGCACTGATACTTTTGAATAATTTGGCACGTAGCCTCGGTAGTATCCAGTAAGGCGCAAAAATGAACGGGCTTCTTTTTTAGTAGTTGGCTGCTTCGCAGCTTCAATTTTCTCGAGGGTCTCGATTTGTGGCCGGAGGGCACCATGGCCTACAATATGCCCTAAAAATTTTACAGAGGTAAAGCCAACTTCACTTTTGCAGGGCTTGATGGTTAGACAGGCGTTTTTTACTTGCTGGAAGAAACACCGAAGAGTGTGAATATGTTGTTCCCACGTTACGGTGGCAATTAAGACGTCGTCGTAGTTGTGGCAGATATTGGGGATACCGTCGACTACTTTTCTCACAAGCCTTGTGAGAACAGCTGCAGCCGTCTTAATACGAAACGGCATAAATCGGAACTGATAGAGCCCCGACGAAGATTGAAAGGCTGTCATGTGTTTGCAGTCGGACTGCATTCGCGATTGCCGATACTCTTTCGTAAAGTCGAACTTTGAAAAGTACCGACTCTTACCCAGCTTGGCAAATATGTCCACTCTTGGTAGTGGTTCGTTGTACATTAAGACCACTCCATTTGTTTGTCTAAAATCAATGCACAAGCGAATCCTGCCATACCTTTTCTTCCCTATCACCGCCGGCGACTGGTAGGCAGAGTGGGACGGTTCAATAATCCATTGTTTTAGCATTTCTTGCACTTCATCTTCGACCGCCTTTTCGATTACAAAAGGTACCGGATATTGCCGGACATGCACCGGTGTGTCCGTTGTCACTCTTAGCTGGCATTCTATGGGGTATGTTTTTCCAGGCAAGTCCGCGATGTCTTGGAACGAAGACAATGTTTCCTTTGCTTCTACGGCTTGTTCGGCAAGCAATTCAATGGCAATTTTTACATCCTTGAAAGTTTCTTTGTGCTTCAGCACAATAAATTGCGGGTCGTTCCCTTCATCTTCACGTGTGTTCACAGCTACAGCGGCTTGGTGACCAGCCTACGGAAATGGACATCATTCATCATATCCTTAAACAAGTTTATATGAGCACTTATTCGCTTGCCCAAGTCAACGACGTAATCAAGGTCGCTTCTCTTCTCAAGAACGGTGAACGGCCCCTTCCACGTTGGGATTAAACTGTTGTTCTCGGATGGTAGCAACAGTAATACTTTGTCTCCCACGGCAATGTGGCGCGCCTTTTCCTTGCGATGATAATATTCTTTTTCTGCAACTTTCGCTTTTCGAAGCTCCTCGTGGGCGAGTTGACATGTCTGCGGCAGCCGTCCTTGCAGCTCTACTACGTAGCCGTACGTCATTTTGGTCTCTTTGTCCAGATGCTTCCATGACCACAGCTCCTTGAAGGTGGTCATAGGTGCCCGTATGTAACGGCCATAAAGAAGCTCAAAAGGCGAGAAACCCAAGCTTGTCTGTGGGACTTCTCTGTATGTGAATAGCAGCAGGGCCAAGTATTAATCCTAATTTTTGGGACTTTCTTTGCACATTCGCCGAATAATTTCTTTCAACGTTCCATTGAAATGACCCACTAAACCATTTCCCATTGGGTGGTACGGCGTAGTCGGTAGTTGTCTGAACGAAAGCAGCCGGCTTAATTCTTTCACGAGTTGCGATGTGAATTGTGTCTCTCGGTCGGCAACTATTTCCCGTGGAATTCCAACGCAGCAAAACATCCTGAGCAACGCCTCGGCAATCCTTCCCGTGTCAATACTTGGCAAAGCAACTGCATCTGGGTAACGTGTTGCGAAGTCCACCATGGTTAGAACAAATCAGTTACCATTAGCAGAAGTAGGGAACAGTGGTCCGATATTAGCAGTAGCAACCCGCCGGAAAGGAGTGTCGATTATCTGCATGTTTCCAAGAAGTACACGTCCTACTAGATGTTTTGGGACGGTTCTCTGACAGACGTCGCATGATTTCACCAACCGGTGGCATCTGGTTGACCACCACGCCAGTAGAATTCTTCTACGATCCTGTCGGCCGTTCTCTTTGTCCCTTGGTGACCAGAGAGAATTTCTTCATGTGCTATCTTCAGGACTGATTCCCGAAGGTCTCTCGGAACAACAAGCTGTTCCACTTCCCTTTTTGTCGCAGATTTATAACGCCGCTAGAGAATATCATTGAGGAGTATAAATGTGACAGTCGCAGACCGCGTGGTTTTGGTCTTGCCCACGTCCACGATGCAACCACTGAGACCTCGATCATCCTTCTGCAACTTTTCCAATGCATCGGGACTGACATCTATCGGGTTTACAAGAGTTACTTGAATCCTTTTTGTAAGGGAACGTGATGCAGCAACTATAGGATTATCGAGAACTGGGCAGGTATTTTCCTTGTCAAGCGGGCCACCCTCTGCACTTCCTTGTTAATGTAGCGCGGTACGCTCCACCTTCGAATCTGCGGCTCCCGGTAACTCAAGAGAGGGGCAAACACCGTTAACATTGCCTAACACAACATCATATAATGGGCGCTCTATACATATGGCACGCACGGCTCCTTTAAAAAATGGACAGTCCACTTGGACTTCAGCTTCGGGAAGGTATTGTGCGGAACTATGTAATAAATAGACAGTGCGCGTTTCCCCAGTGAACTTGTTGGCTGGCACAACAGAGCCCTTTACTACCACAGTGTCGCAACCAGAATCTCGAAAAACAGTTACCGGTTGTCCTTCGAGACGCCCTTTTGCTGTCGGCAAACCTTCCTGTCCTAATTCTTGCCCAACGGTGCTTTCTGCCCCTAATCCAGTATTTTCAGAACTGTCTTCTTCGGTGTTTACAGCATGTGTGTGCTGTTCGTGCAGCGTGTCTTCTCGGGTTGGTTTGTCAGGTTCAGAAAGGGGACATGAGGCCTCGTTGCGGTCCTTCGTATGCTTGGTAAAGCCTTCCGACACATTTCCAGCCTTCTTTCCTTTCCAACCGATCGCAGCCTTAGATCCGCTAGCTCTAGACTAGCTGTCTGGCGGCTTAAGTCCTCGCTTGCTGCAAATGAAGCAATGGTGTTTTGCTTGACCACTTGATGGCTCACTGGCTTGCGTCCCACTCTTCACATACACCTTTTCTTCTCGACCTCTAGCCAGATTTCTCAGACTCTGAACTTCGAGGTAGTCATTCGCTGTTTCTGCCAAAGTGTCAAGATCTTTGCAACCTCGCTCCTTCAGAAAGGCAGCAAGCTTCTAGTCACACCCACACAAGAATTGCTCCGAGACAACCTTGTTTCTCAAGGCGTCATAAGTCTCAGTTTTGGCCAACTCTTGCCAGTGACCCAAATAACCAAACAGCCTACCCACAAACTGGCGGCCTATTTAGCCACTGTTGGGCTTGGTCTCCTGAAACTTGATTCCATAGCCCCCTTCAGTATACCGGAACCTCTGGAGAAATGTCGCCTTAATCTTTGCAAAGTTCGTTGCGTCTTCAGCGGACATACGTCCGAGGACAGAGACCCTCCCCCGCTAAACACGAACTCAGAAACAGCGCCCACTAGTCGCTAGGCCACCCTTGGTGTGTGACCACTCGCTCGAACCTTTGAATATATGCGTCCAGCTCATCCCGAGCTTCATTGAACGCTAGAATTAACTTGTGGCGACTTCGGAAACCTTCATTATATATTTCTCTATCACTTGGCTCGGCTGCGACTGCTTGACTTGGCTGTTGCAATTCTTGCACGCACAGCCGTAGTTCTAACAACTGGAGTTCTCCAGCTTGCCGCTCCAGCTATCGTGCATGGTCCTCTCTGGCAGCCTCACGCTCTTGTGCGCGGTGCTCTCTTTCTCTGCTACGTTCCTCATCCATCCAATACTTGAGTGCCTTTTCTGTGAGTTCCAACTCTTTACCAATGCCTATCAGTTTTTCGGCATCCATCCTTAACCACCGCATCTGAGCAAAGTGAGACTCTCAAAGGTGTTTCGAGAGTCTCATCCTGTGGTGGACACCAGATGATGCAGATTAATAAAGCGGACCATCACGTTCGTTGTCGTGAGGTGCGGTGAGGAAGGATTCGAGGTGATAGTCGGACAGCGTGGACAGTTGACCCCGCGGATATATAATGAATAACACTGCATTGATACAGAGCGTAAAACAAAGCACTAATTAAGGATGTCCTCTGATGAGGCGCGGGACACGTCGACGCGGCACGCTGCTCAATTTCCGTACCTCGCCCACTAACACGCGAAAACCTGGCGTCGCAGCATATGTCTGACTAAGTTCCCTCACGTGTGGCCGCAATCGTCGTTGGCCCACCGTACGCGGCGGAGAGGGCTCGGATTGCGTAGGCTGTGACGGTGACAAGGCAACAAGCCGCTGGGCTAGTGGCTCAGGATCCCTGGCAGTGCCGGAACTCCGAGAGCACAGGAACCCTGGAACCGACCAGGCACAGGACACGGTGGACCTTGCCTCGATGGCTCGGTGCGAGGCTGCCCAGCGGTACATCCCGAGAATCCCTCTCGGGACTCGTTGTTCGGACCTCCTCGGCTCCTTCGATCCATGCCCGCAGCTTCCCGCTCGCTCGTCTCCGCTTCCTCCTTTTTCACCAGCCCTTGAGTTTGTCTCTTATTTTCCCTCGTCATACCATGTCTGCCATCGTCGTCTTTCACCAAAGCTTGCACCAGAATTTGAAGCATAGACTTTTTCTTCCGGTATATTTCCCATTTACTGGCTACTTCATCATGCGGCCACTGCGCCTTCTTTGCCTGCCTGTGCTCTCGGGATGCTTTCTGCCGTTGGGCGATCGCTTCGCGTGTCTCCCTGTTCCTCCAGCTTTCCGGTTTCTTTTTTCCTTTCCAACGAACATGTTGTTTCTCTTTCCGTATTTCTGTCGTTATTACATTTACAAGCTCACTACATTCCCACTCTTGGCACTTTGCCAAATTCTTCCTTGACTCTTGTGACTATATTTGTTATTTGTTCAGCGTTCAAACTTGGACTGCCCATTTTGTACTCATTGCTTTTCTTCCCAACTACATATCCCATTTTCGAAATGACGCGTTTATTGTTACTGCCATGCTGCTATACCCTTCCTCGTCAATGACCATTTCTCTCAACTTATCATGAATTCTTTCTGTCATCAGACAGTAATCAATGGTGGATTGCCGTTTCCCACTTCATACGTGATCTGCCCTTCACACTTAAGCCCTGTATCCACGATAACAAGGTTATGTTGCTCACAAAGGTCTAGCATTGACGTCCCGTTGTTGTTGGTATAACCAACTAAATCCTGTATGTGGGCACTCATGTCAACTAATAGGATAATTTCGGCATCTTTCCCAAAACCCTTACTATTAGCCCTAATGCATTCCCCTCTCTATTTTTCTTGGTCCAATTATTTCCGGTCCACAAATACGTAACGCCCAGCCAAGTTTTTTTTTCACTCATTGTACCTGATAACCAAAGAGGCTCTTGACATTCTGAATTTACTCTTTTCCATTTGGCTCCCTGATGGATGAGCATTCTGACTCACCTCCCATTCTATCCGACTTTAGTTCTGTTGCACTCTCCTCAAACATAATCCTCAATCACTCGCGGCTCTTCCGAGTCTCTATGATGCGTTTCCGTAACCGTTTGCACGTACTTCTATTTGTTCTCTATTTACCTGCTCCTCAATCTTTGCCCACTTTTCCTTTTTTCTGCCACCCTGCATGTTAATGTAACCTATTGCATGGCGAGCTCTCTTTCTTGTTTTCCTCCTTTTGCTGTTATTGACGGTGATGCTGTTCTGAGCTTTCCCTAGGGGACCTTCATTATTACTACCTACTCTGGCCTCCTGAGCGCCCGCGGGCCTCTGAAAAAAGCAACAGCGCGACCAGCAAGTCGCCATCCAACTTCTCGTCCAAGCCTGTAATTGAAGGGAATTCCGTCTCACTCAAAACAACCACATCTTTTCACTTCCCTGTTTACTTCGACAACCTCGAAACCTTTCTCTCGGTTCATTTTCCATATCGCCTCATTAGTAGCCACTACGGCTCTTTGTACATGATTGTCACACACAGAAACCTCCGGCACCATGTACACCACGATCTGCACCTGAGGGGACAGCTCGCGCAAGTCCTCTACCCCCTTCGCCAAGGGCTGGGCTAGTCCTGTCCATTTCCTCAAGGCAGGCCTCAAGGCAGGTGGCGCTCTTTCCAGCTACTAACACGCTGCACACATTCTACGTACTTTGCTCACACTCCCTCTCCTGTCACGTCGGGAGACTGCGTTTCATTGTCACGACCATTCTTGTTCACAATGGCGGCACTGTTCACCTTTTCCTCGAGTCCTTTTTTCCACTACTTCCCGTGAATCACGCTCTATATTTAGCTCATTTTTGAGCTCTTCGACCTGTTTGAGAAGCTCATCTTCTAAAGCCTCCATTTTCTTCAGTCTAGCATCGACATCACAGTGTGGGCCTATTGGTTCGATTCCCTCTCCATTTTCATGCATCCAATCGTTTGCCTTGCCGGACCCCCCGCACACTGCACGCTTTCTCGTCATCTTGCCATGTATTGCACGGCTTTTGCTAATGCAAATGATATAATACTATAATAATGCAGAACACGTGCCTTCTACCAGAACCGAAACACACAGCATCTAAATCTTTAAAATGCCGCAAGGTAATTCTCACCAATGTCCTAAAAGCAATTAATGTCGCACAGACTAAAGGTATGCCACGTTTTCGCACGTGTTCAACCACGCAGCCGCGCTTTCACTTTCCTACCAAAGCAACATTCCCGACACCAAAGCACACACAGTACAACCACTAACAGCTACTAGTCTTGCCACTTCCAAGCTACTATTTAAAGGCTATGAAGACTTAAATGTCCGACCCGTTTGCACGTGCTGAAGCACGTGGCGCGAAAGGACGCTCCGACTATCCTGCAAAACCAAACATACACGAAACACACCCGCGCACACGAAACGCGAGAGAGAGAAAAAAGAAAACTACCCAATTATTATTTGAAGGCTACAAAAATCAGCAAATCAGAAAGAGAAGCAAGCTCAAAGCATGCACAAAAAAACATGATTTCGTCGCAGCCACGGAGTCGTGGAAGAACGCACAAAGCGATGCGGCGCAGGTGAGCGCCATCTGGAAGTGTTTCAAGGAAGTCGGCGCGCCGTTCCGTGGACTGATATATTTACGCGCCAGCATGCGCAAATGGCGGACGTCGTCTCCGGTGTCTGCATTGTATAAATGCTGGAAAAGGGGTTTGTTTGAGTTTTCCCGTAATAGAATTATGTTTTCTCGTATATTCAAATTACAATCCGACAACTATCATGTCTGGAAGTTTTGTGCAAGTCGTAGTTTACGATTTTTGCACGTATTTTAGCTTGAGAAATTCAATTATTTCAGTCAATTCCTTGCGTCACATGCAAAGCCTCGGTATGTGTGGTTTGAAAATCTTTTTGCCAAAATGACGTCTGATGCCGGGCGCAGGACACCGACGCTAACGCCGGATTTTCTGCGACACAGGCTCCTTACCGCTGTCGCGTTACAACATCGTATCAAATTCCTATCTCTCGTTTTCTTGTGTGCCTGAGGGGGTTAAAATGCTTCCCATTTAAAATTATCATTGCAACAAGCTTAGGTCAAGAGCACAATTCCTTTAATCAAGCAACTCTTTCTATCCATACTTGCCTAACCATTCTGCACGCACATAAGTGTACACTATGACTACGAAACATTTCCAAGCGCTAATATTTACGCTATGACATATGTGTGCAGGCTTCCGGTCATATTTTCTACAAAATGCGAAGTTACAAAACAAATGGCACCGAGAAATTCTCATTGGTACAAATATATAATGTACGTCACCAGTTTATTACATGTATATATATATATATGTCATCAGGTGCGCTGGCTTTTATTGGAACTTACTGCACATGGCTGAGCTAGTTAGATTTCTGATAACTGATACATTTCAAGTTTTTTTCGAAGCATTGGAAGTGCATCTGCTTTAAGTGGAAAGTTGGCGCTCCATTTTTGTCGCTGTTTGTGTCCGCGCCGCTTAAAGGTTATGGTCGCATTAGCCATATATATACAAGGAAACAGCCTGAAACCTTGGCTGGTTTCCTGGACGTTGTTTTGCCCAGCGACATACAATAAAACAGCGAAGAAAGCTAACTTGTGCAGATCATCACACCGAGGGCAGACACAGAATGAAGGTCACGAATTCTACTTTACGCCAAGGTCGCCGAAGTACCAACTTACTCCAAGGCAAGCCTTCAAAGTAGGCGGTGAATCAAGAGAGTTCTAAAACCACCAACGACACTTTATCAACACTTATACGCAAAGGAATCGTTCTCACCTGCGTAAACTTGACCTCGGGTTTTCTTGTCGGTCCCATGACGCGTTTGCGTGTCTTCAACTGATCCTGGAAGAAGAGGCGAAGACAAATGTAAAAGAACGCAAGCTCTAACTCTTTCGTGGGGAGCGCACAAGGGCACAGGCGCTTGCTGCAATGGCTGCTGTTTCCAGCTCGGTGACCGACGTGATTAACCTACGCTGCAGTGCTGCACTCCAAAAGTGAGGCCAGCGAACACAAAATTTTGTTCGGTACGAGCCCAGTGCGCCGCACAGTGAGCAGTGACAGGCTGTGTATTCGCCGCGCGGCCGAGAAAGACAAGAAAGCTGGTCGCCTGCCTCTTGCGAAGGAAGGTTTGGAGGGAAGCGCGTCGTTCTGTATCACACAGTTGCCTCCTTTGTTTTGGCTTTTTGTTTTCTCAATCGTCCGCACGTGGGTAGCGCTTACGCAACCCACGTACTGAGTTAATAGAGGAAGCGGCAGCTCCTCTGCAATCAACCGCTAGCGTTTGCGTGACTACGGCCATGAAGGAAAACCGGTCCGGCCTGGCTGTATAATCACGACATCCTCACTTTCCCACTTATAGTGTCCTTTCACATTTGGCGCACGAACACCCGTCACCGTAGCCCATAGCAGCTATGGCGTTGAGCTTCCGAGCTCCAGGGCGCGGCTTCAATGCTGGCAGCGGCGACCACAATTTCATGGAGGTAAAATGCAATAACGCTGGTACACTTGGATTTTCGTGCACGTTAAATAACTACGGGTGGTCGCAATTATTTGGGAGATCCCTTGTACGGCCTACCTCATCATCAGATTGTGGCTTTGGCACGTAAAACCCAGGAATTTTTTTATGTATACGAAGTATTGACTGAAAGCAATGAAGCGATTGCACAGATTACACAACAGAAAGACTTGAAGATCGACAAGCTAGTTGGGAAGGGTTAAAATAAATATAAATGGAGAAAAGTAACTAGTTAACTTGAAGCTCGAAGCTTAGATAAACAAGGATGACAAGACGGACGCTAACAAGCTCCAATTCCCAACGAAACCTTATTTTGAAATGGCGCGATTATACAACTGGCGAAAAAGAAAACTATTTGCGATAACATTGGGGGAACGGGGCACCAAAGCTGCAAGCTCATCGTCGGGTCGGCACGGCACGTGCAAGGTTAACATTCAGGAACGTTAGTTCCTTTCGAAGAAGGTGAATTGATGCCACAGTGACTTATAGATTCAGCACCCGCTCAATTCTTGCTGCATCTATATTTCTTGCACTCGCTGGAAGTTAGATTCGTACATCAGGGTGCACTTGATGAATTGAAATTTGCATTCGCACGGTGGGCCGCTACGTGATCTTCATGTGCTCGGCTGACATTGCTCGCGGGCTCATGCAGACAAATGCTCAGGCAACGACCAATCTGACCAATATATGACATGTCGCATGTTAAGAGAAAGTAATAAACAATACCAACCACACGTTGGAAATACTAATGGCGATGCCTAAGTTTGCGATATCGCGTCGATTTGTCGATCGGACTTGTTAAGGTGCAGATTCTTGACAACTTATGTGGGGGTGAAGAACACAGCCTACACGCCCGCTTTACGGGCAAGTTTTTAATTTAGGTTGTACGATAGTCTATGTAAGGTAGGGTGTTGCAGCAATGTTCTATTTATTTCGACAGTGAACATATGGGCGCTCGTGGCACGTTTCGACCATCGCCGCTAGGTGCTGTCCCGGTATCGACACATATGCTTTGCTTGCAGATGGAAAGTCTTGCATCAACCAACAACGCAGTGCGTTTGGTTACAAAAGCAACGAAGTCGAGTGAACGTAGGCGTATTGCTTTACGTGGACCGCCGAAATCAAGCCGACACATTAGCAATACTTGAGAAGTATATACTGCGGACGTCGAAAATGGTGCTTCGTAATGACGGCACAATATATCTTCGAGATATTTTTTTACGGGATGACAGCGTGGCGACGACCGTTGTGGCCCGACCATGACAGCACGATGACGACGGCATCATGAACGAGACGGCATCACGACAATGGAATAATGAAAGTAAAACTTCATTTGGGCCTAGTTGGTACATAATTCTGAACTTAATCTCACAGCGCAAACACCTAAAACATACCATAAAAGGAAGATACGGCACACATTGGTGCGGACTACCTCATTTTCTGCTCTGTGAACGCCCTGTGTGTTGGGCGTATCATCCCCGTGCGAAAAAGGAACTGTTGTCCTTTAAGTCTGCGCACTCGAAGATCGTGAAAAAGAGTCATTGCGTCCTCATGTATGGAATTGGCTCTTAAGAGCTCGTGCGTGCACAAGATGCAAGAAAGTTTGGATAATCATATCAGCCGAGTTCTGGCAGTTGGGTTCCCTATGTCGCTTTTGACTGCCGTGGTTGAAGCTCTGATTCAGAGAAGAAAAACCACAATAAGGCCGGCCACCGAACGTGAAACGCGAAGTTTTGCAATGGTCCCTTATATACTTAAGGTCACCCATCAATTCAAGAAAGTTGTTTGCAGGCATGGTGTTCCTTTGGCGCTTGCTGCGCCTAACAAGCTTTCAAAGCTATGCTCCCGCATCTGCGGAGAGAGCAGAGGAGGATGCCAAATTCGGCATGGTGTTTCATACGTGTCGTGTGCTGTCGGCGTGGTTTATGCCATTCTACTCCCATCTGGTAAGACGTACGTTGGCCAGACAGGGCGTTGCCTCAATGAGCGACTCAGGGAACATGAGCAAAAAGTAAACAAAAATGTAGGTAGAGGAGCGCCCCTTGTTGCGCATATAAACTCTTGCAGCAATTGTGAGGCGCGACTTGATCGGACGTTGATTCTTGGCAAAAGCAGGAATGAGCATGCGCAGCTTGCCTTAGAGGCCTACCACATAAAAAGACAAGACGATAATCGCATCAGTGACACATCTTTGTCCCTGCACTCATCTGAATTTGAATTCTTACGTTTGCGTATGTGATAATTTGGCAGATCTCAGTAATGAAATCTGTGCGCCTGCGCGGTTGTGTGGCCTTGGGTTTATATATGCATCGACGACGAAGAAATAAAGAAATTGTTGGTCAGCGCCAGTGTGTGTCGTATCTTCCTTTTGTGGTCCGTCTAAGGTGTTCGCGCTGTAAGTTTAAGTTCGGGAATAATGACAGCGTGACGTCGATGACCAGACAATGGCGGCGCAGCTCAATTTCATCTCCAAATGTTAATTCCGTCGAGTCCCGATACTCCTCCGCCCTTTCTTTTTATTATCGCGCAGATCCACGCACTGTGGAAGTTGGTTTAAGCGAAGCCTAGGTGATCTAGGAAGGCCAAACGACGCATCTCGACAGGAGACGCGCAGCAAACTTGAGCGATGGGCGTCCCCCGTAACCATCAGCCCAGGCGGTGGAGAAGTGTGACACAGCGTCTAAACCGTCAGATGCCACAAGGCTCTCCCACAACTGCACGCGCACCTCAAAGAACGTTGGCGCCCCGCAACTCAGTTGCATGTCCTTTGCGTCCGCGGGAAGGTTCGGCCACGGCTGCATGCATAGCTAGGGCACGCCAAAAAGCAGCCACGAGCCGCCTTCGCTTCGCATCGAGCTCAACAACTGCAGACATCGCTGGTCAGCAGACCTACTCACCGAGCATCCTCCTACGCGACCATTTGCAGCGCTCTGCAACCAGGAAAAGCATGATTCAGCACAGCGCTCCTGGTCACAAAATTACATGCCCTCAAAGCCAGCGGTCGTCGACATCTTCCTCTACTACCTTCTCTCCGATGTAGCGTTACTAGGCAAGGAGGAAGTAGAAGCACTGGCCGGTTTCTTAGCGGCAGTCACCAGTGCAGTAGTGGCCTCTGACTCATCGAGGCATACGCTTCGACGACTGCGGCTAAGCTGTCAATTAGACTGTAGGGTTGCTGGAGGCAATCACTTCTGCCGCTACTACAGGATCGAGGGTTCACCAGGAAGAAGCGAGCAAACACTCCTGCTGAGGATACGAGCTGGCTGCTGCTGGACTGCTGCCATCAAGCACCTAAAATGTAGAACCTTCTCCGTGCCTGGACAGACTGCTGGGTAGATGAAACACTGTAGAACCTCTTGCGTAACTGCCCATCGAAAGCAACGCAACGAGCGAAACTCGTTGCTACCCTCCACCAGCAGGACCTCCCTACCTCCACCATCGCGAAGCCGGTTTTTCCTACGCGCTGCCAAAACCATGTCTTGGAGCAGTCCTCCACTTCCTGGTGGGAACCTTGATGTCCAGCAGACTCTGGCGGTCTGCTGCTATCGCGTTCCAGTCCTGCTTTCGGGCGTTACCTTCCTCCTCTAATCTTTTACTCATTATCCTATCCTCTTTCTTTCCACTTCACTCTCCCCGCAGACAATGAGCCGTGCTCTCACTAGGGCTGCAGAAGTAGGTCTCTTCTTCACCTCAACCTCAACCTCCTGCCTGAAAATGTCCGGCCACCGTCCACCACAAAGCTGACGAAGGAGCCAGAGAAAGCTATTCGCTACTTGTCGGACAGACAGTATTTGATGGTGGCACTACAACAGCGACCCGACTTGAGCTTGGAACTGAGGCACATTCTCGCCTTGGGGCAAAGCACCACATGCGTGTTACGCGCCACCAAAGCGCTAATGATGTTCTAGCGAGCCACAAGCCTTATTAACTAAAACTCTATAACTATCTCTATTGTGTATGCGTGTGAGTTTGTGACTGTATGCGCTGTTTATGGGTTTATATGATCAGTGTCTATATCTCTAATTATCACCCAGCACCTGGGATAGCATGATAGGCGATCATCGAGGGTAATTCACCAGTATACCAGTTCAGTTTTTACCTCTCGCTATTGGCATTAATACCCAACATGTATGAGGTAAAGGTAAAGACAATTTTGCTAAATTCTGAGTTAAAATTGTACCGTGTTGTAAAGTAGGAAGGAGCCTTTCTTTTTGTATGTATGTCACTGAGCTTGAAGATAAAGGCAAGGATAATGTTCAATACCCTGGCAAGAGAACAAGAATTCAGGACCGCCAGTCAGCCTCTATCTTTCGCACAGGAGTACGTTTATATGGGTCGATTATTCACAGGCGACCCTGATCATGAGCAGGAAACTTACAGAAGAATAAGCATGAGTTTGAGCGCATACGGCGGGCATTGCCAAATCCTGACTGAAAGCTTGCCACTGTCGTTGAAAGGAAAACTACAATCATTGCACTCTACTGGTGCTAACATATGGGCCAGAACCTTGTTGCTTAACGAAGAAGCTCAAGAACACTTAAGGACCGCACAAAGAGCAATTCAACGAGAAATGTCCGGTGTAAAGTAAATAAGAAGAGAGCAGTGTTAATCAGAAAGCAAACTGGATATCCAATATTCTAGTCGACATTCAGAGAAAAAAGTTAGTGACGTTCCACTTCGTAAACGCGGGTTACGCGCAAGCGTACGGGCGCTATAGCACACACGACGCTATCGGCCCTCAGTGCGCTTAGACGCCTACACTGTCCGCATCGCAGATGGTATTAAATACAGGACTCGCGCGGCTGCGCCATAGACAGCAGCCGCCGGAGTAGAAAGCCCAGTTGTAAACATTCGCTTACTATCTTAATTACCTAGCCTGGTGTCAGCGCGCACAGGCAATTATGAACATTTCACACTCGCTGTCCGCGGACATTCGCTGTCAAAACGCTGGCATGAGGAATCGTGGCAGCAGCAGCAAGTGACCTTCGTGCTGTCTATAGCTTCAACGCAGACTCAGCGGAGAGAACATAGCCCACGCAAAACTACGAGCCGTCAGGCCACCTAGACTGTGCCACCAAATCAGATCGCTTCCAAGATAAAGCCTGCGCACAACCTCGTCGTGGGACAGTGTGCTGGTAGAGTTGGCAGGGTAGTACCATTCAGTACCGTGTGGTAACACGGTGTAAGGGGAGCGTTCTCGCATTCATCCTTCGTGACAGCGAGTGCTTTGAGACACTGCGCCTCGGGTCGCAGCGTCTGCGATCACAGGCGGTGGCAGGCGCTGCACGGGGTTCCAGACGCACTGCTTTAGGAAGTGACGCTCGAAGCACCGGTTGGCTCCCGCGTAAGGGTAAGACACGGTGGTAGTGGGGAGCACCCCCCGTGACAGAGTGTTTCACTAGCGCGATAACAGCAGCGAGAGTGCGGCCCGAAGAAACTTATGGTCACGGGCCATATCATTCTACTGCGCCGGAACACAAACCGTGTTTTAGAGCGGAGCTCTGTGGCGCCTGTTCCCGCGTTTCGTGTCGCCGTCGGCCTCGGCCTAACGAAGGTCACTATCCGTGCACTGCTCCAGCTGCGCGCCCTCCTGCTGCCATATCTCGCGCGCGGCGCAAGTCTTGCTCTCCCCTTGTCCAGCAAGGATCACGTGTTCTCGCCTATCCTCTCGCCCCCTTCCTCCGCGCAGCGCCGTTGCCGTGGCTCTCGCCGCTAACGTCCACTCCGCCCTCGCCGTCGCATCTTCCGCCGTCGCGGCACTGCCGCGGTGCCCGCAGCGGGCGCTCCTTGCCGCCTCGCGCGTGATCCACAACTTTCCGCTCCTTCTTCTTCGCGTCGCGTGGCTGTACGGCTCTCAGTGGTACAACTCCCGTGTCTCTCGCTTCCTCGTTTGTGGGGCGCGTTCCTCAGTGGCATTTGTCGCCTCTGACAAAGGCGCACAATCCGACCCAAATGATCGCATAGGAGTATATAGGAAGCGGTAGTTTTGGATGGCACCGAATCCCTGAGAGACTCTGATGCAATGCGTGGAACAAATGCCCCTTACGGAGAAATTCTTGGTGTTGCTCTTGCAATTCGATATGCCATCCGTGTTCCTGAGGAAGTGTATATATTGACGAACACGCAACAGGCATGCCGGGCATTTTTATCAGGAGATGGCATCCCGAGAGCGGCACACCAAATTCTCAAACAGATCGCGCGAAATGCACGAACCACACTTCCCCGCATCCACTTACTCTGGACCCCTGGTAATACCTCGCTGCGGGGTAACGAAAACGCACATGCGGTTTCCCCAGAAATTTCCCTCCGGGTGGATCGGCGTGGTGAGGCGATATGTCTGCAACACGAAACGCGTAAAACGCTCTTTTTTTTTGATCCCGACACGTCCACATTCAAATCACCGACAACGACCACAGGTGCAGTGTCATCGCAAGCAACCCACCCAAACTGAGAGCCATAAACCTTACGGGGCTATGAGCCATTGTATTTTTGCTTGCTTACGGCGGTATAAGCCATTGATGATGACAGTTTTCGACATGTTGTTCGGTATGTTGTATGCGTGAATAGAAGGAATGTAAGCACTGTTCACTTTATTTTGCTCAGTGCCTGCAGCCTCTCCCTTACGGGGATATGAACCATTGCATTTTTTTGCTTGCTTATGGTGGTATGAGCCATTAATGGTGACAGTTCTTGTGTGCAGACACGAAAATTCTATGGTGCCCTAGCCATATACAGCTCCGCTGTGATTCGGTGTATAACACGCACACACGCGCAAAAGGAAACAGAAACCTGGCTGAGGATGCGGTGGTTCGAAAACTCGCCGTGATTGCTAGAGCTCTTGGCGGAAGTTGTCAGGAATTGAATCCACCTGGGGCTGAGTCGCAGGGAACACCTTTCGTAGTTCTTCGCGCACAACAACAGGTTTTATTGTCTTCCTGGTATCAATCGTCACTTATAGCGCATACATAGACGAAGGACAAAAAGGACGACGAAGACAAGCGCTGTGAAGACAAACAGTGTTAACGATGTCCGACGAACTAGAAATATACTGAAGCAAGGTTTGGGTACGGGCTAGTTGGTATTCCATGGTATCAATCGTCACTTACAGCGCATACATAGACGAAGACAAACAAGCCTTGTCTCCCGCTAGTCGTCGGAACAGAGGGCTTCAACTTCTGCAGAGTCTGGCATTGAGAGGCGATTGAATTGTCTGGTGGGCATTTCCAGCGTCTTCTAGATCACCGTTGCCTCTGACAGAAACTCTACTACAGTCCTGAGCGGGTAGTGCATCAGTATGGCGAAATGTTCTTGTTCTATACCGCGCATGAGAAGGCGTACTTTCTACTCCTCAGACATTTCCAGGTCGGCATAACGGAAAAGACGAGTCGTCTCTTCCGTGCATACAGTGACGTTCTGTCTAGGGAGCTACAATCGGGCTTGCTGTAGAAGTTTGGCTCTTTTTCTTCTGACGACGCTGGTGAAAGTCTTTAGGAACTGACTGCAGAACAGATACCACGTCTTTGATGAAAACTCTCTAATTTCGATCCAAGTCCCATGCGGGCTCTTACAATTAAAATTAGACATGACATAACTTATTTTCAGGGTTCCACTTGTTGTAGGCTGACATCCTCTCGAACAACTCGACCCAGGTCTCCGGGTCTTTTGATGAAGCTCCACGGAAGGTAGGCGGCTCCCTGGTTTGCTGAAGCATGACCGTTGATAGTGACGCTAGTTTTGTCATCGTGGCTGCTGACTTGATGTTGATATTTCTGCTCTGCTCGGGTAGAAGATCGTGCTCCGGGAGCAAGTTTTATAGTCTGCGGCTTGCTCGATGGCCCGGGGTGGCGTAGGTGTTTACTTCGCGATTCGGCCTTGAATCACGGCTTTGCTGCGGCATCCGGCACATGAACGAACAAGCACCTAAATTGACACGTCACTGACAGGACCAAGATCAACACGCTGATCAGACGGGCTTACAAGACGGCGCTGCGTTTAATGGAGACCACGAGTACGGCTGGGCTCTTGCAGCTCGGCGTCCATAACACCCTAGAAGAAATAGCCGAGGCGCAGCTCACCGCGCAATTCGAGCGCCTCTCTACCACCAAGACGGGGCGCAGTATACTGACGTCCCTGGGTTACAACCCCCAAGCTCCCAGCCGGCAACCGTGCGAGATCAAAGTTGAGGCGCGGGCCCACATTTACGTGGACCCCATCCCGAAGAACATGCACCCAGAATACAACCAAGAACGGCGGCAGGCGCGGGCCAAGGCCCTCACCGAACAACACGCCCAAGACCCGCACGCCCGGTATGTGGACGCCGCGGAATACAAGCGGGAAGGCTTCGCAGCGGTGGTCGTTGCGGCGGCTAACGGCACCAAGACAACGGCAGCGAGCGTGCGGTGCACGAACGCCACAGACGCTGAGGAGGTTGCCATTGCTCTGGCGATCACCGAGGCCGAGTGCCGCACCGTGCTCAGCGACTCGAGGAATGCCGTGCGCAATTTTGCCAAGGGGCGAATATGCGCGCCGGCGGCCGCCATCATCGGCAAGCTCCAATTTCAAGACCGCGGCAGCACCGTCCGTATCAAGTGGTTCCCGGCGCACGCCGGCGAGTGTGCATCCTCACCGAACCACAACGAGACGGCCCATTCGGCGGCGCGAGCGCCCCCGAGAGTGACCGTTCCGTGTGGTGGTTCGAAACCAAGGACAGATTGACTAGTTATGCCGAAGTAACCAAGTGTTACCGCTTAGCTCGACGGACAATGCCGCCTCCCCACCCGGCACTCAGTCGGGAGGAGGCCGTAATCCTAAGACAAATACAGACCGCGTCACTCCTCGTCCCCGCAATGCTGCACGTGCTTCACCCAGAGCTCTATCCGAATGGGCTGTGCGGTGCTTGTGCAGTGGGTCCGGCGGACCAATGGCACATCATGTGGGACTGTGCCAGGTTCCCGACGGCAGCTACCTCCAGGACTTACCCGCCAGAACTTCAAAGTGCACTGCAGTCTACAGACAAGGACTCACAACTATGGGCCGTCCAGCAGGCCCGGGGTGCGCTCGAAAAGCACAAGCCTCGTGAGCCACTACAAACGGGCCCAACGGGGCTAGTGCAGAGTAGAGTATAACCCCGGGTCGACACTTGGCCAGCGTCACGACTCGTTAAATCGTCGTTTGCCGGCACTTTATTAAAGTTATTCCTATCCTATCCTTGTAGTGACTGAAGAACACAGTAGCAAAACTGTGAATAACGAAATGAATACATTATTGGGCGAACCTGTGCCCACAAAAGCAAGTGACGCTCAAAGCAACAATAGCGGCGAGCGCAGTCGGCAAACGTAGAAATCTGGTCTGTGAGTCAAGCGCGTCAGCTCTTATACATCACTCGTCAAAGGTTCCAGCGGAATCGCTTGTGCCCGCGTGTGTTCCAGACAGTACTACACAATTCGCGTCGTGCATGCGATCTGATTACACAAGGTTCGGCGAGAAGATACACAACAGATAGAACCAACGATAACCTTCGACTAAGTTCCAATCATACAGGCGCGTCTTGTGCTGAGCGTTAACTATAATTTGTTAGCGGGTGAAACGCAGTCCCCTAGAAAAGAATAAACAAACATACGTGTCAGTATTATTGCTAACGCAGAAAGGCATTGTCCTGTGGGCTCTCGTAATGCATGTTTTCCGTGGTTGCCTTTTTGGATTCCTCATTGCCTTGAAGCATACACCTTCTTCGGAAAGTTGTTTATCCCCAATCCAGCCTTTTCTACGTGGAAGTAATACATTTATCAGTAGTGGGTAAACTAGTCATATGGCTGGATTCAATGTTTTGACAAGAAGACTTCCCTTCGTCAGTGCATTACTTTCTTTGTCTACGTATATTACTTCAAGTTTCCATTTCCCGTGAAGTTCTGCCGTCTTGAAAATGCTGCAGGCTTTCTGTTGCCGGTTTCATCAAAGGCGTGCCGTCTCGTTTCTTCAGTAGAGAAGAGCTAAAGTTCTTCAAAGCGAAAGGAAGCACAAGAGCAGTTTACACAGCCACAAAATCTGCTATTGGCACCTTCCTTAACCAAACGCATATTATAGTGAGAGTTTAAGTGAACACTATAAGACGCACTAATTCCCGTTTTTGTAACAGAACATTTTACAGCGCTTTTCACCTCTACATTGAGGCAGCTGCATTGCTGGAACATGATTCCACTGGGAAGCGATCACAAAAGTTCGACGCTAAGGTGCCCAATACAGCAATGCAACGGAAGCGACATGACGACACAGCGAGATCCGTTCAGAGCTGTCGAAACCACTTGATGCAAGTACCCGCTTGCGGGACTGCAGTTTATATGTATATGCAATTGAAGCTGCGGCATCTGCCATTTATTTTCGGTTTAATGTTGATACTTGGTAGTTAGCAGCAAACTGCTAAGATGCCTTGCGCCATAAATCCAGAATGACAACTTCTTCCCAAAGGCAACTGCTTCCTTCATTGCAACAACCAAAGAAAATGAATAGAAGGGAGAAAGAGCAACGTCCATACGAGAAGACGGCACATATAATATTTTAGGTGCCTCGAGGTGTCATCAAGGCGAGAGTGGGTGTGAAAACGTTCGCTGAGTGCTCGTTTCCTTCCAACTTCAAGCAGACGGGGTGAGCTAAAAGCATTGACGAAAAAGCGCGAGAAATTTTACCTTGTTCTCTTGTTCCCTTTGTCGTCGCGCAGTCGAATGCACGAGACACAAATGGTTCGGAATGGAATGCGAGTGGGTGCCCTAGCGGCTCCTCACTTACGACGAGACCCCAAGAGAAGTGGCAGAACCGCTGCAGGCGTCTTCATCGTTGATTTTGCTCTTATCGCTTTCGTATGCTAGCGTTGTGCTTGTGGATGAGTTCCTTTGTCAAACGCGCACATAAGTGCGCCTTGTTGTATTTTTGTATCAACGTTGTATGTTGTGTCAACGTTGCAGACACGTTGTCCCGGCAAGAGGGACTAATTCTATTTACCTGTATGGACAACCGAAAATTATCTCGTTTTGTTAAAATATTCAACCTTTTATTCGTCTCTACTCGCGGTGGAACACTGAGAGCAGGAAAAGTTTCTGAACGCATGCCAGTAAAAGACAGGCGAAGAGCAAGAACAGTCCCGAAGAAGCGTAGTTGTCTTCTGCCGCTGAAGACAGTGCAAGTAGGTAGAAATATATGTAGCTTACCACACTTTTCATAACATACTAATGCGTACGCTCTGCTTGTCCATAATAATGCATCGTCATAGTCCCACGCCTTCTATAATACTAGTTTGACATATGGCCATTTGGTTTGTGATCAAATCAAATCACACTTGATTTCCAATACAAATTCACAGAGAAGGTTTGCTGGTCAATCTAAGCACATCGTGCTTGATCGAAGACCAGGCAGCAGGTGGTACATCTTTCAATAGATATGACGCATTATACAATTAACGTTTCAAATTGTAAAACTTCAAAGAAAATATTCCAACACACAAGGTATAAATACTACGCTTTCCAGTACAAATAAAATACAAATACAAATAAAAATAACATATTACAATTAGAAGTTGAATGCCACTTCCTCACTTGTTTAATCATTTTACATGTTGAATTTATATCATACAGTGTTTCAGCAAGTATATTAAAGATATCGGGGACGTAATAATTTCCTTTCTTTCCATTGTTTGATAACGGTCGTGGCTTGAATATTTTTCTGTTTTTCGAAACGCAATATCTTTTTTACCAATGCTTTAAAAGCATTTGAATAATAATAGCGTCTTACAACCACACACTCAAACAGTTCCTTTAGTTGAAGTATGCCTATAATACTATACTTTCCTTCTCATTCTCAGTGTGCTTGTTCTAGTTCGGTTCCATAATTTATGCTATTGACAATTCTTTCAACTACGAGGTAAATAGCTTGCTTGTTATGGTCAGAATTAATATGTAGCATTTAACGTTATACCATACGCAATTACAGATTCCGCTAATGCCTTGTATACAGTAAACTTAAGGATGATAACCCTTTCCCGCACAGTCTATACATCATGGCCGCGACAGCCCCTAGCTTTCCACAAACGTGTATCACATGACTATTCCAGGCAAGGTGCTGATCAAATACAATTCCTAAATAATTAACCACAGGCTCAAACTGCAATGGTTCACAAATGCATGCGTTGCTGTGGCACGTGCAAATATTTCATTTTCATTTCATTTTATTTCCTTAAATACCCGTAGTAGGGGTATTACATAAGGGGCGCGAATACAACATATACAAACAAGTGTTATAATGCATTCAATTCTGTTAATAAGAAGTTGTTACATCTTGAACAAATTGTGAAGAGCAGGTGATGGCAGCGATTTCATGAGGAAGGCCATTCCAGCCTTTACATGCTCGCTAGAAAAATGAGGCTCAAGATGTATTTGTGCGTGAACCTGGTTGTGCTACCTGCTGGGGATGGCCAATGCGCCGTGACAGGCGCGTTGGGGAAACAATGTATGGTGGTCGATTAAGTGTCGAATAGTAGAACCTGTGGAAGAGGGAAACGGGGGCAATGCAGCAGCGAAGGGATAGAAGCGATAAGGAAGATTCTTTTTTTAAAGATGATATGCTGACGTTGCAAAAGTATGTGGAAGGAATATACCTGGTGGCGCGATTTTGAACTGCCTCGAGGGCATTGGCAAGATATGCTTGATGCGGATCCCAGATGGCAGGTGCGTATTCGAGTTTCGTTTTTACCAATGATCTACCGGCTAACAATTTTACATGCAATAGAGCGAGGCGACGTCTTAGAAATCCCAGTGTTTTGTTAGCCGATGAAATAACATTAGTAACATCCGCATTCCAGGTTACATCATTAGTCAAGGTGATACCTAGGTATTTGTAGTATTCCACTGATTCCACGGTGACGTCACCAATCCGATAAGAAAAGCGAAGAGGATGATGACGATGGGTAAATGAGACAAGTTTGCATTTATTAGGGTTGAGTGTCATCAGCCAAACATCCCACCATTCTTGTACCCGGTTAAGGTCGGATTGAAGAGTTATTTGGTGAGTGATAGTATTGACTGCGCGGTAAATAACGCAGTCATCGGCAAACATACGGGTATGGCAGGACACCTGCAAGGGTAATTCGGTAATGTAAATTAAGAATGAAGGGGGCGGAGGACGGACCCCTGTGGTACGCCTGATGTGACGAGTGTAATATTTGAAGCGTGGTTATTAATGGAGACATACTGTGAGCGCTTAGTTAAAAATTGCTCAAGCCAATTTAGGATATCAGGATGCAAATGCAAACAAGAAAGTTTTAGTAATAGGCGTTGATCAGCTATTTTGTCAAACGCTATCGCGTAATCCAAAAATATGGCGTCTGTTTGTGTGTTACACTCTAAGAAAAAAGGGCTAAAAGGAGTAGGGAAGTTGGTCCTTTTGGGGACTAACTGATTTGCCACAACCATTAGTCGTTTTGGGACTAACTGACATGGGATGAACTATTACTCCCCACGCGCTTACTCCTTCGAGGACTAACAGTTACCCCTTTCCGATGCTCCTCAAGGGGGTAACGGTAATTTTTTCCGGTGCTCCGCAAAGGTGGAATAAATGAAATTAGGCATTTATACAGTAATAAAAACATTAATGATCTGAAAAAAAAAGTACACGAGAGTAGGATTCGGACGGGTACGGTTCCGCAAGAGTGGAAGTCAACTCGCCTCATCCCACTTCTCGGAGCTGGCAAGTCGCCTTTGGACATTTCCTCATACCGTCCGATCGCACTTGCCGGCTGTGTCGGAAAAACAACGGAAAGAATGATTTTAACACGTCTGGAATGGTACTTAGAGTACTATGAAATCTATCCACATGCTATGGCCGGATTCAGACGGGGCCGTTCGTCAACAGACAGCGTTGTTGACTTGATAACATTTGTGCAACACCAAAAGGCCTGTAAGCGACTATCTGCTGCTCTGTTTCTAGACATTAAAGGAGCTAATGATAATGTCACCCATGAAGCCATCCTTAGCACGTTAGAAGCCGTTGGACTTGGTGGTAAGATGTATATGTGGGTGTGCAACTGCTTACACAGGAGACCATTCTACGTGCACACGGAAAATGGCCCGACATCCGAGCATTTCGGTAGCCGAGGAGTCCCTCAAGGCGGAGTGCTTAGGCCGACACTTTTCAATCTCACCCTCAGTGGATTTGTTTGCAACATGCCAAGCACCGTACGACTTTCCATCTATGCGGACGACATCTGCATTTGGGCATCAGGTGTGAGACGACTTCAGCTACGCGCTCGGCTTCAGAAGGCAGCCACAATGACATCTTGCTACCTTCGTGAACAAGTACTTAAAATTTCACGCGGAAAGTGCGCCATGGCGCCATTCACGAGGAAGCCAATGTCTAGTTACGGCGTATTTATTAATGGACAACTTTTACCATACAGCAGAAGTCACAGGTTCTTGGAAGTCGCAACTGACAGAGACCTGTCTTGGACTCCGCACGTCAATTACATGAAAAAGCGGCTGACTGCTTCCTGTGACCTGTTCAGGTTGCTTGCAGGAAAAAGTTGGGGAGTATCTGTACACGCTATGCTACAGCTGTACATGGCGTTGTTCGTTGGATTCCTGCGATACAGCCTGCCTGCAATATCCAACACCTGCAAGACTGACCTGCGTACGATTCAGAGTATTCAAGCCAAAGCCCTTAAGATATGTCTTGGCTTACCACGCAGTGCATCAACGGCTGAAACCATTGCCCTTGCGCAGGATTACCCGATCAGGACGCACATTACCGTTGAGACAATGCGTATGCATCTCAGGCATTATGCTAGGACCCCTTCCCACCACTTGCGAGCCTCCCTGCTGCAAGGCCCTGCTCGACATCTAGCGGTATTGTCAGTGCACATCGTGCGTCGTTTACTTCAGGGTACGCACCTGCCGCCAAGCCAGCGTTTCCTCCGTGCTGTTTGAGCCGTCCACAAGTACATATAATGATTCCAGGACTCCAGAAGAAGACAGATCTACCAGCCCCTGCTCTAAAACAGCTGAGCTTACTTCTTCTGCATGAAAAGTACAGCAACCACGTGCACATCCATACCGATGGATCGACTACATCATGCAGTTCTGGTGGTGCCATGGTTATACCAACGCGAGGAATGACATTGCGGTTCAAGACATCGCATGTCACGACCTCAACAGCGGCAGAACTAACGGCCCTTCGTCGAGCACTGGAATTAATTGATTCTGAAAGACCTAGAAAATGGGCTGTGTTCTGTGATTCAAAACCGTCATTACAATGCACGCAGTCAGTTCTCCGACACGGATGTCATGACCAATTGACATACGAAGTCGTGAAACTTTACCATGATGTCCAACAAAAAGGCCACGAGGTCGTTTTTCAATGGGTACCTGGCCATTGTGGAATCAGTGGCAATGATTCCGCCGATAACGCTGCTCGCACAGCACATCAAGAAGAGCACAGCGTTCCAATTCCGCTTTTGAGGACTCACGCTGCAAGACAGCTTCGACACCTGGCACGCAGTTTCACAGTGACCGAGTGGAACTCGCCAAACGTACGACTTACACGACTGCATCGACTAAACCCCTCCCTGCAACTCCGACCTCCACTCGGACTACCTCTACGTCAAGCTACGCTTCTCTGTCGCCTTTGGTTAGGAGTTGCCTTCACAAAGGCATACTCTAAATTAATTGGAGTGACTGACAGTGCAGCATGCGAGGTCTGGGGAACCGAAGAAAACATCGACCACCTGCTGTGCCACTGTCCAAGATATGCCCTAGAGAGACTAGAACTTGCCAAAGCTTTCCAAAAACTGGACAATCGGCCGCTTTCTGTGCAGGTGCTGCTGGAACACCGCCCCCAGCGCCCGTCGGCCCATAAAGCGGTGAAGGCGCTTTTGTGTTTCTTAAGGACGACGGGTTTGTGCGACCATCTGTGACTATTAATGCACTTTCTGTAAAACCACACGCGTCAGCGAACTTGCCGGAATTTCCTTCTTTCCTTCCCTCCTCTCTCTCCCTGTGATCTTTGTTTTCCCCTTTCCCATTTGCCGGTGTAGGGTAGCCAACCGGATGTTATTCTGGTTAACCTCCCTGCCTTCTACTTTTCTCTTTCCTCCCTGCTCCTAACCACTTCACCACGGAGCTCTTTCTTCTTTCCTTCATGGTATTTATTACAGTAGCAACAACCCGACAGTCACCAGTTGTGTATAGTCAGAGAATGGAGAGCACAATGAAAATTACACAGTGAAAAGGCATCGTTCATACTGTGGGTAGAAAAGTCGGTATCACTTTAGAAGGGTGGTAAGGATAGGCACCTCCCCAAAATGGGGTACCAGTTCGGCTGTGTATCAAGTCCACCATAAACCTGCTTTAGCTGTAGTGCCACTTGGATGAAATTTACCCTTGTAGGTAACCGTTTCGGCGTTTTTGTCCATCATTCGCGTTTTCCACAAATTGTGCATTTCGATGAGAAAGAACATATTGAAAGGTGCACTATTATCAGAGTTCGGCAGTATGAGCGTTAAATGAGCGTAGTGCTCACAGTATTCGACAGAGGCAGCTGATCAATAGCTGGCTTAATTTATTGTATCGTAAGGGTATCACTAATTAATGCACAGTCATCATCCTCTAAAGGTTTTACAAGAGACACAAAACTGTCTAAGACTTTTGCATCGCGATCATCGGGCCGGGCACTAAACAACACACTGTAGTAAGTTTCGTACTTCGAATTTATGTCATTCGTATTTGTTAGAAGACTACCTTCAGAGTATATTTCCGGAATTACATTGGAAACTGCGTGACGTCACTCGTCAAGTAAAGCTTGACGTGTTGGCCGCTCAGACTGTAAAGCTCGCCTATTTCGAGATCGAACTCGCGCACCTCTGTAACGCAGTGCATCATACTTTTGCAACTCACATTTAAGATTTTCTATGTCAACGATGCAAGTGCCTGGAATCTCGCATTCCATCTGGTAAAGGTTGTGTAGGCTCTTAAGAAGTATTGTTTCTTCATTCTTTCTATAGAATGCTTTCGGCGACCCAATTTCTACAGCCACTGTACGAACCTCTTGTTTAAAGAGTTCACAAGCTGCAAATAAAGGCAAGTCAGTAGAAAGAATTCTTTAGGGCCATGCGCCCGCCATTATTAAATGCCTGATCATTTAGGACCTCCGAGTTAAGCTTCCAGAGTGCCCACTGTGGTCGGAAATTGGTTACAGATTTCTCACCAATCTTTGGGATAACCATGCAATGATCAGGGAACGAAACCGGGATAGTAATACAGGACAGCCCTCGGAAAGGAGTGATGAAGAAACATAAATCCAATCAAGGCGGGCGTAAGAGCGACCTTGAATTCGGGTATAAGAGCGAGCTCCCTGTCCAGACACTTCTATATCAATGAGCCCTGCACGTTAGACGTTACGTTAGACATTACGTTAGACATTACGTTAGACAAGATTTCGCCACTCATGTCCCGCTGAGTGTTAATGCCGCTTCGACCGCCCGGATCACATACACAATTGAAATCTCCCATTAACACAATGCAACGATCACAGTGAATTAGACTACGCACAGTATTAAATAAAATTCGTTTTGCAACGTCATTAAATGCATAGACGTTGACTACTTGCCAAGGCACACCCTGCAACACAATATCACAACATATATATCGACCTTCAGTGCCTACATGGTAACTAAATGCTGAATAAAGTAGGCACTTTTTGAGAAACAGAAAACAGCCCGCGGATAAGCCAAGAGCGTGTGAAACGCAGACATTGTATTCAGACAGAAAAGGTCGCAAAGCCCTTTCTGTCTCGTCATCACTCTCAATCTTGGTCTCCTGCGCGGCGACGAAGTCGAGGAGTTTCCTAAACAAAAGCCGGCGAAGCTGCGCCTGTTTCTGCAAAGGCCTAAGGTCTCGTACGTTCAAAGTTGCGAAGAGAAGTTGCTGGGACAGGGCCATGGTGACTTACCACTATTTAGACTTAATTCTCTATGCGGTCGGTCCTAGAGGATAACGGTGAGGCTCCCTCCGAACCTTCACCAGGCCTCCTGGACCATGATCGCCGGCACTTTCCTGAGTGTGTCGATGTTCTGTGACGATGTGCTTTTCTTGTGGTACTGGCCATCTCGCTGTCTGTGCTTGATTCCGATCTGTTAGTCGCGCGGCTCTTCGGAATCGACGTATCCACGCTATTTCGTTTGTCCTCTGCCAGCATAGCACACGTGTTAAGATGCTTCGGTGTAGCAGATTAGTCATCAGCGGCTGCCTCATTCGCTGGCTGGGCAGCAACTGGCTGCGTGGTAACGGGTGCTTCTTTCTCTTCACTACTTTCCTTTTCCACGGGCAGTTCTGCGATGTCATTGTCTTTACTCATGTAGAGGGGCCTTACTGGCACAGCTGGTATCCGCGGAGGAGGGAACGTCTCCAGTCGCGTCGAGAACCTCAGCAACATCCATTATGTGAACTTACAAGCTTTCATCCGGAGGCCTTGTCCTGTGTCGTAATTTGTCGGCATATCTCACAACACATTCTTCAGCCGTGTGGCCAAAGCGTCGGCAGGCTTCACAACGTGGGGTTCTGCAGTTTCGACGAATGTGCCCAACCTTGTTACAGCGGACAGACATAGCGGGGGCCGGCCTGGAATCAATACAAGGCTTTGCACTCCACAAATATGTAGCAGATGTGGAACGCCCCCACGTCGACTCCATCGGCAAGAGTCAACACCACGTCACGATTTAGGGTACGCATTTGTTTCATTTCCGATACTCTCCAGCTTTCTGCTGATATAGACTTCACTGTCCCGTAAGCCTGGAGCGCATCTCGAATGAAATCGTCTTCCAAACGCTCAGGAAGGCATAAAAGCTTCATTTTTACTTCCATGGGCTCAGGGTCAATAACGACGCAGCGGCTACCTTTTACGGATAATTCTGCGCACGTGACTAGCTTTGATTTTGTCATTGCTGATTTTCACGTCACCATCCACACATGTAACATCTGAAATTGAACGATGGAACTTATTTCCTTCAAGTCAATAATGTTCCGAAGGGCGTCTCTGAAGTCTTGGGCTCTGTACGGTCGACCACTTAAGTCAGCATGCAGGAAAACGGAGTCCACAACCAGCTTACCGGTAGGAAGACGAGGTAGCATAACACGGTAGTCATTGCTGCTGGCTGAAGCCTGAGCAGCCCCTCGGCCAGGGGCCGGTAAATCCTTTGGAGCAGAGAGCATGAAAAAAGTGACCGTTCGGAACGCCGTCGTCTTGGTTGACAGGACAGTATATTTAGACTAGGTTAAGCATGGGAAATCAAGTGCAGCAATATAAAAGCTACTTGGCATTTTGTTCAAGCTATGCAGTGAGAGTGTAACGTTAAGTATACTTCAACCATAAGCGACTGCGAAAAGAAATCGGGCCATGTATTCTTAGGGTAATTTAAACTGAGGCACTACGCGATGTATACGTGTAGCGAGCTCAAACGGGGCACCGAAGACGACAGAGACGGCCAATTTCTCTGTCGCTTAGTGTGTCCCGTTTGAGCTACACATCGCTTCAGTTCGCAACCTCCTTGGAACGGAAGGAACTCAGGTACTATTTACCGAGAAAAGCTAGCCGTCTATCAATGAGTTGCGCGTTTAATGTGTATCGCTCATTTAATTTTGTGCGCACCAAGAGCCTGGCTCTTCACATTCCGACCTTTAAGTTTCACGCAATTTTCTCACGAAGAGGCAAGGTGCTGTTTTGCATGTAGTTCAATTGACAGTGCGCGAACTTCGAACTATATACTCACGATTTATAGACAATATCGTTTTCGCCGCATACTCCATGATACGGACGAAAACAGCGAAGTGCATGGGGAGTAAGTGTTGTCGTTCGTCCTCCCATTGCTCTCTTTCCGACCAGGGACTAAACACTGACCCTCCGAAATTTGCACGAGGCACGCACATTCAAGCAGTTAGTCCTTTGAAGGACGAAAGCACCCTTTTTAGGGCTAACGGCCCAGTTACTCCCGTTTTCCCCAGGATTTTTCTTAGAGTGTACGGTCAAGATTAGCATGAACATCATGAATAAATAGTGCAAACAGGATCTCGCAAGAACGGCCCCTGCGGAACCCGTACTGTGAAGGATGAAAGAAGTTGTTAGCGTCTAGAAAGGTTGTAATATCAAAGTAGATTACATGCTCCATGATCTCGCAGGGAACACTTGTCAATGAGACGGGACGGTAATTTAGGGGAGAATCCTTGTTGCCCGATTTGCAGACTGGAGTAAGCTTCCCCATCTTCCACTCGTCTGGCATGGTGCCTGTGGAAAGTGACTGCGAAAATAATAAATAGAGAAACTCTGCAGAAATGTGTTTTGTGTATTTTCGTAGTTCGAAGTTCATGTCATCGATGCCAGGTAATGAAGACAACTTAATATTTTTTATCTCAGCTAACAGCCCACGTACTGTGAATGTGATGGCTGACATGTTGCATTGTATATTTGTGGTTGGCGGGGGAGGAAGTGTATCCATTTCATAACTGAAGACTGAAGAAAACGCGATGTTGAACATATTCGCGCAGGTTAAATCTATCACCGATTCACCGAGCTCGTTATTAAGATTATTAATATGCGCTTCTTTGGGGTTTATCCTCTGCGAGAATTTTCTTGGATTAGTAAGTAAAATGTTTGGCAGGTCATAGTGAAAAAAGGTTCGCTTGGCATCGCGAATTCCGATTAAGTACGCAGCTTCAGCAGCGTAATATTTCTCCCACGCCACTGAGCTTGCCATAACTTTAGCGTGGCGATATACATTCTTGTTAAATGAAAGCGCCTTATGTTTTGTTTTAATTGAATTGGTTTATTTACCACATAAGTACTCTGATGTAAGTGGTGAAGATGGCAGGATAAAAGCTGCATAACGGCAGCTTGACTGGTCCCACCTCCCCGTGAACAACCACAGCACCTTGGCAACAGATTCGTTGTACATGCTTGTGGCAAGACTATATATATATATATATATATATATATATATATATATATATATATATATATATATATATATATATATATATATATATATAGTGCATGCGGGCACCAGCGATTGCACTGGAACCTTCGTCCTTCGGGTTTCTTCAAAGTCCAGCACGCAGGACCCGACGTAACATATGCAGGATAGAATCGACTTAGCTATAGGAAGTAAGACGTATTTACTTAACGTTTTCGGCTGGTGGACTTCGTCACAGTACTCTGACGACGGTTGGTATATATATATATATATATATATATATATATATATATATATATATATATATATATATATATATATATATATATATATATATAAATGGAGAGAAGGAGAGAGCGAGAGATAGAGAGCACAAGCAGAAATGACAACTTTGAAACGGTCAAGGAATACTGTTCATGCTACACACAAGAAAGTTAACATTCACAGAAATTTTTGCAGTAATGTGTTCTAGTAACTGCGCATCTAGCACCTGATTTGTGCATGGGCAATGTCCATGCTACCTTCCGAGTGCTCGAACAGGTACTAGACATTAGGGAACTGTTGAAGATGTTTGTGAGAACAGGGAACAAGTGTGCTTCCATACGTCTTGACCCTTTCAGATGCCACTTTAGCCCATTGATTGAAAAGTTGCTTTCACCAGATCTCTTGCATCTTCAGGATCGTAGAAAGTGTACAGCTGCAGAAAATATTAAGAATTTTCAATTGTTTAGCGATTTCTGTCAAGTCTACAAAATTTCAACTCCATGCGAAAACTCAGTACAGGAACACAAAATCTGAGAACATGTACTATATCGTGCTTTGAAAAGCTTGAAAAGCACTTATCCAGCCACTTGAAAATTATGCCTGGTGCATGATGTTGTAAAAAAACAATGAAAGAAGTGAACCCGCTACATGCAACATATTGACACAGAGTAAAAACACCCAGCCGTCTACCTTCCCACTCATTTTGCTAAAACATTCTGCACGTTCTTCAATATTGCCCCCCACCCCCTAGCACAGTTCCAATAATAAATGTTTCAAGATGTATGAAACACATTTTAAATTCCATTACTTTCATCAGTGCTTTTGCTATTGATGCACTCTTCTTCTGTGCACAATTGTGTAGACAGCGTCTCAAAGGGTTAAGCTCAGCGGAAGAAATACCATGAACACCATAAGAAAGGGAAGGTTTAAGGCACTTCATACACTTGAAAACAAGGTTTTCATTGACTGATAGCGTACACACTGTGCCAGGCTGAGAATAAAGGTTACTTGAAGCATATCTCACACGATATAGCAAACAGAAATGTTCTGCAAAGACATCAGGAGTGTTCGAGACAGCACCACTATTTTCATCAAGAAGACGCAAATCTTTGGCACTCTTTTTAGAAGAGTGTGAGCGCACAAAGCTCCAGAAATATTTTGAATTATGTGTCACGCTGGCTTCAACACAATCAATGTGGTCGTAGTGATGATTCGAATAATAGCAATAATAATAATAATAATAATAATCTTAGTGGTAACTTGGCAGTCTAGACTAAAAAAAGGCTGATGCCTGTATGTTAGAGCGTCTGATAACCAGCCATCTAGAGCAGCAATTTGCAGGATGCAGAAGACACCTCCTTCCCCTCCACGTGCACACACACACACACACACACACACACACACACACACACACACACACACACACACACACACACACACACACACACACACACACACACACACACACACACACACACACACACACACACACACACACACACACACACACACACACACACACACACACACACACACACACACACACACTTGCTCAATAACACAGCACGGCACACATGCACACATTCAATGGGTGCACAACACACAGGAGTGCCAATTGAGTCTGGTTCCAAGGAAGGAGAATCCAAATGGCCATGGGGGGGGGGGGTGAAGAGAAAGCTCTGTATGCCAGATATATTCATGGAGTTGTGGTAGCGGGCCATAGAGGCACGATGAGGGCTCAGGATGTGCTGACCACTTGTTCAGACGAACTGAAGAAAGAATAGTGATGTTCAGAGAGCCGCCAAGCACCGTACAGTATAGACTAGTGCAATGTTGCGCTGGTATTGCAGGGTGTATGTGCTACTTGAGGGGTTTGAGGCAATCCTCGTAGGCTGGCATGAGCTTGCGACAACCGAAAAGACGAGTGTGGAGGGTGCGTGTTGTCCAGCGCTGAACAAGCTTAAGTTTGTTAGCATCGCGAGTTTGGTACGGGAACTATACTGATGAGCAGTACTCAAGTCGTGACAGAATGATAGAAGCGTAGAGTGCTCGGAAAACCTTACGTCATCAGGGAAGGGAGACACGGGACACAAACCCAAGAATGGGCCGATGCTTAGATACAGTGCTGGTGACATATGCGGAAAAGTTGAGAAAAGAGCTAAATGTTACACCTTGAATGGCAAGGGCCCGAACCGTCTTTATAGAGGTGCCTCCAAGGAAGTAGGTTGGACGTGCAGCAGTTTTGTTGTCGCTGATACGCATGGCAGCACTTTTTCAGTGCTACTACAAAATTTGTTATTGTAGGCCCAGTCGTTCACCTTTACGGAATGTATTTATTGCAAGCACATATGCTGTGCATCGGCATATTGTTGTTGTGGAAGTCCTAACTTGTTAATCAAACACATTCTGCACAGATGCATTAGTAACTTGGTTCTGAGTAGATCTTTGTCCTGACTACAATATATAGTATCGCAGCAAGAAACATTTTAGTAGAAGCGGAAGGGATTCCAGCAGTTTAAGCATGCCGACTGCACTCACACAATGCACTCACATCACCTATACTTTCCATAAACAAAAAGTGCGATAAAAATCAATTAGTTTCATTGACTCAGTACTTGCTGCTTCAGAAGCAGGCATCGAATCAATCAAGGCATACGCTGCTACGTGCATAGGTCTTGCATGATGCAGGTCCCGCTATGCACTGCACACAGGGAATACGTTGCAAACAGATTTCTTTTTGCAGTGCTCAAGTATAAGGAAACACTGACTCAAACATGACTGCGTTGTCACGTATGCTTCAGTGCGTCAGTGTTCTTGATTGCTACACGAGCGATTTATCTCCAACTAGCCCAAAAGACGGATGCAATTGAAACAAGTGAGTGAAGGAGCACAGTGAACTTGTACTGAACTGGATTCACATGCCGAATAGAAGAGCGCAGTGTCAGCTGAAACGGGCGGCACGGCTGATAATGTAAATACTTCCCATAGTTCGGCTACTAGTGTCTTTCGCTTTCAGAAGTTATCTTTGCGACTGGAATCAGCGCAGAGCTTGCCCGTTAAAATTGAGTCACCCGACATCACACGAAACACGCCGCGGTTGACCAACCCAACTTCCACACGGTTCATTCACCACATCACACATCACACGACGTCAGGAGTGCCATATATTAAATCACTGCGGCACCAAACGGATCTGAAAATTCATTTCCTTCGACATAGTTTCTCAGCTGGGTTTGTTCATTCTCCAGTTACGAGCTCCATGGACGCGCTACGCCTACGCCTAACGTAAACAACATCGGCGATGGGCGAGCGCTGATTGTCCAGACTTCGGAGCTCGTAAACATGTCTCCATTCGTTTTCAGCACAACAAAATACACATACAACAAGCACAGACGTCGCGGCAATCGTGATTCGGTCGGCTGTTTTAGCAGACGATCGTACCGAGCCCGGCGGAACTAAGTGGGGCAGGTTAGATTAGGCGGCGTCGTTCGAAGTCTCTTCGGATCCACGTCGCGCTGCCACAACCCACGGTCGTCGGTCGGTCGGTCGGTCGGTCGTGTCGTTGTCGGCCTACTATTACAACACTGTCTTTCAGGAACACTGTCGCGCGCGCCGTGCGTCGAAAGAACTGGTACGATCGTTGGTGCCGGCGCCTTCGCATGGGCGGCCATCATAGGCATAGCAACAAGAGGATTCGCAGCCTCCGATTGGTTGACGTTTGCGACACATTGCAGCCTCTCATTGGTGCACGCCGGCGCAGCATCGCCTCGCATCGGCAAACTTCTAGCATCGGCAGAAGATGTAATCGCTGCGCGTCGTCACGCTTCGCCGTGTTTCCGACTGACGCTTTTGACGCTTCGGCGCGTGCCAGTGGTTGGGGCATAAGAGAAAGATCAAAATTCTAACGCGACAGCGTTAAGGAGCTCGTGTCGCAGAAAAGCCGGTGTCGTCGGCGACGGTGTCGGCAGCGTTGGCCGTGAGCGATAAACCCCAGAAGGGTTAAAAAAACCCAGGGTCTCCGGAGTGTGAGACGGAGACGCTACCACTCAGCCACGACTTCGATCGTTCAAAGCCGGACAAAATCGCCTCTAGTGAATGCGGTGTTGCCTTAGAAACGTGCCGTAGGAAGTTATACTGCGGTGTATATCGGTAATTATGACGATGTGCATTACAGAAGTCGCAGTTTCACGAGTAGCGAAGTACGTTCCCGCTACATTTCTTCTGCGCTCTGCGCACACGCAGAGCCATCTTCCGGCAAACACAGAAGACCCCCTCCTCGCAATGTACGGCGCTGCCCCGACACGTGGTGCGCCACTCACCCCATGATCGCGTCCGCCTTCATGGCGCGTCGCGGCCCTGCTGCTCATGCCGATCGCGACGTTTGGCTCGCGTAGATCGTTTGAGTAGGCGGTGCGAACGGGGTGCGATAACGCTGTCGCGTTCCACTCTTGAAGGCGAAGCTTAAGCGTCCTCCAATTTTCCACTCCTAGTTTGATGTCCATGTAAATAGTTTCCATTCAATCGCTTACCTATTCTATCTTAATAAACAGTTAACCCCTTTACAATCAGTGTCACTGACTTGCCTACTGTAATGTGACTTCGCGACATCCACAACATCTTCAAGTTTCCCTCACTGACATCGAGGCGAACATCAACTATCTGAATGTGTATATGTAAGGTATGCCTCTTTGACACACAGTACCTTAGGGTTAAACTTATGTAGGAATCCTTTCCCGATCATCAAGGTTGCTCGGAAGACATCGACATTCCATTTTAAAATTTCAGTACCCATGCTAAGAAAAGTTTGTTAAACATATATTAAGACATGGGGAATTTTTCAAAAAGAAACCGTGAGAAACCTATTTCACTCAGCTATAGATTATTTTTAAATGCGTAAGCATTTCCATGTTTACCCAACCCGAAAACCGTCCGCCCTTCCGTCCGTCCATACCGTAAGACGATCGCTTTCAAGATAAAGCCTGCAACTGCAAGATACTTTACCTTCGTGCTGCTTGTCACTTCAACGTGAACAAATCGGCGGGAACACAGTGCTCACGAAGCTCTCAGAACACGTCGCACCTTTTGGCAGATCGCTTTCAAGTTATGGGACCACGAGTCTCTCTCCAACGCGAAGCTGCGAAAGCACAGCGCGCGGAGAATCAGCAGTCGACATTGTCTGTCCGCATGTCAGATCGCTTTCAAGTTGCGGTGCGCGCGGCCGTGCCAGAGTACGTTTGATCGGTCCGTGCCGCCGCCGGCTTACGTTTGATCACGGTTCGTAATGTTTCGACACGGATAAGGTGCTAAAGGGCGATAACGGCTTATGATGACCTGAACGTCATCAGCACACCTGCTGCAAAGTACTGCAGGTGCACTTGTATTACTTTGCTGGCGTTATCCCTGCACCTTGTGCCACCGTTCGCACGAGTTCCTATCGCCACATTGCGGTCGTTTGTACTGACCGATCAAGTTACATAACACGGATAATGACACCGGGCTGCGTGGAAATGAGAAACGGGCACAATGCTTACGCATACTTAGACAACTACCATAGGAGTTCCTGCATGAATTTTTTCTTTGATTATCAAATGTCGCTGCTTGAGCGTGCTATCATTTTGTGTCCCGTTTGATGTACTTCTTTGTAACCACTGCGTTTTCTGGCAGCGTTAGAAGTCATTTATCCTGCTTGGGGATATTATTTTATATGTTCTCGTTGGATGAATTGTTTTCCTAACCAAACTGATGAAACAAAGTGATGCATTTGACATATTTTATTGTGGTAAGTATAAACACCATGCAAGCGATCGCGCACGTGACAGCGACAAGTGATGCGATGGAGATGGCTGTCGCGTTCGCTCGTCGCCTGCAAGCCGTACCCCATGCGATCGACGGTTGTCAGCAGCGTCTCCCCGGTGTTGCCGGTATGAGGGCAGCAACATACGCGCCAAAACTAGCGTGACAGTGTGCTTTATTAATTTAAGTTGATGTATTTAACTGTAGAAAGCAGCTTAAGATATTTCTCACGGTTTGCAGTAGGTGTTTTTTCCTGCAGGTATAAAACTCAAGTTTGCTCATTCCGTGCGACAATCGGTAGTATTTGAGTGACGTACATTCAGTTCCGGCTTCCCACGATTGGCTAGTTGCTCATAGCACTTCCTGGCGACAAGCGACGAATTCTAGAATCCTAGAACCAAGCGATCAAGCGACAAGACCGAGCGATCTGTTCAAGCGACGCCCGGTTTTGTCGCTCGAAGCCGTCGCTCGTCGCCGTCGCGTATAAAGTCGCTCTCATGGCATTGAGCCTTTAGATTGGTAATCATTCCGTAAATGTTTGTGTTAATGTGCTCATTTGCTTATGAGTGTACTTACTCTGGTAATTCTTTTAAATGCAATGATCTTGTTGTTGCTGCTGCCATGTACCATGCCTCTTGGGTATTTTTCAAGCTGCTAATTGCAGCTTTTAGCCCAGGAGTCCATCCATAAGTTTCTGGAAAACAAAATTTGACTTGATATGAGGTAACGAGGCCCGAACGCAACTTCTTACCAGCATTATGCCAGCTCTTGTAATTTTTGTCACAGTGGCTTATGCCCCTGCAGTCATGACCCAACCACCTTGCTTGCCTCTCCCTCCATGAGGAATCCCATATAGATTGGACCACCACCCACTGCCACGCCATATGGGCACCGGCATCGAGTGCCGACGACATTCTGCGATAGTTCGCCACGAGAAAGCAATTGTCAACAGCAACACAAAGTGCGCCTATACACAAACGCTTCGATTAAAAATGGTGGAATGGTCATTGATAGTGCGGAGAGACCAACGGCATCGTCTGCAAGAGGCGGGTTTCGGCAAAACTGTTACGTCAAACTCTTGCCTTTGCTTTAATTTGTTGCAAATTCGACTTCGCCCCGCCATCTGCTAGCCGCCTGGTTTGCTCAGATGGTAGAGCGGCTGCCCCTGAAGGGCGGTGGTTCCGGGTTCGAATCCCGTACCAAGACGAATTTTTCTGCAACTGCGATGCTTTTCCTTCGAGGGTTTCCTTTGTAGCAATGGCTACGATTGGGTGAATGTCTCATTTTCCCTTGATAAATTAGCTCTCTCCACCTTGCGGGTTTCCATACAACTATTATGTCATTTTCAGAGGTACTTGTAAATCACTTTATGTATCTAAATTTCGAAATATTTTCTGTCATTGATGCGCTGAGTACCTAAAATAGCCCTTAATTTCAAGTAAATGCTTCTCGAAGCACTGTGCGCTTGCTGTCGGCTGTGTCGGTTTGTGCCTTCAATATTTGCTCTGTTATATCTCTGTCAGCAAGACGAACCAATTCGCTTAGCTTTAGTTATTATTGCTACGAACCGATGTTCTCATTGTCCACACTTGATGCGAACAAGCAAACGCTGAATTAACAATGAAAGTGGCGAGGACGATCGGCGCGTGTCGAATCCTATCGCGTGGCTCAAACCATATCCGTGCATGTACGTGTAAGGCTGCACATGGCAGAGCAATCGTCGCTTCTGTTGTACGTTTGAGATTGAACAGCACTATTGCCATCACAAATACAATCGAATTAGACAGGCGTGTTTGTTACCATAATGGCGACAGCGCTTAATAAATTTCGGTTAGAGTAAGCATGCCTTGTTCTCAGCAGAAGCTTACGCTAGTAGTCGCATAAGCACAGGTAATAGCGGCCACCTGCGGCAAGTAAAATCATGTGCCACCCGTAGCGGTTTGCAGAATCTGGGACATACCATGTTATCGTCGACACCGACGCGTTCTCACTGTTGCCCCTGGTGATGCTGCTCCTGGCTTCTACAACGATAGTGCACCGGTCTCTTTAATATTTGAAGCTGTATTCACAAGAAAAATGACGTGAAAAGAGGGGTTATCAAAGGTAATTTTTCTTGTCTAGACTCCGCTACTTCTACACATAACTGAACATACAAATAGCTATAGCTCCACTCTATATTGTGCTTCGTGCAAGATGGAAAAAAAGTTGTAAGAGATGTTTACGCGCGGGTATTGACACTTTATTTGACGTACCGAGTCTCCAGAAAGATGGTTGCCCCATGTCCCTGAAAACGCTGTGTGACGGCCGCCAGTGCCTTCCACAGTCTACATTAACTCCTCCCTTTGCCTGTCTCAGTAGCCAGCCCTCACTTGTCAGTGCAAGTTGATTTGCCAGCTGAAGGGCAGCGTAAATACTGTGCTAAGGCCACCGCCTTGTCGCATTTATTAAAAGCAGACATTAGCATACGAGTTCCTACCTAAATGCATGAATACGAATAATTTTTTTTGGTTGTCAGCAGCAACCATTTAAAAAAGTTTTTTTTTCCTTTAAAATGAAAATTCGAGATTTATCTACTGTTGTATGCGTTTAATTATTAAGCTATCATTCTTTCGGAGAATATTTCCATAGTAAAAGGACAATAATCAGGTTTACAACTTTCTTAAGCTATTAGTAAACGAAGAGAAGAAACACGTAAGCGAAGTTATTTGTTCTTTTAATTCAAGTGTATTCATGATACGCTGAAAGTGGAGTGGTGCTGGTTAACGCTACCCGTGTTATATTTCCCGCACGTACTACATAATACCCAAGGATGTGGGCGTGAGAGCTGTCGTCCCTGGAACTCATTCATTGGGCAACGCACAATTCCTTGAGTAGAACTTTTGCAGCTGATGATAATAAAGTTAGCATAATTTTTGTAGCTGTTATGACAACTTCAAGTAAGCTATACACATATCCATCACATTTGTTCGTGTTAGACGTTCTAAGAGCTGCAGTTTACAAAACTGCAATATATGTATTTAAACTTACCGCTTTTACTTTAAACTTTTACTTTAAACTTTACCGCAAGGAAATACATTTGAAGCTCTAAAGCAAAATTTCGTTTGCTACAACCAACGTAATTTCCCCTTATTTCTTGTACGCAACAAATATAATTCGAAATGATTTATCTGTTGTCTAATGAGATAATTTGTGCGTTTCACATGCATATCAACAAAAAAATATCGCAGTTTGGCCATAAGAGTGAACGAATAAATGCTACTGCAACATGTTAGAATATTACACGAAGTGTAAGACTCGTAGCTATAGTGGCAGTATGAATGGAAGTAAACGTAAGCTAAGTAAAGACGAGCTGTTGTGCTAGGGGTCTTCTGTTTGAGTCATGCGATCGAATTTCATTTGTTTATTAATCAACGTCAACGTCTTCCTTAGTTACTTTTTCGTATCTGGTATGTTTCAAACCTCTTTCCTGGGCCGATTTCGGAGGTTCTGTATAGTCGCACCAATAAAATTACATCGTTTTCAGGCTTGCGCTCTGCGATTGTTCCGTAACTTTAATATTAAAATCTGAGAAGATTTAACTTAAAAGACATGCGCTATTGGTGTTTTGTTTCATGATATTTGTTTGCGCGATGCCATTCTCAAAGTTCTCAGAAATTATGTTGTCAATAATGTAAGACTCGGTACGGGCAGCTACAGGCATAGAATGGTGCGGCAATATAACCCACATGTACCGCATCACATATAGCATAGCGTGGCATATAGCATACATGCACTTGAATATATATGGAACCTCACGATGACGTCAACGAAGACGGTACAAATTCGCCTGGAGCGACCATATAATTGCTATCGCAATAACTATAATGGAGTTAGCCCCAAGGTAAAGCATCCCCTTAAAAGCAGAGGTTGGGACTTCTGAGTCATCAGGTGCTTCGCACCTTCTGTACTTGTATAGTCAAGTATCATTCTTGTTTTTCTTTACTTTCTCTTTCTTGCCTTCAGTGCGGAAGCACCGCGAGTCCAACCATAAGCATGGCGGAATGGGGTAAAAGAAAGAAAGGGAGAGAGTAAGGATGCTCTAGCTGGGTGCACCAGGTCAGGTTGCACGCCAATTTTACAAATCATCACTTATGCCAGTCGATCTTATAAACTGCAACATGCCCAACACCGAGTAGAAAGGATGCCAGGAGCTTTTATATATAAAAACAATATAGTCCTGAGAAACGCAGATTTCACAGTAAAACGGTTTCACGGACATGAACATGCTGTAACATATTCAAGTTCAAATCAATGAGCTTGCTATCCAAAGTTTTCGCGAATCGCTCGGTCAGTGTGTGAACGTAGAACTGAACTGTGCTAAGCAGAGCCACCAGAAGCCGGCCGGGAAGGCAGATCGATCGTAATCTGGAGCCAAAACTCGATGCGCTCGACTCGTTTGTCAAGCGAATGGCTCTCCCGGAGGCAACCCATGCCTGCGACTACGTGCTCTGTTCTCGGGAGAAACTTTCGATGCCAGGACAGTACGAGGTGAAGGCATCGGTTGTGCTTGCTACCCTTTTATTTACTTTGGCTTGTGCTCCTGTCTGGTCACAGGCGTTGCTCTTCCGACAATGGAGTGGGAAAGGTTGGCTGAGTTCACTAACGAGCAATGAGAACCTCAAACATGGTACCCGCTGGTTTGGCGGCGCCTTCATGTAAACCTTAGTCCTGTGCACTGCTTAATGTATCAAGCCTAAAAGAGCCTGCCATAAAATTATGTTGCTGCTGTTTAATTACCTGATGAACCTCTCCAGACGCAGGCCTCTTGCTCGAATGCAGACAAGAATTTCACAACGACAACAATGTTTTCTTCGAAAAACAGATTTGAAACACGTACGTGTACGTCAGCACTATCAGCTTAATACGTTGCTGTATTGAACAAGTCAGATCAGCAATGACACAACCTCGCTTTTCTTGCCATAAAATAAATCACAACATCGCCAAAATTGCACTCGCAACGCAATGCTGAAGTTATCGCTGAGGTGGTAGCATATGCGTTGGTTGCACAAAGGTGCAAAAGCAGATGCACAACACACCGAAAGAGCTATGAGTAGGGAAACACATCCGAATTTGCTCAACCGTAATCAAAACGCAAGGAAATAAGGCCTAGAAAATATTTCCAGTGTACTTAGATTTAGTTGGTGAACGTTAAAGAACCCCAGGTGGTCAAAATTTCCGGAGTCCTCCACTACAGCGTGCCTCATAATCAGAGAGTGGTTTTGGCACGTAAAACCCCATAATATAATTTTTTAGAAAATATTTGAGATGAGCATGTATTCGAACCGTCATGCGCGAGCATGGTGACAATTCCTGTCTAGTTTTGTCATTCAGCGTTCACATTCAGCTCGATACGATACACAGATTATCACAAACCCACCACTGAAGTTGCTTCAGTGTTTTTAATGCCGGTGTCACACGTGCCCCTTCAGCAGCATTGCTGGGCCACAAGCGGGCGCGCCAATAAGAGGCCCGCTATGTAAACACGTGTGGGTGGGGCACAAAGCAGCACGAGCTGTTTGGTCGCGCACCGTCGGAAAGTAAGCGCCTGTTATCTCAAGTCGGGCGCGTACCGCGAACCTAGTCTATTCGTTAAGGGTGTTGACAAAAGGTTTGCTCGCAGTTCTTTTGATGTGCAAACATCGCTGCTACTTCAGAGATAGACTCAGTCAGCTGGGTTCCTGCAATGTAGGTCGACATTACTTTACGCGAGTAAATTTTCTACCTTCCTACTATCGTAGCACAGAGTGCTCCAAGCTGCCGTAACCAGCTTACTTGGTAGAGAAACTTTTCTTCAGCTGTCGTCGTTTCTCCTCTTCCATCAGAGATGGGACGCCATAGACGTTTGCATTTAGAGAAAAGACTTTATGTACACAATATTTACATCGACAGCTATTTACAGTGGGTCTGACGTATCAACTCAACATAGCTGATAGTGCATAACACCGTTCGTACGTCAAGACCCTTCGGTTACACTGGGACAGGCGCCTTGACTCGGCAGAGCCGAAAGTGCAGAGCACCTTTCCTGCGCCCGTACCCTCCGTGAGAGGTCGGGAGCCAGGTTTTAACCATTCAGTTGCTCCTCCCGAATCCCCTCACGGCAAATCACGACACCCCCGTGACCCGATTGGGTCAACTGGGCTGTCACTCATTGGACACACTCTCTCTCACCCTCTCCCTGCATTCCTCGGAACATTCAGAGAGATAGAGGGAGAGAAAGAAACCACCTAACAACCAATAAACAAACAACATCCCAACCGTCCTGCTCTGCGACAAGTATGGGAAAGTCTTCCGACACTTTGAAGAACACTTACGGGGAACGACCATCTGCGTCGCCGCGTCCTCGCACCTTAATTAAAACCATCGCGCACTGCGTGCCGCAGAGGGCACCCCTGCCGAAGCGAACCTACCGATTCACCATGCCGTCTTGTGCATGGTTCGTCTCTTCCGGCGGGCCCATAAAGCTAAGTGCAGAGATGGATTATGTCTCGGGTGCCAGCCTGCCTTTCAAGAGACCGCGCATCGGGTCACCGATCCCTCTGGCTTTAAGTTGCCCCTTTGTACCCCAGGCATTCCCATTGACGCCCTAATGACGTTTTGCCCGTGATCCGTCACAGGCAGGGCACCTCCGTCTGCGCTTCCGGGCCAAAGAGCCCCCCCCCACCTTCACACCCTTTCTTACATTTCCGGACCACGCGCGACAGTTTAAGATGTCCCGGGGTGGCGACGCGGGCTATCTGCCGCCACAGAGCGCCACCTGACTGACTACCCAAGCGCTCAGCTGGTTTTACTCTAGGCAAAGCCCGAAAACGGCGATCTCCCACAGTTCTGGGGCGAAATTACCTCTCAGCCTCCATGCCATTTGTCAACATCCTTTACAACGCCAGTCAGGTTTTTTCTGATCAAAGCTCTTTTCTCTGCTGGCAGCACCAAAATTTTGTGACCACTCCCGCAACTTCTAGTGCCGTAATAATCCAGTGTCCTTCACTTTTCCGATATCGCCAAAGTGTGTAAACTGTTGCAGGCAGATCTTCCCGAACTCCGGCTGTTGTGCACTAACATAGGTTAGTGCACGGGAAAATATTTTTGATCTGGAGTGTGGAAGGTCATGCTAGAGACGAGAATCAATCTACCTCGTGCTTGATAAATCGCGTGAGTATTAACATTTGCGCTTACAGGCATTTATGAGCGCGTTCATGTGCGTACTGGAAATGCAGACAGACTCAGTACAGTACAGACTCAGTGGTAATATGTGGGAGTCTAATCTATGTAAACAGACGCGAACAGTATGCTCAGTCTGAAGAATACTTCTTCCGCGATTTCTAGAATGTCAACGTAGCTCCACATCCACAGGTGTGCATTGTAATTGCATTTTTGCAATTAAACTCACACTTAGGTGCACTACTTGTTTTATCAATAAAATGTCCTGTTCCTTAAATGCAGTGGCTGCAGCAATGACATTTTAAGTGGGTGCAGTAAATGGCTTTGTGCAGACCAACAGGAGACACACCCATACTGAGGAAACAAAGAGAGGAAAGGAGACTAACAACACGTTCTTCCGCCTGCATAACTTTCGTTCGAGACGGGGAAGATACTTGTTTATTGCCAAACCATTGCGTGACCTATGTGTGCAGTTGTGTACAATTATTTGGCCGAGAAGGCATTTGAAGTGACACACAAAATCGGCGTTGTGGGTAACAGATCGTTAACGCTCGGTTGGCCTCTCTGTGTGCTTTAACGTAAGCGGACACATACTTAGATGACAAAAAAAATAAAATCGTTTTCCCAGTAAAAAGAAAAGTACAAATGGAGGCGAAGAAAAAGGGTAATCTACTGCCATTCGCAAAAGTTACAGATGACCCTTTCGTCTTCCAAACCGTGATTAGGAATCACATGACGGAACAGTTCCCGGTAACCACTTTTGAGGCGTACGTAAGTTACGTTTACATTAATCCAATCAAGTCGGGTCGAGTCGGTTTGTAAGCACAAAAACAGATCGTTGGGTTTGTTGGGTTGGATGTAAACGCTATCATCGAGCGATATGTGTTCATGTTTACCTGTGCGCGTGTGACACCGTGCTGGTTAATTTAGTTAAAACACGTTGACGGGCTAGTTGGTTTAAATCCATGATAGAATGTGTTAGCGCGACTGAACAAGGACGTAGAAAGAAGCCGACGCACTAAGACAGAGTTCTCTCTGCGTGTCTGTTTCTTTCTACGCCCTGTTTGAGCCACGCTTACATATTCTATGATTGTTAATTTATTTAATAAGCGAATGTTTAGTGTAGTACAGCTATCCACTAATTTCCTATCGCACTCGGTGCTTCGCCTTTCGGGCGAAACTGCGATTTTTTCCCTTTACGGTATTTAATACAAAAGTGCACTCGCACGTCCACTCCTAGCGTGCCAACGCCAGTGAGCTCTTCAAGATGATCGGCCCGTCTCGCGCAGCACGTGTGCGCCATCGTGCGTCAGTTTTCTCTACGCAAAAGATGCAGGAAAGAAATGAAAAAAATTAAAGCATTTGTTCGTTCGCGCCACAATGTTTTGGTTTCGCATAGATTCCAAGATATGTGTTGGATCAACATAACTTGTTTTCTTTTTAAGGTCTCACTGGCAGCTATGCGCAACCGTTCCTTACATTATCCAAAGCTGTATATCGAGACACCTTTAAAATACGGTTCATAAGTTCTCTTTTTGATATCTCTAATATTATTTTAAATCTTCCTGCGCATTGACTAATCACCCACAGTGGGTACGTACTGTAGCTGGAAAATCAGAACAAGGTCCATCGCGTGCCCAAAATTTCCTTGCTTTTTTTTCAGCCTTGCATGCCGTCTCTTTTGCTTATAGTGACATAACTACTAAATGATAGATTCTTGTATTCCTCTATTCCTGAGCTAATAGTAATGTAATTATATCTTGTCAATGTCCCTGTGATCATACAAGATGTGCACGTGCTCGGCAAGATGCGCTGTAATGACCACAGGATGGTAAGAACTCGTATTAGCCTAGACTTGAGGAGGTAACGGAAGAAACTGGTACATAAGAAGCCGATGAATGAGTTAGCGGTATGAGGGAAAATAGAGGAATTCCGGATCAAGCGACAGAACTTTTCCTGAGCCTTAGCTCAGGAAAAGGATCTTAGTGTTGATGGTATGAACGACAATCTTATGGGTAACATTAAGGAATGTGCAATAGAAGTCGGTGGTAACTCCGTTAGACAGGATTCCAGTAAGCCATCGCAGGAGACGAAAGACCTGATCAAGAAACGCGAATGTATGAAAGCCTCTAACCCTACAGCTAGAATAGAACTGGCAGAACTTTCCAAATTAATCAACAAGCGTAAGAGAGCTGACATAAGGAAATATAATATGGATACAATTGAACGTGCTCTCAGGAACGGAGGAAGCCTAAAAGCAGTGAACAAGAAACTGGGAATAGGCAAGAACCAGATGTATGCGTTAAGAGACACAGCCGGCAATATCATTACTAATATGGATGAGATCAAGTGGCTGAGGAGTTCTATAGAGGTCTATACAGTACCAGTGGCACCCATGATGATAATGGAAGTGAGAATAGTCTAGAGGAATTTTAAATCCCACAAGTAACGCCGAAAGGAGTAAAGAAGGGCCTAGGGAGCTATGCAAAGGGGGAAGGCAGCTGGGGAGGATCAGGTAACAGCAGATTTGTTGAAGGATGGTGGGCAGATTGATGGTGGCCTTATGACCTCGAGCGTAACCGGAATCTTGGAAGAACACTAGCATAATCGTAATCAATAAGAAAGGGGACGCCAAAGACTTGAAAAATTATAGACCGATCAGCTTACTGTCCGTTGCCTACAAAGTATTTACTAAGGTAATTGCAAATAGAATCAAGAACACCTTAGACTTCCGTCAACCTAAGGACCAGGCAGGATTCCGTAAAGGCTGCTCAGCAATAGACCATATTCACACTATCAACCAGGTAATACAGAAATGTGCGGAATATAACCAACCCTTATATATAGCTTTCATTGATTACGAAAAAGCGTTTGATTCAGTCGAAACATCAGCAGTCACGGATGCATTACGGTGTCAGGGTGTAGCTGAGCCATGTGTAAACATACTGAAAGCTATCTATAGCGGCTTCACAGCCACCGTAGTCCTCCATAAAGAAATCAACAAAATCCCAAGAAAGAAAGGCGTCAGACAGGGAGATACGATCTCTCCAATGCTATTCACAGCCTTTTTACAGGAGGTATTCAGAGACTTGGAGTGGGAAGAACTGGGGATAAGAGTTAATGGAGAATACCTTCGTAACTTGCGATTCGCTGATGATATTGCCTTGGTTAGTAACTCAGGGGACAAAGTGCAATGCATGCTCACTAACCTGGAGAAGCAAAGCAGAAGGATGGGTCTGAAAATTCATCTGCAGAAAATTAAAGCAATGTTTAACAGTCTCGGAAGAGAGCAGCAGTTTACAATAGGTAGCGAGGCACTGGAAGTGGTAAGGCAATACATCTACTTAGGACAGGTAGTGACTGCAGATCCGGAACATGAGCTGGGGTGCGTTTGGCAGGCATTCTCAGATTATGAACAGCAGGTTGCCATTATCCCTCAAGAGAAAAGTGTATAACAGCTGTCTCTTACCACTACTCACGTACGGGGCAGAAACGTGGAGGCTTACGAAAAGGGTTCTACTTAAATTGAGGACGACGCAAGGAGCTGTGGAAGGAAGAATGATGGGTGTAACGTTAAGGGATAATAAAAGATCAGGTTTGGTTAGGCAACAAACGCGCGTTAATGACATCTTAGTTGAAATCAAGAAAATGAAATGGGGGCATGGTCAGGACATGTAATCTGGAGGGAAGATAACCGATGTTCATTAAGGGTTACGGAATGGCTTCCAAGGGAAGGGAAGCGTAGCAGGGGGCGGCAGAAAGTTAGGTGGGCGGACGAGATTAAGAAGTTTTCGGGAACAACATGGCCACAATTAGTACATGAACGGGGTATTTGGAGAAGTATGGGAGAGGCCTTTGCGCTGCAATGGGCGTAACCAGGCTGATGATGATGATGAGTTTGTCAATAATTTCCACCAATAAAACTCTCCTTATTGACTGAATGATTAATTGATGCACCATTCATGAGCTTTACCCTCCCAAAGCAACACTCAACAATTATATAGACACATAGAGTACACGAGCGACTAAAGAACACACACCCAAATAACATGCACATACAAATACGAGTGTTTTTGTATTTTGTCGCGAGTTGAACTCAGGCCACTCGGACTGTGAATCGAACCCGCGACCTCATGTTCAGGAGCATAATTTCTTAGGTATTGCGCCACCGAGGCTCTGGTAATATTTCACCACCCGCGTCTCGGCCCATCCGCTCATATGGGTATTTGACACTGTCTGGGATCATCATCATCATCATTAGCACCAATATGAACAACCACTCATGTTGCAATTCTGACGCTTCCTGAAGACATCTTTCAGGCAGAATTGTTGGCAATTGTCTTAGCTTTACGCAAATTGCCATCATCTCTGTCATTAGCCGTAATTTTAACCGATGGTCTGCCGGTCTGTTCATCACTAACCACGTCCAAATTGTCAAATTCGTTAAAAACTTTCTATTCACTGTTCCTCAGACATTTAAGACTAATTCTTTTGGTGCGAGTGCCAAGTCAAAGTTCTAGCATTGAGCATTTAGAATTCAGATACACTCGCAGTAGCATACCACGATGATCCTATAATCTCCATTTTAGCTACGTCAGCTTTCATCAGTACGGCGCGATTCAGAAAATATACTACCACAAATAACTTGGGAAATCGTCGTTGTCAGCATGTGATTTCCTTCATATCAATTTTCCTTGGAATAACACGTGGTGCTGCACTAGAAAAATTGAAGTAGCGACTACGAGACTATGGTGCCGAGTCCCCCCTTTGAGCCTTTACCGACACAGGTCTGGTCTGGCTACTTGTCGAAGCTTCATCGGAGAACTTGGTGCAATCCCATAGGATGTGCGTCAGGGTGGCCCTTTACCGCTGGCACACGCGGCACACATCACTCACATATAATTTCGGGTATAGATGAGTCATTAACACTGGGGTGGGCAAAGAACCAGTTTGCGATTTTCTGAACAGCACCGCCTCCGCTCGGTTCAGCCCCGGGTGCGGGGGTGAGAAAGTCCTTCGAGCCAGGCGGTGGAACTGTGTAAGTTCGTTGAACGTCGTCATGCGGTCCTTGGCACTACACCATGTTGGACGGTCGGTTGCAGCGGCGCGGTTGGTTAGAGCTTGCGCCACTGCGTGTGCCGTCTCGTTGTGGTTATCGTGCTTCTTCGACGCATCGTTGCCCGCGTGCGCCGGGAACCACTTGATTCTAACATATCGATTCTCTCGCTGCAGGTCAGCCGAGCACAGAACGCGCACAGCCTCACCACACACTTTGCCCTTTGCATAATTCCGCACTGCACTTCGCGAATCGCACAAACCGTCTGGCACCCGGGGTCGGCAATGGCCAGGGCAATGGCCACCTCCTCCGCCTGACACGCCTCGCGGACCCGTACGCTCGCCACTGCCCTCGTCGCGCCGGACGACGCCTCGATGACGGTGGCTACGAACGCCGCGCAGTCTCCCTGGTATTCTGCGCATCCACGAACCTTGCGTGCTCGTCCTTGGCGTGAAAGTCGAAGAGGGCCTTGGCCCTCGCCGCTCTTCTCTCCTTGTTATACTCCGGGTTCATGTTTCTCGAAATGAGGTCCACCCGAATCCGGCGCCGGGTTCCGTCCGGGACAGAAACGTCGCTACTCGCCGTTTTCGCTCCGGGCGTGCCGGCCAAGTATAGCAGTATGCGCCTGCCGGCTTCGGTCATAGAGAGCCGCTCCAGCTGGGCGGTCCGTTGCGCTTCCGCAATTTCCTCGAGGGTATTGTGTACCCCCATGCTCAGGAGCTTGTTGGTGTTCGTACACTCGAATAGTCCGAGCGCCGCCTTGTAAGATCGGCGTATCAGGGCGTTGATTTTATTCCTTTCACATTGAATCCATTTGTGGAAGGCTGCAACGTAGGTGACGTGGCTGATTACGAAGGAGTGCACAAGCCGAATCAAGCTTTCCTCCTTCAGCCCGGCCTTGCGGTGTGGCGACCCGTCTGATGAGACGTATTGCGTTGGTATTCTTGGCTGTAATGCGGGAAATAGTCTCGCCGTTGCCCCGTCGCTTGTCTATAATCATGCCGAGCACTCGGATTTTGTCGACCTCCGGGATCACGTGGCCGTTCCTCGTCACGATCTTGATGGCCTCGTAATCCCTCGCTTCGCTCCTGTTACGTCTGACGTACTTCGGTGGTAACACCAGCAGTTCTGACTTGCTCGGTGAGCAGATCAAACCGGAACCGTTCAGCTGGTCTTCGATTGCGTCGACGGCTTCTTGCAGCGTGCTCTCAATGTGACCATCGCTGCCTCCCGGAACCCACAGCGTGATGTCATCGGCGTAGATGGTGTGCCGGACGTCCTCGACGCGAGAGAGTCGCTTGGCCACCCCGATCATAACGAGGTTGAATAACAACGGCGAGATGACCGAGCCCTGGGGGTTCCCGACACTGCGAGCCTCTTCTCTTGGAGCCGTAGATCGCCGGCGCAGAGCTCGGTAGTCCGCCCCGTCAGAAAGTCCTTGATGTAATTGTACGTTCTTGCGTCCATGTTGAGTCTGGACACCTGGGCTAGGATCGAAGAGTGCTTCACCTTGTCGAAGGCGCTCTGCAGGTCCAGCCCCAGAATGGCCTTGTTGTCTTTCGTTAGGGTGTCATCGTCAATGATATCTTTCTTCAACAGAATCATCGCGTCTTGGGTGCCGAGGGAACGCCGAAACCCGATGATCGTGGTTGGGTATAGTCCCGACTCCTCCAGGTAATCCTGCCACCTACACATGAGGACGTGCTCCAACACCTTGTCCATGCAGGACGTGAGCGAGATGAGCCGGAGGTTGTCCGTGTTCGGCGGCTTGCCTGGTTTGGGGATGAGGATGGTCTTGGTAGTCTTCCACTGCTGGGGCACTGACCCCGCACTCCAGCACTTGCTTTAGTAACCGGTGAGGTTTTCGATAGCCACATCACTGAGGTTCTTGAGCGCTCTGTTCGAGATGTGATCTGGGACGGCCGCCGACTTGCTGTTTAGTTCGTGCAGGGCCGCTCGCACCTCCTCGACGCTGATGTCGCGGTCAAGCTTCTCATTGGCTTGACCACCGTACTCGGGATGCCTTGCCGTGGGTGTAACCGAGAGCTACTTGCTGTTTATGCGTCTGATTACTTCAGTTTACCCATTTTCCTTGACTGCTCTGTGAATGATCTTTGCGAGGCGGTCGCGTTGGTGGGATTTTGCTTTAGCCTCGTCGAGCATATGCCGCACCAAGTTCCAGGTTTTGCCGCAATGCGTCTGCCCGTCCGCAGCATTACAGATTTCGTTCCACTGTTGCGTGCAGAGCAGCCGACAATGAACTTCGATGGCGCGATTCAGCTCCGCCACATTGTTCCTTAGGCGCCGATTTAGTCGTTGCTTCTTCCACCTGTTTAGGATAGATTGCTTTGCTTCGAATAAGTACGCGAGGCGGCTGTCAACCTTGTCGACCTGCTCATCCGTTTCTATGATTTTCGTCGCCTCCTTGACCTTCCCCGCGATGTGGGCTGACCATTCTTCTATGTTCTCGATTTCCTCCATCTCTGTTGGTAACAGGCTACGGAAGGCATCCCAATCCGTAAAATTATGTTTTCTGGTGTCCTCCGAGGCCTGGACCTCTTCCGGTATGATGACCTCTACGATGTAGTGGTCGCTGCCGAGCTCTGACCCCGTGTTGCGCCAGGAGATATTCCCCTTCTCGTCGTTCTTCACGAACGTGAGGTCCGGCGTCGTATCCCTGGACACAGAGTTCCCAATCCTTGTAGGATCAGTCGGGTCTGTGATGAGGGTGAAGTCCAGGTCTAATGTGTCTTGCAACAGGTCTCGCCCCTTGGCCAATAGCTTGTTATATCCCCATGCCGGGTGTGCCGCGTTGAAGTCCCCGCAGGCGACGAGCCTGTGAGTCCCCGCCACGGTGCTGGCTCTGTGAAGGAGCGTCTTGAATTTTTGCTTCCAGTATGAAGGGCTACTGTAGACGTTAAGCAGAAAAGTGCTGTTCTTTTGTTTCTTGCCCGTTACGTCCTCGATGAGAGTGTATTCAATTTTACTATTGTGCAACTCGTGCTCAATGAAGGTGAGTTCCTTGCGAAGCAATGTGCATATCCCTCTACCGCCGCTGACCTTTGGAGACTTGGCGTATACCCGATAACCGGGCAGCGACACTGCATCAGTGCGAGTCTCTTGTATCATGATTTTATTGGGCTTGCTTGCTACTTGTGTTATGTGTTCGCCAAAAGAACAAGGCAATCGGAGTGGGACAACCTAATGGAAAACCTAGGTAGCGACCACCATGTCCTAAAGACGCAAATCACAACAGCAGACAAAATCAGACGACAGATAGGGAAAGCAAACATAACGGACTGGAAAGCGTTCAGAAAAGCATGTGGCGATACAATAAAAAGCATCGAATCTATAACACACTGGAGGAACATGGTCAAAGAAACACAACGCAATTCAATTCACCAAAGAAATTGAGCGTACGCCGCAGACGCCGGACGTGGACTCTAGACTTCTCAGACTATGGGAAGCCAGAAGGGGGCTCACAAAAAGGTGGAAAAGACGGAAATACAACAGAAAGCTCAAGCTAAAGATCGCGGAAATCACGAAAAAGGCAGAAGAGTACGCGGCGCAGCTAGTGAAGCAAAATTGGCAACAATTTAGTGACTCTCTAAATGGAACCTTGAGCACTGCAAAAACATGGCGCATACTCAAGGCACTCCTAAATCCGGCAAAATCAAAGACCGAAAACAACAAAGTCATATACCGACTGGTGCACCAGTACGAGGGAACAGACTCGGAACTATTGGACAAAGTACGCAAAAAGTGCTACGGCGACGGCGACCCAGCAGCCTACACAGAGCGCTACAAAGGAGAAGAAAATGGAAGGCTGGATAGACCCATCACCCGGGAAGAGGTGTACGCGGCGATAAGAAGCGCAACAAAGAACACAGCCGCAGGTGCGGACAAGATCAAAAACGCGCTCATCCGCAGCCTCGGAGACGAGCTAGTCGAAAAGCTAACCGAATACCTCAATGGACACTGGCAAGCGAGAACAGTACCAGAAGAATGGAAACACGCGGAAGTCATCATGATCCCGAAACCAGGAAAGAAACTTCAAGTGGAAAACCTCAGACCAATCTCCCTTACATCATGCCTAGGCAAGATCTATGAGAGAGTGGTTACGAGGAGGCTACAAAATCATATGGAAGAAAACGAGCTGTACCCCCACAGCATGTTTGGTTTCAGAGCCAGGCTCTCGACCCAAGATGTACTGCTGCAAATCAGAGAAGAGGTACTGAGCAAAATCCCGCTCAACGGAGAGCACATCATCATGGCACTGGACGTGAAAGGCGCCTTTGACAACGTAAGCCCCGAAGCCATCCTGACAGGACTAGACAACCTAAATTGCGGCATGAAAATACACAGCTACGTCAAGGCATTTTTGTCCAACAGAACAGCAACAATCGGCCTGGGCGAGCTGAGATCCGAAAAGTTCAACACCCCAAACAAAGGCACACCGCAGGGATCGGTGATCTCACCCATCCTGTTCAATGTTGCCATGATTGGACTGGCCCAACAACTAGACCAAATCGACGGCGTACGCCACGCCATGTACGCCGCCGATATCACTGTATGGGTCACCAAAGGCTCACTCAGAGAAAAGGAAGAAAGATTACAAGAAGCTGCGACATGCGTAGAGGAATATGTCAAGGCAAGAGGTCTAACCTGCTCAACGGAGAAGTCCGAGCTCCTAAGAGTATGGCGAGGCAAGAAGAATCGCACCGTCCCAGAGGAAGTAAACATGAAGTTGAACATCCACCTCGAGGGACAGCCAATCCCGGAGAAGACGCTCATCAGGATATTAGGAATGTGGATACAATTGAACCAACGATGTACCCACACCCTAACACTACTTAAAACTGCAGCCAACCAAGTGGCCCGCATGATAACGCGGGTCTCGCGGAAAAGACACGGCATGAAGGAAGCAGACACACTCAAACTGGTCAGAAGCCTGGTGGTCAATAGAGTGACGTACAGCCTCCTGTACTACCACTGTACGAAGCACGAAATGCAACAAGCGGACGCAATCCTGAGGAAAACCCTCAAGACGGCGCTCCCCCTACCGCAGTCAACATCGACCGACAAACTCCTGGTCCTGGGGCTACACAACAGTCTCGAGGAGCTCCAAGAAGCGCAGATATTCGCGCAAATGCAAAGACTAAAGCTATCGGCAACAGGCAGAAGACTCCTGAGCAGATACGGCGGTGAAGCTACCATAAAGGAGACACAAAGCACGGAGACGATACCGGACGAATACAGAAACACCATCAAAGTAGCACCGATACCCAGCAATATGGACCCGAACCTACACATGGCACGAAGACGAGCAAAAGTAGAGTATGTACAAAGGACACTGGCAACTAGACAAGACACAGTGTACGTAGACGCCGCTACCTACACTCAGGACAGAAACCACAAGAAAAGCAAAGTCGCAACGGTGATCAACTCGGACCTAAAAGAAATGACCAGCGCATCAATTCGGAACTGTACGGTAGTGGAGGCCGAAGAGGCAGCCGTGGCTCTAGCGGCAGCGGAGGGCTACCGATCCAACAGGTCCTTAACCATACTCACAGACTCACAAGCAGCATGCCGCAACTACCTAAACGGCAGAATCAGCCACAGCGCGCTCCGCATCCTCCGCTCAAGTGGCAAAACCGTCAACAACCAGGCCAAACACACAATAGTTTGGGTGCCGGGACATGCCGACATTACGGGAAATCAGGAGGCCGATAGGATAGCTCGAGGGCACGCAACAAACCGAGCATCCAACAATCCCGACCCCGCTGAGGAAACCGAGCCGGTAGCCCAAAGCTATTCAGAGATACTAAACTACTACAGAGGCATCAGACGAAAATACCCGCCCCCTCACAAACAACTAAACAGAGAAGACGCCGTAGCATGGCGACAGCTACAAACGGGAACATTCCCGTGCCTAAACATGCTAAGCAAGATCTACCCCACGCAGTACGAGAGCAAGTGCCCATGGTGTGGAGACAAACCAACCCTATACCATACCACATGGGCTTGCCAGAAAACAGAAGCGCTAGCCATAATTAAAAAAAACCCGAGTGCGGAACAGTGGGAGAGGATGCTATCCAGCGACATCCTGAAAGTCAAACGAGGACTAGTAAGGCGTGCACGCAGGGCAGCTACCCTCAGCAGAGCCCTGGACTAGGGGAACCGACCCTGGAGAGAAGATGGAAGACTCCATCTGAAGCCGCAAAAATCACTGCAAAATAGAGCAAATAAACGTTTTTCATCATCATCATCATCCAGTGCCAGGTCACGAGACCCTTCACTGCTGTAGTTGTTGCTGTCGCTGGAGCGGCCATGATTGTTGCTGATTGTACTGCTGCGTTATTTGCTGTATTGCGTTCGTTAACTGCTGACACGTCCGCTCGATGGCGGCCGTCCAAGAAAATTTTCGTGTCGTTGGAAGAAAAAAACTCCCCATACGTGGGCCGATCCGGAAGATAGCGCAATGCCGGGCCGACACGCGGTGGAGGTGGAGCAGGCGCTATGCACTCCCCATACGTGGGCTGATCCCAAAGTTAGTGCAACACCGGCCCGTCCTGCGGCAGAGGTGAAGCAGGCGTTAAGCACTCCCCATACGTGGGCCGATTCCGAAGTTAGCGCAATGCCGGGCCGACCCGCGGCGGAGGTGGAGCAGGCGCTACGCACTCCCCATACGTGGGCCGATCCGGAAGATAGTCCAATACCGGGCCGACCCGCGGCGAAGGTGAAGCAGGCGCTAAGCGCTCCCCATACGTGGGCCGATCCCGAAGATAGCGCAATGCCGGGCCGACCCGCGGTGGAGGTGGAGCAGGCGCTACGCACTCCCCGTACGTGGGCTGATCCCAAAGTTAGTGCAACACTGGCCCGTCCTGCGGCAGTGGTGAAGCAGGCGTTAAGCACTCCCCATACGTGGGCCGATCCCGAAGTTACTGCAATGCCGAGCCAACCCCCGGTGGAGGTGAAGCAGGCGCTACGTACTCGCCATACGTGGGTTGATCCCGGAGATAGTGCAATACCGGCCCGACCCGCGGCGGAGGTCAACCAGGCATCAAGCACTCCCATACGTGAGCCGATCCCGAAGATAGAGCAATGCCGGGACGACCCGCGGCGAAGGTGCAGTTCGCCATTAAGAAGCTCACATACACAGCTTCGCTGGTCCTTCTTCACAGAGCGGAAGGGCACGGTAATTTTTTTACTTTCTCTCTCGAATGCAACTAATTTAAGATCGTTTCTGCGTTTTACGCGTACTTGAGTAGGCGGCATCGGTGTTGGGCCCGAGCTAAAGCTTCCATTTAACAGCGGTAGCTAGGTGTAAGTTTGCGCTTCAACTGTTCAAACGGTGTTCTAACTATACGCAGGCATGTGTATAGTTAGATATAGTTAGGAATACACCGATATGTTAGTGGAACGTAAGGCAGCTCCCATGCTAGGCAGAGCGAAGCCCGCCCTAGCAGCTGCCAGACGACTCACAATGGCGTGATCAGGATAGTCACCAGTGGAGTTGCAGCGTCGCGCGTCGTTGGCGCAGAAGACCGACGGGAGACCGTCGCTAAGTATAATAATAAATCGGGAAGGAAGCGAAAGCTTGGTTTAGCCTGGTTAAGTCTTGGTTTCACTTGGTTAACCTTTGGTTTAGCTTTAATTGCTATACTCAGAAATACAATCATCGTTAAGCCAAGCATGACGGCTGTGTCTAGGTCGGTGATTAGACATGACTGTGGTTAGGCTTGGATAGACACGCATCGTTAGACGGTGCGACGCCTGCTGTGCCACAGGGACGCCGTGCCACTGACGCCGTGAACATGCACAGCGTCGAAGCACAAACGGACAGGGCACGAACGCGGTGGCTACATTGATCTCGACGGTGCGACGCCTGTTGCATTCCGGACCCTTTCCAGGGAAGCAGGTCGCCGGGCGATATGCGCAGGGTGGTCAGACGCCGCTCGGCGACGACGGCTCAAAGCCTCCCGCTCCCTTGCAACGCTCAAAGACGGCCCGGCCTCGCTCACATCCATGGCCAAGCTCACGCTGACTAGGCGAGTGCCGTGCTCCTCTTAGCCAGACGCGCGGCGAGTCACGTGGTTGACTTGCCCACCTGATCGAGGCCAAAAACGCCCTGCTTCGCCGATGGAAGGGTCCAAGGCTCAATCGCAGACTCCGAAAAAAGATCTCGGAGCTCAACAAGGTCATCGATGACCACTGCAAGGCGCTATGTCAGCAGCAGTGGGACGAGCTCTGCGAATCCATCGACGGACAGATGCGCAACGGCAAATCCTGGGGTATGCTGAAGCACTTTCTCGACGAAAGCGGCTCAAAGTCAAATCAGAGGCACACGTTGGCCAGGGCCCTTCACGAGGCCACCAGGTCTCACACGGTCGATGAGCTCGTCGCAAAACTGGTATAGAAGTACTTGCCCGTCCGTCGCGACGGAGATCCAGTGACCCAACTCCCAGACTACCGAGGCCCTCCACGCCCCGAGCTCGACGAAGACTTCTCCATTGCCGAGGTTAGACAGGCCATCTTCGCGCTCAACCGCAAGTCTGCGCCGGGTCCAGACGGAGTCACCAACAGAATGTTGAGAAACCTCGAGGACACGTCGATCGTCTTCCTGACCGACAAAATCAACGAGTCCTGGAATAGCGGCGTTGTTCCTGCAGAATGGAAGATGGCCTGCACGGTGCTCATTCCCAAGCCCGGCAAGGCCCCGAACATCGAGAACCTCAGGCCGATTTCTCTAACCTCCTGCGTCGGCAAGGTCATGGAGCGCGTCGTCCTCAACAGGGTCAACGGGTACCTCGAAGACAACGAGGTTTACACGTACAACATGATCGGCTTCCGCGCCGGACTCTCGACGCAGGATGCAATGCGCCTAATAAAGCATCAGATTGTGGATGGCCGTTCCAGAGACGTCAAGGCTTTGCTCGGTCTGGACCTCGAGAAAGCTTTCGACAACGTACTCCACAGCTTCATCGTAAAGACCATTTCAGATCTGGGTCTCGGCTCCAGATTCCATAGCTACGTCAGCTCTTTCTTAACGGACAGGAAGGCCAAGCTTCGCATTGGGGACTTCCGCTCCAACGATGTGCCCCTCGGAGGGCGGGGCACTCCTCAGGGCGCCGTCATCTCACCCACCCTGTTCAACATCTGTATGATTGGTCTTTCCGAGAGGTTGGCACGCGTAGAGGGCGTCAAGCACACCATATACGCCGACGACATCACCTTATGGTGCTCCAGCGGCTGCGAGGGCAGAGTCGAAGAATCCATGCAGGAGGCGATAGACGTGATCGAGGAGTATCTCCGCCCCACCGGACTTCGATGCTCCCCCGCCAAGTCGGAGCTTCTGCTTTACAGAAAAGAGAAGGGAGGCAGACCCAAAGATTGGAAGCCAGTCTCCGAAAGCAGCATCAGTCTTCGCACTTGTGACGGGGGGGGGGGGGGGGGTGATACCCAGGGTTGACGTTATTCGGGTCCTGGGCATGTTTGTCGAATTCAACGGCGGGAACGGAACGGCTCTCCGCAAGATCGTCGCAAAGACGGACAACGCTTTCCGCCTCGTTCGCAGAATAGCAAACCGGCACCGAGGAATGAAGGAAAACAATCTCCTCAGGCTTATCAATGCATTCGTACTATGTCACTTTACGTACACAATTTCTATGCATAACTGGCTCAGAGCGGAGCGACACAAACTCAACGCTCTCATCCGCAAAGTGGTCAAGAGGGCTCTCGGGCTACCCATCAGGACCCATACCGAGGATCTCCTTAGGCTGGGGGTGCATAACACTGCCGAGGAGATTGCCGAAGTCCAAGAACGCGCGCAACTCACTCGCTTGAGCACCACAGCGGCAAGTAGACATATCCTCGAAGAGCTGGGTTACCAACCTGCGCGATTCCCGATGGTCAGTACCCCGATCCCCAGGTGCTTTCGAGACAAGTTCGAAGTGGCCCCTGTGCCCCGAAACGTCCATCCCGTCCATAACGAGGGCAGACGCAAGGCCAGAGCAGCAGCCATCCTCAAACAGATCGAGCAACGAGACATTAGAGCAGGCTTCGTCGACGCCGCGGAGTACAGCGATGGGAAGACCTTTGCCATCGTTGTGGTCGACTCCAGCGGCAAGATTTCCAAGTGCGCCTCCATTCGCACTTCAGACCCCGGTGTCGCCGAGCAAGCCGCCATCGCCCTCGCCCTGCTAGACGGTCGTGGATCCGAGATATATAGCGATTCGAAAACAGCAGTTAGGGCTTTTCAGAAGGGTTGCATCGCCAAGCAAGCTGCTCGTCTTCTTAGCAGCTCGAGTCGAGATGCTCTCACGCATCATTCAATCCACTGGTTTCCAGCTCACGTAGGGTCGGTCGAGGGTGCTCCCCCGAACCTCAATGAGTCTGCTCACGAGGCTGCGCGTGACCTCACCGACCGCGCTTCCTCTACAAGAAGCACCGACTCCCCTCCTCCCTACGGCCACAGGGACGCTCCCGCTACTCACAACGAGCTTATTAAATTCTTCTACATGTCTAGAAGGGTCTTTCCACCCCCTCACCCCAAGTTGAATAGGGCGCAAGCCGTTTCGCTTAGGCTTCTGCAGACCAGTACGTATCCGTGTCTGTCCGTTCTCCACGAGGCTTACCCGGACGTGTATCGCGACGACGCCTGCCCCTCCTGCGGCCAGACCTCCACTCTAGCGCACATGCTGTGGGAGTGTGGGTCGACATACCCCAAGTTCATCAAGGAGGAGTGGGACTCGCTTTTGCGTAGCCCCGCTCTAGAAAAGCAAATCCTGGCCGTCCAGCGTGCCCGCGACCGGGCCGGTGGGCTAGACCTGCCGGTCCCGACGTGGGACTAGCCGGGTGCGCGACGAGTTCGCGTCCTCGCCGGACCTACAATAAAGTTTATTCACTCACTCATTCAGTCACGTGGTTAGGCGGCAACCCAACTGCTGAGAGCACATGCACCAAGCTGGCGGCGATGGCGGCTAGCGCACCCGGCTGCTATTCTAGCCCGCCTACGTCTAATGTACTACGGCTGCGCCGGAGCTCGGCGCGGCGAGTCACGTGATGCGTTGTCAACGCTACGGCGCAGCTGCGGTCAAACGAAGGTCAAATTCGTGGCGATGGCGAAACCCTGATCGACAAGGTTAGTAAAGCTTTCGCTTTAAAAAAACAGATTCGGAAAAAGGTGAGATTGCCGGCACATGACTCTAAGAAAAAGAAACTGGCTACAATCGGCACGAAAAAAATCACGGCACTCGCTCATCAATGACAAGTAACAGCGGATAGGAAAGCGTAGAATATATTGGTTGGCAAGTTGGTTCAAATCTAGGGGGTAAAGTCGAGGCGATTTGAAGGTTATTGCGCGAGCGTCGACCAGCCTAGCACTCCAGGCACCTGGCGACCGGTTTCGGAACAGGAAAAATCATGATTTCGCACTCTTCTCTCCCTCGTTCGCTGTTACATACAACAACCATCACTCCCGCGACAAACTCACCGCCCTTTTTCTCTTTTCTAATCTTTCCATTTGTTGCGATAAAGTGTGGACTTGGTTACCTCGTACCTTCGCGGGCGATAACAAAATTGGTGGGAAAGATCTGGTAAAGCCAGCGCTTGGCACTTCTTGATTTTAGCGACCTTGAAGTTGTAAAAATATCAACGCAGCATCGCCTCCTCATATCGCCTTTGTTCACCAATAAATTTCCGCAAAACATTTCTTCATAAGGGTATGTAACTGCTGCAATGATCGATCCGATCCCAGACCACTTGTTGCAAGAAAATGCCACGACGACTTACGGCAGAGGAGCGCCAAGAAACTGTTTCATTGGGAAAGTTTATGTCCCAGCGAGAGATATCCGGGCAGGTGAACCGCCCTCTTAAGACAGTAAAACGCATTCTTCGAGCGTTTCACCGGGAGAACCGCTTGGAAGATGCCCCGCATCAAAGGAGGCCTAGAGGAACAACTGAGGAGGAAGACGCTCTAATAATAGCTGCCGCCGTCAACGATCCATTCATGACGGCGAAGAAAATCAAAGAAGAACTTGGCCTTCGCCTAAGCCTTTCGTCCATCCGAAAGAGACTTAACGTTGCGGGTTTTAAAAGCAGCGTGGCTGCGAGAAAACCACTTTTGACCAGCGAACATCGCAGGAAGCGTTTGAAATTTGCGCATCGGCACGAAACATGGAGCGCTGAGGACTGGCAACACGTCATGTTTAGAGACGAATCGACATTCACTACCTGCTGGAACCTGCGACTCCGTGTTTGGAGAGTCGATGGCTGCCGGTGAGATTTACTTTTCCTGCATGTCATTTCACACCTAACTTTCCACTTAACTTTCTGCTGCCCCCCTGCTAAGCTTTCCTTCTCTTAAGATCCAGCCCGTTACCCATCCCTTAATGAGCATTGGTTGTCTTGAGTTTTCATTACCTGCCTTGCTCATGCCCATTTCTTCTTGACTTCGACTTAAATGTCCTTAACTCGTGTTTGTTGCAGAATAAGGGAGATTTTGGAAAGTTGGTACGGTGTCGTTTTTTGAATTTACCAGAGTGAAAGACAGGCACATGAACTTTATTGAAGCAAACAGAGATTGAGTAACCGCACAATCATGCACCAAGCGTGGCTTTAGGACCAGCATACCATAGCGGAGTTCCATCGAAGTGCGAGTATGTGTGCAAATCTAAAATCTGTGGTCTCTAGCTAGAAAATATGCTCGTCGCTCTGAAATTCTTCGCCTCAGTATATCACGAGCTGCAAATGCCTTAGTAGCTTTCGCTCAGTTTCTCATTATATAGTGGTAACTGCCTTGTGAGTGTTTTGGTTATTAAATTCGATGCATCAATTTTCTTGCAGCTATGACGATGAAAACGTCCGCGATGTCGCAGCAAACGGGCGTGTCTCGGTGAAAGTCTGGTGTGCGATAACCTACGCCGGTCTGGGTCCACTATTCCGCATCCCAGAGAGGCTGACGGCCGAAGTCTACAACGAGATCGTCGACACTGTTCTCCTTCCTTTCGCCGTGAATGGAGCTTCCCCTGACGGGTGTTTTTATTTCCAACACGACGGCTACCCTGTTCACACTGCATCCCCAGTGCAGGAAAATCTGAACAAGTCTGGAATTGCGCAGCTTCTCTGGCCGCCAAAGAGCCCCGACCTGAACACAATCGAGAATGTTTGGGGTTTAATGAAGGCACGGTTGGCTCGCTCCACCTTGACGAACACTAACGCAGACACTCTGTGGGCAGCCTTTGAGAGGGAGTGGAATGTCCTCCGACAGGACCCAGAACTGGCAGAATCTCTGTTCGCTTCTATGCCGAAAAGGATAAAGGACGTCAAAGAAAGAATGGGCGCCGCGTTGATGTATTAGGACCGAGGTCGAAAGGTTAAGCCTGGGATAATGCATCAGAAGCATTAGTCTCTTTTGGAAGCCAAGAAGGATTGAAATGAATTTGCGCCTAATGAACATTAATGGGTAAGCATCGATGACATGGCCATTTTCAGAGGTAGTTCGTTGCTTAGCCCTCTCCCTATACGATGCCACTGACGTCGAAAATGAAATTATTCTTTACACAACCATCACTAAAATTCGCAGCACCATTTGGGGACCATAGCAGCCTAAACAGATATCGAAACGGTTAGCGTTTATCGAAATTCAAACGCCTTAGTGACTCTGTCGTTCCTCGTTTGTCTCTTATTTGTGACCCGCTGCTCCGGCTTGGCGGCAGCACACATTCTAGTCCCGACCGCATTGTCTGATCTCCACCTCAAAGATCAGGGGCCGTATAACGTAAAAGTATTCCAATATGTTTTTATTCCAATCTCCTGAAGTCAAATTTGCGTAACCGCCGACGCAAGCATCGGGCGGTCACCCGCAAGGCTGTCTGGACAAACCAATCAAATGCTGCCCTCGTTCATAGGAAGTCGCTTTTGTTTGTTTCAAAAACGAATAACATTGCCTGCACTGAGCGTCTTCTCTTATCTAATTGGCTCACAAAAGGCGAGGAGCATGCTCAAGTGGAGAGGGATTCGATGGGGCCGAGTCACTGCACTGAATATCGATAACCGGATGAAGAGGGTCGTGCCGGCGTCTGCGATTGCCCTGCTTTATTTTACTTAGCTTGCGGTGGCTCGTCGACAATCGCGGCAGCAGGCAAAGGAAGCTTAGGAACGTCGCTAAAACGCATCTTCAGCAAGGAAGAGTTGGCAGAACGAGGTCGTAAACGTGCGGAAAGTTCTCGAAAACGTTACACGGCCACGCAAAAAGATTTATTACACGCAAATAAACCCATGCTATCCGGCAGGGGTAAGTAGCCAGTGCAGGAGCGATCCGCGGCAGCCATCTTTTATTCCTTTCGGAACGGGGCAGCCTGCGGATATTCAGAAGAAAATTCAGTTTTGTTCGGCATATTAAGGCATCTTTGACGCCTACGCGTCACTTTGACGCGGTAAGTTCTTGCTGTTTTGTGACGTCGCGTGAGAGGCAGTTGAAGTGGGTACAGCCCGAAAACTTTTGACCAATAGCCGAGGGCTAATGGCAAAAAGGCGTCCAATGACAGACAGACAGACAGACAGACAGACAGACAGACAGACAGACAGACAGACAGACAGACAGACAGACAGACAGACAGACAGACAGACAGACAGACAGACAGACAGACAGACAGACAGACAGACAGACAGACAGACAGACAATGAACTTTATTTGGTCCTGAGGAGCTTCAGTGGAGGCCCCTATCGGGGACCCGCGGAAGCCGGTGGCCGCATCCAAACCGGGGCAGGAATACCGTGATGTTCCGCCCTTTCTCGGGCCCTCTGGATTGCCTCTAGTTGTGTCTGGACGATGGGCTCCGGAGTGCCTCTTCCCAGTCGGCTTCGTTGGATAGAGGGCCGTTAGGTAACGCGGGGCATTGCCAGAGCATGTGCGCTAAGGAACAATAGATCTCATTACAGTCCGGACAGCTCGAATCGACTCTGTGTAGATACGGCTGAGCAAGCCCAGCGAGGGGAATGAGCCCGTCTGGAGCCTTCTAAGTGAAACTGACTGAGACCTGTCTAACCAGTTTTTCGCCAATTTTTCGAGGTACAACAATTTCAAGCACATCATCAGATTCGTGAAGTTGCCCAGACTCGGCTGATACGAAGTTTCGAGGTGGGAACCAATTTTTGACAATTTTCTTGGACTTTCTCTGTTCATCCCACTACGTGCGGAGCTAACCCTAGCGAGGAGCAGGGCCCATTAGGCCTCGCCGGCCTACGTGCCAGGGGGGCATGGCAGACTCCCGTATGGAAGAGGAAGAGGACAACAACGAGGAAGATTTCGGTTGGCAAGTGGCTACCGGACGACGATCCCGTGGTGGAAAGAAGAGCAGCAACGCGGCGAACGCGACGCCAAGTACCTCGCAAGCGTCCGGCGGAGACGCCGCTACCGGCGGCAGCAAGGGACCCGCCACCAACACCGGCTCGATCAAGTATCGTATAGTCAAGGCCTCAAGGATGCCCCAACTGCCCGAGAAGCATCGGAAAATTATGATCAGGCCACGAGGAGGACTAAATTTGAGCAAAGTAAGTACCACCGCTATTGGAACTGCAGTGATCGAGGCTTCAGGCCTAACTGCAGAGCAAGCAAGTGAAGACATGGTGTGCCCCAACTTCACACAAAATATCGTGGTGGTGAGCATGCCTGAACCAGACCATGCGGCAAGGTACGTGAGAATCAAGTCCTTCAAAATCGTGGAAACGGAGTACGAGGTCAATGCGTACGAGACGGCCCCGCACGCCACGTGCAAAGGGGTGATTAGACAAGTCGACATCAGGGACTCCCAGTCTACTTCACACGGAATACCGTGCATGAGCGCAACCCGCTCGCTTTGGCCGCCAAGCGCATCAAGACGTCGGGCTCAGTCATCGTCCTCTTCGACGGACTGAGAGTGCCAAATTTTGTGCGCTACGGGCCGACCTTGTTGAGATGTTATCTCTACAGGAAACAATTTGATGTGTGCTTTACTTGTGGTAGGGTAGGACACCGCTCGGACGTGTGCCCTACGCCGGACTCTGTTCAGTGTAGAGGGTGTGGAGCCCCCAACCCACGAGCGGACCACGTTTGCACGCCCAAGTGCAAGTTCTGTGGAGGAGACCATCCCACCAGAGACAAGGCGTGCAAGCAGAGATTTTAAACACCCTATGTGGTACGAGCTCGCCGAAGGGAACGCGCCCGGTCACGATCGGCCACGAGGGAGAGAAGCAGCTCCAAGTCGGGAGGAGCGCAGGTGCAAAGGGAACGCGCCCGGTCGCGATCGGCCGCGAGGGAGAGGAGCCGCTCCAAGTCGGGAGGAGCGCAGGCGCGCTTAGAAGATGGAACACCTGGTGCCAAGCCGACAGTTGGGACCGCCTGGGCGGATAAAGTCAAAGGTACGGTGAGAATCGTCGGTGGCGCCACTACGCCGGCGGTGACTGAAAGCAATGATGCCAGAATAGAACAGCTGATTAGGGAGGTAAACTCTTTGCGTAAAGCTAATGAAGAGCTGACCAAACAGGTAGCAGAACTGAAAAAGAAGGCACAGCCGAGCCCTGCCAGCGTAGCAGTAGCCAGACCAGTAGGTCAAAGCAACGAACCAAGCGAGGGAGATAACTCCCCATCCCCGAAAAAAAGAGCGGTAAGCCCCGAAACTGACTCGGTTTTCTTAGTCTTCAGCGAGCTGAAAGAGGTAATCAAAGAAATTAGAGAGACGACGGAAAGGACTAACTTTAAAGTGGATAAACTATGGAAATGGAGGTTAACGGCCGAACAGCGATTCAAGAAACTCGAAACGAAATGCGACGACGACGAATTCTTGCCGTCAGAATCAGAAAGCGTAAAATCGCTCTCCGGAACGTCAGGGGGCGCTCCAAAGAGATCGATCGCTGGTAACAGCAAAATTAACCTAGTCAATAATCATGGATAGCGCCCACAGTTTTAGTATGTGGCAGTGGAATTGTCGCGGATTCCACAACAAAAAGGCATCGCTGCGCCAATTAATTAGATCGATGGGGGTCAAACCAAAAGTAATTATGCTGCAGGAAACTTTAGCGGGCGAAGTAAAGCTAACCGGGTACAAATCGGTATGTAGAGAAAAAGATTCCGGGAGGGGATTGGCCACCCTCGTTGACAAAAAGCTACCCTTTATCGAACATGATATCCATCTCGGATTGAGTAAAATCGAGTATATCTTAGTAGAAGTCGTACTCAAAAGGCACAAGGGCAGGGCGCAGAGTATCTTCTGCCTAAACATTTATAGCAGTCCCACCTACAAGAAACAAAGCTTTAGGGCACTTTTCAACACGGCACTCGCAGTCGCAAAGAGCTCCCCGCTCATCACCGGAGGGGACCAAGCGTGGGGATACGCTTGGAATACAAAGAAAGGTGAGGGGTTATGGAACCTTGCCACGGACCTGGGACTGTGCCTGATCACCGAGCCGGCTTTCCCAACCCGCTGTGGCACGTCCACGTGCAGGGACTCTACGCCCGACCTAACTTTTGTCAACAACTACAAACAAGCTAGTTGGGAAAACTCGGGCACCGATCTAGGCAGCGACCACTATATCATACACATAGGTATAGGTATGCCGAAACAAGAGACTAGAACCTTTCGGTGCACGGACTGGGACCTTTTTAGGAAAGTTAGAGCGAAGAGACTAGAATCGGAACCGATAGAAACGGGCAGACAGTCCTTCCAGACCTGGATCAACCAGCTCGAAGAGGGCCTCAGGGAGGCCACTAAAGAAATTAAGACCGAAGAAAACATAGACAGCATAGACAGTAGGCTCGCGCATCTGATCGAGGCCAAACAATCCATTCTGCAAAGATGGAAAACGTAAAGACTGAACCGAAAGCTCAGGAAAAAGATAGCGTTGCTAAACAGACAGATCAAGGAACATTCGAGAACGCTCGTGAAACAGCAGTGGGACGAAGTTTGCCACTTGGCAGACGGCAGAATTAAACATGGAGGCAGTTGGAACATCCTCAAACATCTATTGTACGAGAGTGACACTAAGTGAAACAAGAGAACGGCAATCGCAAAACTGGTACATTAAGTCAGCCACTACACGACTCATTAGGTAGTCATGAGACAGCTCGCGGACAAATATCTCCCGCTCAAACAACCGGGCGATAGCGACGAACGCGTGGAGTACATGGAAGGACCGTGCAAGGAAATGGACCGCGATTTCACCGAGGGTGAGGTACGGGCCGCCCTCCATGGTCTCTCTAGTAGATCGGCAGCCGGACCCGACGGTATTACCAACAAACGCTTAATGAATCTAGACGATGAGTCGATCACTTTCCTGACGGATCATTTCACCGAGTTGTGAAGAAAGGGAGACTATCCGGAGGAATGGGAGATAGCTAACACCATGCTCATACCAAAACCGGGCAAATCACTCCATCTGGATAACCTACGTCCAATCTCGCTTACATCGTGCATAGGTAAAGCTATGGAACACGTTATTCTTAACAGACTCACTAGATACGTCGAGCAATATTACATACTCCCATATAACGTGATCGGTTTCCGCCCCGGACTATCGACTCAGGACGCCATGCTCCTGATCAAACACCAGCTCATACACGTTAGCCCGGTGCACGCGAGAGCGATTCTGGGACTAGACGTCGAAAAAGCTTTTGATCGCATAGAGTACAAGGCCATCCTCGAGGTCCTGTCCGAGCTGGGGTTGGGCGAAAGGCTATACAGTGTAGTCAAGGCGTTTCTGGGCGGTAGGCAAGCGAGCCTCACGCTAGGAGAACTAAAATCGAAGGTGATGAACCTAGGAAACAGGGGCACCCCGCAAGGGGCCGTACTTTCGCCCATGCTATTTAATCTAGCAATGACCAGAGTCGCGAGGAAACTGGAGAGTATAGAAGGTATACACTTTGCAATATACGCCGATGACATAACCATATGGAGCGCCAACGGTAACGTAGGCCAAACGGAGACCAGACTGCAGGAGAGCATACACGCCGTGGAAAGCACGCTGGGCGAGATGGGACTCAACTGTTCGGCGGCAAAGTCGGAGCTTTTGGTCCTAAAACATCGGCGCAGGGGTCGACGACCCAGGGGCTAAGTCCCCGGGGAGGAACCCAAGATTATCTTACGCCGTCATGACGGATCCGCGATCAAGCAGGTGCAAAAGATTAAAGCTTTAGGCTTCCACATAGCATCGGGAGGTACCAACCTGAATGCCATTCAACCCATTTCAAACAAGACGGACCAAGTCATCAGGTTACTAAAGAGAATCAGTAACAGACCAAGAGGCCTGGGTGAGGACAGCGCTCTAAGGCTAGTGCACGCCTTCACTCTCTGTCACTTCACCTACGTGGCAGGTCTATTTAAATGGTCGCAGGCCGAGCTGAACAAGCTAAACACTATGATCAGAAAGTTAGTGAAGACTACCCTAGGTATACCCATCAGCACCTCGAACGTGAAGCTCATGAACCTAGGCGTGCACAATACGATAGAAGAGATGGCGGTAGCGCAACAGATGGCGCAGCAGGAAAGACTGACGAAAACGCGAGCGGGCAGGCTTATATTCAAAGCGATAGGGACAGACCCAAATAGATCGATGAACCCGAAGGAATCCGAGGTAGAATTGAGCGCGAACCTTAGAGACGTGATCAGAACCACCCCCCCCCCCCTCCCGAGAATTATGCACCCGGAACACAATGTTAGCAGGAGAAAAGCGAGAGCGAAAGCTTTGTTGAAAGAAATTGAACAGCTAGGACAACAGGCGGCCCTTGTAGACACTGCCTGGGTCAAAGGCAAAGAGGCCTACACCGCCGTGGTGGTCGACAGCCGGGGCGAGGTACGGGACGCCGTCACCATCTTCACTAAGGATTCCACGGTGGCGGAGCAAGCCGCGATTGCTCTAGCCATCTGGAACCGTAAATGGTCCTTCATCTATAGCGATTCCAAAGCAGCAATACAGAGCTTTGACAAAGGCTATGTAGCTGGGACTGCGGCTAAAATTATCGACAAGGTCGACACTATCAAAACTGAAACCCGATGGTTTCCTGCACATATGGGACAAGTGGACGATACTCGGCCCAACCTCAACGAGGTGACGAACGACCTGACACGAGGACTTGCTCTCCGTGCCGGTCAGAACCGAACCGACGCCCACTACCATTCCGGGGAGCATAAAGATCACTTACTAACTTACAACGACATCCCTAAATATTACTACTTGGGGCGTACGCAATTCCCTCTGCCACACGTGAAATTGAACAGGGCTTAGGCAGTCACGCTACGTTTACTACAAACCGGGACGTACCCCACTCCGTATTTCATAAATAAAATTCACCCCGAAAAAGAAATTAGGAAAGAATGTAAAGTGTGCGATGGCATCATTGACATCAGACACATGCTGGCGGGCTGTCCCGCGACTCTCGCTGACCCCGAAGAAAGATGGCTTTACTGGCACAAGTTGATAACAAGCTCTTCATATAAAGATTAGCTACGGGCTGTCCAGAGGGTCCACGATGACGCCATAAGGCTCGGCCTGGCGGTGCCGACGTGGACGCGGCCCGCCTCGGTCTGAAAAGACCGGGCTTCAGGACACTAATAAAGTTTTGTGAATGAATGAATGTCTAACTCCGGGTGAGGAAGAGGATAGGCCCTTCTGCTAAGCCGATAGTGAGATGTTATCTCGTGAAAAGTAAGGAGCGGATCATTCTGCTGGATTTCATCCTGTCCCCATAAGGCCTCCATGCCGCCGCGGCGCGTTAGATCTCGCGCACGGTCATGGACAGGCTCGTTGAGGTTAGGTATGTTCTGACGAACGTCCGCACCCATATGGGCGGGAAACCAAGAGACATACCCAGGAATTCTGGACATGCATTTAGTCTCTTTTTTTCGCCACCACGTGGCGTATCAACCTTAAAGATTTGAAATTCGCGCCGTGACGTACGCCATGACTCAAAACTAAAGAAAACATAATAAAAAGAAGCACACCCTGAGACGGTTGCTTCACCTCGGCACTTGGCAACGAGCGCGCTTACGTATCAGTCTTATCTTGAAGGCGACCTGCTACTTGCTCGACTTTCAATGAATCGACGATTTTGCTAGACACCTTGCCAGACAGCTCAGCGGCATTTCGGGTGAGGCCGAGATAACAGCTCCCGCAAAGCTACCGTTGGGTTCCCTTCGTTTTTTCTCTTTATTTGTGTACGACAGCGGCCGCAGGCTTCCGTATAGTCAGCGTTATGTTTCGTGTGTTTTCTAAGAACCGGTGTGATTCAATAAGAAGAAGCTTTAGCTAGGGCCCTTCTTCGATGCCGGCCGCTAAAATTCACGTAAAACGCATAAATGATTCTAGGAGAAAATCACTCAACAGTTCAACCGATCTGAATGTGAATTGTTGCATTCAAGAGAGAACGTTAGATCACAGTGATCGCTGCAATAATAATTTTGATTTAGGCCATGGCATTATTGACAAGAATTATCGGAAATCGGCAAATCTGAAGAAAGAAGTACGAAGTTTACAAATCCGTTGGTTCGGATAAAAACTGATATCGCCTCCCTATAAATTACATCTCTTGGAGAATCTCAATCGCGCAAATTAGATGTATGAATTTATAACTTATGTGAAGTTGTTACAATGCCTGTAAAGATTCTGAGAATGCCATATTCACGAGTTAGTGGTGTATTTCAGGGTGCCATACGATATATCAATTTCGTCCGCATTAAATGAAATATTAGGTGCAGCTTACATAACTCCGATATCGTTTTAGTTGCTGAGGTACAGTGTCGTATACTTCGAGTATTGCTTCTTGAAATTTCGCATTTTTTAGAATTTAAGAAAGTAGAAGCTAAATAAAAATTCGCTTTCTGAAATCTTATTTGAACTGTCTCTTTTAAGTTTTACATAACTCATGAATTGCGGCGCAGTGGTTGTAAGAAGAAAGGATTGCTGATTTACCATGTAGGAGCTAAAGCTTCCTGTTAAGTTAGGTTTAGAATAATATGTTTGCTGATAGAAGAAGCAAGACGGGTAGCGCATATACATTATGGCGGCCGCAGTTCGATGGGGGCGAAATGCGAAGGCACACGTGTACTTACATTTAGGGTACGTCAAAGATGGCCAAGTGGTTGAAATTTTCCAGATTCCACACATAATTCTTTTTTTTAATTCAAAGGATGTACACTAATTTACAGTAATTGACAAAGTCAAGCCTACAGCAGGCTAGTCGTTGAAGCGTTCACTTCTTCAGACCTAAGCTTGGGCTCATCTTCCTCATCTTTGTTCAGAGCTGCACAACATATTTCCACTTGGCGTGGGAGCGCCGTCCCGCTGCTTTGTAGGCAGGAAATGACTGGTAGCGTTTTAGGCGGCTGACCTGAACGACGTGATGGGAAGTCTGGACGGAGCGAGTAGTAGATGCGACCGGAGACATCTCGTAGGTTACGTTGGTTAACTGACAGAGGACTCGGTAAGGGCCGGAGTAGCGGGACATTAGTTTTTCCGAAAATGCGTGTGGGAGATCACAGAGTGACAAGATCCCCGGGAATATAATCGCCATCCCGTTGAATACTGTCACCAATGCTTTTCCGCTTGTTCTGAGAAGCACAAAGGTGACGGTGAGCAACTTCGCGTGTTTCTTGGGCTCGAGCAATGACATCGCTTGTATACTGAGACACGGACTCTTGAGCGGTAGGTAGTATTGTACTAAAAAGCAATGCTGGATCTCGGCCGCACAACAAATAAAATGGCTCGTAACGTGCAGTGTCGTGGCGTGATGAATTGTACACGGCTATGACAAACAGAAAAGCAGGGGCGCTATAACGTAAAACTATTCCAAACTTTTCTATTCCAATTCTGTAACCAGCCCTCCGCGATTGGTCAAACACTTTTTTGGACCACCCCAACTTCACATGTCTGTCACGCGACGTCACGAAAACCGCGATAGCTTCACATCTGATACGACGTGTGCACACTGATTATGCATGAATTGACCGAACAAAAGGAAAATTGTTATTTCTGATTCGGCGCCTCGGCTATTGGTCAGAAGTTTTCGGGCTGCACCCACTTCACCTGCCTGTCACTCGACGTCACAAAATCCCAAAAACTCACCGCGTCAAAGTGACGCATACGCGTTAAAGATGCATCATTATGCCGAACAAAACTGAATTTCCTGCTGAATAGCCGCAGGCTGTCCCGTTCCGAAAGGAATAAAAGATGGCTGCCGCCAATCACTCAGGGACTGGCTACTCGCGCCTGCCGAAATGCATGGGTTTACTTGCGCATAATAAAACTTCTTGCGCGGCCGTGTGACGTTTTCGAACACTTTTGGCACCTTTTTGACCTCGTTCTGCCAACTCTTTGCTGAGGATCCGTTTTAGCGGCATTCTTAAGCTTCCTTTGCATGCCGCCGCGATTTTCGACCAGCCACCGCAAGCTAAGTAAGGGAAAGCGGACCAATCGCAGACGCCCGGCACTACTCTCTTTATCCGGTTACCGATATTCAGTGCAGTGGCTCGGCCCCATGGAATCCCTCTCCACTTCAGCGTGCTCCTCACCTCTTGTCAGTCAATTAGATAAGACAAGCCGCTCAGTGTAGGCAATGTTATTCGTTTTTCCAGCAAACAAAAGTGACCTCCCATGAACGAGGAAAGCGTTTGATTGGTCGGTTGAGGCAACCCTGCGGGCGATCCCCCGATGCTTCCGTCGCTGGTGACGCAAATTTCACGTCAGTAATAAAAACACATCAGAACAGTTTTACGTTATAGGGCCCCAGTATTACAGTCACGATGGTCATCAGAAACATACATGAAGAGCATGTCTGTTATTGTACGATTATGCCGCTCCGTAAGACCGTTTGTCTGCGGATGGCATGTATTAGTAAATATGCGCTTGGTAGAATAAGAATGGAGGAAGTCGCCCACAACTGTAAAGAGCAAGGAGCGACCCCTGTCGGTAAGAAGTTGACGAGGAGCGCCGTGGTGAACAATGACGTGCAACAGGAACTAGGCTACGTCTGTTGGAAAGGCTCTGGTGAACGCGAACCAAGTTGTATAATCTGTTTCGACGGCAATCCACTTGTTGCATCAGTCAGATGTGGGGAAAGGCGCCAATAGGTCTACACCAGCGCGATAGGAGGGTTCGGTAGGAACGCCAAGAGGTAGGAGTAAACCAGCAGTGAGCACAGATGGCTTCTGCTGGCGTTGGCACAACTCACGTTCGCTCAGATAATTCCGCTCAGCTGGAGAAAGTAGACGCGGGCATAGGCAATGACACGGTCGTGCCATCGTTGACGTTGGCTGAAAATGGCACCAATTCCATGACCAATGGCATCACTGCGGACTTCTTCTGGAGCAGTCTGGTCGAAGTGCGCAAGAAGGAATGGAGATGTAAGGAGAGAGACAAGCTTCGAGAAGGCAGTTGCTTGCTCATGTCCCCTTCTGCGTCCGCCTTCAGAAGAGCAGAGGGTGGGTGACCTCAACAAAATTGTGCATGAGGCGGCGGAGGTACGAGAACAGGGCCACGAAGCTTCGGACATCTTTAGCACATGTTGGCACGGGAAACTTCTGTACGGCAAGAGCTTTTCCCGGGTCTGGGCGCACACCAGAAGAATGAACAAGATGACCGAGGATAGTAATTTAGCGGCGTCCGAAGTGACATTTAGACGAATTAAGTTGAAGGCCAGCGTTGGGAAAAGCAGAAAGAACGAGCAAGCGGCACTCCGGGTGCGTCGGCAAATGTAACAGCAAAAATTACGGCGTCATCTATGTAAGAAATACAGATGAACCGCTTGAGGTTATCAAGGAGTGTGTCCATCATGCATTCACAAGTAGATGGAGCATTAAATAAGCCGAGTGGTACAAATTTGAACTTGTGTAGGCCATCAGGTGTTATAAAGACGGTTTTCTCTCGGTCCATGTCGTCGACGCAGTCCGCCAGTAACCGGAACCAAGGTCGATGGAAGAAAAGTACTTCGCACCATGGAGGTAGTCGAGGGCGTCATCAATGCGTGGTAGAGGACAAACGTCTTTATTTGTGATTTTGTTAAGGTGCCGGTAATCCACGCAGAAGCACCAGCTGGCGTCCTTTTTAACTAGAACGACAGGGGACGCCTAAAGACTGGATGATGGTTCAACGATTCATCGAGACAGAATCTTCAAGACCTATGTTTGAATGACTTGTCGTTCATGCAAGGACCGACGGTATGGTCGCCTGTGATTAGGGAGTGCGTCATCCATCTCAGTATGGTGTGTCGTGAGAGAGGTCTGGCCTAAAGGGCGACCCAGGTCAAAAAAGTCGCTGAACGCGGAGAGCAGCTGGCATAAGTAGTTGGCGTGGTGAGGCGGAATTCGGGAGCGATAACGTTTGTGAGCTGAGGAAGGACAGCCGGCAAAGAAGACGAGTCAACGGGAGACGACGTAATATGAGCAGCTGAGGCTGAAAAGAGGCAAACTTGGGAGGAAGACGGCGTACCTAAGGCTATGCCTTGTGGTAGGACGTGGTCACTGATTGCGAAGTTGACGAGATGAAGGCTGATAGAGTTGTTCCTGTTACTGACGACGGTTGGCGGAAGAGCAACGTGATGAGAAAGTAGGACTTCCGCGAGAGGAGACACAACAAAGTCACCATCAGGCACAGATGGATCTGTATAAAGCAGGACGCTGGTCATGGCTTGTGGGGCAACTCGAATGTGCTCAGCGAAGCAGAGCCTGCTGGGACCTTCCTCGGGAGGGTCAAGACAAAGTAAATCAAGGGGAACTCCAGCGAGCAGTAGATAAGGGCGGAGTGAGCGAATAGAAAATGAAGGCCTAGAACAACGTCATGGGGACACTCTTAAAGAACAGTAAACAAAACAGATGTTTGGCGGCCACAGGCACCAACGAGAGCGGCACACATTCCTATTGTGGCCAGTGTTGTTCTGCTAGCGACTCCCACAAGACAGGGCGCCGCAGGTGTTAGGACGTAAGTGAGGGAGCTGTCTACAAAGCTGGTCGCTCATCACATAGATGTGCGCGCCTATACAAGCAGAGCAGCGACAAGGACACCACCTACGTCACATCAAGTAAATTCCTTTCCGTCGGTAAGGTAAGTAGAGCAATCGCGAACCCTGTCGTTCTAGCAGCGTCACCTCTCCAAGCTGCACCCGTCAGTTTCATGTAGAGTGCAGGTACATGGGGGACGCAGAACGGCAAATAGTGGATGAGCGAGGCAGCGGTCGTCGTGGTGAGGGTGAACGACTCGGCCGTACAGATGAGGACGCCTGCGTATAGTTGTATGGCTCTGTGAAACCTTGCGGTGATAGACAAGTACCTGGCGAGTGGCGGGAAGGTTTGAGCGCAGTCTTATATTGGCATGACGTCCAGGAATTGCGGCAGTGGCGGAAAATGTGGCCAACGTGCCGGCACTTGATACATATCGGCCGGTCATCGGATGTCCGCCATTCTGCTGGCTTCCGAAAAGGCCGACAGGGGTAGTGGCCTCGCGAAGAAGATATCGTAGGAAAATGTAGGTGTCCGCTCGGTTGACGGAATAGAGAGACTGAGTTCCATGGTTCTCCAACTGGTCGCACACAACAGACTGCACAAGGTAACTCGTCAGTCGGCAATAGTTCGAAGAGGTCTTGAAGCCAACCGGTGCCGCGGCTCCGATCTTCCGTCGAACGATACGGACAAGATACGGACAAGCGAATCAGGCGTCGCCGCCTGATTCGCAGAGCGAGAGTCCTCGCACGAAGACATAGCAGACGTATTTTGAAGACGGGTCAACTGGTGTGTGATGCAAATACTTTTTGCTTCTTCGATGCGTCGACATTCATGAATAACGTCGGCTATGGTGCAAAAATGCACGAAAAGATGGCAAGCGTCGTCTGCTATGCCCTTCAGTACGTGGTTTACTTTGTCTTTTTCTGACATGTTCTCCTCACCCCTGCGGCAAAGGACGATAACTTCCTGTATGTATGCCACATGATTCGGTCGACGCCACTACGCGGGACCCAAGTCTCCTTTTCGCAGCTCGCTGACGGCCAACAGGTTTGCCGGAGAACTCGTGGAGCTTTTGCTTACATTTCTCCCACCTTGTCAGTTCTTCCTTGTGGTTTCGAAACCAGAGCCATGGCATTCGTTTCACGTCGAAAGTTATGTGAGCCAGCATAACACTTTTGTACCACCTGTTGTGAGCGCTGATGCTCTTGTGCATTTGAAGCCGCTCATCGACATCAAAAATGTATGCCCCGGAAAACGTTCCTGGGTCCCGGGACTGCGACGACTGTCGACGTTGCAACCCCTTCTAACAATATAAGCGCTTATGGCACTTAATAGGAACATCGGTGGTGCATTAAACAGTGTTTTGGCCAGGGATCAGCGGTGAAGTCACATTTCACTTCAGGAGCAAATTGTTTTGCTCCCTCCCGGCAGAGGGAAAATTAGGGCTGTCTTTTTTAACTTTCACTTCGTGCAGGCTCCTGTAGAGTAGTGTAGTGCTGGGCAGAGTTATGACGTCGTGTGCTGCACTTGGCTCGCTGGGCTGTAGCCAATCACAGCAGACTGCGCGTCGTCTTCTGCATCAGCAGACGAAAAGCACCAGACTTCGCTCTTACCGGCTGCATATTTCAGTGTTAGCGGCGGCAACACCCAAGGGAGCGTCGCATCGAGCTTTACTAGTAGCCGCTTGCCATCACCCATAGCAAGAGCAGGGATCGCGTCACACACGCTGGTATAGGGGACTCACGACGACGCGGATGACCGTAGCATTCATTACCCGCATCAGGCTACCCTGAAACTAAACTGTAATGTACCATTTTTCTTTCGTCAACAAATATAGACAAACTGCAGCTAAATACATGACGAATGCGCAGTGAACGAATTCAGCGCGCAGTCTGAAACAGCTTGCACCATCCATGAGGGAGATAATTTTACCTTCTTGGAAGATTAGCTCACGTCCCTCTGTGACACATGGTCACGCAAGCACTTCGCTATCGTCTTTGCAGCGAGTATTTACTATCGTCGCTATATCACTAATGTTGTTTGACGTCCGCTGCTTGCATTCATCGAAAGCGCAGTGTAGAAAGCGTAGTTTTCATGCTACACTATAAAAAATGACTTCGTGTAGGTAGGCGGAGCTAAACTATTCTACGGCAAGTAAGCAATGGCGACTTCCTACACTAACTACACTCGCGGAGCGCGTGTAGATAACAAATAGCCCTGTTGACTTCAAGAAGCACCAAATTTAAACCGTAAGGCGATTAATTAGAGCTGGCGTCGGAACTGTAATTGCAGAGCAAGTGTGATTCACTCTGCACGCAGTAGCTTCTTGAGAGGCAGCAGGGAGGGAGAGGGGAGTGTATATGCGTGTGCACGTCTTGAGTGTGCATGCGCGTGTACTTGATTTTGCGTGTACGCCCGTGATTGTGCCTCCGTATTTTAGTCTGCGTGAGCACGAGCGCATTTATGCGTCTGCGAGCATACGCGCACTTGTGTATGAGTGCATTTCCGTGTGCGTGCGTGCGTGCGAACATTTTTCTTCGTGTGTACATCCGTGGGCGATTGGTAATCTGCATGGAGGCTAACGTGCCTGTTGTCTGTGCGTCTGTATGCTTGAGAGAGAGAAGGGGGGTGAATATCTGTGTATAGGTTTGCGTGAGAAAATATCATTTCCTTACTTGCACCTACTCTCGGATGCAAATGAAATATAGCCATTAGAATATGGAGTTTTTACGTGTCAAAATCACAATCTGATTGTGAGGCACACCGTAGTGGGAGACTCCGGAATAATTTCGACCACCTGGGGCTCTTTAACATGCATGTGAATCTAACTACACTGGTGTTTGCGCATTCCACCCCCACCGAAATGCGGCCACCGTGGCCGGGATTCGATCCCGCGACCTCGTGCTTAGCAGCCCAACACCACAGACACTAAGCAAGCACGGCGCGGATATAGAGTTTACTTGAATCTTATTTATATCCGCAGAGACAAGAACGAATGGCACTGCCTTTATGATATTGCTACGGGATAATATTTCCAATGACAAAGAGCCGAGCAGTAAGAAGACGACGACGACGATTTCAAGCTAGCCCGGGCTGTTGCCTCTTGGCCAAGCGCACCGTATTTTCTTGTAAATATATTTGTACATAGCTTTTCGTCTGCGTCTTCCTCCGTAACATATCTGGTGTAGGTGGACGTTCCCTGTACCTCGTCACGGAGCTTGGCAGTGGACGGTACGTCGAGCCTTCCTTCATGGCTCCCGGCGACGACAACCCGACTCCGCCGGCTCCGACACCTGCTGCCACCTCGACGACCTACATCACTCTCCCGCTCCCCGTGATGCTGGCGTATTCTCGGACAAAGATGGGGAAGACGTCGATGACTGGATCAGCCTGTATGAACACGTCAGCCGCAATAACCGGTGGGACCCTGCTATTATGCTCGCCAACGTAGTCTTTTACCTCGGTGGCACACCTAGAGTTTGGTATCGCACGCACGAAGATGAGCTCACCAGTTGGGATTCACTTAAGACACAGCTTCGAGACTTGTTCGGCAACCCCTACGGTCACCAACTTGCCGCGAAGAAGGCGCTTTCCGGCCGTGTGCAGACGTCAACAGAGCCCTATGTCACGTACATTCAGGACGTCTTGGCTCTGTGCCGCAAAGTTGACACCCACATGACTGAGTCCGACAAGGTTGCCCACATCCTCAAAGGCATTGCCGATGACGCCTTCAACTTGCTCGTGTGCAACAACGTAGCGACGGTGGATGCTGTTATAAAAGAGTGCCGCCGCGTGGAACTCGCCAAAAGCCGACGTATTGACCAGCAGTTTGCCCGTCTACCCAACACCCCAGCGACATCTTCCTGTGCCGACACTCCTCGTCCCAACAACGCTGCCGATGTTACCAGGATCGTCCGGTGTGAGATCGAGGCCGCCTATCCTGCTGCCTTCGACTCCAGTCCCACCAACACATCTGCAGTCACGGTCTCACTGATCCAGGCAGTTGTCCACCAAGAGTTCGAAAACATGGGTCTTCACACCATCTGCTCGGCCCATCGTCCTGATACCCGCCCGGCTTCTTCGATTCCGCCCCGTCCCGCATCTTCTTACCCCCCACGTTTCTGCAACCTATCTGAATGGCGCAATGCTGACGACGAGCCCATTTGTTTCCACTTCCATCGAATCGGGCACTATTCTCGGCACTGTCGCAGTCGCTGGAGTTCCCCGACCCGGCCTACTTATACTGCCTACTCTCGCCCCCCAGGTGGCCCTTCTCGTCCCTATGCCGCACGCTCCGATAACGCCGCCGCTGATTCTCCTGCACCGAACCGCTCCCATTCTCGTTCGCTTCGCCCCAACGACGACAATCTCGCTCTCCCCAGCCCCATCGCTCCTATTCGCCGACTCCCTTCGGACGCCGCTCCCAACCGGGAAAATAGACGATGCAGCGCCTCGAGGTGACGCTGCATTGCTCCCTACGCCGCCAAATCCTCTCCTGACGTTGCCACTCATCTGAACCTTCCTGACGTGCAAGTCGACGGTTTTCCTGTATCTGCTCTCATAGACACCGGGGCGCATTTGTCGGTAATGAGCGCTGACCTTCGTAACCGGCTGAGGAAAATAATCACGCCCACCACGACGCCTGTTGTCCGTGTCGCCGATGGCGGAACAGCCCCTGTAATTGGTATGTGTGCCGCCCGCGTCTCCTTCGCCGATCGCTCCACTACCGTGCTGTTCACAGTCATCGCTCACTGTCCCCACGACATCATCCTCGGCTTAGACTTCCTCTCCGCACATTCTGCTCTCATCGATTGCTCCGCTAGTACTCTCCGCCTCGACCTGCCTGTTCTGGATCCCGCTGAACAACACCCTACTCGCCTCAGTTCCATCGACTTCGTTCGCTTGCAACTTTCGGCACTGACTTACGTTGACTTCGTGTGATCCCCACCAGTCCCCGACGGTCACTACATCGCGGCTCTTATGCAAGACGTCCTCATTACATACGGGATCACAGTACCTCATACAGTTTTATCTATTACGGCGAATTGCGTCTGCCTACCAGTGGTCAATTTTGGCTTGACGACACAAGTGCTGCCACGCGGGATGTCTATGGCCCAACTTTGCTCATTCGAGGATCACTCTGTAGCATCGATTTCAGTTGACAACCATTCAGCCGATCCTCCTCTACCGTCGCAGTAGGCAACTTGTACCATCGCCAACTTACAGAAAATGATTGCACCCGACATGCCCTCCGAGCACGCTCGTGCGCTCTACCGCGTGCTGATTTCCTACCAAGATATTTTTGACTTGAACGATCGTCCTTTGGCCCAAACAACAGCTGTCCAACATCGCATTAATACCGGCGATGCCCCTCTTATTCATCGCCGCCCGTATCGAGTATCACCAGCTGAGCGTCAAGTTATTCACACCGAAGTTCACAAAATGCTTGCCAAGAATATTATTGAACCGTCATGGGCGTCACCTGTTGTGCTGGTAAAAAGGAAGGATGGCTCATGGCGCTTTTGCGTCGATAATCGGCACCTTAGCAAGGTTACCAAAAAAGACGTGTATCCCCTACCTCGGATTGATGACGCCCTTGACTGCCTCCACGGTGCTCGCTATTTCTCCTCTATTGACCTTCGCTCCGGCTATTGGCAGATTGCCGTGGACGATCTCGACCGCGAGAAGACTGCCTTTGTAACACCCGACGGTCTTTATCAATTCAAAGTAATGCCGTTCGGTCTATGTAACGCTCCTGCCACTTTTCAACGCATGATGGACTCCCTTCTTCACGGTTTCAAATGGTCCACGTGCCTGTGCTACTTGGATGACGTTATAGTATTCTCCCCAACATTCGCTACGCACCTCGAGCGCCTCTCAGCAGTCCTGGACGTTTTTCGCCGAGCCGGTCTGCAACTCAACGCATCGAAGTGCCAATTCGGCCGTCGCCAGATTACCGTCCTCGGACATCTCGTTCACGTGAACGGAGTGCAACCGGACCCAGGGAAGATCCATGCTGTTACGCACATCCCTGTTCCAAAGTGTGTCAAGGATGTGCGCACCTTCATCGGCCTTTGCTCGTACTTCCGCCGTTTCGTGAAAAATTTCGCGGCCATAGCACGACCACTAACCCAGCTTTTGAAATAAGACGCCTCTGCATTCTCGCTTCTAATTGACCTTCTCACAACGTCTCCCGTTCTGGCCCATTTCGATCCTTCTGCGCCTACCGAAGTCCGTACTGATGCCAGCGGTCACGGAATTGGCGCAGTACTGGCACAACGCCAGCGTGGCCACGACTGTGTTATCACTTACGCCAGCAGGCTCCTCTCGCCCGCGGAGCGCAACTATTCCATCACTGAGAGTGAGTGTCTGGCCCTTGTTTGGGCGGTTGCGAAGTTCCGCCTATACTTATATGGCCGACCCTTTTCCGTTGTCACAGACCATCACGCGCTTTGCTGGTTATGCTCACTGAAAGATCCTACAGGAAGACTTGGTCGCTGGGCCTTACGCCTCCAAGAATATTCGTTCTCTGTCACCTACAAATCTGGCCGACTACACAAGAACGCTGACTGCCTGTCTCGCTACCCGGTAGAGGAGCCTGACGACGCCGACAGTAGTACCGCCGACGGCATTTTCTCTGTGTCTGCCTTCGCTAACATCGCCGATGAGAAGTACCGAGACCTATCGCTGCGAGTACTCATCGAGCGTCTGCGCTCTACACCTACCGACGCATCCGTTCGCCGATATCTCCTCCAGGGCGACATTCTGTACCGAAGGAACTTCCTCCCTGATGGCCCTTATCTTCTTCTTGTCGTGCCAAAACATTTACGACAGACTGTGCTCTTTGAGATGCATGACGCACCCACTGCAGGACATCTTGGGGTAACCCGCGCGTATGATCGCGTCCGCCGCCGCTTCTATTGGCCTGGTCTCGCTCGCTCCGTCCGGCGCTATGTTGCTGCCTGTGATCCCTGCCAGCGTCGGAAAACACCTCAGGTGCTACCTTCCGGTTATTTACAGCTGATCACCGTCCCTCTGGAACCGTTCTTACATGCTTGATTAGACCTCCTCGGTACCTTTCCCGCGTCATCCTCTGGGAACAAATGGGTAGCCGTCGCAACTGATTACGCCACCCGATACGCTATCACGCAAGCTCTCCCTACCAGTTGCGCCACTGACGTCGCGGACTTTCTCTTGCGTGACATTAACTTAGTGCATGGCGCCCCGCGACAGCTGCTTACTGACCGCGGTCGTAACTTCCTCTCGAGTTATCGCCGACATTGTGCGTTCCTTCTCTATTCAACACAAGCTGACTACCTCATACCATCCTCAAACCAATGGCCTCTTACCGACATGCTGTCCAAGTACGTTTCGAAGGACCACCACATCTGGGACGTTGCCCTTCCTTACGTCACATTTGTTTATAATTCTTCCCGGCACGACACCGCCGGATTTTCTCCATTTTATCTACTCTACGGTTGCGAACCGACCTTGCCCCTTGACACGGTACTTCCTCCTGCTGCGATTTCAACATCCGAGTATGCGCGCGACGCCATCGCCCTCGCCGACCATGCACGCCAGCTTGCCCGTGCTCGACTGACGGACCCGCAAACCACGCAGCAGCGTCAGTGCAACGCCCGCCACCGTGACGTACAGTTTTCGCTCGGTGCACTCCTGCTCCTGTGGTCGCCCTCTCGTCACGTCGGACTTTCCGAAAAGCTCGTTTCGCGATACACAGGGCACTACCGCGTGCTGCGCCAGGTGACGCCTGTGACTTACGAAATTTCTCCTGTGAGCTCAACCTCGTCTTCTACTCTGGCATCTACTGATGTCGTGCACGTCAGTAGGCTCAAGGCCTACTACACTGCTTCAGACTCCGGCCTTTAGTCGCTCCGGGACGGCGCTTTTGCCGCAGGGGTTAGTGCTACAGGATAGTATTTCCAATGACGAAGAGCCGAGCAGTAAGAAGACGACGACGACGATTTGAAGCTAACGCGGGCTGTTGCCTCTTGGCCACGCGCAGCGTATTTTCTTGTAAATATACTTGTACATAGCTTTTCGTCTGCGTCTTCCTCCGTAACAATATTATCACTTTCTGAAAGCGAAACCGACGCAAAAAGAAAAAAATATTAGGAGCCATTCCACTCTGTGAAGATGGATGACCAGCTAAGCTGTAGCACATCACACAGGATTAGACAAGGGGTTTTGTACTTATTTTCACCACTTGGTAATGGTAGTCACGATAGCCTTGTGATTACTGTGATATATACGGGTTGGTCCGGTTACAACCTTAGACAGAATCTTGGCCAAAGTAGAATCTATGCACGACCGTTGTTGCTTAATTGAGTTACTTCGAGTGGTGTAGCACTCCAAACCAAGTTCTTCATGCACAAACTCAATGAAACATTTATTTTCTTGTTTTAAAATGCCCACATTGAAGTCTTCAATGATGATCACAAAGGTAGTGTCATCGCGGCTAACCAATGCTAAGTGCGTGGTTATGAACTTCTCAGTACCACATTTGGGTGTGCCTGAATATACATATATAGACAGTGGATATCATAATTTCGTCTTTTGTTTGTACGGCACAGACAACTCCACCAGTCGATGCCTCTCTCCTCTTACGAGTCATGTAGTATGGTTGTACATACATTTCCTCCTATGCATATACGGCAATGCCTTCTGCGCGTGAGACCGTGTGCGGTTCACAAATGATTCCAGCATGCCAATCGACGTGAAACAATGCATCTTTATTATTATTATTATTATTATTATTATTATTATTATTATTATTATTATTATTATTATTATTATTATTATTATTATTATTGGCGGAGTCCTTGCAGCCTGCTTCACCTCCACCGCATGACTGCCCGATACTTCGCAACCTACAGGATCGGCCAAAATTCTTGCTCCCTGACAAGACAAATGCATTTCGGGGCAGAGGTACACAGCTTCGCTGTGAAAGCGCCTGTACAGTCAGTATAGCCGCCCTGTATTTTGTCGCGATGGCACCATCACCATCGGCACGGTCCTGCGAGGAGCTACTAGCGGTTCGCGCTCGTTATCTTCCTTGCCTCTTGACGGGGATGACGCGCTAAATCTGCACCATCATTGCGTCGTGCATCCCTTCTTCGACTAAGCCCGCTTTCGGCGGCACACTTTCGCTGTTGTATTGATATTAAAGGTTTACACTGCTTGATTTCGAAAAAAAGGCAAATGTACATACATCAAAAGCGTACTGGCCGCAAGGAACGTACTCACGTAGCGATGCTATCGATCAGATTATCACAAAAGAGTGGGCTCGGTCAGGTCGCCCTTAAAGACGGTCTTTTTCAGCGTCAGTTATGCTTTCAGAGTTTATCTGTAAAATATTTGTAAAATAGAAGCATGTTTATTAATTATTCGCTCAGCCAGGCAGTCTCGAGGACTGGCTCCAAGCTACTCATGTCCGTTACCCGCCTAAGATCAATTATTGGCAATTTAATTATCGTACCTTCGTTTATTACGCAAACAACTGCTCAGCTTACTCCGTATCTAGAGGCTACCAATTTCAACACTCCAATGATAGCAATGATGTCAGCAAGATTCGCATTGCTCTAATAAAGTTTGGCGCCGTTAAAAAGTAACTGCCTGGATATTCACGGTGCAGTACGCTTCTGATAAAGCAGGTGCAAATGCTTCGACGGGTTTTCTTGGCGCAATTCAAGTTCATCAACTTAAGCACATGCGCCCAACAGTACCCTTCTGCTTTTACGACGGACTCTCCTACGTTCTACAAGAAGCACTTCAGCGCTACGGTATATCACACAAGGTGTGCGAGAACATTTTGCGCGCTCCCGATTACATATATGAGCGTTGGTGACATCAGGCTCGGTTTCCTGGCGTCATTAAGAATAAAAACAGCTGCCTGGCGGAGATCAATGCAAAATTATTATGGTACATTGTATCAAATGCAGTAGCGCGCACGTGTGTGTTAGGACAAAAAAGTACTCAAGTATTGGGATGAGTGCTTTGTGGAACATACTTTAACCGGATATTGTTAACACGTAAAGAAAAAAATACCGCGATTTTTTTTCTAGAATTATTGCTGATATACGTATGCAGTCAATGGAAACATGAGTTCCGACCTAGTGCCCGTGGTGGAAGCAGTCCCAAACCGCGAGGGTACATTGGCAGACGAAATATTGGTTGATTAGGGCGAAAGTCTAAGGTGGCTGGTTGCAATGGCTCATACCCGAAAAAAGAACGACATATTCAGGAATGGCTCATACCCTCGTAAGCAAGCAAATATGCAATGGCTGAACATGCATATACATTGCTTGACTACGCGTATGACTTGCTGTTGAATCTTTTCAATAAACATCATAATTCCCGATTTCTCTCTGCAAAACTTAAGGCCTAGGTTTGTCGCTGCGTAGCCACAAACATTCACTCGTGTATAAATCACATTCATTCTCGCTAGTGGCAGAATGTCGTCATCACACATCATTCCGGGAACCTTCTGTTGCGCGATTTTTCAATTACTCATGCAAGATAAATCAGACCCTAATTCACTGTCCTGATTCCTGATGACGCCAGAAAACCAAGGCTGATGCCGCGAACGCTCAGGAATCTATTAGGGAGAACAAATATTGCTGCCGCACACCTTTTGCGATGTACCGTGGTGCTGAGGCGTTTCTTGAACAATGAGGAGAATACATGGTAAAGACAGAGGTGCATGGTTGAATGCATGTCTTCTAAGTTCATCAACTTAAATTGCGCCAAGGAAACCTGTCCGAGCATTCGCACCTGCTTTATTAGATACCTCCTGCACTATCAATATACAGGTGGTCTTTTTTAACGGCACCAAATTTTAAGAAATAGATCAATGTAAATCTTCCTGACATTAGTATCATTCGAGTGTTCAGACGGTAACCTCCGGATACGAAGCAAGCTGAGCAGTTGTGTGCGTAATTCACGAATGTATGTTGATTATGTTTTAAATAATTGATCTTGGGTGGCTAAAGCGAATGAGTAGTTTGGAGCCTGTCTTCGACATTGAGTAGTTGAGCGAATATATGCTTATTAAACATGATCCTGTAAGAGTAAGAACAAATATTTTGCAACTAAGCGCTCTCTGAAAGCCTAACTAACGCGGAAAAAGGTCGAGGGTAACATCGACCTGACCGCTTCCAGCCTTTTGAGATAATGTCATGAAAGACACGGCTCCGTGAGCATGTTCCTAGCGGCCAGACGACTGTCGATTTTTATTCACATTGTTTTTTCCGAAGGCAAGCCGTTTAAAGTTGAAATGTCAATATAGCAACAAACGTGCGCTGCCGAAAGCTCGCTTGGTCACCGAAACGATACACGATTGAATGATAGTGCAGATCTTGCTCGTCATTGCTTTCAAGACATTGCGCTGCCACCGATGGAAGCAAGATAACAAAGTTGAACTGCTTGGCAGCCTCTTACAGGCCGCGCCAGCCAAGGGCAGCATTACTGACATCGCAGGCACTTTATTTTTTTTTATTTCGCTTTCAGAAAGAGATAATGCTACAAATGCAGTGTCATTCGTTCTTGTCTCGTGGATTTAAACACGGGCTTTAATGGTCTCCGCACCGCGTTTGTTTCGAAGAGTAGGTGTAAGCAGGAAAATGTTCTCTCACACCCGCAAACACGCAAATACCCTCGCACGCACTCTCTCTCCCTCGCACGAGCACACACTCTCTTCCTCACACGCGTTCACACGCCCTCTTCATCGCGCGCATCATACGCACAGATATCCATGCGCACACAAACACGCACACTTATGTCCGCAGGCATGCATGCTGAAACACGAACAAGCACGGTCGCACACGTGCACATTCACACGCCGCCATGCATGCGCCGCAAGCAGGCAAGCGCGCACACACATGCAACACGCAGATGCAGGCATGCACACACGCCGCGAACGCTCACACACACATATGCGCACTCGCGTGCAAGCATATGCACATACGGGGGCACTGGCACGCGCACACACTCTCCCCTGGCACGCACACACACGCACACTATCTCTCTCCCTCGCGCATACACACGCTCTTTCCCTCGCACACACACACACACACACTGCCTCCCTCACACGCAAACGCACTCTCCCTCACACTCACGTACTCTCTCTCCATCCGTCATATGCACACACACACACACACACAATATGCACGCACAGATATCCATGTGCACACAAACACGCACACATTTGTTCGCAATCCTGCATGCTGAAATTCGAAAAGCACACGTTGGCACGCGTACACGTTCCCACACGCCCACGCATGCACCGCAAGGGCGCGCACAAGCACATACACACGCAGGCACGCACATACGCCGCGAACGCTCACACGTCGCGAACGCTAACACACGCTGTTAAGAACGGCCAGCTGCAGTGCAAGTTTTGCCAACCAGTTGCGACTGTGGAGGCAACATTCCGGGAGCGTCGCCGCACACCTCTAGCCATGGCGTGACTAAGTCGACTGTGTGTGAACAACAATACGTGTGTCCTCGACTCTCCGTCGCTGGAGCCGAGTTTGAAGAAGTCGCCATTGTAAATAAATGGGCTCGGCGGAGCAAGTATTGTTACTGAGCCGCGGGAACGTCGACTGACACCCCTTACCACGCGCCGACCAAGACGCCAGACAATGGGCGGCCGGCGGGCGCGCTGCAGTTCGGGGAATAAATGCCCCTACGGTATTGGGTCGTCTCCCCTACGGTGCTTCGTCTCCCCTAGGGTGCCTGGTCAACTCGCCTACGGTGCTTGGATGGCCGTTTCTGTCACCTGGATATCGGGAGAGGACCGAGTGTTTAAAAACCGCTGTTGTGCGGCTGCTCAGGACACTCTCTCTCAAGCAGTCGTGTCAGACTGATGTACTTTCTCAAGCAGTAACGTTAGTCTGATATCAATACTATAAATAAACCCATATTCATCGTTCTCGATGAGAAGCAGTCCTTCCCTTCATCAACGTCCTCAGCGTGGATAAGTTGGACGACGGCATGCGCCAGCTACCTTCTAATTCATGCCCTACTCCAATCTTGACAACGGATCACGAGCGATGGGATTGAACCCCCAATCATAACAACGCATACACGCACTCGCGCGCATGCAAACGCAAATACGGAGGCACACGCCCGCACACTCATACACAGAGCGAACATGCGCATAGAACCATACCCAGGCACGCTCAAGACATGCACATGCATAACCACTCTGTACCATCTCGGCTGCTTCTCAAAAGCCTGCACGTGCAAACAGGCTGCATAACACTCCCTCTACCAATACCTTTTCAATGTCAGCTGTAATAAATCGCTTTAAGGTTTAAATTTGGCGCTTTTTTAAGCCAATGTGCCCTCTGGCGGGAGGGTGCAAAACGATTTTCTCCTGTCGTTGGACTTCACCGCCCCTGTCTGACTTTCTTTAACTGCTTTAACGTACCACCAATGTTCCGACTAAGTGCCAAAATGCATATGTTGCTAGAAGGGACTACCCTCTTGTTGTCGTCGTTTGAAACTTTTTGACCCTCGCCCTATATTCTGAAATATAAATTAGAAAAAAAAAATTCCCATTGAGTCACACTTGTGCGTTGCTGTGAAGTTCCGAAGGAGAATGTCCAGAATTCCTGGACATGTGAAGTGAGTTCCAGGGTTTGTTCTCTTTTCAAGAATAAAGGCAGCCTCTTAGGCTAGGTTACCCGATTCGAAAGCTTTGATGGCCGCTCGCGAGTCGGTGAAAACGTTGGTGCGCGAGGGGTTGGTCATGGCCAGGGCTATGGCGATCTGTTCCGCGACTCCACTCGAAGCAAACCTAACCGAGGCCGAGGAGCGTAATTCCCCTTTGCCGTCAATGATTGCCAACGCGAACGTGCTAGAGTTGCCGTACTGAGCCGCGTCGACAAAGACAGTCGAATCTTGATTCTCGCTGGCCTTCTGTAAAATCGCCCGTGCTCGGGCTTTTCCCCTCCCTACATTGTATTGCGGGTGCATATTCCGAGGGAATGGGCTGACCACAAAGGTTGCCCGTGCCTCCCTGGATAACGTGATTTTCCGTTCATTCAGTATTCATGGAGCTATGCAGGCCTCGTCTAGGATGCGTCTCCCTGCCCTGGTTGACGAGAGCCTGGCGACCTGAGCGGTAACCTGCGCTTCGATCACTTCATCAATGTCGTTCTGCATACCGAGTTTGCTTAACCTGTCCGAGCAAGTGGTTACTGGTAACCACAGTACCTTTTTGAAGCTCTTGCGCATGTTAATGTTAAGCTTATTCTTTTCGGTTTTGGTCCAGTTAAGTGCCGAGGCTACATAGTTGATGTGGCTCATTAGGAAAGCGTGATGGATCCTGAGGAGGTTGTCTTCACCTAGTCCCTTCTTTCGTCCGGATACTCTAGCAACTAGTCTCAGCATGCTTTCGGTTTTCGCCGTGATGCGCGTGAGCGTTTTGGCATTACATCCACGCGCGTAAATCAGTAATCCTAGGATTCGGATAGATTCGACTTGAGGAATGGGCTGCGCGTTTCTTGTAAAGAGGGATATGGGAAGTTGGTTTAGGGGGGTGAGCCCCCTAACACCTTGCCTGGCCGGCCTGTAAAGTAACAATTCAGATTTGTTTAGGGATAGTTGGAGGCTTGTGTCTTCCAGGTACGACTCCGTTGCGTCTAGGGCTGATTGTAGCGAGTGCTCTACCTCTGCGAGTGATCCTCCAGGGCACCAAATCGTGATATCGTCTGCGTATAGCGAGTGGCTTATATTGGGAAGGGATCTGAGCCTTTCCGACAAGCCCTTCATGACTATGTTGAACAGTAAGGGGGAGATGACTGCTCCTTGGGGAGTGCCTCTGGCCCCTAGTGCGAACTCATCTGACTTGAGTTGTGCAATCCTGATGGTGGCTGTTCTGTTCATGAGGAATGATCTAACAAAAGCCTGAAACCTTGCTCCGAGACCTAGGCTGGCCGTGGTCTGCAGGACAAATCGATGAGATACAGTGTCAAAGGCCTTGGTCAGGTCAAGGGCTAAGATGTCCCTAACATCCCTAGTGCTGTTATCGAAAATGTGCTTCTTAAGGAGTAGCATTACATCCTGTGTGGAAAGGCCGGGCCTGAAGCCGACCATGTTGTGCGGGAACAGTTCGTTGCGTTCTATGTAATCCGATATGGATCGCATGCTCCGCTACCTTGCCTACGCAAGAGGTAAGCGATTTCGGCCTTAGGTTGTCAAGGTTTAGGGGCTTACCCGGTTTCGGGATAACCACAACCGAGGCCGCTTTCCACTCGTCCGGGACGCACCCGTTCTCCCAAGTTTTGTTGACCACTTTTGTTAGCAGCTCAATTGATCTATCATCCAGGTTCCTTAGCAGTCTGTTTGAGATGCCGTCCGGACCTAAGGCCGACCTGCTATTTAAGTTGTGAAGTACTGCTCTGATTTCGGACTCCGTGAAGGGGTCATCGAGCTCCTTTACCGTGTCACATTCGATGTTGGGATATTCCTCTGAGTGTGCTGCGCCTAACGGGAGATATCTATTGGCTACCTCGTCTAAGAGCGTTTGTTCGTTTCCTCGTTGTTTGTGCCTGTGAATGAGGCGGCTCAATGTCTGTCTTTGATTGCTTTTGGTTTGCGTCTCATCTAGCATGTGTTTAAGGAGATTCCATTTTCCGACTGTGCGCATGCGCCCATCGACTGCTGAACAGATTTCATCCCATTGTAGCCTAGCTAACTCGGTGCAGTACTGTCCAATCTCTCTGTTAAGTGCGGCAACCCTTTTTCGCAACCTCCGGTTAAGCCTTTGTGTTTTCCATCGCCTCAAAATAGAGGCTTTAGCTTCCAAGAGATGTGCGAGGTGCGGGTCCATCCTGGGAACCTCGAGCTCGATTTGAATAGTTTTTGTAGCCTTTTCAACATCTGCTCTGAGTGTCTCGACGAGTTCGCTGAAGCTGGCGTATTCGCCAGTGTCCTCCTTTCTGAGCTTACGGAAAGCATCTCAGTCCGTCACTTTAAATTCCCTGGCCTGGGGGGCTCTGACCTGAAGGGTAACACTAATGATGAAGTGATCGCTGCCCAGGTTTTCTTGCTTGTTATCCCAAGTTGTTTGCTCTACATTTCTGATAAGGGCAAGATCGGGGGTTGTGTCTCTAGCCACCAACGTGCCCAGTCTCGTCCAATGAGAAATAACTATTTTTGTTTTGTTTGGTCATATTATGCATAATCAGTGTGTACACGTCATATCAGATGGGGAGCTATCGCGGTTTTCGTGATATCGCGTGACAGACAGGTGAAGTGGTCCAAAAAGTTTTTGACCAATCGCGATGGGCTGATTGCAGAATTGGAATAGAAAGTTTGTAACAGTTTTACGTTATAGGGCCCCAGCTTTGCACGTGTGCAACTACAGAGCTTTAAAGAGAACATCATAATTAGGTCTATCTTTCTTATTTATGCATAAAATCTATCCATATTTAGTGCAGTTATTCAACTGCGTCCTTAACTGTTTTTAACCTAACGGAAACACTTTTTCAGTAATTACAGTGAACACTCTCACATAGTCATCCCTTGGGCCTTAAATAGTTCATCAATTCCACATCTATCAAACACACACACACACACACACACACACACACACACGCACACACACACACACACATATATATATATATATATATATATATATATATATATATATATATATATATGAAGAATATCAGAACTTTATAGTACTCTTCGATGTATTAGAAGGCATTCGCGAGAAAACAAAATCATTGCGCTGTCGTTAATTCCGAACTTCCGTAGACATGTGTTACAGCAACTGCAGGAAAAGTTGAAACTGAGAATATCAACCGCAAAATTCATTCCCACGGTTACTGTTTGTCAATTTTAACCAACGGGATCCTCTGGTCGCTCCTTGCAACAGTGATCATAAGATGGATCGTGCTGTAGTTAGAAAGACAAGAAAATCGTGATGCGTTAGGACAATCAGAGAGTTCTCGACGCCCGCACATAAAATATATTCATTTTTAAGATGTTTAGGACATACCTGGCTACAATATTTTGTCACAGTACAATTGGCGGCGTGAAAGCTAGGAAAAATAATAGAGATATTGAGCATTTTATCCGAACTAGCGTTCTTACTTTCCGCGTCCTTCGTCATTTTCCTTGGTTGGAGCCTTCGAAAATAAAATAAAAAGAAAGAGGAGGGAGGCCGTACATAAAGGACGCATCGAGGGCTTCAGCTAATGTTCTTGGTCACCCATTCTTCCTGGATCAGCAGCAATGACGTTACGTAGGCTAGATACAGCTTCGTAGCGTCCAATTGCAGATAATACCGAAGAATACGCCGTGCGCAATACGATCACTGCCTGTTCACAGAACAAAAAAAAAGCAACTGATAGCCCAGCAGGGAGTGACGGCTGCTGAAGTAACAGCAAGAAGAGTGAGGGAAGCTAGCCTGATACGTCCCTCGCCTCGGCAGAGAATTCTGGGCCATGGCGCTGTTCATGTTCCCGGTCGAGGGTCGCACGATAACCTTCAAATCGCGCTCGACTGTAAAGTCGCGATCAATTTGAAGGTGATCGCTCGAGCGGCGAGCAAAACTAGGAGCAGCGCCACGTTACGTCATCACCGTCGGTCGAGAGGGAAACATCAGATAGCTACCCTCTCTCTCTTTTGGTGTTCCCTGAAAAGCTGTCACTCCCGTCACCGTTCATGGCATAACCTGCGAATTCATTTCGATTGCGTTATGAGCATTTGCACAGAGGCGTCATTGTTAGCCAAGATATTCATGAGGAAACGACGCACACAGATCATTGCCATGAAAGGAAAACAAACACAAAAATGTGGCGCGTTGGTCTTGGGGGTGATGGTTGCAGCCTGGAAGAGCATAATAGGGGAAGAAGGCAGCGCAATTTTTATCTTCGCAGTTCCGAAATCGGCCGCTATGCTTCTTGGAAGGCCCGCCAGTCGATGCTCGCGCTATCACCTTCAAGTTGATCGCGACTGTACATATTAGCGCGACGTGGAAATACTTGGTAGGAGGGATTGCTCTGTTCTTTGCTATACTCCCTGCTACCAAGTCTTTATTTTCCTGTCGCGCTAATATTCCTTAGGCTCGGAAAGCGATGACGAATGCGTGTTTTTGACTTCTTTTGAAAAAATGTTTCAGACTCTAATGTTTCTCGGAAAACATGAAAACTGCTAAGCAGTTGTTCTAGTTTAGGGAATAAAAAGGGTGTTCTCGTGTTTCGGACCGTGTTTTTAAACGTGTTAAACTTGAGGTAAGTCGCCTATGCGTATCAGAGCATCGTGCGAAGATCTCGAGAGTAAAGCTACGCCTTGCTATCTAGTCAGTCTGTCTTGCCATTTCGGCTCCTTATTGCTATCGCCTTCAATACTCCGCCGTCGGATTATTCAAGGCGAAACTTTTTGGACGTACTATTGCGTTCGCGTCTTCCACTATTTCCTTCTTCAGTAAATACGCATTAGCTACGAGAATTTTGAGCGGTGCCTCCTCGCTTGTGACGACTGCGCGGCTTGCGTGCTCGCTACTTCAAGGCTTGACGCAGTCGGGCCGACCTGCCCTGCACGAGCTTATTTATACGCCGTCGTGAGCCTGCACACTTGTGTTAGTGTTAGGAATATTATAGCACACCATTTCACGCGAACTCAAGCGGAATCGTTCTCGTAGCCACACTTTGTGTGGCTTGTAATAACACCGTGTTTGGCTGTTTCCAGCGCTCCATGCGTGATCGCCTGCATGGGTTCCGTTAGCTACAGGCATTTCGATTTTGTTGTCACTGAGTGCTTCAAGCATATTACAAAGACATTTGATGCCCTTTCGAAGAAATAGGTAGTCGCTGCAGTTTGCTAAAGAATGCAGCATACATTGCAGCAAAATGCGATGTTTTGTTATATTTTGCTTTCTGTGGCATTAGTGGCAAAATGCAACATTATGCAAGTGAGTGACGAATCAGTAAGTGTTAAAGATGAGTGTCAAGTCCAACGGCTATCGGGCGGCTTTTCGCGAAAGTGGATCAAACTGCGTCGTTCCGCATATCTCTGAGCGGAAAGCACTTGCAACAGAGAATAAAGATTTCGGGAGGACACCGCCGCGAGCGATTCTAAGCAGCTTGGTTGCAGACAAGTCATGCGATAAGATATTGTTCATAGAAAGATAGCGAGCGACGGGAAGATGCGGTGTCCACGCCGCCACAAACGTGTGACGCTGACAGCAGCTGCGAACACTTCTGTTCAAAAAACTCACTGATTCACCTGTATGCAATTGCTGGCTGCCTGATCACGGACTCCCCGAACAATGAACTACATCATGCATTGTTTATTCTAAGTGAAACTGAGGCGCAAAACATTGCGAGTTGAGCGCAGACACTTACCGATGCCGATCGTGTACCCAGCCGACCGTGTGCGGGTCCCGCTGGCTACTGGCTGCGTGCCGCTGTTCGTTTTGGCCACTGTGGCCCTTTCCTACTAGCGATGAAGATTTCGCGAGCAGCAAGATGCGTCTGCAAAGCATTATCAAAAAATTCCGCGCGAATTAACTGACACGAGCGTCGGAACACCTCATACGAACACGTTGCCGAAATCCGCCGCTGACACAGTTAACAGCCAGTGTTGCCAGGTCGGACAAGGTGGCGTTAGCCAAAGCTAGAGAAATTGTAGCCCAAATGTAGCCAAAGACGAAAAAGAGCAAGAAAAATTTCTAGCCATATATAGCCATTTTTATTTGCAGTTTTATTTGTATATAACTTTTCACATTTGACTACACTCTTAAACAAATGTACATCCTTTGGGGTGTATATTTGCCACACAACGATAATCGTCATCTGTCTTGCTTGCGCTTCCTTTCTTGAAAACGATGCGCTCGCTACTTTCCTGTCCAGAATGCTCTGTCATGCTAATAACGCGCATGCCATTCGTGACTTGTAAACGTACCGCGCTCACAGCGCTAAAGAAACGAAATGCGGACAAGACACATGATGATTATTGTTGTGTGCCAAGATACGACCCAGAGTGTGTAGTTTTGTTTAAGAGTGTACAGCAATCCCTCTATGCGCAACCCGTCCTAACAAAACGTCCGTGACGCCATGACCGTCGATCCATGACATCGACAGCGACACCATGCACGCCCACAGATCACTTTTTGGTTGGCCCCGGAAACTGAAGTTCCGGCGAATTACTGCAGAGGGCGAATCTATCGAAATTAATTTCCAATATCAGCACGAACAAAAAACTTGGAGGACGCTTCACCTTTAAGGATGGAACGCGATGGCATTCAGATACCTGACTGCGTCTCACGCCTCCCGGCAACTGCAGCTTATATAACTGCAATGTTTACCGGGAAGCGCTGGCGGCTAATGCTCTGCACAAAGACGAGCTTTCTGTGTCTTTTTTTCTTTTTGTCTTACCCAGCACGGCGGGTGCCGCAGATGCGAGCGCCATGCGGATGGCGTTGCAAAGAATCGAGCGCACCGTTCCCACTAGTCTCGAATTCGGCACATCGCACCGCTGCACACCGTTGCCCAGGGGCAACCATCGTCGCCCCAGGGTAAACCGATGGACGCTGGTGCGATTTGACGAATTCGCCATAAGACAGGGGCCTCAAACGGCAGCTAGAAAAGGGGTTTGTGTTTGATTTTCCGCGCTACAGAATTATGTTTTCTCATATATTCAAATTACAATCCGACGCTATCATGTCTGTAGGTTGTGTGTAAGTCGAACTTTACGAATTTTCTGACGCATTGTATTTTTAGAACTTTAATTATTCAGTAACGTCTATGCGCCAGGCGTAAGGCCTGCGTGATTCGGCAGCATAATTTTTCTCATGCGCGCAGCGACGCCACACTGGGCGCCGACAACGGATTTTCTGCAACATGGGGCCCTTAACGTTGTCGCGTTAAAATTCATCTCGCAGGTAAAGGAAAATGGCAGTAAAGTTTACCGTGACAAACGAGAAGCAAGTCGAAAGCGGTACCTGTCGCAATACTTCCCCAAGAAATGATAGCCATGAACAAACGAAGCGTGTCATCTATCTGTATTTCTCTTCTTGCATGCCAGCGCCATGATTTCCCGACCATATTTTATTTCTCGCCGTTTCTGAGGATAGCCATGTTAGTACAGTGTACTGTGAAACACCCTCTACACCCAGGCTCATTCCGATTCCCGGTTATCTGGTGTCTGATGACTGAAACTGATAGGACGAAGATGAGACGATGCTGCTGGTGCAGATGTTGGCACGGTGAAGCGCAGTGTAACTTAAGTGCATCAAAGAACAAAGCCATCGGCTCAGACAACGGTGCACTGAGGCGAGTGGGGGCATTTCACGCACGCTCACGTTGTCAGATACGGGACCTTTCCCTGAGCCTCCTTCGAGTTCACCAGACCACATCGCCACACCTAAGCCACACCGAGCCACACCTAAGTAAGGAACGCAGAAGCAGATCTACCCCGTTCCCGAGGCGCGGCACGTGCAAACGAGTTGGCGTCCCCCCCCTCCTGCGCCGCAGGTGGAGCTATTCATTGCTTGACTCTTCCCGAAAGTGTAGCGAGAGCCTGGCACTGTTCCAGGTAACGTGGGTCCTGAGGCAAGACGGCTGTAATGCACCGTAAAGCCCTGGCAGCAATCCCCCCATCCGCCTTTGTGACGGCGCTTGCAAGTCAGGATGGCAAAACCGCAGAGAGAAGTAAGCGCTCGGACAATTGAGGCGCAAGGAGCGACCCTGTGCGCCGGGTGTGACACAATCGCACGGGCGCCTACCATTGGCCGAAAATGACGACACCTGAGCGGGCTCGCCGATTGGCCGAAAATGGCGTCACCTGAGCGGGCTCGCCGATTGGCCGAACGTGACGTGACTTCGAGACACCGAAGGGCTTAAAAGACACAGACCGGGAGCAGCAAGAGAGCATTCCTTCATTCATCTCTTTCGAGCCTCTTACCACGGGCCGCAGCGTCCGAGTTGCTGCCGGCCCGTAATGACTGTATGACTGTTAATTTATTTATACTCTCACTGTAAATAATGTAAATAAACCTCCAGTTTTCATCTCCAAGTCCTCCTCAACCTCGGCCAACTCCCGCACCCAACAGCAAGGTCCAAAATCGGGGGGACAGCAATTGCGATTGTCCTCAAGATCCCAACAACTGGTGCCAGCGGTGGGATCGTCTCCAAATGCAACAACTGGTGGCAGCGCTAGGGATGAACCTTCGTCCAGAGAGATCCAACAACGTGCACACCCGGCTGCCGGCTCAGCCATATAAAACATGGCCGTCCAGATTTATGTCTAATCGACGAGAGCCACCTCTGAAGCGTGGGCTAGGGCACCACGTATAGCCCAAACAAAGCCATGTCGCAGATTTTCAGTACCCAAATATAGCCACATAACCAACTCGCCCAAGCCGACGCCAGAAATTTTTTTCTGTCGCCCAATTTGACTATATGTAGCCAGACCTGGCAACACTCTTAACAGCCCAGCATGGCGCGGCAATGACGTTTCTGGTGAGAGCCGACAGATAGCACTAGTATAACGCATATGGCGGCACCCACCTGCCTTACGTAAAATAGTCTATACAAAGGCCCGCCTCGAATTTTATGCCTCCGCTCCATCGCGCGATCGAACAAGAAATCGCCAAAGTCTTGCCAGACCAGCGCCAACATCTTCCTGTGGCTGCACCACTCAGCTAACCGGAAGTAGTTGCGACGCTCCAACAGGTCCCGCTGGCTGCACTAGTTGACTATGCTGAAGTCATCGCGATGACCCAACCACACTCTCCAAGTATGCCTCTCCGTTATGGCGACGTCCTGGCGAGGCTCCTACGGCAGCCCGCCATGCAGTAATACCCGCAGCCGCCCTGTACTACTCGTCCTGTGTCATGGTTGGGACCTGCCCCAGCCGAACAGGTGGCGTAACCTCGACAACATTTCTCGTTCCATCGCTATTAGCGCGGTCCTTAATTTGTGCTTCAGCTTCTTTGTTAACCTCCAAGTTTCTGTCCCATATTTTAGCTCCGGAAGAATGCAATGATTGGACACTTTTCTTTTCAACGACAGTGTTAAGCTTCCAGTCAGGATTTGTTATTGCCTGCCATTTGCATTCCAACCCATCTTTAGTCCGTTGCAAATTTGCGTCTTGTGATCAAGATCCCCTGTGAGCAACTGATCTAGATATTCCTGCACATATTCTAGAGGCTGACTGGCGATAATGAATTCTTGTAGCCTTGCCAGTCTATTGAACATTGCTTTTGTTTTCTGCATACTACTTTTCAACCTTACAATTATGCACTTTATCTGTTAAAGTGCTAAATCACTTGTTGCAATTCATTTCCAGTGTTGCTGAAGAGGACAATGTCATCTGCAATCCGAAGATTGCTAAGCCTTACCACTGTAATAGCTTGAATATTTCATTTGAGCATGCAGTGAGTAGCATTGGAGAGATTGTATCTCCTTGCCTGACCCTTTTTCTGACAAGTAACTTTCCACTCTTCTTGGGGAATCTCTGTAGATACTTCCGAAAATATTCACGTATGCCGCCTGTACGCCTTGATACGCAATACCTCCATGACTGCCGGCCCCTCTAGTGAATCAAATGCCTTTTCATATATAATCTATGAAATCCATATAAATAGAGTCATTGTATTCCGCAGGTTTCTCAATTACGTGATTAATTACACGGATGTGATCCATTGTAGAATATCCCTTCCTGAAGCCAACCTGTCATCTTCGTTGATTAAAGTGTTGCCCTGATTTTAGTGAAAATTATTTTGGTGAATATTGTATACAATATTGAAAGCAAGCTAACTGGCGTCTCCTATCTTATCAGTTAGTATAATGCTGGTATTCTTCGAACTCTCTGGTACGTGTGAAGCTGTGAGACATCGCGTATAAAGAGCCGCGTGTTTTTAAACCACGGTTTAAAAACATGGCCCTATTTCTTTGAAATTTAAAATACCTGCGATAATTTGCCCATCGATCTCAATCGCTTCACGTACCTACGACATAGCTTCTACGACTAATGTCGTAGTAGGTACAGCATTTCTTTATAGATGCTTGTCTGTAGGTCTTCTGCAATGTTCCGTTTCCAGGACAGATTCCTGTTCATGAACGTGGCTGTATGGGCATGTTCGTATGACATGATTGAAGCTTTTAGCGCACAAGACGAGTACGAGAAAGAGACACGAAACATGCGAACGCTGACTTACAAGCGCGGTTGTCCTATTCAATCCTATTCGTGACGTGCCGCGTTCTTATCGTCTCGATAAGGTCCGGAAGGTATTGAAAATTACATCGTAGTGTCGGTGAAGCCATTGACTTCACAGCTAGGTAAGGAGAGCTATCTAGAAAGCTCACACAATCATTTACTTGTCATTGCGCATAACGCGGGCTCGTGATCACTCTCACCCACTCACAGCGCATGCGCCTGCAGAAGCTGCATATGCGCAACTGCGGGAAAAAAAAGGAAAACGAAAATTCTTGCGCGACAACGGGTGGCGACACCACCGACAGGAAAGTGCGTATACACGCGGCAGTATACACGCGAGGCAATGCCTCTCTTCCACACAAGCCATTGAAGGCGTCGCGTATCGACTGCAGCCCAAGGCATTCTGCTCCCTGTATGGCATGAGCGTCTACGCCGTCTCAGCAATACTATGCAGTGTTGGCAGAGGTGTAATACTCGCTCATACTGTGCCCTGTTTGAATAGGATATTTGATATATAAACATATATAACAGGATATATAAGTAAGCGGGCTTCTGCTGCTCTGGTGTTGGGCTGCTAAGCACGAGGTCGCGGAATCGAATCCCTGCCACGGCGGCCGCATTTCGATGGGGGCGAAATGCAAAAGCACTCGTCTACTTTGATTTAAGTGTACGTTAAAGTACCCCAGGTGGTTCAAATTTCTGGAGTCCCGCACTACGGCGTGCCTCGTAATCAGATCCTGGTTTTGGCACGTAAGACCCTATATCTCTTTTTCTGCTGCTCTTGAACCGTTCTGTCGGTTTTAGCAAAGCAAACGCATGATAGAATGCATGGAAAGGATCAACGATCAAGTGGGTGTCCTTGTGTGGTGATATAACTCGCGTGGTGGATGGTGACCTCTTTTATTACAATGGAAACGGCAGAAAGACGACAGAGCGCCTAGTTTCGGTAAAGCTTGTCTTCATCCTGGCGTCTTGGGAATTGCGCGCTCGTCAAAGTACACCACTATAACGGCGCTCATCTTCAAGCGCCAGCTGCATTCTCTCCTTGAGAGAAGACGACATGGCCACGGAGAAGAAACGATATGCTGGTGGACTCCTTCTGCACCGTTCGACTGAGGACAGCTCTCGGTTTCACGGAGCTGCATGCATCTAAGAGTACGGAGTATAGGGCGCGAGGCGCCGGCACTGCATATCCGCGCACGCATACCGCCCTCCGAGTTTTTCCCCAATTCCTTTTTCGCCCGTTTCATTTTGTGCTGGTAGTGTTGCCCATCCGAGGCAAATTGTGTTTTCACAGAGCGCTCTCTGAAACATCGTGTCCCTTCCCCCACAAGCCCTTGCTTTCGGTGCCCATCTGGAGCAGGCATTGCGCTTTTGGAAAGCGAAATGGAAAAGACGGCAGTAGCGACCGGCACGGAATCGAATGTCATATTTCTGGGCGCTTCAAGATGTTGTTTGGGCCTTCTTTGTGGCGTCTATTTCTCTTTCCAATGGTGCGAACGCCTCTGGGCTTCTCTGTTGCCGACGGAACGCACGTTACGACTGATAGAGGGAGGGAGTACGGTATGGCGCCGATGAAAAGAATGTCGTGCGCACGGAGGTTGTGAATCAAACAGACGTGCAATCATCTCACACGATGTCACGTTCTTCACTGCGTGATATTCTGTAGACTCCATCGGAAAAGTGCCTTTAAGATACCATTGTAGTTACGCCTCCGGTACAGCATAGTAAAAGCCACTATGGGATTTTGTCTCAAAGGGCTAATACAACGAAGTTTCCCATGGCAAAGTTGGTTATAAATGAGTTACATATACTGTTCAAGCAACCTTCGTAAAGCTTCAGCACTGGTCTATTTATTGGCAGCATTTAAATAGCACTTAAGCAGACGACGCGTGAACGTGGTGCTTAGCCGATATGAAAGAGATCCCCAACACGCCGTCTCCGAGATTTTCAGTGCACCTGGGTCCCTCGGCATGAGTGCCGAGGGACCGCGTTGGTTGTCAACGCTCTGGGTGCGCGTCATTTCCGGCGAGGAGTAATGGCGGCGGCTTTTTTTTCGTTCCTCTTTTTTTTCTGTTGGTATCAAAAACGTCAATTTTTACCTTTTCTAATGAAGCATTTTGCACGGAGGCAGTTCTACATCTAGTGCTACTTGAAAAGGGTTTTTTATTACACGGTTCAAAATGTTTATGCTTTTGGCCTTTAATACTGAGAACGGGCTATTAGGCTTTCCAGCACTAGAAATATTGAAGTGACAACACAGGCTGCTCTAGACATGAAGTGTGAGTACCTCGCAGAAGGGAAAATGAGGGAATGCTTATCCCGTGCTGTGTTTGCACTCTTTCACAAATCTTAGTTTAGCCTCTTATGCTATCTTCGACCGGTCGCCTCCAACGGGCAGATTGTGCGTTCCACGAACTCGAAGGCCGAAGACAAGCACGCAAGCTGAACGTGTTCCTCGCTTTCGGATGAGACGATGGCGCATCCGAAGCCACGTGACTACGTGGCTTCGCATCGGCAGCTACGGCAGCCGAGAAAAATGGCGGACGCGCGGGTGTTGCGAGCGCTGGTTCAGACGGGCCAGCGTACAGTTCTTAAGGTTGGCTACGTTACGCGGACCATCGCCAACGGCGACAACGCCGTGTTGTGGTGACGCGGCGTAACCGCTCTGAATCTCGACGACAGCTCAGTCGGCAGGGCTCAAATCACCTCAGAGCGCTCGACGTAGGAGGAGAGCGACCGAAAAGACCGAAAGCAAGGCGCGCGTGCTCTGTTTCGACCAGACCTCTAGCACAGAAGTCCGGTACTGAAACCATTAAGCCCTGAACGCAGGCATCGAGGATTGGCATAGGACGCCCTTATGAATTCCTCGCGGGCAAGCCAGCGCGTTGAGACGCTTGGCGCGATTAAATATGGCCACCTCGACAGGCTGAACCATTGCAATTAGTAGCGACTGTGCGTGTTCGCAGCCTTCTGCATTTAGAAATGTATATATTTCTCAGAAGTTTAGGACAATTAAAGTAGATAAAGCATAATAAAGAAAGCCGCAAGGACACTTGAATCTACAAGCACGAAGATCAGAAAAAATCCGTGTACTACCCATGATGGCTCAACTATTGAAACGTCAAAGTTCCGTCCAGTAGTTATTGTACAGGAAACCCTATAGCAACATCTTCTCAGGCAACTATCGGGGGCGAGGACTTACGGAGTCGCCATCTGTCGGAAGCGCCTCCTTTGCCTAGTATGAGGGATCACGCGGCACGCTCCTCATAGGTTTCACTTACGGCGCTCAATAAGAACACCACGTGGCAGCCCTCCTGGACATTTATGTAAGTACTCTCACAACGAAAGAAGGTTTTGACTGTCGATATAATAATCTTGGGCAAACTGAAAGCACAGAATCGTTTATAGACGCTATCTGTTTACCGAATACGTACAGTGAACACCACTGCATGCGATCGCCGCGATGGAGTCTCCCAGACCGACTTCTCGCGTCAAAGGTAGGCAAACGCTGAGAGTAAACTATGTGAAATATGTTCTCATAGTGGTTCGTCTGTATAACCAAATGGAGCATAACAGAGTGAAGCCTCAATGCAGCGATCGCACAGGTTCGCAGCGACCGACTGCGCGTCTGCATGCATGTCCGCGCACTATGTTTTGCTTTCGCTGTAAGCGCGTTTTCGCACCGTGCCGTGAGCTTTAGGCCGCAGCATATGAGCATTTGACAGTACACAAGCAACCATTGTTGCGTGTGGACGCTATCGCAACTGTTCAAAAATAATTTCGTTATACAGACTTCGAAGCCTAGCTACGGCGACTGTGATGTGCCGTCGCCATGATTCAATCTTTTTTGTCTTCTAAATTCTTGGACATTTCAATGTTACTTCTCAAGCTGCGTCGCACTGTATCTTTATCGGTCTTCCCATCGTGCCATTTCCCTCTGCTTCTTTTTCGTAATCCAGTGCATTAATTCATATCACAAACATGACCACGCATACGCCATGCCTTTTTTTATAGTGCGTCTTACAGCTCACTTTCCGTTCTAGTGAACTTGCCAGTATCTAGCATCAACAAGTTCATAGACAAAACCGTCATGACATTAGCCGGGCAGCGGGCGCGCGCTAGCGTCTCAGTGAGCGTTTTCTGCTACTCGCCGAACATCGGAGTCCCTAGGCCGTAGCAGAAATCTTCCTCGCGTCTTTACTTGCTGCATACCCGAGTTGTAGCCGATGGCTGTCTGCCGGTTCTAAGTCTCGCGAGCTAAGCTTCACGCAGCTACTTGTCCTGTGGCTACGTATGAATGAGGTTGACACCGGGCTCCACTGCGTACGTCCGGCACTGCAGCACCGAGCAGTAGCCTACCATGCTGCACGCCTCCAAAGGCAGCCACTGCCTATTATAGTATTTTCAAATGTTGTCAAGCAGACAACCACGGCGGTAAAGCCTCACCACTTAATCAGAACCGCAGCGCAGGTGGGACTTAAAACATTCGTTTTCAGCTCGCTTTGGCGCTTCCGAAGCAGCCGACGCGGCCGCTGTGTCCACGTGATCCCTCATGCCACGTCATGCCGACGGTGGCGCCAGCTTTTCCAGTGGTGGAGCTCGCCCCCAATATCGTCCGCATGAAAAAAAACTTCACGGCGACGGCGACGCCGACAGCGACGGCATAAACGCGCCTGGAATGTAAAATAATTGCTATCGCAATAAAAAAAATATCGCAGTCTCGCAATAAGGACGAAGCGGTGAATGCGGTAGCAACATGTCAACTCGTAGGTTTAGTGGCAGTACAAATTGAAGTAAACGTAAGCTTACTGAGTAAGATCGAGCAGTTGTGCTAGGGGTCGTCCTTTTCAATCCGGGGATGGGACAATCTCATTTAGGTTAATTAATTAAAGCCAACATCTTTTTTATCGACTTTAAAACCACTTTTCTCAATGGGGTATGTTTCAACAGCCGCGCCAAACAAATGCATCATTTTTAGGTTTGAGCGTTGTTATTGTTTCGCACTTTTAATGTTTCAGTCTAATTTAACATAAAAGGCATCCGCTGTCGGTGCATAAAAGCCATACTCCGTTGCCACAAAGCTCGCTAGCTCGCTATGCATGAAGGCAAGTTGACGCTGTCGACCGATCTGTTCTGCTCGAGTTTTCGAGATGCACATCAGCATGCACGTTTACCTCTGCACGTCTGTTTAATGCAAGATATGATAGTGCACGATTATCTTTGCGATCAACATGCTTTCAGAAGGGCTGCCTCTAATGTAAAGTCTCTGACAGAACTTCTTAATTGGCACGCGCACTGGGCGTCACTTCTGTGATATGCGCCGAACAGCTGTTGCGATCCCAACCATGCGAGCGGAACTGGCTAAGCCAGAACATTGATGTCCATTGCACTTCTTGATGGATGGTTATTCACCGGGGAGGCGTAAATGCATAAGGAGGCCTTTGTCCAACGCATCACGTGCATCGACGCATAGGCTGACGTTGAAAGTGTAGCGTAGTGGTCATGCCAGGCAGGGAGTGACAAGGTGTGCTGTTTCAATAGAAGTAAACCAAAATGGTTTTAAAACATCATATATACATATTGCGAGCAAAATATTCGCATCTCATCTTCCTCATCTGTACATATCACCATCGATTCATGTCATCATTGCATTTGTACATATAATCATCGGACACGCGACTCATTTGTCGTCGTAGCGCGAAATGTTCGAGAATAAGGAAGTTCCTCCGAAGTGGTGGAGGTGCGGGGTATGGTCACGTTGTAATCACGTTGGTCACGTTGTATGGTCACGGGTATGGTGACAGTGGTCACGTTGAGCTATGCGTATGGTGGAGGTATGGTCACGTTGTAGTAGAACAGCGCCTATGCCATGAGCGCTAGCGTCGGTGTGGACGATGGTAGGTGCAGCAGTGTCAAAATGGTATAATACCGGCTCGGAAGTGAGGGCTCGCTTTAGAGCCTGAAAAGCTGCTTCGTAGGGATCTGTCCAAACGAAGGCCACGGCAGCTTCAATATATATATATATATATATATATATATATATATATATATATATATATATATATATATATATATATATACGCATACGAACAGCAGGGTTTCGTGCCAGACCCGAAGGTGCAACATTCAAAAAAGCAAACAAAGATAAACATTTAAGCACATATTCTTACTAAGGTTTCGGCCGCAGGACCGGCCTTCGTCGGAGCGAATGACGACGAAAACCGCTTTTTCGGCCGAAACGTCAGTAAAAGCACACGCCATAAAGTTCGATGTTTCTTTTGCGAATGTTATATATATTATAATACCGAGACCAACCAAGTTGTCCAGCGCTGTTTATTCCCAAAAAAGGCAACGCCCCGGCTCATGCGCGAAGAAGTAGAAGAACAGGGAAGATGATGATGGCTATGTACAAATGAAAACGACGAGCTACGTTAATAGTGTTTATACTAACTTTCCCCGTCATGGAAGCGGCCAGCCTGGCCGCAGATTAGAGATTATCTAAACGGGGAGTAAAGGGCTTCATCGGCGAGACGCAAACAATTTCGGCATTCCGGCAGCGCCGGTCAGTGAGGGAGTGTGCTGGGCGGACGAGATAGTTCACTCCAGATGTTTGCTGCACAACGGTGTATGGGCCAATGTAGCGCTAAAGGAACTTCTCACAGAGGCCTGAAGTGCGGGCTGGAGTCGAAAGCAGGACTTGGTCTCCAGGGTGAAAACGTAGGTCACGGCGTTTGTTGTCGCAGTGACGTTTGCGCTCAGCTTGGACAGCTTCTGTACTTTGCCGGGCGATCTTACGGCAATGTACAACTAGGGCAGCAAAATCTTCTGGAAGCGACGCGTTATACGAAGAAGGTGCTAAAAAGAATTCTCTGTCGAATATGGTGGAAGAAGATCGTCCATAGACAAGGAACAAAGGACTGTAGCCAGTAGTCCGTTGAATAGTAGTATTCTATGCGAATGTCACAAAAGGAATAATTTAATCCCAGTCAGTGTGGTCAGGGCGGATGTACATGGAAATCATGTCAGACAGCGTAAGGTGGAAGCGCTCAGTAAGGCCACGGGTTTGCGGATGATAGGTAGAAGTAGATTTGTGGAGTAAAGAGTATGGTGGGGGCTCGATTATCGAAGTGGCGGAGCACTGGTCCGAAAGTAAGATGTCGTTTAAGAGCTTCAAAAGCCGACTTGCAGTCGCTAGTCCATGTGAAAGAGGCACCGGTAACCAGTGGCTTGAACAGAGGAGCTGCTATTGCAGCGAACTTGCGTATAAATCGACGAAAATATGACGCTAAGCCTAGGAAAACGTAGATATTTCTGTTGCTAGGGGCGAGGAAACTGGAGAACAGCACTAATCTTTTTGGGGTCTGGCTGGATGCGATCTTTTGAGACGACGTGGCCCAATACTTTTATTGTCTTGCTTGCAAATTTGCATTTTTTTGTATTCATCTAGAGACCAGCATTTGCAAAGCACTTGAGAATTTCGTCTAATCGATGATGATGTTGGCTGAAGTCAGACGTAAAGATGACAATATCATCCAGATAACAGAGGCAGGTCTTCCATTTTAGACCACGAAGTACGTTGTCTATCATGCGCTCAAATGTGGCAGGAGCGTTACAAACGCCAAAAGGCATTACGTTAAATTCATAAAGTCCGTCTGGCGTAGCGAATGCGGTCTTTTCTTTTTGTCAGTCTCATTCATCGGAATTTGCCAATATCCTGATCGAAGATCAAGGCTGGAGAAATAATCCGCCCCTTGTAGTGTGTGCAAAGCGTCGTCAATTCGAGGTATTAGATATACGTCCTTGTGTGTGATCTTATTGAGCGCTCGATAATCGACGCAAAAGCGAACAGAGCCATCTTTTTTCTTTACCAGAACCACGGGAGAAGCCCACGGGCGAGATGAAGGTCGTATTATCTTCCGTGCAAGCATGTCAGCAACCTGTTGGTCAATGACCTTTCGTTCAGACGGCGATACACGATAGGGGCGTCGTCGTATTATAGCGGTTTCGATGCGGTGTGTAGCCGCAGATGTTTGGCTCAACACAAGGGAACAGCCATCGAAACAAGCTTTGTGCTTTGCCAAGACCACCAGTAAGGCTTCGGACTGTGTGGCTGTTCGGTTAGAACCAAGAAGGGCTGGAGGAGGGAAAGAATCATCCAAACCTGAGGTTGGTGCTGGTGATAAAGAAGAGCAAAGCGTGACTATAGACATAGGTTGAGTGTCGGCGAGGGTTGCCAGAGTCATCCCTTTGGGCGGCATCACAGGATCTGGGGTCGTGTTCCAAGCAGGCAGAAGGGCGCGGTCACGTGAAAACCGGACGAGAAAGGTACGTGGCAATGAGAATTCCGCGAGAAGTACAGCGGGAAGAAGAGGCGACTGGGGCGTCTCCGTCGGCGATCTGACTGGATGTTACGGCTACAACGTCTTCGTGACCAGGACGCAGCACGTAGTCTGAAGCAGAACGTAGGAAGTCCCAACCCTGCATAAGTTCATGGATACACGTTGCCAGGATGATAAACTTAATGTGGTGTCGTAAGCCGTCGATGAGAACACGAGCAGTACACTGTCCGTCGGAGTGAATGAACGCATTAGTAGCACCGCGCCAAATAGGTTCAAGATAAGGCGTTTTTACTTTCCGGAGCCGGGAACACAGATCACTATGAAGAAAAGGAAACGGCGGCACCGGTATCGATGAGAGCTGACGCGGGAACACCTTCGACAGTCACCTAAAGCATGTTGGCCGGGCGAACAGGAGGAATTTTTGAAGACCGATATGACGCAGTTGCCCCTCCAAAAACTGCAACAGTTAGTTCTCCGAGTGCTGGTCGACAAGATGGGAAGTGCGGCGAAGCGGTGATGTAGAGCGCCGGTAACGGCGATGGAGAACGACGTCTGGCAGAACGGAAACTATGAGGCAGATTGGGAGCAGCTGGAAGAGACGGAGAGCGCTGTTGAGGGAACGAGTACGATCCGGTATTGTAGGCGTCTGGTCGGCGAGTGCGGTCTTTCTCGTGCTCAGCATAGCCTCGTATTTCATCCTGCTATCAACGACGGCAGAAGCGAGATATATGGTCGCGTATACCACAGTAAAAACAAACCGGACGAGGTGGACGACACTGAGGGTAGGATGGCGCAGCAAGTGCTCTGGTTCCCATCGAAGCCAAACGGTCATAGGAAACGTCAGAAGGCACGGAGGTCACGATAGAGGTGGGTAGCGAAGCACCATCCGCGTAGGTAGGTGTGGGGCGCACTACCGGAGCAAGATGCGTCGTGGGTGTAGTCACGCTGTCAACTCTTGCTTTACGACCTCGCCCAAGTCGAAGGTGGAGGTTGGGGCGCAGGCAGCAGGTGGACGCCTTAGGTCTTGTATTTGAAGCTCTTCGCGGATGATGGTGCGGATAAGAGCACGTAGATCTGGAGAATGGGGAACCACCTGAGGATCGCTGCTGTCATGTTGAAGACGAATGGACTGCACCTCGTCTAGGCGTTGACACGTGGAAGTGATCTCTTGGACAGAAGCCGGATTTTGCTCGATTATGGCGTTGAACGCGACAGACGCAATCCCTTTTAATAAGGGGCGAACGCGTTCGGCTTCCGTCATGCTAGGGTTCGCAAGGCGGCAGAGAGCCAAGATATCCTCCATGTGTGAGGTGTAAGACTAATGTGGAAGTTGGAGGCGCGTGCCCAGCTTCTGTTTGGCTACTTCTGCACGGCCAGACGAGGATGCGAAGATTTGCCGCGGCTTGGAGGTAAACGTGGACCAATCCGCGATGTCGCATTCGTGGTTGAAATACTACGTCTTTGCAACACTGATCAAGTAGAATGCGACGTGCCTCTATTGCTGGGTGTCGTTCCACTTATTGCAAGAGCTCACCCGCTCGTAGCGGTCGATCCAATCGTCGACGTCATCACCGCGGAGTCCCACAATGACAGGGAGATCATGTTGAGGGCTCGTCACAGTCCAAGAGGGCGCCGTACGCGGGGTGGTCTGTGTGGTAGGGTTAGAGGCGCCGGAAGGGCATGGTTGGAAGTGTACATCGTTGTAGGGTAGACGGGGGCAGGCGGCGACAGGAACGTAGCTCCAGAGAGGACGGGAACGCGAGAGGACATCGCGGTCTTGATGTACCTCCCCCAGTTTATAATACCGAGACCGACCAAGTTGTCCAGCGCTGCAGAAGTAGAAATACAGGGAAGCTGATGATGGCTATGTACAAATGAAAAGGACGAAGTATGTTAATAGTGCTTACAATATATATATACACGTTTGGCAGGCACTCTCAGATCATGAACAGCAGGTTGCCATTGTCCCTCAAGGGAAAAGTGTATAACAGCTGTGTATTACCAGTACTCACGTACGGGGCAGAAACCTGGAGGCTTACGAAAAGCGTTCCACATAAATTGAGGACGACGCAACGAGCTATGGAAAGAAGAATGATAGGTGTAACGTTAAGGGAGAAGAAAAGAGCAGATTGGGTGAAGGAACAAACGCAAGTTAATGACATCTTAGTTGAAATCAAGAAAAAGAAATGGGGGGGGGGGGCATGGGCAGGAAATGTATTAAGGAGGGAAGATAACCGATGATCATTAAAGGGACATTAAAGCGAAACAATAAATCAGTTTAGACTAATGAAGCATTGCTTGAAAACCCTGCAGGCAGTCATTTCAAAAAAAATTGTTTGATTATTAGATGAGAAAATGAAGGTCCAAGTATCAGTACTTGAATTTGGCGCCGAAACCCCAGCGCCGGTACGTCAGCGTGACCTCAGGGATTCCAAAGAATGTTTTCGCATTTGGGCCACGTTGGCTGAATAAAGGTTCCCGAAACTTGCCATGCTTAATATTTGGTTCCTTTAGAACACAATGTAGTCGATCTGTACCGCTATATATGATTAGTAGGCCCTAGAAGATGCCATCAAAATCGAAGACGTCACAGCCCCCAGGTGCGGGAACTTAAGTAGGCATCGCCACCCCTATTTCGTTCTGGCGCTTTTTCTGGCTTACCAAACGTCTTAGCGATGTAAGAGTGGTGTTTTTGATGTTGTAGAACGGTAAGTTACTGATGCAGAAGAAATCATTTTCCACTTTAGTGTCCCTTTAAGGGTTACGGACTGGATTCCAAGGGAAGGAAATCGTAGCAGGGGACGGCAGAAAGTTAGGTGGGCGGATGAGATGAAGAAGTTTGCAGGGACAACATGGCTACAATTTGGATACATGACTGGGGTAGTTGGAGAAGTATGGGAGAGGCCTATATATATATATATATATATATATATATATATATATATATATATATATATATATATATATATATATATATATATATATATATATATATATATATATATATATATATATATATATATTGCAAATACAGTCTTTGTATACTCCCAACATTCCCGTAACATATTGCTGGGAGGTGCGGGGCACCACGGCTGCAAACGGAGCTCCACAATGGACGTCGCATCGCCGACCGCACCATGAATGACGGTGAGCACGCGGGATCAAGGTCGTTGCCGCCTTCAACGTCACCGTCGCCAGCTACGTCGCTGTCACATTCGTCTGTGGTTGTGCAAACCAAGGATCCTGAACTTTCTACGGGACCGATGGTGCCGACGTTGAAGAGTGGGTGGCTATGTACGAACGCGTGAGGGGAATTAACAGATGGGACCGTATACGCTTATGCTATCTAACCCGTTGTTCTACCTAAGAGGCATGGCAAAGGTGTAGTACGAAAACCACGAAGAGGAGCTAACCAGCTGGGACAAATGCAAAGAGAAGTTGACAGAGTAGTTTGGCAAACCAGCCGGCCGTAAAAGTTCCGCAAAGCAGGAACTGGCCTCTGTTGCGACTTTGAGGTGGTCCGGTAGCGCTCATCAACCGTTTCGTGACAGAGCGTTGGTAGCGAAAACTCCGAGTCAGGCGTCGGTGAGAATAACAAAAGGGACTTTATTCACTATATACAGGTCATTATACAGGACAACTTCGGATCGGCACGGGGCCGAGAGCTAACAGCAAACGTGACTGTTCGTGCACGGCGATGTCCGGCGAGACTCCAACGCGTAACACATCTAACTCCACTCGAGAGCGGCACTCAGCTCACAGTGGTTCGGTGGATCCGGTTTTCCAGGCGGCGGCGTTGGGGCTTATAAAGCCCCGAGAAACGATTGTCACTCAAACGGCACAATACAAAGCCAGCGCTCGACGGTCGTCCGAGAGGTCCAACCAGCGACCGCGCTGGCCACCCGATTCAAGTTTGCCGCGCGCGGAGACCTCCAGGGGAAAGGAAATACGGCGCCGGGCTGTCTAGCACTTTGTTGCACGTTTGGACATGTCGCTCGCCGCTGCTTGGCGGCGCAGCATTTTGACTTGTCAAGGGAGCGTTAGGGCGCTGGGCCTTTCGGCGCAGCCCCGGGTTTGTCCAAAGGGCGTTCGCAGGATAAATTCTGCATCTTGTAGATTCGGAATCCGGGCTGGTTGTACGGGCACAACAGCATCCCCGCCATCAGATAAGGCGCCGGGAAGACGAGCTGCCTCCACGTGGCTCGGATGCCAGGCGCGCACGATCGTCAGGCTCGTGCAAGTTCACGTCCAGTGTCCGGACACCAGGTAACTTCACGTACCCAGGTCCCACTCAGCGGAACAGGAGCTCTGCTGGCAGCGTTGTCGCCAAGGCACCTCGACCAGCTCCACTCGGGTCGTTCCGATGCCCTTGCTTCTCGCCACTGATTTTGGTTGGTCGTTCTGCAGCTTGCAAAACTGACTGGCAAAAGGCGACACCCAACACGAGCAAGTGCCCTCTGTCTCCCGTCAAACACCAGACGAGGCCAAAATCCAAATCAACTAACTAAATTGCTATCCCCCTTTTTTGCTCCCGCTGCAAGAAGAGGCAGGTGTACGATCTGGTACCCAAGGCTCAAACAACCATTTTTCAAATTAAACACACCAATATATCAGGAACAATTAATAACCCGGAATAATAATGAAAAATAGAATGGTCCCCTTGAAACCACTTGGACCGAAAACATACCATTGAGGAAGCAAATGATGTCATTCATTTTTTTCCCCGATCTCCCTGCGAACATGACAGGTTGTCGCGAAGTATGAGAAGGTAAGTAACGAGCAGGTCACTGAAAGAAGCGAGGCCTAGAATGCACGACTTAGAGCATCTGCGTTCGCGTTCAACCTTCCCTTCTTATAACGGACAACGAGGGTGTGCTGCTGGAGGGCCATGCTCCATCTCAGCAAACGGCCGCTTTTAGACGACATGCTACTTAACCAAGTTAGAGGGCAATGGTCCGTTTCCACAACAAACTTAGAACCGCAGACATAACAAGCCAGCTTCTGAACGGCCCACACAATGCAGGCGCACTCTTTCTCAGAGGTACCGCATGCCTCTTCTCTACAACTTAGTTTGCGACTTAAATACAAAATTGGTCGTTCATGACCACTAGCATCTTCTTGACATAGCATCGCTCCCATGCCGCGATCACTCGCGTCGCATTGAATGATGAAACCTTTCAAAAAGCCTGGTGCCGTCAGAACCGGCCTATGGCTCAACGCTCGCTTTAGCATTTGGAACACATTTTCTTTCTTCGAGTTCCACGTCACCTTAACGGGCTCCGGCTTCCGAAGCGCGTCGGTTAGCGGACTGCGAAGGTCAGAGTAGTTAGTCTCTCACATAGTGTTGGTAATATCCAGCTAAACCTAAAAAGGCCCTTATATCCGTCTTCGAGGTTGGCCGGGGATAGTTCGCAACAGCGGCTACCTTGATGTCGGAAGGTCTACGCCGGCCGCGCCCCACCACATTGCCCAAATAAATCACTTCACCGCAATCTAGGTGACATTTAGCTGGTTTCACAGTAAGGCCTGTCTCTTTCAACCTGCTGAACACGACTCGAAAGTGCTCCAGATGTGACTTCCTAGTGTCCGAAAATATGGCAACATCATCGAGGTACGGCAATGTGAACTCGCCTAAACCATGAAGCACTCTGTCCATCAGGCTAGAGAAACAATACGGCGCGTTACTGAGGCCGAAGCTCAACATCAGTGGACTGAATGTTCCAAGCGCGGAAACGAAGGCGGCGCAGCAGCTAGCCCGTTCCGTAAGGGGTACTTGCCAATATCCTCGCACGAGGTCCAGGGTTGATATGTAATTTGACTTCGACACCGTCTCTACCCTTCCTTCCAGGTTCGGTATCGGATATGTCTGATCTCGGGTTATCGCGTTCAGACGCCGATAATCGACGCATGGCCTCGGATCTTTTCCTGGAACCTGTACTAGTATCAAGGGCGATGTGTATTCTATCTCACTTGACACTATAACCCCCAGTCACGCATGCGCTGAATCTCCTCCGCCATGATTTTTTTCTGCACGAGTGAACAACGGTACGGTTTACTGCGGATCGGTTGCTAAGATGTTGACTCGATGTCGTGCTCTAGGACCATGGTCCTTCCAGGACGGTTCGAAAGAATCTCCCTAAACTCTGAAGCGATTCCCTTTAACTCCTCCTTTTGAGCGGCACTTAGACGCGCGTCCAACGTCAGCTGTTCCAGCATTAGCTGTAAACCACATACCTTCATATCAGCCGTCGTCAGGATTTCGGCCCCTTCCTCATTGGCTATTGAACAGTCTTCCTGTTGCTCGCGAATCAGAGTTTCCCTTTCAACTGCAGCCAGCTCCGGTCAGCTGGCGGAAACCGGAGTGAGTGTGGAGCCCGCGTCGCCTAACTGCGCCGTCGTGTCCATATCGCGCCTAGCACTGCACGTGTCACTCCCAGTCACTTCCAGGACGCGCTCGCCCAAGCCAGCCTCCGAGCTCTGCCTCTCCCGCGCATGCTCGCCACTCAAGTTACCTCGATCGGTCCGTGTGCCGCACCGCTGTTCGCTCAGACGCAAAGTCAAGTTCCTTCGACAGCTGGCGCGCTTTGGACCGCGTGAGGGCCATGTACGCCAGGTCGGCAAAGAATGATTTGCCCTGATCGTTCAGCAGCTGCTCCGAGCTATTTGAGAAGAGGCAGGGAAAGTGCTCCGGGACGGCGGCAGACAGAGCGGCGTCTGTGTTAAGTTTCCCAAACTCTGCTTCAATGATAACCGTTTCGATCGATAAACAGACACTCTCCTCCTCGGCCACTTACCGCATCCAAGCGCACTCTCCCGTAAAATCACTCGAGGCGACGAAAGACGGGTGGACAACGTCCATAGTTGCTGCAGGGTCCGCTGCAGCAACCGAACAATCACAGAGATGCTGTCTTTGTACGGTCCCGCGAACGGTGGCGCGTTCGAACGAGGCCTCGCGAGACGGTCTCGCAGAAGCATGAATCGGCGCACGGGCGGTCGTCCGCGCCAGTTGTCGATCTGCAGCCAAAGAGCAAGAGCATTCTCCTTTCCGCGCCCAAGTAACCCTGTTGTTAGGTGGCGTTAGCAGCGCAACACTTGCACCATCTCTAGTACTGCGCTTCGACCACACCGACTGCCGCGGGCACCAGGCCACGTGGGGAAGCCGGATTACAGGTGACTGTAACTGTATGCGGGAAAACAACATATCAGTGAGTGACTGTATGCGGGAAAACAACATATCAGGGGACGCGTGAGAGTCGCGCATCCCCACATCGTTTGACACCATCCCACCTTCTGTGTCACCTGTTGCAACTGAGTACGCTCGTGAAATGATCGATCGCGCTCACATGGCAGGTCAAGTCGCCCGATCTCGTTTATTAGCCTGGCAGCATATACAAAAAGAGCGTTATGACCTCTGCCATCGCAAAGTTAAGCTCGCGCCATGTGCTTGGGTGCTCCTTTGGTCACCATGTCGTCGGGTTGGTCTCTCCCAGAAGCTTCTCTCTCGCTACACAGGGCCTTATGAAGCCCGACGTCAAGTTAACGGCGTATATTACGACATTTCGCCGTGACAGTTTGATTCATCCTCAAATCCGACGCCTGTTGTCATCGCGTACGTTTCACGGCTGAAGGGATACCTCGCTCGCAATTCTTCGCCTACTATGCACTGAGACGGCGCTTCACCACCCGGGGTTCCTGGTACGGAAGGATGAAAGCAGAGAGACGAGGAAGATTGCGAGACGCTGGCACGTTGTTAGTGGTCAGCCATGTCAATTACTCTGACTCACCTTGTATAATATATATATATATATATTGTGGGGACCCCTTTTGGGACCCCTGTCTCCTATGCACGCGCGACTTGGGCCATGCGGCCGCGCGATCGCTGGGGACACGCAGTTCCAAGCCTCATTTTGGATAGCGTACATTCCCCGCGGCCGCTGGTGCCGGCGCGACGCGGAGCCTGCCGCTTGCGCGCGCGGCTCACGTTACGCCGTACGCCGCGCGTAAGAACAGTGCCTGAGGAGCGGGCCCCTCTCGCCCTCTCTTCGGTTTCTCTCTCCTTCAGCATCGGAGGTGCGCGGGCGCTTCCGCCCGGACAGATTGACTTTCGGTGCTCATGGCTGTCGGACGTGCGGACCCCCTTGGTCCCGCGCCCCTCTGAGCAAGGCGGCCCCCTTTTGTGTGGCGAACCTGCTCGGAAGAGCCAGCGTGGCGGAGCAGACTTCCCGGGAGCTTTCACCCGTAGTCTGCGACGGCCACCCCAGTGCCGTATTCCTGTATTGTACTCGCATTTTGTACATAGCAGGGAATAAACCCCCATTCGTTGGTGCCACGGCTGGAGTCGTCTCTACGCCTTGCCGGAGAGAGCGAACCCGCCGCGGCGCCCCTTTGCGTGCGCTGCGGAGTGGGGACGAGCTACGTGTCTCCTTAGACCTTAGCTAGCCGGGTCCGGGCACGTTAGCCCGAAGCCCCACAATATATATATATATATATATATATATATATATATATATATGGGTGTGTGTGTGTGTGTGTGTGTCGTAAATACAGTCTTTCTATTCTCCCAGCATCCCCGTAACAGTATGTTTGTATACTATGTATGTATGTGTTCCTGAGGAAAGAGAAATAAGAGCAGTCAAGATTTTTGTTTCAGTGTGGTCAACAGAGAGAACCATTTCTTTCAATGCAGAGAGGGGCTTGCCGGAGCAGATATATGCGCCTACTCTGCAAGGCAGGGAGAGAGAGAGAGAGACACTGAGAAGAATGTATCATAATAAAATGAACAAAAAAATCAAGACAAATGTGGATAGAACAATTGATACCTAGATGTCACTCTCGATTCGGACCTTTCCAACCGTTTGCGTCAGCTTGTAGTCTTGACTTCAGTGCTGACTTTTTATATTACTACATGAATCCGAATAATAGCTAGAGCGTATAGCCCAGCAGAAAAAGATACGATGCACGCAGAGGGGATCAACTGTCCAGCATACTCGCAGGCCTCGATACCTCCATGCGCAATGCAGGTTTTATTGCTGCGCTCAGGAAGATGTAGAGAGTAAGAATGTTTGTACCCATGTTCATAGAGAGATTACATCGGTTTTCTGCTCTGGTGCATTTAATTTGTTCTGGGGATACAGATGCCGAGTCTCACTACTATGCTGCGAACCCTTGAACATCTGCGTTGTTGTGTGTCCGACGAACGTTCACACCTCCCAATTTCTGGGATCGTCAAGAAAACGAACCTGCTACCACGGGTGCTGAATAAGCTGTCCTCCTTTAAACGACTACCTAAATCACACGCATATCTTTGCGAACGGTTCTATATCAGTTGCAATGACTCTACTGAAGCGGTGACTATCCTGCATAACTTTGTCTGTGTTACGTTCATATTTTCTTATAGTACGTCGAATTAGGCAAAACATACGGCTCTTCGAGGTGCCATCAATTAAATACTTGAATATCCGCTTCATCGACGTGCCATATTTTGCTATTCAAATGCAGCTCTGTGCGCTCTGCAGTTTGCTTCGCGTCATGGTTCTCATGAGCAAGTAGTATATATTAAATCATACATACCCACTTAAAAGCTCCCAAGAATTGAAATGATACCATATTTTTAATGGCCGCGGAGCGGCTTCGGAATTATTGTCAGCAACGACAGTGCTGATCAAGCTGCGCGCTTTGCTCACCAACAACACAACACGATCGGTCCGTGCCGCTGCCACTGTCGCGATCTGACGCTGCGCGGCAACTTCCCCAACTTGAGTAAAGCGATGAATGGTGGCCTTCTGGTCCTGTCTTTGCGTGTCCTTCTGTGTTAGTAGTCGTAGTCAGTATCACTCGGCGTATTACAAAATTAATTCCCCTGGCTTGCTCGTTGCATCACACTCGAGCAATGGAAGTTTGCGGGTTTCACGAACTGCCTCTTGGTTTCACTGGGCGTTTACTTCCGACGTTGCCTACCGGCCGAATCGTCCCATAGCAAAAGAACTTAATCATATTGCATGCAGTTGGACTCTGCGTTTACTAACGCTTCTTAATTCCCAATCGAACAACTAACAGCAAATCACTCAATGTTTGCGGGTGTGCCGAATGCGCGGGTCCGAGAGCACCTTCCCATTGGGCCACTATAGGCTTTATTCGACGGTCGAAGAGCTTTTATGGTTCGCTCTCGGAAGAAGAAAAGATTTTGTCACTTTGGCCGAAGCAATTTTGCGTGCACGAGCCTACTAAGGTGTCGTTGCGCTTCTTCAAGGTGACTGCACTGTACGACCAACCGTGCTTAGGTCCACCAACATTCCTCTGTGCAGAGGCAACTGTAAGCACCGCAGAATGGTTTTGGGAGGTAAGCACTGTCAGCAGATATATAGAGCGTAGGCGCCGTTTTGTGTGTGAAAAGTATTTTTAGGATCCTCCGTTCGTGGGCCATTTGTTCTGCTAAGCACGAAGTGGTTGCGGGTTTGGTTCCCAGCCGTGTTAACCCCATTCGACAAGGCAGAAACCGTCATGTACCGCGATTTCGGCGCACGTTGAAAAAAAAAACGCTGTGGGGTTAAAATTTATTCGCAGCCCCCCCCCCCCCTACTACGTCCATCATAACACACTCGGAACAATCTGAACAGTAACCGAAGCCATTTAAGTAAAATTTTTCGGCAATCTAACGCACAACTTAGTTCGTAGCTGCTACACCCTCACTAGTGGATCAGTGGGTCTCATCAAGCGTCTATCTACTCTAACACCAAGTAAATCAAAATTAACAACGAACGAAAAAGAAATTTCCAGGTGCGAAACAAAACAGGCTACAGGGGAAAGTGAAAACAGTTGCAGGGGAGAATTGGGGTGGCAGATATTTTTGCGAAATTCTCTATAGGTAAAAATATTCGTATGCCCAATAGAAAGCTTCCGTACCTGCAAACTATCTCTCTCTACATATGGGAAGCAAAAATGTATAAAGCCGAATTTTGTTGACGCGTTCATGCATTGCAGCTTCGCAAAAATCTGCGCAACAATCAAATTAGCGCTTTACTTGCCGTATATATTGTGCCGAAGGCTCTCGTAAAATCAGTATTCAACGCACGGGCTTGCACAGTACGTATCACTTAACATACACGAACACGTACCTGTTTAAAAATAGGAACACAAAAAAACAACAACAGCTAAACGGGGGTTGGCGAGAGACGAGAAACGACGAGAAAAGGCCGAATTCCTCCTTTCTATATGGTTTTCTCATCGACGGTGACGTTAACGAGTGGATGACGGGCGGCAAGAAATCCGTTTATCTTCGGGTACCATGCGCGGGAAGCGGGCGGAAACTTGCCAAGCGTGACAAATGAAATTGATGTTCTAGAACTTTCTCTGAGCTCCACTAAGGTAATTTCTCTCTTCTTTTAAATACTTTTCTATATACTTCCTTTTTTTTTGTCTGTTACAGTCTTTGCATCAAAGAGGCTTTTCTTCCTTTCCCTATTTTTTTTTATTTTTGATCGCGATGGGAGAACTTCTTTCTTACTCAAGACCCTCTGCTTCTTGCCGTTTTCTAGCATTGTTGATGCGGTAAAAAATATTGCAAGTTTCACACCATCCAGCGCGAGGCAAATGGGCATAAATCTTGTATGGTATAGCAAGAGTTGTCCAAACGGTGGTAGGCTGCAACACGAACGAAACAAAATCAACGTGCTCATCAGAAGAGCGTACAAGACGGCGCTGGGCCTGTTCGAGTCCACAAGCACGATCCGCTTGTTACAACTCGGGCTACACAATACGCTCGAAGAAATAGCCGAAGCGCAACGGACCTCTCAACTGGAGCGGCTGTCCATTACCAAAGCCGGGAGGAAGATACTGGACGATCTGGGAATTAGACGCTCGAACGAGGTGGAGATGAAGCTCCCCGGCGCCGAAGAGGTCCGACGCCAGACCAGAATCGACCCCATACCGAAGAACATGAATCCCGAGTTCAACAAGTGAAGAAGAGCGGCGAGGGCCAAGGCTCTCATCGACCAGCATGCCAACGACGAACACGGGCGGTACGTGGACGCGGCCGAATACCAACGGAACGCCTTCGCAGCGGTCGTCATACAGGCGTCAACCGGCGCCACGAGGACGGCAGCGAGCGTGAGAAGCGCCGGAGCGGAACAAGCGGAGGAGGTAGCCATCGCCCTGGCCATCGCCGACGCAGACTGCTACACGGTGATGAGTGACTCAAGACAGGCGGTGCGAAACTTCGCCAAAGGGCAAATCTGCAGGGAGGCTGAGCGCGTACTGCAAGCGGTAAAAGTAGAAGAACAAAAAGTACGACTCAAGTGGTTCCCGGCGCACGCGGGTGACGCGTCGGAACGCAATGAGAACCATAATGAGACGGCACACGCAGCGGCGCCAGCGCTAACCAACCGCGCCCCAGCGACAGACCGTCCGACGTGGTTCGGAACCAAGGACCGCATGACGGATTACAATGAAATCACGAAGGCCTACCGCCTGGCTCGCAGGACTCTCCCACCCCCGCACCCGAGACTGAGTCGAGCGGAGGTGGTAGTACTGAGACAGCTCCAGACCGGATCGCTACCGAGCCCGAAACTGATGAATCGCATGTACCCCGAGACATATCCGACAGATATGTGCAGAGTCTGCCGGAGGGAGACTGCAGACTACGCGCACATCTTGTGGGACTGCATTAAATATACAGAAGACGCTAAATCAAGAACACTCCCACCGCGGCTCGAGGCAGCCTCGAAGAGCTACGACCGAGACCATCAGCTCTGGGCCGTCCAGCAGGTCCTCGAGGCGCTCGAAAGGCACGGACCCAGCGAGCCGGCAACGGCGAGCGGAGACTCACGCCGAGTAACGGCAACTTCGAGGATGACGTAGGCCCTTGTGGGGGCGCGCGAGCGCCCAACTGCAGGCATAAATAAAGTTTCTCCAATCCAATCCAATCCAAACGGTTGATCGCAGGTACAACCTGTTATCAGGAGTGAACGGAACTAAGTGCAAAACTACTGCATCGAATGTCATACCACGATTTGTTTAGTGCGATAACATAGCAACCTTCCCGCTTTTCTTCTGCTAAGATATTCTTAGAAAGACCTCATCACCTAACCTCGTGAGTTGTCGTCATTCCAACAGAATCGGTTATTCATCAGATCCTACTATTCGTCGAAGATAGGACGACTGTGGTATTTGCGGCTGCCCCAGAATGTTGCTGATTTCTTTACCAGCCACGTGGACCGCACTCCGATCGCAATGAAAAAACTCTCATGTCACAAGGTTTCCGTGTACGTTGAAGAAGTCCATATTATTCTCTGACGCGGCAAAATGGTTTCATTCATAGTCCAATATATATGTTGTAAAGGAGTTCTCAGCCGATGTGTCGATCATTCTGCTTCACTTTGGTCTTCTTTCCTCTGCTATTTTTACTGGTCGCTTCTCCAAATTGTTATCTTCAGAGTGGGAAATGTCTAGATGTGAATCATGTTTCTCTGGTAGCCTGATTCCTGCCTCAACATGCACACTCAATTAGAGCGCACAGTAGAGCCGTTGAGAGCCAGGCAAGCACGCATGTGTAAACTGTCAGAAGCCATCGTAAATGCCGGCACGTTCGTCCATTGTACGGATGATTGCTTAAACTGGTCACCACTGCGGATGCGTTAAGAACGCACTGGTGGGTGACTGCCTCGCGTAGACTCAAGTTACACCTGCATTAGACTTGCACCTCAGTGACTGTTGAGGCTCGCGTTGAGCGACGCCAGCCAGTTTTTGACGAGAAGCATGTCTAACCACTGCGGAGCAAGAAGAGCGACCGGCTGTGCCCACAGCAAGTCTGCTCCGCTGGTGTTAGGAGTGACAGTTTCACAGCGTGACTGTCATGAACAGTCGTCCACAATATACAGAGCTTTAATGTATGGACGCGCGGCCCGCGCGGCCTTTCTTGGTGTGCTTTTATGCGAAGCATATTACGAGAGCTCAACCCAGCTCCTCAGGCGCGGCGGTGTCGCCTTCAATACCACGTGACACCGTGACGTCACGACAGAGGAGAAACGGGGCTCCAACTCGCGCCGTCGCTCGCGGCGTCGCGGCGGTATATAAGCAGCTGCGGTTGCCTCTGCTAGACACTCACGAGGTGAGATGCCTCCTGGAGACAGGGCTGCTCGTTGGAATGAGAGGCGAAGGTTGCGGCGTGCTACAGAGACTGATTTTCTAGGTGGCTTTGGCTCAACTCTGGCAAGATGGGCTGGGTGGGAATCGAACCAGGGTCTCCGGAGTGTGAGATCTAGACGCTACCACTGAGCCACGAGTACGATGCTTCAAAGCGGTACAAAAGCGCCTCTAGTGAATGCGGTGTTGCCTTAGAAACGAGCTGTTTCTAAGGCTCAGGCGTGCGTCGCTTGCTCAGGCGCACATTTCGTTGCCGCGCCGAACGCTGCGTTGCTCGACGCTCACCGCGTCCAATGCGGGGCGCGTAGTCGCTGGGCCGTAGCCCATTGTCTTACACCCCTTGGCGGGTCGACGGGAACGCTGTCGCGTTCCGCTCTTGAAGGCGAAGCAGAGTTGTTTCTTCGTCTAGCCGAACCAAATATAGCCAAGCAACAGCAGTTCACCAGGCTAAACAGTGGTTCAACAACTAAAATATTTATGAAGTGCCTGCCGTGATTTATCGCTCACGGCCAACGCCGCGGACACCGACACCGACGCCGACGACACCGGCTTTTCTGCGACACGAGCTCCTTAACGCTATCGCGTTAATAAAGGCTAGTATGCTTCGCATCCTGGGCTTAACCTTAGCTAAGCCACAGCCATTTTATTCTTCAGAGATGTCTAACTCATGGCTAGTCTATCTGAACGAGTGTGCTTCGACACGTTTTTGACTTCCTCCGCAGGGCGCATAAACTTAGTAGATCACGGTCAAGCGCGCACAAACAAAGAAAAAGTGAGGAGTAGACAACACAAGCGCTTACTTCCAATTGGTCGTGCGCTTACAAAATTGCATCATTTGAACACTTTCCTTCATTACGTCACAAGACCGCAATGCCGACATCAGGTGGCCATGCTCAGAAACATATTTTCTTTGAACGACAGAAAAACAAAAGGTGCGCTGACACGCGACATACCCGCCTTTCTAATGCAATGCTTCAATCATCTCCCTAACACCTCATTCTTATTTTTTGCTGCTATCCTACACATATTGAACAAGGGTTTACACGGCTTCTTGTTCTGTATTCCACAGTCATGGCAATGTACAGAAAAGTTCCCATCGCGGTAATTCCTCACCTTCCTCCTGTGTTCTGGAAGTCTTTCATTCAAATACCTTCCAGTCTGACTGATATGGCTGGAACCACACGATAAAAGAATTTCATATGCATGTAAACCCTGTTATATTATCATTCATCCCATTCGAAACTTATTAAAAGAGCAATAGCTGGACAGTGCTTAGATAACACCCTGAAGAAATCTTGTTATCATTCCATGGCAAGAAGTTTCGAAAAGCAAGTGACATGACTTTTGTCGGCAGGGTAACCCGACAGTGTTCTAGTATCTATAGTTGAGGGGAAGTTGAAAGAAGGAACAGACAATGAAAGATGCTTTCAAGAAGCAAGTCGATTACGCGCTATAGCATTTCCGTACATGCACAATACCTCGCACCGCCTAAAAAGATAGGAAATCGTAGCAATATCAGAGTAGTGCTTTCCGCCCCTGAGAAGCAAGGGAAACTTTGCCAGATGACTAACCTTTTCCAGAAAAAGAAAGAGCCGTGCACTGTCAAAGATCGTAGTCCTTTTTGTAACGTGTGTGTTTGGCGTGGTACACGAAGTTACTTTATCGTGTGGTTCCAGCTATATAGGTCGGACTGGAAGGTATCTGAATGAAAGACATTTAGAACACAGGAGGAAGGTGGCGAATTAGAGCAATGGGAATCTTTCTGTACATTGCCATGACTGTTGAATACAGAACAATAAGCTGTGTAAACCCTTGTCAAACATGTGTGATAGTAGCCAAAAATAAGCAGGACGTTAGGGAGAAAATTGAAGCAGATTGCGTTAGGAAGGCGGGTGTGTCGCGTGTCAGCGCACCTTCTGTTTTTCTGTCGTCCAAGGAAACCAAGTTTCTGATCATGGCCACCTGATGTCAGCATTTCGGTCTTGTGACGTAATGAAGGAAAGTGTTCAAATGATGCAATTTTGTAAACACACGTCCAGTTGGAAGTAGGCGCTCCTGTCGTCTGCTGCTCACTTTGTCCTCGTTTGTGCGCGCTTGACCATGATCTGCTATGCGTGACCAACTAGCCCAAAAGTCGGTGCTCTTCAGCGTATAAACTTGACCAGGAAGAAAGCAAAAGCACGCATGGAAGCCAAATGTGCCTGTTATCGCGTTTCAAGTGCGCAAAACGGTAGCTAAAAGAAACATTATTGCAATAACAATTATATGGACACGCCAGTTTAATTTCTGCCGTCGCCGTCACCGTGACGTTAATTCCGCATAAATTCCTAGACCGATAACACCGTCGCCACGCGCCGTATGCAGTATGTGCGAGTGAAAACGTGCGAGGGTGAGCCGGCGATCGGGGCTTAATCTCACGCGCGCAAAGAAGGAAAGTGGGGAGGAAACGCTTGGTTTTCTGTCGCGTGCCATGAACCGGGGAGAGGGGTCGTGGGGGGAGGAGGGGCGTTGTAAAACCCCTTAAACTTCGTAAGTAGTGACACTCTCCTGCTCCACCTTTACTCCTCCTCGTTTCTTCTCTCTTTCCCGCTCCCTCGACCATGGCGTCGCCTACACCGCTCGAGCGTAGCAGGCGACCTTTCGCATAGTGAATGCACACATAGCACGGCTGTGCGCTAAGCGTTAGCGTTGGCTTTCTAACTCCGAGCAAATTCGTGTACAGCATAGAATTTCTACAGGGACGGCTATACAAATTCCGTGACGGCAGCTTTTTTTTCCTGTTTTATTAACTATTATTTAAAGTATCCAAACGAGCGCTAACGCTGTGCCATGATGACTCCGAATTATCGCGTACGCTACAATTAGGTAAGCAACATTTGTCAAATGCGTGTCGCAAGACCTTGTTGCGAATGGTTGTAAATAACACATTTACGATCGAATGCCAACATCATGATCTCCAGCCAGCCTTCAGTAGCCTAAATAATCCGCGCCGCCCTTACCATGTGAATTCGCGGCGCGTATAAAGCTACGACGTACAAAGGCCGACAGAGGGCACAAGCGATCGCTGCTCTGAAGATTCGAAAGAGTATTAAAAGCTACAGTGCCACCAACCTGCGTGCATGCCAATCTTCTAAGCACGTGCAAAGGCTCAGACAAGGCTGGTGCTATTAAGTTTCTCGTGCCTCAAAGTCGACAGAAATACGCGCGGCCGATCGTCGAGTCGGGATTATGCGTATATAGAAAATGAAATCAATTTGTAGTGTTCATTCGCGAAGCGGGAATGCGGTAACAGCGCTCCATTCAGGCTCAAATAAGTGCATTATTTTTCCAGGTTAGTGACTCATCATGAATAACTTTTCATCGTGCGTTAGCTCGTACGTTCACGAAGTGACGTATTTGTCGCGATCCAAGTTGCACTAAGGTGCATGCGTTGAGGACGGTTGCGCTTGCTCCTAAATAACAATTGCCAGATACGACTTTAGCGAAGTGATGACCGCCCTATGACGCGGCCGAAATTGCGGTAAGTGAAATGACGCTGTCGTTCATATTTAGGCATCATTTGTGGTCTCATTACCTGTTTCTCAGAGATATAGTGGTTGAACGAGCTAATAGTTGAACAAACGCGTAAGCGAATTACTAAACGAACCAGCGAACGACGACTAAACCAGCCAGTGAACGAGCGGGCTGCCGCACGTTGTCCTTGCGAGCGCTCGACCACCGCATCTTACCCTACACACACTTTAAAACTAACACGAATTAACACGTACATCTCAAAAACTTATGATGCTGTCGTTCAGCGACGAACGCGGTTTCGGGAGAAGACAAACACTTTTCGTTTGTCTCGCAAATCCACTGGGTGACCGCCAATGACGAACACGAATAAAAGAGGCAAGCAAGGCTATTCGCTATAAGAAAGGGTAGTTAGTAACCACAAAATGCAGAGAGTTGCTTTCCTGGGATGAGCATTCGCGCTTGAGCCTCAAATTTTCTCACAAGGAATGCGCTGAATCCCAAAGGTTTCATAATCATGTTTTCGCACGAAGCCCCGCATGCCCTCGAATTCAAGCCTGTTGGCGTACGATACGATTAAGCGCACCAAATACGACCACGTACTGCTTATATAAACAAAGTACACGTCGCGTAGAACTATATATATATATATATATATATATATATATATATATATATATATATATATATATATATATATATATATATATATATATATATATACACACACATATATATATATATATATATATATATATATATATATATATATATATATATATATATATATATATATATATATATATACTATGAGAGACTCGCAACTACGTCGTATAGTCGTGTAGAGAACATTGGTCTGAAGTTCTCCCTCCCAATTCGGTGAAGCCATGTCTTTCTTAATCCGTACCGCTTGACGATATCGAGAAGAGCTTCTTGCCTTTTCTGAAAATATTTTCAGAAAATATTTTCTGAAAAGCATAAGGAGGCGCAGCAGGTTGTGGTGATCGAAAATGCCGTGAAGCGGCGTCGCACTTGCCACAAAACTTTGTTCGGGACGTTCGCTATCCAAATAACACAGAATAGCAACGGCGTCAACATGCGCCCCTCGCCACACCGTAGACGCTTCCCAAGCGAAAATGGCGTTGAAGCACGACTGTCAAAAAACGAAGCCGGCGCGAGGGCCCACGTGATGCCTTTAGGCTAATAGCGCCGCGGCGTCTGCCTCGGCCAGAGCGCGGCATTCTTCAAAGCGTGGCGCTACTTTTCGAAGTTTCAGGGGTTTTATGTAGCAACTGCTTATAGTGCCGCCACGCGCAGCCGCGCGGACTTTATCTTGAATGCGATCTGCTTTGGGGGCAGAGTATAGGTGGGCCGATGGCTCGTAGCTTTGCGTGTGCTGTGTTCTCGCCGCTCAGTTTGCCTTGAAGCCCCGATAGACAGCAGCAAGGTCACTTCGCTCCCTGCTGCTGCCGCACTAACTCACGTCAGCGTTTTTATAACTAGTGTCTGCGATCATCGAGTGTGATGTGTGCATGATTGGCTGTGCGTGCTGACACCACACTAGTTAATTTAGTTAATAAGCGAGGGTTTGCAAGTTTGTACGGCCGATAAAATTACTATCCTCACTTATTATGGCTCTCGACTACTTTGCTATCGCAATCTATGCTTTGCCTTTCGGGCAAAACTCAGATTTTTCTTTTTGTACGTAGCGGAACGTCGACCTCGCCAAAAGTATTCTGTATCCGGAATATATCCAGGTATCCATTGAGTAACATAAGAGAGACAGACAGCAAAGAGAGGAAAGGCAAGGAGGTCAACCAGAAGAGCGTCCGGTTTGCTACCCTACACTGGGGTGAGGGAAAGGGAAAATAAGCAGCTAAGCCTGAGTACTTTGTGTACCACTATCTAAATTTCTTCATAGCTATGCGACACGCCAAACGATATTTGCAATCTGGCCTCGAAGTAAATGCAGAAAACAATGTGCTATCTTCAACGACAGAGACCTTCAATACATGTTTAAGAATCGCACCTTTTCGCCGTTACAGGTCACGAAAGGCTTCAGACCTATGCGCCTTCATTTTGTCAATTCAGCGCCTTCTCTTCCACCTTGTTCTCTGATTCGGCGTGTTTCATGTTCTAAGAGTCTTGGGTGATTGCCGGCATCTAACCTCTCACCTCTTCATCGCCTCTCTTGTATCCACCTTTCTTGTAGCAAGACAGCCACTCGAGGTGGGGCCGCATCTAAAATAAAACAAAAAACATGCGAGAGGTAATGATAAGCCGTTATAGTGTTGTCTGATCCCCCTTGCTACACCAAAACTGCCGAGCATATAGCGAGAAGAAAAGAACTTCCGAGTCAAAGACGCATGCGGTTCAGCATCTGCAGACAGAGAGAACTTGCGAGAATTGGACCCCCTGCAAAGGTTATTCGCGTTCCGCTAAATAAACGGGAAAGAAATAGCGGCAAATAGCTGAAGAATGCTGCGAAAGAATACATTTCGCTTCACTAACCTTGCTGGTATTTAAGCCAAACCTTTGGAAATATCTGTAAAGGGGGCTCTCAGCAGTAGGGATGAGTGCAGATGATGCCGGTATTTAGAATAGCCACACACGTACAGCGATACTGATGACATTGTACCTACTGGAAGCTAAACCTACAAAACGAGACTTTTTTGTAAATTCCGCCAACTATTATTGCGCTTCGCGTTTTGTCGCCCTGCTTAACGGGAGCATAAAATATTTATGAGAAATTACACTGAAAATTGAGTTTGTCAAATACCGTTATTTTAGTACTGTGACAGAACTCTATACGTGAAAGTCAGTAGATGAATGCCGGCTGGGTATATCATATATATACCGGTGTTCACTCTACCCTTTATATGTCAAATAAGTTCTCAAGTTGCTAAAGAGATGTGCAAAGCCAGTTACCCGGCCGTCATTTCATCAACAGAAGAATTTAAAGCCACATTTTTACTTGAAGTTCAAGCGCTGACCTTTAGATGTTCGCAATATTTATTTTCCACCTCAACTGCCCAATGACAGAGCTAGATGTATCAGCCACGGACGGGGAAGAACAAACCTACCGAGCGAGTTATTCTGAAACATACTCCTTCTCGCAACCTACTCGCAGTGCAGCGAGAAGTACGGTCCGCGACGGCAAATCATAGAGACCACCAGCGTGCAGATGTGTCAGTACGCCGCAGTGCATCGATTCGTGCCTGCGTCACCTCGTCCGAGGCGAACGGAGCAGACGACGCGGCAAGCAAACGGTGCGCCTGACCGTTGGAATTATGTTTGTTCCGATGCACATGCAAAACCATCATCGCGTATGCAGTGCTATTCAACGAAACTTTAAGCTTGACATAAACAACCGCCGTGATAGCTTAGTGACGATGGCTTTCTGCTGCTCAGCTCGAGGTCGCACGTTAAATCCCGGCCGCGGCGGCCGCGTTTTAACGGGGGCAGAATGAAACAACGCTCGTGTACATCGATCGAAGCATGGAACTATCATAACACGCTAAGACTTTCATATGCGTCCCGTTTATTTATTATTATATGTATATTTAGGACAGGATGACATCATAGCTTATGCCCGCTATTACGTATCACTCACGCAATCAGTGTGTAGCAAAACACAAAAATCAACAATAAATTAAAGAAAGTCCGAACCAACTTAAGCATATCTCGGAGAAAGCTCAAAAAAGGAACATTGTACATCGCAGCGCAATCAATTTACACTGGAAGCTCTGAGAGTTTGTTGTTAAAACAAACCAAAATAGTAAATCAAATGTCTTCGCACCTAGCTCAAATCCAGTTCAAGTATGTGCAGTGAACAGCGCCTCATATATAGAACATACGCCAAAGCTACTAAAAGTTCAAGCATACTTGAGGTGAATGCATTTTGCAAGAATGGTAGGCTGCATCAAAGAAAATTAGCATACGCAAGGAATAGTTCATCTAGAACATCTGTAACATCGCTCGAGTAGCTTTCGGCAATTCTTTGCATTTCAAGGATTCTGTTCAGACATACAACTGCATATATTTATTGCGATAGCAATGACATGGACACTCCACGCGCATTTCAGTCGTCATTGTCGCTGTAGGCGTCGTCACGATCTTCTGCATAAAGTCCAAGGACGACAACGTCTTCGCCGCGTGCCGTGTGCTGCATGTGTATGTGCGAGTAAAGGCGTACGAGGGTTCTCCGACGATGGCGGCTTAATCTCGAGCACGCAAGGGTGGAAAGCGGGGAGAAAGCGCGCCGTCTTCTGTCGCCCGCCAGGCACCGGGGAGAAGAGAGGGTGGGTCGGGGGCAATACTCCGGCGGGTGCTGCATATGGCGCAGCCGTGCGGCCTCTTATCTTGAGAGATATGTGCGACGGGGACACAGTGAGTCGAGTGCTGATAGTTTCGTGTACGCTGTGTTAGCGCCACTTAGTTGGCGTTGAAGCGAGAGGCAACATGAAGGTTAATTCCCTCGCTGCTGCTGCCGCGATTCCTCGCTCCACTGTTTTAACAGCGAGTGTGCGCAGTCATGGAGTGAGATGCACTCATGTTTTCTTGTGCGCGGGTGACACCATGCTTGTTAATTTGGTCAGTGAGCGAATGTTTACAAGTTTATACGGCCGATGAAGCTACTATCCTTACTTCATATAGTTGTCTACTAATTTTCTATCGCAATCGATGCAGAAGAAGACGAAGCATCGTCTTCTTCTGTCTTCTTCATTTGAATGGTTGGCCCTAGCCCATGTATTCAAATCTTTCCCGTTACGGTCATGCCACGTTTATATTTGCAACCACGTGGCTGTTTTAATGCGACCCATACTTTGGCACATTCCAGGTGGTAGGTAGGTAGGTTCCAGGCTCGCCTCGTTTCCAGCCTCTTCAATAAAAAGGACACTCAGCTATCCGATGGCAGGGGTGAGCCTCCAACTTCCAGGAAAGCAGCCCGACGCTCTAACCGTTAGGCCACGAATGGTGGCGTGTTTCGCTCGTACCGATGCCAGCTAGCTTTGAAACAAGTGGTGCGTACGTCGCGTAACCGTACGAGCAATAGCACGCGAGCGTACGCCCATTTCCGTTCATCCACAGGCTTTTACCAATATTTATGAAAGTGTCCCTGTGACAAAAAGATTAACATAAACAGCCAGACAGTTAGGTTGAAGCATGAGTGGCCGGTGCGTGCGACGTAGCGCGAAGGTACGGGACACATTACGGAAGTTACTGGCGAATCGTTACCCCTTGTATACAAAAGTTAAGCATCACGGCATATACTATGCAGGTGCTGTGGTGCGTAGGCAGATTTTGTGCTGAGATTGCGACGAGAAAATAGAGGGATGCGGTGCTTCTCTTTCCGACATCGCTGACTTCTTCAGTGCGGATTGAATTGCGCATTGGTTCCGTGCATTGTCCTCAGGAGAAAACGACATGGCCGCGCATCTGTAGCCGCCTCTACGCTGCACAATTTTAGTTAGTCAGCGGTGGGCTGCGACAACGGCGCGGTTCTCCTCGGAAGCGAAGCACGATGGCACCATTGCGGCTCTGTGGAGGCGACGGGTTGGCGGGGCCGGAGCAATTACACCGAAAGGCTTTTTGACAGTGGCCGTAGAATTGGGAGGGGGCATTAGGGGTAATTAACAGTCGATATCGCTTTCCACCGGCACGGCCTATAGTCGTTAGGCTAGACTCGACGTTGAGGACAATGAACTGTAGATTTTTGATTTTCCTCCGTGCTTCGCGCGACCCCAATGTCCGTACATTGTTTCCTTGAGTGTAGCCATTTTTTGTTCTTATTTGAGGCACACGTGTCCTTGTGATAGGTGTGTTCACTCGTTGATGTTCTCGTTTTTCTCTGTGTGCGTCCCTCTCGTATTCTCTTTTTGATTTTTACCATCCCCAGTGCGTGAAGCGTTCCAGAAGCAAGTCTGAGTGCATTCTGTAATAGCACCATGTAATGGTTACGGCAAACCGCAAAACATTACCCAGGTCCCACACATTGTAGACATCTATGTCAATGCTAAACATTTACCGCACAACGCATGCGATCAGATGTGTTAACGTTTCACTTCGGGCGTGCTTCACTTCCGCTTCAATTGAAGTCATAGCGCTGGATTGACACGGACAAAAACGACGACAAGATGTGCACTAACTGTCAACTGAATTTTATTTCAGAAAAGCATGGTACTTATACCGGCTCGAACGAGTGAAAATCATCGCACGCGCGACTCAGCATTTTCCAGATAGGCTGCTTTCTTTCAGTTTAGAGTAATCAACGGAGCGCTGACGCAGTTAGCACCTTCTTTTGCAATCAAGCTTGCTTCTACAATTTATCTCGTATCCTTATTTGTATTTCTGACACAACTAGACAATCCTTAAACAGTAGTTTACACCCGCAAGTATAATGCACGGAGACAAGTCCATCTCGATGACAGTTCAATTTTTGCTTTGTTCCCTTAGCCGGTAATTGAGGCATCTGCCTGTCTGCCCTCAATGACAGGCTAAGGGAACACATCTGCCACTTTGACAGTATCGGTCTATCCATCCATCTAGCCGCCTATGTCTTGGTGCTGTCATGGGCGTTTCGTTAACTTAGTGTGTACCAAAATTGGCATAGTATGGCATAAATGTATGGCGAGCAGAAATGATAGGTCGTGACATGAATGTCATGACATGCGTGTCGTGTAGGTCATGAAACAGCCGCCTACGTCTTGTTATGTACTAAAATTGGCATAGTATGGCAAGAGAACATGGCGAACAGAAATGATCGGTCACGACATTTATATTATCACATGTGAGTCATGTAGGTCACGAAACAGCCGCCTATGGCCTGGTGCTCTCATGGTCGTTTCCTTACCTTGGTATGTACCAAAATCGGCATAGTATGACTAGAGTTTATGACGAACATAAATAATATCATGACGTGCTTGTCATGTTGGTCATGAGATAGCCGCTTACGTCTTGGTGCTCTTATTGTCGTTTTATAAACTTGGTAAGGACTGCTCAAACTGTTTCGCATAACATCGATTCCCACAGGGCCTGGAGTCTGCCGGCTTTCTTCTTTTTTTCTTTAATTTGAGGGATTTGTCTGGCTAGCCGGAGCCAACAACCGCCGCGAGACCGTCCAAGGTCAACGAGTTTGTCGGCGATGCGCGCGCTCCCCCACGCGCCCGCTCGCACGCCGCTGCTCGCTTGGCGCCTCCTCTCCTTGCTCCATTCGCCGATACAGGGTTTGCGCACCACAAATTGACGTGGCTCGGTTGCATTAACTGCAGTATGTTGTGCGTAGGGCTCTACCTGCAAGTACAATGGGGCAGCGAAAGTATCAAGGGTAAAAGTGCAAATGCTCTGCAAAGGTACGCGATACGTACGCAAATTGCGAGGCCGAAGCGACGGCTGACGCCAGCGCGAGCAACGAGAGAAGCGACGCGCCGCCAAGGAACAGCGGCACGCCAAGCGAGCTGCCGCTGCGCAAGCCGCCGAGACGAAACGGTGCCGATTGGAGAATCGCCACTTCCGGCACGCAGACGGGCGCTTTCAAAAGCACTTTGCCGAACACTAATTTGGTGCGGATTGTAGCGTCAGTCACCGCCCTGCTTCCGATCGTACGCGTCGTCGGGGTGTCACGGCCCGCGCATACGTGGCAGTGCTCGAGCGAGCGTTTCTCCGGAGACCGCGAGTCCGTTCGGGCTATGCGCCACGTACAGGTAGGAAATGCTTCGCATTGACGTAGACAATCGTTGGGGATAGTTTCCGCCGTAGTTTTTTAAAACGAAGCTTTCTTGCCCTCCTTTTCCGACGTTGCGGGCGCTGCTGCGATGATCTTGTCGCGCTTGCGGGTGGGTTTCTTGCAGCACCACCACACGGCGCTTGCTTCCGCGCATCCCGCTGTTTAAGATGTACGTGGTGAAGATGGAAAGGGCGCCCGAGGGAAGTAATATCGGGTTTGATCCCTCATTAAAAGAGGTGCATACAGTAGTAAAACAGCAGCTTCCAGGTTTGTTTTATGCGGACGACATTGTGTTGCTAGCTAACAATTAAGCAAAGCGATTTGCAACGTCTGACTAATATCTATGGATAGGAAGGCGCGAATATAAGTCTGAAATTAAGCGTTAAAGAATCAGATGTTATGGTATTCAATGAAAACAGTGAACAGACAGTCTCACGAAAGGGCCAGGAAATACTTCTGGTAAAATAATATAGATACCTTGTTATATGGATAAACGTAGGCAATACATATATGGAAACACAGGAAAAATAATAACAGCAAAGAGGAAGAGAAATGCAGCCAGAATGAAACACAGAGTGCTATGGCCATACAAAAGGTACGAGGTGCGCCTGGGTGTGGGGACAGGTGTAATGGTTCTAGGACTTACATTTGGAAATCTATTGGAAATAAAGATATATTCATTCATTCATTCATTCATTCATTCATTCATTCAAATGCGGTTATTTGCTTCTAGCCAGCGGTATAATAAGGACTCGATGGCAACCAAGGGTCACTGGGACGCCTCGCTTTGGGCGCTCACGGGAAGACTACAAATGAAGCTGTGCAGAGTGATATGGGCTGGACAAGTTTTGAAGTGAGTAAAGCTCAAACTAAAGTTGATCATGATGAATGACTGAGGAAGATGGAAGAAAGTAAATGGGCTGGAAGAGTGTTCAGACATTTGTACAGGAAATACATACATTGCTTCATAATGGAGAAAAATAACTAGGAACCTTACCAGGAAGTATGGCAAGTATGCGACCGGTGTATTAAGTAACATGGCAACAAAGAACGACCAGCGGCAAGTCAGAGAGGCTGAGATAATCTAATGGGTGGTGGCCATGGAAAAGAAACCTGCTATAAGTAACTACGTACCATTAAAACCAAAGTCAGGAAAGAAACAATTTATGACAACTCAAAGAAAAGCTCATTACGTTTCGAAGCGACACCAGAATGCCTTACAAAAGGCACTTATACAGCGAGATACAACAATGAAGAAGAAGCGTGTGCTTTCTGCGATAAAGCTGTGGCAACGATGAAGCATGATTTATTAAAATGTGAAGATATCTCCCCAGCGATCGATTTAGGCACCTCTGGCTTCCTTGAAGCCCTTCGGTTCAGTGAGAGCAGGCGAAAAGTAAACGCCAGCAATAGAGTTTCGTAAGAGGCGATTGGAAGATTGGTGGAAGAAAAGCAGGGGAACGGCGAAAGAGGCGTACAAGAACAAAGTTCCCAATAGGGGTTCAGAAAGTGGTGATGGGAATTCTTCGTAGGTTTTCTTGCTTTTCTTTTTTTTGGCATAGGTATGCCATGAGGCAATATAATAACAATAGCTTGGTGGCGCCACCCACCACCCGGTTCCAATGGAGGCGCTCAAAGTGTGCCGCCGCGGGCTGGGATGGGTAGTTCGTGAGTATGGCACGTTCTATGCTTCCCTTCCTATGTGATAAAAATGTAGGCACTGGGTTGTGGAGGTCGCAGGTTGGCCTGTGATAGTCTAAGCATTACAATCGTCCGCAGACTGAAGAGAACGCTTGGCGCTGGCGTATTAACAGTGTGCTGGTCTCGTATGCGAAAGGACACTTAAACGCGCGCTTGAAAAATAGCTCCAAACGTCGAAGAAGGAGCGTCGGGTGAAACGGGAGCGTCTTCGCTACGCGGCGAAACGTGGTGCAGACCGCGAATGTATATATAAAATATATACATGCAAATTTACAATAATTATTTGAGTTACGTAATGCCTCATAATTCAATTAAAGTTTAACACTTCTGCCACGATGTGATGTACCATGTGAGGTAATGATACGACTCAACCCCCTCAGAGATGATGAACACTGACGCACAACAATGCCTCAAGCAAACACGTCTCTCCCTGTCTTCTGTGGACTACGCAAACGAACGACAGTGGTAACGTTTTACATCAACTCAACGCACTCGCATGAGACTAAACACTGAAGAAAAACATAATCGTCGCCGACATCACCGCTAATTATGGTCAAACAAAGCAAATAGCAGACGAAGTTTCGCTTACATTGAATCCCACATTGTGCGAGTTCCAGCCATCTTTCTTTCTTTCTTTTTTAATGCGAGGCATTTCTTGCGAACATTTGCCACTTTTACAATATCTATCTATTCATCTAGCCTCCTATGTATTGGTGCTCTCATGATCGTTTCGTTAAGTTGGTATGTACCAAAATTGCCATAGTATCACAAAAGTGTATGACGAACATAAATCATAGGCCATGACACGAATATCATGACATGCGTGTCATGTAGGTCATGAAACAGCGCCTACGTCTTAGTGCTCTCATGGTCGTTTCGTTAACTTGGTAGGCTCCCCAAACACTGCTTCGCATAACATCGATTCCCACAGTCGTGGAATCTGCCGGCTGTGTTCTCTCTTTCACGTGTACACCGAAGTAGACGTAACACCTGCTGGGTGTTGCGGCTGGGCTGCACTGCCCCGATCCCGACGACGGTGCAATGTCATGCACATAGCGTATCAAAGCAACAGCGGCTACAGGATAAGAATGGAAGAAACTGGCGCGTTCTCACTTTAATAAGTAAATTTTTGCTACACGACGCGACGCACGCGTAACGCGTCTCAAAGCGCTAGCTTGTACGAGAAAACTAGTAAAGTTGTTATCATGTGGAGCTATGCATGCGTTTCTGGTTTAGCATGACCATGGCCGGAGTGGTAGTACCGCGCGCGGAAGAATACGCAGGGAGAATCCAGTACGGTCGTGGTATGACAGCTCGATGAGAATTAATATCACATGTACTTGAGAAAACAGCCGCAGTTTTGCCCAAAAGGGGAAACATCGATTGCGATAACAAATTAGTAGACATGTATACTAAATAAGGATAGTTTTATCGGCCGTACAAACTTAGAAACATTCGCTTACTAACTGAATTAACAAGCACGGTGTCGGCGCGCGCAGGCAAAAAAGGAACACATCCTACTCGACGACCGCGGACAAGCGCTGTCAGAACGCTGGCGTGAGCAAGTGCGGCAGCAGCAGCAGGGGAAGTCACCTTCGTGCTTCCTATCGCTTCAGCGCGAACAACGGTGAGAAAACAGCACGCGCGAAAGTATGAGCTGTCTCGAGATCGCTTTCAATATACGGTGCGCGCGACCGCATACCGCAGCAAAAGGAACGCAGTTGCTGGCGGAGTAGAAGCCCTCCTCCCTCCCACACTGCCTCCTCTTACGATTGGCGTCTGGCACCACGTGCAGAAAGGAATTTCACCCGACCTTCTCTCAACATACCTCGTCGAAATGAGGCGTGACTTCTCCTGCTACGGTTGACGTCCCGTACCACGTGCAGAAAGGAATTTCACCCGACCTTCTCTCACCATGCCTCGTCAAATGAGTCGTGACTTCTCCTCCTACGGTTGGCGTCCCGCACCTCGTGCAGAAAGTACTTTCTCTCACCCGACCTTCACACACCCTGCCTCGTCGAAATGAAGCGTGACTTCCTAATTCGCCATGACCATTTCGAGTGTCTGCCGGTCTGGCGGAAGCCCCGCAGTGTTTACAGGCATCTTTTGTGTGTGTGCGAGTGTAGAGGGACCTTTTCCTTGAACGGTCAAACTCTACAGGAGAACTTCCACGAACCAGCAACGCGCTAAAGAGACGGACAAGCGTCTACAATTCCAGGAGGCTCGGTACCACCAGAGGAGTGGTATAAACAGAGGCGGGGCCCTCTTTCCGCCAATCCGACTCTGTGCCGGTCACGTGACGTCGACGGCAGCAAGATCCCTCCCACGATTGTAGAGAGCCTATTTAAGGGGCTCAGAAATGTACTTTTAATCACTTCATTCTCTTCTCATCATCTTTCATCAACCTTTGAATAAACCATGCAAGTTTCGCACTAGAAATAGTCTCGTCCTCGCTTGGTCGCCATGGTCTACCGGATGCCTGCAGCCCGCCGACAACGCCACGCTACCCAATAGTAACGTCGGTCGAGCTTCGATAGGCAGACGTCGCTACAACTCGGCAGCAGTACGCTACGCTTCCCTGGAGTACGCAACACTCCCTACTTTCGTCTGTTTCGCGCGGGAAATTCAGCCGCGATCCTCAGTTTCCCCTTGCGTCCGGGCGCGACCAACGCAGTTGCTGCCGGAACTCAACACCGCCCCCCTCCCTACCATCCGCCTACAGTTTTCGAGCGACGGAAGGCGGCACGTTTATTATTAAAGCGAAGCTTTCTTTGCCCCTCTTCCTTCGACTTTCCCACTACTACTACTGCTGCTACTGGCGGCCGCCGCCGCCGCCGCCGCTGTCAGGTCACAGAGGAAAGGCGACGCGACAAACTCGTTAAGACCCCACGGTGTCAAATGTGCACAATGCCCTCTGGATGCTCTGTGTACTACGCAAACAAACAGCAGTGGTGCACGAAAGGTAACGTTTAACGTCAGCTCACCAATCTCGTGTTAGAATAAACGTTGAAAAAAAATTAAGCTTTCGCCATCAACCTTCGCTTACATCGATTGCCACTGTGCGTGAGATCTGCATAATTTTCATTCCTCTCGCCTTCCTTCCTCGCGTGCTTTCCCTTGCACACACATCGAAAGGCGCGCGGCGACAGTGTTATCACCTGTGGATTTTACACGGAACATCGCGGCGACGACAAAAAATGCGCCTGGAGTGTCCATATATTTCTATCGCAATATAAGGCTGTGAGATTAGGCTTGTGTACATTCCAGGTCTACGAATAACTATGAAATTGGTGATTGCCAAAACAAACTTGCACCAAGAAATTACGTAGAAGAGTAATAATATTTGGGGCTTTTACGTGCTAAAACCACTTTCTGATTATGCGGCACGCCGTAGTGGAGGACTCCGGAAATTTTGACCACCTGGGGTTCTTTAACGTGCACCTACATCTAAGCACACGGGTGTTTTCGCATTTCGCCCCCATCGAAATGCGGCCGCCATGGCCGGGATTCGATCCCGCGACCTCGTGCTCAGCAGCCCAACACCATAGCCACTGAGCAACCATGACGGTTGACGTAGAAGAATGTGTGACACACAACGCGAAGCAGACGGTCATTCTTTCGGGAATCTGTTGCTTGTGTACCCGGTATGTATGCAGCTCAAGAACCATCACCAGACTAAGAAGCTTTATCGGAGGCTTGCATTTGCTTGCCTTTGTTTTTGCATATGTTTAGAGTTACCTTACTTTCCTGTGGCGCTTTGGTCTTTCTAGATAGGTACTTATTACTATGTAATAAAGAAAGAAAATCCTATTGCCAGCACTACATGTCCCTATTTAATTACAGAAGTACTGTGTACTATAGTTCCCGCGTATGTACCGTTCTTTGTCTTTGAAATACATAAAACAAACAATCTGGGAAAAGGCGTAACTCAGTATCTAACAAAATGGGCATAGTATGACAAGAGTATAGGACGAACATAAACGATAGGTGAGGACATGAATGTCTGACATGTGTGTCATGTAGGTCATGAAACAGCCGCCTACGTTTGCTATGTACCAAAATTGGCGTAGTATGACAAGAGTGTAGGCGAATATAAATGAGAGGTCATGACATGTGTGTCATGTATGTCACAAAACAGCCGCATACTTCTTGGTGCTCTCATAGTTGCTTTGTTAACGTGGCATGTACCAAAATTGGCATAGTATGACAATAGTGTATGGCGAATATAAATGATAGGTTGTGACATGAATGACTGACATGCGTGTCATGTAGGTCATGAAACAGCCGCCTACGTCTTGGTATGTACCAAAATTGGCATAGTATTACAAGAGTGTATGGCGAATATAAATGATAGGTCATGACACGCGTGTCATGTATGTCACGAAACAGCCGCATACTTCTTGGTGCTATGATAGTCGTTTCGTTAACGTGGAATGTACCAAAATTGGCATAGTATGACAAGAGTATAGGACGAACATAAACGATAGGTCATGATATGAATGGCTGACATACGTGTCATGTAAGTCATGAAACAGCCACCTACGTTTGCTATGTACCAAAATTGGCATAGTATGACAAAAGTGTATGGCGAATATAAATGATAGGTCATGACACGTGTGTCATGTATGTCACGAAACAGCCGCGTACTTCTTGGTGCTCTGATAGTCGTTTCGTTAACGTGGCATGTACCAAAATTGGCGCAGTGTGACAAGAGTGCATGGCGAATATAAATGATAGGTCATGACACGTGTGTCATGTATGTCACGAAACAGCCACATACTTCTTGGTGCTCTCATAGTCGTTTCGATAACGTGGCATGTACGAAAATTGGCATAGTATGACAAGAGTATAGGACGAACATAAACTATAGGTTATGACATGAATGTCTGACATGCGTGTCATGTAGGTCATGAAACAGCCGCCTACATCTTAGTATGTATCAAAATTGGCATAGTATGACAATAGTGGAGGAGGAAAGAGAAAAGTAGAAGGCAGGGAGGTTAACCAGAATGACGTCCGGTTGGATACTCTACACCGGAGGAATGGGAAAGGGCAAACAAAGATCACAGGGAAAGAGAGGAGGTAAGGAAAGAAGGAAATTGCGGTGAGTTCGCTGTCGCGTGTGGTCTTACAGAAATTGCATTAATAGTCACACATGATCGCACGAACCCGTCGTCCTTAAGAAGCACAAAAGCGCCTTCACCGCTTTGTGGACCGACGGGCGATGGGGGCGGTGTTCCAGCAGCACTTGCACAGAAAGCGGCCGACTGTCCAGTTTTCGGAAAGCTTTGGCAAGTTCTTGTCCCTCTGGGGCATATCGTGGACAGTGGCACAGCAGATGGTCGATAATTTCTTCGGTGCCGCAGACCTCCCATGCTGCACTGTCAGTCACTCCAATTAATGTAAAGTACGCCTTTGTGAAGTCAACTGCTAACCAAAGGCGACAGAAAAGCGTAGCTTCACGTCGAGGAAGTCTGAGTGGACGTCGTAGTTGCGCTGAGGGGTTTAATCGATGCATTCGTGTAAGACGTAAGTTTGGCGAGTTCCACTCGGTCACTGAGAGACTGCGTGCCAGGTGCCGAAGCTGACTTGCGGCGTCTGTCCTCGAAAGAAGAATTGGAACGCTGTGCTCTTCTTGATGTGCTGTGCGAGCAGCGTCATCGGCGGAATCATTGCCACTGATTCCACAATGGCCAGGTACCCATTGAAAAACGACCTCGTGACCTTTTTGTTGGACATGATGGTAAAGCTTCACGATTTCGTATGTCATTTGGTCATGACATCCGTGTCGCAGGACAGACTGCGTGCACTGTAATCCCGGTTTTGAATCACAGAACACAGCCCATTTTCTAGGTCTTTCAGAATCAATGGATTCCAGTGCTCGACGCACGGCCGTTAGTTCAGCCGCCGTTGAGGTCGTGAGATGCGATGTCTTGAACCGCAGTGTCATTCCACGCGTTGTTATAACCACGGCACCACCAGAACATGACAAGAGTGTATGGCGAATATAAATGATAGGTCATGACATGTGTGTCATGTATGTCACGAAACAGCCGCATACTTCTTGGTGCTCTCATAGTCGTTTTGTTAACGTGGCATGTACCAAAATTGGCATTGTATGACAAGAGTATAGGACGAACATAAATGATAGGTCATGACATGAATTTCTGGCATGCGTGTCATGTAGGCCATGAAACAGCCGCCTACATTTTGGCGCTCTCATAGTCTTTCGTTAACTCGGTAGGCTAACCGCACACTGCTTTCGCATAACATCGATTCCCACAGGGCGTGGGATCTGCCGGCTCTTTTTTTTTTCTTTTCATGAACCATTGTCACTTGAAATCCGCGACCTGCCGATGAGGCGTACCGAAACAATGTTGATGGTACCAACGTTGATGGTACCAATGTTGATGGTACCAACTTCTTGTTCTGGCTCCTGCTGTTTATTATGCCCAAGCCGACATATTCTTATAAAAAATTTGTAAAGAGTTACTAACTGCAAGCAAATAAGTAGTAACTGCAGCGACTACTACCTTTATTGGACCATTACTAGCCTTTTTGCTACATTACTAAAACGTGGGTTAGTTTCGCCGCGACTTCACGGACAACCCGTTCGGCAGCGTGTCTAACATGTGGGAAAGATTGTGGCCTTACTTTAATGGAACAACGTGTGCATAGAATTTGCCAAAGCATGCCAAATAGACCTTTCGCTCATGGTAACTAGGTTTACGAGATATAAACCTCAGCCGATTTTTTCCCGCATAATTTCCCCCGCCGACAAGCTCGCTTGCGTTCCTACGCATCCTTTTCAGAAGCGTCTCCCTGTTGTTGAAGACGGAATTTTCTAGTTCCTTGCGTTTTCCACGCGTTCCTTCCCATGCACGCTCTAGCCTACGTTCTAACTGCGCCTAGGTTAGGCCAAATCGAAACGAGGCAAGTCTCTCAACGCGCTCGCTTGCGACGGGACTGGCGTCGCCTCCAAACAAACGCTTCTCCACGTTTATACCGGCTACACAATATGTGTACCCAGGCAAATACAGCAACCAATGCCCATGGTGCGAAGGAACATCGACATTGGAACACATAACATTCCAGTGCACGTTCCGCCGGGCGGCTGCCACCTCGCCGCTGCCAGACAACAGTCACCATAACTGGTCGTGGGAGCTAGGCACGGCTCGCGGAAGTGGAATTGGGAAGCCAACTGGCGACCCTTGACCAGGACCAGGGAGCCGCTGTAACCAGCGGGACCCTGCAAGTGGTGCTCCCCTCCCCCCCCCCCCACATAACCAAACAACCTACACTACAATAAACACTTATTATCTCTCCCACCCTCCCTCCCTCCCTCCCTCCCTCCCTCCTCTCTCTCTCTCTATGTCTCTCTCTCTCTTCCCGCGATAAATTCGGAAGCGTGTTCTGTGCCACTTGTCGATGCATGCGTCCGTGGTCTAATGGTTTTAGATGGTTTCCATATCGGGCTTCTCTACTAAACGTCGAGTGTTCTAATCCTGCCTTCGGAGCATTTTGATCGTGTTTATTTAATTATTTACTAAGCAGTTCATTGCTTAAAATGATGAGTTCACAAAGCCGTTTGAAGACAGACGGACGACGTTTAGGCAAATATCATCACTCCCGTGCTGGCTGAGGAAACATCGTGTCGGAAGTGGTAAGCGTGCGGAAGTTTGAGTATTCTCAGAAATTCACCTATTCAATCCTAAATTATGGTACTGGTGTTTTGGGGCACTAAACAGTCGGTCAAGCAGAACGGAGGAGAAAATGACCCCAGTCATTTATCCAAACAATGTTGGGTTAGTAACTTGAAAGAAAGGTAGTATAATAATACTTGCTACCTTTAGGGTACTAAGCGCTTGTCACATATGTCACTACCATGTTATTAACTGCATTTAGTAACGACAAAGGTATTAATAGTTACAACCGTAGTTAGTAATGGCTAGGGTATATAGTAACAGCTACTAACTACGGTTTGTAAGGGCAGTTACTCACAGGTAGCAAGTGCTACTGCCTTTCTGCTAAGAGTGTAGTCTCGATCGCAGCCTCAAAAAGTGTACAAATAAGTTATTCTCAATTCTGTTTTCATACGTGACCTGCCGCGCCATCAAGTCACTATTGCGGAGTGATAGATATGATTTCTTTTATTACTAGCTAATTCCGTAGAAAACAAGGCCAGGGCACCTGCAGATGGTGGTACAGATGGTAGTGTTGTCAAGCATGTGAGCTATGCGGAAAGACAGCAGCACTCAGTCACGCTCATAAAAGCCCGGGCAGCTTCGCAAAGAATGCTCAGCTTTAATACACGCAAGACATACCTAAAACAACTCTCACTCACCATAATTGCAGCTACATATTGCATAGATGCCACGCCACGTGCACCGAACGCACAACAAATGAATGAAAGTGTCATTTGTATACAGCCGCCGCGCGGTGTCTGGCCCGGCTCTGGACCTGGGCCCGTTTCGTCCACGCCCAGTGCTTCTGGTGGTAGCCCTGGTCTGGCAAGTTTGGTAGCACTGGATCACCCGAGTCACTGTACCAAAGTGTCGTAACAATTATGGTCTGAATGGGACAGGGCTTTTAAAGCGAAGCTTTCTTTCCCTAGTGAACTACTTGAAATAAACACAACCTAACTAAAACATTACTTATGCGGAAGAAGATATTAGCACTAGTTGCGAACGTTCCTCACCTAGCTTCGACTAAAACTGTCTTTCAGGAGCACAGTGGAGTAAGATTGTAACACTTGTATAAATTTAAGATTTTACAATCCTTTTACTTTTCGACCACCTATATAGTAGAATTTCTTGTGACGACAGCGTGCCTATAACATGGATACGCGTAAGCGGCATACTGCCTCGTAATTCGTCCCTCGTCTTCGAACAGCAATTTACGAGCGTTTCATTTTAGCCTACCATCCATTCTGAATGTAGTTCCAGAAACTACCACTGCAACACACCAACACATGTGCCAACATTGTGTGTCTTTAACCCGAGCAATAGCGCTTACTTTGCAATTATTGGAATGACGCATTTATGGCTTATTTATTTACTGTTGTTGCTTCGTCTGTTTTTCTGTTTGACTGATCGTCTCTTGCACAATATGTCCTTGTACTCGTGGATCTTGTATAGTTTATTGTAAAGATCGCCTGCTTGCTTTCACTGCTACTGTATATTCCGTTGAGTTGTAGCATCTATAATATCATAACAAATTTGTCTTTGCTATGTTGAAATTTCAATAATCTTATATTACAAACATATTGGTAAAGTGTTGATCGTAAGTACGGCATGTTACTTTAAATTTCTCGATTGTATAGCTTGAATGACCGTTGTATGCTGCCACTGTAAGCGTCTTCACGGACTCAGGCAAACTGCCTATAGCGCAGCTTTCAGCCTCGAAACGATACGGATATTTCTGGAGAAATGAAGCTAGAACTTGAGCGCTCTCTGGTTTGGCATGGCTGCTCTCGGGGGACGTGTTTCTAAATTTATATATGCTGAGGTTATATATGCGCCAAATGCTAGTAGTACCAGTGACCCTTATATATATATAGTGGCTTATATGACCCTTGAACGCTGACCGACAAAGCCTTCCGAGTAAACACATCTGCTATTCTCCGTAATAAAATTAATTGCTGCATAAAAGCTGCACAAATAACCTCAGCTTACAGGCATTACCAAAGCACCACGACCTGTTAATGAAATGAGGCGAAATAGTCAATGGATTAATTTATTTAGTTGATTTGCATTGATTTCATTAAGTCAATCCATCCAATCATAACGCCTTTAACGGTCGCTCCAACCAAAGGGAGCCAAATTGACCTCCGCACTTGCCCAAATGTAGCCAAAAGCGAAACTTTTGGGTAGCCCAAAAGTAGCCAAAAAGCTTTTTCTTCTTGTGAAGTCAATACTTAAGCATACTGAATTAATTTTTGGCATGAATACCTACTTATTAGATTTTCCACGCTTGACCACGCATAACCTCTGCGCACATCGTCACGGAGGCCTAATTGCATTGCAAATGCAATTAGGCCTTGCAAATGCACTGTTTTCATTAGGCCTTCATTGCAAATGCACTGTTTTAGTTTTCCCAGAGCATCAAAATATCACGAAAGGAACAACACACAAATAGCACCGCGCAATAAGCACGCTAAGCAATGCATGCATTCAGGCGTGCAGTATTATTAATTATAGCTCATGATAATTTCGCTTAACACCACACAATGCACTAAACGAAAAACTACAAAAAATTGCAAGACAAAGTCTAACAGAATAGATGGTGGTTTGTACAAAATCTAGTACGATATATAGACACAAAAAAGTACGCTATGATTAAGCATCACGAGATTATTGCGAAGGGGAACTGCTTAGTCCATATAATATGTCAGAGCTGAAACGGGACCAAAATTCAGCACAATGCGTTGGCGGGCTAATGGTGCGGATCCATAAATACTTCGTTTAGCGCAATACAACGGACACAAGAAAGGCGACAGGAAAAGGCGCCTTGTCCTGTCGCCTTTCTTGTGTCCGTTGTATAGCGCTAAACGAAATATTTAGGGACCAAAATTATTGGCCCGGTTTAAAAGCCTTGCAGCAGCCTCAGTTCCTGGCCAGGCAAAACTTAACGTGGAGGAGCGCTACCAATGCCTCCTTCGACATTCCATTCCGAAGGTCGGTTTTAATGAGCGAGACCTGGCTGAATACTCGTTCGACGGCGGCATTTGATACGGCTAGTGATAGCAAAGACAGGAATAGGGTGGCGAGTTGTGTAGGGAACGGATGGCTGTGGTGGCTGTGGGGCAATAGAAGAGTATACGTTCTACGTTGGCATTTGAGAAGGAGCAATTTGGGCAGGAAGGATCCGCGCAAATTGCCACGTAGGCGCCATGCGGCAGGTAGAAAATTCGGCAAATTTCGGTAAGGTGCAGCTCGGTGTTCTCCCTCCGTTCTGGCGCCGAGGTCACGCCAACGGGAGCTAAAAGCATCTCATGCTTAAAACGTAGGACACCGAAAGCTCACATATGGATACAGCAACAGTCTATGTTCGTTGGTGCGCGCGCGCGGGTAGCGTTAGTTCGCGGACGGAGACATGTTTCCTGAGGCCAGCTTTCTTAATTAAAATTATCAAAAGGCCGCGATCCTTGACCTTTTCACATGCATATGTGTTCTCTCACATAGAACTTCGAAATTTGGATTTTGTAGCAGACGCCCTCAATTTCCTTAACCTGCTGTGGTCTGCATTTTGATGCCAGCGTGCTTTTCATTTGTACTTACCTATTTTTACTTTTTTTTTACACAGTAAAAAGATGTAGCCCCAATATAGCCACATAGCCAAAAGGAAAATTCTGACGCAAACTCGGGCAAAAATTTGCCCAATTTTGCTATTAATAGCCCAATCTGGCAACCCTGATTACGGACTGGATTTCAAGAGAAGGGAAGCGTAGTAGCAGGGGGCGGCAGAAAGCTAGGTGGGCGGATGAGATTAAGACGTTTGCAGGGACAACATGGCCACAATTAGCACATGAACGTAGTAGTTGGAGAAGCATGGGAGATGCCTTGGCCCTGCAGTGGACGCAGCCAGGCTGATGATGGTAATGATGATGATGATTTCACCCAGTGGCGCACAACCAGTGCCACTCGGTCTGTGCCCGTTTTGGCCTTAGCTCGAGACTGGCCGGAGCAATAGGGCAAACCTGAGGCAGGGGCAAAGGAGGCAAGACAACACAAGCGCTAGAACGCTTTGGGCATGTGCCACTGTGACACAGTGGTACATACAGAATCCTTGAATGTCGCTAGATATGTGTAGTACTCCTCATTGCACACACCTTCCATCACCATCTTCTCTGAACAAGCACCATACAACGCCAGCGCCCTCGAGACATAGCTGCATAGACACTTCACATTGCGCCTGCGCCCTATTTAGTGTTCTTAATTCGGCATAGCTTCCTGAGCAATGGAGTGCGTAAACATAAAAATTTCATAATATAGTCATTGCCCTCGTGATGGATAAACAAACATTGCTAGGGATTAGAAACTGCATAGGATAAAGGAAAACTGCGCGCATCACTGCTGCTTGTACAAGATTTAATTGCCTACTTCGCTATAAGTTCGCTTCACATGGATACCAAGATTTGTTGGTACGTATATATATATATATTACAGCGTGAGAGAGCAAACGGATAATAGGACAGGTCAGTAAGCAGGAGGCAGTGGCTGATTCAGCGGACCATGTCATCCCGCTTCTGCGTTGCGACAATGCTACCGACCAGCGCGTGTGCGTTGCACGAAAGCTGGTCGCAGCAGGTGAGGAGAGCCTTTGTCGCATCGGCCGAGTTGAGCGGACGGTGTGGTCGTGGCGGCACTGGCAGCCGGCCGCATTCGCAGCGCTCTTTCCCTGTGGGTGACGTTCGCACCACCCGTGGTTCTCCCCGAGACTAATTATTCGGGTAGTAATTGCACGTAGCAAATCTTTACTGCTCCGAGCGTGCCTTGGGGAACTGGGTTGAAATCAGTTCTCAGAGGGCTAGACACGGGTATGCGATCGCACACAGCACCGGCGTTGCGCAGTTGTGATTCACGAAGCATGACACATTTGTCGCAATTAAAATTGCATTAGTGGGCAGAATCTCGATCTACGAACTTGAGCGAGTGCTATAACTGTGCTTTGGGCGCAATGCTTGTAGCTGCTTTAAACTTCTGTATACCGTTCCGGAATATTAAGAGTGACCGCTAACGTGCGTTGGAAGCCGGCACTCGGAAGTGGTGCCTGGGTCCGGGAGATATATTTGAGAGTCAGGAAAAAAATTAAAGCGACGGAGCTCATTTTTACAGCTCACCGAACAAATAGCAGCATTGAATTCTTGAGGACAGCGCGAACTTTCGCGAGATCGCAGGCGCTTACACATATGCTTACATGCCACTGCTGCTGCTGCTACTACTACTACGAATTATAATAGTAATAATAACAATAAATATAGTCACAAATATGTAGGTCCCGAAGCAAACCGTCCACTGCCTTGCCTCAAATAGGTAGCTAAGTTCTCGTTCCCACCATATAACTGATGTTAGTTGCCATTTCAATAATCCTTGTGCAGCTGGCGTCGAGGCGTCTTTGTTGCGGCAATGCCAGCTACATGAGGGACTCTGCTTGCTTCTGCGTCATCACTTATATTGTTTTCATCACTCGGCACTCTCTTATCACGTCCCTGTTAAGCCACTTTCACTAAGCACAAATGATGCAACGTAGAGCGAAACACTACCGCAGGAACCGCAAAGATAGCGACGCGCTATTAGCCTACAACCGTCGCTCCGCTCATTGCCTCGCCATGCCTGCTGTCACAACACCATGATACGTCATCGTCTTTCTCTTTCAACTGTTCAAGGCGCATGTGACGAGGCGTTTTACGAGCCACTGTTCATAGTACCGTCTTATTTCAATAGCAATTGTATGGACACTCCAGGGCATTTCTGCGTCGTCGTCCTCATCGCCGTCATGTTCTGTATCAAGTCCGAGCAGGATAACATCGTCGCCATGCGCCGTATGCTAGATGTGCGAGTGAAACTTGCGAGGGTCACCCAATGATCGCGACTGAATCTCGCACTCGCGAAGAAGGAAAGCGGGGCGGAAGCGCGCTGTCTTCCGCCACATGAGAGACACCGAGGGGAGGGGAGGGAGAGGGGGCGGGGAGTGTCGTTCTATTCTAGCAGCTGCTGGGTTCGGCGACGCCGCGCGGGCGCCTCGCCTAGTCGCGTGATACACAGCGGCTTTCGTGCTCTACTGTGTGCAGGTATTCCTGGGACCCGGTTTGCGCGGCGATGCCTCGTTTCCGGCTCCATTCGGACACACTGCGTCTGTGACATCGACGGCATCGTATCAAGTTGACCTGGCACCTGTCGCAACCATATCGCTCTTGCGGTTTGACTCGGCAACGCCCAACGTGATCCATCTTGATAAATGTTTATGAAATCCAGCAACTCCAGCGACCTCCAAGGAACAGCATAAATTGGGACAACGCCTGCTTCCACCCTTTAGTGGGTTCGGTGGCGCCGCAAGGCGCCCGATGCTAACTTTCATGTTGTACTGTGTACAGGTTGGTAAAAAATATCGTTCTACGAAGTGTTTTAGAACTAGCTGTACATGCCTAGTGGTGTTTCCGAGGCCTGACTGCTTATGGTCATGCTGTATGAATGTGTCTCGTATAGTTCATTTATTGCTAATTATGTATGGCTACATAAAGGAAAACCCAGGTCCTGATTCTGATGCAAAGGGTAATCTTGATCCTGATGTTCTGCAGCAGATTTTACATACCGTCACAGAAATTAAGGCTTCCCAAACTGAACTTGAAATCAGTATGCAGGGCGTCCAAATACGCCTGTCTCTCATTGAGAGCACGCTTCCAACACTCAAAGACTGCAAAGAAAAGGTTGAAAAGTGTGAAACAACTGTTAATGCGGTTCAAAAGCAAATCGCACATTTATACAGCAAAATGGGCGACTTAGAGAACAGAAGCCGCCGGAACAATATTGTGATAGATGGTATCCCAGAAAGTAGCGATGAATGCCCCGCATCTTTGAAGAAATATGTCGAGAAAGAAATCTTCAACCATTTGCTGAAACTAAAAGTAAAGACTGTGGAGCGCGTCCATCGCGTTGGCAAAAGATTAGACAATCGACATCGACCCGTCATACTGCGATTTTTGATTTGGCCGAAAAAATGACAGTTATGCGCAACTGTTCAAAGCTCAAGGCCACAGACGTATCGGTGTCGGAGGATTTTTCATTTGCAGTTCGTGAAACGCGCAGGAAGGTGTGGGAGTCCTCAAAACCAAACCGAGCATGCGGTGATAGAGTTGTGCTTCTTTTCGATAAGCTGAAAATAAATGACACGCTGTACGCATGGAACAAGCACGTGGAAAAGAGAATACCTCTTAAACAAGCACGTTCTGAGATGACTGGTCGCGAGGGTAATAGTTCAAATGCATGACGTCAAGAAAGTATGCCGTCATATTATTATAGTATTTCAACGCTCGAAACATAGTGAAGAAAACAGATAAACTAGAGGAAATTTTATTCGCTTACGAGCCTTATATTTTAGTGATTACCGAGACGTGGCTTCATCCCTCTATCCACTATTCAGAAATAATTCCAGAAGATTATAGCCTAATTCGCAAAAATCGTGATAGCCATGCAGGCGGAATGGCCATCGCTATAAAGAATGTACTAACGTTCCAAGAGGAACAAGGTATACCTAACCACGAGAGTATCTGGTGCACTGTCACATTTCAAGCCACACCTCTACTAATAGGTGGATGATACAGACGACCTGGGGCACTTGAAACTTACCATACGGAATTACACAACTACCTCCTCGAGAAAATGCATGATCAGACGAAGCTAGTACTTGTTGGCGACTTCAACTTGGCAAGAATTGACTGGGATAACCTTACCGTCTGCAATAGGGAATTAAATAGCTGCGAACGACTTTTGGTACCACGCTAAGTTTTTCTTTATCTCAAGCTGTAACGCAAGCTACACGCGTCCAAGCACTTGTTTCTAATATTTTACACTTTGCTTTGATTTCCTGCAGCGTAGATACTGAAGTTAAGGTGGAAGATGGAATATCTGACCATAAATTGATTCTAATTCAATTTCTTAATCTTAGGCTGGCAAAAAGTAACACTGAAAATTCATATATATTTATTAAAGATTGTTGCAGAGCAAACGATGAAAGCATTATTATGAGCATTATATTACCCCTTCATCTTCTTCATCTGTATATATTCATCATCATGACCAGCGTCATCGTCATGAACGCGCGACCTGCGGAATAAATCGTTGAGGCTTAACAGCTGTCTCGCAAGTGGTGGAGGCTGCTTTCGATCCCTTGGTCCTCTACGCCTTCGAGTTTCCCTGGAGCTTCTTTCAGGCCGCCACTTGCTCTACCTTTCCGCCAGGATGCCCCAAGAAGCTCCTCCAGGAGCCTCCGGCGTCACCGTCTCTGCCCCACCGGCCGTTCCTTCATGGACCGTGAGCACGCGGCAGCGCGATCCCACCATGTTCGCTGGCCTTCGTAGTGACGACTCTGATGACTGGCTGGACAATTATGACCACGTGAGTGAGTCTAACCGGTGGGATAACATGCACAAGCTTCGCAACGTTGCACTCTACCTCACTGACGTTGCCAGGACTTGGTTCCTCAACCACGAGAGCACCTTGCCTGACTGGGCGGCATTCAAACACCAGCTTCGGTAGATTTTTGGCGCTCCCAAAGTCCGCTCTGAGGTCGCCAAGAAAAAGCTTGATGGACGCACGCAACTTCCAGGGGAAACATACACATCTTATATCGAGGATGTCCTCGCCCTATGTCGCCGTGTTGACGCCACCATGACTGAAACTGATCGCGTTCGTCACATCCTAAAGGGCATTGCTCACGTCACGTTCAACGCACTGGCGATCAAGAATCCTAATGCCGTTAACGATATGATCGCGACTTGCCAACACCTGGACGCACTGAAGGCCACTCGTTTACAACCTGTCGCCGGTGACGCGCCTCCTTCGTCGGATACCGACCTGCGTATGCTGATTCGGACTCTCATACGCGAAGAGCTCCAAGCGTGTGGCCTGCTCAGTCCTCCCGTTCTCCAGCCTCAGCCTTCGGTTCCTGACCTGCGCGACATCACCAAAGAGGAGCTATCCTCCATGACCTGCGCTGCGAGCTGTGGCCCTCCGCCATCCACCTCGTATGCTCAGGTTGCGGCTATGCAACCGGCGTTCGTTCGCGCAGCGCCTCCTGCTCCTGCTACTGCCCCAAACCATCTGGCGACTCTACCACCCCGTCCGCCTGTCACAAGATTTTACACTACCCGGCCTACGCCCCGCCCCATTTGTTATTATTGTGCTATTAGCGGTCACATATCGCGTTTTTGTCGCAGACGACAACAGGACGAACGCCGTGGCTACAATATGTATGAGAGAGACCTGTTGCTTCCTCCGAGTCCTTACCAGCGCCGCATCTCCGCACGCTCACTTTCTCCACCTCCCGAAGTGCCTCGCAACTACAGTCCAGGGCGCCGCCGCTCGCCCTCCCCTCTCCGACGCTCGACATCACCTGTGCAACCGGCCGCACGCACTCCTGACTACCGATCGCAAAACTAGATGGTGCAGTTTTTGGAGGGAAAGCTGCATGGGTCGCACAAACTACAATTACTCCAGCGTGCCCGGCCTCCAGCGTGCCCGTTTTTATGGATGGTATTGCACGCACGGAGAACATCGTCGAGAAGTTTAGAGAGAAAGGTCCTGCCGCGGTCACTCAAAAGGACACGTGGGGCTCCATGTCGTAAAAAGATGGCTTCCAAGAAAAAGGCTGCAACCTCCTCTGTGGATCCCGAAGATAGTGCGGCTGTTACCGCAGAGGGCTGTCCACGGTAACGCAACGTGCGGAAATAACTCACGACTTTGCTGCCATAATTCATTCTAAACTTCAAGCTGACGCAATACTCATAGACTTTGCGAAAGCACTCGATCGTGTACCTCACTCTAAATGAATAGCGAACCTTAAATTGATTGGCATTAATAGCACAGTAATAGGATGCTGGCAGTAATGGCAGTAATGGATGCCCGCGAAGCTCTCTACATCTCAGTAAGGTGCCTGGTGGTGTTCTCGTGCTGACGATGCCCACTCGGTGAGCGCATATTTCCCCCCTCATCTTTTAAGAGATTCAATACATACAAGCATTTGTCTCGCAAACCAGATTTATTTCAAGGGAATTTTCAACGTCTCAATAATTTCTCTCGTCGTATACGAGTGCTGATTGCCGTGTTATAGTTTGTTAACGAATCTTCCCCTCAAGTCTAAATATTTTAAGGCAGTTTTCCTAGTCTATAAAGCCGCTCGAGTTCACGCTGCTCCTCTGGCGGCCATTCTCCCAAGAAATTATGCCTTCCTTCCAAAAATCGACTGCCGCGGACAACATCAGTCCCTTTGCACATAAGTATGAGGCTCGGAGCAGGAGCTTTGGCGCTTGAAAGTAACCGTTGGCTTGACGAACCAACCGACTGAGCTACCTTTCCGGGCAACATTGAAGGATCACGAGTTCAAATCACATGTTATGTTCCTTTTTTTTCCCCTTTTTTTTCTTTCTTTTAATGTATTTTCCGTCCTTTTATCACTGTACGGAAACCCTCCTAAAAAAAAAATTATATATCCTCAATTATGTGTGGCCACACATGTGCAGGTCATAAATACCAGGTTCTCTAGCCGAGTGCCATCCATGCGGTATAACCGAGCTCAGATTGGTCCACCTTGACTGATCAAATAGGGCACCACTGTAGGTTAAATGAGGCGTACAACTCCTGGGGGACCCGCCGTGGTTGCTCAGTGGTTATGGTGTTAGACTGCTGAGCACGAGGTCGCGGGATCGGACCCCGGCCACGGCGGCCGCATTTCGATAGGGGCGAAATGCGAAAACACCCGTGTACTTAGAATTAGGTGCACGTTAAAGAACCCCAGGTGGTCGAAATTTTCGGAGTCCTCCACTACGGCGTGCATAATCAGAAAATGGTTTTTGTCACGCAAAACACCATAATTCAATTTTTAATTTAACTCCTGCGGGGACGGTAGAGTATCCGTCTCCAGTGCAAGAGGACCGTGATTCAAATCCCGGTGCCGCGCAATTCTCCACCGGAAAATACAAAAAAAAACCGTGTGTTGAGAAAATTGCACAAACAGGCCTGGACTGCGGCCTGATCCCGGTGACCAGAACCGGTAACGCACTCTCTCACCAGAGCAGGATTGGCCACCCTGGTGCAGTACTTGGCCACAACCTCCTATATGAATACAACAATCAAACCCCGGCCCTCAGTCCCCAGCAGCCGCGAAGCAACTGACCACGGCGGCGGTCAGATCTGTGACGCTGCAGAGGGTGCTAAGAATACCTGGCTCCGGACAGGCCGCCATTGGAATCTGAACCTGGCAACGTTTAACGTTAGAACGCTATCTAGTGAGGCGAGTCTAGCAGTGTTATTGGAGGAATTAGAGGGTAGTAAATGGGATATAATAGGGCTCAGTGAGGTTAGGAGGACAAAAGAAGCATATACAGTGCTAAAAAGCGGGCATGTACTGTGTTACCGGGGCTTAGCGGAGAGACGAGAACTAGGAGTCGGATTCCTGATTAATAAGGAAATAGCTGGTAACATACAGGAATTCTATAGCATTAACGAGAGGGTGGCAGGTCTTGTTGTGAAACTTAATAAGAGGTACAAATTGAAGGTGGTACAAGTCTATGCCCCTACATGCAGTCATGATGACCAGGAAGTCGAAAGCTTTTATGAAGACGTGGAATCGGCGATAGGTAAAGTCAAAACAAAATACACTATACTGATGGGCGATTTCAATGCCAGGGTAGGCAAGAAGCAGGCTGGAGACAAGTCAATGGGGGAATATGGCATAGGCTCTAGGAATAGCAGAGGAGAATTATTAGTAGAGTTTGCAGAACAGAATAATATGCGGATAATGAACACCTTTTTCCGCAAGCGGCTTAGTCGAAAGTGGACGTGGAGGAGCCCGAATGGTGAGACTAGAAATGAAATCGACTTCATACTCTGCGCGAACCCTGGCATCATACAAAATGTAGACGTGCTCGGCAAGGTACGCTGCAGTGACCATAGGATGGTAAGAACTCGAATTAGCCTAGACTTGAGGAGGGAACGGAAGAAACTGGTACACAAGAAGCCAATCAATGAGTTAGCGGTAAGAGGGAAACTAGAGGAATTCCGGATCAAGCTACAGAACAGGTATTCGGCTTTAACTCAGGAAGAGGACCTTAGTGTTGAAGCAATGAACGACTATCTCATGGGCACCATTAAGGAGTGCGCAATAGAAGTCGGTGGTAACTCCGTTAGACAGGAAACCAGTAAGCTATCGCAGGAGACGAAAGATCTGATCAAGAAACGCCAATGTATGAAAGCCTCTAACCCTACAGCTAGAATAGAACTGGCAGAACTTTCTAAGTTAATCAACAAGCGTAAGACAGCGGACATCAGGAACTATAATATGGATAGAATTGAACAGGCTCTCAGGAACGGAGGAAGCCTAAAAACAATGAACAAGAAACTAGGAATAGGCAAGAATCAGATGTGTGCGTTAAGAGACAAAGCCGGCAATATCGTTACTAATATGGATGAGATAGTTCAAGTGGCTGAGGAGTTCTATAGAGATTTATACAGTACCAGTGGCACCCACGACGATAGTGGAAGAGAGATTAGCCTAGAGGAATTCGAAATCCCACAGGTAACGCCAGAAGAAGTAAAGAAAGCCTTAGGAGCTATGCAAAGGGGGAAGGCAGGTGGGGAGGATCAGGTAACAGCAGATTTGTTGAAGGATGGTGGTCAGATTGTTCTAGAGAAACTGGCCACCCTGTATACGCAATGCCTCATAACCTCGAGCGTACCGGAATCTTGGAAGAACGCTAACATAATCCTAATCCATAAGAAAGGGGACGCCAAAGACTTGAAAAATTATAGACCGATCAGCTTACTGTCCGTTGCCTACAAAGTATTTACTAAGGTAATCGCAAATAGAATCAGGAACACCTTAGACTTCTGTCAATCAAAGGACCAGGCAGGATTCCGTAAAGGCTACTCAACAAAAGACCATATTCACACTATCGATCAAGTGATAGAGAAATGTGCAGAATATAACCAACCCTTATATATAGCTTTCATTGATTACGAGAAAGCGTTTGATTCAGTCGAAACCTCAGCAGTCATGGAGGCATTACGGAATCAGGGTGTAGATGAGCCATATGTAAAGATACTGGAAGATATCTATAGCGGCTCCACAGCCACCGTAGTCCTCCACAAAGAAAGCAACAAAATCCCTATAAAGAAATGCGTCAGACAGGGAGATACGATATCTCCAATGCTATTCACAGCATGTTTACAGGAGGTATTCAGAGGCCTGGAGTGGGAAGAATTAGGGATAAAAGTTGATGGAGAATACCTTAGCAACTTGCGATTCGCTGATGATATTGCCTTGCTTAGTAACTCAGGAGACCAATTGCAATGCATGCTCACTGACCTGGAGAGGCAAAGCAGAAGGGTGGGTCTGAAAATTAATCTGCAGAAAAGTAAAGTATTGTTTAACAGGCTCGGAAGAGAACAGCAGTTTACGATAGGTAGCGAAGCACTGGAAGGGGTAAGGGAATACATCTACTTAGGGCAGGTAGTGACCACGGATCCGGATCATGAGACTGAAATAACCAGAAGAATAAGAATGGGCTGGGGTGCGTTTGGCAGGCATTCTCAAATCATGAACAGCAGGTTGCCACTATCCCTCAAAAGGAAAGTGTATAACAGCTGTGTGTTACCAGTACTCACATATGGGGCAGAAACCTGGAGGCTTACGAAAAGGGTTCTGCTGAAATTGAGGACGACGCAACGAGCTATGGAAAGAAGAATGATGGGTGTAACGTTAAGGGATAAGAAAAGAGCAGATTGGGTGAGGCAACAAACGCGGGTAAACGACATCTTAGTTGAAATCAAGAAAAAGAAATGGGCATGGGCCGGACATGTAATGAGGAGGGAAGATAACCGATGGTCACTAAGGGTTACGGACTGGATTCCAAGGGAAGGGATGCGTAGCAGGGGGCGGCAGAAAGTTAGGTGGGCGGATGACATTAAGACGTTTGCAGGGACAACATGGCCACAATTAGTACATGACCGGGGTAGTTGGAGAAGTATGGGAGAGGCCTTTGCCCTGCAGTGGGCGTAACTAGGCTGATGATGATGATGATGAATAGGATGCATTTCGGCTTACCTTACAAATCGCACCCAGTATGTAAGTTTAAACAATGTAGATTCTGACTGCCTAAACGTTTTGTCCAGTGTACCCCAAGGGTCTGTTTTAGGGCCAACATTGCTTCTTATATACGTTAACGACATCTCTTCTTGTGCAGAACCAGGTGTAACATTGCGACTTTTCGCAGATGATTTTGTCATTTATACAGCAATTCGCAGTACTGACGACCAACTAAAGCTTAATTTTTCTTTACAAAACATTGCCCAATGATGCAATACGTGGGGGATGGAAATAAATGTCTCTAAAACAGCGTTCATCAGCCTAACCAAGGAAAAACGACCTGTATCATTTACGTACGATCTTAAACGCTTCGATATTAAACAAGTCGACAAAGTAAAATACTTGGGTGTCACATTCTCGCAAGACTTAAAATGGCATAAGCACGTTACCGATACATGCGCCAAGGCATTCAAGCTACTAGGGTTTCTGCGCAGACGACTGAGTAAAGCACCTCAGGCCATAAAATTAACTGCCTATAAAACTCTGGTCCAACCTATTTTAGAATACGGAACCATAGTGTGGGACCCTAATCAAACGTACCTTCGCGATAAACTTGAAATATTACAGAATAGGGCTCTTAGGTTTATCTGTTAAAAGTATTCTCGGCACTACAGTGCAACGGACATGCGCAATCAAGCGCATTTGGCAACCCTTTCCTGCAGGCGTCATGTTGCATCTAATGAAGTTTTTTTTATCTCCTCCTTTACGGACACATCGAAATCAGAAAAGATTATCCACCTGGCTCTCGGTCTAGTAGGACAAACCACGATAAGTGCATCCGGTCATTTAGTGCGCATTGCAATACGTTTAAGTTTTCCTATTTCCCTCGCACTGTGAACGCTTGGAATGCGCTACCAAGCGAAGCTGTAAATAATCCAAATTTAGATAAGTTTTGTTCACTAGTGGAGCAGCTAATGGGCTCTGCATAACTAGAAAGCGCGTAGGTTTGGGCATGTTGGTATTCCATAACTTTTAGGTTCTTAGCGCACGAAAAGGGACGAGAGACAGAGGTACGACGTGGACACAGCGCTAATAACTACTTATAACAACTACTGTATAACTACTTTTCCTGCTGTAAAACTGCAGAAGGTATCTTGTAGTGCGGTATTGTCTTCGTTTGTACATTTCTTTTCTCATGCACAGCATACGATCTATAACGCTAGATTTCCTATTCTCCTGTACGCGAAGTGTAACCATGTAGGTAATATAATAATGACGCACTTGTTGTTCAAAAGTGTTCTGATCTACCTCATGTTTTCCCGTTGTATTTTTGGGAACCTGTTGTATATTATTACATGCCTATGATTATGTAAGCCCGCTCCCTGTGTGGGTCTGTAGAAGACCTACAATATTGTCGCGGTACAACGCGGACAGAACTCAGGAAGGCGTTCTTCACGAACAACCGGACAATCTGTTCAAAAACGAACAGAGCAGAGGCACGTCTTCTTCGTCATCACCCAATCTCGCTCTGACCCATTAGGCGGAGTCCGTTAGTGCTCCCATCGTCGTCGTCGTCAATATTGATAAATAAAAATAAAGAAAGAAATCCGGCGTCGGTCATCAAGAAAGACGCGGAAGATGTGATAAAACGGACACAGTACTACGTAGCAGCAAAAGGAGACCTATTCGAACACGTCCTCTAGGCTGGCGTTCAACAGAGCTTAGGAATTCATAAGAGCACACTGAATTCAATTTTTTTTTTTTTGCAAACATCGTGATACCCAATTCGGCTCATTTAGAAGTGTTTCATTTACTTTCATAAACGCATCGATTTTGCCTTCTCTCTGCACGTTGGTCGCTTCCCGGTGTGTTTATTTCGCTTTTACATTTTGACACGAACCTGTTTTTGCAGCCCGTATACAATTTCAGGAAAGTAAAACAGTCACTTTAAGAGAGGGAGAGAGAGAGAATAAACATTTTTATTAGGTAAATAGAGCTTTGGAGAGGCGTCCTCATTCCAGAATGCATTGAGCTCGGGCAGCGTCCTGGGTCCTCGAAATCAGCCGTTGCTGATCCTCGAGGTCCGAGTTGACCAATGCTCTCTCCCAAAGCTCGTTGGTGCAGTAAGGGTTCGGAGGACTTAATGGTGCTCTCTGCAAACCTCTAATATGTGCCTGAGGGACCCCGGCTCTGTGCAGAAGCGGCATTGCGGAGACAGAGAGAAAGAAAAGGATGCATGGAAAGGCAAGGAGGGTAATCAGAGGCAGTTCCGGTTGGCTACCCTGCACAGGGGAAGGGTGAAGGGGGATAAAAAGAGAAAGAGAGCGGAAGGGGGAGATAGAAATAAATAGAGACGAGCACTACTACAGAGCTGTAGGGGCGCGTACACTACAGAGCGGTAGGGTGGGCGTTCTTAGAGTCTATCGTGAAGCACCACAGACCGCATGAACCTTAATAACGCGAGTAAGGCCTTTAGCGTGGATGTTCCGTGAGAGTACTGACCTAAAGCTTTAAGTTCTGATAGTGCACGATTGTCCAATTGGTTCAATACTCTGAACAGAACTTGTCCCTGGGCACTATATCGCGGGCAGACACTGATATGTGCGAGTGTCTCATTCACGTTGCATGTGGCCCACGTGGGGCTGTTGGCCATTCCAATAAGGAAAGCATACGAGTTCATAAATGCAACGCCTAGCCACAGGCGGCACAGCATGGTCTGTTCACGTCGTGGTAACCCAAGCTGTAGATGCATCCGTATGTCCGGAGATAACGAACGCAAACGACGCATGGGGAAAGCGTGCGAGTCCCACAGATGCAAAGTACATTCAAGGGACACCACTCGCAGCCCAGCCGCAGCGTCTGTTCGCGAAAACGGAATCAAGACACGTTGACCACTTTCATGTGCAGATCGGGCGGCTTCGTCCGCGTGGTCATTCCCGCTAATGCTGCAATGTCCTGGAAGCCATTGAAAGATTATGTTGTGTCCGTTGTCATGGCTGCGATGATACATGTGTCGAATTTCTGAGGCCAGTTGTCCATTGGGTCCGTGGCGCATTGGGCTTTGTATGCACTGAAGGGCTGCCTTGGAGTCACTAAAGACTGTCACTTGTTGCGGTGGTTCCTGATTAATGAAATCAAGTGCAGCACGGAGTGCCGCAAGTTCAGTACCCGTTGGTGTGGTCATAAATTAAGTTCTTAATTTGATTTGTTCAGATTTTGCCGGCATGATGAATGCAGCAGCTGAGCTGCTGAGTTTTGCCGAACTATCTGTGTAGACGTGTTGCCGGAATTAGTGTACGTTGTGAATGTATTCCAAAATTGCCTTATAGAACTGATACAGTGCAACATACAAAGGAAGAGACAAGTCGAGCCAGCCAGATAAAGGAACAGAGCACTGACTGGCTCCGCCTGTCTCTTCCTTTGTATGTTGCACTGTACCAGTTCTAGAATGCAATACCAATTCGCCCAATCCTCAACCCTAGTGGTTCCAAAGTTACTTGTTTCAAAGCTTACAATGGGGCTCCAGCTTTTTTTCTGATTCCTGGAATTGTCAATTGCATTTACGGCCGGTGCATACACCACAATGGATCTGAAAATGTGTAGAAGGCGTAAATTCTTATGGCAAGTAGGACTGATGTCTTACAACACTTTTGGCAAAAGTTGAATGTGGCCTCTTTGCTGGCAAGCAAGCCAGATGGTGTGAGGTAATCCGAGTGAGGTGTCGGATGTGTGCTGTCAGGACATCTGTATCTATATAGACTGTCAAACGAGTGTCTCCGGCAATGGCCACTGTCGCAATCGATGACGTAGTTTTGGGGAGACCGAGACAAGTTCTGAGTGCTTGTGCTTGCACACTCTGAAGTTTGCGGATATTTGTAGTGCAAGTATTTCCTAGTACAGGTAAGCTGTACCACAGGAAGCCCAAAAACAGTGCTTTATATAGTTGCAACAATGATGGTACTGTTGCGCCCGGGGCAATAAGGTCCACGATGGCAGCCAAACGCTTTGTCATGTACGAGACGTGAGGGCTCCAAGACAAGTCCCTATTAATGATGACGCCAAGAAAGCGGTGCGTTCGTCTGTATCGTACAGTTTGGTCATTTTTCCGCAAGGAATATGGAACCATTGCTTTGTGAGTAAAGGCTACAAGTGCACATTTCTCAGGGGAAAGCTCCAGGCCTTGCCTTCTTAGGTATGTTGACACGACCGTTGAAGCCTTCTGAAGTCGTGCGCGAACTTGTAGACGTGTCACTCCTGAAGCCCATATGCAAATGTCGTCTGCGTACACGGAGAGCTGAACGGTTTGCGGTAACGAATCGATGAGACCAACGAGCCCCAGGTTGAACAGGGTCGGGCTGAACACTCCGCCGTGCGGTACACCACGACTGGTATAGCTAGACGGCGTTGGTCCGTCTTCAGCCAAAATAAAGAAAGATCTTCCATTCAAATAGCTGCGTATTCATCGCAGGGCGTGTCCACCAATCCCTACAGCTAATAGAATTGTGTAGGGGCTATGAGGTGATTTTTGGTTGGGTGGGGGAATATATTAACCTGTAGAGCTCGGAGGAATCGCTCCTGCTGGCGTTCACTTCACTTTGGCTTTGGTCCGAAGCAAGTTTCTGGCGCGAAATATAGCTTCGCACGCACTCTTTCGATGCGGTACAAGCAAAGCCGGTATTTTGAGCCATTCTATGCCTATTACATAGCCTTTATCGCATTTCGTGCGTAGTCAGAGCGGCGCTTCGAACACATTATCAAGGGGCTTTCGTTATCAATGTGATCAATCGACCTTGAGAGACGGATAATAAGTGTGACGATGAACTGAGAGGAAGGAAGCGCTACGGAACCGCGAAACTTGCTGTTGGTACTCCTTCCGTACCATTATCAAGGTTATGAGCTGTCTCTTCGGGTTTGCGACAGGCAATACAGTTTCCTTCAATCAGCTAATTTGAGGGCGCTGCTTTATGATGCGGGTTGGAGCGCCCTCACGTGGTATTTTTCGTACTTTGTGAGGTTTCTTTGCCAGTGGAAAAAAATCGAACGCTATTAGTACGTCGATGAAAACACCACAGTTACATGTCATTTTAGGATGCCTACAAATGCCTCATTCACACTTTGATAATTGGGACAGTACTCCTCGAGTTAGATAATGAATTGCAATGACCGAATTAAATCTTAGTAACGCAAGAATTACTGGCGGCTACTGTATGTTTTTGTCGAGTAACGCATCCGCTCTTTTTTTTAGGTCTTAGAGCCTGATAGTTGGGGAACATTGGAACATTGGCCAGTTGGGGAACAGAATTCCCTCAGTAACCGAAATGAACAGAACCGAAAAGTAACCGAAAAGTCACAGAAAAGGAGAGAGAGAGAGAGAGCGGCTGCAGTTTCGCCGGGAAGGCGAAGCAGTTTTAGTGATAGCCAAGTATGCGACAATTACACGAAGGAAGATTGCACCACCGAGAGAACTCAGGCTCTGAAATTGAACTGCCTATGAGGTCTTGTACATACGCATATAACGCCGTCACTTCACGCTCAATTCTTCGAGGTCACACGAAGTTTCTTCAAGTGCAAGAAGTGTGTGTGTGCGTGCGCGTGTGTTTGTGTGTGTGTGTGTGTGTGTGTTTGTGTGTGCGTGTGTGTGTGTGTGTGTGTGTGTGTGTGTGCGTGTGCGTGTGCGTGTGCGTGCGTGCGTGCGTGCGTGCGTGCGTGCGTGCGTGCGTGCGTGCGTGCGTGCGGGGGGTTGAAAAGCTAGTAGGGCCCCAGCCCCCTCCCCTCGGAAAAAGGAAAACTGTCCGCCTATGCACAGTAGCCTAACATTACACCTTTATACTAGGAGAATGTCATCAAACTTGAAAAGGGGAAAACTCAAGAGGCAGGCACAGACAAAGCGATATGAAGGTGTCTGGATTAACAACTGAACTTTATTCTTGAAAACAACGTCCCCCAAGTCCGTATCGGACATGCGCAGTGCGCAAGATATCATAAGCACGGTAATCACCTTATCGATAGACGGCAAAACTGTTCAAGAAATTGGTGGGCTTGCTTGGTTGGGACACCGATGGCGCGCTTACACACTTTTCAGGGCCAATGCTTCAATCAACTCTCTTTCCTGCTGAGTCTTACCCTTTCCCACGGCTGATACGTTGGCGAAGGTGGGAGTGCAACCGCGCTCCTTACAATGTAGCAGAACATAACCTCCCGTGCCTGCGGGCACCAGATTATCATGCTCACGCATACGATCATTGAAACAGTCTATGTGTGCCTCTTGCTGTTTCCCTTCTTCAAGTTTGCTGGCGTATTCCTCGTATAACGATACACCAACTAACCCAACAAGCCACACTTATGAACACTAAAGTTGTTCATTGTTTCTTCTAACGATTTCCTCGTTTATTTCGTTATACTATCACAATCGCCTTTCGGGCGAAACTGCGAATTTCTTTTTATTTCATTACCCATCATTAGTAAAGGAGTAGGTTCCGGGGTTACAAAAACTGTCAGGGGGACCTCCTATTAGTAATTTAACAATACGGTAAATAATATATTATGGCAACATAACAGTGACAGACATCATCAGATTACACGAAGTTAGTGAAGCAGATAATCAAAAACAAGAAAGATACTTATAATAACTGAAGTTCAAGTCAAACAAGCAATTTATATAGATACTGCATATCAGTAAATAAGAATGTAATTGACACATTAAGAAAACATAGCAATTAATACAAGAAAGTACACGAGGTTAATGTAGCAGATAATTAGAAACAGAAATATGCGCACAGTATGCGAAGTACACGTCAAATATATGCTATGCAATGAAAAACTTAAGATTTCTAAGAAGGAAAAAATAAAAAATGCAATGGGAGATAGAAAATAAGAGCAATGCATTAGGCAAATACAGAAGCATTGAAAACTGTAAAATAAGTTTGTATGCTATATATGTTCGTAATAATGAGTCTGTAGCCAGTAGTGTCGTTAGTAAATATTTCTTATTATCTCCCTTTAATATTAATGCTTCCCATTTTCTTTCTTCAGCTAGTTATATAGTTGTATATTTCAAATAATGGCAAATATGTTTTTATATTGTCATCATCTGTCTTGGTGTTATTGCCAGCAAAATTTTTTTCAAGCTGTTTTTAATTTTTCTTGCTTTAGATGAAACAACCAGTAGACACTAAAGTGCCTGCTAAGCACAAGGTTGCGGGATTGAATCCCGGACACGGTGGTCGCATTTCATCATCATCATCATCAGCCTGGTTACGCCCACTGCAGGGCAAAGGCCTCTCCCATGCTTCTCCAACAACCCCGGTCATGTACTAATTGTGGCCATGTCATCCCTGCAAACTTCTCAATCTCATCCGCCCACCTAACTTTCTGCCGCCCCCTGCTACACTTCCCTTCCCTTGGAATCCAGTCCGTAACCCTTAATGACCATCGGTTATCTTCCCTCCTCATTACATGTCCTGCACATGCCCCCATTTCTTTTTCTTGATTTCAACTAAGATGTCATTAACTCGCGTTTGTTCCCTCACCCAATCTGCTCTTTTCTTATCCCTTAACGTTACACCTATCATTCTTCTTTCCATAGCTCGTTGCGTCGTCCTCAATTTGAGTAGAACCCTTTTCGTAAGCCTCCAGGTTTCTGCCCCGTAGGTGAGTACTGGTAAGACACAGCTGTTATACACTTTTCTCTTGAGGGATAATGGCAACCTGCTGTTCATGATCTGAGAATGCCTGCCAAACGCACCCCAGCCCATTCTTATTCTTCTGATTATTTCCGTCTCATGATCCGGATCCGCCGTCACTACGTGCCCTAAGTAGATGTATTCCCTTCCCCCTTCCAGTGCCTCGCTACCTATTGTAAATTGCTGTTCTCTTCCGAGACTGTTAAACATTACTTTAGTTTTCTGCAGATTAATTTTTAGACCCACTCTTCTGCTTTGACTCTCCAGGTCAGTGAGCATGCATTGCAATTGGTCCCCTGAGTTACTAAGCAAGGCAATATCATCAGCGAATCGCAAGTTGCTAAGGTTATTCTCCATTAACTTCTATCCCCAATTCTTCCCAATCCAGGTCTCTGAATACTTCCTGTAAACATGCTGTGAATAGCATTGGAGCGATCGTATCTCCCTGCCCGACACCTTTCTTTATTAGGATTTTGTTGCTTTCTTTATGGAGGACTACGGTGGCTGTGGAGCCACTATAGATATCTTTCAGTATTTTTACATACGGCTCTTCTACACCCTGGTTCCATAATGCCTCCATGACTGCTGAGGTTTCGACAGAATCAAACGCTTTCTCGTAATCGTTTGATTCTGTCGAACGATTACGAGTGAAATAAGTGCTATGGAGTGAAATAAGAGGCGTATCTATTTCTTTAATGCGAAAGTACGGGAAATATGGCGGCGCGTTATCTAAGTGCTGTGAAATGAAACTACGGAGGTCTATAGTTGGCAGCCGATGCTGCCACGAAAAGTAAGGTAGAAACTGCGGCGTATTTTTACAGTGTGGACATTGCAAAGACAATCCAGATTTCCATGCCGCCTTAAGCAATATGGCTAAAAAATTAAATTGTGGGTTTTCACGTGCTAAAACCACAATATAATTATGAAGCACGCCGTAGCGGGTTACTCATAATTAAATTTTACCCACTGAGGTTATTTAACGTGTATTTAACGAAAAGTATAACGGCGTTTTCGCAATTTGTCCCCATTGAAGCAATATCATTTGACATTCTCTCTGTTTTGTTGTACCTGACACACGTTTGTGTAGGCGAACATGGTAGCGTTTTTCATCACCTGCACGTGTCTTGCTTTCATCCATGTCTTTCACGTTACTTAATCGTTCCTGATATAGAATCAACTCGACCTAGCTTCTACCCCCTTTTTCCTAATGGAAATGTAGAATTATAAAAGAAGGGTTAAACTTCCCAAAACTTCATAAAGCCAAAGCAAAATGAGGGGCTGCAAAATGTTGTGGCAAAAGGCCCTTTAAATGTACTGACACACAGTACACAAATTTATTGTATGCAAAATACAGAATAACCAGAAATGAAAAACGAAAAGAAGTTAATATAAAAAAGAAGCCAGAACAAAATAAGGTATTGTCATCGAGAAGACACAGATGAGAGGCAAAACAATAATCCGAAAGTATGCATATAGTCGCATCGAAGTTAAAAAACGCAAGCAAAAACGGAGCCAACGCCGCTTCAAGCCGCGCGCGAGCGGGCCTTGCCTCGCCGGGACGTTCTTCATTCGTTTGGCAACTGACAGCGACTTCCGGGACGGGCTCATAAGTTGCTGCTTTCCACGTCACTTGACGCTAACAGGATAGACACCTCAGTGAACGTTTATCACGCTCGTCCGTGCACTTTTGAGAGCGTAGCCATGTGTGTGTGCGCGCGCGTTTCCCCGATGCGCCCGTTCTGACCGTCGCGAGGGCTTAGGCGCGTCACGTTGCCAGGCTGTAATGAACGAGTACAACAAGAACTCGCGTTCTGAGAACCCATATAGCCGCGAGTGCCACCGGGAATCTTTAATCATGCCAAGCAGCCGTCTCTGCAGAGGCCAGATGGCGCAGCTGTTGTCACAGCGCCGTCTCCTCAACAGAGTTTCAGCACTCCTTCCTTGGTGGTGCTTCCGCTTCGGGTTCAGAGACACCTGCAGTCATTCGCTTGCCGACGGAAAGTAACTTGCCACCGTATCCATACTTACAATAACGCCTGCTCCTTGTCTTACCTGCAGTCAAAGTCTGTTTGTCTACTTTTGTTGCATTCACGCTACGTTCTCACGTACGGCGACACCTGTGCCGGACGCCCGTGCTACAAGCTTCACGGCATCCTGGTGCACGCGTCCATATTTCCGGGATCACAGCCTCTTTCTAGATGTCTTCTTTTTTTGCTTTGGCCCTTGCGTGACCCATGCACTTTTCGGATGGACGCTAGCCAGCATGACAGTACTTTTCCTGTGGGCTCATTAGTTCGTCTTCGAGCTTGTAAACTGCATGACTTTACATCTTATATAAGTTTACGCAAACTATGAAGGACACACCAAAAAGAAAGAAAACGTGAAGGAATGGTCATAATATTAAGCCGACCGCGTGCCGCAACATCTGCGATAACTGTTCATGAGCAATTTGCCATTCCTACGAGATGCGATCACGAATTTGTGGAAACGCCTTACAGTCCAAGCTTATGCTATACTGCTTCATTATATCATTAAAAGTCGGAACGATGAGCAAAACAAGAACAAGGTGAACGCAGGAGTTAACGTATCGACAACTCGACTTGCTTTTTTTTTTTGAGGCCTTGAAAAAGACAAGTCCACTCGTCAAAACATTGGCTCTCGCTTTCATCTTGATCTCGTTTTGTTCATAGTCTTGAATTTCCATCTCCCGCCTTCCCCCTGTTTTCGCTAAAAGTCGGAAGTAACTAGACTCTTAACGGTATTAAGCCCTGCAAACAACTCAGTTCTCAGGAATGTTTCAGGAAACCAAAGCCATGTTACGTGCGTGATTGTACTATTTCTGCTATTACTTTGATGTTTGATGTTTACTTCAATGTTTACATTGATATTACTTTAAAGTTTGATGTTACTTTGATGTTCGTAAAGAAACTTTTCGCTGCAGCATCTTCTGCGTTACTATGTTTACTTTCGACGTACTCGAATTCTAACTTGTATAACAACTGCTCCTATTTTTGTATTGCTATGTACAAAATCTTACTTGGTAGGTCCAATGTGACCACAGTATATTGTAAATAAAATTTTAAAAATAATCGTAGAGGCGTCTTCCAGCATCTATAGTACGCTGCAGTATCTGAGTATAGAGACCAAATGTTCTTGTACTTGTTCATGTTATGTCCGTAGCCCAGAACATTAACATGTCTTTTTGTTCATTTGTTTGTTTCTTTGTTTGTTCGTTTATGCGTCAAGGATGCACTAACATGCCAACATGAGAGCCGCTCATATTGTTTTGACTTCCGTAACAGTACTTGAGTGTCAATTTCATAATGTAGTATAGCGGCACAACGCCTAGGAAAGGACGGACATTGTTTTCCCCTATTGTAAATGAACAAATCACGGAGCTAAACAGAAAAAAGCTCCGTCTTCCTCGTTTCTACAAGCGTTCGTTTTAGTTTCTTGGGCAAAATACTAACAGTGATTACAATGAATACTAAGAAACCTAGCGCAAGCAAATTAGAAAGGCATAGCGATATTGAAAGGAGCTCAACACAGCAAGAAAGTGGAAAAAGAATGTGAATTTTATGGACAGCTGAAAAGAGAATGCATCAATGACCCAGTCTTGCGTTACTTGCCATGACTATCTCTTTGCAGCCCATGATATCGTTTTCATGGTTCCGCTCCCTGTAGTCTCCTATGATGATGACGATGACTGTCGACAGTAATGAGTCAGTATTGAACCAATATAGCGACACAACGCAGTGCCACCGTCGAAACGAGTTACGTACCCGGCGTGTACTGCAGCGAGACACCCCTTTCGCGAAGTTGACGAGACGTTCATTGAAAAGCGGCCCACACCCAGTGCACTCATGGCGCACCTCGGTAAACTGTTGGCTTGAAAGACCTTCATTGAAAAGCGGCCCATACCCAGTGCACTCATGGCGCAGCTCACTAAAATGTTGGCGTGAAAGACCTTCATTGAAAAGCGGCCCATACCCAGCGCGCTCATGGCGCAGCTCGCTAAACTGTTGGCGTGAAAGACCTTCATTGAAAAACGGCCCATACCCAGTGCACTCATGGCGCAGCTCGCTAAACTGTTGGCGTGAAAGACCTTCATTGAAAAGCGGTCCATACCCAGTGCGCTCATGGCGCAGCTCGCTAAACTGTTGGCGTTAAAGACCTTCATTGAAAAGTGGCCCATACCCAATGCACTCATGGCGCAGCTCGCTAAACTGTTGGCGTGAAAGACCTTCATTGAAAGGCGGCCCATACCCAGTGCACTCATGGCGCAGCTCGCTAAACCGTTGGCGTGAAAGACCATCATTGAAAAGCGGCCCATACCCAGCGTACTCATGGCGCAGCTCGCTAAACTGTTGGCTTGAAAGATCTTCATTGAAAAGCGGCCCATACCCAGTGCACTCATGGCGCAGCTCACTAAAATGTTGGCGTGAAAGACCTTCATTGAAAAGCGGCCCATACCCAGCGCGCTCATGGCGCAGCTCGCTAAACTGTTGGCGTGAAAGACCTTCATTGAAAAGCGGCCCATACCCAGTGCACTCATGGCACAGCTCGCTAAACTGTTGGCGTGAAAGACCTTCATTGAAAAGCGGCCCATACCCAGTGCACTCATGGCGCAGCTCGCTAAACTGTTGGCGTGAAAGACCTTCATTGAAAAGCGGCCCATACCCAGCGCGCTCATGGCGCAGCTCGCTAAACTGTTGGCGTGAAAGACCTTCATTGAAAAGCGGCCCATACCCAGTGCACTCATGGCACAGCTCGCTAAACTGTTGGCGTGAAAGACCTTCATTGAAAAGCGGCCCATACCCAGTGCACTCATGGCGCAGCTCGCTAAACTGTTGGCGTGAAAGACCTTCATTGAAAAGCGGCCCATACCCAGTGCACTCATGGCGCAGCTCGCTAAACTGTTGGCGTGAAAGACCTTCATTGAAAAGCGGCCCATACCCAGTGCACTCATGGCACAGCTCGCTAAACTGTTGGCGTGAAAGACCTTCATTGAAAAGCGGCCCATACCCAGTGCACTCATGGCGCAGCTCGCTAAAATGTTGGCGTGAAAGACCTTCATTGAAAAGCGGCCCATACCCAGTGCACTCATGGCGCAGCTCGCTAAAATGTTGGCGTGAAAGACCTTCATTGAAAAGCGGCCCATACCCAGTGCACTCATGGCGCAGCGTGCTAAAGCCTTGGGCTGCTCTCCTCGAAGAGATCTTGTGAAGTCGCTTTGATTCCGCTCAGCATCGCAGAAATTTATTGGATCCTTTCCGTCGTTACAGAGTCTTAGCCTGTCCAATATTCCGGTAAATGCAAGCAGACTGGAATTTCTACGGGATGAGGGGCGACGCAAACGTGAATGGCTTGCATTGTGAAACCTAGCAACACAATTTTATTTTAACAATACTGTGGACATCTGTCAAAGCAGGAGGGGGCTACGTGAGCAAATACAAAAAAGCAAACATACAAATATATACAAGCCATACAGTCAACAAGATACATCAAGTGGGTGGTTGTAACCAGTGCGAATTTCCAGGTAGGGTATTCCAATCACTGATTGTTTTCGGAAAAAGATGAGTATTTCAAAAATTTTTTCGTGCAAAGATCGGTTTTAAATACTGGCTGTGTTTGTGGCGGGAAATTGGAGATGTGTCCTTAACAATATAGTTGCGCAGTTGTATTCCTAATTTCCCGTAATAAAGATGGCGAAAGAAATTTGGCAGTTTTTCTTTGATCAGTTAGTGGTTCCAAGTTTGCGGTTTCCAGCATACTCGTTGGGCACTCACGTCGTTTGAAGCGCTTAAATATGAAGCGCACGGCTAACCTCTGAATTCTTTCTAGTTTTTCAATACCTACCACTGTGTGAGGATCCCAAATGATACTCGAAAATTCAATGAGAGGTCTAACGTACGTCTTGCAGGCTTTTAATCTTAATGAGGATGTGGAGTCACCTAATTTAAACTTTAGAAATCCTAATCTTTTTCGGGCTGCGCAGGTTATATTGTTTATGTGAGACACACAAGATAGACCTGAAGTTAAATTTATCCCCAAGTATTTGCCGCCTTCTACTTTCCTAATCTCATCCTTCATTTTGTACAAGTATTCTAGCTTTCGTAACTTATTTGTAACACACATATGCACTGTTTTTACATAATTAATAACCATATCCCTTTCGTTGCACCATTCTGCCAGCCCAAGGTTTCGTCCAGAAAAAGCTGATCAGAGACAGTTTGAATGTTGCAAAATATAATACAATCATCTGCAAACAAGTACACACTAACAGTTGATTCCACAATTTTGACTAGGTCATTTATATAAATATTAAAAACTACTGGACCCAGCACTGATCCCTGAGATACGCCTGAAGTTACCCGCAAAAACCGGGAGCATGATCCATTTATTTCCACATACTGCTTACAACCAGTCAGGTATTAATTTACCCAGCTTATGACCTGTAGGGGTATTCCGAAAAGTTTCATTTTATATATTAGTTCCGAATGAGGGACTCTGTCGAATGCCTTAGAATAATCTAAGAAAATAGCGTCGACTTCACCGCCCCCATCAAGCATGGAAGCGAGCTCATGGACAGTAACTACTAACTGTGTGTTTGTGGAGTATCCGTGTCTAAAACCATGCTGTTTATCCGAGAGTATATTGTTTCTCTCCAAAAAATTAGTCAGGTAAGTGACTATAATGTGTTGTAAAGTTTTGCAGCAGCAACAGGTGAGTGATATTCGTCTGTAATTACTCACGGAAGATCGGAGACCTTTCTTAAAAACTGGTATTACTCGTGACAATCGCCAATCGTCGTGAACAGCACCACAGCCTAAAGATTAAGTAAAAATATCCAAAAATCGAGCTAATGCTTTCAGGAGGGAAAGAGATAAGTAGAAGACAGGGAAGTTAACCAGAATAAAGTACGGTTGGCTACCCCACACCGGGGGAATGGGAAAGGGGAAAACAAAGATAACAGGGAGAGAGAGAGGAGGGAAGGAAACAAGAAAATTGCGGTGAGTTCGATGACGTGTGCGGTCTTACAGAAATTGCATTAATAGTCACAGAAGGTCGCACAAGCCCGTCGTCCTCAAGGAGCACAAAAGCGCCTTCACTGCTTTATGGGCTGACGGGCGATGGGGGCGGTGTTCCAGCAGCACCTGCACAGAAAGGGGCCGGTTGTCCAGTTTTTTGGAAAGCTTTGGCAAGTTCTTGTCTCTCTGGGGTGTATCGTGGACAGTGGCACAGCAGGTAGTCGATGCTTTCCTCAGTGCCACAGACCTCGCATGCCGCACTGTCAGTCACTCCAATTAATGTACAGTATGCCTTTGCGAAGACAACTCCGAACCAAAGGCGACAGAGAAGCGTAGCTTCACGTCGAGGAAGTCCGAGTGGAGGTCGGAGTTGCAGGGAGGGGTTTATTCGATGCAGTCGTGTAAGTCGTAAGTTTGGCGAGTTCCACTCGGTCACTGTGAAACTGCGTGCTAGATGTCGAAGCTGCCTTGCGGCGTCTGTCCTCGAAAGAGGAATTGGAACGCTGTGCTCTTCTTGATGTGCTGTGCGAGCAGCGTTTCATTGTCACTGATTCCACAATGGCCAGGTACCCATTGAAAAACGACCTTGTTACCTTTTTGTTGGACGTGATGGTAAAGTTTCGCGATTTCGTATGTCAATTGGTCATAGCATCGTGTCGGAGAACTGACTGTGTGCACTGTAATGCAGGTTTTGAACCACAGAACACAGCCCATTTTCTAGGTCTTTCAGCATCAATGAATTCCAGGGCTCGAAGCAGGGCCAGTAGTTCTGCCGCCATTGAGGTCGTGACATGCGATGTCTTGAACCGCAGTGTCGTTCCTCGCGTTAGTATAACCACGGCACCACCAGAACTGCACGACGCAGTCGATCAATCGGTATAGATGTGCACGTTGTTGCTATACTTTTCATGCAAAAGAAGTAAGGTCAGCTGTTTTAGAGCAGGTACTGGGAGATCTGTCTTCTTCTGGAGTCCTGGAATCATTATATGTACTTGTGGACTTCTCAAGCACCACTGAGGAAACGCTGGCTTTGCCGCAGGTGCGTACCCTGAAGTAAATGACGCACGATGAGCACTGACAATACCGCTAAATGTCGAGCAGGGCCTTGCAGCAGTGAGGCTCACCAAGTGGTGGGAAGGGGCTTTAGCATAATGCCTGAGATGCATACGCATGGTCTCAACGGTAATGTGCGTCGTGATTGGGTAATCCTGCGCAAGGGCAATGGTTTCAGCCGTTGATGCACTGCGTGGTAAGCAAAGACATATCTCAAGGGCTTGGGCTTGAGTGCTCTCAATCGTACGCGGGTTAGTGTTGCAGGTGTTGGATATTGCAGGCAGGCTGTATCGCAGGAATCCAACGAACAACGCCATGTACAGCTGTAGCATAGCGTGTAGAGATACTCCCCAACTTTTTCCTGCAAGCAACCTGAACAGGTGACAGATAGCACTCAGCCGCTTTTTCACGTAGTTCACATGCGGAGTCCAAGATAGGTCTCTGTCAATTACGACTCCCAAGAACCTGTCACTTCTGCTGTATGGTATAAGTTGCCCGTTAATAGATACGCCGTAAGCAGATATTCGCTTCCTCGTGAATGCCACCATTGCGCACTTCCCGCATGAAATTTCAAGTCCTTGTTCACGAAGGTAGGAAGATGTCATTGTGGCTGCCTTAGCCGAGCGCGAAGTTGAAGTCGTGTCACACCTGATGCCCAAATGCAGATGTCCGCATAGATAGGAAGTCGTTTGGTGCTTGGCAGGTTGTCAACTAATCCACAGAGAGTGAGAGTGAAAAGAGTCGGGCTAAGCACTCCGCCTTGAGGGACTCCTCGGCTACTGTAATGCTCGGATGTCGGGCTATTTTCTGTGTGCACGTATAATGGTCTCCTCTGTAAGTAGCTGCACACCCACATATATATGTTACCACCAAGTCGGACGGCTTCTAACGTGTTAAGGATGGCTTCATGGGTGACATTATCATAAGCCCCTTTAACGTCTAGGAACAGAGCAGCAGATAGTCGCTTACAGGCCTTTTGGTGTTGCCCAAATGTTATCAAGTCAACAACGTTGTCTGTTGACGAACGGCCACGTCTGAATCCGGCCATAGCATCTGGGTAGATTTCATAGTACTCTAAGTACCATTCCAGACGTGTCAAAATCATTCTTCCCATTGTTTTTCCGACACAGCTGGCAAGTGCGATCGGACGGTATGAGGAAATGTCCAAAGGCGACTTTCCAGCTTTGAGAAGCGGAATGAAGTGGGTTGACTTCCATTTTTGCGGAACCGTACCCGTCTGCGAGGAGTCGTTGTACAGGAGCAAGAGCGCCTTCCGAGCTTGGTCTCCTAGGTTACACAGGGCACGGTATGCAATGCCGTCAGGTCCTGGCGCTGAAGAACGCCTGCACAAAGCCAGCGCAGCTTCTGGTTCTTGCATAGAAAAAGGGCATTCCATGCGGAGATCCCATGAGAACAGTTGGTGGTCAAGCGTTCCCGTACCCGTTCCATCGGAATTTGCTTCGCCAGCAATCGTTCTGCAGAAAGATTCAGCGACGTCAATATCTCTGCATTATAGATGCAGTGCCAGATATTTAAACGGCTGGCGCTGACCAAAGGTTGTGCGAAGGCCACGAACAGTCCTCCATATAAGCGACAAAGGTTTTCGCGGATCCAAGGACTCGCAAAAGGATACCCATTGTCGCGAAGCCAGCTTGTTCATGTGACGCTGTATTTTCTTTTGTGTTCGTCTAGCCAATCTCAAATCATAATTGGACTTCGTGCGTCTATATCTTCGCTCCGCACGATGGCGAATTGCTCGAAGTTTCGCTGGTTCGATGTCGAAATTGGTGCGGGAAGAACTCTACGAAAGCAAATGCGTGGTTGTTTGTATGGCATCCTTTATCGTGCCCTGTAGGGTAAAGGAGGTGCCGTCACGACAACAGTCTTCCATTATTATTTTGTATTTAGGCCAACAGGTGCACTGGACGGCTCTGGAGGACTTGGAGCTAGTCAAACCTTCGATCTTCAAATAGGTTGGGATGTGGTCGCTACCCGGCGTTTCTAAATCCGAAAACCATTGCACTCTTCTCGAAAGCGAACGTGAAACGATGGTAAGGTCCAAGCAGCTACTATGCGCTGATCCACGCAGATAAGCAGGGCTTCCATTATTTTACAGGCAAAATTCGAGTTCATAGGCAAAGGACACCAACTTTCTGCCTCTAGAGTTCGCGAGACAAAATCTTAGAGAAGGCAAAGAAAACAAAACTTACGAACAGAAACCTGGGTTTGTCACTGGAAGCTTCCGAAACAGAGGCAAATTTGCCTGTCTTTGTAAATGAACACCTGTGCCAATTTTTTAAGAGATTGCTTGGTACGGCAGTTGCGCGCAAGCGCGAACATGGCTGGAAGTTTGTATGGGTCAAAAAAGGCGGCATTTTTGCCCGTCGTGATGAAGCGTCAGCCGTTGTGGCAATAAGACGCGAGAGCGATCTGGACAAGATTACTGCGACAGGATAAGAGTGCGCATGCTTGGCGCGAGCACTAAGATTTCCCAGTATGTGCAAACATGGCTACCGATTGTGTGCTACCTCAGGACATACGCGGTATCACAACTCAGAAACGAGACAGGCTTTTTAAGCTTTTTCATTTAAACGTAAAATCCATTCAGTATAAATTTGACGAAATTATCACCCTTTTAGAATCATGCAGTGTTAGATTTGATGCACTCCTGTTCACTGAGACTTGGTATGGTGAAAACTCGGATCACTTTTTTTACCGTGTTGCAATCATTTCTTTTTAAATCGGAAGAATTGCAGAGGCGGCGGAGTCTCCATTCAGGTTGCTGTACCAGTTTTTGAAATGCTACACGAATTTAGCACCGTTACCAGTGATATTGAAATAATTTGTATTAAGAAAAATAAGAATGTGTTCGCTGTGCTGTACAGACCGCCAAGCGGCAATCTCGTCACGTTCTTAAACTTCCTTGATTCTTTACTTTCTTGTGCCAATGAAAATGGATGGTTACTAACAATAGGCGGTGATATGAATATCGATGTTCAAAAGGTCTCAAGTCGGGCGAATGACTTTTTGTTTATGTTGCAGAGTAATGGTTTCCAGAATGTTATAGCAACGCCAACACGCGTTACTCCTTCAACTGCATCTGTGCTGGATTTATTCATTACTAACTTAAATCCTAATAACGTTTTCTCTGGTGTCATAAACAGTGACATCAGTGATCACTTACCTACATTTTGTATGCTTCAGCGTAACTGCGCATTGAAACAAAAGGAGTGGCCTGAACTCACGTACCGGGAAATATCATCTATCACGTTAGAAAATTTTAGGGATAAGATCGCTCAAACAGACTGGAAGGAAACATTTACTTTTGAAACAGCAGCAAGTGCTATGACTTATTTTTAAGAATCTTCAAGAAACATTATTTCGAGTCTTTCCCATTACGCACATACCATAAACAAAGAAGGTTGCGTAAACCATGGATCACACATGAACATATCAAGCTTATTAAGCATAAGAACAAACTTTTTGACAACTTTCTTAAGTCACGTATCAGGGAAAAATTAAAAGAATTTAGAATGTTTCGAAATAGGTTAAATAAAGATATAAAAAGATCAAAAAGCGAATATTACAAGCGTGTATTTGACAACAATTGCTTGCGTGATAGCGGCAAAGTGTGGAGGAAAATTAACGAGGTATTAAACAAGAGCACTAAGGATGCCACGATTGACAACTTTGTTATACATAACAAAAAGGTTGGTGGAAAGGAACTAGCTAACCGTTTTAACGATTTCTTTGTTGAAATTGGCACCAGTACATACTGTCATGAAGCTGCTAATCATATTCCGAGATTATTCCACACAATGTACTTACTGCCTACATCCATCGCTGAAGTAACAACATTATATCAGGAGCTTAAAGATAGCCGTAGCCGTGATGTAGATGATCTAGAAATCAAACCAATCAAATACGTCATAGATTTAATTGCGCCAGCGCTTACACACATATATAACGTCCCTCTTTCAACGGGGATTTTTCCAAACAACATGCAGGTAGCAAGAGTTTCAGTAATCTACAAGAATGGTGACAAAAATTGTTTAGGTAATTATCGCCCTGTGTCAATCTTGCCTGTATTCTCTAAGGGACTCGAGAAAGTGATTAATTCTCGCATTGAGAAATTTACTAGAAAATGTAACCTCTTAACGGACTACCAATTTGGTTTCAGAAAGGGACGCTGCACCGAGACAGCACTTCTAGCTGAGAAGGAAGAAATATTAAACAATTTTGAAAATAAGTTAATGACATTGGGTATATTCTTAGACTATAGCAAAGCCTTCGATCGAGTCAACCATCCAATATTGTTAGATAAATTAGAGCATTATGGGCTTCGTGGTACAACACTACAACTTATTAAATCTTACTTGAGTGCGCGCCATCAATACGTCGAACTAAATAAGCATAAATCTCACCTACGGTCTATTGAATTTGGAGTTCCACAGGGTAGTATACTGGGACCAATTCTCTTTCTTTTCTATATTAATGACATTGTAAAAATATATGAGGATTGTAGATATGTTATTTATGCCGATGATTGCTCGGTGCTCGTGAAGGGAAAAAAACATTGATACTGTAAGACAAAAGGGAAGTGCGTTCTGTCACAACTTGCTGATTTGGTGGCAGAACAATAGGCTCATTCTTAATGAGTCAAAAACTAAGTGTGTGTTGTTTCGCACCCCAGGTACCTTACAAAATATAGACGACCATATTGCTCTCGGGCCATTCAAAATTAAAATAGAAAAGTTTGTTAAAATTCTAGGTGTCATTTTTTTCAGAAAACATGTCTTGGAATGAACATGTGAAAACTTTATTACCAAAATTAAGTAGAGCCGCCGGTGTATTAAGCCAGAACCGTCGCACTTTTCCAGTCAGCATTAAAAAGATGTTATATTTTGCACTCTAACTCTCATTTACATTACTGCATGCTAATATGGGGAAACACGACAGCATTGAACTTGCAGAAACTCTTCCTTATTCTGAAAAAAGCACTTAGATCAATAGAAAATTCCTCGTTCTTAGAACACACAGAACCACTCTTTCCCAAACATAAAATTCTAAAGATCCACAATATATACAAATACAAATTATTAAGAACCTATAAAAACACCACATTAGGTAGGGCGGAACTATTCCAAGAATTATCAAATCTCAGGAAAAGTACAATTTCCTACCCATTCCGATATCAACCGCCATACTACGTTCCCTCCTCTCGCACCCATTATGGGAAAGAAAAACTTGACTACGCCCTGGCAACTACACTAAATGAGCTAGACCGGAAAGGTGTGAACGTTCTGGCCCTTACTAACAAAACCTTATTTGACCTGTTTGTTCGACTGTATTGAAACTGCTTAGGCTTCTAATTGTTCTTGTAATTGTCATTTGTGATCGGACTGCCTGATCGTTTATTTGCTGATACGTTTATATAACTGAATCAAGATAATAAATCGTCGTGTCACTGCTGTTGTACGGGTGGCTAGAGCTTAGTCAAGCTGCACAGATGCAGCTTTTTTCTCTGGCCCCCTGTTTTCGCAGTAACAATGTATTGTCTGCGGCGAAAATAAAACTTGATTGATTGATTGATTGATTGATTGATTGATTGATTGATTGATTGATTGATTGATTGATTGATTGATTGATTGATTGATTGATTGATTGATTGATTGATTGATTGATTGATTGATTGATTGATTGATTGACTTTGGAGCTTCCCCAGAGGTAATGGTGGGCGTTAAAGTCACCAGTGAGCACCCACGGCTGCGGAGTCGATGTAAAAGTTCCCCGTAAGCGCTCATAATCTAGACGGCTTGTTGGAGATAAATAGGCTCCAAGAATTGTGAACATGAGCTTTTTCTTCTTCACCGTTAAGCGAACGTATTGATTTGCTTCGTCAGGAGGCACTGGGTGATGTACATAAGTAAAATCACGGCGTATAAACACAACCTTCCTGCACTCTCCGTGGGTAGAGGACATAAAGTACTCATACCCGGACAGTCTGATGGGAGCTGACAGGTTGGGCTCGCAGATCACGATAATGGGGAATTGGTCCGTAAAAACAAACTGTCTATAGTCCGACATGCGTGACTTAAGCCCTCTGGCGTTCCACTAGAAGACAGATGCATTCTTGACCTCCTCTTGAAACGACGGTAAATCTCGGGCCGTGGTTTTACCCTAGAGCCGCACGCACCGGACTCAAGGTGTCCAGCCCCTGCAGTGCGCTCTGTGCCGACGGGGTTTTCATGCTGCTCAGTAGAATACGCATGGCGTCCATAAGTGACTTCAGCATCACTACGACTTGGCGACCTCAGTAGCCGTCGCATCCGCGGCTCGTGAGGTCACTGAGGGCGGCGCAATTTGATGTGACTCCGATGCAGGTTGTGCTCGTGGAAGTGTAGGCCAATCTTCAGGAGCTGCGAGTCTTGCCCCTTTCTTCGTTTTCGCAGTGTCTGTCTTTGTGGAAGTCGGCGTTGATACGGTAGCCGCTTTGCCGGAAGATGGTGTATATCTTTCAGTAGATGTAACTCTTCGTGATGCTCTTCGGTGGCGATGTCGTCGTCGCCTGAGAGTAGCGGCAGACTCTCTGTGCGTTGAATGGTCCAGTACCATACGTTTGAGTACAGATCGCTCGTTCCTCACCCGCGGGCAATCATTGGATGAGGCCTCATGAGTACCATGGCAGTTAGGGCACTTTAACACAGTTGCGGCAGGCATCTGCCGAATGAAATTCAGCGCACCGTGGGCACACGAGGTTATTCCTACAGACACCTTTTACGTGTCCCATCTTGCAGCATTTGTAGCATTGCAGGGGCTTCGGTACGTATGGCCGGACTGGATGGTGGACGTGGCCAACTTTGACGTGTGAGGGACGGCTATCTCCCTCAAACCACAGGTTCAGGCAACGTGTGTTGCCAAGTCTTGTGATGTGCGTGATAAAAGTGCCTTCTGTAGTTGGCTTTATTAATATCGGTAAGTCGTCGGTTAGTATAGAAATATCGACATCATAAATTACGCCGACAGTGCCATTGCAGCCTGCAGGTGTCATGGATCGCACTTGTACTTTGTCGCTTTCCGTTACGTGCCGCAGGCTTTGCAGTGCACTGCGTTGTAGAACATCTATTGCAAGGACACTCTTCCGTGCATTTACTCTCACGTCCTTTATCTCGTTTGACGCGATTCCATCAAGAAACGAAGAAAGGACTTGCCTGTTTAGGAGTCGCAGATTGGACACTGGGCCCACAGGCATGAAGAGCATAGTGTACGGCCAGCGCTGTGGTTTTGTCTTCACGGTGGAGACACTTGACCCCGATGACCTCCGTAGCAGTCTTCTTTTTGGGCTTCGGCTCATAACAAGTGTGAAATCGTCGTCCGACGAGTCGACGCTGTCCGAGTAGAACTCGGTTGCCTCTCTGTCCGTGTCACTTGACGCATTTCCACGTTTTTTGGACGCGACCCCACGTGATGGCTTGGCTCCAGGAAGGTCTTCGAGGGCTTCTTCATCCATTGCCGCAGCAAGGGAGCGGCAGCTCCCAGAGTTTGGAAAGAAACAAAGCGAGACAAAGGTACAAGCGTTCTATGATAGACACACTTCGCCGTCGTCTCTCCCTAATACTTCCGAATATCTTTTAAGAAAAGCGGGTTAGACGCAACAAAAGCTGCAGGGCCTGATATCATTCCTAATACTTCCGAATATATTTTTAAAAAGTGCGAGGAATGTTATCTGGCCCTGCAGCTTTCTTTGCGTCTAACCGTAAAATAACCTCAGTCACACCTTCAACAGTTACGCTGATCACGTCTGGGCTGTCAAATGTCTGTCTCTCGGGAAAACTAGTGCTTAAACTGGAATAAACACTATGAAAAAACGCATTAAACGCTTCAGCTATTTTCTTTGCATCTGTAATTGTTACTTCACCATCGCATATTTCCCACGAAAGTTGGGAATCTTTGTTAGATAGGAATTGCCAAAATTTTGGGGAGTTCTGAGAGGCAAATTCACCAAGTGTTTCCCTAAATTAATGTTCGCTTGCCTCTCTCAGTTTTAGAGCCAAGTCATTTGCCATCGTGCTAACAATCGTCCTGTCATAATCTTTAGATTTTCGCTATCGTTTTATTTTACGTTGGAGATGAATGACGTCTCTTTTAATCCAAGAATTCTGTTTGCCGATCTTTTTTGTTTTATCTGGAATGAATTTTCTAATACAAAAGTGGCACGAGGACTTAAACTTGTTGCACAAAGAATTCACGTCATCGTCAGTATCAAGCTGTACAAGTGCTTCTTCCAAAGAATGCCCAATTTGAAGGTCGTCTGCATAATGATAATTTTTAACAGTGATATACTTGGCAGTACGTAACTGTAATCGAGCAGGAAGTGCGCATGTGAAGTACACTATATTGTAATCAGAGATCCCTTCGTTCACTTCAGCTTTATAGTCAGAGATGCTAGCAGAGCATAATACAAGATCGAGAATTGATGTCGCTGAATCTGTAATCCTTGTAGGCAGGTAAACAATGTGGTAAGGTATTGTGCTTGTAATATATCTAGCAAGGCTTCGGAACTTTTAGTGTCCGTTGAGCCATATGACATTGAATGCCAGACAACATGAGGTAAGTTTAAGTCCCCCACAATAAAAACATTTCGATTTTGATAAGTGTCTAGGTAATCATACAATTTTCTAGGAAAAAATACGGATGAGTCCCGGGTGGCCTGTGAACACCCGCCGTGGTTGCTCAGTGACTATGCTGTTAGGCTGCTGAGCACGAGGTCGCGGGATCGAATCCCGGCCACGGCGGCGGCATTTCGATGGGGGCGAAATGCGAAAACACCCGTGTACTTAGATTTAGGTGCACGAAAAAAACCCCAGGTGGTCGGCGGGTTGCTTCGGTATGGTTAGAAACCCCGCACTTGAGACCATGCGAAGAAAAAGCGCCTGTTAGACAAGGCACGCACGGTTAGGCATGTTTTCAGAAAAGCTGCCGTGCCCGTTAAGATATATATATATATATATATATATATATATATATATATATATATATATATATTTATATAACACAATTCAGGTGTATTATACTTTGCTGCTGGGGTACATTTTCTGTAGCAACACGACTAAGCAGCTACCAAAAACTTACACTAGCAGTGAAGTAAGATGCACTTGGTTGCGGAATACTAGCTCTGCCTAAGTGAGCTATGTGCAACCAAGTGGCTGCATCACTCAGGCCGTTCACGTTTTGCCCCGTTCATCCGTTTAAACGCCCAGTCAGCAAGAGCTTACCGTAATAGCGAACATACTAAAACACTTTATTCTAAAGTGGCACATTCCCCGTGGCACTTACCTAGTTAACCAAGTTGGCGTCAAAGACATTCACTGAAGAGAGCCGCGAACACCCACTGGCACATACGCAGTGAGCCAAGTTGGCAACAGAGATTTTCACTGAAGACCATCACAGACCGAGTGGCACAAACCCAGTGCTCCCGAGTCGGTATCTGTTACAACAGTCTTACTCACCCAGTCCCCCGTCTCCAGTGACCCGTGTCGGCGTGAAAGAGGTTCGTGTGAGAGGGTCGCACCTTTGTGCACTTTGCCACATACTCAGGGAACGAAGTTAGTCAGATTCTGGTTGGTCTAGAAGCCTGTCACCTCAGCACAGCAGCCGGATACGCTACTCATGCGACCACGAGTTTCCCATTTACCCAGGCAGGCGGGAACACGGTTAGATACAAACATACATAGATAGCCCTCAGAAAAGGCGTAGAGTACCTTAAGGATCCTAACGCATTAAAGAGTAGAATATGGCACAAAGAGAAACACGGCTCTGTCAGTTTTTCTGTGCTCCCGAAGTAAAAGATCGACGTCGACACGGTGTCGGCAATGTGAGCAGAAGCAGCAAGCGTTTGTTGTGCGCTCTTGAAATAACGTCGATATTAGAGGGAGCTGCGTTGGGCAAGGAGAGAGAGGAAGAGACATGGAGTAAAGTTCAGATGTACCTTATATCACGCACCGAGCTAGATTTTTGAAAAGATGGAAACTTTTCGCGGACAAATCAAGTACATTTCGTTCGTATCGTGCTGAGCCGGTAAAATTGGGCAATCGTAAATTATTGTGTAACTCGTGCATTGCTGCCTTTATTGTCAAAATGTCGGTTAGGATGCTGCAGAGAATAATAAACAAAAACGTCTAGCTGGAATGTTTTGAGTGAGGTACTATCACGCGTTTTCTTTTTTGAGATGAAAAAGAAAGCCCGCAAACGATAGAGAGCGCGACGTAACTGGGCATCCTCATGCTTCACAAAGCAGCGCCTTCAAACAGAATCCCTAAAAGGTGTTCAAACAAACAAACGAAATGGCGGGAAGCTATTACTGTCGAGCACCGTCCCACACAGCGCGTTGCCAGGATGTCGGTACGGAATGAGCGCAGCCATGTGTTGGCTATAGCGTGCTGTTGGAAAGCTGTATACCGGAAGAGCGCGCTCACAGTGATCTTTCGTGCCGCAACACTTTTTCTAAAATTTAGTGAGCGCCCCCTCAATCTGCACAACAGGTTCCCTCCCGAAGAAGCCTGTTGGTGGGCGGTGGGTTCTAAAGTGGGCGAGTGTGTATAGTGGTGTCGTATTTTCCGTATTTCGAATTCAGATTTCAGTTTCTTTGCCTCGGCCAAAAATCTAAGCACCTTAATATTGTCTTGCTGAGAAGTAGGTGTAGGTACTTGGAAAATACTGGCACGTACCCTCTCCGGTGGATTGGCGAACATCACACTCTGACTTTATGTTGTTGAGTTGTTTTTTTTCTTCTTTATCTTCTTTTTAACAGTGGCTATGCATTAAAATCATGGCCATTAGGACGGTCATTCATCTTAGGTAGGTAAATGCTAGTTATCAGTAATTACTAGTTATCAGTAACTGATTTCAGTAATTCAGATAGCATCAAAAAGCGGCTGTATTTACTTGTAATACATTTTCTCTCAACAACTCATTAAACAAATGAAATCTAATGGCATTCAGGCACTCGATGTGCGAAAAATCTAGGTTCGAATTGTTTTCCTTGCTATTCACAAATCTTCATTTAATCTTTCATCTTGCTTGTGTTTATTAACAATCAGGCATGCTCAACACCATCAAAAACACGTATGAAGTCAATATTTTACAAAAGAAACATTCAGGTTTTCGTTCTTTCTGCGTACAATAAGAAACTGGAACCTGTCAGTCTAGTCGCCACATCTAATAACCTTTCAGCTTTATCTTTTTTGTTACTTACTTGGACGTCCAAGCCAGGGCATGTACATTAAATAAACAAATAAGTGTGAAAGTCACCAGTAAAAGAAAGTTACTGGCGCAATATTGGTCGCGTCTGTACTTGACTATAACCAATATGGACACTTGCTTCTGTCCGTGTAAACTTACGCTTCTTCCTTGAAAGCTCAGGTACATGATAGTTAGGACGCCCTGTATGCTCAGGTGTGGCACAAGATATAGGCGAAAGAATAGAAAATATGACGCATGCTGGTTTATTAGGGTTGCTCTCCTTATTTTTTTATCGGTCTGTGTTGCCACGCGGCATATTGTTGTAATGAAATTAGAAGCAATCAAATACCCGTTTTATGCATATGCTGCAGAAGCGGCTTATAATATTTATTATTGCTCTCGCAGGGGCACAACAGAAAAATCGTCTGGACGAAACCTATTTATTCCGGCATCGGCAGGATATCATTTGCGAAAAAGCGAAAGTAGCTGTTCACTCTATAGAAGCTAAATTTTCAATTTTTTCAAATCAGTATCACTGTAGGCTGAGCCCAGACCAAACACTCAATATGACAAATGGCGTGACAAAGTATATTGCTTCTGAAAGGGTTTAGGTAATCTGAGGATAGGTGCAGCTATGCGCTCTGAAGTACCAGGGAAATCCTCACAATTTACTCTTATAAATTTATTTTCTTTTATAATAGCAAGCAGGCAGCAGGCCAAAACTAGTTTTGATGGCAACTCAAAGCACCAGCTCTTAATGACACGATCCTGCAGCGACTGCTATCTGTTCATTGAAATTTTTCCGAAACAAAATTCCCAGCACTGTGCACTTGAACAAATAAGCATGGTTTCTTTAGTACCATAGCTACGCAAATTCTAAAGAAACTCATTTAGTTTCGATTGATATCTCGCTTATTCCTTATTCATTCATCATTCCTTATTGGAATGTCCGACACAGCGATCTGTGACTCATGCAACTGGGAAGAGACGATTGAGTACGTGTTGTGTTTTGTGATCTCTATGACAACGAACGCAACGTTCTTCAGAGGGTGTTAAACTGATTAGATAACAGACCATTTTCCGAGACTAAGATTCTTGGACCACGGCCCCATGTGTAGCAGGCTTACAACGCGACGCGGGAACTGCTACATTTCTTGAAAGCGACTGGCCTCAGTGACTGAGCGTGAAGTTATGGACATCCGCATGTACACACACCTATAGTGCCTTCTTCCCTCCCTCTCCTTTCTTTTCATCCCTTAAACCCCTTCCCCTGTGTAAGGTAGCAAACCGGAAGTGCGTCTGGTTGACCTCCCTACCTTTCCTTCCTTCCTTTTCAACCTCCTCCTCCTGCTTCTAAGTATATTTAAAAGCTTCATAAATTACCGTAAATTATTACAGCTGCAAACTTTCGAACATCCTTGCCCATGGGGCTATCCATTAGCAATTTCATTCGCACTTTTGCATTTCTAACAATTGCAACCTATAGTTCGTCTCAAAAATGGCGATAGGCACTACGAAATGGTAATGATTGTGAAATGCAAGTGAGAAATAGGAATAAATGTTACGATGAAGGCACAGCACGTGAAGGAAACTGAATGCCTTTCACCTTGAGATACAGTTTGTGGGCACTAATGGCGGGAAGCGCAAATGTAACACACAGAAGCACAGAAGCAATTAGGCACGAGCAGACATCGGCAAGTGTTCGCCTTCCTCCTGTCTTCTTCTGTACCGCTTGTGCTTTGGGGCATGGAAATTTTCCAGTGACTGCCTTGACCCCTCATTTTTTCCACTCTTTAGCATTGATATAGTCGCCAAGAAACGACTTTCGTGTCATACGTCTAGCACTCCTCTTCATAGTTTGTTGTCACTCGATCTGACGACACCAACTTGAAACCTATTATTATTTTTCTGTGCCCGTGGCCTACCCTTGCGGCTTTATGCTGCCGCTCTGCTTGATGCCTTCTTTAGCCTTCTCGGTCTCTATCGCTTATGAATGCTTGTTTTAAAACCGGAAAACTATCATCTCGAGGCACAAATGGAGAATTTCTTACTTAAGCCACCGAGGCCAAGTCTGCTTGTTTGATCTTTTTTTTTTTGTGTGTGTGTGTACCACACAGAACGTTTGATGCTTGAGCACTCCTGCTCGCAAGCTGCGTGCTTTTACGGTCTGTTGTAAATACTGCCGAGCTACCGCTTTATGGCAGCATCCCTTCATGGTATTTTGTGCACCTCGTCTTTTACCGTCGCGCCTTTTTCCTCACGCACATTGTGCTATACGGGTGGCTACAAAGAGTCCCCTAGTGCCCTGTGCGTCGTTCGCCTTTATGCTGCAATTTTCAGGTGAACGTTGAGCGCGCAAGCAATCTGCGCTCTCCGAGCAGTCCGCGTGTCATTCTGCAGTACAAGTGCGTGCTCCGCATGTGAGACCTTCATGTTTCACTGTACGCCCTCAAAGACAAATTCGGTGTCATCCACTGTGCTCAGAGAGCTTTTGTTCTTTTAAAATGGGACAGTTTTCACGCTCTGAACGCCTTTCTTTTGTTTTTACTCTTCTTGTTCACCTTTTCGTTTCTAAATACTCGAGGCATCAACCAGTGGATTTCAATTGCAATGGAAAAAAGTTAAAAACTGCCATCCTGACAAGCTGTGTAGGAGTTTCGATACCCGGCATATTCTGCCCTTGCGGTTACGGCTTCAAGTTCTGGCTGTAAACCTGTCCAAGTTCTACGCTGGAGGTAAATCATGAAAGGGTGCGTAAGGGCAGCTTCCCTTTGAAGAGCTTAGTGAGGGGAGAACTCTTTTTTTTTCCCCTTTTCATGAGAACGGGGTATAAGGCAAGCGCGTTTATATTACGCGAAGAGAAATGGGGCCTCTTTACGGCAGGCAATACCAAAGCCACAACTCAAGAGACGAAATAAAGTCGGAGAAAGTAAACACGGAAATGACGACAAACGTAGCGCGCGCACATCCGCGCACCCAATTGCTCTCCCCACGATCATCGGCACAGTCTAGTCATTTGGCGCAGTCATCATGGCAAATTGAGACGCAACAACTCGTATGCAATGTGTCGTGATCTCGAAACTGGCTTCATAAACAGAAAGTAAAATTGATGACGTCTACTGTTGGGCTGGTTGGTGCATTGCTAGAAATGGCTTTAGGCGCAAAATAAGACACGGGCAAAGAATAGACACGGAGAGGCGCAGCAACTGATTCTTATTTTTCCCGACGTATGGCTTCGTATATCAGGCGTGCGCACAAGCGCACAAACAAATGAGCTTTACGCGGCCGTGACGCTGCACTGCTGAGCTCGGCGGCGCCGCAGGTTCGACCGTGGAGAAATGTGCGTTGCTCGGGGCACGTTAAAGAACCGCAGTTGGTCAAAATTAATCCGGAATCCCCCCCCCCCTCTACTTCTTTCTTGTGTATTAAATGGGATACAAAGGGGAAATGTGGCCACAAGCAGGGCCGACTATCCCGAAAGCATTTGCAAGAAAAACAAAATGACTAAAATGGTTGCGAGAATAAATAGCAGTGCCAAAAGTTTATGACAAAGTGGCAAAACACATAGTCAAGACCGTATATCAAGAACAAAAGATAAACGAGAAAAGAAAAGATAAGGTGGGCCTCATGATATCGTGATTTTCGTATTAAAAACGCCACAATTTTTTATGGTACAAAGATCTTGTTCAACGATAAAGGCCTTCAGTCTAGCTGTTTTAGAACGTTACGGAGGCCAAGCCTTCTATTTCAAGGCTTGCCCTTTCAGTTTCTCGGGGCTGAGCACTCGGCGGTAACGGCCATGCCAATCAAGAATGGATGCGCATTCGTGAATGCAACAACATGTCTTTAAGGTTACATGCCTGAAATAGCCCGCATAGCGCCTGGCAAACCGCTAAAGAAAAAGTTGCGGTTTAGTTCACCCATACTGCTATGCAGTGATGCTAAGCCGCCCGTAGCACATCTCAGCCCTGCACTACGGATCAGCGCAAACCAGTTTACAATGGCGTGGGATTTCTTTCTACTCTTCTTCTCTGCAGAGATGATAAAGGCAATCTGCAAAAATGCAAACAGGTATGCTGGAGTGTATAATCTTGTAGTTGCTCAGCTGCGCTGAGGGCGACCGGCGGTGGAAAAGGTGTATGACTTTAGACGAACTGTTGAAGTACGCTCCTTGGACTTCTCATCGGACCAACTTCAGATGATGCCGAAAATGTTGAACAAAAACCATACGTTATGTGACAAAAGTGCGGAGTGCACCTATGGTTCACAAAATCCAGGAACTGCTATACCGCTCGGCATGTGCGATGAACTGGTCTTAGTTTCTTTTTTTTTTTTTTTTTTTGTGTGTGTGTGTGTGTGTGTGTGTGTGTGTGTGTGTGTGCGTGCGTGTGCGTGTGTGTGTGTGTGTGTGTGTGTGTGTGTGTGTGTGTGTGTGTGTGTGTGTGTGTGTGTGTGTGTGTGTGTGTGTGTGTGTGTGTGTGCAAAAATAATAACCCACTCCTGGGTTATTTATTTTTGAACTGTATCTTCTGAATTTCTTTTGACATTAACGTTTTCGTAGATATGATGTTTTTTATTGTTTTTACCAACTGGCAGCAAATATGGCACTTTCTAGAAATTTTATGTTCTACCTAACAAGTATTTTTTTCTGGCAAGGTGTGTTTCCTGGAAGGAGCATTTCATTATGCACAATGTGCTATGCTGCAATGTGTGCTGGAATATTATGTGTAGTGGTAAATAATTTTTTTTCTGATACCTATAAAGATCGGCCATTTTGTCGGTGTATTCAAAGAGTTAAACGTTTATCCTTCCTGTACTAGATAGAGCGAAGCTGTTTATCGCTGGAGTTCCGTGCATTTTTCTTGTCTGTCAACAAATCTATGTGAGCAAAAAATTATCATCCTTACCATTAGTGACACTGCTCGTGCGTTCGTCGTCGTCGCCTTCTCCCACAGCTGGCTCCGTTGCCGCTCATCACGCCAGTGTTCCCATACTGCCCCTCCCTTTGCGAAGGCGCTGACGGCTATGAGCCACTGCCAGTCGGTGCGATGATTTTGGTCTCAAGATTCCTTGTCTCAATATACTGCTAAATGAAAACACGAATGTATATAAGGAATGTATAGCGCGAAGGAACGCGGGTGCAGAAAAATAAATGTGTCCGCGTACCTTTCGTCACGATGACCACCGATCGAGACAATAAATATGTTCGTAACTTTGTTCCAAATTCTGTGTCACCTGTTTGTCGTTTGCTGCACAGCTTTGCTGGTCGACCACCTGCACACAGTGTAAGGGCTCATAATCTTTTTTCATTGTACCGTCTAACTTTAATGATGGTTATTTATGCATGGCAGTAGTTGCAATCAGCATGTCCCGCTTCCTTGATTAAATTCTTGGCTATACTATTTGGGCTAAGACAGTTCTCCCCTTTGCTGTCCCCTGACAGTGGAAGAAAGAGTGACGACACCAGCTCACCATTGCACCCGGCGCGGCTGATGTAGTCGTAAACCACAGCTGCAGTCGTTGCACTGTGCGCTCAAATGGAAGCGGATACGGGAGTCCACAGCACATGCAATTTTGACACGATAGAGTTAAAAAGAGTCCCGTGTTGCAAAAAAAAACCAGGCGCCGGCGTCAGGCGTCGTTTCGCGAAAACTCCTTCCGAACCACAACCACGCAGCCCCTCCGCGTGGCGCAAAGGCGTTACTGCACTAATTGAATTCCTCGAAGTAAAATGCATAAGAAAAATCGTAAAGTACGCCCTAAACACCAGCTATGATAGCGGCAGATTGTAATTTGAGTATACCAAACAAAAACGTTACGCGGACTCAAACACAAACCAATTTTCCAGCGTTTCTAGCATTCATAGAGCTGCGCAATCCGCTCGGTTCGTTGCAACACCACCATCCAGATGGCGCTCACCTTCGCGCATCCGCAAGAAAGCTGTGGTCGCCGAGAAGCGTGACAAGCGGTCAGACATCTCTGAATGCTATCGCGTTCCACTCTTAAAGGGACACTAAAGGTTACCAGAAACTCAAGTTAAAGTGGTAGAGCAATGTTCTAGAACGTCTAAGGCGTCAATATAATCGCGAACAGAGCATTAGTAACCGAGAAATTGAGGTAAATGCATGACACGATTTGAGACCCCCCAGCGAAATTCCGGTACTAGCCCGATGACGAAAGCACTCCTCATAATTTGTGTTACTAATACTCAACTACTCGTATTAAAAATATCATTTCATACGATTATAAGACGGAAAAAAATGCTACTTGTCTACGTCTATTCGATTCTAAGAAAAAATAACATTTTGACGTTACCCTTCAGTAATATGGGTGGTCGAAATGTTTCGTTTTCGCTCGACTCTGCGCCGGGCACGCTTTGGAGTTTCAGTAGTTTCGTTATCGCGTCGTGCTGTGAGGGTTCTGCTGGTTCGCGAAACTTTCATTTGAAAGAAGCAGCGAGAATGCCACGTCCATGTGATGTCGTGGGAAGCCCTCATTGCTTTCCCGCTCCGGAGAGCCGGTGTCGAGGCCGCCTACGTAGTGCGCAACGACGCCGGCAGCGCGAGCCCTCAGCAGCAGGTCGCGCTCGTCAGTGCTCAAATCGCTGGAGTTGAGCCCACCATCACGAGCCATTCTGTCGTTGTCAGGGTCCGTTGCGACGAGCGTCGAAGTTTGCGTCATAGAATGAAGTACCAGCTTATGGTCGCGCGTTTCTCCTTCCGCTAGCCACCATACTTGCGCTTTCGCTCTCCTGGCGGCTCTGTCTTGGCTCTGTTTCTGCCCGTGCGTTTGCGTTTTGCGCAGAAAAGCCGTAGCGCCGTCTGCGGACGCCGTTCTACTCACCGATGGCGCAACGCCACTAAGAGACCATGATATCAGTACTCCTCGATCGGAGGGCGGGCGATTTGAACTGCGCTAGAGGTACGCGGACGCTTCAGAACGCATTTTCTCTTAAAATAAGTCTCTCCTTGGCACGAAACAAGCGTTTCGAGGTTTCTGGGATGGTATTTCAACAGTCCACGTTGACTTAATAGTAACCTTTAGTGTCCCTTTAAACGCGAAGCTAAAGCGCCTTCCAATGTTATTTTTTCTGGAAAGTGTACTGCCGCCTGATTTTGTAACAAGTGGCTTGTGGCTAGTGCCGGTGGCACTATACTACGCACCCAGGCATTGCATTGACATAGGTTTAGTCGGATATTCCAGCTGAGTTTCACTAAAGTGATAGCCGCATAAATGTATTGTTCTCTTTAACAGGCGACCGCACTGTGCATAAATCTGAGAACTTATCTAGGCCCAAGACTGATCAGGGAGCCATGCTCAGTGGAAATGACATTCGACATGATCGCCCTGCTCACTACATCACGTTGATAAATAAGAAACTCGTGAAAAACAATGGCACCCTGTCGAAAACAGAAACATTATGAAAACGTTTATGTCCAATTAAATTCTTTTTTTTTCAATAATAGTAGGCGCAATTCTTGGCGCAAACTTCTCGAAGCGTACTTCGATATCTCATTTCCCAGGCTACACTCGTGGTTCGAGGTTTCGTGTGAATTTCCTCCAACGGCTGGTTCATTGCCAGCCCTGCCAAGCTCGAAACAAAGTATCTCTCGCCTTGAGCACCCCCTTGGGACCAAGACGGCAATCGTGTGCTTCACTCGGGAAACGGCAGCGCAGCGCACTTTGCGAAGACTTTTAGGTTTTTCGCAAACTCCATTAGCGCAGACAAGATCGACCATGTGGCTACCTATGGGCGTCCGAGGAACACTTCTTTCTCAACAATGTTTGCGCGAATGCCTGCATTTGGATGGCAGGCTTCTTATATATTCATTACTAGTGTCCTTAATTTTCCTGAGCACATTTAATTTCTTTCTATTCTATTTGCAATGCTGCGGGCCTTTCGGCATATCCTTACGTCTGTTATCGGGGATGTGTAATAGCACTAGGAATTTTCATCGTCAGCAAGCTCAGTGTGCCACTTTGAGATATCGTCTAATATGTGTACCGTGCCATTCCTCGTCACTATGCAAGCCCTAACGAAAATTGTGACTGCTGTATTTCCCAATCTTCGGATTGTGTCATAGCGCAGTTCTTCTCTATACGTTCTGACCAATTACAGCTATGAAAATTGCCCGAGATTTTCTCTAAGGAGTGTAGGATGTGATAGTTCTTGCGACCTTCTTTAGCTACGATAGCACTGTTTCTTGCAGAGATTGTTGTCAGTTCGTTAAATATAAGTAAGAGGGTCTACCTGGGCTCCAAGTGGAGAAGCTGCAAACAGCACGCTTCTATCTTCTCTCCATCTTCCTTCTCATCTTTCTTTCCCACTCTTCCCACATGTAGGGTAGCCAACCAGGTGAGACCTTGGGCAACATCTCCGATTTTCCTTCTTGTCTTTCTCTCTCTCTCTGCGCCATTGCAATTATAGCCAAAACATAGGTATTTTCCTTAATATCAATTGATCAATCAATCAATAATTTACTTATTTAAAGTGCCCAGGAACAACCCTAGGGTATGCATACTGCCACTCGCATATATCAAAGCCAAAAGAAAGCAATCACAGCAACAACAAAAACTACAGAAGAATATAAGTAAAAAAATACACAGACAACGAATAAAAACAACAAATTGTGAAAAAAGTTTGCAGTAACCAAAATGCAAGATAAATAGAAGAGAAAAAGAAAGAGCAAGGCTGTTGAACTATCTGTGAAACTATGAAACAACAGTGCGAAGCTCGGAAAAGAAGAATGACAGTGAATTATGAAAGATATCGAGGCTATGAACATAACTGTTATCAAGACTAAGCATTCTGTGCACGGTTGAGGCTTTCTGATGACCGGCAGGGACACGGAAAGACCTATGTTACCTGGTGATCTCCCGCGGTATAGGAAACGTGATGCAACTGAGGAGTTTGGGGGAGGCACGAGGCCAGTGCAGTTCAGTAGCCGAGGAAGGTAAGGGCCGTGAAAATAATCCAACAGTGCTAAAATATGTTCATTGTCGCAGTTAGCAAAGCGGTGATGATATATTCATACAAACGTTTTCAATATGCGTTGTATGATGCGACTGTTCAATCTATTAATGTCGTCCCAAACAACCGACGAGTATGCGAGCTGACGAATGCTGATTGTTGCGTACAACTTGCGGAATGGGGTATGAGAATTGAATTCTCTCCATAGTCGCCAAACAGAGCCTAGAAAACGCATACCCGACATTGCAACTGGTTTAGTGTGCGCAAAAAAGCGTGAGGTTCTATCACCCAGTACGCCGGGACTCGAGCTTGGCACTACGGCACATTCTCCGCCCATGGCAAAGCTCCACCTGTGCATTACGCGCTACGAAAGCGCTGCTGACGTTGTTGAAGGCCACGACTCTTAACGAAGCTTTAGAAATATCTCTACAGCAACTATATGTATATAGTAATATATATATATATATATATATATATATATATATATATATATACTAACCCTTGCAACGTTTAACACCTGCACCCTCTCGACTGAGGCAAGCTTAGCAGGTCTCTTCGAAGCACTATAAGGCATTGGTTGGGATATCATCGGCCTTAGTGAGATTAGAAGACCTGGTGAGGCTTACACATCGCTGAATAACGGCCATGTCCTCTGCTATAGCGGTCTCCCGGATAAAAACCAATACGGGGCAGGATTCCTAATCCATAAAGACATAGCGGGAAACATTGACGAATTCTACAGCATCAACGAGAGGGTAGCACTACTCGTAATCAAACTCAATAAAAGGTATAGATTAAACATAGTACAAACGTACGCTCCAACGTCCAGTCCCGACGATGAGGAAGTAGATCAGTTTTAGGAAGATGTTGAATTAGCGATTAGAAAAGAGAAAACACGGTATACCGTAGTAACCGGTGACTTCAATGCAAAAGTGGGGAAAAATCAGGCGGGTGAACAAGCAATTGGCAACTACGGTGTCGATTCTAGAAACGCTAGAGGTGAGATGCTGGTAGAATTCACAGAAAGGAATAAGCTGAGAATAATGAACACTTTTTTCAGGAAACGTAGCAACAGAAAATGGACCTGGAAAAGCCCTAATGGTGAAGCAAGAAATGAAATTGATTTCATACTTTCTGCCGATCCCAGCATAGTGCAGGATGTTCAAGTAATAGGTAGAGTAAAATGTAGTGATCACAGGTTAGTGAGGGCCAGGATCCACCTCAATTTAAACAAAGAAAGAGTAAAATTGGTCAACAAAGAAAAGGTCAACTTAGAGGCAGTAAGGGTAAAAGCCGACAAATTTACGCTGGTACTTGCAAACAAATATGCAGCCTTAGAACAGAGAGATGGTGATGATGACATAGAGGTAATGAATGAAACCGTAACGAGGCTGGCTTCAGAGGCTGCAATTGAAGCGGGAGGCAAGGCACCAAGGCAACCAGTAGGCAAGCTCTCCCAAGTAACAAAGGACCTAATAAAAAAACGACAAAGAATGAAAGTGTCCAACTTAAGAGATGAGACAGAATTCGCGGAATTGTCAAAACTGATCAACAAGGCGAAAATAAGTGATATTCGAAACTATAACGTGAGAAAGGCTGAAGAAGCCGTAAAAAATGGACGCAGCCTGAAATCAGTGAGAAGGAAACTTGGCATAGGACAAACCAAAATGTATGCACTAAAAGATAAGCAGGGTAATATCATTAGCAATCTCGAAGATATAGTAAATGCAGCGGAAGAATTCTATACTGACCTTTACAGTACCCAGACGACTCCGGTGCGCTCTATTTAAAACAATAATGAACAGTATACAGAAACTCCTCCTATAACTAGAGATGAGGTCAGAAAGGCCTTGCAGGGCATGAAACGGGGAAAAGTGGCAGGAGAGGATGGAATAACAGTCGATTTAATCAAAGATGGAGGAGACATAATGCTAGGAAAACTGGCGGCTATCTATACGAAGTGTCTATCGACTGCAAGGGTCCCAGAAAACTGGAAGAATGCAAACATTATACTAATCTACAAAAAGGGCGACGTTAAAGAACTAAAAAATTATAGGCCCATTAGCTTACTCCCAGTATTATATAAAATATTTACCAAAATAATCTCCAATAGTATAAGGACAACACTGGAACTTAGTCAACCAAGGGAGCAGGCTGGCTTCAGGAAAGGTTACTCTACAATGCATCATATTCATGTCATTAACCAGGTTATAGATAAATCCGCAAAGTACAATAAACCTCTCTATATGGCTTTCATAGATTACGAAAAAGCATTTGATCCAGTAGAGATACCAGCAGTCATAGAGGCATTGCGTAATCAAGGAGTACAGACCGCTTACGTAAATACCCTAGAAAATATCTAGAGATTCCACAGCCACCTTAATTCTACACAAGAAAAGTAGAAAGGTACCTATAAAGAAAGGGGTCAGACAAGGAGACAATCTCTCCAATGCTATTCACTGCGTGCTTGGAAGAAGTATTCAAGCTATTAAACTGGGAAGGCTTAGGTGTAAAGATACCTCAACAACCTTCGGTTTGCGGATGACATTGTTCTATTCAGCAACAATGGAGTCAAGTTACAACAAATTATTCAGCACCTTAGCAGGGAGAGTGTAAGAGTAGGACTGAAGATTAATATGCAGAAGACAAAGATAATGATAAATAACCTGGCAAGGGAACAAGAGTTCAAGATCGCAAGTCAGCCTCTAGAGTCTGTGGAGGAGTACGTTTACCTGGGTAAACTAATCGTAGGGAACCCGGACCATGAGAATGAAATTCACGGAAGAATAAAAATGGGTTGGATCGCGTACGGCAGACATCGTGAGCTCCTGAATGGGAGCTTACTGTTATAATTGAAAGGGAAAGTATACAATCTGTGCATTTTACCTGGCGGCTGACAAAGGCTCACTTGGCGGCTGACAAAGAAGCTTGAGAACAAGTTAAGGACCGCGCAAAGAGCCATGGAACGAAGAATGCTAGGCATAACTTTAAGAGACAAAAAGAGAGAACTTTGGATCAGAGAGCAAATGGGCACAGACGATGTTCTAATAGACATTAAGAGAAAAAAATGGCGCTGGGCAGGTCATGTAATGCACAGACTAAATAACCGTTGGACCATTAGGGTAACAGAATGGGTACCAAGAGAAGGGAAACGCAATAGAGGACGGCAGAAGACTAGATGGAGTGACGAAATTAGGAAATTTGCGGGTGCTATTTGGAATCGGTTGGCGCAGAACAGGGGTAATTGGAGATCCTGCAGTGGACATGAATAGGCTGATGATTATATATATATATATATATATATATATATATATATATATATATATATATATATATATATATATATATATTGTTATGTGTTTATCACTGTATATAGCATAATCACCACTCAGCATCTGGAGCAGCATGTCAGGCGAATAGCCAGGCTAACATCTCCTGCACATCACTAAAGCTTGTTTCTCTCTCGGTAGCCACCTACGCCCTGAGTAGGATCAGCTATATCGCCCCGTATACGTTCGGCTCAGTACGACTGACAAGCTCAAACTCAATACCTTGATTGTTTGGTTCTATAAGCAAGCCCTATATCTTCCCATTGCCACCTCTAACGAGAAACTCGACGGCCTCGGCATTCACAACACCACATACGAGCCTATTGAAGCTCAGCGCATTACCCAATGCGAACGACTCGCCAATTCCACCTCGGCCAGCACGTTCTACGTACCCCAGGCTTAACCTACACCACTCAATTCAGACCAAAAGTACCCGTCCCTCCGAATACTCGCGCTCAGCTAGTGATTCCACCTATACGTCGCAATGTGCACCGTGAACACAATCGGGACCGACGTGCAGACAAAGCTAAACAACTACAAAAGCACTACGACCAAGCCGCAGACTTAGCCAACATAGCGGAATAACCCCACCAGAACGTCATGGAGGTCGCCGTAGTCGCGGGCTCGCAGTACCGCCTCGCCATGACCACATCAATACTCGCCACTCTGCAGAAGAAACGGCCATCGCTTGGCCTACGCCTCTATCAATGCACCCTGCATCATCAGCGATTCCAAAACGGCCACTCGCAACTACACAAGAGGACTGATAGGACTCGAACGACACAAGATACTCTCCCGCACTCCTCCCTTAAGGCAACGCCGCGTCCAGATCATCTGGGCCCCTGGTCACTCGGGTCTGGCTGGAAACGAAGCCGTCCACGATGCCGCCCGAGCTCTCGCACACCGGTTAGTCTTCCAAGCCCCGTCACCCCTGGACCCCATCAAGAACACAATAAACTTTGATCTGTCGCGAGAAAGAGAAAGATCAGTGATAGCACATACCATAGACACTGGTACAGAATCTACAGATTATGAGAAGAAATGCTTGCTGTGTTTCGACTGAAAGTCATGACTTTGGCTTTAGGAGCATTCAAGGGGAGCTTATTATTTTCGCACCATGTAGAAGAAGAGAGCTGGCCAGGCTAGGATGCGACAGCGATCAACAGTATGAATATCCATAAATATCTAGATTTCACAGGCACATACAAGCAGACAAAAATTCTAAATAGGCGGAAAAAACGTCAAAGCTCAAAATTTTACAGATGGGTGGTTCTAATACTGATATTTCAGGGACGCCGCCGCTAGTTACCATCTCCAAAGAAGACCTTTAGTGATTGACGCTAACATAACATCAAGAAGAAGATAACTGTGCAAGATATTGACAACTTTCAAGTCAACACCGAAGTACTTAAGCTTGACCAGAAGAAATGAGTGGCTGAGTACGTCAAAAGCTTTGCTAAAGACACAGTAAATGGTGTTAATTGGCCCCCTGTGAAGTACCGACGCCAATATCTGCGTCATTACACTTGCGAAATTTGTGATAGTGGAGTTTCATTTTCCTTTTATTTCATTTCATTTATCTGTAATTCATACATGGATTTGTACAAAATGCAGTTCGGCCTGTAGCCAAAAACTAGTGTGGGCCCATAGTCAATATAGATATATTAGCAACAACAAAGTTTAGTGCGTATCTACTTTCTAGTGATAAAACTAAAAACAGTGGCCAGATAGGAATCTGTGCTGATTCGGAATCACTGAGTTCTTCACAATAGGTGACAATGTGTTTGTAGCGCAAGCTCAAATATCTTAAAGCTGGAACACAGACGAGGAATCGCACGACAATTCGAGACATTATACACAGGAAATGCATAGTAACGTATAATAATTGTAATAACAACAAAAATAATAGTGATGACGATGGTGACACAAATTTACCACGAGAAAGCACTAATACGTGCAAGAGCGGTAGAAAAATTCAGCAGAGACACTCTAGACAGCTTACGTGTGTGAATGCGAAATCATTATACTCACTGTGGCAAAATATTTTTGATTGAGCAAGTGAAGCTGAAGTTAGATGCTTTTGATTGAGCAAGTGACGCGCGAGAAGCAGCGCGCTCATTTTATGCACGCTTGACCTGGCGTCGAGAGCCCATCGCAACGAACACAGCGCCGATGAAATCCCAAGAGCCAATTACGCGAGGGAGGCGGCGCTCTCATATTACACAGACACATGATCTGGCGCCACCCCATTGGCTGCGCCGTCAGGCGCCCCATGACGCATGCACTAGGTCGCACCATTAGCCAGCCACATGGCCGCGACGTTACGTGTGCCATGACGCAAGCACTGGGGCCGCCTTCAGTCACTCACAACCATGGAGCCGCCGCGGCGTCGGGAAAGCGTGCTCGTCTCGTAGCCCGGAGACCCGGGCTCAATTCCCAATCCAGGCTGGAATGTAAAAAAATTTCCTTTCAAGGCCATTATTTATTTCGTTTAGAAAAACCTCACTTAGAATATCGACGTCAATCCGAGCATTCTTGACGTGTTTTTACTTTCTGCGCCATCGGCCGTTTCTGGTACCATCACTAGGTCAAGCCGCCGATGACTACACCAAATTTTAGCGTAATTAAAGAATCCGGCAAACCAGAGACCAATTTCTTCAACGGGGTCACTGCGAACGGCAATTACGAGACCTTTTCTCGCGACTCTTTTCTTTTCTCGGCCTCTTTGAAGGCGAAGCTTACTTCACTGTCTTTGCCAGGTTTGGCGTGTTGTTGGTGGATATGTATACAAGCGTTATATGAAAATCGCCGCGAGCAGGTTTATATAAGCTTTGCATGCTAATGAAGTATGCAGACCTCTGTTCTGCGTAACAAAAAACAATTTACTACATAAAACCACACCTCACTTGGTTCACAGGCATCTCAATGTTACACCAATATGTTAATGTAATGGTTAATTATACATTTACCGGATTCTGTAATTTACCTAATTTTCTTTGATTTATCCACTCAGTATGTGGTACTGGATATGTGCCCCTTCTTGACCGATCCTCCACAATGGGCATGTCCCCCTGCGATTTCTACATAACACGTTAACAATAACGTCGGTTCACAGACATCTCTAAAGCACACCGATTTGTTAATAAAACGATGAATTATTGTGAATGCGAATTATGAGTTACAGGTTCATTGATTTAGTTTCTTCGATTTATCCATTCGTTATGTGCTACTGGAGCTGCTACTAAAGGCTATAGCCTTTATACATACATTGGCTACTAAAGCCTAAGCATTTTTTGCCACTGAAAAGGCAATGGGTAGACGTGCATAAGCTAGGAAAGGCAAGTAAGCAAGACTAAGCAAAAGCCAAGTCACACACGAGCCGAACAGTGCTTACGCGCTAGTAGGTAATTCTCAGGATTCCAATAGTTCTTGGCCTCAGGAGAGAAAGAGAGAGAAACTTCATTAGTAACAACAGCGATGATGGCAGAGTCACTCAGTCTATGGACTCGTTGGGTGCGCTCCACATAGCAAGACGTATGATCAGCCAAGAATTCCTGATTGTTGGTGGAAATTATTTGAGGCAGTCGCCCAGAGTACGCGGATAGCGGCTGCTCGATGTGACGTGGGTTAGGGGGTAGGGTCGGTGAATGCTGCCACCAGAGCACCTGAGCGCGTACCGCAAGTGTGGCAGAAAAAAAGTTCCTTCATGTGCAGCATAACGTAAGTAAGGAAACTTCTAGCGCAGCACACTCCTGTTACTCAATCAAGCCATGTAATTTAGAACTTGAGTGTGTCCATCCACTCCGCGCAGACTGGAGTTGTGGAAAATAAATAATAATCCTATTTGTCACACTGCCTGCAGATCAGCTTCCGCTGTTCATGAAAACACGCAAGACTAGGTCGTTGTCTTGCACGAGCATTCTGAGGCCAGTGGCGTAGTTCCCGCAACAGCGTACTGCCCTCCGTGTGCTGCGGTGCGCTATTGCGGTGCGCGTCTCTCCTCTAATCTGGACTTACGACGACGTGCGCACAAAATGGGCTGCTGAGGCAGTGAGGTGCTTAAATATTTAACGTGGTCATCCCCTCACAGCCCAAGTCTCGTGCTCTTTTTGTTATTTCTAAGTTGCAATTTCTTGATTTTTTTTTTTTTGCTTTCTTCGCAACGAGCGACTTGAGAACCGTTGCATGGCAAAATTTATATCTCATTCAGCGTCAACGTTGTCCGAGTGGTCGTTTTTACAGAATGAGCTGCGTCGCCCAGTGCAGAACTCCTACACGCGACGAGTGTCGAACCTTGTGGGGGCCTCGGTGAAGACCATCAACAAGGTAACCTCAACCTGAGTGGGAGAGAAAGAATGAGTCAGGAGTGGTGCTCTCGGCCGCCACTGAGCCAAGTAAGGTGCAGCGGAGGACAGTATACGCAACTTCGACAAAGATGGCTATAATCACTTTGATGTGTGCGCTACCGTGACGCTATCTGCGTTTGCCTTATTTCTTGGATGCCTCATAAAGTCCTTGCCTCTGGAGCATAGCGCTGTCCTCACGCAAAACAAAATGTAGACTGCTATATATTTATATATATATATATATATATATATATATATATATACATATATATATATTCGCTTCAGACAGCACGTTACAAAGTGACCTAAACTGTAAAATCAGCGCCATGCGCGATGTCCTCCGCGTCAAGCGAACACGAACGTCCCCTTTGTTGTTCCCTTCGTAAAACCGGTACATCGAGACTTGGCGCTGTCGCGTTGCCGGCTGTGTACACAGCAGACACACTCACCGCGCACTGACCCGATCCTTTGCCCCGTAGCCATGGCTCCAGCAGCACTGCACGCTTTCGATGCGAGTGGGTGTGTAGCCTGCGCCGTGAGCAAGCCTGCTGCACATTTCCCCGATGCTGTTCGCTTGTCCCGGGGCACGCCGTACATATACTGCCACAGGGAGAGGTGGCCCGGAAGATAAAGTGGTAGTGTTACCTCACCAGCGCGTTTCGCAGATGTCGCCAAGTCTTGTATACGGCCTCTCTTGAGAAAAGAAAAAAGAAAAACAGTACACTCTGGTTCCCGGTGTCGCTATTTTTCTATGTTTTTGTTATTTTTTGTCTCGGTCCATAGTCTTTATTACCGTGCTCCCTTCGCGGTCTACGTGCCTTTGTGTACCAGTATACCGAAGCGCAATGTTATCTAGCGTGTAATGTGGCGTAAACGTGTCAGCTCCGGCTCCGACCTCATAAGAAACAGCGCGTAGTTATTTGCCTTGCCCCTGAAGTTACAGGAAACAAGACGAACGACTGACTATGCTAGCGACTCTCCCTCATAACGTTTGCGTAGTTTTGCGCTCTGTATGCGGCGAAGAGGTGCGAAAGAAGGACAAGGTACCAAACGTACCTGTCGTCAAGGCGTCAGAGCACTGCAGTGCACCTCTTGTTAGTGTACAGCACCTTCCTTCGAATCATTCTCCCGCGAGCACAGACGGCCTCGGCGGGATGCTTTCCGTTCGAGAGGCCAAATTAGCTGCTCGTCTTGTCACTGCAGGTGTGGGTATGTCAAAGAGTCTACAGAGCTACTGTTTTTAGATAGTACTAAAGCTCAAGAACACACACAACATAACCTTCAGTTTCATGTATTGCACTTTACACTGAAATAGCCGCCATTATGGCGCAACTTTCAAGCCCGCTTGTTTACTAGATAATATAAGTGGCTTGCTCGGCAATTATAAATTGACGAAATGTTTGATATTGAGCCACCGAGTATTCGCTCAAGCGGCAAATACACGCTTTACATCTTTCGCACGAATCGGTTCTGCTTTGGTGGCTGCTACCTGCAATGCGAGAAGAAAAAAAGCGTCTTAACCCGCGAAAAGTGTGTCGTTTGTGCGAACCTGCAAGTATGCGATTGGGGGCTGTTTCCAGAAAAAAGAAGGTCATCGATGGTCTGACTGTTAAACCAAATAAAGTTGTCACAGAGCTATTGCTGCCGTAGTAATCCTCCTTATATAATTTTCCTTTTATCTGCGGGGGTATTATGTGCAAACGTCATAGGGACACACAATTCGGGTGACAAAAGTGAATTCCCAATTCCCAGACCGATTTCTATCATTCCCATCCTTTCAAAGGGCCTAGGAGAAAATCATTTAAACGGGTATAGGCTCACTTTGTTGGAAGCGCTGTATAATATCCTCGCAATAGTTTGGTTTCCGCAAAGGCATGTCAACGGATTTCTACTTATTCAGGCAAAATGAAATGATATTGCAACCCATCAAAAAGGAAGAAGTTAATACCGGGAGTTCTTGTTCATTTTTGCAAAGCCTTTCACTGTCTAAATCACGAATCATTATTATCCAAACTACACAATACAGATTTTGAGGTACACCACACAGACACTTAACCTCCTCTCTTACTTGGAGAACCCAGTCTGTCGCATTGGCTGAGTTTGTCATCTTCAAGTTACTGAAGCGCTGGTGTCCCTCAAGGAAGGATACTGGTGCCTCTGTTATTTAATATTTATATAAAGGACATATGTAATATTGCAAATGGGTCAAGTTTTATTATATAAGCTGACAACACCAACCTCCTCATAGAAGCTGGCAGCCCTGAAAATATCTATCTAAAAGCAAACTGTCCACTCGAAAGGCTCATAATATGGTCTTATGCTAATTCTTCGGAGCTCGACAGTTTGAACCAAAAAAATGCTGTTGAAAAATTTTCAGAAACGAATCAATTATAATTTTCAGCTTTAGATAGGCCAAGATATTCAAGGACTATGCGAGGTAAAAACGTTAGGCTTCATTTTTAACGAGCATTTAATAGGTAATTCGCTTGTAAGAAGCTTACTTATACACTTAGCAAACATTTCTGAAGTGCTCAGAAAACTACGATACATGCTACATGGAAAAGGGAAACTTGTAATATAAGACGGTCTTTTTTCTTCTCATGTCAATTATTGAATGCTAGTGTGGAGCACAACTTCCCAGTTCAATATTAATAAATTCAACTCATTTCAAAACAGGGCACTCAGTCATATAGCAAGCGTTAGTAATAACGTTCCAGCTGAAGGACTTTATCACTGCTTTAATGTTTTAACATTTTGTACTTGCAGAATTTTACTCATGCTCACAAATACGAAAATAATCTAGAGTATATTAATAATACATTCCTACCCTTGTGTAGTTTAACATGTGCGTCAGATACTCTTTGCAATTTTCGTAGCCCATTACCACATGTCTCGTTTTCAAGAACGTGTCATAAGCGCACAAGTACCGTATTTATTAAAATATAAGTCGACCTATTTTCCCGAAGATTTTACCCTAAATGAGCTATTGACCAAAGTCACGACCGAAGTGTCTCGACCTATATTCGCTAACAAACCTGGCAAAAGTACCGAGCTAACGGAGTTTAGAAACGTAAACTTCCGGGCCAGTTGGTCCATGTTTAAAGCGAAAAAAACGGGGACGAAAACTCGGACTCGCGCACGGCGGTTAGGTCCTGCTCGTCCGCCCTCGTGTCTGAACAGGCGAACAGTATTGTGAACAAAGCACTTCAAAGAATTAGGGAGAGCAGCGAAGGAGGAAACCACATCTCGCGGTTCCCAGCCCATCTAGATGGTTCAATTAAACCGCTCGGATGTAATTCTAACCGAGCAGGCCCACCGGAGAGCGCGCGATTTCACGTACCGCGCTGTTGCGGGTATCTAGGCTTGGAACAAGGTCAACATCCATAAAGATCCGTTGTATACTTTCCACAAAATTGCTTCCCATTATCGACTGGGCAGGAGGACATTTCCGCCCCCTCACCCCAAATTGAACAAACCTCAGGCCAGCACACTCAGACTTCTACGAAACCGTTCGTATCCCACTCCTCGGTCCCTCAACAGGATAGACCAACAGGATAGACCACAACAGGATAGTCGTTCCCCAAATGTAGTCATGACTCATGCTCTTTTGAACATATGCTCTGGCTGTGCCCAGCCGTTAAGGCTTCTTCACTCATTACGAAAGAACAATGGGAGGAATCCCTCAAGAGCAGCAATCTCCACATTCAACTCCAGGCTGTCCAGAGGGCCCACGACATTGCGGCGGGACTTCATCTCCCGTTCCCATCGTGGGCGGAGCCACCGACTTGATCTTCAGGAGCCTTCGGCTTTGGCTCCCCAAGATCTCAGTCCCTCGGGACTCAATAAATTTCTTGTCATGTCCTGTCAAGCAAGACGCAGGACCAGAAGGAGGCACACGTACACACACGCAGTCGCCGGCGACTGTGTGCGCGTGTGTGCCTTCTAGTCCTGCGTCCTGGTTTTGAATGCTTTTTTTTTCGCTTCTAACGGAGTTTCCCCATCGAACCCGCCGTAAAGCCAAAGGCAGTCTGGAGATCATCCAGGCTGGGTTTTGAAATGTGTTGCATATCCAAGGCACCCGACGAGGACGATGTCCTTTGCAGTGGCGAAGACGCCAGCGATAAATCTGACGGGGACTGCTTCTCCAGCATTTCCAATGAGGATGACAGCTTGGGGCATAGCCTAGCAAGAATTAGAGCCGAGCTTACGGTAAGTAAAGGTGGGTCGTTTTCTAAGTTTTTCTTTCTTTAACCTGAGAGTGTTTTATGCCGGTATCCACGGTCAACTTCCTCTAAGGGATGTGACCTTGGCGCGAACGTGTAAAGTATGTTTTCTTGATCTGATGATGATGATTTAATGGCACCCCCTTTGAAACGGGACGGTGCCAAATAGTCACTTAGCCTGCTTGACTTAAGCAGGTATGCTTTACACGTTTTTTTATCTAGCGTTTTTGTATACATCTCCTTAATCTTTCTTTTTCCTTAAAAATCTACCTTGTACCACTAGCTATGACTGTAAGATACCCGGTCGTACAAATCTCTTCCCAGCTATTTCCACACAAATACTCTGAACGTCTCTTGAATATTTCGACTGCTGACCTGTTGACGTTCCCATTCCTTTTAAACCCAAGCGCTTCTGGAAGGTGTACGTTGGAGTTGGAGTTTATTTCACCACAGCGATTCAATGTTTACATATTCATACATGAGGCAAAGATACAATGTGTGGTGTGGAATGCGGGAAAAAAGCTGCGACATAAACGTAGCTTGACTGGCCCCACATCCCAGCAATACAAGGCAGAAAAGTGACAGCATTCGTAGTCATGGAAACAAGTAAATAGGCACATAAATACATAGTTAAATTGGTACAGTAAGGAAATATAGTTATACAAAAACGAAAAACGCATAAAAATTTGTACTCCTCGAGAAGACAAAAAAATCGTAAAAATGCAGCATCTCATGCCGCTTTCTTTGCACCAAGAAAACACATCAAGAAGTACATCATGTCAGTAAGAAAGATTGGACATATCCTGTCGCGAAACATGGCGTAATCGCTCTAATGAAAAATTGAACTTGTTTAGTATGTGGGGGAGTGAATATTTCAGCATTTGGAGACCATAGTTTGTTCGGCATCGAGGAACCTTCCAATAATCGCTCTGTCCAGTAGGTCGAGACGAGGTGCTGCGCTCTAAGCATGCTATGGAGGTAAGATTATTATTTCCTTTGTTAAATTCAGTTTTCAGGGACACTAATAAACAATATTCATACATGTTATCAAATCCTAATACTTTGAATTTGTTGAATAAAGACGGGGTATGTGCATTATATTCGGCATTTGCTATACAACGTAATGCATTTTTTTGAAGCGCGAATAATTTTTGCTTAGATTGCAGGGTGCCAGTGCCCCACACCAAAAGACCATAGCGTAGCTGCGAACAAAAACGCGTGTTATAGATAGTTAACATCTGAGTAGTCGGCAGAAATGATTGACATCTCCTAAGCATGCCTAGTGCCTTACTTAGCTTTTTTCTTACAATTTCACTATGGGAATCCCATAACATATGTTCGTGAAAAATTATTCCCAATGCTTTAGCTTTCGAAGAAAAATCAATCGCGGAACCGTTCAGGTATAGCTTTGAAGTAGCTGTGTACATTGTTCCCTTCGATCGAAACAGAACAGCTTTGGTTTTTAAGCAGTTGATTTGTAGGGAGTTTACGGCCGCCGAGCATGCATACAAGTCACCTAGTGTCGCGTTTGCTGCTGAAATAATGTCATTTACGTCTACACCTGTGAAAAACAAGGAAGTGTCATCCGCATATATGACATATTGGATTGTCTGGTTTATGTTTGTAATGTCGTTGATATAAGTAATGAAAAGAAGTGGCCCCAATATACTACCTTGTGGTACGCCTTGAGCAATTTTTTGCCAGGGCGATTGTTCTGTGTTTATACTTACACACTGTAGCCTATTGCTCAAATGACTGGCAATCAAATTCAGTGCAGTGCCTCGGATGCCGTAACAGGGTAATTTTTGTAAAAGGGCATTGTGATTGATCAGGTCAAAGGCTTTAGAGAAGTCAACAAATATACCTAGTGTAAGTTTCCTCTCCTCTATAGTGCCTAATATAATTTCCTTTTGTCGTAACAATGCTACCACTGTCGACAGCCCTGACCTAAAACCGTACTGAGCCGGCGTTATTACCGAGTGTTTTGTAAAGAAATTCGTTAATCTCAAGAATATTAGTTTTTCTATGGGCTTTGAAAACAATGGTAGAACGGATATGGGCCAATAGCTTTTGAAATCATTTTTGTCGCCCCCCTTAAACAGTACTGCAACTTCTGCATGCTTCATACGTTGCGGGAAAATACCTGTGCCTAAAATGAGGTTATAAATGTATGTTAAAGGGACGACTAATATATCTATAACAACACAGATTGGAGCGTTCTTCAAACCGTCAATATCTTCCGATTTACTTTTCTTGAGTTTTTTGAAAACGCACATAACCTCATATTCATCTGTAGGGGTAAGATAAACCGACGAAGCTGCTTGTGGGGCGGACATGTAATGTAGTGCAGTGGTGTCACTGACGCTGTCTACCGACGAAGTAAGGTGATTATTAAATTTCTCAGCCAATGCTTTGCCACTGTAAGTTCCATCCCCTTCAGTTATCTCTTCTACAGTAAAATTAGCTTTATGTAATGTGGTAACTGAATTTAATTTGCTCCACATCTCCTTAACCCCTGCAACACACTCGAACATGCAAGAATAATAATTGCGCTTCGCTATTTTTATAAGTTTAGTTAAATTATTTCTATACTTCCTAAACGAATCCAATGTGTCTAGATCGCGATTTTTCAAGAATAGTTGATACATGCCATTTTTCTTATTAATCATTTTTAACAGCTTCTTTGTGACCCATGGTTTGCGTGAACGTTTCGACTTCTTTATTTATTTATAGGGAAAATATCGCTTGTAGATACGGGAAATTATCTCCATAAAATTGTCATATGCGGCGTTTGCTGATGAGCACGAGAGCACTGTTTCCCAACTCGTTCTGGAGATTTCGTCTCGGAACTGCGAAAGAGAGTTTTCAGTTATGTTCTGGCACCGAAATTTATAGGTTGGCTTTGATTCAATGTGGCACTTATCAATAACAAGATATATCGGCAAATGATCACTAAGTGTAATGTTAATTGTCCCAGAAAAGAGGCTTTCACGCGGTAAATTTGTAATAAAAAGGTCCAATAACGTGGCGCTGGTTTCTGAAATGCGAGTTGGTTCCTGTACCACATTTGACAACAAATACGAATTAAGAAGTATGGAAAATTCCGCTTGTTTTGATGAATTAGAAAGCACGTCAATGTTTAGATCCCCACCTAGAACTAAATTGTACTGATGTATATTCCGATAAGAGAAGATCGCGTCTAGCTGCTGAAAAAAACCATCTAAATTGCCGTCGGGTGGACGGTACACCACAGCGAAAAGAAACTTTCCGCATTTCAAACATATTACCTCAATATCCGACGTACATCAAGATAGGTCGTCAAGCAGTTCATAATTTATGCCTTGTTTAATAAGCATACATACGCCTCCACCTCTTCTAAGCGATCTGTTCAGGAAAACTCCGTTATAACCTTCTAGATGCATGTCATCATTTGCCGCAAACCACGTTCCTGTCAACATAATTACAGAAAAAGAAAAAACGAAATCACTAAGAAACATACAGAATTCATCCTGTTTGCCACGCGCTGACTGCATATTAAGATGAATAAAAGTTAGTGGTGAGTGGCATTTCTCGACCTTTTCATACCTTAACACTGACGGGATGCTACAAGTGCTCATTCTATAGTTTCTGAGAGGTCAACAGGAAATCACGCATTGTAAAATCCGAGTTTATTGCGAAAGCAATTTTGCGTTCGAACAACAGTGCAACGACAAAAGCGACGACAGCTATCCTTGTTGAACCAATTCCCCAACCACGAACAAGGTAGGCTGCATAAATGAAAAATTGTAACAAAAACAAGGTGAAACACCACGAGCCTTGGTACATCCTAAGAAAATACAAATAAGTAAAATAAATTTTCCCAAACAATTTATACGCGAAAATTCTGTTTTTACATGGTAAAGCAAAGATTTCATGAACCAACAGAGATGCAATGTCATGACCATGCGCGGTACTTGACCTACTTGGCAACAGAAAATAAGCATGAAATAAGTCACCGATGTTTCTTTCGCAGCAGCGCCGTAATATTTGTGCGCATAACACAAACCGCCTCTTTCGCAGCACCGATTTCAGAAAGAAATGGTCATTTTGTTTACATCATCACTGTTTTCAATTTTGATCTTTCGTGCGTTATCAGTCTGCCGCGCAAAGATTTTTCCATCGCGCACCCAGACATACTTCCAACCGGTCTCGCGCTTGCGCGCCGTAGCTTGACCAAGAAGTCGTTTCAATTCTGGGCACAGATGTTGATTTACGAACACCGCTGACCGAGAGTCAATGTCGAGATCAGAGCACTTCAGGCCTACTGCGCGCGCACTCCTCAAAAAGGCATCCCGCCTTTGTCTCTGCTCGAACTGCACAACTACATTTTTTTTTTTTTGCTTGGGTTGTGTGCCGTTGGAACTCTGTGTGCTCGCCCGATATCAGTCGCAGCAAATGGAACGCCCACCTCCTTTCCAATTTTTATGACCATTTCAACTAGGTCTTCGGAGGACTCGTACGGAATACCTTTGATTTCGACATTTGCCCTCCGGGAATACTGCTCAGCCCGAAGTATTCTGTTCTCATGGTCATTTACCTACCGTGCAAGATCAGAGCACTGTGCCTTTAATGCATCATTTGAAGCTCTCAGGGCTTGGTTTTCATTCCTAATTTGTTTATACTCCTTGTTCGCTGTAGCCAAAAAAGTTTTAATATCCCTTAGTTCCTTGCGAAAGTCTCGCTCCGCCCTAAGTTCACGCTTCAGCTCATCAAAAAGTAATCTGATCTCCTTCGACATCCTTAAAACAAATAGCTATGCCAAAAACACAAGTTGATACAAATGGCAGCAATGACAGCAGCGGCAAGAACAGTGAAAATCAAGAAGTGAACCGATTCCCAACCTGCGTAAAAGATGCGCAGAGTCCGTGAGCACACGTGAAGCCTGCTGCCGCCCTTGCTGCCAAGTGAAAGAGCAGGTGGTGCGCTCGGTGCTTTTGTAGGGTCCGTACAGATGAGCCAGCGGAGCAGAAGGGGCAGTGCCGCAGTCGAGCTTCCGTAACTTGAAAGGTGATGCTAGCGTAGGAAATGCACCTTTCCCATCCACGGCGATGAAGTCCGGAACGATAGCGAAGCCACCAGAGCCGGATTGCAGGATAAGGTATCAGCAACTACGGTTGCTTCACGTTAACTACGGTTGTCATAGGGTGAATCCCTTCGCATCCCATTACGATGTGCTGAGTGGTATCCGGATTTTGCTGCAGCATACGCATGCCTCGCCTAGTTCCGAATATTTTCTGCAGTATGTTTTTGTCCTTATGCAACAGGCTCGAGCCTCAAATAGGAGAGCACTCCCCGTTGTGTTATAGTACAGATTTTCCCTTCTAATTTCTTTCTTCTCATTCTTGCAAATCTCCAAGGTCCTTTTTGTTTCCATTCTTTGTATCCAATTAACTGTCTCTGTTTCCATCTCTGCCTTTCCGATGACTCCTGGTTGTTTCCACTTCTCTGTCTCCGCTTTTCAAGCACACATACTTGTGCACTTTAGCTGCCCAATTATTTTCATGCATGTTCCCGAGCCTTTCTTCAAAACCAATTTTGATATTGACAAGGATGGCGCCGACATTTAGGAGCGGTGAAGTAGTGTATCATGACACAAACGAGCGCCGACAGTGTGCGATTCGGCAGCCTCAACGCAGCGCAGGCTCCAGCGCGGTATAGCCTGGTGTAGGTGCTGCAGGCCTTCTGCTGAAGGAACGACGCAGATTCCGCGCGTGGTTTTAACCCCTTGCTACGGATACAACTGCCATCTAGCCGTTCCAGTGGCGAAACAACCTTTCTCTGCCGCTTGTGGCTGAGAGTGGCGTTCACGAATGCTTGCTCCTATCGTATGGGAATGCCGAGAGCCCGATGTGCGACTCCTGTAGGTGCGAGGATACCATCGAGCGCCTATTGTGTACTTGTCACTACGACGTAGAACACCTCTTTCTGCAGACAACTTCAAACCGACCAGACTCAAGAGCATTCCCTAAGTCAAGATACTCGGACCGTGGCTACACCCGTCACTGGCACAAAAAGTGATTCGTGCAACTAGTACACTACGAGAAGCGCACTGGTTTAACAGACCGCTTACAGTGTCCCTGGGCATCATACCACGTGCACTCAGCGCTCACGCTCTCGCTCTTTTCTTCTTTCTATTCACCCTTTTCCTTAACACCAGTGTAGGGTAGCCAAGCGGGTGCTCGTCTGGTTGACTTCCCTGCCTTTCTTCTCAGTGCCCTCCCTCTTTCTCTCTTTATTTCTCTCTGTTGGCGGAAAGTTCGAATCCTCGCAGCACAATTAGAATTTGTCTTAGTAATTTGCTACGCAAACAGTTTCGTGGTTCTATAGATAACAATGGCGGGCATAAAAACCACCAGAGGAGTGAGCCCACGTAGTAGCTACAGCTGTAATAGGACCAGTGGCATATGTTTGTACTGGCGATTAACCCATTGAATAACTGACTTCGCAATCAGAACCAGTCACGCAGTGATTGGAGGCATCAGTAAATAGCACAACGCAATGCAACTCCACAAATTCGCAGACATAAAAACTGCGCTGTTGTTTCTTTTTTTCGCCGGCGCTCGTTATGTGCTTATGGTGCACACAGCGGTGTGCCTCTGCGTATACTATGTCTCGTTCTCTGTTACAACTACACTTTCGAGAACACGACATAATAACAGAGATGCTCAAGAAAGAAGACTAGGAAAATCCAGCAGGATGGGACAGCTCACGGAGATTGCGTTGCCGCTCTTGACAGAGCTCGCTACACGAATGCCAAAGACGAAGCTTGTAAGCTTAGGATGCGCAGTGCATGTCGAGCGATCAGCGCTAATCTCTCGCTTCGGTAATCACGCTGTAATCCGTTGTCATCGCCGTGCCTCGGTGCGGGGTGCTACTGTTTGCAAATCGCGAGTGAAAGCTGGGGACGGGGGTACATGCGACATAATGCGTAGAAAACAGTCCGGACGGGATCACGTGTTTGTCAGAGGTAATCCCCCTTCCTAAGCTTGCAGCAGAATCACCTTCTGCCTTTTATTTCGGCTAATAATCCCTGCCAGAGGAGCGCACCCATTCATTTCCCAGCGTGAAGAGCGAGGTGCGCACAGCCAGAATGCCCACTGTCTCGGATTCAAAGTAACAGCGCTGTTGCGCCGCTTCCAGGCATCAAACCCCGACTATCGCTCACTCTACGATTATCATTTACGTGCAAAATAATGGGGAAGTAGGAAATCAACCTAGGCAACAGCAGTAGAGGCGAGCCACTCAGGCCGCTGAATATCAAGAATGTAGCAGCGGGAAGTAAAGAGGTAGTGGGCCTATACTGTCCGCTCTGCCCCGTCTCCTTTCTTGTTTCTGAGCGTGTTCGTGCCTTGCACCCAAAATGAATTGTGACCAACTCGCATAACAAGACGTCCTTTTAAGGGCTTATAGGAGATTCTCTTTATTGTTTTAGGTGCCAAACCTGCCACCCGATTATGAGGCACGCCGTAGTGGGCGCACCACCTGGGGTTTTTTAACGTGAACCCGACGCGTGGTACATGGGCGTTCTTGGAATCCACCTACTCAGAGCGCGGCCCGAAATGGAATGACCTCGAGCGCAGCGCCATGGCCACTTTTCTACCAGCGCAGCTTATGGAAAGACTGAACAAATAGGAGACGGTGAAACAGACTGCGCTGTGAGCGCCTAGACAAGTGGTGCGTCAACGTAGCTACAAAGAAAAAATTAATAAGTGGTGCATGCCACAATGTTTTTGCAGTGCACTTGATTACATAATTAACTACTTGAGAAGAAGTATGATATCTTTTTTTGTTTCATTTCATGTTCACGAGCTGCATTTGTAAACGTTCTAGACATTGTTCAGCATCGCCGATGGAGATGTTTGGATAAAGTGACTTTTCAGTGTTAGATGTAACAAGGGCTTCCCAGTTCTATTCGTGGTGTTGCCGTAGACCACTGTTGTAGTATAGAATGTGTTTCTATTTACACGTTGTGTAATATTTAAACATAGCCATTCTGAAATAAAAGAACGGTTCCTTCGGAGGCATGCCATCAGCGTTTCCGACCACTGGGTGACGGGTGATACGTGGTAATTAGTCGCTAACTAACCAGAATCTATTAATAAACTTTTATTTATTCGTTTAGTTTCAGCGAGGTAATTGTAATTGTGAAATCGAAGCAAACTCTCCGCACAAGCCAGGAGGGGCGCGGCTTTGCGCTCGCTGCAGCATCCCAGCTTCAGTTTCGCGCGCTCTGACAGCCGAATTTCGTCTTACTGCAATTACGCCAGTAATCACAGTTCTTATATTCAAAAGCCTGAAGGGCTTGTACGGAGAGCCTGCTACAATTTCCCAATCACGATCACCACGCTGAAACTATGAAATCTTTTAAAGGTTAGCTAATTTGTGTTAAGTAGCTACTAATTACCACGTATCATGAGTCACCCCGTGGTCACCGCCACGACTGACGGCATGTCTCCGAAGGAACCTGCCTTTTATTTCTCGAGGGATATTTTTTTAAATATTACCTAAAATATTCACACAAACATCCGGTATAGTTCACCGGCGACGATAGTGTCCATGGACCACATGTAAATGACAACAAAATAAAGAATGGTAGAGATGTCCAAATCAACCTGGAGACCGTCGTCAATTGTAAAAATTAGCGCTCCAGAAACGGGCACCACGAAGGCCACCCTTCATTTTCTTTTTTAAGAAGATAATTAAAAATAAAATAAAAGGAGCCACTTCCGCGTAAGACGTAGCACCCTACCTTAGTTGGTGCTTAAGTTTCAGGCATAAACATTGTTGCAATGACGACAAAACACCAAGAACTCTAAGCTGTCGGGAGAAAATAATGGGCAGCGCAAAGTAAGTGACATCATGCGATGGTCAAGAAGTACATTTCACCTTCGTTGTTTGCACCGGAAACAATACTGCCCTATGAAGAACAAATGAACGGTGGTTGATTTGTTTGCATCGCAAGAAACTGCGGACAAAACAACGTATTGCGGCCATTAATAAGACCGCCGAGGGAAGGCGTTTTGTTTCCTGCGGATAACAAACACGAAGAAGTGCATTTGTTCTCGCCATGCCGACTGCGGGGCTCTGCGCTCGCCGGCCTCCGTCAGCCTAGCTTCACAGCTTGCGCACAATGATTGAAGAAGCTTAGCTAGTGGAGTGACTCGGTACAATTGTATCTTAAGAGGGAGCTTCAGCTCGGGCTGAACTCCGATGCCGCCTACTCAAATGCGCGTAAAACGCAGAAACGCTTTCCTGAGATAAGTTCTAGACCAATTTTAATGGAATTTGTTGCGTTTGGGAGAGAAAGTTAAATTCTAGTGACTGTTGAAAGCGTAATTTAGATTTAAAGTTTCAATTTGTTAAAAGAAAATTTCAAAAGGGTAGGTTTGAAAAATATAGCAGCACGAAGTTCACAAATGCGTAACTGTGCACCAAGAAGAGATATCGCAGGTTTGTAAAGTGGATCCGTTACGGCGTCCAAAGCGGACAAATGTGATATGTCAATTTATATCTTACGCGAATTTCTTGCATTGTTTACAAGGATTTTGCAATAGGTCTACTCCCATATTTGCGGTTTATATAAGAGCCTTGTTGAATAAATCAATTTTGTCCGCTTTAGACGTACTATTAGGTGGACTTTACAGAATTGGCATAGCCCTTCTCATTGCTGATAGTTTACTTTTCTGAAAATTTATGATCTTTGCCAATTTTTGGTAAGGAATGGATAGCCTAAATAAAAAATTGGAAACCGACAGTCACTAGGTTTTAACTTTTGTTTTTAAATGCAACACGTCTCATCAAATTTAGTGCACTGGTTGCCGAGAAAAACGATTTCCGCCTTCCCATGTATTTAGAAGGGAGCGTCAGAGCTAAAGCTTCCTCTTAAGCAACAGCGCGAACAAAAATAGTCTGCAGCAATGCACTTCCACTGGTAAGTCAGCGCTCATGTCGTGTCGTCCTTCTTTAGTGTCCACTCCGCTTTGTTCGCCCGGTAGGTTACGATGCAATGATTCAGCAAGAGAGAGAGGGATATAAATAAAGCAGCGATGTTAACCAGTCACAATTGACCTTGCTAAAATATATTGCATAGTTCAGCATGTCATCGACCATAGTGGTCAGAATTTGTGCTCGTATTTTTTCACATTGCCCTGTAGCATAAGAACGCTGCGTGTACCTCAAAGGTAAAAGTATTATTGATCAGGTAAACATTATCCGTAAATCATGCTCCTGTAGTTCTCACCGGCAGAGATGGCTTGGTAGTATTTGCCACCATTTAACATATTTGAAGTTGATAGTATGACGGAAGCCCGTCTGGTCGGGATGATGCATACTTAAAAGGAAGAGGTCTGGACACCAACCAAAATGGTTTAAAATAGTTATTTACGTTTCGGCTCCCCTACGGGAGCCTTGTTCACAATGAAACAAGCGGCAGAGCAGGCGCCCCTTTTTATTTGTGTCTAAAAACATGACTATGGCCCCTGGCATACATGGGCGGCAGATTGCCTTCGTTGCGATTGAGAGTGTCCGCCGTGGTTTGGATCATTAGGGACTCAAGATAAGGACGCAAAGAATGATTTGGTTCCTTGGCAATAACGCGAGATTTCTCTCAGTTAAATGTATGTGATGTGGTTGCGCAGAGTTCGGCCAAGGCATTCGATGCAACGTGTCGTTTCTGGACGTCATTGATGTGCTGCTTAAGTCTTGTTTTGAAGTTGCCGGTTTCACCGACGTAGGCATACCGACAGTCCGCACACGAGATGACATACACCACGCCTGGGAACTTGTCCTTTTTCCAAAGGTCTTTCACATGCACAAGCTCGTGTCTAAGTTTACAGGAGGGCACGTGCGCAGCCTGCACGCCATATGACCGCAGGACGCGTGCAAGAGTCTCGCTTATGCTGGGGACGTACGGAATCGAAGCCCGTTTTTTGAGGGGTCCAGACTGGGTGGGTACTGTGCGAGCCAGCTGGCGCCCTACTGAGTCAATGAAGTACTCAGGGTATCCACAAGCCAATAATTACCTCCGTACAAGTGCATTGTCCGCCATGCGGTCTTCTGCTGCTGTGCACACGTTTTTCGCCCGACGAAGAAGAGAGCCGACAACAGACCTCTTTTGCGAAGCAAGGTGCACCGATGTGTATTTTAGGTAGCGGCCAGTGTGCGTGTGCTTCCTAAACACCTTGAATAAAAGGGTTGGCCCTTCTCGCTGCACAAGGGTGTCCAAGAACGGCAGTTGGCCTTCAGATTCCACTTCAACGGTGAACTTGATTGCTGCTTGCATATTGTTTAGGTGAGCCGGGGAACAGTGGTCGACATATCTGAGGAAGACTTTAGGTGTCAGTGTAAACGAGGACAATGCTTGAGCTTCGATAGCCTCTATTGTTAGGTTAGCTACTGTGACCGACTTGACGCACCCATTACTGCTCCTTGTACTTGCCTTAACATGTTTGTAACATGATCGTATACAGTTCCTACTTTCATTGATCACGTCGTGTGCATGTGTTTACGCCGCTCTCAAGAGTAACCAACCTTGCTGAAACTATAACCCTTGCAAATATTGTGAAACAAACATTTACATTGCCTATTCTGCAGCTACAGTAAGTGAATTTGTTTTGCAGCATCATCAGCAGATGGTGGAGAAGATGAGAGCCTCCCGCGCGGCACAGCAGCAGCTGGCACAGGAGATGCGAGACTTGCAGCAGGCAACTGTACACATGCCAGGCACCATGCGCAAGCTCCTGGTAGCCATTGCGCACGGCCTTCGCGAGCCGCCTGAGCCTTGATGGACCTAAGTGTATTGTTTGCTTACACATGATCCTTCACTGCAATCAGACTACAAGTGTAGCTTACCTTTCGGTTCAAATGGACGCTGCAGCATTTGGTGGTGGTGCTCACGCCTTCACAAGCTTCCTTGCCTAGCGAAATAATGAGCAGGTCATACATGACCATGGCAACAAAAATCGATAATGGCGAGATGTTGCTGGAAAAACGAACCCACATGACACGTTTTTTTATATGTGGCATGAAAGGATGATATGACTGTTTGCCGCACACAGGAGAAACAGTGGTCTCACTATCCGCTTACTGGGCCCACAGAAACACAAAAACGTTAAAAATATGTGTAGCTTCTTTATAACGTTCTTAAATATATTTTTTTCATGTGTAGCTTTACTTGCCATACGAGTTTGTACCGATGGGAGTATAAATTGCATGTCTAATTTTTTCACCTTTTTGGTTGGGTGTGTGATTTTGTCTTCCAGTTACCGCGATGTTTAAATATATACTGCTTTTGATGAACCATATATACTGTGTGATCATTATTATTTTGATATGTAACCACAGCGGTCCTTCACACACACACCTACGGTAGATGCATTTGAATCGAATGCTGTGTATTAAAATTCCCCGTAAGGATTTGCATGCTATATTTATACCATGTTCGCATTTTCACATCTATAGTGCCTATGGAAGCCACAAGTGGCCGTATTATAGACTTTTTTCAACAGCAAGGGCATGTTATTTGTGGCCGCTATTGTCCTATTTCAGGTGTTCTTGCCGGTCCTAGCAATGTTATCTAGGCTCCATTCTAGTTCAGCACAGTTCCCGACATACTTAACGTAGCCATAGACATGGCCACTATTTTACGACATTCACTGCCAGGCTGTTCTGGTAGCCGTCCTCACAAGAAAGTCCCTTGAAAGTCGAAGTATTTTCTCCCGTGTGTTGCTCTCTAAAAGCATTTGGCTGCTGTTTTACGATGGTAGTCCATAACGTGGCAATAGTCATTGAACAGAAATTCTATTTTGGGCTACCAACATGTTGAATGCACAACTGTCTAGACTTGCGGTGCCGTTTGTGCTGCGAAGTTCCTAGGTGACGGTGAATGGTCGCGCACAAGATTTAAAAAATCATTATGCCCATGTCAGATATTTCTGTGATCCTTTTACAGTGCATAGGATCCCATGTAGTGCGACATCATGTTGTGCTTTTGTCAACGTGAAATCGTGTCCTGTGTACTTACAACTGTGCGTCGCAATGACTAACATTTACTTTTATTAAATATGACGATGGAGATGCCTTTCATGCTTTTATTTACACTAGGGCCATGAATAAACGATTCTCAACAAAGTTACGGACAATTAGTTGTAATGGATATTTACAAGTAAATGCACAATTCAACAACTAATTACAAACGAGCGTTCTTCCGTGTAGGCGGTCGTTTTCTGCATGACTTGTTCTTTTGAAAAGGAACTGTGCGGTGGTTGTGTGACAAAACTGCACAGGGCCTGCAACGTGCTTGATAGTAGTACACATGGTGAAGTGAAAAGTGTTGTGCTTTGCTTCAACCCAAACATGAAGCGAAGAGACTAAGATCAATATTCTACCATGCAGAGTGCAGATGGCGATGACAGTGTCGCTGATGCCAGTAGCAAAAGGCATTAGGATGATAGCAAATCAATTGTCAAACTCCTGCTATCTAGAGACGTGGCTACGACATTCTACTTATGAGCGCAAAGTATCCTATCTACAGCTTCTAGATGAAAAGTTCTCATGCAGTGTCAAAGTGGAATGGCGCAGTCATCTCCAGTATTAACATCTCATTGGCAAAGGCTACGTGAAAACGATGGTCTACGTGAAAACATCGTCTCAAAAGCTTGAGCGCTACTCTAAAACATGCAGTCGATCTCAATGCTTCGCCTTAGAAGAAACCGGCCCATTTTCTAATATTTATTCGCTCTACCTTATGTCCTTTCTCTGTAGAGACCTCCACGACTGCGCCATGAAATTGCTACCCTTTCGAGCATACGAGTATTCCACTATGGACGAAAGAACATTTATTCTCCGTTTCACCGTGCCATCACTCGAAATCGTGGATAACTTCAATCCGATTTTCACCTTCTTCACAGCGTACGTTGTCCCCACTAGGTTCTCACTGTCACGTGTTTCTCTCTAATACATTACCTTTTCACGCAGCCAAACTCATTTTCTGGATGCCAAGCCGGGGAGGCCGTACGCGTCGCCGACTCCCTTCCGCGAAGCCGCACTGTGACGGACCAGCTGCCGCGTATACTTTTCTCTCGAGACACGTCGGTGCTACGCCGTTCCATTACAGCACGCCGAGTCGACAAGGCTTTACGGCAGGCGCGAAGCTTCACGCTTTGACGAATTAATATTCGCTCCGTCGCTTCCGCGTCTCACAGTCTTTTCTTTGCATTTCTGTGTGCGTCGGTGTAGGTTTTGAGACTATCCGCTTCATAATGTCCCGTTCTTTTGTTTTTGACCCTCCTCGGAGATTACACAAAATGTGTACCTTCATTTCCCCGCCTGCCGTCCGCTGTGGGAAGTGCGTCGCTCATGTGTGGGGCTGCGATAGAAATGAAAGAATAGTTGCAGGAAGAACGAGGAACGTTGGCGCAAGCCTTGACGGTGCATACGAGTGTAATTAGAATATCAGCAGGCGCGAAAATCGACTGCCTTCCGGTTGCGAGCACCGACCGAACCCGTGGGAGGGATGACAGCTTCTTCGACCCCTGCGATTCTGAGGAGAAAGGAATTATCGGCTTCGACAGTGCACGCCCAGTACCTGGCCTGTATCCCAGCTTCTTCACCTTCCTGTTATGTACCGGTGAAGTCCAGTATCAAAGAAGTTGCTCGTAGTGTAGCCAGAACGGCATTGGGAGCGCTTCATTAACGTATGTACATACTGCACAACAAGAGCGCATGCGCATAATTTCCTACAGTGTGCACTGTCATATTTATTTCGTTTTTTTCCCTCATGCATCAAATACAATGGGTCAGAGACCCGTCGCACGGCGACCAATATCCTTTCTTGAGTCTTCCAGACTTAACCCCGTAGAAAATGAGACATCCAAGAGATGTCTTGACAACTATAAGCCATGTTTTTGCATCTGTATATGTGCTATTTATCGTAATGGCCTTTCGCTGTTTCATCTAGTTGTCCTGCTATCGTACCTGCGTGGGGGAAAGAAACGAGGAGAGGGAGAAAAAGGAACGTCATACCCTTTTGTGCAACACCAGTTTAGAAAGGCTTTCACCGCATCTCCACATCGCTTGCCTGTCAAAGTAAGGGACCGGCATGAAAATAGAAACGCCAAAAGTCTTGGGTCGGACAAGAGCTTCGATACTGAAGCCTTCTGATAATAATATTTATTTCATCTGAAGAGAGCTGCAAGCGGGAAACCTTACAACAATTTAAACCTGTCGGTCGGCCCCTTCATGGGATAGAACACTGACTACTACCCGCGTGCTTTAAAGCGTTCAGGCTAAATCAGTGATGGTCGGCCTCTTCCTAGCGCCGTTGCACATCAACCTGTGGCAATATTGCAGATGCGTGTGGTCGACCTAATAAATCGTATATGTTTCCATTAAACGTTAATATAATCTCTTTTACTGCATAATCACATTTACAGCATTTCATAAACCATCATCAGCCTCTCCGCAGCCAATCTTCTACAAACAAGGCTAATCTCTACCTTCTCGAAGAAAAGACAGCGCGAGAGGTAAGTACTAAAGGCAAAGGCAAGGATGTCAACCATGCTGAGCCTGGTTGGCTACCCTGGTCTGGGGAAATGGGAGAGAGGGATGAGAAGGCAAACGCCAACACACACGCACTAAAGCGTTAATCGTTTAGTTCACCACACGTGATCATATAGGCTGCAAGTAGAGTGTGGAACCGAAACTTTGTCATACTGGTTTTCGTTCCGGTTCAGCGAAAACAATTCAGTTTCTTTTCAACTGCGAACGAAAAAAGGAGGGGCGGATCAAACTCGTTCTAACCGATTCAAGTTGATTACCAGAACCAATGTGTTTCCTTGCCAGACGAGTCTTCGTCGAACACTTGACGATTTCCAGAACCGAGTAATAATTACAGATAAAACAGCATGAACTAATTTCATGCAAAATCTCGACACTGCAGGTAAGCTATTTGTGAAGATTATGCGCGTTATTTCATGCCGCACATAGTACTGATTGAGAAAACGCAGAAAGTCTCTGCAAAGGGAAAGGAACGATGAGAAATGGAGTTGCTAAAGGTGTGAGGAGCAATTATGAGGATAGGTAGTAGGGGTGCGGCTATATACACGTTTTGTCCAAATGGTTTACTGACAGCCTTGAATCTAAGCCGGCAGAGGGAGCCTTGACTGCTCACTTCGTTGGTATTACGTCCAGCCAAGGGCCCAGTAACATATTAAAATGCGTGAGCATTTTTATGCCTAGCGAACGAGAAACTCGTCCTTCCATCGCGTAGGACGAATGCAATGGCTCATACCCCCCTAAATGTGGCTCATACCCCCGTAAGCAACGGCACATACTTCCATAAGCAAGCGAAAAATGCCATGGCTCATACCCAAAATTTTGCGGCAGAACGCTCCTTAGAGGATATGGGACCTGGTGAGGGCCTCTTAAGGGTCGGATCATGTTCGATAAGGTTGATAACGACCGATGAGGGTTGATAAGGGCTTATGCTGGTCAAATCAAGTTTCGTGAATTTGATAATGACACCGAGCTGCGTGGGGATGACCAAGTGGCACAATGCTTATGCATATTTAGACAAATGCCAGAGCAGTTTCTGTGTGAATTTTTCGCTGAACTGACTGTTGCTAATTGACGCTGACGAAAATTATTTATTTATTTATGTATTTGAGTACGCTAAGGGCCCGTTAGGGCATTACATGGGGGGGGGACGAAAAATTTCAAGCGTAAGTGGAACGCGCACAGTGCAAATATTATATGAAGCAATTAGGAACCTTAAAAAAATGACCTAAACGTCGAGCAGAAACAAACAAAACAGAAAAAAGAAAGAAATAAAAGACAAACTGAGTCTATACAATATTTCGTAGCGTGAAAAACTCATAAGAGCCTAAAATGCGATGTAGAAACCCGTGTCCATCAGAACAAGAGTTTAAGGATACAATCCAATGATGACTTAGGCAACCTATACAGGTACATATCAGATGAAACGGCATGAATTTTATACAATGCCAAGCACATGAAAACACTGTTTAAGCAAATATTCAAGCAAATGTGGGTTCGGAAGGTTGATACACTCTAAAAAGGTTAGCAGTGCTGCACGAAATGATGATGATTCCGTAAGCGAGACAATGTTTAAAGGTAGCGAGTTCCATTCGGCAATCGATAAAACTAGAGGCGAATTTCGATAATCGTTAGTCCTGGCAAATATAGGTTTTACTTTATGAACATGATCTGTGCGGGTCGAGATGTGGGGAGCGGGAAGAATATGGGCTCAAGCGAATGCAATGTTGCTGTGGGAAATGCTATGGAAGAAGGACAACCGTGATAATTCCCTGCGCATGTCAAGTGAAGGGAGATTAAGTAATTTCTTTAAGGTGGACACACTTTGATATCGAGAGTATGAAGTTAGGATGAACCGCGTAGCTTTATTTTGAACTGATTCGAGTATGTTCTTGAGATTAGAGTGATGGGGGGTGCCAAATTATGAACGCATATTGTAAAGAAGGCCTGATAAGAGAACTGTATGCGCGAAGTCTGTCTTCGCAAAATGCAAGTGCCGTTTCAGGTAACAATGTTTTTTGCCTGCGTTTGTGGTGAAATTTTGTACAAGCTTGATGACGCTCGTCTGCTGATTCGTCGCCCCCTACTCAAGCAGCATCCAGACCAGCGCGTCGCCAATAGAACGTTCCCGCCCCGTGTTCGCGGTCGAGGCTTGCCTCGTCGCGCTATAGCTCAACTACTCAAGCTGAGGGTTGGTTTCGTGAACGTGCATGAACGTTTATACAGACAAAGACGTGCGGCAAGTCCACTGTGTACGTCTTGTGGCTGCTGCGAGACACTTCAGCACCTTGTATTTGAGTGCCCCGCTTTCAGTGCGCAGTGCATGTCGCTAGTGTCTCCTTCGCCTGTGCATGGTGTGCGACACTCCAGAAATGTTATACCCCAGTGGTTCTGCGTCTAAACGTGATCGGGACCATCGCGCCCTACTCCCCTTTCTAGAGTTAACTACCTTAGGTTCACGTTTGTAGCGTCGAAACTATTCTATTCAACGTTCTGTAGTAGCGTGACCTTCAGTAATCGGCCCTACTGTGTGTGATCTGTACTGTGTTCTACTTTAGTCTTTAGATTTGTCCTGTTGCTCTTCTTTCCCTCTTTCTTCCCCTCCTTCCTATCTTCCGTTTCTGTGTTGCTGTCACCTCCCTTCAGAAGAGTAGGCAGGCATTGTGCCCCTTCCGGTGGCAGTTCCCAGCCTGCTCGTCGCTTTCCCTTTCCTGTTAACTGTGTATATGTGTTCAAAACAAATAATAATAATAATAATAATAATAATAATAATAATAATAATAATAATAATAATAATAATAATAATAATAATAATAATAATCAATGTGAGCATTCCAGCTTAAATTGAAGGTAAACAGGACACCCAAGTACTTGATTGAAGATACTGAGTCAACAGTAATACCCCGTGTTGTACACTGGTCAGAGGTAGGTCGAGTTATCGAAGTAAATTTTACATGTTTAGTTTTGGCTATGGTAATTTCCATCTGTCATGTGTCACACTAGTCAGTTAGTTTTGCTAAACCAGACTGCAGCGTAGAGATGTCAGCAGGGCAGCTTATTTCATTATACAAGACGCAATTATCTGCGAAGAGACATATTTGTGAAGTAATATTAGTTGTGAGGTCATTGATGTACACTGACACAAAGATGTGCAGTTCCCGCACCGCAGGACGGCGCGCGCAAAGGTCGGCGCCACAAAAGACGATGATGTGCATAAGCTGCACGCTCTTCTTCTGGCCCACCATTAAAGAGAAACATCTATTTTGTAGGACTCCGTCTTCAATCTACGTTACAATATTAAGAATAGCAGTGAACCAAGGACGGACCCTTGAGGAACTCCCGAACTGACGTGAGTGCGGTTAGAAAAGTTTAGAGTGATTACTTGAAATCTGTTCGTCAGGAATTCCTCAATCCATCGCGTCGTGTTGTAGTCAAGCTGTACGTTTCTCACTTTCAGGTTTAGTCGATTATCAGGTACCCGGTCGAAAGCTTTAGAAAGATCAATAAATATAGCGTCTGCACTAATCAATTTGTGCAAAGAAATGTGAATATATGTTACGAGTTCATACAGTTGCGTCTAACATGAGCCATTTTGGCGAAAGCCAGGTTGTTTATTGAGGAGCAGGTTATTATCTTTAAGAAAGACTATAATGTGGGAGTATAGGATGTGTTCCAGTAATTTGCAACAAATAGATTCAGTGATACAGGTCTGTAATTATTAGGGTCTGCTGCGTCACCAGATTTAAATACCGGTATTACTAATGCTGATTTCCAATCTACCGGTAGGCACCCCGTATCTAGTGACTGCTGAAATATTAGAGATAACAAAACGGAAGAGTAGTCCGAGGTTAATTTTGTAAGTTTAGCACTTATAGTGTCAGGAACTGAGCTGGTTTTATGAAGAAGCCTGTGAATTGCGCGAGAGACAACATGTTCCGATGTTATGATGGATGAAAAAGGGAATTGAATAGAAGGTTGTTCAAGTATGTGAGTGTTATCAAGCGGCAGTTCATAGTAAAAACTGCAGAGAAGCATCTGCTAAATAGCTCTGTGCTATCTCTTCTGTTAAGCACTGCTCCACTTTCGGAAATTAGTAAGGGAACGGTGTGATTTGGTTTTGGGTTAACTACTTGCCAAAACTTTTTCAGATCAGTTTTTATCATATAGGGAAGGGTGCAATTAAAAACTTGTCTTTAGCTTCGAGAAAATCAGTTTCTGCATGGCGCGCTATGGTTTTGTAATTTTGCCAGTTTTCTGGAGCATTTGTTCGGGCAGCTTTTCTGAACGCTCTTTCTTTCTTGTTTATGCACTTTTTCACTTCGTGGTTAAACCACGGATTGTTCTGCCTTGAGCTGATGGTATTTTTTGGTGTACATGTAGGTTCAACTTGCTTGAGTCTATCGCGGAACAAGCTCCACTTATCATTTAGCGTTCTGTTTTGAAACTTTTTGGCAAAGTCGGCTGTAAATAAGGCTAACATATCAATCATTCTGCCAGTGTCAGCGCGTGCGTAGTTGAGAATGCATTTTTTCGCTGCATATTTCTCGGCAGGTTTCAATGCAAAGGAACATTGCACCACCCTGTGATCACTTAATGGTTCTAGTACACGTGTCGCAGCAAGGTCTGGGTGTTTTGTTAAAATAATATCTAGTACGTGGTCACCCCGAGTTGCTCGCGCACGACTTGAGTTAAATAATGAAAATGCCAAGTTTGTAGAAAAAGAAGACACTCGGATCTGTTGCTATTTTCCTTTAAGGACGAGGTCGACCACTCGATATCTGGGTAATTAGAGTCACCCCCTAATATTAATATACATTTTGGGAACTGGGATATGACATGTAAAGCATTATTGAAAAAATGAACAAATTCCAAACGACAATCAGGTGAACGATAGCATGCACCACTACGTCTTCACTACGTCATCGAGCATCATTTAAAATATGAACAAATTCCAAACGGCCATCAGGTGGACAATAGCATGCACCAATGACACATTGCGCATGTCCAATATGTGCAGAGATCCACACTATTTCAAGAGGAGAGTCGTTTATCGCTAAAGACGGTTGATAGTCATCTTTAATGACTATAATAACTCCGCCTCCTCGGAAGCCTTCCAGGTCCTTTCGAAATATTAAAAAAGATGGGTCAAGTGCACGTTCGCTATTAGTATATCACTGGAAAGCCACGTTTCCGTCTATCACTATATCTGTGTTGCAAGAATGCATGAGCGTTTTCAGTGCGTCAATTTTGTAAAAAAGGTTGCTGAAATTTGCCAAGAGCAAGGAGACTGCATGATGGACGGAACCTTATGCCTGTCAGTTGTTTTTCATCAATTCAAACCTGTACAACCTTATTAGTGACTGAGTCAATCCGGTAAACAGAACCTTTAAAATGTAGAGACGTAAAACGAATAGACAAACGTTCGTTTTCTTCACGATTGCTCTTAGCAAAGTCGCGCAACTTTCTACGAGCCAGCTGTACCTTAGGCGAAAGTCTTCTATCCCCACTTTAGGGGACTCGAGGTTTTTCAGATTGTGGGCATTTTGTAGCACTTCTGCTTTAGATTTAAAGTTGAGGAAATTAAGGATATTAGGACGGTGAAAACCGTGACGGCGCTGACCAATACGATGAGCACATTCAATGTCACCAACGTTGAGCTTCAAGTGAGCGGAACAAAATTTGTTCACAATGGCTTCGGATTCGGCATATCCTTCATGGCCCTCTTCGGTTATACCCTTGATTACAAGGTTGTTGCGCCTCATTCTGTTACTTATGCCGTCCACAACATAGACGAGTTCTTCATTTGCTTTAGAAATGTTCGTCTTAACTTCCTGAACAGAATTCTTGACAGCATCAAAGTGCTTTTTAATTTCCGGTACTCTACTATCTTTTATTCAACGGCGGTGACCCGGGTATTTAAGCTTGCAAATTGATGGTTAACTTGTTTTAGATCGGATGAAATTTCTTCACGAAACTCGTTCGGAAAGGTCAGCACGTCCTCAATCCTGGGCCCGGGGTTACTCTCCACGTCTCCAGCTCGAAGCAAAAGCAGAGCGAGAGAAATGCACAGCAATGTCAATGAGGATCTGAGGCTAACCGCGCGGTGTGGGTCAGAGAGCAAATGGGTATAGCCGATATTCTAATTGACATCAAGGGAAAAAAGTGGAGCTGGGCAGGACATGCAATGTGTAGGTTAGATAACCGGTGGACCGTTATGTTTACAGAGCGCGTGCCAAGAGAAGGGAAGCGCCGTCGAGGACGGCAGAAGACTAGGTGGGGTAATGAAATTAAAAAATTTGCAGCCGCTAGTTGTAATCGGTTGGCGCAGAACAGGGTTAATTGGATATCGCAAGGAGAGGCCTTCGTCCTACAGTAGATATAAGATAGGTTGATGAGGACTTGTGCGATTCAAATCTTTGTCGACAATGTGGATACACATGTGAGGAGGAGTGAGGAGTTTTAGGCATGGCTTGCAACCACGCAATTCAACAAGAAGACAGCTTGTCCAGAGAGTGAAGTCGTCGTTGGTGAGCCGTTCAGCGCCCAACCACCTTCTCTGGTGGGCAGCACTGGCTGTTGCGCGTTTGTCGGAGGTATCACCCACGATTAATAAAGTTGAAGTTGAAGTTGATTATCCCGTCGCACATGGGCACATGCGGATGCCGTACAGTGAACAGCCGCTCTGCTCAGCGGTCGCGTGCTTCTACGCGGCGTTGCCGCTAACTGATCGAGGCCCGCCCATAGGCTCGAATCAACCGAGCGGCATAGTTCGCGCGTGCGGTCTTTTGCGCGTCTCTTGCGGTCTCTTGTGGTGGTATCTCGCGCGTCTGGCGGTACCTTGAACGACTTGCATCTTGCGTTGATATCCAATGGTGTGGCTCCGACGAGTCAGGAGGTATCTCCCTGCTGTGATCCCAACACAGGTCGGGTTCGTGGAGTAGTAGCGTTGGCGCCTGCATGCGTCTTGGTGAGTTTGGGAGCCGGTTCTCCTACTGATGAGGACGGAAAGTGGTCTCGGTCTCTGGAAGTTTTGTTATGGTATCGCATGCCAACGCAGAATTTGAGAACTGTGGCGGGAAAAAAATGGCTTGCATCCGGGGTCTCCAGTGGGGCAGGTGGTTAGGCAATCTGCCAAAAAACGTTGCCGGGTGCTGCTGCAGCGGCGAGGTGGCACTGCTCCTAAGTCCGCAGGGTTTTCATTGCAACAGCTCAACCGGCGAGTACTGCCATACGAAAGTAGTAGAGGTGGTCTGCTGCGTGTTTAGGGGTTGTAGTGGAGGCAATGGTGTTGGTCAGTGATGCGGCGCCCGGTAGTGGGTCAACGCGGGAGCGAGTATCACCATAAACTTCCCACCGTTTGGGGTGCAGCCCAAGGCGACACCAAGTGAGCCGGCTTCTCGGGCGGGGCCGTCTGCGGACCCTCTGTCGAGGCGGCGTTGGGCACAACTGCCTCGTCAAAGTGGTGTACCTTACGAGCTCCGGTAGCGGAGCAGTACCAGCCAGGATTGTCGCAGGCATATGCGAGCGGGTGGGGAAGAGCCACCAAAGCTGCGCTCTATAGTGCCCAGGACCGGTACTTACGACTTTCGCGGTGGTTTCATACCCTGGCGCCACCACGAAGTCGACCAGCTCTAACGAGTCATATCGTGTTCTTTAACCTGGCATGGCGGGCGCCGAGTGTGTTGGCTGCTTGCACCCACAGAATGCAGTCATTATGGATTCCGTGGAAGTCCGGTAATTCTGAGACAGCTGGTGATGGTAAGGTTGCAAGAAGGAAACCGGAGGTGGCCGAAACGATTTAGCCCAGTTGCTGCGACATGCAGTGAGATGGCCCCCATCACATTCGTCAAGCTGCGGCTGAGCCGCCCATTGAGCCAGGGGCGTAATCCGCATCGGCGGCAGCAGCTGCCACAGCACTCACAGCAGTCAGACATTTGGACAAATAATTGTGAATGGAATCGGTTGAGCCAGGGGCTGAATCCACGCACAACGGCAGCAGTACTCACGCCAGCCGGAGCCAAGGGAGCATGAACGCGTCATCCGTTGAGGCAGCGCCGCTGGTGGCCGTGGTTACGAGAAGAAGTTTTAGGTGCTTAACATTTTTACACAAAATTCTCTCGGGAAAAATTGCACTAAATATTCCATCTTCAGTCAAACCAGCCACAGCTAGGAAAACCCTATTAAACATGATCACTCTTTAGCACCTGTATTTGCACGAACTGAGGCTCACCAATACAGTTATGTTTCCTGAACCATGAGATATTGGAATTCACTACCACGGGAGATTTTTGCATGTGAAAATTTTGCTGCAAAACTTCAAAATTCCTTAATTACGGATTATTGTTCGAATGTATTGTATTTTTGCTGTTGTTCTTGTTACTATTGTCATTGACTTAGTGTTTATTTCGCCCGTCCTGCTTAAACCAAAAATGCTGGTCCGCACTATGTAAAAATAAAAATAAAATCACTTTAAATATATTTACCACTTTGATGCCGCCTGAACTGCAAGCCCATCGCGGCTCCCTTACGAAATATTTCCGGAATGGACAGCGTTCACAAGTAGGCGCGCCGTGGCGCTCATCACAACACAAGAGATCAATAGCGTCTGCACGTAACGCGCCTACTAGAACTTCTTTTTTTCGGCCTGAGACCTCTTTCAGATCGACCATCATAGGTGGTCGTTTGCTAAAACCGCATGTAATGAAAACATTTAATACTAGTATCGCTTACATCTTTTCAACCGTATACTTCCCATGCGCCTTAGTTTGGTATCGTTTCTTATAGGAAAGAAGCCATTACCCGACTATGCATGGATCGTGTGCACATATGGCTCCGTCCTTGCGCCACACAAGACGCAATCGGAACTGAAATTAGCCTCTCTCTCGACCGCATGCGGCGGCAGTACGTTTGTCGAGCCGAGCCGCAGGAGTGGTCGCGTTTGAGACAGCTCACTCTACCACAGCAGGTGTAATCCATCAAACATGTGCTTATCGGGAGTTATGAGGCCCACAAGTGTGCAGGTTCTCGCAGAAAGTTGACGGTTACTCTGCTATGGAACCCTCGCGTTCGACACTTAGGCTCCGGGAATGGCGCGAAGAGACTCGGGCAGAAAGATTAAGGGATGCCTTTGTTCACGCCCACAAACTTAGAACGTAGGACCCCGACTAGCTGTATCACGTGTTAAGCATGTCAGTATTGTAATGCGTGAATGAATGTGACTTGGATATTCGGTGGCGTCATTTTTGTACCCTAGTACCCATACCCCCTGAGCAACACGCACGAGACCTTTCACGCACTCCACCGCGGCTTCGTCGCCTCCCCCCTCCCCCGCTCCCTTGTACAGCTTAGTCTTCTTTTTAGAGCGCAGCTCTTTGGCGACCGTTCCTGGGTTTCGCGTCGTCGTCGGCGTTGTCGTCGGCGTTGTCGTCGGCGTCGGCCTCGTAACCAGCTCCGCCCCCCTTTCATCCCCCCAGCGCTAGCAGCGACCGACTGATACCGCTGGATGCCGCTGACGCCGCTAGAGAGTCAAGATAACGTGACTGCATAGAACACCGTCGCCGCCATGCAGAAAGAGTATCAGTCAAAGGCATCAGTCAGTCGCTGCTGTCTCTTCCCTCCTCCCTTTATCGTGTTGTCCGCTTGCTGCGCGCGCTTCTGCCCCCATCGTTTGCCGCTGGGTGTACACGCCGCCCCCCTCCGCTTCCGCTTACTGCTGGTTGCTCTCGACGGCGGCGATGAGCCTCCGCTTCGGCGGCGCGAACTGCAGGGTCTTCTCGGCGGCGGCGATGAGCTTCTGCTTCAGCCTCGCTTACTGCTGGTTGCTCTCGACGGCGGCAATGAACCTCCGCTTCGGCGGCGCGAACGGCAGGGTCTTCTCGGCGGCGGCGCTTAGCCTCTGCTTCCCCCACGGCTGTGACAACCTCGCGAGGCACTTGTATACATCTCGTCTTTCAGAATCAAGCATTGGTGTACCAAGTCGAACATATATCAGTCTATTTCTCCGACCACAAAGCTTCCTTCATGACTGTCAAGAACTGTTAGTGGAGTCTTTGTTAAAGGAATACGTGTGAAAAATAAAAAAAAAATTCTGTGATAGCGCATACATGTGTTGCTCGATTTCTTTGCCTCAATCTATCCAAAAGGTGAAACAGCTTATTTGCTGCGCTCAAATTTCGCATTAGGAAGTAACGTAATCGTCGGTAATTTTTTTTTTTCTGAAACTACCCACGGTTCAAGAGCGCGGGATGTCTAGCAATGAGTAACGTAAGTATATAGTAATATATATTAATGATGCTGTCTCTAACATTACCGTGAAAATTAGACTTTACGCTGATGATTGTGTCAATTATACAGAAGTAAGAAGTGTCTCAAATCAACTACTACTCAATAGCGCATTACAAAAAGTTTATGGGTGCTGTGAATCACGGCAAATGTCTATTAACTTTGGAAAAACTGTATTAATGAGAGTCCTTCACAAAAAACTGCCTTACGGTTTGATTACAGTACTAACGGCGTGACGCTTGCAGAAGTAACAGAATATAAATATCTAGGCCTCTGGGTCACTAAAAATCTTAGCTGGTATAAGCATATTGATTTCATAACGTTTAAGGCTTTTCGTAAATTGATTTTCCTAAGGCGGGAATCGCGGTTGTCCACTGAATCTGTTCGCTTTCTTGCTTACAAATGTATTGTTTTGCCTACCTTAGATTATGCGGCTATCATTTGGGATACATTTGCTAAGACTAACATAAACAAAGTAGAGAGGATTCAACGGTAGATACATATATAACAATTACCGACGTTCACCGGTAGCACATCTTTTAATCAAACCTGGCCTGCCGACGATAGCTGAGCGAAATCATTCTGTACGACTTATATTTATGTAAAAATTAATTAAAGGACACTGCAGAACTAAACTCACCAATTTACTTCCTTTTTTTGTCTGGGTATGCGACTCGACGACATCAGCTAACTTTAACACCTTTTCACGTTCGTAATAACTGCTTTAAGTTCTCGTTCCTTCCACGAACTATAACCGATTGGAATAACCTCACCGACAACGAAGTGTTGCAACCTTCACTGACGTTGTACGCACAACATATTACCTAGTGTGTCTAAGTGCATTTTGTCAGTTTGTTGTTCTGTTGTATATTTATTTCTACTGTTTGACATCTTGTTCAATTGTTGTATTCCAGATGCGGGCTGCATAGCTTCAACCTGCACCCTTATTTCTTCTTGCTTACGTTTTGCCTGTTTTGTGAAACTGCTTGGTTGTTTTTCCCACTCTGCTTCATCCCTATAGTGGGATTGAAGTATCAATAAATAAATAAACAAGGACAATAATCATTCATTGCCGTACGTGGTTTACGATACCGTATCGCACAATGAATACACGTTACAGGCTGCTTTGGTCTGATGTCGCATATCATAAATATAAATGACACAAATAAAGATATGGGTGATGTGGCGGAGCTCGTTAGCAGCCGCTTGGAGCATTTAGATGCCATAATAGTCTTAGTTTACGATAAGGGTGCCCCATACCTGTACATACAGGAGTGCGGAGAAAGTATACGGCATCACACGGTCGCACTTTAACGCGAGAGAATTTGTTTATCGAGTGTCGCGCTTTCCCATGTAGGAACTGGCTTTGCTGGAGAGGTCTGCGTCGACTATATATGCAGGCGTTGTGACCGTTGCAAACACAGGAGTGCAGATTTTGGGGCTAGTTGGTTCGCTCCGTTAATTGAAGTCATAGAGCTGGATTGGCACGGACAAGAAAGACGTGCGCTATTTTGTCGCCGTTCTTGTCCTTGTCAATCCGACTTCAATCACGACTTCAATCTTATCAAACACGCCGCAGTAGGGCAGTGACTATGGCATTGCGCTGCTGAGCGCGAGGTCGCGGGTTCGTTCACAGCCACCCTTGGATGGGGGCGGAAGGCAAAAGACGCCCGTCTGCTTAGGGGCACGTTAAAGAACCCCACTTGGTCAAAATGAATGCTGAGTTCCCCACTACACCGTGCTTCATACTAACATCGTGGTTTTAACACGCCATACACCAGAATTCAGTTATTTTCGTGTGGCATCTGCAAATTCATAAGAATTGTTCCCAATGTTCTTTTTTCCTATTTATTCTACAATGTCTAAAATTTCTGGAACGTTTTCTTTTGTGTTGTCGTCAGAGCAGCTAACTTAGCATATTGAATGCTCGTCAGACGAACGTAAACGCGTAATCAGTAATGTGAATTATATCTAAAAGAGTGAGGACAGCCGATAGGACAGGACAGCCGATATTTTTCGATATTAAAATTACGACCAAACTTATATATGGACAGTCAAGTTGATTACAAACACGATAAAATCTCCTGTCCGTAGTGTCTGTCTTCAATAAAACACTATTTGCTTCCACTCTTCCTCACCCAAAAAGAATAAAAGAAAAGCCGGAATAAAATGAAGCACTCTGCGAATTCATGGTAGGCGTTATGCAATGCGGTCCTTTTGTACTACCCCACAGTCAGAGTAAGATAAAAACCCAGCATACGCATCAGTGTGGAACTGCGTAATGGTATCTAAGTAGGAGAAAGCAAAGCACCAGGTAAAAGCAACCTAGAACACCACTGTAAGAGACACGGCAAAATAACGAAACATTCCACCAGAGATTTTCGCATACGCTGCATTCCGCAGCAAAATCGGATCCTTGGCCACAAAAGCGATGCTGGAATTCTCAAGGCGGCGGGAAAAGAACAGCGAATGGTCGGGAACTCCAAACTGCGCGAATTCCAGCTGCATTGCTTGCACGGCAAGATGCTGGACGACGAAACGAAAAGTAAATGAAGAGAACGGTACTTTGGAAGTCTTTTTAGAAACGGGAGACTGGCAAGCCGGGAACGGGGCAAATGGAATGTGGTGAGACAAAAGCCGTCTTGTCACCGAGTTGCGAATTATCCCTCTCATTTACAAGATGTCGCTGAGACGCAGCTGAAAAGCAAACAATTACGACTTGCAGTAAAGCAAGTAAGCGCACAAGAAGTACAGCAAGGGGGCGAGTCCCTCTTCTCACTAGGGGACCTTTCTTTTATGCCTGCGAAGTGAGACAGTGACACTGAGACGCACTGCAGTTGAAAATTCCGAGCGAAAGAAACAAGGTACGAAGCCACTGAGCCGTGGCAACAATACCTGAGTAAACCTGTGCGCTATAGGGTCAGCACTCAGAGAATAAATTTTTTTTTGTCGTTGTCCAGCATCCTTTAGTGGCCTAATAGCGATCACCAGCAATACCACAAATTTTATCAGATGTGAACGGGATAACTTCTTTCTGCAGCAAATTTTATTATTTATGCTGACTTCTGGCTACGTAGCATGAAACGCCAATGTGGGGTTTTTAGTTGGCTTCAGAGTGAGTACTTCGTCGTAATTCGTGCACGATTGGGAGACAATTTTTGATGCAAAACATTTGTAAAATAGCTGTCCTAAGGTCCATCGTCGTTCATTCGAGTAGCCTTCACATCCTCCCGTGCCGTGCCATTGAGTGCAAGCGTTATTTCGTTCCTTTGCGAATCCTCACAGACTTTGCAGATCGCGGCTGCGGCCGTGTTGGCGAATAAAGCACGCACACGCGTGAGCACCAGCGCACGAAAGCACGTACGGCTGCCTCGGTTTCCGGTGTAGCACATAAGTGCGCGAACAATGGTCAACGTTACCACTGTCTTTAGTGCCGTACTTCTCTCTGCATTCACTTCTCCTGGCCGTTGTTCCCTCGAAAAAAAAAAAAAACATCACACATCGTCTCCGTCACCGTGACATCACTATACCTTATTTCTCATGTGACCTCAGTGCATTGCTTGCAGGTTACCGGATATAAGATTGTATATTTTTACTACATGTAAGGTTTCTATGATATTCCATATGTGAAGCACACTAAAAGATAATGTGCATGTTTACTTAACGCTACACTACAAGAAGTTACTAAGTAACAAGTAACCCCTTCCACAGGACCTGTGTGGTATCCTTTAAAAATTACTGGGCGTCTTTATTAAAAGTTGCGATATATACGGGTGACTGGTAGCGTCACGCTTAAAAGTTTGGAAAGATTTTACACGCTTACAAGTTATTCTAGGGGGGTGAAAGGTACACCTTCAATAAAGGTTGCGAGATTACGAATGTTCTCGACCTCTTAAAGTGTGCGTTCGCATGAGTTGCGCTGTTTGGCATTTCGACACAGTTCTTGAACGATTTAGTGCATAAACAGAAATATTGCGTTACGCTAATGTTATCAACTGAGCGATGCTTCAACATTAAAGTGATCCGATTACACGTTTACATAGGATGACGGCAAATGTAATTGTACGCACCACGTTTATTTTTATGATATATAGTTAATCATTTCACGAAAGCTTCGCTTCACGTAGATTGCAACACCTGCATTGAAGATTTCTTGAAATTAAAATTATAGAAAGAAGGTCTTCCTATACTGGGGAAATTGACTTCTTTTGGCATAATAGTAATAATACTTTTCTCGCGTTATCCGGTGAGATAACCGGTGAACCATTAGGCTTACACAATGGTTGCCAAGAGAAGGGAAGCGCAGTGTAGGACGGCAGAAAACTAGGAGGGCGATGAAATTAGGAAATTCGCGAGCGCTAGTTGGAATCGGTTGGCGCAAGATAGGGGTAATCAGATATCGCAGATATCGCCTTCGTCCTTTCGGGGACATAAAATAGGTTGTTGTTGATGATGATGATAGCTTTTCTCCCGTCTTCATAGGAAACTGGGCTTCTCCATGCTCAGCTGAAAGCATTAGTTTTAACAACGTTTCGACATCAGGCGAACATTTTCCTCCACTCCGTAGCACACGCTGCGGCGAACTCTGCGCATGCTTGCGAACTCCCAAACAGCGCCGCCAGCTACTCCCCTCCCCTCGCGTTGGGGCCCAATGGACTCGCACGTCCTGCTTCTCGGAGTCTGGGGACGTCGTGGTGCCGCTATCGCTGTTCCGCGCCTGGCACATGCCATACGGTGGCCCTGATCTGTTGAGTTTCCACTTGCTTACGTAGGCGCTGCTCTCCAACGACGTTGTCTGCGGTTGGCCCCCTTCGTGCCAACCGCGCAAGTGATGCTGGGCCCTGTTCTTCCCTGGCAGTACGCAGGCTCTCTATCGTTCCCGGCTGCTACGGCACGGGAGCTTTATTATCATCGTCGTATATTTCGCCACTTCGTGTGTCTCCCCGAAATGTCTTCAAGAGAACCTTGGCTGATGCATGCTGCCTAACTTTATCAAAGCGACCTATTTGCTCACAAAATGCTGACCTTTTAACACTATCACGTTGCCATTTTGACCTACGGTTTTCCTTACAGCATCGTCAAACGAAAAGTTCCCATTGTCTGTCGTCCCTGCGGAGATAAAAACGAGCTGATAGCGAGAATACGATAACGTGGTGAGCGTATCAGAGCTGTCGTAGGATTCCAAGTAGATTAGAAAAGCGTGCTATTTTATGTTCAATATACGCATTCGTTTTTATTACAATGGCAGTCACACGACCACACGCTCAATTGCGATGCGGTCACCTCAAATACCTCGATTACAGGCTGTCGTGCTGCCATCCCATGACACGCTGTCGATTCTCGAAAATCAGATAAAATGTTTGCTTTCATCAACTGTTGTGCTTACTAGCAATTACCATTTGTGTGATTCTTTCTTTATCTTATCAGGAATGCTTAGATATCATGTGCCCGTATTTATGAAAAAGCATTGGTTGAGTTTTCCGACGTCATATATATTGAGGTTTCATATTTTAATGCTACACTCCGTTGTGAACCCTTTCATCGCTACGATAGGGTTTGTGCTGTATGACCTCTTGCGATTGACGTTTAAGCGCCGTGCTAAATCAGCGTAACCAAAACTGACGGGCGAAACAAGCGCGCGCTTGGACGAGTGCTGACCCGTGGTGGGCCTGGTGATCTCTCGGAGCAAATGATGCTTCACCTGAAGACATATAACCGTCACGGGTGCTGTTCACGCCTCATCATTCACTTCAATACAACAATGTCTTGAAGCTTGACCGCGAAAATTGGCCCTCCGAGCTGTATAACGTGTCTCCCCGTAACGTGTCCGACGTCTTGTCTCGCCTTTCTGATGACAAATACCAGAATTGCGATACAGCTGAGAGAGATTTATTCTGGCGTTTTGGTGTTGCGGTTGAGAGAGAGTTTCTTCTCTAGAGGCAACTGAGTGACAAACTGCGGTTAAGGTCGCGTGAATGAATATTGAGCAAGCAAAGTGCGACAAACCCTCACAGCAGGGGCTTAGCCGGGGGGGGGGGGGGGGGGGGGGGGGCTAAGAAACAATGTTCGCTCACCGCCATCACTGTCAAGACTTGACGGATTACACCGTGTTCGCTTGTGCGAACGTCACCTGAAAGTCTTGTCTCGCCGGTGTAAAATACCGAGCACTATGCGTATGGTTCTCGGTGGACCAAGCGTCTCACGCTTTCTTCGATATTCATTCGGTAGCCACATTAGGTGCCCAAAGTAGGCATTGTATTGTGGCCAACATACTCTCCTTAGCGTTTTTTTTTTTCATATCGGTGTCCCCGCCCCACAAAAGGAAAAAAAACAATATGTTGTTGCGGCACACCGAATTGTCGCATGGTGACAGTTTGTTACTTCTTTTGCGGCAAGTAATCGGCAACGGCATGCTTCGGTTGCCGGATACTATTATTATATTATTGTGATAGCAATTATATGAAAACTCCAGGCGCATTCCTGCTGTCGCCATCGCCCTCATACTTCGTATGAAGTCGCAGGGGAATAACGTCCTGACCGCGCGCAGCATGCTGTATCTGCGAGTGAAAGAGTAGGGGGGAGGGGGTGGAATGGGTGAGCCGACGATGGTGGCTCAGTCTTGCATGCGCAAAGGAGAAAAGCGGGGAGCAAGCGCGCCGCCTTCCGTCGCACTCTATACATCGGATGGAGTGGATGGAATGGGGGCGGGATCTAGGATTCTGTGAATCTGTGATTGCGCTACATGTTTATTTGCCTTGTTTGACGCATTATATAACGTGACTTTTTCTTAGAGACGTACATTTATTGGAAACCTGTACGTGTATTTAAATATCTTGTTGCGAGGTTTTGTGTATACGTGCAGTGAACTTTCTTTCCAGTGACACTTTTTTGTCCTTTATATATCAAGCATTTGTATATTCCACGGAATCTTCGCATTTCTAATGAACGAGAGCGAGTTAAATGAAAGTGAGCTTACCCACCCCGCGCAATAATGGATCGGTTCATTATCTGCGAGGCATGCGCGTAGCACACAGGCATCTTTCATTTACAAAAGTGACACACAGATGTGAGGGTAAATGTCCTGTAATGCTCTCATACACTGGATTGAACATGGTTGCGTGACGTAATGAACACTTCAGAAGTTGAACAGCGGGATGCCGTGAATGTTTTCAGAGCTGAAGGTGTTTCCCAAAAGGAAATTATCCGCCGTATGGCTGCCGTGTACGTTGAACATTGCATTTCATTGGCCCTGTGAAGCATTGAAGCAAACAGTTGAAAAAGGACGTGAAAGTTGCAAAGACGATCCAAGACCGGGACAAAGCCATCGTGCAATCACCCCCAACACAAGTGCAAAAGTTGATGACCTGATGAGACAAGAACGGAGGATAAACATCGATGAACTGGCAGAGGGTGTGAACATGAGTCGCGGTTCGGTTCACACCATAATTCATGAACATCTCGGTCATCGGCTCTTGTGTGCGCAATGGATGCCCAAGATTTTGAACCACCGCCAGAAGGTTGTGCGCTGCCTTGACTCATCTGATCCGGTATCACGAGCGTGACGACTTCTTGTCTGCAATTGTGATCGGGGATGGACCATGTTGCCACTACTACGAGCCTGCAACACGACGGCAAAGCTTACAGTGGAAACATTCGAATTCACCACCTACAAAGAAAGCAAAGGCCGTCATTTCCGCCGGAAAGGTGTTGTTTACTATGTTTTTTTCGATCGTCAGGGGCTATTATACTGATAGAATTTTCTAAAGCCGGAGAGACTTAATCGTTTCCGATATTGTGAAACGCCGGATCGGCTGCACGGGGCAATCAAGAACGAACGACATGGAAAATTGACAAATGGGGTCATCTTGTTCCACGACCTGGCTATGGTGTTGGGCTGCTGAGCACGAGGTCGCGGAATCGAATCCCGGCCACGGCGGCCGCATCTCGATGGGGGCGAAATGCGAAAACACCCGTGTACTTAGATTTAAGTGCACGTTAAAGAACCCCAGGTGGTCGAAATTTCTGGAGTGCTCCACTACGGCGTGCCTCATAATCAGAAAGTAGTTTTGACACGTAAAACCCCATAATTTAATTTTTAATTTTTCCACAATGCCCGTCCCCACGTCGCTGATGTGGTTAATACAAAACTGGCAAAGTTCAAGTGGGAAACGCTGCAACATCCGCCATACAGCTAAGACCTGTCGCCTTGCGACTTCTACATTTTGGGGCAAAAGCAAAAAACAGCTTAAGGGAAACAGATTCGCGTCGGACGATGACGTGAAAGAGTCAGTTGCAGATTTGTTGAAGCAGCAACCTAAGGAGTTTTATGCGACGGGAATCACCCGACTCGTTAGTCCATGGGATAAATGTCTAAATGCTCATGAAGAGTACTTTTAAATTAAGTACCCCGTTTGTCATATATTTGCATTGGCTCAATTTCTCTTGACTCGCCCTGGTATATTTTCCAGAACGGCTTTATAGGTGCTCTCTTCTCTGTTGGGACAATAATTTCGGTGCAATTACTCACGATACACGACCGGTGAATGCTGCTCCTGCGTAATACATTGGAATAAATGACAGCATCATTGAGCTCTTTCACTGGCCATTGCATATGTATAAAAATGTAAACAAAATTGTTGAATGACAAAGTTTCATTAACATATTTGTCAATTTGTTCATTTCATGGCCTTTACATTTTTAATATCCGTGACATGCACTGGTTTGCTGGTTCCGAACTGATATAGTTCTAAGGTTCGTGTGATATTTTTTTTTTACTTATTAAATAGACAAAAACATGGAAGCATTGATATCAGTTATTTTGAGCACAATTTCTGGCACATACGAGTATATATTTTTATTTAAAAAATACATATATTACTTGTTTTTAGATTTCGTAGCGTTCAAGAATTTGTTTGCAGCATCTTTGGCAACGGCAATGCAGTTATTATTCATCTATTTGATCTCTCGACAAATTGTTTAAGAGGAAGCTTTAGCTCGGGCCCAACTCCGACGCGGTCTATTCAAATAAATGTAAAACGCAGAAACGCTTTTCTGAGATAACCCCTGGATCACTTTTAATGAACTTTGTTGAATTTGAGAGAGTTAACTTGTAGTATCTGTTGGAAGCGAAAGTTCGATTTAGGCCTGAATTTTGTTTAAAATATTCTGAGAAATTTGAAAGTGCGAAAAAATAGATGCACTTCGTTTACAAACTAAAAGCTCTTCATCAAAAACAGATATTACGGTTCTTCAAACGGCATCTATTATAAGAGTCAAAGCGGACATATTCGGTATGTCCATTTGTATCTTACGTGAATTAGTTACGTTGTGCACAAGGGTTCTGCAAAAGCCGTATTTAGATAATGCTCAATTGCTTGAGATTCATTTGTAACATATCAATTGTGTCCGCTGTACATGAACTATCAGATGCGATTCACATAATTGTGATAATGTTTTTCATTTTTGCGTTACAGAGTTTTAAACATGATAGTTTAGTTTGAAAGTTTGATAGTTTAGTTTGAGGCCTGTCTGTACACCTTCCTGTACAGACAGGCCATGCAGATGCATGGCACCGACTCAAGGCAAGTATATCTTCAGCTTACTGGTCATGGTGCACTGTGATCTCTTTGAAACGTGCCCTCTAAGTGCATGCATAGCAGCCTGTTATTATTTTATTACCATTAGGCAGAGAAACTGGTCAAGCAACACGCTGCGTTGAGCTTGCATATCTCAGGTTTACTGGTTTCTATTTTCAGCATTAACTTTCGAGGGTTTCAGAAGTGTTTCAAAAGTGCGGGAATTGTGTTCTGAAAGAAACGTATACAATAGGTTCATTCATGTGGCTTCAGCGTATAAAAATGAACACATGAATATCATTCTCTGCTCAACTAAACCTACTTCGATTAACTGAGTTCCATGACGCGAAATGTCTATGTGACTGCAGAAAAATGCTTTACGCTTTGCTGCAGTCAAATGGTTGAAAGATTTTCATTAAATGAAGCTTGAATGTTCAGGTGCAGCGCCTAGTTTCATTTGCGAGTCCCAAAGCAGGTTCTCTGTCGTTTTTTGGGAGGACCATTTCTTGTACACACTGCATATATAAATGCATAATATTGTTACGTAGGAAGACACCGACTAAAAGCTATTTACAAGTATATTTACAAGGCAATACGCCGCAGTTGGCCAAGAGGCAACAGCCCTCGCTAGCTTCCAATCGTCGTCGTCGTCTTCTTACTGCTCGGCTCTTTGTCATTGGAAATACTATCCCGTAGCACTACCCCCGGCGGCAAAAGCGCCGTCCCGGAGCGACAAAAGGCCGGACTCTGAAGCGGTGTAGTAGCTCTTGAGCCTACTGACGTGCACGACATCACTAGATGCCAGAGTAGATGACGAGGTTGAGCTCACAGAAGCAATTTCGTACGTCACAGGCGTCACCTGGCGCAGCACGCGGTAGGGCCCTGTGTATCGCGAAAGGAGCTATTCTGAAAGTCCGACGTGACGAGAGGGCGACCACAGCAGCACGAGTGCACCAGGCGAAAACTGTACCTCACGGTGGCGGGCGTTGTACTGACGCTGCTGCGTGGTTTGCGAGTCCGTCAGTCGAGCGCGGGCAAGCTGGCGTGCATGGTCGGCGAGGGCGATGGCGTCGCGCGCATACTCGGTTGCTGAGGTCGCAGCAGGAGGAAGTACCGTGTCAAGGGGCAAGGTCGGTTCGCGACCGTAGAGCAGATAAAATGGAGAAAGTCCGGCGGTGTCGTGCCGGGAAGAATTATAAGCAAATGTGACGTAAGGAAGGGCAACGTCCCAGTCGTGGTGGTCCTTCGAAACCTGCTTGGACAGCATGCCGGTAAGAGTACGGTTTAACCGCTCTGTGAGGCCATTGGTTTGAGGATGGTATGAAGTAGTCAGCTTGTGTTGAATAGAGCAGGAACGCACAATGTCGGCGATAACTTTCGAGAGGAAGTTACGACCACGGTCAGTAAGCAGCTGTCGCAGGGCGCCATGCACTAAGATAATGTCACGCAAGAGAAAGTCCGCGACGTCAGTGGCGCAACTGGTAGGGAGAGCCCGCGTGATAACGTATCGGGTGGCGTAATCAGTTGCGACGGCTACCCATTTGTTCCCAGAGGATGGCGTGGGAAAGGGACTGAGGAGGTCTAATCCAACACGAAAGAACGGTTCCACAGGGACGGTGATCGGCTGGAGATGACCGGAAGGTAGCACCTGAGGTGTTTTCCGACGCTGGCAGGGATCACAGGCAGCAACATAGCGTCGGACGGAGCGAGCGAGACCAGGCCAATAGAAGCGGCGGCGGACGCGGTCGTACGTGCGGGTTACCCCAAGATGTCCTGCAGTGGGTGCGTCATGCATCTCAAAGAGCACAGTCTGTCGTAGATGTTTTGGCACGACAAGAAGAAGATTAGGGCCATCAGGGAGGAAGTTCCTTCAGTACAGAATGCCGCCCTGGAGGACATATCGGCGAACGGATGCGTCGGTAGGTGTAGAGCGCAGACGCTCGATGAGTGCTCGCAGCGATAGGTCTCGGTACTGCTCATCGGCGATGTTAGCGAAGGCAGACACAGAGAAAATGCCGTCGGCGGTACTACTGTCGGCGTCGCCAGGCTTGTCTACTGGGTGGCGAGACAGGCAGTCAGCGTCCTTGTGTAGTCGGCCAGATTTGTAGGTGACAGAGAACGAATATTCTTACAGGCGTAAGGCCCAGCGACCAAGTCTTCCTGTAGGATCTTTCAATGAGCGTAACCAACAAAGCGCGTGATGGTCTGTGACAACGGAAAAGGGTCGGCCATATAAGTATGGGCGGAACATCGCAACCGCCCAAACTAGGGCCAGACACTCACGCTCAGTGATGGAATAGTTGCGCTCCGCGGGCGAGAGGAGCCTGCTGGCGTTAGCGATAGCACGGTCTTGGCCACGCTGGCGTTGTGCCAGTACTGCGCCAATTCCGTGACCACTGGCATCAGTACGGACTTCGGTAGGCGCAGAAGGATCGAAATGGGCCAGAACGGGAGGCGTTGTGAGAAGGTCGATTAGAAGCAAGAATGCAGAGGCCTCGTTATCGCCCCACTGGAAAGGGGAGTCTTTTTTCAAAAGCTCGGTTAGTGGTCGTGCTATGGCCGCGAAATTTTCCACGAAACGGCGGAAGTACGAGCAAAGGCCGATGAAGCTGCGCCCATCCTTGACACACTTCGGAACAGGGAAGTGCGTAACAGCATGGATCTTGCCTGGGTCCGGTTGCACTCCGTTCGCGTCAACGAGATATCCAAGGACGGTAATCTGGCGACGGCCGAATTGGCACTTCGATGCGTTGAGTTGCAGACCGGCTCGCCGAAAAACGTCCAGGACTGCTGTGAGGCGCTCGAGGTGCGTAGCGAATGTTGGGGAGAATACTATAACGTCGTCCAAGTAGCACAGGCACGTGGACCATTTGAAACCGTGAAGAAGGGAATCCAGCATGCGTTAAAAACTGGCAGGAGCGTTACAAAGGCCGAACGGCATCACCTTGAATTGATAAAGACCGTCGGGTGTTACAAAGGCAGTCTTCTCGCGGTCGAGATCGTCCACGGCAATCTGCCAATAGCCGGAGCGAAGGTCAATAGAGGAGAAATAGCGAGCACCGTGGAGGCAGTCAAGGGCGTCATCAATCCAAGGTAAGGGATACACGTCCTTTTTGGTAACCCTGTTAAGGTGCCGATAATCCACGCAAAAGCACCATGAGCCATCCTTCTTTTTTACCAGCACAACAGGTGACGCCCTTGACTGCCAAGAACATTATTGAACCGTCATGTAGTCACATGACGGTTCAATAATGTTCTTGGCAAGCATTTTGCGAACTTCGGTGTGAATAACTTGACACTCAGCCGGTGATACTCGATACGGGCGGCGATGAATAGGAGGGGCATCGCCGGTATTAATGCGATGTTTAACAGCTGTTGGTTGGGCCAAAGGACGATCGTTAAAGTCAAAAATATCTTGGTAGGAAATCAGAACGCGGTAGAGCGCACGAGCGCGCTCGGACGGCATGTCGGGTGCAATCATTTTCTGTAAGTTGGCGATGGTACAAGTTGCCGACTGCGATGGTATAGGAGGATCGGTTGAATTGTCGTCTACTGAAATCGATGCTACAGAGTGATCCTCGAATGAGCAAAGTTGGGCCACAGACATCCCGCGTGGCAGCACTTGTGTCGTCAAGCCAAAATTGACCACTGGCAGGCAGACGCAATTCGCCGTAATAGATAAAAATGTATGAGGTAGTGTGATCCCGTGTGTAAGGAGGACGTCTTGCATAGGAGCCGCGATGTAGTGACCGTCGGGCACTGGTGGGGATAACACGAAGTCAACGTAAGTCAGTGCCGAAGGTGGCAAGTGAACGAAGTCGACGGAACTGAGGGGAGTAGGGTGTTGTTCAGCGGGATCCAGCACAGGCAGGTCGAGGCGGAGAGTACTGGCGGAGCAATCGATGAGAGCAGAATGTGCGGAGAGGAAGTCTAGGCCGAGGATGATGTCGTGGGGACAGTGAGCGATGACTGTGAATAGCATGGTAGTGGAGTAATCGGCGAAGGAGACGCGGGCGGCACACATACCAATTACAGGGGCTGTTCTGCCATCGGCGACACGGACAACAGGCGTCGTGGCGGGCGTGATTATTTTCCTCAGCCGGTTAAGAACGTCAGCGCTCATTACCGACAAATGCGCCCCAGTGTCTATGACAGCAGATACAGGAACACCGTCGACTTGCACGTCAAGAAGGTTCAGATGAGTGGGCAACGTCAGGAGAGGATTTGGCGGCGTATGGAGCAATGCAGCGTCACCTCGAGGCGCTACATCGTCTAGTTTTCCGGCTGGGAGCGGCGTCCGAAGGGAGTCGGCGAATAGGGGCGATGGGGCTGGGTGGAGCGAGATTGTCGTCGTTGGGGCGAAGGCGAACGGAAATAGGGGCGGTTCGGCGCAGGATAATCGGTGGCGGCATTATCTGAGCGGGCAGCATAGGGACGAGAAAGGCCACCTGGGGGGCGAGAGTAGGCAGTATATCTAGACTGGTTCAGGGAACTCCAGCGACTGCGACAGTGCCGAGAAATGTGCCCAATTCGATGGCAGTGAAAACAAATTGGCTTGTCGTCTGTAGTGCGCCATTCAGAGGGGTTGCGGAAACGTGGTGGGTAAGAAGGTGCGGGACGGGGTGGAATCGAAGAAGCCGGGTAGCTATCAGGGCGATGGCCCGAGCAGATAGTGTGAATACCCATGTTGGCGAACTCCTGGCAGACAACTGCCTGGATCAGGGAAACAGTGACTGCAGGTGCATTGGAGGGGCTGGAGTCGAACGCAGCTGGATAGGCGGCCTCGATCTCACGCCGGACAATCCTGGTAACATCGCCAGTGTTGTTGGGACGAGGAGCGTCGGCACAGGAAGATGTCGCTGGGGTGTTGGGCAGACGGGCAAACTGTTGGTCGATACGTCGGCTTTTAGCGAGTTCCAGGCGGCGGCACTTTTTTATAACTGCATCCACCGTCGCCACGTTGTTAAATACGAGCAAGTTGAAGGCGTCATCGGCAATGCCTTTGAGGATGTGGGAGTCCTTGTCGGACTCAATCATGTGTGCGTCAACTTTGCGGCATAGAGCCACGACGTCCTGAATGTACGTGACGTAGGGCTCCGTTGACGTCTGCACACGACCAGAAAGCGCCTTCTGCGCGGCAAGTTGGTGACCGTAGGGGTTGCCGAACAAGTCTCGAAGCTTCTGCTTAAGTGAATCCCAACTGGTCAGCTCATCTTCGTGCGTCCGATACCAAACTCGAGGTGTGCCACCGAGGTAAAAGACTACGTTGGCGAGCATGATAGTAGGGTCCCACCGGTTCTTGCGGCTGACGTGTTCGTACAGGCTCATCCAGTCCTCGACGTCTTCCCCATCTTTTGCCGAGAATACGCCAGGATCACGGGGAGCGGAGAGGGTGATGTAGGTCGTCGAAGTGGCAGCAGGTGTCGGAGCCGGCGGAGTCGGGTTGTCGTCTACGAGAGCCATGAAGGAAGGCTCGACGTACCGTCCACTGCGAAGCTCCGTGACGAGGTATAGGGAACGTCCACCTCCACCAAATATGTTACGTAGGAAGACACCGACGAAAAGCTTTACCTCACAGGCTCCTTCGGGAGCCTGTGAGGTAAATGAATAAATATATACAAGTATATTTACTAGGCAATACGCCGCAGTTGGCCAAGAGGCAACAGCCCGCGCTAGCTTCTAATCGTCGTCGTCGTCTTCTTACTGCTCGGCTCTTTGTCATTGGAAATACTATCCCGTAGCAATATATTTCGAATATGTACACTGCTTTTTCTGGTATGTCGAATACATCTCAAAAGATCAAGTGACAGAGTACCTATCTTTAACCCCCAAAAGAGCTCGAAAGCTACTCTCTTCGCAAGCTAAATGCAGATATTTGATATGACTAGCTCGCCTTTTAGTGGCACGCCTTTTAGCAAAAATGTTTTCGGAAGTCTATCGATACAGCCACGCTTCCTGATGACTGGCGTACTGCAAGAGTTATCCCTGTTTTTAAGAAAGGCTCCCATTACAGATAGACAGTTATCGTCCCGTATCCCTAACTTATTATTGCTGTAAAATCTTTGAGCATATATTAGCAAAATACACAAATGGCTTTTTATCGCAAAATATATAATAACTGATGCACAACACGTTTTCCGGCGTAGATACTCCACAGTAAATGAACTAATCACAACACTTCATAAGTTTTATAAGGCTCTTGACCAAGGCGGTCAGATTGATATTATACTGCTAGACTTCTCGAAGACATTTGATGGGGTTGTGCATTCAAATTAATATTGAAAATGAAAGAAATTGATTTGCCCTCGCATTTTATTACCTGCGTTAAAGCGTATCTATCCAACCGTAATCAGTATACCAGGGTGGTTGCTTGGGCTAGTTGGTAATTCATGATCAAAAATAACGTACAGCGCGAAGGACAAGGACAGCGATAGACGACATACATAGCGCTGTAACAATACTTTATTGCGTTGCCACATCGTGTGTATATATACAAGAAGAGGCATGCGCAGAAAATGTACGACAGTCACATGGGGTGTTCTAACAGCAAGTCATTGAACTAAGAACATGGTCACCTGAAAAAATAAAAAAATATAAGCATTACGATTTCTATCTGTTTAGATACGAGACTTCACCAGGGGTCAGCGCGATTGAGGGCGCACTAACGCAAATACTACCAAGTTTTCTGATGAAATCAGCTTCCACAATTTCCGGGGTGAGCTGAGAGCTGTGTCTCGCTAAAACTTCAGTATCTTCAAAGAATGGCACGCAGCCGCAGTCCCGGCAATGGATGCCCAAGTGGCCTTGTACAGTGCTGCGGACGTTGTTACAATGCTCTCTTAGTCTATCGTTTAAGCACCTGCCTGTCTGTCCTACATATTTACTGCCGCAAGACAGGGGAATTTGGTAGACTGCATTCGTTGTGCACGTCACAAACCGTTTTCTGTGCCCGACAGAACAACAACTCTGATGAGACTAAGGCGCGTTTACACGCTTACAGAGCCTTGCCAATTTTTCCGGGGCTGAGAAAACGACTGTGATTCCTGCACGCTGTCCAATTTTCTTTAGCCTATAGGATACACCATGCACATATGGCAGCACTGCAAACCTGAGTCTTTCAGCCCGCTGGTTCCCTGATTGAGCGGGATCATCACGTTTTGTGCGCCTCAGAAGCTGTTCCGCTATAGCTGAAATTAAGGACAAAGGGTAACCAGCCCAAGAAAGGCGATCAACCTGAGCAGCAAGACTATGTTGCATGTGGTGTGGGCACGATTTATTGAGGCTGTTAACGAGACATAACTTTATAATACCTCGTTTAACGAGTTTCGAGTGTGCGGAGTTAAAGGGCAAGAGTGGCTTCTTACTTCTCGGTTCGAAGCACCAGCACACATGTTTGTTAGCAAGGCTCAGCCTCAGATCTAGAAAGCGTAAGGAATCATCCATGGGGACTTCATGCGTAAGTTCTAGAGGCTCCAGCTCTTTCTTAAAAATCTCCAAGACTTTAGAAAGAGCAGGCTCAAAAGCGGGATTAGAGCAATCAATAAATATCAGGTAGTCGTCCACAAACCTGCACACCTGCAGGGGCACTAACCTTTCCCAGCCCACTGCAGCTGTTTCGATTTACCTGTGGGGGTAGCGACCTTCGAACCCTGCCTAGCCCGCTGCGACGAGTCGCTTTGGAAAGCCAACAATGCGCCTCGTTCGGAGAACCAACGGCTACCCGGCCCGCTGCAACTAGTCGTTTTGGAAAGCCAAGAATGCACCTCCTTTAAAGAACCAATGGCTTGCTGGCCCGTAGCGACGAGTCGCTTTGGAAAACGAACCATGCACCTCCTTCGGAGAACCGACGGCGCCAGAAAGGTTAGTCGCGTTTGGCAGAACGAGTATTGTTAGCTGGTCACGGTCTACTTGGAGCAAAACAACTCCTGGAAAAGCGTGTTTTGCGGTGCGTTTTCAGGGCCCCAGAATTCATCACAGTCTGTTCACGCTCGCGGCGGCTACCTGAGGAGTCAGCTCTGGAATCAAGAGGCGCCAGCTGGGGTCAAGCGTGACAACCAATGTATACGAGGACCCTCTCCGCTCGGTGCGTTCTGTGAATTCAAAGTGCGGATGCGAGTGTGTGAAACCCTCCCCCTCAAAGACGGGTCGACTACGACTACGACGACTTTGGAAGGTCCAATTGGACGAAGGTTGGACGGCAGTTTTCCCTCACCTAGGGATCTAGGGAGGTCAGAGGGTCTTTAAGCAGCCGTTTTTCGGCTGCTTGTGGTGCATCGTGCTTCATTTATCGTACTCCATATTGCAGTCATGCTAGACTGTTGAAATGCATCTGCTGTCTTAAATGTAAATACTGTAAATAAATACCGTAGTCCTGGTTCTCGATGAGAGCAAGTTGCCCCCTACAACCACGTCACAAGCGTGGGTGAGTTGGACGACGGCATGGGCCAGCTACCCCTTATTTCGTGCCCGACACCAAATCCTACCACTGGTTGCCAGCGGTGGGATTGTCCTCCAACTTTTACAGCACTCAAGCCATGCCACCAGTCTGGGATAAATATTAATTCAATGCAGCTTAAATATTAGAAGATTATGGCACACTTTGTCAAACCCTTCAGAAAAGTCTCAAAATATACAGTCGGCAGTTGAAGAGTGGTCAAGAATGACGTTTAGCTTATGCTTAAATAAAACTAGTTGTGTTTCACATGAATATGTCTTGCGGAAGCGATGTTGCGATGATGAAAAGAACGCATTAGTTTCAAGAAAGCGAGCAAGATTACAGGCAAGTATATGTTCTAACATCTTACACGGAATGGAAGTGAGTGATATAGGGTGGTAGTTATATGGAGAATGCTTGTCACACGACTTATGCAGTGGGATCACCTTCCCGACCTTCCATTCAGCAGGACCCTTGTGTAGCGACTGTTGGAATATCATTGCTAGAAAAATGGAAGAGTAACAGCTAGTGCTTTTCAGAAATTAAATCGTGTCCTGGAGCCGAAGAAGGTTTTAAACATGACATAATTGATACGACGCCTGCTGGTTCAGTGGTTATGGGAAACATAGCTTGGTATTCGTAGTAGTGCGTGGAAAGAAGAGTAATGTCTGTAATTGATGTAAAGTTGTGCATGAAAACATCATTAAGTGCGGACGCATATTCATTAGTTGGAGTAACATTTCCAGAGCTGTCAATCAAGGTTATGATGTCGGCCGCCTTGGGATTAATGACGGGTCAGAATTTCTTGGTGTCGGTTTTAAGCATTGATGGCAAGGTATTGCCAAGAAAATGATCCTCCTCTTGTTTAAGTGAGGCTACGTAGTCATCTGCCGTCAGTTCGTATTTGGTCCACCGGTTTATGCTAGGTGAACGTATAGCTGATTTGTGCAGACTTTTCTTGTGCAGACTTGCCAGATTAAATTTCTTTCGCCAGCTTTATTACGGGAAACTAGGAATACAACCGCGTGACTATATTATTAAGGACACATATCGAATTACCCGCCACAAACACAGCCCGTATTTAAAACCGACCTTTGCACGAACAAACCTTTTCAATAACTAATTTTTTCCGAAAACAATCAATGATTGGAATGCCCTCCCTGGAATTTCCCACTGGTTACAGCCACCCACTTGATGAATCGTGTTGACTGTAACCCTTGTATATATTTGTATGTTTGCTTATTTTTGTATCTGCTCACGTAGCCCCCTCCTGCTTGGACAGATTTCCGCAGTATTGTGAAAATAAATAAAATAAATAAATAAATTTGAGGTCGGGACCGACGTAGGCTTGTTCCCAAGCAATTTTGAAAGGACTTCCCAAAAGATGAACTTCGGTCCGAGTACATGGCCACAGCGGTTGCTGTCTATGTTGTCGTGTGAGGCGGCGGAAGTAATCGCCAGACTCAGTGCGGAAGATGCATACATTATGCGAAAGTTAATGCTAGTCTCCTGAAGGAATACCGCCTTTCAGCCGAAGCTTTTCGGCAAAGCTTTAGGAGCGCAGGCAAGAAAGACAGCGAGGGGTATTCGGAGTTTGCATATGGCTTAAAGGTCAACGTAGTCGAGTGGCTGAAAAGCGCGGTAGCGTACGATAGCAGAGACATGATCATTGAATGCATGTGTCTAGAACGGTTTTACAAAAGCATCCCACCGTCTGTGAAACTGTGGGTGCAAGACAGGAGGAAATGTAAACACTCTGGAAAGGGCGGCGAAATTAGCCGAAGATACGCAAAGCGTAGAAAACTGAACGCCGAGGACGGTAATTGGGACGATCGAAATGGACCGCGGAAACCATTTCCGTTCAAAAAAGGCTCGCAGACTAGACGACAGGAGCCTGTATAGGTGGAGGAAAAGCCCTCAGAAAAGAGCGAGGAGAAATCAAACGGGGAAACACTACCACAAGAGCAGAAAAGAAAATTAGAATCTTTCAGAGCAATCCGCTGTTATTAATGCCACAAACTGGGACATATAGCTGTAAACTGCGGGAAGCCTAGCGTAGTTTTCTCCTATGCGGAGGAAAAAGACGAGAATATGGAACTTTTAAGCCCATACCTTCACGACCTGCAAGTTAATGGCAAACCATGCCGAGTGCTAAGAGACAGTGCCGCCACGATAGACATTGCCCATCCGTCTTACGTTACGGTAGATGACTTCACCGGAGAAGTAGCATGAATCAAACAGGTTCTAGAAGAACACAGCGTGTGTCTGCCCATGGCCAAAGTCAAAATCAGTGAACCATTCGGGGAACTAGTGACCGAGGCTGCAGTTTCCAAATTTTTGTCACTGCAGTACCGTTATATTTTTTCGAATCGTTCAAATCAGTTAATGCGTGAAAAAGGGCTTAAACTGGGAGAGGGCGTACAGGCATTGACGCAAGGCCAAGCTCGTAAAATCGCGTCGCTTTCGGCCGAAAATGCACAAGCTGCTCCAGCGGAAGTAGTGAAGGAGATAACTTCAATAATCGAATCGGAGCTAGGCTCGAGTGAGGAAAAAACAGTTGAGGGAAGCCTGCCAGCTGACCAGCTCAATGAGAGCGTATCGCTAGGGTGTCAAAGTTCACCCCTGCAGAACGAGCCCGCTGATGCACTCGCAAGCCAGACAGGGTCGTTATTATCATCGGCCTCAAAGAACTTTGACCAGCTCTTACGTGTGGACAGAGAGTTACTGGCAGCGGAGCAAAAGAGTGATGACAGCTTAGCTAAATTACACCAAACACCTAAAGAAGGCACTGCTAGGCGCACCGTAACGATACACGAGAGAGGAGAATTGTTGTATCGGCACTACAGAGATGGAAAGAGTAGGACTCTAGATCAATTAGTCGTAACTACTAAGTACAGGGAGGACTTTTTGAGTCTCTCATGGAAAGGGGTGGTCCGGCCACCTAGGCATAAACAAATCAAAGGAAAGATTGCTTATGCAATACTACTGGCCTGCCTGTTTCAAAGACGTAGAAAACTTTGTAAGATCATGCGACGCCTGCCAGCGCTCGGGTAAACCAGGAGAGACATTAAAAAAAATTATGGGGGTTAACGTGCCAAAACCATTTTCTGATTATGAGGCACGCCGTAGTGGAGGACTCCGGAAATTTCGACAGCATGGGGACCTTTAACGTGCACCTAAATCCAAGTACACGGGTGTTCTCGCATTTCGCCTCCATCGAAATGCGGCCGCCATGGCCGGGATTCGATACCGCGACCTCGTGCTCAGCAGCCTAACACCATAGCCACTGAGCAACCACGGCGGGTAGGAGAGACATGGAAGGCTCCACTAAAGGTAGTACCCTTAATAACAAAACCTTTCAGACGACTTGGGATAGACACAGTAGTGCCTCTACCAAAAACAAAATCAGGTTACAGGTACTTGTTTACCATGCTGTGTCCAGCTACAAAGTTTCCAGAAGCAATCCCTCTGAAAGAGTGCTGCTAAATACATTTCAACTATAGATCTCCTGAGGGGGTACTGGCAAGTTCCCCTTTCAGAAAGCGCCAGTCGCTATGCCACATTCATCTCACCTGTAGGCACTTTTCGCCGTCTCGCACTCAGCTTCGGGCTGAAGAACGCGCCGTTTAGCTTCTCTAAGTTAATGGATATTGTCCTAAAAGACTTGCAGGAGTTCGCCTTGCCCTATCTTGATGATGTAGCAATTTTTCGGACAGCTGGGAACAACACGTATCGCACCTCAAACAGGTGTTCTCACGGTTGAGGGAAGCCGGCTTAACGATGAAAGCGGAAAAGTGTAGATTTGGTTGTTCACAGGTTACTTATCTGGGCCATGTTGCCGGCCAGGGCACGAGACGACCGGCCCAGCTGAAAATAGCTACGATAGGAGAATTTTCTCAGTCGCGTACGAAAACCGACCTTCGTTCATTTTTGAGACTTGTTACTCGCAAATGGCAAGTTCATTAACGGATGCCCTCCGAAAGGGAGCACCGAGTAGCGTACACTGGGATAAAGACAAAGAGAATGCTGTCCAAAGTTTGAAAACACTGTTGGTTTCTCGTCCTGTGCTTCACGCGCCAGGCTACACAAAGAAATTCATAGTTCAATGCGACGCAAGCGACAGAGGTATGGGCGTGGTACTTAAGCAGGTCGGCGACGATAACGAGGAGCATCCTATCCTGTGTGCCAGCCGTAAACTAAATGTAAGAGAGGAAGCCTACAGCGCTTCAGAGAAGGAATGCGCTAGTTTAGTTTGGGCCGCCCAGAAGTTGTCATGTTACTTGTACGTAGCAAAGTTCATCTTCGAGAACTACCAATGTCCTCTGACGTGGCTCAATCAATTGTCACACAAAAATGGCCGCTTGCTCCGATGGAGTGTCACTCTCCAAGAGTACAACTTATCCGTTAGATATAAGAAGGGAAAGTTGCATAGCAATGCGGATGGTTTGAGCAGGCTAATTTGAATTCTGCGTTTAAGGGTCCCGCCTAAATTTTAGGGTTATTATTGATAATTTTGTTAAGCCAAGAACGTCCCCTCTCATTTAGCAGGATTCCCTCCATGATTACTGAATTTTTCAGCACGAAATTACTTCAAAAGATGGCCTAGCGAAATGCAGCATTCTTTTTTGTTTCTGCCTTTTGTTTTCTTTGAAGCCTAGCGGGTCTTAAGTGAGATTCAAGTACGTCATCTCGGCGCGGAGCCGTGTTGTGGGGTTCGTTTTGCAGTTGCCTGTCCTTGTTGGATGTTTTGGGGCGGTGACGTCATTACACGAGTGGTCGCTGCGAGCCAAGGCATCAACCCCTGGCCACCAGCCGTTCTCTTCCTACCCAGTAGTTGTCAGCGCTGGACAGTCGAGATTTTCCGGGCCATGGAGGCGATGTTAAGAATGGCCTGCTCAGGTGCAAGTTTTCCCAGCCAGTTGCGACAGCGGCGGCAACCATTGCTTGGAACGCCACAGTTACGCTCTAGCCTCGTCGCCATTGTGACTAAACGCGGTCGGCGGACCAACTATTGTTACTTAGCCCGCCACCGCCCACCTGGTCGGCCGCGAGCGGGGGAAGACAATGGCCTACCGGCCATTGCTCTACCGAGATCATCGCATCGCACGCATAGGCAGCGCTACCCGCCCGCGCACAAGACGATGAGTAGGGAGCAAGCGGTAACCTGGAGAAGACTCCACGCTGGAACCTACCCGCATGGAACACTGCTGCACGCCATGTATCCGGGCACCTACGGGCGAGACTGCAAGTTCTGCCCGCCGGACACGCACAACACCCTGCGCCATATGGTGCTGGAGCGCAGAAATAACCGCGAAGTAGCACCGTCATCATCACCACCAGGCGATAACATACAGGAAGAAGCGGATATAGAGGGAGAATCGGAAGACCAGTGGGAGGCTCTGCTGGTGACCCAAGACCCTGACAGCTAGCTACGGTTGGTAAACAGGGCTCGGGCGGCGGCAGCGAGCCATGGCTACCTGGACTGATGAGGCCACCCACCTTTGAGCTCAAGAAGCTTGGTCTAGCCATAAAGTTTATTTCTCTCTCTCTCTCTCACCTGAGAGTTTACTAATCTTGGCGCCAAGGACAAACTCAGAGATTCTTACAAAACTTGCAGAAATAGACCGTAAGCTCAGTTCACTCCTTGTGATTCCAAGCAAAATCACAGAAATCGAGAAGTCGATGCTAATGCTATCTGACCAATTTGACAAAATTTTAAATCGTCAACATACCCAAGAGAAGGAAATCAAGGACCTTAAACGTAACGCGGAAAATATTTAGTGTGGTGGTGCTCCAGAACAACTCTGTCGACTTGAGGCTGACTTTGAAGCACTTGAGTGGCGCACTAGAAGACTAAACATTGAAATACATGGGATTGCGGAAACCGAGAGGGAGAATCTACTTGAGAAGGCTAATAACCTAGGTGCGCAACTGTAAATGCAACCCATCACAGCCCAAGATGTCATCGCTGTTCACAGATTGCCGGCTAAGGCAGGGGAAGCACGCGATATCATCATGCGCTTCGTGCGCCAGGTGACTAGAAACGCTTGAATTGCCAAGCGAAAGGTTTTGAGAGAAAAGACAAACAAGGTTTTTACTAATGAAAACCTAACCTCACGAACCAGAAAGCTTCTTGCTGCCACTAAAGAATGGGCGAAGGATGCTGACTTTCAGTTTGTTTGGCATGCAAATGACGAAGTACTCGTGCACAAATCGAGTGGTGAACCAGCCAAGACAGTGAAAGACCTGAATGAACTCCCGGCTATTAGCACCTGAGTCTTCCTTTCTTGTGTTACTGATCTCATTACGATGGAGCAGCTTGGTGTTATCAATAAACATATATGGTTTTCTTCTTTTGTTGCAGTTAAAGGCGTGAGCTGTTAACATATGAATGCACAATCTGCTTCTAACAAACTTGGTGAACTAGAAACCTTTTTTGAAGACAGCAATGACCTTTATGATGCCATTATCTTATGTGAAACCTGGTACTCAAATGATGTTAATATTCTTCGACTACCGCAAAATAAAACACTCTGCTTGGACAGAACAACTCGACGTGGCGGTGGTGTCTCTCTGCTGGTGAAAAATCCCATACTCTGTGACATATTGGAAGACTTCACAATAATAACGCATAATGTCGAGTCATTATGCATTCAGGCTGATTGTGTTATGCTTGGTGTGTGCTTTCGTCCACCAGACGGTATCGTGCAGGAGCTCCTCACTTTTGTAGATTGTCTGTTGGCGGATGCATGCGAAAATAAGCAAAAAGTGATCCTTGGTGGCGATTATAACATTGACATGAGTGCATGTAGAGCTAGACAGCATGACTTATTAAATATAATGTTGTCGAACGGTAGCATAAATGTTATAGAATCGAGCACTAGAATCACAATGTCCTCTGAGACTACGTTAGATCTATTTATTATAAATCATGATGCTTCATATGAAAAAGTGCTGTTTTAAGCTGCCTAGATGGTGATCATAATCCAATAATGATTTTTATCGAGCGCCGATCAAGAAAGTTTAACAAAAATATGACTACGTTATTTCAGAACATCAATGAGCGTACAATGGCAGCGTTTCAAACAGAATTACAACGAGTCAGTTGGGAGGGCGTACTTGAGGAAATTAATGCGGAAAGAGCCTACAATATTTTCGCTGAAAAATTATTGTGTACAAGGAACCCTTCACCGTTGAACGAAATAAACTCAACTCGTGCCGAAAACCATGCATAACAAGAAAGCTATTGAAGAAAATCAAGAAACGCGAGAAGTTGTACGCCAGGTTTATTAAAACTCGTCAAATTGCTGACCATAAAGAATTTAAAGTTTGCAGGAACAGTTTTGTACGATGCGGGGTGCTGACAGACGCTAGCTGCGTCTACCCAAGTGACGCCGCCTTGACTGAAATGCTCCACACCTTTATTCGACGACCACATATATAGCACGCATGGCACGTAGCGCTCTCTACATCTCTCCCCCAAGATATGCACACAAGAAACACCAAACATTTCACAAGTCAAGTCTTCTCGGAGTCTTGACTCGACGACCAAACCTGGTGACTCTCACTCTACAATCTTTGGAGACTTGCGGTGTTGCTGTTGCCGTGGCGTAGCTCTTCGCACTCCTCGCGGTTTTCACTTCGAGCTGGCTCGTTGAGCTGGCTCATCGTTGTCTGAATAGGGCACTAGATGTATCCTATTACGCACAAGCACCGCTTTGGGCGTTTCCACGACATACGAGCGAGGCTTGGAGGCTGGGCTGAGAACACACGTCGTATCCTTGATGTCTCGAACCCGTACCGTATCTCCCGCTTGCAGCGGAGGAAGTACGCTCGCGGCATGACGGCTATCGAAGTCTTTCTTCTGTCACCCTCCCACCTCTTCCTCTTGGCACTTCACATCGTCTGGCGCAGGCCACTTCGGTTCCAGGCGGTCCACTGTCTTGGGAATCCTGGTTCGCAAACTGCGACCAAACAGTAGCTGCGCTGGGCTGAACCCTTTGACGCCTGCAGTGTCTCTGTACGACAGAAGAGCCAAAAGAGGATCGTCTGCTTTCGCAAACAACTCTTTGATCGTACGCACCATTCTTTCCACTTCCCCGTTATACTGCGGGTAGTTTGGACTTGAGGTGATGTGTTGGAAGCCATAACACGTCGCAAAAGCTGCAAAGGCACGTGAAGCAAATTGCGGTTCATTATCACTTCGTACTACGGCGGCAATGCCAAAACGAGCAAAAATGCTTTTTACTGCATTGATGACCGCCTCAGAGTTCGTGCTTCGTATGTAGATGACTTCAGGGTATCGAGAACGATAATTAGCTACTAGTAGATAGTTGCGTCCCTGGTAACTAAACAAGTCCATTCCTGTTTCTTGCCACGGTTGTTCTGGAGTCATCATTACGACCAAAGGCTCTCTTCTTTCCGCTCTTGTGACTGCACACTGTCTGCAGCGAATGACTATCACGTATTTCCTGCGAAAGTCCATACCGCCACACGGAATCCTTCGCCCTTAGTCGGCATCGGTTAATTCCCTGGTGGCCTTCATGGATAAGTTCGAGCGAATCCCTTTGTAGCAAAGGTGGGATGACAAAGCGATTACCTTTTAGCAGGGTGCCGTTGCACAAAGAGAGCTCACCTCGATGGCTCCAGCACTTTTTGAGGTGCTCCGGAAGCCTGTCCCGACGAGGCCAGCCTTGAGTGCAGTATTTGACGAGCTGGTTGCATTCCCAGTCCAGTTCTTGGTGCCTGCGAAACTGATCTACCGTAACCAGCTTCGTGTCTGTGACCGTAGCAACTTGAAAGTCAACAAACTCCTCTACCACATCCACCACAGTGATCGACGGCTTCTCATGCGGAGCCCTTGAAAGAGTATCCGCAGTGGCTGTTTGCCAGGAACCTAGACCAAGCTAAACTGGTAGCGCTTAAGTTTGATGCGAAACCTTTGAATACGTGGGGGCATCGTGTCCAAGTCAGCGTTCTCAAGTAGTCTTACCAGAGGCTGGTGATCGGTTTCTACCGTGAAGTTTAGGCCATGCACATATTGGTCAAAACGGTACACTGCCCATGCTACCGCCAACACTTCTTTCTCTGTTTGGCTGTAGCGCTGTTCCGCTTCAGTAAGCGACCTGGATACGAACGCTACCGGGCGTCGCTCGCCTGGTGGTTGTTCCTGCAGAAGAACCGTGCCCAATCCAAATGAGCTCGCGTCGCCTGAAACAATGGTATTACGACCGTGATGATACTTAGCGACGCACAGGTCCTAGGTGAGCATCGCTTTTACCCGATTAAAAGCGGTCTCTTGAAGCGGTCCCCGTTGCCATGCATTTTGCTCACCTAGCAAGGCGCGAATAGGGGAGGTTGCTTGCAAAAGGTTGGGCAGGAAGCGACCAATATGATTAGCCATGCCGAGGAATTGCCTAACCCCGGCGACGTCCTTAGGTGGCTCCAAATTGCGCAGTGCTTCGAGTTTGCTGGGACTTGGCGAGATACCGTTGGCGTCGATCACCATACCCAGAAACTCTACTTTGTCTTGACCGAAGCAGCATTTTGACTTGTTGAGTTTAACTCCGGCTGTCTTTAGACGTTCATGAACCTCCACAAGTCGCTTGTCGTGCTCTTCTCGATCTTTGCCAAAAACTAGAATGTTATCTATCATGTTGACGACGTTCGGTTGCCCTCCAGAATTCGAGCCATTTCTCTCTGAAAATATTCCGGTGCTGAAGTCAAGCAAAAAGGTAGACGACAGTAGCAGCAACGTCCAAATGGTGCCATGAATGTGGTATACTCTTGGCATTCTCGGGACAATCGCACTTGATGAAATCCTGTTGTCGCGTCGAGCTTTGAGAACACTTTAGCAGCGCCCAGCTGCCCGAGTACCCATTCGACCGTTGGAAGCACATGCTTTTCACGGAGAACTTCTTTGTTGAGCTTCGTTAAGTCCACACATATTCGGATTCCACCTGATGCCTTCGGTACTGCGACCAGACCGGCACACCATGACGTCGGCTCCGTAATGCGCCTGACGATACCTTGTTTTTCCATCTGGTCCAGCTCCTCCTTTATCTGGTTGTACAGAGGAATGGGAATTCTGCGAGGTACACTGAGAGCAAATGGCCTGGCATTTGGCTTGAGTCGAATAGTGTACTCCTCCCCTACAGTACCAAGCCCTTCGAAGATGTCCTGGCCAGGGGTTGCGTCGCTTGCAGAGCTAGCTTGCTTTTCAGGTCGCTGTGCGGCGTCGATTAACTTCCCGAATCCCAATGCGAGGATAGCGGGGTAGCCTAGTAGAGGTGTAGACTGCGAAGGCATGACGTATACTGACTGTACAAAGGTGCGGCTCTTCCACTCCAACGTAGCTGTGAATTAGCCTGTTACTTTCAAAGGGCAATTTCCTAGACTGGTGAGAAGACCCTCCGGTTTTTTGAGTCGCGACGGTACTCCGGAAAAAGTGCTTGGAACAACGGTAACTTCCGCTCCTGAGTCGACCTTGAATTTGAGTGGGACTCCATTCACGTGGACCCAAACAAACTTAGCCTTTGCCTCATGACTGCTCTTGACAGCATGCATCTCGATGGTATGTGACTGTCGGCTTTGCGAGCGCTGTTTGGATAAGCAAACTGCTTCGAAGTGTGCTTTCTTTTTGCAAAACTTGCAAACTGCTTTGTTGGCGGGACAAAATTTCCGCTGATGCTCATCTCGTCCGCAGAAGTGACACGATCTATGTGCGCCGGCGAGGAGCGTTTCTCTTGCTGCCGACGCTTGATTACGTGACGGCCTTCTCGTTGGCCTGTGTTTCGCTACATCAACGGCGCCTGGCCCAGATAACCGGCTTTGTCGTTCACGTTTTTCTCGCTCCGCATCTTCGTGCAGCCGTGCATGCAGAAGCGTTTTATCGAGCGTCAAGTCAGAAGTACGGCAGGGTTGTTCCGATAACCTGCTGTCCAGCAGACCAATAATAAATCGGTCTCGAACGAGCCTGCCCTCAATGGACGCCGAGCCGTAGTTGCATCTTTTTACCATGTTTCGCAACGCGGAATAAAAGGCATCGACGCTCTCGTCTTCTTGCTGCGTCCGCTTGTGAAAACGATAACTCTCGTGAACTTCATTTAGCGGGTGCACGAAATGCGAGGTGAACTTGCTTTTAACAACGCTGTATGACTGAGCTTCTTCGGCCGACAAGTTGAAAGACGCCAGCACGCGTCGACCTTGAACACCCACGCAGCCCAGAGCAGTGCACAGCCGTGAACCGGTGCAAGTTAATGGGAGCTTCGCGTTACGATTTTCACGGAACGCAACCAACAAAGATTATTGCGTTCTCGGCGAGGGTAGCAAGAAAGTACATGGCGCAGCCCTCTCGCTACGCTTTTCTTGAGAGGGCATGCTTTTCACATTGTTCGAGTCTAGCCGCGTCATATATATAGTACCGCAAACTGGTTTTTTTAGCGAACCTCATCGCCCTCACAAGTCAGTTACTCCAAGCTTCGCTTGAAAACGTGACTCACCTGTCTCACACATGAAAACACCGCCGCAGCTGACGTTCAAGAAACCTTCCCGCTGGCACGCCGCTGGTACACGAATCGTTGATTTTTTTCTCGATGGACGAATGGTGATTGGTGTTGATGGCAGTTCGGATGAAGAACAAAAAGCACGGTAGGTGCCTTGGATAAATTCTGTTTTTATGCATAAGAAACACGCCAAATTTGGGCGTATAATTATTATTTTCTAAAACGATTGAGCAGACTTCATTACAACATTTTCTTTTTTTGCGCCTGCGTCCTCTGGCGTTTGGTGAGAGCACTAGTTCGTTACGTAGCCGTGACGTAGTTCCTGAGGCCAGATTTCTCGGAGTGTCCGCTCTTTACTTGAACACCCACGCAATAAAGAAGCGTTCGTACGCGAACCTCGTCGATAGCTTGGTGCAATCCTGTAGCGTAGGCACAGTCCTCGAACTGCTCAATCCAGGTAGACCATGCACTTGGGTCGGCGAAGTCGAAGCTCGATGGTTGTTGGAGTCCAGGTACCCGGAAAACACAGCGTCCGGCTTGTTCGCCATTAGAGAGAGCGAACGGCCACCACTTCTGACACCATGTACGATTTGGGGTGCTGACAGACGCTAGCTGCGTCTACCCAAGTGACTCGGAGCCGCCTTGACTGAATGAATGCTCCACACCTTTATTCGACAACCACATATATAGAACGCATGGCGCGTAGCGCTCTCTACAAGTTTAAACAATGAAATAAGGAAAACCAGAGATAACTATTGTCTACAATTTTTTTTATTGTGTGGAGGAAACTCAGAAAAACTGTGGAGGAACCTTGATAATATAATAGAGCGGACACAACGCACAGGACCTACTGAAAAAATTGGGCTAGAAGGTCATTTACTGTCCGAAAAAGACAGGATGAATGCGTTTAACCAATACTTCCTGAACAGAAAAATACAAGCGCATACGCGCCCGAAAACCACTCTCTCCCTACCTGGAAACCAAAACAAAATCTTTTTCCATCCAACTAATGTTGACGAGGTCTGCTCTGTATTTATGGCAATAAAAAACTCTAAAAGCTGTGAGTCAGAAGACCTGCAGACAAGACCCATAACATATGTCATACACTATACAGCCCCATTCTAGTCCATATCTATAATACCTCTATTGATGAAGGCATCTTTCCATGAAAATGAAGATTGCTAAAGTCATTCCAAATACAAGAACGCAGACAGGCTCAATATTCAAAATTATCACCCCATATCAATTTTGCCGCACTTTTCTAAGGGACTTGAAAAAATAATGATTCAGTTATCATCCTGTGAAAAATATCGCATTATCACGAAAGTTCAATATGGCTTTCAAAACAACAAATCAACACACTTAGCACTTCTAAACCAGAAAGACCATATACCGCAAGATTTTGAAAGGAAGCTACTGACAATAGGTATATCTATAGACTTTACTCAGGCCTTTGATCATATTAACCATAACTTGTTATTAACAAAGCTTGATACTTATGGTATCAGGGGCCTGCCACTGCAGTTAATTTAGTCATATTTAGAAAAAAGACGGTAATATGTTCACATAAATAACTTTAAATCGTTTTCTGGAAAAATAGGAACAGGAGCCCCGCAAGAAAATATTCTTGGTCCGCTGCTTTTTAACTTATATATAAACGATGTTGTTCTGATCTATCCGAAGACAAAATTTATCATGTATGCAGACGATACTAGTGTGTTTAATTCATCGGCATGTTATGCTAGCTTAATAAACAGCGCAAACGAGTTTCTATAGAACATATCGACATGGTCTACAGAAAATTATCTAAAATTAAATTCAAATAAGACAGAAGCCGCAATTTTTTATGCGAAAGGCACAAAGATTCCAAAAAGCCACACTTTAGAGATGAACAGAGTGAGCGTAGAAATAGCCAATGAAATTAAAGTATTAGGTACATACTTCTCTAGTACGCTACACTGGATCGACATGTAGACTCTGCAGTACAAATGCATAGCCGTATCACGGGAATGCTAAACAAGAACAGATATCGTCTACCAACATCCGTAAAAATATTTATTTATCTCTCATTACTTCCATCACTCAGTAATTATATATCACATATTACAGTCGCAGTGAGCAGCTCTTTAGACACTACAACATACCCACAATCTACTCCCTATAGAACCGCTCTATCCTTCGTATATGGCACTCAAACTCTGAAAACAGCGTATTCAGTAAAATTGCTTGCCTGCAAAAAAATAGAGCTACCTATATTACCCGTCATGGAGAATATTGGTCTATACCCCCTTCAAGCCCCAACTATGGCTTGCAAATGACGAAAAATAAATTACCAAGACTGCTTAATTCATTTCATGACGCCGGCATTGACATCATAAACATAACATAGTCAGAACTGTCGTCACTTATCAGAAAATGAATCAAGCGTAATTTCATTTTCACATGTATTCATTCACATATGCGTGTTGTTAAATGTTTGTAATGACAATTTTTGCTCATACTATTCTTTCTCCTTTTCACTCCAATATTAATCGATCGAGCACCATTTCTTTTCACCTTTAATTATGCATCGTCAAGTGTACGCAATTTTCATTTTCATTTACGTATTGCCAAGTCTATGTAATGCGGAGGTGTGTACTATCTGAATTGTTTTTACTTGCCATTATCCAATTTCTTTGTTCCCCTGTTGAAAATTCTCTTGAATTGATTGATTATTGTACTTAGCATTTATATTAATGTTTCCGCATACGGTTGATTGCGCGACTCACTGCCACCATGTAACACGGGTGCTAAGGGCACCTCAAGCTGCCTCAGTGCAGCTTTTATCTTAGCCCCCGCCATTGTATTTTTAGCAATGGAAAGAAAGAAAGAAAGAAAGAAAGAAAGAAAGAAAGAAAGAAAGAAAGAAAGAAAGAAAGAAAGAAAGAAAGATGCCCATTGATAACTAATCTACTGCAGATGCATATCCAAGTGATGAGACGTATAAGCTTTTCGATAGAATGAAGCGATTTTGCACCGAATTCGGGCGCTCAGTTTTTGCACACACAATTTGTTGACGGACACGAAAAATCCACGGAACCCTAGCCATAAACAGATTCGCTGTAATAAAAATGAAATGTTTATTTTTTCTCGCAATCACGGAGTAGCCATGAAGAGCGGACGCAGGGCAAAAAGCTGGTTGGCGCAGCTTGAAAACCGGCCCGCGCCCGTTCATCATATGGCGGTATCTTTACAACAACCAAGAATTCTACCTTCATATAGGCTCAACGACTAATCAGTCGAACCGAACCAGGCAGGGCCGTCCTGGGTTTGGTCGGGTCTGATTCTTTCGGGCCCGGCCTAGGTACGGCCGGGCCAGGTTCCAAATCACCCGGCCGGGCTCGTGTGGGCCAACACATGGCTCTTTTGGGCTGTGGCCGGGCACAGGCCTGAAATAGCGACCCGTGCAGTATTTCACTGTGGGAATCATCTCAGAGAAGTTCGAAGTTTTCAATTTATCGTTAGAAATTGTGAGGGTTCCGACAACAATCGCCTGAATACTAGACGTCGTTAGAGAGGCTGTGTACCTTTCGATGCGATGAAAAAGACTTCGTATTTGATGACGACGCCATCATTCCCCTTAAATTTCGAGAACCATGTTCAGCAACAAACACGATTCATTATAGGCGCCATTCATTGTACAGTTTCACCTAGGTATCCGTTACAAAAATTTGATCATCTGCATTGTCGCAGATGATCGAATTTTTTATCTCTCCCTCGATCAATCTATAGCGTTCTGAACAAAGCCTGCAGTGCCGCTGTTTTGGGCAGCGTCCTCCACCGTTTGAATACCAAAATGCAATTTTTCTTCTAACCCGACAAGCAAATTCAACAGGCGCATATGGTTTATGAATCTTGATGCAAAGATTAATGTTGACGCGAAGCACGAGGGTATGTTATTTTTAAAAGAAACGAGAGACGCATACCTAACCAAATGAGCCTTTTATGTCCCAGAATGTCGTCACTGTGTAGGTACGTTGTTGTTGTGTAGACATTTCAACGTATTCGGGCCCATTGGGACATCTGCTATTCAGAGCTGGAAATGCATGGCAGTGAGTTCCGTGGTATTTATAGCTGCTGCCCCTGTTACCCTGACGCAGCATCAGAGCAGCATCAGATCGACGTAGCGAACGTGCACGACAATGCAGCTCTTAAGCGGATGTATTCATGACTTCCCACCCGCTGTGGTTGCTCAGTGGCTATGGTGTTGGGCTGCTGAGCACGAGGTCGCGGGATCGAATCCCGGCCACGGCGGCCGCATTTCGATGGGGGCGAAATGCGAAAACACCCGTGTGCTTACATTTAGGTGCACGTTAAAGAACCCCAGGTGGTCGAAATTTCCGGAGTCCTCCACTACGGCGTGCCTCATAATCAGAAAGTGGTTTTGGCACGTAAAACCCCAAATATTATTATCAGGACTTCCCTTGGTGCACATGCACTATTAGGACACTGCTAATGTTCAACTGTAGTTAAGCCAGAACACTGCCCAGCATATGCACTGAGAAATAAAAAGCATTTACACCGATGTATTTAAATTTCCGAAAACAGCGTCCATGTAAAAGCATTTCTTAACGGATACTAGCAACTAGACATCAACAAAAAATCATTTCGATGATATAGAGACGCGTTGGTGCTGCCGAGCGAATACGTAAAGTGAATGGTGCTAGAACAGCAGAAACTGCCAGATTCGCAGCAAGTAATGACACAGTCGATGTCAGCCGCTAAACCACTACAACAGCGAAAACCTACAATCGCAAAGGCGCAAACGTAATACTACTATGCACACTTTACGCGCGTCGCGCCTGATGGCGCTCATACGGCTGAACGCTAGAACGGTACGCGGGGTTCACATTTCGCCACACCTCGTGCTGCTCTTGGTTGCACATCGGTAGGTCACTGCGAATTCGGCTATATTCATCAACGGCAGCACGCAATGCTTCATGCTGCTCGTGGTGTTGTCGCCTGGTAATACGCAGCTGAGCATGCAGAAGCGCTCGAAGAAGACCTGCTTCAGCTTCTCTCTATAACCTGACGCCTCTACGGAAGACATGCTCTGTTCTGTGTAGTTCTCGAGGCTACTGAGTGCTGCACGCACTGCCAGCTCCCACATGAAGACTTCAGTGGCATCATGCTGGGCTGGATCGTTGCTTCCTGTGCCCGGCAGGCGCAGGTACCGCTCTATCCGACACCGGGCGTTTTCGTTGGCTGCGCGCAAGTCCAGCAGCGAACGTCTGCCAGCCTCCCTAATTAATTCGAGGGCGAGCAGAACTCCCAGTGTTGCGAAGTTATGGAACTGTTCCTCGCGGTACACGTAGAAGAGGGGTGGGAAGAGCAACAGAAACGGCACGCTGATGGTCAGATCATCCGTGTTGTAAGTGGGTTTCAAAATGTCCTCTCCCTTGTCATCGATCATGCTGTCCTCGTCCATCACGTGGTTGACGCTGCGTTTGGCCTGAGCCGCTAACGTCTGCAGGAAGTACTGTGGCATGTGATATCCAACGGCGAGCTGAAGATTTCTGTAAAGGCCTTCATTCTCAATTTTGGCACTGCTGATGGGTCGTAGCTCGGTTTTGTTTATGAGGGCCAGCATTGCGAGCTTGGTCACGTTGGAGCCTTCTATTCGTTCGAGGTGGGCGATGACTTCCTGCTTAACGCCTTCGAACAGGTGACTGAGGTATCTCACCTGCACCTGCAAGCCCGCCGCGTCCATCATCAGTTTCACCCACAGGTGGCGGAATGCGCCGCGAGACGCGTGCATACACACGTGCAATTTGGACAACATGTGGGTAACGTAGCTGTACCGGTATCGGAGAACCTGACCAACCATAAGTACGTTGATGTACAGGGCCCTTATCTCGGTAGGATACTCTTCTAGAGCCGGGAACAGATTCCTGTAATCAGTGGTCTCGTGAGTCTGAACGATGCAATCGTTCTCGAGACTCATATTCGCCGGAACGTATCGGTTAATCTCGCTCAGCCAAGTTGAGGTATCAACACCCCTTGCGATAGATTCGAGGTTTTGGCAAAGCATGCTTTTCTTGACTGGTTTTTTTCTTTTCAGGTGTATGGAAAATGCAATGTCCTTCACTTGAGCTGCGGCGTCGGTTATGTGCTGAAACTCCGGAAGCTCTTCGATTATTTCTCTAAGCAAGGACATAATTGCGCGGGTATCGCTGCGGTTCAGTGAAAATAAACTAATGATACACCCATCGACCGAAAGAAAGAGTCCAGCTTTGTCGGGTTTATCCGGGCGGCGACCAACTCTCACGTCCACAATGGTTTGGAGACCATAGACTAAACTCTTCTTTATCGCGGCCTGCATTATGCGCGACCAGTTCCATTGCCGGAGTACAAGAAAGTCATCGCCCAGCTGGTAGCGAATTAGCGACATCCATTCCGACACAGTGTCGCTGAAGCTTGGATCTGACATGCACACCCTGAGAAAGGCCACGAACAGGTCCAGGTCGTTGCGGATAAAGGACGGCATCGGGCTCCTCGAGATCCTCTCGATGACGAAGTTGTAGGCGTAGTCGACGACGCTTCTTACAAACGATGTGTTCTCGCGACCCATACTCCAATCGTAGCAGACACGCTCGTAAAAGTTCTCGCACGGGTCTTTCTCCGGATTGCTTTTGTTGGGCAGCAGCCAGAGCCCGAGCCGGTCGCACCATTCGCCGTGGCAAGACTGCAGCCTGATAATCTGGGCATCCGAGTCGCGGACGTACATCGGCCGTGCAACGCCGTACAGGATGAGGACCACGAGCACGAGGGCGATCACAGTGGAGGCCCCTTCGCAAGCAAACCGGCACTCCTCGAGCCACATGCCGCCCTCGTGTACTGCGGGTTGCGGAGGTGGAAAAGAATAAATATTAACTGCCCACCACAAAACCATGTTATATCTCATACGTACGACACACATATAAGCTACAGAATTCCTGCTTTGATGGTCCAAGCATACCCGTAAAGCTAAAATATATAAGCACTATATAAGTGTCACTACTGGCTGCAGCGACGTGCCGCGTTCTCGGCAAACTTAGCTGAACAACAGAAAGACGCTTTGTGATTATGCGCTTCGTGCATTCATGTGTGTGATAGTCACATGCATTCCCTGATGTAACTGTGGAGTTATAGATTAAGGTGTTTGAGCATGCTTGGTCAAAATCACCAAAGATAGGGAACATGTGCAGATTATATTATATTCTCGAGAACACTTTTGCCGCAACGACATAGCTTGTGCAAAATTACTCGATGTAGTATAATGAGACAATTACAATATTACGCTAATTAACTTTATAACTGAATAAACTAGACGATTATTTACCGATGCAACACTGGAAGCCGTTACCCGAGAAGTTTACAGTCATTTGCAAACACGCAAGGACTTGTCGGTGGTAATTTCCGCAGCGTATTGAATTCTGGACTGTTTCCTCTAAAATACGGGAAATTAGACCCTCTAAGTTGGGCACCCGCGACCACCCACGTAAGCAGCGAGCGAGGTCGTGCGCACTCAGCGAACCGCGCGCGCATGAAACGGCAATAGTTGGCTGGACGCAAAACTTTAGAAAGGAATTGCTGACTTGCACGCGCAGGTACCGGTAGTGTGCTACTCAGCACCGCTATATCCCAGCTTCTGAAACTGTGCAAGGAATATCAGCCGCCACGAAGTCAAACCCCTAGCCGGAGTCATATCTTCGGCAAAAGCCGTATCAAAACATTCAGTGCCCTTCCACTCTGTCAAGAAGGATGCCCAGCGAAGCTGTGAATGTGGGCGCCTTAGTGGCGAACTACACCTCCGCCGCGGGTCGGCCCGGCATCGCACAATCTTCGGGATCGGCCCACGTGTGGGAAGTGCTTAACGCCTGCTTCACCTCCGCCGCGGATCGGCCTGGTATTGCACTATCTCCGGGATCGGCCCACGTGTGGAGAGTGCTTAACGCCTGCTTCACCTCCGCCGCGGATCGGTCTGGTATTGCACTAACTTCGGGATCGGCCCACGTATGAGGGGTGCTTAACGCCTGCTTCACCTCCGCTGGGGGTCGGCCCGTCATTGCACTATTTTCGGTATCGGCCCGCGTATGAAAAAGTGTTGGTCCATCTTCACAGAGACGAGATCCGCCAGAAGCAGCTTCGCTGTAAAAATGCGCTCTCGTGTACGCGCGAGAACATCCCGCAAAGCCCGGAAAGCCCGCAGAGCGCGCAGCGGACGCTATGCAGCTTTTGAAAAGCTGCGGGCGCACGCAAAAGACCATGCGTGCTCCCCTGCGTACTGCTCATTAGACAGTACACTCGTAAACAAATTTAAACCCTTTGGGTCGTATCTTGCCACACAACGATAATCGTCATCTGTCTCCCCTCCTAGGCAAAGGTACACCCTCTGGGGTGTATCTCTGCCACACAACAGTAATCGCCATCTGCCTTACTTGCGTTTTCTTTCTTGAAAACGCCGCGCCCGCTACTTTTCTGTCAGGAATGCTATGTCATGCTCACAACGCGCATTCCGTTCGTTACTAGGAAGTGTACCTGGCTCGCCGCGTTAAAGACAGGAAATGCGGACAAGACAGATGACGATTATTGTTGTGGCAAAACGGTGTAATTTTGCTGAAGAGTGTTGACCGCATTTCCTTTCTTTAACGCTGCGAGCCCGCAACTTTCAATTCACAAACGGCATATCAAAATGACAAGAGCATTCTCGACAGGAAAGTAGCGAGCGCAGCATTTTCAAGAAAGGAAACGCAGCAAGACAGATGACGACTATCGTTGTGTGGCAAATATACACTTTAAAGTGTGTATATTTAAGAGTGCACTCTAAAAAAAGTTTACATTTTTCGGGCTTATCTTGCCCCCAAACAATAATCGTCACCTGCCTTTATTGCGTTTCCTCTCTTGAAAACTCGGCGCTCAGAACTTTCCTGTCGAAAGTGCTGTGTCAAGCCGATAACGCGCAAGCTATTCGTGACTAGGAGGTACCGCGCTCGCAGCGTTAAAGAAAGGAAATGTGGGCAAGACAGACGACGATTGTCGTTGTGTGGCCAATATGCACCTCAAGGGGTGCACATTTTTTTAAGAGTGTATGCAGTTTTAGCTGGGCGTCCGCAACCACCCACGTACGCGAAGGAAGGGGATTGCTGACTTGCACGTGTAAGAACCAGTAGTGTGCTGCTCAGTGCCACCATATCACACCTTCTGAAACTGTGTAGCCAATATCAGAAGTCAAATCCGAAGCCGGAGTCCTATCTTCAGCAAGAGCGATATCGAAAAATGCGCTCTCGTGGACACGCGAGAACACGCGAGAATGTCCCGCAAAGCCAGTTGAGCCCGCAGTACACGCTACTCAGCTTTTGAATAGTTGCGGGCGCACGTAAGATACCGTCCGTGCTCCTGCGTACTGCGCATGTGCACTGACGCCTCCGCGGGTTTTCTGCGTAGGCAGAGCTGCTGCAGACGCCCAACTAAAACTGTCTATTAACTACCGTAACGCAATTCACGCCCCTAGCAGAGCCCCATTAGTGAAGCGAATGATTACGGCCCACTTGTCGGCCGAGCATGAAGCAAATGAGGTAGTTGGGTATTGATAAGGGCGCTCGCTTCGTCATCGCCCGACGATGACGGGCGAAATTGCTCATGCGGTCTATCGTTCGCCATGAGTGCAAAGTGCCGCTGCGCAAAAACTTACGTTTGAAAGATTGTGCTTCTTCCTGAGAGTCCTCGTTTGAAACAAGTGGAGATGGAGGAATTGCCGTGTGCTCCGCCAGAATTTTCACAGCCTTTGCGTGCAGCGATGGGTCCAGCTTTTCGCCATTAAAGACTTCGCTTGTCGCCTTTGTGCCTTCTTCATCCTTAGCACTGTCGTTCACCGCTGGCAGCTTCTGGGCTCCAGTTGGCGCGTCCACGTTAGGAACAGACTCTTCGGGGTTTTCGACTACTTGCTTCCCCGCAAGTAACGCCTTCTGTGTGCTGAAGTTACTGCCGGCTGACTCGAAGCCTGTCTGAACACTCCTCTTTGCTGCTGTGCTCCTGGAGGTCTTCTGAGCCATCGTGTAGGAGACGTCATCTGTTACAGGATGAGAGCGCCTCTTATCGGAAACCAGATCTCCTTGTCGCGATTTCTTGCCTCCCTTTTCGTCTTCGTCTCGCACCTTCGCGATCACAGACGTTATTCGCGTGCGCTCGCTCCGAAGTGCCGTTGTTTTGGCATTTCCCACTGCTCGTGGTTCCTTTGTTAATTTCTTTGTAGGCGTAGTTTCCCCCGCATCATCGGCCATCTTTAACCACGTAGTAACCGGTGCTGCGGCGCCGTTCATGTTTTCAGAGTGTGTTTTCAGCTTCTCCAAATCTACATCGGTTATTTTATTTGGAAATACAGGCGGCTGCTCACTCGACTCTGTCTCACTTTGCTCAAGAATCTTCTGCTCAGACGACAAAAATCTGGTGCCTCGCAAGCTGTCGTTCACCGACTCGTCGTGTCGCACATCAGGGGCGCAGCACGTTAACCTGCGCTTCAGTTTTTCTCTCCAGGATGGGACAACAATACCGCCAGGCTGATTGCCATGCCCTGTATATTTAGAAGCAGCGCTATCCTTGGTGCTGTTGACAAGCTGTGGCACTTCTTGAACTGTAAAGCTATTCGGTGGTCGCTCCAAAACTCTTTTAGCCTTGCTGGCCGTTGCCTCCGTTTTGGCTGGACTATCAAGCAACAAAGAGGCAGGTTTAGCGACATCAGGAGGAGACAGTGAAGTCCTGGCTGTGAAGTATGGCGTGTCAGTTATGGCGCTCAATCCATTTTCTCCTGCGGTCGAAAACTTTGTTTGCGTTTGGTCATCATTAGCTTGGTTTGATTTCTGTACGGATAGGCTTCTTGGCGCACAGAGTGGTTTGGCAGTTGGAGATAGGCTGGATCGCTTTAAAGGGATAGGCTGGACGCTTCTGTCATGCTGTTCAGCTGGTGTCGCCACTGAACGTTCATTTATTGGACCTTCTAATCCGCTTACAGCATCTTTCGTCATCAGTGATGTCGATTTTCTCGGAATTACAGCGTCCATTTGTTGTTTAGCTCTTCTCCCGAACAAGGGGAGATTTGTCACGCCGGTCTTCTTTAGCAGCGTTTTTTCGCTACTCTTAGCCTCCAATGAAGTGTCAAGCGTTCTTTTTTCAACAAGATCCATCCGGTCATTGAGTTCTGTGCGCCAAGAGCTTTTCATATCTTCTAGAGGCACAGAAGGTTGTACCCTTGTTGAAACATCTTTTCTTTGGACTGGTACCGGTAGTCTAGAAGCAGCGTCGTTGGCGTGATTCGCCTGATGGACATTGCGACGTAGCCTCCGTGTGGACCTCGGATTCGGTATGGCAGACGTCATTCGCCTCTTGCCATGCTGGGCTTCCTCGGGGCATCTCATGTGCTGCTGCTGTGCCACCCTTGAATTGCTATCAGGTGCGTCGTAATCGGGAGCTGTGCATTGCTGCCACCTGTCATCCCTTGATCTCCGGCTCGAATCTCTGTGCTGCTCAGCAATGTTCGAAGTGCCCTCGCATTGCAGCCGCGTCTCTCGAGTTTTAATGCCCCCATTTCCATTGCGACGCATTGCGTGAGGCCTGCGAGCATCGTCGATTATTCTGGAGAACTGTGAGTGCTCCATCGTCGACCTTCGTCGTTCGCCCGAGTTCGTCGTGTGGCTGCTGGGTGAGCTCGACGTCGTGAAGGAACTCTCGGGATCCTCGACCTTAGGAGCAGAGCCTGAGCTACCACGACTTCTCTCTTCCGCTCCTCCGCTGTACCTCGTGCTCTCCTGTGCAGGTCCTGAACCGGAGGCCGGCCGGAAATACCGGCCACACTTCGGCGGCGCGTGCCCTCGACCCGTCCATGGTCGCGTTCGTGGAAAGTCCATCAACACTTCCGAGGTCGGCAGTTCGTGAGAGAGTGAGAAGAGACGAAAAGCAGGAACGTTCTTGCAAGGCTTGGTTGCTTCGTGAGGCTTACTTGCTTGCTTTATCCTTCTCTTGTGGCGCTTAACCTTGATGCGGCTATCCAGCTGACGTTCTTCTTCTTTTCCTTTCTTTTGCTTTGTTCCTGCTTAGAGCATGGCGCCAACCCACTACAGGAGATCGGCCGAGAAACTGGCGGGTATGTGAAGGTGTGGCAAGAAAAATTTGAAGAGAGCATACCAAAAAGAGATAGCTTTCACTCGTCTTCTTTACCTTCTCTCATAACCAGGAATTTCGGACATTTCCTCTGCGCCCATCTGTCGAGCTTCACCACAATGCAACAGCGTAACTCAATGGGCAGCATTTTTAAACGTGATATATCAAAAGCCCGCCCGAATTTCAACAACTTTCAGTTAGGAACGTCGAGACGGTGCGCCCTTCTAATAACATGCGTATTTACAGCACTTATTCGCAACTTTCCTGCTGCGTTATATTGGTGTTTTAATTTTTACCAAGAGAGAGAAATTTTAATGACAGGAAGGTGGAGAGGTCTGCCTGTGTGAAGTGGCAATAGTGGTTATCTTCACTAAAGCACTTCTATAATGCAGCAAAGGCGTTCCGACTAAATGCCATAAACACGCATGTTAATACTTGAAGGAAAGAGCGCTACGAAGATGCGGACTAAAAGAGGAACATGTACGATGGACAAGGCGCTACTTCCGGCTAATTCTTTTTGAATAAACAGGATTTTATATAGATACAACCTAGAATAGCACCACCGTGACATCACGACCTCCTTGTCTCATTAGAAAAGCTATCTCTTTTTCGGTAAGCGTCACTGACGGGCAGCTGATGCACGTGCCCTCCACCTTTGAAATGTAGAAAGCTTCTCATATTTCCCGTTCAAGTCTATCTCTAGAACGTGCCAGAAACCTCGTGTCACGAAGATACGGATGGCAATTGGGACGTTTACAGTGTTCAGCCAGATGGTCCCCCGCATTGTTACTTACGGCCCAATTGTGCTCACGCGCCCTTTCATTGAAACGCCGTCCAGTTTGACCGATATAAACCTGTTGACAACTTAGGGGTATCTCATATACGTCATTACTTTTGCAAGCCGCGTACTGCGCTGCATGTTTCTTAGAGCATGGTTCGGGTTTTGCTTTTGTCAGCATAGGGCATATCTTGGCCAACTTACACGGCGCACTGAAGAAAAGATTAACACGGCGCCTTTGCGCAACCTTCTTGAGGTTGTGGGACACCCTGTGCCAATAAGGAATCACGTGTAATCTCTTCCTATCAACTGGCTTTTCTTTTCCGGACCTCAATCTAACTCTGATGAACACGCATGTCTGTTTCGAATACCAGCCGAAGTTGAACAAGCAGCTAATTTTATACGACAGTGCCCACTCCAAGCTAGTAAAACGAGCTGTTGCAATGACTTGTCTAAAGGAAGCTTTAAATAAAACTTGCATCCACAAAGCAGAAAGCAGCTATAATAATCAGGTTCCAAGGCTAGGCCTTGCCGGTTTCCCTTCACATTTGGTTTCTAGCGTCAGCGATAAGCTTCTTAATTCAAAAGATCAAACAGGCAAGAGAGGGCATTTACTCAGAAAAGCCAGTTGATCGAAAGAGGTTACATGTGATTCCTCATTGGCACAGTGTGTCCCACAACCTCAAGAAGATTACGCAAAAGCACCGTGTTAATCTTCTCTTCAGTGCACCGTGTAAGTTGGCCAAGATATGCCCTATGCTGACAAAAGCAAAACCCGAACCATGATCTAAGAAACATGCAGCGCAGTACACGCCTTGCAAAAGTAATGTCGTATATGAGATACCCCTAAATTGTCAACAGCTTTATATCGGTCAGACAGGGCGGTGTCACAATGAAAGGGCGCGTGAGCACAATTTGGCCGTCTTCTTCCCCAAGAAAATTATCTCGTCTCTCCCTCTTTCACAAAATCTACTATCATAACCTCGAGCTCAAGTCCCGGTACGTTACACCAGCATCTCATGTCTCCGCACGTGTCGATCATCGCTTCAAAGTTCCTGTACCTGCGCAGCGCGCAGTCACCTACTCATACTCATTCTTGCTGAGAACATGTCTTGAGTGCAACCACCTGCCTGCGTCACTAGTCGCTATCACAGATACAGACCGTTTTCGCAGAGCACTAACAAACGAATTGTAAGCCTACTTCAACACTGCGTCACTACCGCGTTGTCACCTATTACTATCGTTTTCTTTCATTGCTCTTATTCCGTGTTTTCGTTTTTCTATTCTTGTTACTTGATATTTAAGTGTTTATTCTTGCTTTGCTACTTTTGTGCTCATTTACCTGTTCTTGCTGTATCTTCTTAGCGGTATAACTGTTCTTCACTTCTCCTTGTACTTATTTTATATGTACTGATATACTGAAGCCCTCCTCTCTATAATGCTTCTTGTAAGCCCTGAGGGTAATAATAAATAAATAAATAAATAAATAAATAAATAATATAACAATGCGGGAGACATCTGGCTGAACACTTAAAACGTCACAATTGGCGTCCGTATCTTTGTGACACCAGGTTTCTGGCACGTTGTAGAGATAGACTAGAACGGGAGATATGGGCTTTCCACATTGCAAAAGCCGAGGGCGCGTGCATTAGCTGCCCGTCAGTGACGCTTACCGAAAAAGAGATAGCTTTTCTAATGAGATAGGGAGGTCGTGATGTCACGGTGGTGCTATTCTGGGTTGTATCTATATAAAATCATGTTTCTTCAAAAAAACATTTAGTTGGAAGTAGCGCCTTGTCTGTCGTACATGTTCCTCCTTTAGTCCGCGTCTTCGTAGCGCTCTTTTCTTCAAGTATGCAAAACCAACTCGCCCACGTCAAGCTTACACGCATGTTAATAAAACGGCATACCCTCTCGGCGTCGCTAACTGAAAGTTGTCGAAACTCGGATGGCGAAAATATATTTAATTTATACGAAATGCTGACCATTGAGTTACGCTGGTGCCCTGCTGTGTTGACAGACTGAAAGCCGAAGGAGCAATGTACAAAACTCCTGGACATGTGCATAGCTTGCTCTGCATGCATGCCAGAAAACAGGCCAATGAGCTTTATTAACACAAATGATCCTTTCGTTTCGTTGCACCGTAATTTTCACGGGAAATATAAAAATTCCTAAGCGACTGCTCTAAATCCATAATACCCTAAACAAATGTCTCTTGAAATAATTCTTGACGCCGATGCTGAGAAAAGAACACATCACTGAGCGTGTAAATGTCAACCTACCTATGCGATGAATTCAGGCGGTTGGTCTATCCGCCATATCACGGCGACAGTTAAATTTCGTCTGGAGTGTCCATAGATTGCTACAGCAATAAAAGTTGGATCACATGAAATAAAAATACTTATCATAAGCATTTAGTGATCCAGCTGCAAGCACAATGTTCCATAAAGTTATACATTTCTACTAGGTAAGTCTAGTCGACTTAGCTATGGAGAGTCTGAGAGAGATAAAGTCTGCGCTAATATTTTTAATTCCACAACACGCTTGGCGAAGCACAAGGAATATTCGTACATCATAAAAAAGATAAAGTCAGGAGTCGCTTATCTATGCAACACATTGTTTTCTTCTGGTATCGCATAATTTATAATTATCATTTCACTATTTCAATTATTGCTCTTTTTCAAGTTCTTTCTGTAGATAATGTAATTATCATTCGCACCCAACCCCTCCTTCCCTTCCTACCCCTGTACCAACAACCCTATAACCACTCTCTTCTTGACCTCCCTGCTTTTCTCAGCTCTTTTATCTCTCTCTCAACGTTCCGAGTTAGTGGGTGAACGCGACTGTTCAAAACACGGCGTGTATCATTAAAACACTGGGAGCACATGTGGCGTGCAACTGCGTCGGCGAGCAAGGCAAGCTGAGCGAGGCAGCAGCACCGCTTATCGGTGACGGTTGTCACCTTCGAAAAAGCGCCAGCGCCACGCATTGGAAACGCCGTTACCTGTAGACGCCGACTGGGTTAGTGAGACCAGCGCCTCCCAGGCGTAAGAAATCGTTTCCTCCGACAGCCGAGTCATCTACTCGCTACCGTACCACGCGATGACCAAAAGAGAGAGGGAACAGGCAGACACGATACTCAGGAAAGCATACAAGACGGCTCTCCATCTGCCAAAAAACACGTCAAACGAAAAACTGCTCCAACTGGGCATCAGCAACACTTTCAGTGAACTGGCGGAAGCCCTGCTCGAAACGCAAAAAGCCAGACTCAAGAGCACCCCTGCAGGGAGAGCGCTCCTGACTAGGCTGGGACGGGACACGAGCGGACACGTAGATAGATACGCAGACGTACCCGACTGCTTAAGAAAAACAATAAGCGTTAGGCCAGTACCTAAGAACATGGACCCCAACCTCCACGAGAGCAGAATGCAGGCGCGAGCCGAATACGTGGAAAAGACACTAGCGCTACTAGAGAACACGGTATACACGGATGCTGCCACGTACCCGCGAGAAGGGAAGCGCACGGCCACGGCGGTGGTGGTGGACGGCGACGGGAATCTGATCACATGTGCGACGGCAAAGGCAGCCGACACAGCGGAGGCCGAAGAAATTGCCGTGGCGCTGGCGGCAGTAGAAGGATATAGGACAGGCAGGCCTCTAAACATCTTAACAGACTCGAAGGAAGCGTGCAGAAATTACACGAGGGGCAGGATTAGCAAAGCCGCCCTCAGAATTCTTGGCGGAGCCAACTTCGCCGAGAGGAACGTTACGCACAAGTTAATCTGGATTCCGGCCCACGCAGGCATAGAGGGTAACGAAAGGGCAGACAGCCTAGCTCGAGAGACCACGTTCCGAGCAGAGCAGTCGCACGCCCCGGAGTATCACCCACACGCTTGTGAAGGAGGATACACAGAAATCTTAAACTTATACAGAGGGACGAGAGCCAAATATCCCTCACCGCACAAAGCTCTAACGCAGGAGAAAGCAACGAGTTGGCGCAGATTGCAGACAAACTCCTTCCCAAATTTATACATCCTAAACAAAATGTACCCAACACAATACAGAGACACCTGCCATGTTTGTGTGCGGGGCCACACCCACACTATATCACGTCACATGGGAATGTAAACACAATCACTCATTCCACCAACACAATAACCCAAGTGCGGAGCAATGGGAGAGTCGGCTTACCAGCTGCGAGCTCACGGCCCAAAGGGCCTTAGTGCAGCACGCTAGTCAGGTTGCTAGGCTCAGTGGAGCCCTGGAATAGGGGCCCACCCTTGCCGGAAGGGGCTCCAAGTCGCCGGCGCCTAAAAAGACGACCGAGACCTCGAGGCGCTAAATCCTTGAAGGAACCAAATAAAGTTTTTTTTTTCTCTCTCTCTCTCCTCCGACGGTCAGCCCAGCTAACTCTCCTTAGCGAGACCGACTCCCCAACGCGGCACGGAAACTTCGTAGAAAGAGATACCACGCCCGGTCTGGCCTTCATTAGAGGACGACTGTCAGCGCAATGGGTTAACACGCACGATACCTTAACGAGTGACCACGCTGTCATACAGATATTTCTGCATATCAAAGGATTCCCAAAGCGCCAGCGCGAGAATCGCCTCACGGATTGGAATGAGTTACGCAAGACACATGTAGGAGACTTCCAAAGCATGCACCTGAAAGATTGGGTAGAGATGGTCAGGCAACGAATCCAGACACACACGAAGGAGATTACAGAGAAGTGGGAGCAACCAAGCACGGACAAGCGTCTTCTTAATTTCTGGGAGGCACGACATGCCCTCATCAAGAGATGGAAAAGAAATAAGCTCAATCGCAAACTACGATCACGCATCAGCACGCTCAACGAGCAGATCGTTCCATCGTCCACTACGCTGAACATCTGACTCGGGAGCAGTGGTACGATACGTGCAACAAGCTCAACGACGCGCGGAATATGAGCCCTACGTGGAATCTCATCCGATAACTCATTGACCCAACCCACACAAAGACAGAAACATCCCATAAGCTCCGGAAGCTGCTAGAAACATTTGAGCATACCGACGAACTATTCAACATAGCGGATCCAGCACAACCACAGTATTTATTTATTTATTTATTTATTTATTTATTTATTTATTTATTGTACATACTTTCAAGGCCGGCAGGCACAACAGAAAGGAGTGGTAGGGTACATTATTATTTGCAGAACGAAAGAAAATTAACAAAAAATCGTGAAGGAACTATAAGACACTTTGAACAGCAAGCTTGAAATTGGTACTGTCACAAATGGTGAATAAGGAGGCGGGAAGGCGGTTCCATGCAGTGGCGGTTCTTGGTAAAAATGATGAATGGTATAAATTAGTGCGGCAAGTTGGCACTTCAACTTTGTGTTGATGATCGATGCGAGAGGAAATGTAACTGGGTCTGGTGAAGAGATTTTCTTTCAGGAAAGGATTGAGGTAGTATATTTTATGAAAAAGACAAAGGCGAGAATGCTTGCGACGTAGTGAAAGGTCAGGTAGATCTAATGTTTTTTTCATGGATGTTACGCTAGAATGACGTGAATAATTAGAGAGGATAAAGCGCACTGCACGGTTCTGAATGCTTTCAAGTGAATTAATGAGATTGGAATGAGCAGGGTCCCATATGGCACACGCATATTCTAATTTTGGACGGACGAGCGTTTTGAACATGGTAAGCTTTAGTGAGGTCGGAGCGGATGCAAAGTTACGTCTTAGATAACCTAATGTTCGGTTAGCATTGTTAGTGATATATTCAACATGCATGTTCCAGGAAAGATTGCTAGTAATATGCAGGCCAAGATACTTACAAGAGTTAACAACCGACAGGACAGTACCATTAATAGAATAGGGGGGCGGATCAGAAGGGGTAGAGCGGCAGGAGACACGCATCTGTTTGCATTTATTTGTGTTAAGCTGCATTTGCCATTTGTTACACCAATTTGATACACTAACCAGATCATCTTGAAGCTTACTGGAATCATTAAGGTTAGTTATTTTGTGGTAGATGACGCAGTCGCCCGCGAATAGCCTAATGATTGAGTTAGAGATACAGTCAGGAAGGTCATTAATATAGATGAGAAAAAGCAGGGGCCCCAGTACGGATCCTTGCGGTACACCGGAGGTAACTGAACAAGGTCTAGAAGTACAATCATTAGCGGTTACATACTGGGTCCTGTTAGAGAGAAAATCCTTAATCCATGCAAATACGTTTGGGTCAATATTAAGAAGAGAAAGTTTGAAAATAAGTAAATCATGAGAAACAGAATCAAAAGCAGGAGCAGTATGCTGACTACAAAACACAGAGCCAGAAAATGAGGGTCCCATCGGCCCAATCACATTAGCGGAATTACAGCGTACCTTAGCAGAAGCAAAGCCGAATAAAGCGCCAGGACCAGACCAAGTTACGACAACACAGCTCCGCAACCTTACAGAAGCCGATCATGCATTCTTACTTCAACAAATTAATAATGCGTGGGACACGGGAAGCTTGCCAGAAAAATTGAAGACAGCCAGCATCATTTTTATGCCGAGGCCTGGCAAGCCATAGCGAATGTGCGTCCAATATCGCTAACATCCTGCGTCGGTAAGCTGATGGAGCGTATCGTGCTTAACAGACTTCTTGGTCACCTTGAGAAATCCCAACACCTACCCCATAATTTGATTGGATACAGACATCACTTATCTGCTCAACACGTTCTGCTGCATTTACAGGAAGGAATCACGAAGGAAACAATCAGCGCTCAGCTTAAAGCTATTCTTGCCATCGACCTCAAGAAAGCTTTTGACTATGCTAACCACGATGCTATGCTGCAAGAGCTCGAAGGTTCTGGCTGTGGAACCAAGCTTTATAATTATATCAGGGACTTCTTACGGAGTCGCACGTATACGCTACGAGTAGGCGACATCACCTCACAACGGTATCCCCATCCGCAGAGAGGTATCACGCAGGGTTCAGTGATCTCGACCACACTCTTTAATCATGCCATATGCGCCGTCCATAGAGCGCTACGAGACATCCGCGACATCAAACATGCGATATACGCAGATGATATCGCCATCTGGATCAACACGGGTTCGCCAGGACACATCCAAGAAACTCTCCAACAGGCTATGAACAGGGTGCATGAGGGTGCTCAAACTATTGGCCTAGGATGTGGGCCAGAAAAATCTGAGTTGCTACTGATCTATCAACCGTCGGACAAATAAAGTTTATTCCTCTCCTATCCCACTGATCTATCACAAAACATGGCGACCGCCCGCCATACAAATTGTAAGCGAAGGCGTGCCGATTTCCCAACCAAAATGTATTAAGGTACTCGTTCTCCATATCCAGAAAGATAGAGGTCCCGCTGCGACGGTGCAGCACCTGCTCAGGCAAGGAGAACAGGTGCTGCACATGATGCGTAGAGTCTCCAGTGGCTCACTGGAGTGAAGGAGGCGGAAATGCTTCAACTACGAAACGCACCAATTATGTCGAGCCTGCCTTATCACCTGCCGTATACCAATCTCCGCCAGCAGGATATGAATCACCTTGATGCGCCCATCCGGAAGGCGACAAAGCTGGCGATCGGAATTTCGTTTAGTGCCAGCACTAAGCGCCTCCTTGACATCGGTTGCCCTAACACGGTGGCGGAACTAGTCAGCATTCATCGTCGTCGCCATGAACTACATTTTCAGCGCACGTGTTAAAGCACACACATCCTCCATAGCATCAGTCATCATCCAGAAGCTGCGCCTACTGTGGACACGCGCCCACTACCCCCGAAACAACGCGAACTCCTAACCATAGCTCCACTGCCACGCCACAAGAATCCAGAAAGATGCAAGGAGAGGCGATGCCAGCGAGTTGCCTACTTCAAGAGGTACACGGCAAGACACCCTGACGGCATCTACTTCTACACTGATGCTATTGTTAGTGCACGGGGCTCCGCTATAGCAGTCGTGAATAACGACCTCCAAACTGTACATACGGAGGCGCTCCCAAGGACAGATCCGACTTTAGCGGAGCTGACAACCATGGCAATCGCGACCAAACACATGCCCCCTAGTATCTGAGCCTACCCAAGAATCATATTTACCTACTCCATGGTGGCTTGCAGGAAATTGTTGCACAACGATCTCCCGGCCCACATTTCGACACCTATTTAAATATGAGCACCTTCAGGGTTCTTTAGAAATCATCTGGATACCTGGTCATGACGGGCTGCCGGGAAATGAAAGAGCTAATCAGCTCGCCTGCGAGACTTTGAACCAGGCACCCTACATTCCGCGACCAGCCCAGACGAAAAGGTCGGCTCCCCTGCTTCTGCGGCCTTATCAAGAGGCAAGACGCAAGTTCCCCAAGTTCAGCAAAATCTCACCCATGAGCACGGTGTACTGATTCGTCAGGCCCAGACTGAAACATTCCATACGCCAGCGCGAATGCACATCGTCCACGGCCTCTTACCGGAAGATCCCCCTGCCCTGCCAATACTGTGGCGAACACCCGAACACATCCCGTATCCTCTGGTCCTGTGGACCACCACCACCTCTTCTGCCTGCCATACAAATCTTTCTCTTAAACCCCATGCCGGATGGCTGGCAGAAGCAACTAGCGCCGACGATCAACGGTACTCTGCGGCGTTTATCAGTGTTGCACTGAACAATGCCACAAGCGAGGCTCTGTACTGAGTACCTTTCCATCGCATCACCCAACATGAAAATAAAGTTTTTTTCTCTCCCTCTCCGACGGTCACGTCACCACCTTAGTGCACGCTTCTCGCAGTCGGTGATATTCCGCGGCGGCTTTCTTGTTTGAGCCGTGTGCGATCATGCTCTTTTTTTGCGTGCTGTTACTTTTTCTTTTCTACGTGAGCCCCGTTGGACAGACTAGACTAATACTCGTTATGAATTGGGCAGGACCATAGCTGTAAATCTAATCGTGGCTGCGTGTACTTCCGAGCGCAATCGCCCTAACAAGCGCGAAATAACGTAAAACATTTAGTCTCCGTTGTTGACAAACAACAAGGCTGGATTGTTATTTATTGCTTAAGAAGTCAACGCACTGCAGCAAAAAGGGACTCGAGGTCGTCTGAAAATTCATCATCGGTGGAATCTTGCGCCTGATGAACTTCTTGAAATTCCGAGCACATACCTTAGAAAACATGCAACTATTAGTCGGGCGTTTTATCACCATCTATGCTGCAGTCGCGGAAATTTCGTTCGGAGAAACATGGCTTGCGGTACATATCACGACATGACTCGGAGTCAATTATGAACACTCGTTTTATCTGCGTAGATTACGCTGCAGTGAAATAGCAAAAATTGCTCCTTTTACGTCGGGAGTACAAGATTGACTAAAGTGACGCCTACAGCAGTTTGGCGATATTTTTGTTTATTCGCCCTGATGAAAGCCTAGCGTTCATTGTTCAGCTAAACTCAAGCTATAAGTAGGTACTTCAAGCCATTATACCGCCACGACCGCTCGATCCAAAAGCACCTTGCTTTGCATCGAGCGGCCATGATACCGCTTTCCACAATCGACAAAAGACAGTGCGCAGTTTTCGGTAACCTATTTTGGAATGCTGCAGTCAAGCAGTGGTAAACTGCCGAGAAATGCTGACGAGGGTGTGGTTCGCGGACAGCAGCATTATCTTTTTTTTTATAATTAGTGCTGTACCTATCCGAGTGGCATTCTTTCCAAGTATTTCCCGTAAAAACTTGTGACGGCGGCTTGCTTCCTTCGGGAAAGAGAACACGGGCAGCTGTGGCAGTACTTTGCGCGTGCACACAACACTTCAATAAACACGCCATCTCTCTCTCTCTCTCTCTGTTCAAGTAGTAGCACAACGACAGAGTAACCGCAAGATCGAGCGCACAGATCACACGCCGAGGTTCACTCCGACAGGAACACCAAAAACGCGTGTTCCCAACCGGCGACTCGTCGCCTACTGCAGGCGGACTACGAGAAGTGACGCGGAAATCAAGCAAGCTTTCAGTTATATCAAGGATGTGGTGGTTAGACCGAAAGACACTTTCAAACACTGCTATTTTTACTACCCTTTATAGGTGTCCATCTGCCGGCCATGCAGTCTACGAAATTATTCAGTGATAAAAGAAATAACATCTAAACGTTCGTATTGCAACAAATGTAAGTCATTAAGAGCACAATTCCTTTAATGAAGTAAAGCCTTCTAAGCTTGCTATGCCTGTTTTCTTAATCATTATGTAGGCACAGAACGGCAAAGCATTTCCATCTCTCGGTTTTGTGTGATGATGATCGCGTGACGTACGTACATGGGGCATATTTTTGGGAGAGCCCCGCATAAAACATTGCCGAGCTAAAGAGCAGGGTAAGCAAGAGCATGATGGTGATCTTCAATGTTGCAGAATGCTGCTGTTTGCTTTGTAAGTTCAGAGCCTAAGTAATCTCTAAAATATTTATTTATTTATTTATTTATTTTATTTATTTATTTATTTATTTATTTATTTATTTTCGCTGTACGTTCCTCCGGTACCTACCATAGCCCTAAAAATGTGGGTTTAACGTTCCGAAACTGGCGCAACGAGCTGTGAAGTACAGCTTAGTGGAAGACCTCTGATTACCATCGGTGCTTTAGCATGCACCAAAATCACGGTACACATTTTTTTTTTTTTTTGCATTCCATCCCTATCCAGCACTGAAACCCACTTTCTGGAAAATGTCGATAACTTGCCCAATGGCTTATATGTGGGAACCTACCATATGTCTGGGTGGTTGCCATCGCAAGATCTGCAAGTGTCGACTACTTGTTGCCTAAAACGAAGACGAGGAGGAGGGTGCTGTTGATACTCTAGCCTTACGACATTCACCTGTAAAACTCCGTCTGAGTAACACGTTCAGTACTAGCTCAAAAAAGCTAACGTCCATTGGTATGTCATTCGCCCCATCATATGCTAGAAGAGCTGAGCGAGGCAGACCATGCCAACGCCCACAACGAGCCCGAACAGGCCGCTGGCCGACAGCTTGCGAGCCGTCGGCGCACATAGCCGCGCCGCCCCACTTACAACGGCCTGGGATTATTCGTCCCAGCTTTGCCATTCACAAGCAAAGCCCTCATCATTTAAGAGCTTCGGAAGGAGCGGAGACACGACCATCGTCGATTGCGAGTGTGACCTCGCGTTAGAGCATCACACCCAGTTTACGGAGCACCTCGACGATCTATAGTCGCTGAACGAAAGCTCTGCGCTATTAGTGATTCCAGGTGCCGCACTTTGTACGGGCTCATTTCATCTGATGTTGGTCATTTGTTATCATTGGCAGCGACTGGCTCCTCACGTCCTGTTGTAGAACCCTTTCACAAAAATAAGCACAACAAGCTTGTCCCTCTATTAGACTGTAACAGCGTTGGAGTTCCTAGCGCATGCTTGAATTCACAGAGGTAAACATTCGGGCTTGCTCTCATGCCATTTTAAATATCTGGGGCAAGTACACGAGTGAACAAGAAAGCAGCGAATACTTCCTCGTCTGTTATTTCCTTCGGTTGCTGCAGTACAAGAACGCCCATAGTTAAAAGATGATGAAGCAATCTCCTTTTCATCCCTTCTTGTATACGAAATGACGCAAGGAGAGGAAATGAAGGACAAACGAATGTCCTTGCTTTCCTGCCGCTTTCTTATGGTACATAGCGCAATAATAAAGTATGTATCTTAATAATTAGCATTCATGTAGCGTTCTATTCTCCTTTTGTTATAAATACTACATTATGTATAGCCAAACTGTACAACGCAGATATTTGCATGATACTTATTTAGTTGGTTTTGCTGTAAATAATGCAGCAATAAGAAAATATGATCTGCCTACGTGATCTGCCTACACAGCTGCTACATGAAACTAAAAAAAAAAAGAATATTCGACAAAGACACTTAAGACTGCATATGTGTGGGATTGCGAAAGCATTATAGTCCCTTTGGTGAAATGTTTTCTACGTGCATTAAAGTTATTTCTAATAAAGGGAAAATTGGACATCCACCCGTTCGTAGCAATTGCTACAAAGAAAACCCATGTGGGTTCCTCGAAAGAAAAGCCTCGCAGTTGAAGAAAAATTCGTCGCTGGTCCGGGGCTCGAACCCGGGACCACCGCCTTTCCGGGGCAGCCACTTTGTAATTACCCCTTTATAATTACCTCTTTATAATTACCTCTCTCCACCTTGCGGGGCTTCCGCAGAACTATTTCGTCAAAGTTATTTCTGCTGATTCGGCGAATGTGCTTCCGTATACGTTGGCCACAGTTTCGTGAGCTGCCGCTGAGGTAGACGCTTCAGAGTCCGTCGAGACAGCACCGATAAAATCCGAAGAGCAAGTGACGCGTGGGAAGCAGCGACTCATTTTACACACTCATCTCACGAGGTGAAGCCGCCTCCTCCCTATTGGCTGCGCCGTCACGTGACCAATGGCGCACGCACTGTAGGCCACACCTTTAGTGAACCAGAGCCGCCTTGGCATCGGGGAATCGTGCTCGTCTCGCACCCCGAAGACCCGGGCTCGACCCCCACCCAGTCCTATATATGTACCAAATTATATTGTGAAAGTCATTAGTCTACTTTGCTAATAGGAACCCTCCCCCCCCCCTTAGAAATCTGACGTCCATCCGAACATTTCTGTCGTGTATTTTCTACTCTTTGCTCCGTCCGCGACTTTGGCACCATCGTTCGGTGACGACGACGACGCTGGATTTTCGCGTTATGTGGCATATACTGCTTTCGCATTAAAAGTGTCTTGCGTTGAGTATACTCTGGAGTGTTAACTTTACCGCCAGATGTCGCGCCGTAGATGTAGTCGCGATTACCAGGCGTGTTACAAGAACGTAATAATTGGCGCCTTAGTGACGGTTATCGTCAAAACTCTGTTTGACAGCAACCGTGCCTCTCAAGCGCAACTTCCAACTTTGATCGTCACACGAACGTGAATGCAACTAGCTAACCTGCAAACTTCCAGGTGAAGGGTGAGGGGGGCGAAGCTGCTGTAGCTCAGTTGTGCCGATTACTCGACATCGAAAACAATGAGCAGCACATCGGATTGGCTCGTCGCCGTGCTCATCGAGCGCGGTGGCTGCTGCACGGACAACCACTGCAACGAAATTGTGGAAGAGCCCCATAGTTCAATTAAGGCTTCACACTTCTGCCACGATGCGATGTGCCATATGAGGCAATGACAATGCTCAACCCTCTCAGAAGTTATGAACAATGGCGCACAACGCCTCAAGGAAACATGGCGCCCTGTGTGTTCTGTGTGCTACGCAGACAAACAGGAATGGTGCACGCAAAGTACGTTTAACATCAACTCACCATTCTCGTATGGCACTAAACGATGAAAACAATAAACAACCGCCGTGAACATCACTACTAACTATCGTCAATCAAAGCAACCAGCACAGCTCTCGTCCTTCTCGTCTCGTATCCATCGGTTTCCTTTTCTTTGTTTTTTTTTTTGCGCTGCCGCTTTGTCAAATATGTACCCCCCCCCCCCCCAGCACGCCCAATTCACCACATTAATCAATCACAGGAGGCTTCGCTTATAACAAATCCCACGGTGCGTGTGAACAGAATTTTTTTATATATATTTCGGGTTTGCCAGCCCAGCGGTTTATAAAAAAAATTTTCTTCCCTTCGGCGGGGCCCCAACGGGTCTCCGCCGGCTAGTCCCTCAGTACCTCAATGAAAGTTCATTGTCTGTCTGTCTGTTCCCTTTAAGCTCTCACTTAAACGACTTACGATAATAACGTCAGGTATTCCACATTGTGCATGCACCGCTGGCGTACGTGTTCTTATCAATCGCCGCATCACCTCACATGCGGAGGAACTTTCGTGAGCAAGGCGTAGATAACACCCGTCTTGCTGAAGCGTCTGTGTTGCTGCGGTGCAGTATTGTGGCGCCATCTATCAAGCACTCGGCGAATTGCAGCTGCGCCTTCGATATTTCTGTGTGCTATTGTTTCTTTTATTGATTTTTTTCGGTATTAGACTTAAACGCAATAAGCATTAGGCAAGCGGTTTTACGAACCAGTAATAACGCTAGGGATGATTTGAAGTAAAAACGTCACTCTTCTAGAAGAGTTCCAAAGGGCAACGCACCAGCGTGAAACGTGGAGAAAAATTTGGGGGACGCTTCAGCTTCGCCTTTAATAGTGGAACGCGATAGCATTCAAATATCCCGGACTGCTTGTCACGCTTCCCAGCAACTGCAGTGTATGTAACCGTAATGTCACCGGGAAACGCTGGCGGCGAACGCTGTGCACTAAGGTGGGCTTTCCGGTAGAAACGCGGCCTCTGGCGTGGGCCGCGATGAGGCGTAGGAGAGAGCCATCGGAAGGTGTTGCAAGGAACCGGGTGTGCCGCTCTGTGGCCTCCAAGATATTTGCGCGCCGGCGCACGAAACTGGCGGACGCCGCGGCCGGCCTATGAATGGTAAAAACGTTGGTAAAGGGATTCGTTTGGGTACTCGCGCATCAGTATGATGTTTTCTCGCACATTTAAATTACACTCCGACGCTATCATGTCTGTAGGTTATGTGTAAATCATAATTTATAATATTTCTACGTATTTTAGCTGGAGAAATTCAATTAGTTCGGTAACTTCGTAGCGCCACATGGAGGCCCTGGGTATGTGTGGTTTGAAATTATTTCTGCCGACACGACGTCCGACGCTGGACGCCAACGCCGGATTTTCTGCCGCACGGAGTCCTTAACGCTATCGCGTTAAATGATCTTGTTGGCGACGTGAACTACGTATGTTTCAGCCTAGCATCACCTGCGGAGCAGACTGTTATGATTAACAGAGGGTTTTTGCTTGCCCGTAAACGTATTACTTGCCACAGAACACCGGTTTACCAGACATGTGAACGACAGTAACAACGCTGTTAGTGACATCTTCTGACGTTTTGTTGAACTGCAGCGCGTTAGAATAGTTCTCGTATTGCATGTGCATTCTTGTTGAACAAAAAGAATGAACGATTGCGTTTTAACGACTACGTGCTGCAGAGACATTTCACCAGCACCAGCCGCTTTTTAGGCCGTTCATGCATGCAAACTACAGCTCACTACTCTCTCTTCCACGCGATGTATCCGTTCCTCGCTGCGGCTGCGGCAAAGCCGTCCCTCACGTCCACTACAGATTCGGCCTGTTCGCACATCCACACCAGCCTGTTCATGTTGGGCACAAGGAGCAGTTCGAAGAGCAGTCCGCACAAGAACCAAAGTGGCGCGTACTCAAGTGTCACCAAACCGTAAATGTTGTACCGGAAGTCCCGGTAGTCCCAGGGACAAGACCCCATAGACCTCAGCACAGAGCCCGTAGTGAACTCCCAGGCGTAAATCCAGCAAGTGTGAGCCAGCGCTCTAGCGAGAAGCCACCGCCTTTGCATTAAGCTGTTGATCTTCTCCATGGCGATGCAGGAAATGGAGTAGATGGCAAGGCTCCAGACACTGCTGAAGCCGCGCAGCTCGAGGCTTCCGTACACCAGCAGATCCCAGACGGCGGTGAAGGTGACCTCGATGAAGTAGCCATGAAGTGCGTACAGGTACAGCCGCCAGGCAAGGGACAACCGAAGGCAGCGCTTTGTCTCCAGAGGCCCGCCGCTGGTGGCCGCCATGGTCGGGTAGTTAACACTGACCTGTAGAGAAAATTATATGTCCTCATATGTCTCACAAACAGCGTGTATAAATCGTGCACATTGCAGTTCGTCTGAAAAGGCTTAGGTGAGCAGAATCATTCGACGGTCAAGCGCAGAATAAAACGTACAGCAAGACAGTCGCTTCTCCCAAGTACGGAATGAAAATCAGAGAAGAGAGGTCTTTTATTCGCATAGACTCGCCATTAGCCGACGATCCTGTACGATCAAAGTGTTGGGATGCAGTAAAAACGCCAGTGTGCGCTCCCGACGCCTACACGTAACTCGTTCAACTGTAGCGCTCCACACGCATGACCAACGCCGCCTTGGAGACGGGAGAAAGAAACACTCAACTGCTCACGGTTAGAGTTTGGCCCCGGGAACGACGTGAGCCACCGATACGCACGTAAACGAAAACTACAAAATAACACAACGTCAGGCCGAGCGGCACTACTATATTGTTCTGCTTACTGCAGCGACAGCAAAACTGTTGAGAAAGAGAATAAATAAGAGAATTTACGACTTGGAAAATATAATACACCTGTTCCCGCTCGCCAAAGTAAACACGATACTGCAGTTTCGTACTAACATATTGTATCAACTAAAAAAATTGAGCAGAACGCATCTCACGATGACTGTAGACGGTAATGCGTTTAGTATTCGATCAATATAGCGACACAATGTATTGCCACCGTCGAAACGAGTTATATATGAGACGTGTACTGCAGCCGAACCCCCGTTACGCGCTTCCTAAACCCTAAGTTGGTTTTCTAAGAATACTCGGCGCCATCTAAAGCCGCCGTCGCGAAGCCTGGGGTGGCATCCGAAACGCATGGTGCACTGGTGCGTGGCGAACGCTGAGGAACGCGTCATGCGGCCACCAGGTTGCTCTCTCGCGCTCCTTTCTGGACACGCTGCGCCATCGAGTGGCGCTGCCTAGAAGTCCGCGCGTGGTCTCTGAGGCAAAAAGCGTGCCGCGCTGCTGGGAATTGTTCGCTCGCTTGCCGCACACTCAGTGGCACATACTCAGTGACCCACGTTGGCGAGGGGTTCATTTAAAAACCGCACATACTCAGTGCATTCATGGCACAGCTCGCTAAAGTGTTCTCGTGAAAGGTGTTCATTAAAAGCGGCACATAGCAGATGCATTTATGGCGCAGCGTGCTAGTGTGCCGGCTTGCTATATTGGAGGAGCCCTTGTGACGTGGGTTCTGTTCCGCTGAGCATCGGAGAAATTTATGGATCTTATTCGTCATTGCAGAGCCGCACATTACCAGTAGCACACACCTATTTACCAAAGTTGGCGTCAGAGACATTCATTGAAGAGCGGCGCACACCTACTGGTACATACCCAATGACCCAAATTGACAGCAAAGAGGCTCGCTGAAGATCAGCAGAGACCGAATGGCACAAACCCAGTGCTCCTAGTCGGCGTCAAAGAGTTTCTTCGAAAAGCGGCACCTATATGTATCCAGTCCCGCATCTACAGTGAATCATGACGGCGTGAAAGAGGCTCGCTGAAGAGTGGCACATATTTACACATTGGCACATACTCATTGATTCAAGTTGGTCCGGTCCGATAGTTGGTTTCGAACCCAGTTTCCTCAGTTCCCGATGCGCTACCCATTCAACCGTAGACTACTCAGTGAGCCAGGCAGGTGGGAAAACGGTTAAATACAAACATACTGAGATACATGGCGCCCGGAAAGTGCGTGAAGTAGCCAAAGAATGAAAACGCAATTCAACCAAAGGAGATCTGCCTGCGCTAGCGTGCCAGCCGCTGGTGAGCTGAACCCAACTGTACCAGCTAGCTGACAAACGGCATTTATTGTCCCTATCTAGTGTTGGATGACAGTTTTAAGTAGTGTATAACATGCCATGTTATACTCATTCACATAATATTGTCTGTTTTTAATGTGAAAGCTTTTTTAGGTACTTTGGCCAGTTATGGCCGGTTATGAGTTAGATGATCTCGCACAATAAGCAGTTGCACACGACCAAGAACCAAGGTTGTCTACTAGCTTGGGCCACCAGGTATGTGCTGCCTACTGACAACATGGACCGCTAGTTGTGTCTGAGCAGACAACTGCGGCAGTGTGTGTGTGTGATACTGGTGTGTGCCCATTCGTGACTGGCCGGGGGTCGTGGCGTGCCCTTGTAATCCAGCTGCTGGGAGGCAGGTGCTAGAGGACGTTTCCAGATGGGCAGCTCTGCCCCACGTTTGATTAACGTTGATCGGGTGTGTGCGCTGAGCCGGGCGTCGATATGGTGGCCATGGATATGGTGACTGCGGTCGCCCGGTCGCCTGACCGACCCAGAGCGGTGAACCTCCCGCAGTAGTGGGATGCGATTCGTGACCGATCCGCCAGAATGAATGTGCCCAGGTGGCACATGGACTAGGTAGCATTAAATATATGAAAACTATGCCGTCTCATGCGCAACAGATAACTCTACGTAAGCGTGGCCGCTTGATAGATAGTAATTGTAAGGAAGTTTCGACCAGGATAGTTGGGATACTGGAGGTTGCTACTACGGAGTTTCATCTGGGATGCCATGATTACAAGATATACTGTGTCGTCGATGGTTGGCAGAGAGGTTCATGGGTCTGCTGAGGTGCTCATAAGTTATAGCGACTCGAGGATGGCATGGAAAATATGCAGCAGGTTATACAGGAAACATTTCCCTGATTTTGACAGTCATATTTGATTATTCTTACCGCAATCTTTAAACTTGATAGCATATTTTTAAATTATTGCGGCAGATAATACAATTTTAATCCTTTAGCTCAATTACTGGCATAGGCGGACATTACTGGCATGAGAAATCACCTATTCAATAAATATTCACCAAATAACTTTATTCTGCACCTCATGGTGAAGTGCGGATTACGTGTGAGTGATTTATTCTGATGACATTGGAAACGTTAGCAAATGTTGTGTCCGTGGCTTCTCCGCAAACAATAGATTTTCCACTGAGCGAACGACGGTTGACAGCATGAGGTGATTTGAAATGCAAAAAACTGGTCCGGTAATAAAGCACATTTCGTAAGTATGCATAAACAAGAGTCAACATAGAAAGAACAGCACGCAAATCAATCTCTAATTCACACACATTGCTCTGGCATATAAATAACACACAAGGACGTACAAAGTATTAATGCACTGATACAATGACACTTTCACCAAAGAATGTTATTCAAGCTTTCAGAGGTGATCGCTGTAATGATACGTTATCCCATGACTCAAGTAACCTTGCTATGCCGAAAGGACAATTAATAAGGATCATCAATGTTGCCTTCAAAGCACATATTTGCTGTTCAAACTTAGTCAACATAGAAAGAACAGCACGCAAATCAATCTCTAATTCACACACATTGCTCTGGCATATAAATAACACACAAGGACGTACAAAGTATTAATGCACTGATACAATGACACTTTCACCAAAGAATGTTATTCAAGCTTTCAGAGGTGATCGCTGTAATGATACGTTATCCCATGACTCAAGTAACCTTGCTATGCCGAAAGGACAATTAATAAGGATCATCAATGTTGCCTTCAAAGCACATATTTGCTGTTCAAACTTAGGGCAGCCTAATAGAACGCGTTCTACGCTCTACGATTAATGACCGCACGTTCCGCACAGCACATCTGAATGACGTGTACGGTGCCTAGTCGCGACCTGACACTAACTCACTGATCAATGCGCTCGTGCAGGACCTTACAAAGACACACAGAGCTCACGTTGGCAACGTTACCGATGCCTATATGTAATCTACCCAGATGGAAAGTTGCGTTTGTCTCCGAAGCTTATGCAGAGCCAAACGTCACTGCTACGCAGAATTCGGTGGGGAGCTTATCCACCGGTCATGACCGTGAGCTCTGTCAGAAGCCTGAAACGCTGTAAAACATATGTGGTTGCCTAGCATACATGATGCCGGATAATTTCCTAGCCAGCGTTGGCAGCCGACCACTGACGGAAGACGCTATCCTTGTCCAATGGCCTGATTCTACAACTGCAAGGTGGCCAACGAAAGCGCTGTTGAAGTTCCTGCAAGACATGAAACTAGACGAGTGGTAGGCATGTACATAAGCACTTACTCTTCTTACCCTCATTCATCCCGTTCCTTTAGGTCTCTTTCACTCTTACCCAGTGCAGAGTAGAACAGACCTGATATTAGAACCTGCGCGCCCCGGGAAAATCTATGCAAGGGAAAATGATAGCCCTGATGCTGTGCAAATGTCGTAAGACCGTGATCTTGGTAGGATTATGCCCGCTGTTTCTGTGGCTACTGAGAACACTCGCTAAAATTGTCATGGAATATCACGATTTCTTGATACCGCATCGTTTACGGTTACAACTCCAGCATTCCCGCTCTGCAGTTGAATGCTCGATCTGCACCCTATAGACAAGAAATAATTAGAATTTTACAGCGAAGCTGTGTACCTCTACCGCCCAAGGAAATTTTCGTGCCGTTGTAGTAAGCAAGAAACTCCCCATACGTGGCCCGATGCTGGAGGTAGTGCAATGCCGGGCCGACCCGCAGCGGAGGTGCAGTTCGCCATTAAAGGACCCCTCACTAAGCCGCATAGCAAATTTTGGTTATACGCTCGAAGTTGTTACGTGTCTTCTAGGGAGCGTCCTGCCGCAAAAAAAATTTCAGATCGGCTCATTAATAGCCGAGATAGAAAGATTTCAGTGCCGCGAACCCGTGATTTCAGCATGCGGGCTCCACTGCTAAGCAAGACGCTCTCTCCACTCGCCCCGTCTAACCCTCCGCAAGCGAAATTCCTTCCCTGCGTTCTCCCATACCGAACCTCGAGGATCACGTGACGCATACCTCACAGGTCCCGCCTTCATTCTTTTTCTCCTCGCTTTCTTTTTCGCTGGTACGCAGTTCCGCTGACGGCGTCGCGCGCAAGCTGTTGTCTCGTTCGCGCAGCACACGACTTGGCGCGCTGTGCACAAGGAAACATGACTAGCAGTATGATTCAGTGCTACACGAAAACTCAGGCAGAACAACTGGATCGCAGAGCATGATCACGCGCTGGAACACGGTACAAAATGGCATAGTTTCGGTACCTGCGCACGTGACCGCACGACCGTGGGAACAAGCAGATGAATCGAAAGTACACCTCTCTTACTTCGGTGCGAAGTAAAATAAAAAACACGCAGACACTCCATTTGTGTGTTTTATTATTTCTCTAAACTTCAATTCATCAATTCAAGCAACAGATCACACTGATAACCCATGGTGTCTGGAATAATCCTTGAAGTCACGTGTCGCTACGAGCGACGTTACACTGCAGACCCGAGTACGTAGGCGCAGGGACGCGAGTACGCCACCGTCTGGCTCGGAGCGCAGCGGCTACGAGAAGGAAAAACGGCTTTCGGTTTGAAATTTCAGATCTTTCCGCGGCGCGTAGCAATGTAATACTTTGCAGACATGATCGTTATCGCGCATTGTATGCTTTGTGCTTGTCAGCTCAAAATGGGCAGACCTGGTGACGGGCCCTACAGAGCTTCGCTGGTCATCCTTTTTTATAGAGTGGAAGGGCACTGAGATTTTTTTTAATCTGTTCTCTGTCATGTTTAATATTATTATGCTAACCGAAACATGGCATCATGGTAGCACTGCTCGGCTGTACTTTGATGGGTATGCTGACTGCGCTTTAAGTTGAATTGATAGGCGAGGAGGGGGTGTAGCAACCTATGTCGCGTCGGGATGCAAATACGAAGTATCAGAATTTTGTAAAACAACTTACGACTAAGAAATTTTAACGCTTAAACATTGCTCCGATATAATGTATTTTTTTATTTACCAGCGTAATTGTAAACTTATCCATGGATGACGTACGCCACATAATTCACTCCGTCACAATTTGAGGTTACCATTTAGTAATAAGGAAGGAACAGCGCCAACTAAGACGATCACAAATGGGGAGAACGACACAGGACAAGCGCCAGGTGGCGCTTGTCCTGTGTCGTTCTCCCCACTTGTGATCGTCTTAGTTGGCGCTGTTCCTTCCTAATTCAAGTATGCACCATCTAGCCCAAGTGAATGTTGTCCTGAATTTAGTAATAACTTTATTTTTCGGCTGACAAGGGTAAAGGATTGTGCGTGTTGGTAATTTCGTGTGTTTTTTCCATCTTGTGCCCGTCTTTTCTCCAGTGCTCCTGTTACGATATTGTTACGGAAAGACGAAAGGAGCGAGAGGAAGAATATCGCGAGACGCTGGCTGCTGCGTGTTTTTGGTGGTCAGCCATCTTAACTACTCTGACTTATCTTGTATGATATATATATATATATATATATATATATATATATATATATATATATATTGTAAATACAGTTTTTCTACACTTCCAACATCCCCGTAACATATTGGTGGGAGGTGCGGGGTACCACGGCTGGAAACGGAGCTCCGCAGTGGACGTCGCATCACCGTCCACACACTGAATGACGGTGAGCACGCGGGATCAACATTGTTGGCGCCTACAACGTCACCGTCACCAGCTACGTCGCTGTCACCTTCGGTTGTGGTTGTGCAGCCCAAGGATCCTGAAAATTTCTGCGGGACCGATGGCACCGACGTTAAAGAGTGGATTCCACTCACGAACGCGTGAGTGGAATCAACAGATGGGACCCTACGCTTATGCTAGCTAACCTGTTGTTCTACCTAAGAGGCACGGTAAAGGTGTGGTACGAAAACCACGAAGAGGAGCTAACGAGCTAGGACCAATGCAAAGAGAATTTGACAGAGTTGTTTGGCAAACCAGCCAGCCGTAAAATTGCCGCAAAGCAGGAACCGACCTCGCGTGCCCAATCGATTACCCACGGAGTCCTATGTCTAGTACATCTAGCACGTGCTGGCACTTTGTCGTAAAGCCGATCATGACATGACAAAAACTGAGAAGGTCGGGAACGTGCTCAAGGACGTTGCTGACGACGCCTTTAATCTGCTCATGTGCAAAAGCTGCTCTACAGTTGATGCTATCATTAAAGAGTGCCGACAATTCGAGCAGGCCAAAAGCCTACGCGTCTTGTAACCATTCGCCAGACTTCCCAATACTGCCGCAACGTCTACGTGTGAAGATCAACCCGCACGGCAGCATGCGTCGCCATCAGAGGACGCTGTGCGAATCGTTCGATGTGAACTAGATGCGATGGCGCCCGCAGCGGTCTGTTCGCGTATAGCCCTGATGCTACCACTTTTTCAGTTCTCATCGTACAAGCCATCGTTCGCCAGGAACTTGATAACATTGGTTTATATTCTGTCTGTGCTGTCGCAAATCCCAGAAATAACGCACGCCCTTCTACTATTTTTGCTCCACCCCGACGCTTCTCTCTGCGTTATCGCAACCCGACTGAGTGGAGAACTGCGGACGACCAGCCGACATGTTTCACCTGCCGCTACATTGGTCATGTCGCCCGATACCGTCACAACTCGTGGCCCTCAACACCTCGCACGCCGACCAACCTGAGCCGTTTTGATGGAAATGCCAGCAATGTTTCGCCCACCGCCGGGTATAACAGCGCCGACAACTCTGCTAGAACACGTGGTACAGTCTCTCACCATCGCCGCGCGGACACCAGCCTCGTTTACCGCAAACAAGTCGCCCATCTTCCCGTTCGCCACAGCCACGTCGCCTTTCGTCCCCTGTGGCTTTTGGCCACACCCTTTCGGAAAACTAAGAAACGCAGCCCTCGGAGGTGGTGCTGCATTGCCTACTACTGCAGCAAATCATCTGTATGTGCTCGCAAAGAGAAGTGCAATTGACGTTAAAATAGACGGCGTACCTGTATCAACACTCGTCAACACTGGAGCCCACCTATCTGTGATGAGTGCTAGCCTACGTAGACGTTTAAAGAAGGTCCTCATCCCAGCATCTACCCGAGTGCTTCGTGTGGCCGACGGCAGCATACTGGTCCTTCTTGTAATGTGCACTGCGCGTTTCAGTATAGCCGGCCGCCCTACTTCTGTTCTCTATGCTGTGATCGACAACTGCCCTCACGACGTTATCCTTAGATTGGACTTTTTATCCACACATCCTGCTCTCATCGACTGCGCGACCGGCGTTCTTGAGCTAGGACTTCCTCAACTCGCCGATCCTCCGAGCACCAGCCCACCGCACTTGTGCTCACTTCACGATGTGCGTCTGTCGCCCGAGGCAGTTACTTACGTCACTTTGACCGCTTAGCCACATGTTCCTGACGATGAATATATGCTTCACCCCATAATCGACGTGCTTTTGAACCGGAACGTTGCTGTTCCGCATACGCTGGTAAGGGTTACTAATAACGACGTCGTTCTACCGCTTCTGAATTTCAGCCTGTGCCCTCAAGTGCTTCCGGCCGGCATGTTCTTGGCCAGCGCTTCTAGTAGTTCCGAATTTGACACTGAGAGTCTCAAGACCGACAGTGGTTTATTAGTGCCAACTGCAGCTCACAGCTCTGGTTCCTTAATGGATGACTTCACGAAAATGATTGCACGTGACCTCACCTCTGCACAGTCCACGGACGTGCGTATCCCGCTCGAATCGTACAGTAACATCTTTGATTACAGCAACAGATGTGTAGCTCTAGGCTACACATCTGTTGTTCACCACCGTATAAACACTGGAGAGACGGATCATATTCATTGGCGTCCCCATTGTGTATCGCATGCTGACCATTGAGGCATCCAATCAGAAGTGGACAAAATGCTCCGCAAAGGGGCCATAGAGCCATCAGTGAGCCCTTGGGATTTGCCTGTCCTTGTAAAAAAATGATATGGCACGGGGCGTTTCTGTGTCGATTATCGCCACTAAAACAAGATCATGCGAAAAGACGTCTACCCTCTAACACGTATCGATGACGCCTTGGACTGCTTGCACGGAGCTAAACACTTCTCGACCATCGATTACCGATCAGGCTACTGGTAGATTTCAGTTGATGAATTGGACCGCGAGAATACGGCCTTCATCACGCCAGATGGTCTATGTCAGTTCAAAGTCATGCCCTTTGGCCTATGCAATGCTCCTGCGACATTTGAACGTATGATGGACTCTTCGGCGAGGCTACAAATGGACCACCTGTCTTTGTTGTCGTGACGACGTTATTGGTTTTTCTCGCACGTTCGGCAGCCACGTTACCCGACTCGCGGCCATTCATACGGTCTTCCGGGAAAAGTTCTTCCAGGGGATCCGGGAAAAGTTCGCGCCGTTCGCAGCTTCCCTTTGCCACGTTCTGCTTCTGATGTGCGCTGCTTCGTCAGCCTGTGTTCGTATTTTCACCGTTTCGTCAAAAAATTCAAAGACGGTGCTCGCCCTTTGACAGAGCTTCTAAAGAAAAACACGCCATTCTCTTGGGGCCCGAAGCAGGCTCACGCATCCACTGCTGTCATCGGATTTTTGACCACCCCTCCCATACTAGCCCACTTTGATCCATCTGCCTCGACCGAAGTCCACCGACGCAAGCGGCCATGGCATCGGCGCTGTTCTCGCCCAATGACAGAATGGTATCGAGTGCATGATCGCTTACGCGAGTCGCCTGCTGTCATCTGGCGAGAGAAATTACTCCATCACCCAGCGGGAGTGCTTGGCTTTAGTTTGGGCTGTCGCCAAGTTCCGGCCATATTTGTACGGCGGCATGTTTTTGGTCGTTACAGACCACCACGCACTCTGCTGGCTGTCTTCCCTCCAGGACCCGCCAGGACGGCTTGGTCGCTGGGCTTTGCGGCTCCAGGAATTTTAATTTATTGTCAATTACAAGCCTGAACGCCTCCACAAGAACGCTGACTGCCTCTCTCGTCACCCCGTGGATCCCCCTGATCCTGCTGCGCATGATCCGGTGACCTGCGTAATGAATTTTACGGACACGGCCGACATGCGCGCTGAACAACAACGCGACGAATTCTTGCACTCCATCACCGCCGGAGTGCAATCTCGCAGCACTGACGGCACGTTCCGCATGTTCGTGCTGCACGACGGCATCCTCTACCGCCGAAATATCAACCCTGACGGCCCTGAGTTGCTCCTGATCCTTCGTCGTCATCTGCGATCCGTCGCTCTCGAACAAATTTACGATGCACCGAAGGCGGGACACCTTGGAGTTTTGTGTACATACGACCACGTACGACACCGGTTCTTCTGGCCGGGTCTCTACCACTCTGTGCATCGTTATGTCGCAACTTGCGAATTGTGTCAACGCTGGAAGAAACCTCCCCTGCCACCTGTCGGACGACTCCACCCAACTGAAGTTCCCTCGACAGTTACTTACAGACCGCGGCCTCTCGTTCTTGTCTCGAGTTGTCGACGACCTCCTCCGCTCTTGTGCCACTGAGCAGAAGCTGTCCACCGCCTCCCACCCACAAACTAACGGCCTTACGGAACGTCTCAACCGAACAATCACAGAGATGCTGTCGATGTACGTCTCCAACGATCACCGCGACTGGAACGCCACGGTGGCGTATACGTGACGTTCGCGTATAACTCGTCCCGACATGACACCGCAGGATATTCACCCTTTTATCTTTTGTATGGTCGCGACCCCACATCGCCGTTTGACACTATCCTGCCTTCTGTGCCACGTGTTGCAACTGAGTACGCTCGTGAAGTCATCGATCGCGCTCACATGGCACATCAAGTCGCCCGATCTGGTTTATTAGCCTCGCAGCATATACAAAAATAGCCTTATTACCGGTGCCATCGCGATGTTAAGTTCGCGCCAGGTGCTTGTGTACTCCTTTGGTCACCATGTCGTCGGGTTGGCCTCTCCCAGACGCTTCTCTTTCGTTACACAGGGCCTTATGAAGTCCTACGTCAAGTTAACGACGGAAATTACGAGATTTCGCCGCTACAGTTTGATGCCTTCTCAAGTCCGCCGCCTGTTGACGTCATGCACATTTCGCGGCTGAAGCCATACTTCGCTTGCAGTTCTTCGCCTACCATGCGCCGAGACGGCGCTTCACCATCCGGGGGTCCTGTTACGGAAGGATGAAAGGAGAGAGAGGAAGAAGTCCGGGGGGGGGGGGGGGGGGGCGAGACGCTGGCTGCTGCGTGTTGTTCGTGATATATATATATATTGTAAATACTGTCTTTCAATACTTCCAACATCCCCGTAACAATATTCTTCAGCATCAAACTTGCGTTTATGTAAGCTAAAGCTACCCGAACTGCAGCATAAACACAACTTGACTTTTTCGAGTGATAACAGCACATGGGTTCCATGACGAGGTCGCGAACAGTTTCGGTGTGATTGTGCAAGCGATGGCGGTCTCTATAATGTCTTTAGTTAAATCAAGCACCGGAGTAGCCAAGCTAAACAAAGAAACTTCCAGTAGCGAATGAATTATAATTTTCTTGCGTTGACTCGCTGGATAAATATTTTTAGAGACTGAGTTCAGGATATACATATTTGGCAGTTTACTGATGGAACATGTTCCGAACAAGGCTGACTAACCTTAACTGTTAATGAGCGTTTTTTCACTGTCACGCGTTCACCGTAAAACGTGTGCGAAGGCGTACTAACATCGGCGCAAAGCGGCGGCTGTGCTTCGTTCGATGCCATGGTGTAATTGACTGCATCTTTTTAGCCACGTGAAAGAGACTAACCATCCCGCCAAGCCACCGTTTTGGACCCGCTCGAACTGCGAGGCGCTAGCCTAGTGTCGTTCTGCAAATTAAACGCACCCTGACTAATTTGCTATGCCTGATTGTTTTACAAATGACCAGATATTCAAAGCGCATCGTTATCCTTTCACGCATATTCGACGTCACCTGTGGCGTAAAATCAGAGAGAGAGAGAGAGAGAGTTGTCAGCGGGAAGTCCTGGTACCCCTGCAGTGTAGCGAACAGCTCGTCAGGGAAACCTTGATTTGTGCCCCAAGCGAAGCCTCTTACGAGCGTCAAGGAAAACTACGTGCCGTGGTTGCGTCACGAAAAGGAAAAATCATTAGACCTTCATGGATTATGTGCTCGGCAAGACCAATGAAATTCTTTGCGCTTGTTTTCCGCATTATCCTCGGCTGTGTTCAGACAAAACACGCGACCTAGATGAAGTGTATCTCTGGTTCCTCTAGTTTATATTCCTTGGCTCCCGTGAAATGCACGCTTCATCGAAATAAAAATTGTTCGTCGATCCGCCTAGCAAGAATAAGCACTGCAGGGAAATCTGCAGCTGTTCACAAGCGATATGCAAAGCGAACACGTACGTGCCGGTGCTCTGAACTGCAGCGGCCAGAGGCATTTGCAGATTCGATCATTTCGGGGGCGAAAATCTTTATTTATTGCTACCTTTTTGCGCCACATGAATATTAGCAGACCGCACGTAACACTGTTGACTTATGTATACCGTTTAGAGGTGCTTTATCGGTAGTAAAGAGCACACTGCATTAAATGCATTATGTGATGATATCTATGGTGTGAATCTCAAAATCATTGGAAAAAGCGAGTGCTCCGAAACTGGCGCTTGCAGCTTCCTTCTGCACCCGGACTATCAGCCAGGTCGGAGTTCTAACTGATACAGCTTTTCGTTTGTAACAGCCGCTTGTCAGCGCCTTGAAAATCATCTCGTTGGTTGTCGCAATTTGCAGGCGACCGTTTTTACGAAGCGTTATCAAGTACGAGCGGATTAAGCCAGTCGGAGTAAACCCGGTCATTCAGTAGTAATCCATTCCAATTTCCATCGTCAAAGCGAAACGCGGGCTAGTTGGTTGCGCTTGCATTATACTGGCAGCAGGAAACTTAACGAAACACGCGCACAGAGAAAGACACGAAGCGAACCAGCGCCCGTCCCGCGTATCTCGACGTTTTCTTTGCGTTCGAGTTTTCTTCCTTTTATCGCTGCCAGTATGAATGCGATCCATTTCCTGTTCCTTTCATCATATGTCGTACCGGGTGGCTGATTCCAGCGGTAACGGCGGCGTGGTGGCCCGTTAGGATATTTACGAAGAATGAAAAACGAAAATTACCCCCTTGTAATTACGACGCAGTCTGGTGCCACAGAAGTTTTAATAAACTTGCTCGGAAAGAATCCACAAATAATGGGCCCCGTTATACGGATCGTGCGGCTCACCTTGTCTTGGCATTCCCCTGGAAGTCACGCGCAGTATCCGCGGGCTCACATGACGGCGCGCGCGCACGCAACACATGGGCGCTGCGGCGTCACCGCGTCGCGAGAAGCGGCGCAGCTGTGCCAGCTTCCTGCTGCGCGCCCCTTTCCCTCCACTCGATCCGGCGCAGCCCTCTCACCGCGGCGCCCGATATGCACCGGGCGCAGTGCGGATACGAAAGGCGCCTCCCCCTGCCGAGTGCTTCCGATTATTGTCCTCGATGCAATCTGTACGCCGTTCACGGTAGCAGCACGAGGACCTTTGAACGCGGATCACGTGTCTCGTCCGCTCCCGTTTTGCCCTCTCCGGCCACGACGGAAAGCGCGCGTTGCCGAGCGCTCGCTAGAGATCAATGCCGTGCACAGGCTTGCTATAGTGTGTACCTGCACTTTAACGGGCCGCGAAAAATTTGGGTCGCTTCGAGGCAGCTCCTCTGCTTGGCCTTTACGGAAACGAAAAATGGGAAGTCGTAAAAGCCACCCATTCCTGAGACTTGGCATTCGAACAAACTGCGAGAGCCGCTGGCCTCAACATTGGAACGCCGGGTTAATTGGCGCCCAAATCACTGACGGCTTCACGTGCGCGCTGCGCCAAAATGGGCACGGCGAAAGTATGCGTGCTGCTAAAAGTTTGCTCTTCGGAATGCACGTTGCAGTAATGGTAAATAAGACGTCCGCCTGTCTGCCGATCCTTACTCGTAACCCACGGGCGCTTGAATTTCGTGCACAATTGTTTCTTCAAACATTTAGTTACTTTGTGTACATTATTTTCACATTGTGCTTATTCAGAAACGCTGCATAGCACTGGTGGGTACAATGAAATTTAACCAAGGTCGATATTGTAAATAACGTAGTTGCAGCTTGCAAGACCATATCAGTAAGGGGTAAGCACGGACATATGCCATTGGACGAACGGGCAACCAACTTGCTTAATGACTTATCGTGAAATATATTCTAGTTTTGTCCGTTCCACGCCTGCGACGATGGTCCTTCTTGTTCGAAACAATAGACCTGCTGCAGAATGATGAGAATAGTCTGCCTGTGATTCAACGATGAAAACAGGTCAAGGTCCATGTTAAGCTCTTCTTACGACACCCCGAGAGCACATCAATCTCTACTCAAACCATTGTTCGCTGCAACTATACGGAGAGCACGTAGTAAGTCGTTTCACCTATACTTAAATCCATGCTTGATAGGTCCTGAGGAAATTCGATTTACCGAAAGCCTTTCCCAGTTGTAAACGTCGCCGTACTTCCTAAACGCCTAAAGAAATGATGCAGAAGCTCCACTGGGAGTTGTCTAAATATGCGAAACCAACTTCCCCGAAGTCCGTACTGAATGTACGCAAGACACAACATATCATATTCGGAGTAATGACGTTATCTATATAAGGCAACATTGTTCAATGTATTGACGGTCAGTACACTTAGTTGGGCAAGTAAATGACCGCCTAAGGGAACATTGCAATAATGTCGAAAACAGAGACAACTGCCGTCTCGCCGCGCACTGCGAAATGTGCACCTGCATTCCAAAATTCAATAGCTGCGCCGTTATAGCCTGGAATCGCAATCAATGGACAATGCTTATTATCGAGGCGAAGTCGATATGTGACGAAATAGAAAAATGTGTGAGTATAGCGTCCCTGACGTTGACAGAAGAGGAACTAAGGATTTTGCACGTGTAATGAGTGCAGTGAGCAAGTATGGCGTCACGAGTGTAAGCGCATATGAGGGATGCCCAGATTTTCGAATAAACAAGTTGAAAGTTACGCTATGTGTATCTCGTCTTCACCTATCGTCCTCGTCTATTGAGCGAATTTACACCATCGTCAAGATGTTGAAGGTGTTTCTTGGTTAGGAACACCAATGGCGCTCTTACACGCTTTTCGGGACCGCTTCCGACGAGAACGCTTCCGACGAGCACGCTTCCCTGACGCCACGGCCGCTCCACCACGGTTCTGGCTGACTAAAAGATGTGCCTGGTGCGTGCGTACCATGAGCCCGTTCCTGACTTTCCGAGGTCAACAAACGGTATTATGTTTTTGAATTCCCACACGTAAGTAGTCTTATGTGTCTGCCAATTTTTGTATTTTAACGTGACAGAGTTAAGAGCCCCGTGTCGCAGGAAATCCGGCGTCGGTATCCCGCGTGCAGCGTCGACCGTCTTGTGAGCGAAATGTCATTCCGAGCCCACACATACCCGACCACGCCGACCCTCCATGTAGCGCAGAGATGTTACTGAATTGATTGAATTTTTCAAATAAATTGCATCAGAAAAATCGTAATGTACGTCTTACACACAATCTGCAGACATGATAGCGTCGGAGTGTAATTTGAATATACGAGAAAACATAATTCTGCTTCGCAGAAACACGAACACAATCCCCTTTTCCAGCGTTTCTACCATTCATAGACCGGCGTGCCCGGTTCCTTGCAACACCATCCAGATGGCGCTCGCCTCCACGCATCCGCGGCCCAAGAAAGAGGCCGCGTTCCTACCAGAAAGCCCGCCTTCGTGCGCGGCGTTCACCGCCAGCGTTTTGCAGTAAAAACGCATCCGAACAACAGCCCACCAAATCAACGGCCTAATCCACCGCATCGCCACTCGCCGCAGGGGAATGCGGGAGACCGACCTCTGCCGCCTCACACAAGCCTACCTCATTATCAGGATTGTCTACACATACCCTTATTACCACCTCCGCCGCAAAGACGAAGAGGCGGTAAATAGAATCATCCGCTCGGCGTACAAGGTGGCAATGGGACTGCCACAGTCCGACAGCAAACAGCGTCTCCTCCAGCTTGGAGTACACAACACCCTCACAGAGCTAATAGAGGCGCACTAGTTTGCACAGGTACACCTTCTTTCTCGCACCAAACACGGTCGTTACGTTCTTAACCATCTTAACATCAACCCTACCGGTGAGAGCCACCCCACTGCTGCCTTCCCGACTAGAGTCTGCAGTCGGCTGGTCATCAAACTAATGGCCAAGAATATGCTACCCGGCCGCCACAATAGGCGCCGCCAACTGAAGGCCTTAGACGTCACCTACTCCGCCGACGAACATGCCATATACGTGGACGCGGCGAAATGTGACTCTAACATACGTGGCCTGCGTAGCGACGCCAACAACCACTCTCATCAGCGCCGCTGCAGTGCGCGCACACTCCTCCACCGCTGACGAAGAGGTCGCGATCGCGCTAGCCATCGCGGATCCCCGCACACGCACGGTTCTCAGTGACTCTAAACAAGCCATTCAAAATTTCTCGAAAAACTCACTCTATCTCCCCGCCGCACACATCCTCCGCGGTTGCGTTCTCGACTGAACTGTAAGCTTAGTGTGGGTACCTGCTCAGGCCGGGAACTACGTGAACGAAGGGGTCTACCGTTTAACCCGAGACCTAACTAACCGGGCGGCTGGCCGCTCGACCTCAAATGCTCTCGCAGAGGCCCCCAAATCCTATGCTGAAATTACGAACTTCTACAAGGAGACGAGACGCGCGTACCCGCCTCCCCACCCCAACCTCGACAGAGCGCAAGCCACCACGCTTGGCAGACTGCACACCGATTACGTCCTCAGTCATTCTAGGCTTTATTTAATCACTGGCGGGGATTACGACCCCGTCTGCACTAAGTGCGACCACGGAGTGTTCGCCAGTCGGGCACACATTCTCTGGGAATGCGAGGGTAACCCTCCCCCACAATCATCTGAAAAGCTTCTTCTTCTTGGCAGCTGAAAAGAGCGGACAAGAAAACTCAGCTGGCACTCGTCTCGTGGGCCCAAGACGTCGCCCCCACCTGGGAGACACACTAGGCCTACCTGCCCTAGCTTCCAACCTAGCAGTGGCAAATAAAGTTGTTTCTCTCTCTTTTCACAGTAAAAAAAATACAGTTACGTAAGCTACAGTTTCCGGTAACCGTGAGAAGCCGTCAGATGTTGAGATCGTTGTACACCGGACGACGGCCGCCAGTTGAATCCCTGCGGAGCCCCGTTTGCTGCGGTTTACTGTGTTCCCTCAAGCCCCCGACACTCGCGCCCTCCGTATGAGGTAGCAGACAATACATCCCCCCCTTTTCAAGATGAGACGCGACACACGATCTGATTCACACGTTTAGTCTCCTTGGCGATTTTATGACGCGACCAAACTTAGACCTCCTTTCAAGGCGACCTTAGGCAGGTTGTCCAGTTTCTGATGCTAAACATTTCGACAGAATTGCCTGTCTCGTTGGGAAATTGATTAGGACTTATAGACTGACTCCAAAGGGAATTTTCTTAGCCCGACGTTTCGGAGCCCTTTCGGCTCCTTCTTCAGGTGTTGTTCTTCGGGGGTGCCGGTGTGCAGCTTTTAAAGGGTGCTTTGTAAAAAAGGAGGGGAGAGTACGGAAGGTGGGGAGACGCTTTACAGACGGGAAGGGGGGGGGGAAGCAAAAGGGTGAGATGGCTGCAGTGGTGCTGGGCGGCTGGGATGACAGGTGCTGGGGGAGCTTGATCCGCGAGAGTGCCGCTGACGGGAGGCGGGGAGAGAGAGGTTACCGGGAAGCGCAGACGTCCTTGTGTTGGTGAACTCGAGCGTGAGTCTACCTGGCTGGGCGTCCTTTTCTTCTTTTCGTCATGTCGCCAAGGCTATGGATATACACCGAGGATAGGTTGCCCTTCGCGCGGTTTATGTTACCCCCCGTATTCTGAATGTGCCATAACTCCAGTAGCAGTCTTTTTCGCGAGTTCGTCTCTGTTTGAAGGGTTTGGATTTCCTGGAAAGCGATTTTGGTGGTCAGCGTCTTTAGAGTGTTCGGCAACAGCGCTGCGTATACGGTTGAATGTTCTGGCGTCGTTCTCGTCTTGTCTGATTCTTTCTTTTAGGTTCTTGGTTTCCCCGATGTACGACACCGGACAGTCGGCACAGCTGATTTTGTAGACGACGCCTTGAGCTTTTTCTTTTGGTTGACGATCTTTTGGTTTAGGGAGGAGGATAGTTAGAGTGTTTATCGGTTTGTGCGCCACTTTGAGGCCTTCTTTTTTTAACGTTCGGCTGAGCGCTTCGCTGGTACCTCTGACGTACGGGATGGACACTCGTTTCTGGGTTTGGGGAGAAGTCAACGGCTGAAGGTCCGTAGATTGGTTACTGAGCACGTGCTCGTGGGCAAGTTGGTTATGCATGATTACAAAGAAGGCTCCAAATAAAACAACAGACGAAGGAAGGAGACACGAGGCACGTAGGCGCACTAACAATTGAGTGTTTTATTTCTTGACATAGGGACCTTCTTGTTGTTTTGACCCATTCCTATGTCAAGAAATAGAACACTCACTTGTTAGTGCGCCTACGTGTCTTGTGTCTCCTTCCTTCGCCTGCTGTTTATTTGGCGCCTTCTTTGTAATCGTAGATTGTTCCTTCTTTCTTGTTGTCGGGTTGTTTTTCGATTTTTGAGATTTTTCTTTTGGTGGACGATCTTTTGGTTTAGGGAGGACGATATTTAGAGTGTTTATCGGTTAGTTGATTCGCTGTCGCCTACACGGTTTGCTTGGAGCAAGAGAACTGCTGGAACAGGGTGTTTTTCGGTGCTTTCCCACGGGCCCCAGAAGTCGTCACAGTCAATGGACAGACGCGGCGGCTAGCTTCGGGGTCAGCTCTGGGATCAAAAGGCGTCTGCTTGGGTCAAGAAGTCTGCCTACGAGAACCCTCTCACCTCGGTGTGTTCAGTGAAACCAAAGTGCGGAAGTGAGTGTGTGAACCTTCCCCCTCAAAGGCGGGTCGACTACGATGACTTTGGACGCTCCCATTGGTCGAAGGTTGAACAGCCATTTTCCCTCACCTAGGGATCTAGGGAGGACAGAGTGTTTTAAAGCGGCCGATTTGTGGCTGCTCAGCGTGCTTTCTTTTTCAGTCATGCTAGACTGACGAAATGTAACGTTCTCCACCCTCATGTAGATACTGTAAACAAATCCCATACTCCTCGTTCTCGATGAGAACAAGTCCCACCCTTCAACAACGCCCTTAGCGTGGATGAGTCGGACGACGGCATGGGCCAGCTACCATCTATTTCGTGCCCGACCCCAATCCATACAACTGGCTGGCAGCGGTGAGACGGACTTTCCGGCGGGGTGCTGTGTCTGCGGTAAATGCTTAGTTCTTGCTTTGACTCTCTAGGCTTCATTTCGTGGTTGTTCTGTTTAGAACAGTAGGGAAGCTGTTTTGTTGACTGTTAGCAAGGTTGTGCTTACCTAGGTATGTTTAGCGAAGAGGTCCAAGGCAGTAAAGCAGCACTCATGGAGTTTAGGACACTGCTGAGAGACGAAGTGTTGATTGTTCGTGAGGAACTGGGCCTAGAGGTACACAAGTAAATGCTAAAGTGGGAATTATTGAAGCTGATTTCTGAACAGGCCAGTGAGGAGGACATTGAAATTGGGTTAGAACGTTTTAGAAAAAGAGAGAAACGGGACAGAGAGACAGAGAAGCACGGGAAAAAGAGAAATGGGACATAGAGGAACGCGAGAAAGGTCGCGAGTTAAGAAAAATGCAACTTGAGCTTGAAAGCAAACGTTTGGAGTTGTCTCAAGGAAGTGAAGGGGCTCTGGAACGATCAATTGAGGCAGAATCATACCGCATGGACAGGCTGTAAAGCCATTTGAGGTCGGGAACGACATAGGATTGTTCCTCGGAAATTTTGAAAGGACTTGCAAGATGAACTTGGGTCCGAGTACATAGCCACAGCGGTTGCTGTCTATGTTGCCGTGTGAGGCTGCGGAAGTAATCGCCAGACTCAGTGCGCGAGATGCATATGATTATGCGAAGGTTAAGGCTAGTCTTCTGAAGAAGTACCGCATTTCAGTCGAAGCTTTTCGGCAAAGATTTAGAAGCACGGGCAAGAAGAATAGCGAGGGATATTCGGAGTTTGCATATGGCTTAAAGGCAAACCTAGTCGCTTGGTTGAAAAGCGCGGAATCGTACGAGAGCTGAGACATGATTATTGAATGCATAAGTGTACAGCAGTTTTATAAAAGCATCCCACAATCTGTGAAGGTGTTGGTGCAAAACAGAGGAAACGTAAACACTGTGGAAAGGGCGGCTGAATTAGCCGAAGAGTACGCAACCCGTAGAAGGTTGAACGCCGAGGACGGAAATTGGGACGGTCGAAATGGACCGCGGAAACCATTTCCGTTCAAAAAGGGTTCGCAGACTAGACCACCGGAGCCTGTAGCTGTGGAAGAAAAAACCTCAGAAAAGAGCGAGGAGAAATCAAACGTGGAAACCAGGTAAAAATAGCAGAAAATAAAATTCGAATCTCTTAGACCGATCCGCTCCTATAAGCGCCACAAACTCGGACATATCGCTGTAAACTGCGGGAAGCCTAGCGTAGTTTTCCCCCTAGGTGGATAAAAAAGACGAGAATATGTAACTTTGGAGCAAATATCTTCACTACCTGCAAGTTAATGGCAAACCATGCAGAGTCCTGCGAGACAGTGCCGCCACGATGGACATTGTCCATCCGTCTGCGTGACGGTAGATGACTTCACCGGAGAAGTAGTATGGGTCAAACAGGTTGTAAAAGAACACAGCGTGTGTCTGCCCATGGCCAAAGTCAAAATCAGTGGACCATTCGGGGAGCTAGTGACCGAAGCTGCAGTTTCCAAATTCTTGTCACTACAGTACCCTTATATTTTTTCAAATCATTCAAATCGGTTACTGCGTGAAAAGGCGCTTAAACTGGGAGAGGGCGTAGTACAGGCAATGACGCGAGGCCAAGCTCGTAAAATCGCGTCGCTTTCGGCTGAAAATGCACAAGCTGCTCCAGCGGAAGCAGAAAAGGGGATAACTTCAATACCCGAATCCGAGTTAGGCCCGAGGGACAAAAAACAGTTGAGGAGAGCCTGCCAGCTGACCAGCCCCATGAAAGCGTATCACTAGGGTGTCAAAGTTCACGCCCGCAGGATAAGCCAGCTGAAGCACTCGGGAGCGAGACAGGGTCGTTACTATCACCGGCCTCAAAGAACTTTGATCAGCTCTTACGTGTGGACAGAGTCACTGGCAGCCGAGCAAAAGAGTGATGACAGCTTAGCTAAATTGCATCACACAGCTAAAGAAGGCATTGCTAGGCGCAACATGACGATAGAAGAGAGAGGAGGATTGTTGTACCGGCACTACAGAGACCGAAAGGGCAGGATTCTAGATCAGTTAGTCGTACCCACTAAGTACAGGGAGGACCTTTTGAGTCTCTGTCATGGAAATGGGTGGTCTGGCCACCTAGGCAAAAAATTGAAGGAAAGATAGCTTATGGAATACTACTGGCCTGGCTGTTTCAAAGACGTAGAAAACTTTGTAAGATCATGCGACGCCTGCCAGCGCTCGGGTAAACCAGGAGAAACCTGGAAAGCTCCACTAAATGCAGTGCCTTTAATTTCAGAACCTTTCAGACGACTTCTGATAGACATGGCAAGGCCTCTACCAAAGACAAAGTCAGGTTACAGGTACTTGTTTACCATGCTGTCTCCGGCTACAAAGTTTCCGGAAGCAATCCCTCTGAAAGAGCTCAGCTCCACCGGAGTAGTAGACGCGCTTCTGACAGTATTCGCACGAGTTAGGTTTCCAGCCGGAATTCAGGCAGATCAAGGGTCAGTATTCAGCAGCTCACTGACTTCCACATTCTTACAAAAGGGCGGGGTAAAGTTGATACACAGTTCCGTTTATCACCCTCAGTCAAATAGTGCAGAGACGTGGCATTCAGTGGTTCAGCGAGTTTTGCGGGCGCTCTGTTACGAGCACAAGGACTGGGAGGGTTCTCTTCCAGCCACTTTGCTTGCTTTGCGAACGGTTCCTCATGAGGCTACAGGCTACAGGGTTCTTGCCAGCAGAACTAGCGTATGGGAGGACACTCCGTTCTCCACTGAGAATTTTAAGAGAGATGTGGCAGGAAAGAGGAGAGAGTCCAACAGGGGTAGAATACGTGCTAAATTTGCTGGAACGGCTAAATGCAACCCTGGAACTAGTCTAAAAGTACATGGGAGTAGCTCAAAAGAACGCCAAGTTCTATTACGACAAGAATGCGAGGCTTCGTACGTTTAACGACGGAGACCAGGTAATGAACCTCAAGCCTTCAAGAAGGAAGAAGCTTGAAGTTCAGTGGCATGGGCCCGTTAAAGTGTTGCACAAACTTTCAGATACTAACTATGCTCTGAAAATGCCCGGTCGCAGGTAGGAGGTGAGGATATATTACTGCCATTTGATGAAGCCACATGTAGAACGGAGCGGAGTCGTTAACTATACCATCAAAGAGCAGGATGACACTAGTACCAAGTTTAAGGAGTATAAGGCGACCTCCAACTCTGAAATCGGCCTAGAAGAAAGAGTAAAACATTCGGTAAGCTCGCACGCTCTTAGACCGGAGCAGCTAGATGAGCTAAAAGAGGTGTTAGGCGAATATCTCGACAGATTAAGCTATCATACAGGTAGAACCAAGCTAATAACGCATGAAATAGAGCTGACATCTACCGAACCCGTAAGATCAAAGCCTTACAGGGTGTCTCCAAGACAGATATAGATTATGGAGGTAGAGATACAGCGTATATATGCTAGAGTTGGGAGTTACTGAGCCCGCTGAGAGTGACTACACGTCACCGCTAATACTGGTAGAAACTCCTAACAAGGACCCTCGTCCGTGTGTTCACTACAGGAAGTTAAATGCCATCACTAGGAATCAGCTGTACCCGATACCCAACATTGAGGAACGAATTGAATGAGTTAGCGCTGCTAAATACATTTCAACTATAGATCTCGTGCGGGGGTACTGGCAAGTTCCCCTTTCAGAAAGTGCCAGCCGCTTTGCCACATTTATCTTACCTGTAGGCACTTTTCGCCCTGCCGCCCGCAGCTTAGGGCTGAAGAACGCACCGTTTAGCTTCTCTACGTTAAGTGATATTGTCCTAAAAGACTTGCAGGAGTTCTCTTGATATCTTGATGATGTAGCAATTCTTCGGAAAGCTGGAAAGAGCACGTATTGCACCTCAAACAGGTGTTCTCAATGTTGAGGGAACGGTGAGTCTTAACGATGAAGACGGAAAAGCGTAGGTTTGGCTGCTCGCAGGTTACCTATCTGGGCCATGATGTCGGCCAGGGCACGAGACGGCCGGCCGAGCTGAAAATACCTACGATTGGAGATTTTTCGCAGCCGCGCACGAAAACAGACCTTCGTTCATTTTTGGGACTTGTTGGGTATTGTCAACGGTACATTCCGAATTACTCGCCAAAAGCAAGTCCTTTAACGGGCGCCCTCCGAAAGGGAACACCGAATAGCGTGCACTGGGATAAGGACAAAGAGAATGATTTCCAAAGTTTGAAAACGCTATTGGTTTCTCGTGCTGTGCTTCGCGCGCCAAACTACACAAAGGAATTCACAGTTCAATGCGACGCAAGCGACAGAGATATGGGCGTGGTACTTAGTCAGGTCGCCGACGATAACGAGGAGCATCCTATCCTCTATGCCAGCCGTAAACTAATTGTAAGAGAGGAAACCTACAGCGCTTCAGAGAAAGAATGGGTTTGTTTAGTTTGGGGGGGGGGGGGGTAGCCCAGAAGTTGTCGTGTTACTTGTACGGAGTGAGGTTCATCTTCGAGACCGACCACTGTCCTCTGACGAGGCTCAATCAAATTCCCCACAAAAATGGCCGCTTGCTCCGATGGAGCCTCACCCTCCAAGAGTACAACTTCTCCGTTAGATATTAGAAGGGAAAGCTGCATAGCAATGTTGATGGTTTGAGCAGGCTAATTTGAATTCTGCGTTTAGGGATCCCGCCTAAATTTTGTGGTTGTTATTGTTAATTTTGTTAAGCCAAGAAGATCCCCTCTCATTTAGCAGGACTCCCTCCATGATTGCTCAATTTGTCAGTACGAAATTCCTTCAAAAGTTGGCGTAGCGAAATGCAGCATTTGTTGTTTCTTCACTTATGTTTTCTCTGAAGCCTAGCAGGCCTAAAGTGAGATCCAAGATACGTCATCCCGGCGCAGAGCCGTGTTGTGGGGCTCGCTTTGCAGTTACTTGTCCTTGTATGTTTTGCGACAGTGTCATCATTTCACAGCTGGTCGCTGCAAGCCAAGGCATCCCCCCTTGACACCAGCCATTCTCTTCCTGCCCAGCGGTTATCAACACTGGCCAGTCGAGATTTTCCGGGCCATGGAGGAGCAGTTACGATCGGCCTGCGGGGGCTCGCGATCTTCGGAGAAGCGACCTCCCAACCCTTTCCAGCCCGCTGCGATGACTCGCTTTGTAAAGACAATGCGCCTCTTCGACAGCCCAACGGCGCCGGCATGTCTAGCCACGTTAGGCGGACCGAGTATTGTTAGTTGATTCGCTGTCGCCTTCACGATTTGCTTGGAGCAAGAGAATTCCTGGAACAGAGTGTTTTTCGGTGCTTTCCCACGGGCCCCAGAAGTCGTCACAGTAAATGGACAGACGCGACGGCTAGCTGCGGGGTCAGCACTGGGATCAAGAGGCGCCTGCTTGGGTCAAGATCCCTGTTTACGAGAAACCTCTCACCTCGGTCTGTTCAGTGAAACCAAAATGCGGAAGTGAGTGTATGAACCCTCTCCCTCAAAGGCGGGTCGACTACGATGACTTTGGACGCTCCCATTGGTCGAAGGTTGAACGGATGTTCTCCCTCACCTAGGGATCTAGGCAGGACAGAGTGTTTTTAAGCAGCCGTTTTGTGGCTGCTCAGTTGCTTTCTTTTTCAGTCATGCTAGACTGACGAAATGTAACGTTCTCCACCCTCATGTAGATACTGTAAATAAATCCCATATTCCTCGGTATCTTTGATAACAAGTTCCTCCCTTCAACAGCGTACTTAGCGTGGATGAGTCGGACGACGGCATGGGTCAGCTACCATCTACTTCATGCCCGACCCCGATCCTTACACTCTGCAGGTCTTCGACTTGCCCCGTCTTCACGATGCAGAAGCAATCATCCCCATACCTGAGGAATATGTTTGGTTTCGGGGAAAATGTACTTAGAGCTCTGTCCTCGATACTCTCCATATTCAAGTTAGCCTTGGCAACGGAGATTGAGGCCCCCATAGGTGTTGCTTTAACCTGTCTGTAGTAGCTGCCTCGGAAGGTGAAACATGTATTGGACAGACACAGTTCGAGAAGACAGCAAATCTCGCCTACACTCAAGGGGGTTCTTTCGCTGAGCGTATCGTCGTGTTCCAGGGCATCCCTAGTTGCGGTAATAGCCAACTTAAAGACAGACCAGACATTCATCTTCGATACGTACTTTTGATGCGAGTTTGATGAAATTCTCGGAGCCGCGCACGTGGAATGCTGTCCTTCCGGTGAGCGGTCATATAATCTGGTGGAAATAAGTGGATATGGATCGCAGTGGGGAAACCCGAAAAGTCTACGATTGGTCGTAAGGGTATTCCGGGTTTATGGAATTTTGGCAAGCCGTAGAACGCTGGGGCGGATCCGTTCCTACACATTAATTTTAAGTAGAGATTTCTAGAATTTGTATGGCTACGGTATATTTAAACCAGCGTCTTATTCAGCACCGATTGGGTTCTCGTAGTGAGGTCCTTCTTTAGTTTCTCGTATTCTTGGCTGTCAAGTAGGGCGGACGCCTTTTCTCGTAGTCCTGTATGTTCAAAAGAATGGTTGAGTTCCCCTTGTCCGCCGGTAGAATCACAATGATTGTATCATCTTTCAGACTTCTCAGTGCTCTTATTTCGTCGGAAGATAAGTTGTGTTCTCTTCTGCGGTTGTTATTAGACCTTATTATGCCGATTGCTTTCGGTCTGACCTGTTCCCGCAATTTGGGGTCCAGTTGCTGGATGCTGCTCTCAAGGGCGGCGATCATATTGGGGAGGGGTGGGTTATCTTTGGTAACATTGAATTTGTGACATTTTGCCAGGATTGAGGTTTCCTCGGCCGGGAGCTTTTTAGACGATAAATTGGTTACTGTGTATTTGTTTAACACTCCGGATTTCTCGATTTCGTTGATTAGGCAAAGGAATTTCTTCTCCTGCGTTTCACTGTGTTTCATTTCCTCTGAGCACGCGACGGCCTTTGAAACGAATCAATTGAAGAAAAGACATGGGGTACCTTGTGTTCAAGCTGTCTTCTGGTGAAGAACGCGTCTACTTCTTTCTTCTGAATCACCGTGTGGCAATCATACATCCGTGCTGTCACCAATCTTTGCTGGGCCTTGCTGACCATGTCCCGGCCTTCTGGTGTGTTGATTGGTTGGCGTAGCTGGAGACTTCGTGGTACGACGTTTCTGTCTTTCCATTTCCGGGTGAAGTCTAGGTGAGTCTTGAAGTTGGATATTCCTCTCACGGCTTTTATATAGTGCTTTGTAAGCTGCACTGCATCTAGTCCGAACTGTGCACGTAAAGATTTGAAGCTAAACATTTCGACAGAATTGCCTGTCTGGTTGGGAAATTGAATAGGACTTTCTGACTGACAACAACGAAATAAGTGAATTTTATTAGCCCGACGTTTTGGTGCCCATTCGGCTCCTTCTTCAGGGGTCGTTCTTCGGGGGTGGCGGTGTGCAGCTTTTAAGGAGGCTTTTGTAAAAGAGGAGTGGAGAGTACGGAAGGTGGGGAGACACTTCACAGACGGGAAGGGGGGCTAATAACACGTCGGGCTAATAAAATTCACTTATTTGGTTGTAGTCAGTCTGAAAGTCCCAATCTCTGATGCATTCTCGTAGACTCAGGCGGCCTCGCACTTGGCGTCGCGGGTATAGCTGTTTCATCCTAATCTTATCTCCTATTCTCCAGCGTGGTTACCGAAACCGGCGTAGCTGGTTGGCTATCCCTGTAGACTTGTTCTGACAGCCCCGAAGCACTTCCATTTGAGCCTGATTCGAGTCTGGGAGAAACTTGACCATCTAGAGACCTACTAGTTTTTGGGACAAGATGTTGTCGATTGCGTTGAGTGAGGTCTTTCGTAGTTTCAACCACAAATCAGCGTGGATGTCGGGTGGGTGGCAGCACAATGGCAGGACCATTCCATATCACTGACCCAAACTTCTTCGCCCGCCTCACGTTGGCGAAGCGCGGAAGCGGCATGTCTTCTGTTATTGTCTTTCGTGTGTTTCTGGCGTGCGGCTTCATCGCGCTGGTCAAATACTGAGGCTACTGGCCAAGCAGGCTGGAGCTGCTTTTCAGTCTTTGGGACACGTGTGTGGAGACGCCTGCCTAGGAGAAGCTGCGCAGGGCTCACACCACTGATGCACGGAGTGTCCCGATAGGAAAAGAAGGCCAAATAGGGGTGTTCAGCCTTCTTTCGAAGATCTTTGACTGTCCGCACTATACGTTATCCCTCAAGAGAAAAGTATATAATAGCTGTGTCTTACCAGTACTCACCTACGGGGCAGAAACCTGGAGGCTTACGAAAAGGGTTGTACTCAAATTGAGGACGACGCAACGAGCTATGGAAAAAAGAATGATAGGTGTAACGTTAAGGGATAAGAAAAAAGCAGATTGGGTGAGGGAACAAACGCGAGTTAATGACATCTTAGTTGAAATCAAGAAAAAGAAATGGGCAAGGGAAGATAACCGATGGCCATTAAGGGTTACGGACTGGACCCCAAGGAAAGGGAAGCGTAGCAGGGGGCGGCAGAAAGTTAGGTGGGCGGATGAGATTAAGAAGTTTGCAGGCATGGCATGGCCACAATTAGTACATGACCGGGGTTGTTGGAGAAGTATGGGAGAGGTCTTTGCCCTGCAGTGGGCGTAACCAGGCTGATGATGATGATGATGACTATACGTTCCACTTCACTATTCAATTGCGGAAACACGGGACTGCTAGTGACATGACGGAAGTCGTAGGACACAGAAAAATCAGCAAATTTCTTGGCTGCGCATTGTAGTCCGTTGTGACTGCGAGTCTCCCCTGGTGTATACCGTAACGTGCGAACACGCTCTTAATGACCGATATAACCGCTGGTGTTCTCGTAGAGCCATGGCGGCCGCATTTCGATGGGGGCGAAATGCGAAAACACCCGTGTGCTTAGATTTAGGTGCACCTCAAGGAACCCCAGATGGTCGAAATTTCGTCCATGAGGAAATTTCGTGAGTCCTCCAGACAGTCCTCCACTACGGCGTGCCTCATAACCAGAAAGTGGTTTTGGCAAGTCAAAGCCCATAATTTAATTACTTTAATTTAATTCTCGTAGAGCGTAAGCTTATGACTTCTGAGAAACGGAAACTGCAGTCTACGATAAGCGCGTAGTCTTCACCATTTAGATGAAACAGGTCAATGCCGACGACCTCCCAAGGCTCTCTTGGTGTTTCAGTAACGAGCACAGGTTCTGCTCGCTGAACTGTGGTCTCAGCACATTTGGTGCAGCTCATCACCAACGTCTTAATTTGGAAATTTATGCCAGGCCCCCTAACAGACTCCTTAGGAAGAGTCTCACACCAGCCTATTCCTTGATGGCCGTCGTGAAGAAGCTGCAGTATCTGTTGCTGGTATAATGCCAGAAACACGACGCGAACACCCTTCAGAGGGATCTTGCGTGCACAAAATGAGCGCCAGCTTTAATGCGCAGGTCCGGCGCCTATTAGAAGCAGGTTATCCTAGTGTAGCGGTGGCCACTGTGGCTGAGCGCCTAAAGAAGTCGGTTTCGAGAGGCACGGACGTGATTACAGAAAGCAGTAATATCAAAAAAAGAGTAGTGGCTATTCCGTATATTCATTCAGTGTCGCACAGGTTTAAAAAAGTTGCTAGTAGATATGATGTTAATGTTGCTTTCACTGCTCCCAATAAGCTAGGTAAGATATGCGCTGCCGTACAGAATAAAAAGGAGCGGTTAAAAAGCAAGAAACGAACAGATATATGTCCAGTGAAGCACAATAAGAACAACAGTTTTACTCACTGTCGTATGGGTGTGGTTTATAAAATTCCCCTTAGCTGTGGCCAGTTCTAAGTAGGGCAAACGGGACGGTGTATCAATCAGAGGCTAATGGAACATAAAAGGTCGTTAACCGGTGGATCGCCTTCTAATCTTTCGCTACATTGCCGAGATTGTAACTGCACGCCAGAGTTAGATGAATGTGCGATTGTACAGGCACAAGAATGAAGATACGCGTCTTATGGTATAGGCATGGCATATCTACAATGGTAGAAGTGCGTGCGTGAGTCAGCCTTCGATTACTTTACATAAGGAAGAGATTAAGTGCCTTAACAGTTATCTCTCACGTAGACCGCCACGTGTACCCGATTTACACGTGGTGTTACCATTCCTGAGCATGCGCAGATGAGTTTTGTGTCTTCTTTCTTTTTTCGCCTCAATGCTCCCTTAAGTTGATAGTTGGCGTTCGTGTTGTCTACTTCTCTATCTCTACACTTGTGTCCTGTCTGCACGCCTCACTTATATTTTGCATATTGAAACTTGTATTGGTCGGGGTGCGCGATAGCATGTCAGCCGTGGCCAATTGCTTCCCCGGTCCAGAGAGTTACGGTTGCGTTACAGTTACGTTACAGTTACGTGACGGTTACATTACGGTAATAGTGCGGTTACATAAGCTGCAGTTGTCTGGAAGCGTGAGAAGCAGTCAGGAATCTTTGAATGCAATCACGTTCCACTATTACAGCTTAAGCGTCCACCGAATGTTTCCGTTTGTTTGTTTGTTTGTTTGTTTGTTTGTTTGTTTGTTTGTTTGTTTGTTTGTTTGTTTGTTTGTTTGTTAACAGCAAGGCTGTTTAAGCTGGTGGTTAGGCCGGCGAACGTGCGCACCAATACCTCGCTGAGCAATGACGTTACAGCGCGCGCCGGTACCGCTTCGCCGTAGCTTTGCGTCGCCGCGCCGTGCGGAGGCCGCGCATGCGCAGATGCGGATATAAGCCGTGACGTCACCACGGGGGTATAAAAGCAGCGCCGCTCCGCCGCCGTGCCGACGGAACAGCCAGGTCTCCGGCGAATAGAGGCGAATAGCGACAGAAGTAGAGCGTCACTCTCCAAGAAGAGGAAGCGCGGCGCGAAAGCCGCCCCACAGCTACTTGAGAACGGATACGATGACTTCGGTCCATTCCCGAATATCGCGCTGGTGAAGCAGTGGCGAAACGTCAGCGAGTTGCAGAAAGTGCAGGGTATCGAGCTCGCGTTACCTAGAAAAATCATGCGTGCAACTAGACGCGTCGGCAAACGTCTTGTCGATGCGCCTTGCAGACAGAGTAGAGCACAAGTCAACCGAAGTACTCTTTGACAATGCACGCGTTTCACCCGGGACAGATGAAAAAGAGGTCGAGGTTTACCGAGGTGAACAAGCGCTGGACGAAGGTTTGCCCTGTGTAGTTGTGCCATCGGACGACGACAACGAAAGAAATGACTGGTACAGAAAATAAAACACACATTGCGCGTACTTCAACGACCGAGTGTTCATTGCTCTTCGGTGGGCTAACGCCGACACCACGCAAAACCTTGACCGAGTCTCGAAGCATAACCACGCAGAAAACTTGGCCAAGTCTCCAAGCATAACCAACCATAAACTTAGCCGAACCACGAAACACCTAGGTGGGGCCGCCACCTTCACTGTTTGCCCAGTCTTCGCGCCGAAGCTGCACAAAATTTTTTATTTATTTATTTATTTACTTGAAAGAGCACCCGCCGTGGTTGCTCAGTGGCTATGGTGTTGGGCTGCTGAGCACGGGGTCGCGGTATCGAATCCCGGCCACTGCGGCCGCATTTCGATGGGGGCGAAATGCGAAAACACCCGTGTGCTTAGATTTAGGTGCACGTTAAAGAACACCAGGTGGCCAAAATTTCCGGAGTCCTCCACTACGGCGTGCCTCATAATCAGAAAGTGGTTTTGGCACGTAAAACCCCAAATATTAAAAATTGAAAGAGCGTAGGTTAGGGCGTGTTGGTACTCCATAGCTGAGGTCTTTTAGCGCACGAAAAGAGACGAAAGACAGTAGCAAGACGCTGGCAAGACGGGAAGCGCTATGTCCGCATCTTGCCACTGTCTTTCGTCCCTTTTCGGGCGCTAAAAGACCTCGGTTATTTATTTATTTATTTATGTTGATGTACGCTTTTCTTTCGCTTCTCTTGTTTCTCCACACTGCCTTGTTCCTGCTGTAGGCTTGTGCAACCTTTCAGACAACAGTCGCAATGACTGTCATGAAGCTGCCGATTCTAACTCAGAAATAATCCGCCTATTTCTTGGCCGTTCCCCTGAAGTGGGTACGAGCCACGTTCGATGGTCAACAACAACAACCACGCTGTGGTTCGGCTTCCCTATGAGTCCCCGTGTGTCCTGGCTGTCTATCGCCCTGGCGCTGGCGTACAACGCGCTTGCGGCCGCCGCCGGGCCCGAGATCAAGGCCAAGGCGGTCCTGGTGCCCTGCGCGGCCGCGCCGTCAAAGCAGGGCCAAGACAACGCCGTCCACGGCTTCCTCTCGTCCAAGCCGGCGCTCACGGCGTGCGAAAAGAAACTCGGCATCGTGCTCCGCATCAACAACACCGAGCAGGCGAGAGAAAAAACGCGTCAGAAACCGCGCGAGAAGCGACTGAATCGTTCTGCGTTGACAGCGCTGCAGCCAAGTGATTTCACAGAAGTACCACGACACTAAGGAAACAAGCACTGCAATCACTGTGATTGACAAAAGGCACTGCACTTTATGCTGACTAAATGTGAGGTGCTTCTGCTGAACGAAACTAGATATTGTAATCACTCAATCAATCAATTAAGCAATCATTTAACGTGCCCAAGGCAACCCTAAGGTCAGTGCTGGCGCATGCCTACATTAAAACCGTATAACAACGGAGAAGAAAGTAAAAAAACAGGAGAATATAAGTAAAAAAGCACAATGAATAAAAAATATGGAAAGAACAGTTTACATACAAGAAAGCCCAAGGTACATAAAAACCAATTAGGTGAACGGCAGTTGAACAATGTTTGAAACTATGAAACAACGGAAAGCCGGGGAAGGAACCTTGTTATTGAGTTACGAAAGATATCGACATTATGAAAATAAGCGCAATAAAGGCTCAGTATTTTCTGGCCGCGTGAGTGTTGGTGATCACAGGCAGGAACATGGAAAGGCCTATGTTCTCCGTTGATCTTGCGCGGAACACGTAAAATGATACAAGTTAGGAATTCGGGACAGATTAAGATACCTTGAAGGAGTTTAAAGATAAACAGAACATCAGCGTCATTACGTCGGCACGGATATAAGGGTAGTGACTGTAGTGGTCCACGGTCGATATTATCGAAGCGGTGTTGATATACGTTGATAAACTTTTTCTGGGCCCGTTCTACGCGGGTGATCATTTTGAACTTTTCGGGACTTTTTAAATATCGCCGTGGCGGGTAGCATAATTCTCCTCCTTGAGCTGTATTATTCGAAGATGCGGAGATTACTAGCACGAGAAATTTAAACACCAGTTCAAGAAAGTAATGAAAGTTTAGTAATGAACTTCTTAATTACTTTACCATATTGCAATTTAGTAATAGTATCCTATGAGTTTGAAAGACCTATCCACTTGAAATGAATCTCCAGGATTACATTAGTTTCGATATATTTGCCAATATATGGCACGAAATGCATGGGCGTTCCAGTTACTTTTCTATGTCAGTGCATAAAAGAGCGTCTTGTTAAGAAAGTAAGAGGAACAAAAGTGCATTTTTGCGGCGTGTTTCATGGCGCATATCTCCAAACTGGTGTCATTATGAAAATTAATTCCAAGAGGATACGCCTTGCAAGCTCATTGGCTACAATTCGTAAATTGTCATATGTGCTGTAACTTAATTAATTCAGAAATTAATTACTTATTTTTGTTAATTAGCTTGAAGTAATGTCCCCCTCTCTGAATGATACAGTTCAATGACTAGAATTATGTTATCTGCAACCGGTCATTTATAAAATTCCCTAAAACTTAAAAATGTTCACCCTCTATAATGCCGCTGTTGGATCTAGAAATCCCCTTCGTTGACGAATGGGATTTCTAAATTTCTATTTCCCTTGATAGCCTGCACACAGCGCCCGGATAGCGCATGCCCCGCATTGCAACGCGTTTAGCGTGATGAGAAAAGAGTAAGGTTGTATCAAAGAGTACGCCTATTTCGTTGATCTGACAGGCATTACGCAATGGTACAGAATTTAAAGAACAAGAAAAAAAGGCTTAATTTTTCACGAATGAAATTCATGACATTTTTCCTTATCTTTGCGCCAGTTAGAGTAAGAAAACAAGTTAGACTGCAGGATGCCACAGTCATCAACAATATAAATTCCCTTTAAAATATTGAAGTCATCGGCGTATCGAAGAAAAGAATTCTCCATGAAGGAAAGAAACGTGAATAACGAAAATTTTAAAGAGAAGTTGTCCTAAACCTAGGCACACCACTAGTTTCCGTGTGCAAAGAAGACGTTTCGCCATTGACGTTAACATATCATGATCTGTCAGTAAGATAACTTCCCAAAGATTCACTACTGAGTAGTAGAAAGTGACTCGCCATCCCGATCCTGCGAAAGTGGATGTCCAGCGAATCTGTCAAAAACCACCACCACAACTGCCGAGGGGGACATGCAATGCTTTATTGCTTTAGAGTAATGGGAGCAATGGTAATGTTGCCACCATGCAGCCGCCCATACCGGTGCTGCAACAAAATTGAAATCACTCGCTAGGCCACTTCTTTTACATATGAAAGGCTAGGAACGTCACTCCCCACGTCGCAAGCGGCCGTCACCGCAGTAGCTTGCACAATGTTTGCGGGGAGAGCTATGTGCTTCGCATTGTTAGCAGGAGCACCTTATCATCAATTGTGTGGTTCGGATGCTTATTTCTTGCTTGTTCTTTATTGAAACGCATGCTGTTCTGTAATATGCGTGATTCCGAAAAATGTATGCACTGTTCGCTTCACTTTTCAGACTGCTTGAAGCCTCTGCCTGGGGTGCAGAAGCTTCGAGCCACTGTTATTGGACTGAACTGCCGCAGGGATCGGCCCAAATTTTCGTTAACGGACGCGGACAGGAAGAATGCCGACCACCGAGACGTGGTCGGCATTTCATAATAATGATAATTTGATGTAATAAATAATAATAATAATAATAATAATAATACAGGGCACGCACGCACGTCACGGTTCGGGGAACTGAATGGCTCGAGTGCGTCCGCGCACAAGGAAGCATACCCATCAACTCCACCGGCGAGCTACTCCATACATAATCCGTTATATAAACTGATTAAGAGATTCTTAGTCGTTACCTGGAGGTTGTGTCAGCATAAGAAAGTAGCCATAACTATAAATCAAATTGGAACAAATGACTGAGGACCTTAACCGAGAAAGTGTAAGAGTATAGGGTTGAATGTTAATACGCAGAAGACAAAGGTAATGCTCAATAGCGTGGCAAGAGAATATTATTTCGTGTTCAGCAGTAGTTCCAAGGATTCGCGCTGGAGTACGTGTTTTTTTTAATAGGTCTTTATTTGTGCGTTTAATAGGCCAAGCATTGCGGCAGAAAAGGGGTGCGTTCTTTTTCGAGGAGGAGTGGTCCCGAGGTCGTCTCTGCAAAGAGGCGGCCAGGCCCTTCCTTGTTCCTGAAAAAGTCCAAAAAAGCACTCCAAAGCTGGACTGAGTCCTTGAGCCCGATGTGCGATGGCGGGTCGAGCCACCCCTGCAGGGTGCCAGGTCGGTTCCCGCCCAGGGAGCGTAGTGTCCTTTCTCGCACCGTGTCAAAGGCAGAGCAGCTCCACAGAAGATATTCGGCCGTACCTCTGGCCGGAAATGCCGAGCACTTAGGGCTCGGTTATGAGTGCGGGTTGATGAGGTGTAGCCTTGCTGGTGACAGAAGCTGGCCGGTCTGCGCTCGGCGAAGAAGAACTGCCTCTATCCTGCGGAATGTGCTGGGTGGGCGGCGATATAGTTTCTCAGGGTTGGCCAAATGCTGGAGAATGTTGCGGCGGTAGCTCTGTGCGCGGTGCCATGTCTCGGCCCTATCCATAGGGGGCGACGTCGGGTGTTGTAAAGGTGGCAGGGGTCCAGGAAGCGGAAACGACAGTGGGTCCAGGCAAAGGTGCGGAAAAAGCTGCAGCGCGCGCGGCCTAGTGGGCCTTTTCGTTTCCAGTGATTCCTTCAAGTGCAGGAATCCATTTCACGATTGTGGTGTAGCCTTCCCCTCGCAGGCGATGGACTTCAGCACGAATGGCCTTAAGAACGGCATAGTCTGCGCCCCCTAAGCGACAGGCGGTGTAGGCTGCTTGCGAGTCAGTATGCACATAATACGCACAAGGAGCCGGATCCTGTCTTTCTGCTATGCGAGTGATGGCAAGGCGTATGGCTATGAGTTCCAGATTAGTGATACTATGTTCCTCGGGAAGCCGTTGGACTGCAGTGGTATCCGACTCGGAATCATGACAAGCCACGCCGGCACCATTTGGAGACTGAGTGGCGTCTGTGTAAAGTTGAATGGCCCCATCTTGGGCTAGCTCGCATGACATCTTCGAGTGGCGTTTTGCGGCAGCTTTACGCCTTTGTGGATTAGCGGAACTCATGTTTTTTGGTAGTGGCATACCATCTACAAGATCGATAAGTTCCCATGGTGGGGCAGGAGATGAGAGGGGCTCTAGATTATCGACATTGTAGCCTAATGTCCGTAGGATCTGACGGCCAGCTGCCGTTGTGGATAGTCGGACACGCTGGGCGTGCAATTGCTGTTCGGCCAGATCCTGCAGGGCATTGATTCTACTACATGCGTGTAGGTCGGCAATAGTGTTGCGTACTCCAGGGTAGCGTACCGTACTGCTGCCGAGAAGTAGCGGCGCCTGCCTATCGAAGCTCGACCGACATTACTTATTGGGTAGCGTGGCGTTGTCGGCGGCTGCAGGCATCCGGTAGACCATGGCGACCAAGCAAGGGCGAGACGATTTGCTAGTGCGAAACTTGCACGGTTCTTTCAAAGGTAGTTGAAAGAAAATAAGAAAAGCATGAAGTATGTAAAACTACATTTCGGAGCCCCTTAAATAGGCTCTCTACAAGTGTGGGCGGGATCTTGCTTCCGTCGATGTCACCTGACAGGCACGGAGAGAGGGCCCCTCCTCCTCTGACATTACCGAGCAAGGAAAGGAAAAGTCACGCCTCATTTCGACGAAGCCTGGTAGAAGGCCGGGTGGTAGAAGGCCGGGTGGTAGAAGGCCGGGTGATAGAAGGCCTGGTGATAGAAGGCCGGGTGATAGAAGGCCGAGTGCTAGAAGGCCCTTTGTGCGCAAGGTGCGTGACGTTAACCATCGCAGGAGAAGTCAAGCCTCATTTCGGCGAATCCTGGTAGAAGGTCGGGCGAAATTCCTGTCACCACGTGGTGTCAGACGCCAACCCTAACAATAGGGCAGTACTGTGGTAAGCCGGTAACCAGGCGCATCGCCTTGCGGTTGATGCGCTCAAGCTGAAGGCATTGGGTCGCGTTAAGTCGCATGTAAGGATATGCGTGTAGTACTTTTGATGCGACGAGAGCTAGGGCTATTTGACGGAGCCCAACTTCTGTAATTCCCCACCCACACGCAGAGACGCGGCGCATAAGGTGTAAGGCCTGATGGCAACTAAGAACTGTGCCACTGGAGTACGTTTATCTAGGTCACGTTTATCTAGGTCACTAACTCAGAAGGGATCGTGATCACGAGAAGAAAGCCTACAGTAGAATAAAAATGAGTTAGAGAGCATACGGCATACCAAATCATCACCGGCAGCTTACCGTTATCATCAAAAAGGAAAAGTGTACAATCCTTCATTCCACGGGTACTGTCATATGGGACAGAAACATGGAAGTTAGCAAAGAAACTTCAGAACAAGTTGAGGTGAGCGCAGCGAGTGGTGGAACAAAAATGTTAGGCTTAACTTTAGGTGACAGGAAGAGAGGGGTGCAGTTCGGAGAGCAAACGGGGTTAGTCGATATTGTAGTTCACTGAGCATACGATTCAATAAATTCACTGAGCATTACGATACTTCCTAATGCGAAATTGGAGCGCAGCTCTAACGTGTTTTCCTTTCACGATATGCTGGCTGAGGCGGACAATCTGCCTCGTGCGGCACGTCGCAAGGAACGAAGTGTAGCGCGACTGCCTCGCTGATCGGGAGATCGCGAGAGAAAGCGCGCGGGTGACGCGTATACGCGCTTCGCAGCAGCCGCCGCAAACAGACCTCCGCTCATGCAGCACTTTGTTTTCATAGTATCGTTGGACGTGCTCACCGCATGCCATGGGAGAACCAACTACGCACGCGCTACTCGGGCGCCATCTAGCCATCGTCGCCGCAGAGCGGTACTACGCTTTTCCTTCTCACGCTTTCGCCATACCTTCCTCCTCCACTTTCCGCCTCATGCTTTCCCTGCAGCCTCCTGCTCCACTTCCCTACTCGCCTTCTCTTCGCTTTTCATTCCCCGTTGCACTCTGGGTTCGCTCTTTCATCCTTCGTTCTGCTCGTTCGCTCGGTTACGCCAACGACGCCAACGCCGAGGCACGCCGGCGCTCATCGCAGGAGCGGGCACTTAAGAGCTACATTCTAATATGGAGCCCGGCAGGTCACGTAATGCGTAGGATGGATAGCCGCTGGTCAATTAGAGTAACTGAACGCGTGCCAAAGGAAGCTGATTGGCTCAAGTGCATGAGACAATCCGCCCAAATGCGCACGCATTCGAATTGAAGTGCAGTCAAGGGTGGCAGAAAATTAGGTGAGGCTATTAAATTGGAAAATTTGCATGCACAGCTTAGAATCAGTTAGCGCAAGACAGGGGTAATTGAAGGTCGCTGGGAGAGGCCTTCGTCGTGCAGTAGGCATAAAAATAGGATTATGATGACGATGATTATAATCGTTACAATTGTGGTGGTGGTGGTCGTAATGATCAACGATAAAATCACTGTCGACTAACGCTTTCATCGCCTCTTTTGTTGTCAGTATCAGCACTGAATCGACAAGGTTGACTAAGGCGGTAACTCAATATACAACAAGTCGTACTGTACACACTATCTCATAAAAAAAACTTACGTTTCACTTATATATCTTACAGTGAAAAACACTTTATCGCTCATTACTAGAACGCAAACAGCTCTGAGAACCATCAAGTACTGTCATGACGTCCGCGCAGTAGTATCTCTGCGCACAAAATATTCAAAGCCTGTTTCGTGAATATCGTTCTCTCTGTTATCTAGTCCCGCACCAATGTGCCATTCTGCAATTTTCAGTTCGAGACAAGCTGGAAATAGAATCACAGCTCACACAATGCGAGTGTTGGGATACAAAAGCTGGATCTCATATCTTTAATACACTTTAGCGGTCTGTAGCACTGCTGTCAAAATGTTTATATCGTAGCACTTACAGTGAAGCTGTTAGTGCGACTAGACGCGCGTTTTCCAGGTGCCCACGAAGAATATGAGCAATGTTTATGTTCATGGGTTAATTAAGGTCGTTGGGGATAACTACTAAACGCCCATTTTCTCCATAAGAAACGGCGTTATACGTCGTTTGTAGAATATTTTCCTAGAGTTCTGGGGAAGCAAATGCGAAGTTTAGTTCCTTTGTGCTTATAGGGATGATGAGAACGCTATGAATAATGTGCGGACACAGTTAATTACGAGCTAATTATTTACGAGCTTTAGGTGGGCTAATTACGAGCTCTGGAAGACATACTAATGGAGGCGCTCAAAGCCAACAGCTTCTCTAGAAATTGGGCTGCGATTCTGCAAGGTCGCACAAGTCTGCTATGCTTTTTCTTTTTGCTGACATCCAGAATCGTGTGTGCCTTCATTATGAAGTCACTAACGCATAGACATCCTCGCCCTTTTCCACCTACCTCTCGCTTGCTCGCCCTATGCGCGCGATGACCAGAGCACAGCCTTCTTTTCTTGCAGCAGGTGGAGAAAGAAGACCTGTACGTGTTCTTCGACGAAGCTGTGGATCATGACAGCAACGAAAGTGTCAAGCTGCTCGAGCCCCTGGTCGTCAAAATCTACCAGCATCCGGTGGTTCTCGCATATGCCTTTCGCTACCTCGGTGCAAGTACACCACCACATCGGTCTCCTTGTGGTGCCCCTAATGCTCGTCGAAACTTGTCTATCTTGGCTTGCGTTTTTAAAGATGTAGATGTGCAGAATTCTATAGCCATTGCAAAGCAGAGAATGATACTATGACCAGGGACTATGATCGATCAATTTCAGGGATATCTTTTTCACTGCCTTCTTGTTGACCACACATACCGGTTGCCGTAACAAAATGTTTCCTGGAAATTAAAAAATAACTGAGTACGTTCACACGAAAGGCACCCATTGTACATTTATAGGCAATGTTCATTTCATTTCATTTCTCCTTAAAGGTGATGAGGCATTACATAAGCCTTCATTCCACGTGACCATAGCAGAACACAAAGAACAGGTCACAAGTAGAATAAGGGGGGGGGGGGGGCATTAACGAAAGGGCAAAATTGTGCCGGTAGAGTAAACGAGAAAAAAAAGAAAATGTGGGTTGGAGTCTGAGAAAAGTATGTTTAGGAAAAGTTGTCAAAATTATTACATAAAGTTTTCCTGAATGATATAGGGTCAGTGTATGAAAATGTTTCTTTTTTTTTTTTTTGAAGGCTACTCCAGTAGGTTAATACGTCTGGGGAGAATGAAGTCTTCATGTTCTTCGTTATCATGCGTTATCTGTCGCACAAATAAGTATATTATTGTTTATTAGGCTAAATTTAATTAGCTTAATTTATAACATAAGTAAAGGAGTTGTTGAGGATGCCGAGAAAGCACGGAAAACAACATTAATACTAGAAGAAAAAAACCCAGGAAATTAAAGAAGAGGAAAAGAAAACGCGTGACACCGAGACAGTGCACGTTTTTCTGTGTAAAAAGGAAACACTTATAGTTTGCTCTGAACGAGGTTATCAGTCGTTTTGCGACATCTTAACAGCTTTTACATTGATGCATTATCTACTAAGCAAAATAAATAAAATTTAATTGAACTTCATTACCTAATTCTTTGTGTAAAATGAGAATTATACTTAGTAATATAGCATGAAAACTGCCCATAAACAAGGCATTCGCGCAAGGGCCTCCCCTATTTGTATTTATTGGAGAAATTTAGTTGGGGCTGCCGGTAGCGGAAGTGGCACAGTGAGTGAGCCCGCTTCCTGTCACTGCCAACTGAAGTGCGAGAAACTGTAGAGGGCAGGATCAGCAGCAGGACGGCTGGAACCATGTAAGAGCACCCGGCGCTCCAACTAAAGATCCGCAAGTAGCTAAACTGGATGAAGACGGTAACATGTTCGAGGGAGACGATACACTGCGGTTCATCAGAGACGTTATTAGGCATAACTTTGGCACTAGAAAAGCGTAGTTCATACTCAAACAGTTCTAGCAACAACAGAGAAGCCTGAGAGATCAAAATTTTACATAGAAAGTGTTTACTGGAAAAAAAGCAGAAGAAAATATCCATAATAACACGGCAGAGGGGCCCGATGAAATCCCAATACAGTTAATCAAAAACCTGGGTCCAAAGAGCAAGGCACTGCTGACTAATACCATAGTGCAAGTGATTGAAACGAAGAAAATTCCGGTTGGATAGTGGGAAATAAGGATGAACCTTATCTACAAGACAAATGTGGTAAGGAAAAGACGAGCTCGTTCAGGCCAGTTAATGTAATGTCAGTGATACATAGAATGGCAGTGCAAGCAATAAGATTAGAACTGTCACAGTGAGTAGACAAGATGATATACTGGGGGAACTACAGAATGCATTCAGACCAGGCGGACGTTTAGAGGACAATATGTCTGTTCTAACTCAGCGCATAGATATTTCAGTAGCTCAGAATAGACCTTTAAGGGTAGCATTTTATACACATTAAGAGAGGTACGGCGACATTGAGGGAATTGTTATGGAAGCTAGGTAACTATTTGTCACCGCCCCGTTTTAAAGGGGATGCCAATAAATTATCGCCATCATCATCGTAGAGAAATCGTTTCGTGTTTAAGGGCAACGAAAAAAATGATCACAGTCTATGCAGTGCTTTGTTTTGATTGACCATTAGTGACGTTGTATAGTCACGTCGTCATCATCATCATCATCATCATCAACCTGGTTACGCCCACTGCAGGGCAAAGGCCTCTTCCATACTTCTCCAACTACCCCGGTCATGTACTAATTGTGGCCATGTTGCCCCTGCAAACTTCTTAATCTCATCCGCCCACCTAACTTTCTGCCGCCCTCTACTACGCTTCCCTTCCCTTCGAATCCTGTCCGTAACCCTTAATGACCATCGGTTATCTTCCCTGCTCATTACATGTCCTGCCCATGCCCATTTCTGTTTCTTGATTTCAACTAAGATATCATTAACTCGCGTTTGTTCCCTCACCCAATCTGCTCTTTTCTTATCCCTTAACGTTACACCTATCATTCTTCTTTCCATAGCTCACGTAGTCACGTAGAAAGCAGCAACTAACAGCAGCAGCAGATCATGTCATCATAATAGCTCACAGGGACATATTCTTCCACCGTGCTCACAAATGACCACGGCGTAGAAGAACAGCTCATACGGATTTGGATAATCGTCGAATTATGCAGTGTCTCACAATGTCATTCATACATTAACTTTAGTGAAGCATAATAACCTATCCGTTTTTCTGCCTTTTCATCAATTATGGCTCTTGATCGTGCCCTCCGTACATGTTTTACATAGTTTTGTGGCCCTTTCGTGGCAGTGTTTTAGAGCTTATCACAGGCTTCGGCGCCATCGACTGAAGAAAAGGCGATTGAACACACTAAGGAAATAGCTGAGTATAGTGTCAAGTCATGAAGTCGGCACTAAAAATGTGTGGATTACTATACAAAGCGCCTAAAGTAGTTATCTCTGCGTCAGAACAGTGGGATGCGGAGCTCTAAAGCTGCTAAGCTGGTCCTCTGCGGTATGTGTTTGCTGATCAACGCCTGCAGAGCAGAACCCTGTGGATGTGCCAAAAAATCCGAGCGTTTCGTGGCTCCAGTTTTCTGAAAACTTACCGAGGACGTGCGTGCGCCGCAAGACGTTCAGTAGCGAATATGTTTTTCTTTCCTTGATGAAAAGCATAGTCTATGGTAACGCTTTCTGTCGCATGTACTGTGCTGTGGGCTTCCATCCAGTCTCGCTCTACTCGCAAACAGAGCGTCAACGGCAAGCTGGCAGAGGAAGTGTACACCGTGGGCAACCTGTCCCGACCAGATTCGCTCAAGGCGTGCTACTCCAACGACATTTCAGCCTTCCAGTGTGGCTACGACCCGGATGAACTATACCCCAAGGTGTGTCCCGGAAAAGTGCAGCGCATAAAACTAATTTGCCTCGTTCAAACTAATTTGCTTCGTTTGCAAAAAAAAAACTCAGTTTCGTCCAGAAGGCGAAGCATCGATTGCGATAGCGGATTAGTGGACAGCTATACGAAGACAGTAGTTTTGTCAGCTGTATAAACTTGTAAACATAGGCATTCTAACTAAATTAATAAGCGCGGTGTCAAGTGCGCACGCGCAAACATTAACACGTCTCACTCGATGACCGCGGAAATTCGCTGTCAAAACGCTCGAATGAGAACGCGCGGCAGCAGCAGTGAGCTAACTGACCTTCGTGCTGCGCTTTGCATCAACGCGAACTAAGCCGCGAAACCACAGTGCGCGGCGAACTCAATACCGTCGCAAATGGCTTTCAAATACAGCGGCCCGGGGGCGCGCGCGCGGCCATCCGGCCCGTCCGCAGTAGAAGCCCTTAAACTTCGTAAAGAAGTGCCACTCTTTGAAGAATGCCGCCTCCTCCTCGCGCGCTCTGACCGAGGCCGCCGCAGCGCCGCGATTGGCCTAATAGCAACACATGGGCCCTCGCGCCTTGCTTCAGCGCCATTTATGCTCGAGAAGCGTCTACGGAGTGGCGAGGAGTGCGTGTTGGCGCCGTTGCTACGATCAAGCTGTGTAGGTGGCGCCACGGTCGAGGAGGGAGCGTGAAAGAGAGGAGGAACGAGGAGGAGTAAAGGCGTAGGAGGAGAGTGTCGCTACCTTACGAAGTTTAAGGGGTTTTAGTCCGCAGTAAAACACCCTCCCCCCTTCTATCCTTACCCTACCCCGGAGCCTTGCGCGCGACCGAAGACGGCGCGCTTCCTCCCCGCATTCTTCCCTTGCGTGGGCGAGTTTGACCTGCGATCGCCGGCTCACCCTCGCCCGCTTTCCCGCGCATATACAGCATACGACGCGCGGTGCCGATTTTATCACCCTTGGACTTTATACGGAACCTGACGGCGACGACAGAAATGCGCCTAAGGTGCCCATATAACTGATACCGCAATAATATACTATAGCGTCGCCATGTGGGACACAAATTGCTACAATGGCCACAGTTGCGAACGTTCCTTGTCATGAACTGGAAGCGCTGATATTATTCGCACGTTAGTTCATTACGCAATGAAAGTTCGACGTAGTAGTTCTGCGGAAACCCGCAAGGTGGAGAGAAGTAATGAATAAAGGGAAAATGAGACATCCACCCGTTCGTAGCAATTGCTACAAAGGAAACCCATACGGGTTCCTCGAAAGAAAAGCCTCATAGTTGAAGAAAAATTCGTCCTGGTCCGGGACTCGAACCCAGGACCACCGCCTTTCCGGGGCAGCCGCTCTACCATCTGAGCTAACCAGGCAGCTAGCAGATGGCAGAGCGAAGTCGAATTTGTCGACAACACGAAGCAAAGGCAAGAGTTTGACGTAGTAGTTCTGCGGAAACCCGCAAGGTGGAGAGAAGTAATGAATAAAGGGAAAATGAGACATCCACCCGTTCGTAGCAATTGCTACAAAGGAAACCCATACGGGTTCCTCGAAAGAAAAGCCTCATAGTTGAAGAAAAATTCGTCCTGGTCCGGGACTCGAACCCGGGACCAGCGCCTTTCCGGGGCAGCCGCTCTACCATCTGAGCTAACCAGGCGGCCAGCAGATGGCAGAGCGAAGTCGAATTTGTCGACAACACGAAGCAAAGGCAAGAGTTTGACGTAGTAGTTCTGCGGAAACCCGCAAGGTGGAGAGAAGTAATGAATAAAGGGAAAATGAGACATCCACCCGTTCGTAGCAATTGCTACAAAGGAAACCTATACGGGTTCCTCGTAAGAAAAGCCTCATAGTTGAAGAAAAATTCGTCCTGGTCCGGGACTTGAACCCGGGACCACCGCCTTTCCGGGGCAGCCGCTCTACCATCTGAGCTAACCAGGCGGCTAGCAGATGGCAGAGTGAAGTCGAATTTGTCGACAACACGAAGCAAAGGCAAGAGTTTGACGTAGTAGTTCTGCGGAAACCCGCAAGGTGGAGAGAAGTAATAAATAAAGGGAAAATGAGACATCCACCCGTTCGTAGCAATTGCTACAAAGGAAACCCATACGGGTTCCTCGAAAGAAAAGCCTCATAGTTGAAGAAAAATTCGTCCTGGTCCGGGACCACCGCCTTTCCGGGGCAGCCGCTCTACCATCTGAGCTAACCAGGTGGCCAGCAGATGGCAGTGCGAAGTCGAATTTGTCGACAACACGAAGCAAAGGCAAGAGTTTGACGTAGTAGTTCTGCGGAAACCCGCAAGGTGGAGAGAAGAAATGAATAAAGGGAAAATGGAAATGGAAAAAATGGAAATAAAGGGAATAAAGGGAAAATTCACGCAATGAAAGGATACTAACATGTCGGTCAACATTGCAGAAGTCCGATGCATACCAACTATCAGGGCTCCTTCGCTGTTGCAACTTTGTTTTACGCGTTCCATTCGGTTTAGATTGTGTCGGTGTAGACAGAAACAGCGCAGGCACACCTCCCCACAGGCATGCCTTTGAAGCAGTGCGTTTCAGCGGCGCCATTTGAGAGGCAGCAGGCCTCAAGGGTTGTCGTAAGTCGTTAAAAGGATACTGCTCGACGAGCGTTAAAAATACGCTTCATTCACTGGCACACTTCATTATCTAAGGAAACAAATACCGCACAAGAAAACACGGACAGAGCGAGCGCTCGTCCTTCCATATATATATATATATATATATATATATATATATATATATATATATATATATATATATACATATATATATATATATTATAGTCAGAAATACGGGCGCCAGCAGAAGACGAAGAGGCAGAAGACGGTTGTTGTAATCAATCAATGGATTATATCACTAATTATCTTGATGGACTATAGTTGCTGCATTCCTGTTAGAATGATTAACTGCGTATATATATATATATATATATATATATATATATATATATATATATATATATATATATATATATATATATATATATATATAGAGAGAGAGAGAGAGAGAGAGAGAGAGAGAGATCTTGAGCGGTGCTACAAGGTAAATTATTATTGCCTTATTGAAGAAGAAGAAGAAAAAAAGAAGAAGAAAAGAAAAAGAAAAGCACACAGGAGGAGGGAGACATAAGTCGGAGAGCGGAAGGAGACGGGGAGTAGTAACCTAGCTGCCGCTACTCCCCGTCCCATTCCGCTCTCCAACATATGTCTCCCTCCTCCTGTGTGCTTTTCTGTTACTTTTCCTTCAACTTCTTCTTCTTCTATTTCTTTTTTCTTTTTTTTCACTGACCTCCTTGCCCTACATACATGGGACTCTGCCTTCCTGTTGCCCTGCATAGTTGTCAATAAGGCAGCTGTAAATCTGTGAAAGCGCCGAGAGGAATTCAATCACTGTCACAACTGTCTCTCTCGGTTTGATGCCTCTGAGAACGACCGGGCACCCGGTCTGGTGTCTTCACTATCCGCGCCGAACTGCCATTTTTTGTAAACCCTTATGAAGATCGGTTTACCGGTCGAAACGGTTGAAATTAGTTTACCTTGTAGCACCGCTCAAGTTCTTTACGTTTGAGCAAGGGCCAGCTAGTCCTGGACAAATAGCGCCAGTGATACAACCCATTCATTGAAACTAAATGAAATATATTTTTCTGTGGATGGATAGCACATGGTACGTTACTGTTTGTGAGCGTTTTCACACTACAGTTGTAGTGGGCTCGGGGTGTTAGTAAGGGCACCATTCACGGTCGGCAGCGCAGGAAAACGAGGACAAAACAGAGTGTGTCCGTCTTTGCTAAGTTGCATTACTGTGCGTTCGTGTATGCATAATTCGTCTGTGTGTGCGCGCAAGCTACCCAACCCGGCTATACATCATGGACTTTGAGCTGCTTACGTCGTACACCTTCCACTCCAAGTAAATGTGCAGCCTTGACCCGCGATGGTTTCTCAGCCGCTATGGTATTGGACTGCTGAGCACGAGGTCGCGGGATCGAATCCCAGCCACGGCGGCCGCATTTCGATGGGGGCGAAATGCGAAGGCACCCGTGTACTTAGATTTAAGTGCACGTTAAAGAATCCCAGGTGGTCGTAAATTTCAGAGACCCCCTACTACGACGTGCCTCATAATCAGAAAGTGGGTTTGGCACGTAAAAACCCCATAATTTGATTTTTAAATGCAATTTTTTTAAGTTCATTGAAGTCATCGTGGGCAGAATACAGTCGTCACTCACAAGGCTCCGTGATTCGCAGGGCTTCTGCTGCCCATGCGCGGAGGACGAGTGCCCCCCTGGTGGCCGCCAAAGGCGCTGCGACTCCGCCGAACGCAGCCCCAGCACGCACTGCCTTCGGGAGAGCCCATACTGGTGAGCCTGACGCGCGCTCTCCCGGAAGCACCCAGCTGGTCCAGTGCACGCTCCAGAAGTAGTTGTCAGTCACGCTTTTACAAGCGCAGCACGTTTCGCGGCTGCTGTATCACATTGTGAAAGCACGGCAACGCAGTATTGTCACGTTACAGTGATGGTGAAGAACACGGTATAGTAAAACTGTGAGTCACGAAACTCTTTACGGGAGGAACCTGGGTCCGCAAAGACAGGCTACAGTGCAACGAAATCGGCGAGCAGTGTCGGCGATCGTCGGAATCTGCTGGCCAAGCACGTCGGCTTTTATACACGACTCGTCGAAAGTTCCGGGGTATAATCGCTGGTGCTCGCGTGCCTTCCACAAACTACTACATAATTCGCGTCGCGCATGCGATCTGATTACGCAAGGTTCGGTGAGAACATACACAACAGATAGAATCAACAATAGCATCCGACTAAGTTCCAATCATGCAGGCGCGTTTTGCGCTGAGCGATAACTCACGGTTATTGGCGGGTGAAATGCAGTCCTCGGAAAAAGGATAAATAAGTACACGTGTCCATATGAATATTCCCTTTTTTATTTCTTCTCGTGTTTTTATCGCTTGCTTTCTCGTGTAGTTCGCAAGTTTTCTTCCCTCTTTCGTGTCCCCGTACAGAAAATTTGCACAGGACCATATCTATATTATTTCTTCAAGAAGGGAAACGTATCCTTTATAGATGCCTAATCACTTTGAGGCTGCAGCGGTTTTGTTGTGCTTGGATTTTTCGCTGTTGTTGCCTTGCATACGCGGCGATATCCACTAAGCTGAAATTAACCGCTATTATGTGTCCTCTGGAATAAAAATTCCCCCCGCTAGCCGGCGCTGTCTTGTGTCACATATCTGTACGTCCCCTTTTTTTTTCTTTCGCGCTGTTCCACAGATGTACCGACTCGCCCACCTGTCGATGACCGCGTATCCCCGTCCCGTGCAGGTACTCGGTCACTGCGCTCGCTCCTGCCGTCGTCTACCACGCGCTCGAAGTGCACGTCTTCAGGAAAAGCGGGCCCAGCTCGTGGCACAGCGTGACGGGACCCAAAGGCGTCTTCCTCAGCACCGACAACCCGACGAGCCGCGCCGGCGACGTGAGCATGCCACCTTCTAACGCAGCGCGTGCCCTCTGCGTCGTGCAAGCCCCCAAGCCTGCACTGCCAAGCTGTCAAAGGGACACTAAAGGTTACTATGAAGTTAAAGTGACAAAGCAATGCTCTAGAACGTCTAAAGCGTCAATATAATCGCGAACACAGCTTTAGTAACCGAGATATTGAGGTAAATGCATGACACGATTTGACACCCCCCTCCGCGACATTCCGGTACTAGCCCGATGACGAAGGCACTCCTCATCATATTTTATGTTACTAGTACTCAACTACTCCTTTTAAAGAGATCATTTTATTAGGTTATAGGACGGAAGAAAATGCTACTTGTCTGCTTCTGTTCGATTCTAAGAAAAAATAACAGCTTGACGTTACCCTTCAGTAGTATGGGTGGTCGAAAGGTTTCGTTTTGTCTCGACTCTGCGCGCTCGACTCTGCGCCGCGCGCGCTTTGGAGTTTCAATTGTTTCGTTATCGCGTCGCGCTGCGCTGGTTGTGCTGGCTCGCGAAACTTGCATTTGGAGCAAGCAGCGAGAATGCCACGTCCATGTGATGTCGTGGGATGCGCGAACGGTCTGCGGAACTTGGCCAAGGGCAGTTGCAGCAGCGAATCCAACGTTACTTATCACTGTGTGCCAACGAGTGAACCTCTCCGTTCGAAATGGTTAAGCGCCGTACCTCTGCCACAGCGCGTTGGCAAAGGGCCGAGAAATCGCATAATGTGCTCGCTGCACTTTCATCCAGAGGATTACGAATTCAACGCCGACTTCCTGAAGTCGTGTGGAGTGCCTTTCAAAGAAACGCTTTCCCGTAGCGCTGTTCCGTCAGTCTTGCCTGCATTCTCCGAAGTGCAAGAACAACTGCAGGTCGAAGACGGGCGGTGAATGCGACATTTGGTTTTCACGAAGGCAAAGCTTTAAATCTGCGAATATGTACAGACAGCCATGACATACAGCTGCTGTCGTAGTAGTACGCAACGACGCCGGTAGCGCGAGCCCTCAGCAGCAGGTCACGTTCATCAGTGCTTAAATCGCTGAAGTCGAGCCCAGCATCGCGAGCCAGTGTGTCGTTGTCAGCGTTGTCCATTGCAACGAGCGTCAAAGTTGGCGTCATAAAATAAAGAACCAGCTTATCGTCGCGCGCTTAACCTTCCGCTAGCCGCCATAGTTCCGCTTTCGCGCTGCTGTCGGCTCTGTTTCTGGCCGCGCGTTTGCGTTTCGCGCAGAAAAGCTGTAGCGCCGCCTGGGGGCGCCGTTTTACTCACCGACGACGGAACGTCAGTATGAGACCATGACCACACCACTCCTCGATCAGAGGGCGGGTGATTTGAACTGCGCTAGAGGTACGAGGACGCTTCAGAACGCATTTTCTCTAAAAATAAGTCTCTTCTTCGCGCGAAACGAGCGTTTCGGCGTTTCTGGGGTGGTATTTCAACAGTCCTCGTTAACTTAATATTAACCTTTAGTGTCCATTTAAGGGGAGCGTGGTTCTCGCGCGTCGGCGTGGTCCATGAACCGCGTGTAACAGCCAGCAGTGCTGCCGTGCACCAGGCTGTCGGAACGCGCAGCCGAACGCTGGCGCGGGTACAGAGCAGGCGCAACGTGTAAGAACGTGCGCAGTACTAAGATGGCGAAGAACTTGCAGACACGCGCCGTATATAGTGAAATGTTCCTTTGTTTGTAATACCTTCAACGTAAATGCATTACATTACAGGAGACGAGAATGAGATATATTTATTATGGTAAAAAAAGAAGAGGGGAAAATACAAGCATACAGCATAAATAAACACGCTATTGAAGCAAATAATGCAATGTTACAGGACTATGTTCAAAAGCACAAGAATCTTAAACGTAAGGAAATACAAACGCCCATTGTAGCACAAAAAGTAATTCGTTAGACGGCACTGATACAAAGTAGCAACAAAAAGCGTCGCAGTCTCGCGAGACAGACGAAGCATTGATTGCGATAGCCGATTAGTAGACAGCTATCCGAAGTACAGACAGCTTTATCGGCCGCGTAAACATTCGCTTACTGACTGAACTAACAAGCACGGTGTCAGCGCGCACAAGCAAACATGAACACATCACGCTCAAAGAGCGCAAGCACTCGCTGCAAAACGCTGGACACTGGTGCGAGCGAGCGTGGCAGCAGCAGCGAGCGAAGCGACCTTCGTGCGTTCTATCGCTCCAACGCAAGAGCGGCGAGAACACAGCGAGTACAAAGGTACGAGCCGTCTGCAGATCCATTTCAAGATACGGCGCAGGCGGCCGCGCGCTGCCGTGCAAAGTACGCGTTTGTTGGCGGAGTCGAAGCCGCCCCCCTTCGGCGCTGCCTCCCCGCTTTCCTCCATATATGGCGCGCGAGATTGACCCGCGATCATCAGTTCCCCTTGCGCCCGGTGGCGAAATGAGCAGTTGCTGCCAAAGCACAACACATCACAGCGACGGCGACGCCGACGGCAAAAATGCGCCTGGAGTGTCCATATAATTGCTATCACCATAAAATAAAACAAAGTTACAGCGCTAGTTCACACGGCGGCCGCATTTCGATGGGGGCGAAATGCGAAAACACCCGTGTACTTAGATTTAGGTGCACGTTAAAGAACCCCAGGTGGTCGAAATTTCCGGAGTCCTCCACTACGGCGTGCCTCATAATCAGAAAGTGGTTTTGGCACGTAAAAACCCGTAATTTAATTTTTTTTTTGCGCTAGTTCACATTAACTGAAGCACTTTTGAAAACAATGCGGTCGTTGGACCCCTTCCCATCCAAGAATGGATCGCTGGGAAAGTTGGCAGAATCTTGGGTATAGATGTCGAGTGTATCAACGCAGCACTTCTGGAAGACGTTCCCTTATACAGCTTCGCTGTCATTGTACGCATTTGCGTGCATCTGGGAAAATTGTTTTCTTTTTCAACGCCACTGTTCGCCCGTTGGTCGTCCGTATCGATCACATGAGCGCGTATCGGCGTTGACGAGAAAGGAACGAGCGCTGCAGTGAGTTGGAAAACAGTGCAGCATATCGGAATGACGATTTCTGATGTTAGACAAAACACAACTGCCCAACATGCTGCACAATGTGCGCGCGTGTAACTATGCATAGATAGTTGACATTTGATGAGCATTTTTTTAGAATCCTAATATAATCATCTTGCATTTCTTTGATTTAGGTGGGACATAGCACAGCATGCACACAGAGCAATCACTATGACCATCTTGTTGCGGCAGCAAGACAAATGCAAGGTTTCGTAGTAAAGATCTGTCGTCTCCACTGCAGTGTTAATACAGCTCATTTCATCGAGTCTCTCTTATTCTTTTCTTAAAGGAGCACTTACGCGGTATTGTCCTCTTTCTTTTTTTTTCTTTATATCGACGTTCAAACGCTGTGAACTTGTGTAAGAAAACAGGTCCAACGCAGCTGTCTGAATTTGTGTATGAGCGAACCACTCATGAAGTGTTATATAACCTCCCGCGGTTGCTTAGTTGCTATGGTGTTGGGCTGCTAAGCACGAAGTCGTGGAATCGAATCCCGGCCACAGCGGCCGCATTTCGATGGGGGCGAAATGCACTATCACCCGTGTACTTAGATTTAAGTGCTCGTTAAAGGATCCCAGGTGGTCGAAATTTCCGGAGTCCTCCACTACGGCGTGCTTCATAATCAGAAAGTAGTTTCGGCACGTAAAACCCCATAATTAATTAGTTATTGCGTCAACGTCAAATGGCGTTTGAGAGGATGAACGCGCGCGTCACGTCGCATAGCAACGTGTTTTATTCTAAAAGCCAGAGCACGCCAGTTCCCTCTTTGTTGTGCTGTCTTCGGGGGAAGGGGGGGCAGAGCAGGGAGCGAAGGAACAGGTTCCGACGGTGCTTCGGCAGAGTACAACAAATCATGTTATCGCCTTCACTGTCATACTGCCGTTAATGTTTTGCGGCTGTTGGCACACACACGCTCGCGTGAAACACGAAACTGCTCGCTTTGCGCAAACATTGTCGCCTCCTTTTACTTGTCGTTGCGTTTTTTCAGCTGCTTGAACCATCTCAACTTATAACCAAACATGTTTGCCTATCCATTAACTGCTGCATTGCCAGCTATCTGCAAATTTCTCCTCATAACATCAATTCGCACAGTTCGTGGGATCTGCATAAATGTATAGTATGGTTTCATCAATGCAAACACAGCGTCTAGTGAGTCATATAAGCCGGCTTGCGGTGAAGTCATCCTATCAGACGGGATACCCACCAACCGATACTACGCCTATATTGAGAAAGCTGCGCTTTAAAATACAGGCACGCACCGGAGCGCTCAAGCATTATTACCATTATGCGTGTTTTTTTTTTTTTTATGAACGAAATTCGGCTTCGGTAGATAGAAGGGATGCGGGAAGCCCCAACAATGCACGAGTGCGCGACGGGCTCGAGCGGCGCAGGGCAGCCTCGAAGGCCCGCCTGCAGCACGAGGGCAGTGCACCCAAGCAACCGTGCGGGCCCACTCAACAGCCCACGTCGCATAGGGAGCGAACACTTTCGCGAGATTCCAGCGCAAAACCCCCAATAACTGTAAGATAATTTAGGCATGTAAACTTTCTAAAGCGTGAATAAATTTAACTTGTGGTTATGAAACCAAATGTGGCTACGTCATTTCTACCCTAGTGCCTATACACTCTCTGGAGCACGCATAAAACGCCTCACGTACACCCTGCGCCTACGTCCCTAATAGAGCCTTCACGATCTTTTTTTTTCAGCAGCAGCTTCGATCCTGCGTATTTCTGGCAATGCAGCAATTGAGGAAAACTTACAAAATCGTGGGGTTCCCCAAACCCCACACTGGGCTTTGAGCGACGCCGTAGAACATTCGTTTTCACCACCCGGGTTTCCTTGCCCTACAAGGCAGAGTAAACAACGAGCTTGTTTGCATTGATCGGAACGCGACCACCCGTAAATAGAGCTATCCCGAAAGACTTCTGCGGGTTTGCGACGCAGTCTATCGTTCGTGTACTCGTAGACTTAGGGAAGCACTGGGTGAAGACATTAGCCAACGGAGACTGTTATATCTGTGATGACGAGGTCAAGAAATACAGCTTCGCTACGTCTGGATTCCAATTATTAAACTTTTCCAAAGTATGAATGACTGCACAACTCAACTAAGAGTCGTTGCTTCAACAGCACAGCGGCAGGACGGACAGAACAACGAATCGTTTTATCGACGGAACGCGATCGACAGAAACGCCCATTGCTTTTATGTTAGTCTTCCATCTGCTTCTGCGCTGTTCAAACAACATGGATCACCAACCAGCCCATTTAGACACGTTGATTAGGAGTCGTTTGTATTTGACCGCTATGTGAAAAACAGAACTAAAATTAATATGAAGCACTGTTCAGCCTGCTCACGATGGGAACGAGTTGATGTTCAGATGCGAAGGGAGTTGCTAACCGTTTTCATGGAGCCACGAAACGACGAGATCGCAGAGGAAGGAAGGAAACTAGGATGGAGCATGACGTCACGCAGCCACCTTTCGCACTCCAACTATGAGCCAGGCCCTTCGTTTTTTATCTCTGCCGTGGCTCCAAAGTCGGCCCAACACGTGACTTCAGTCTCGGCTGCGCTCGGCGGAGTTGATCGGCCCGGTGTGCTTGGTTCACGGTAGGTTCTAAACCAAAATGAGCATGTTCGAATGTTTTGACATCCTCGCTGTGCACACGTTCGCCACCCGATACGCGCTCGTGAGCTTCAACGATCGGGTGCGGCATCCGCATGTGTCGCTGAGCGCGACGGCGGTGGAAGACGCTAAAAGCTAACCCCACGGGATCACGTGCCGGGACTTTTTCTTGCTTCCATAATATCACGGGACGCTATTTTAACGTTTTTTTTTCCCCTTGCTCCACGATAGAGGTGTGACATTCAAAGGCCCGAAGTCGAGCCTCAGAAGAGAGCGTTGCAGCCTTCAGGTCGGCCTTGAGCAACGGGACAGTGAGCGCGATTGGCGTTCTCGTGGCCAGGTGGTGGCCAAGTACCTGAGCAGCGCGGAGTCGGCGCCAGCGCTGCCCTTCGAGACCCACAGGCTTCTCGTCCCGCACTTCGCTGCCGGAATGGCGCCCGACGACCTGCCGCCGCACATGAGGGTGCGCCAAGTAGACACTCCGCCTGTAGAGCTTGAGAGGGAAAGACTCACTCGCCAACTTTCGTTTTATTCGCTATAAGGCGTACGTTGAAATTGCGACATTGAAGCCGAGCAGTAGTCAAGTCCCTCGGGCCATAAGGCTAGCATCACTTTTCAGACACGCGTTCCCAAAATCCGATAAAAAAGGCATTCGCAGTGCAGTCACGGGGACACTGAGCAGAAATGCTAAATCAATTTAACCTGATAATTACTTGCTTAACAACACTATTTTCGCTAACTTCGTGGTAAAAGATTGGTTACTATAGATACAAACATGAATGGCAAAGTTGCATTTCTTTTTTTTTTTTTTGGCGCCGTATCCCCGTCGCCGGTACGTCAGTGCGAAGTCGCGCGTTTGAAAGTAACTGTTCGACTTTGGCCGTTGTAGGGCAGAGAAAAATTTTCCGTAAGCTTGCTAAATTAATTGGCACCTTTAGAATATACGACGCAGCCAGCGTTTACCGAAAAACAATTAACTATAGGTCCGATTAGGTGCCGTCAATGTCTACGCCGTTACCGTGAGCTGGTGCAGGAAGCGCGGCCTTGTCACCGGTCTCGTTCATTGCGCCTTCGCCCAGTTGCCTCGCGGCAAGAGTCGCCCGTTTTTTTTCTTTATATTATAAACGGTATTTCCTCATAAAATCTCAAGTTATTTTTTTTATATCGTCCTGAGCATTTATACGGAAACTTCTAACTGGAACTCCAATGTGCTACTTCGTAATATATTGAGGATGGATGTCTCAAAAGTACTGTATGGGAATTTGCGCTAAGCCGACATGACATCACTAATATTTCGCGATTTCAACATTCATCGAAGCCCCACTAAAATGCGTCCCGCTGCTCTGCTTTTCACAATCAATGCAGAATGGTGCAAGGGACTACCTCCTAGTTCAAAATCACGTGTTAGGCCTTGGTGACGCGGCGTGTTCCAAGGTCGGTTCATACTTCAAAGCTTTCTGGAATCAAGAAGAACGCTGTGAGCGCCAAATTGGAAGGTAAGAACGATTGAGCGCCTATTGGGATGACAAGGAAATTTCTTTTACGTTTTGTGCAATACATCAATCTAAGCAGGGATGACACCACGTCAATTACCTCAGTGCCATGTACAGAAGGCAATAACCCAATAAATGACCCAACAAACCCAGACAGTTTCGTTCACAATGTGTGCATCACAGCACTACAAGAAATCATATGTTAAACGTCATTCAAGAAATTAATATTGAATGTAAAATTACGCTTACTTATTCATTCACCTCTGTCGCTTTCTCCATTGTCGCAGCTGCCTGGAGCTCCAGCCCTTAGACATGTGGTCTCGAGACAACGTGAGTGACCAGCAACTGCACGTCAACGGCATTTCCTTACCGGGCTCATTCTTCTACACGCGAAGCCCAATTCAAGTATCAATGACTCAATCCATCCATTTATTTCCTTTTCAATAGGAGGAAGCGGAACTAAAAGAACAGCTTGACAGAGGTCCAGAGGTGACAGCTTGCCAAGCAAATAGGAAAACTATTTGCTTGGCATACACAGCAGACGGCATATCACACCTAACGACGGTTCTGTACATTGAACAGAAATCAAATAGAGGCAATAACATGAAACGTACACTGACACTTCCTAAGTGCATTGCAAATACTCGTACTTAAATAAATTCAAGAACTGCCGATTATGGGATAGCAATAATACAGGAGAAACATAAAAGTCTATTTAACAGATACGATAAAAACAACCTGATTTCAATGTTAGAGTAAGAAAACGGATCGAAGGATTCTTGGTGCAACTGATTTAATAATGAGGGAAGGGTATGTGATGAAGACTGTTTAAAGTAGTTAGCTCGCTGAGTCGGTATTTTCCATAGTTTCTTATTTCTGGTAGGCGGTATACTGCATCCATAGATAGTTTTGCGATTTGTGTTATGACTGTGTCATTCTGCTTGACAGACGATCTATAGCACATAAAAATATTTGTTACATAACTTTTGCAGGGGAGAAATATTACACTCTGTGAGCTAGTCTTTAGAGAGCTCGTTATAAGGTACATTAGCAATACATAATACCGCCCTTTTTCTCTTTTTTGACGGAGATGTTATTTGGACATATAAGTTCTACCCAAAACAGGGTGACAGCACTGAAGCGGTGAAAGTAGCAAGAATTTTAGAGTATAGCTTTAACTTTTACGCGGAGTATATGTCTCAATCAATGGTAATTACGCCGACAGCCAAAGAAACTTTGGAACAGAGGTTAGTCTGTTCCGAAGTTCCTCTGGTTACAGAGGCTACAGCCGAATAAACTTTGGAACATGATACTTGAAGCAGTTATCAGAGCAAAACGTTATAGTAAATTCACAAGTCACTTCAGTGCGATGGTTGTCTCCTACACTCTAAGGGGTGATCACTTCTAAGTCTTACCGAATTTGTAAAAATCGCCTGCTTCAGATAACATAATTTTACTCTTACTCAAACAGGAGAACATTACTTGCACAAAAAACTGAAACTCGAATTCAACTAATTGACAATAATTCACTAATTAACTTTTAATTACTTTACGTCAGAAATGGCAATTTGCAAATTGTAGTCGGTGAGTATGCAAGGCGTATCCAGTCAGAATGAATTTCCAGAATGACACCACTTTGTTCATATGCGCGATCAAACTTGCCGTATTAATCAACTGTTGTTCCAATAACTTTTTTTAGAAAACGCTCTTGTATGCATTGAAGCACAAAGGTGACAGGGACGCCCATGTATTTCGTTTTACAATTCGGGAAGTATCTAGAAACCACTGATATCCTCGAAATCTATTTCGAGTGGATACGTATTGCAATGTCACCGGCTGCAATACTTAAATTTCATATATGCTGTAATTATTCATGAAGTTAATTAATTATTTTTGTTAATTTGATTAATATTTGTTTCAATTTTTCGTGCTACTACTGTCCACCTCTTCAAATAGTCCAGCTCAAGTACAAGAATTGTGCTGTCTGCCACAAACAATTCTCGAAAATTCTGTAAAACCTAAGCCTGATGACCCTCGTATGATCTAAAACAATAGGCCTAAGGGGTTCTTTTTGTTTCTTTTATTTCAGTAGGAAGCATGGCACCACACTAAAATACGACGATGGGGAGTAGCATTGTGAGAGGGCATTCATTGCTATCGCTGGAAAAACGTGACAATGCAGTCATGAACGAATGTGAGACAAATCATACGTTTATTTCTACTTACAAATGCTCACATAAGAATGGGAGTGAAGCAAAACATTTGTAACGAGCACTAAAAGAGTTAATTTTACTTCGTGTGAACTTTGTTGGGCATTCTCTTACGAGAACAACCACAATGAAATTCGTGCGCCTGCATCGATGCGATTGCTCTGTGCGCTACCCACGTTTTTCTTTAATAAGGTTTTTATTATTATTATTATTATTATCATCATCATCAACTTTTGATGTTCAATTTTTATTGAAATCGTCCTCTTATCAAGTATGCACACTTCGAACTAAATACGCTTAGCCATCCGCCGCACGTTTCGTAAACTGCGCTGTATCGCCGCATGTCACGCGTGCGTGCACTCACAAAGCACAGGGAATGACTAAAATGTTAACATTGTGAAAAGAAAATACACAGAGATATTGAAAGTGCATGGAATAAAAACGGGATGCAATAGGAACCACTGTCAGTGTTCATGCGACGTCGTCATAGTGAGCGTAATTTAAACTGGAAGGATTAGATTTTGATTCTAGGGCTTTACATTCCAAGACCTCAATTTGATTATGAGGCACGCCGTGGTGGGGGTCCCCGGATTAATTTTTACCACCAATACATATTTAGCGTGCCCCCTATGCACGGTACACGGGGGTTCTTGCACTTCGCCTCCATAAAATGCGGCCGCCGTGACCGGGATTTGATCCCTCGACATCGTGCTTAGCCGCACCATTCTATAGCCGCTAAGCCAAAACGGCAGGTCGTAAATTAAACTACGCATATACACAAGAAGCTTTTGGTCCAGTAATGTGGATGGCGCGTGTAAAATTTTAAAAAATCACCTCCAAAGCACTCCGCACAGATGGTTAACCAGCGAAGCTGAAACGTGTGGCCCCGGTGTTTATCACTGGGTTAATCCCGACGGTTCAATAAACGACGGCTTGGTAGGGTGCCGGACCCTCGGTACGCAGTTGCTACTTGCGCTCGGCAGCACGAGTCTGTTCTTGTGCCCGGCCTGCAGCATTGACACGGCGTAAACGAGCTGTTGACAGCGTTGCTGATCGACAACTGCCTGCTCTTAAGGAGTACGTATGACGCGTGGCCTACCCATTTCGGAGCCGAAGAGAGACTGCTGTGCGCGCGCTCGGCTGCGACGCAGAGCAATGACGTCACTACTGGCGCAGCTAATCCAACACCACCTAGATAGCACAAGGCATTTTCACACCGATCCATGACGTCATGTTACCAGGCCCAACTACCATAGAATATAATGGGGATGCTCCCGAGTAGGCAATAAGGATTTTGACGTCACCGCTTTCATCAAGCCAGCCTTGTCAATGGAAATTTCGGGCCAGGTAGCATGACGTCATGGATCGGAGTAAACAGGCCTTGTGCTATCTAGCTGGTGTTGGCTAACCGCACGCCTCTCTCTCTCTCTCTCTCTTTCGTGCATGCGTATGGGGTTGCGCCGGAGGAGTTTTCGGCGTACAGGCGACCGACAGACGGACGGACGGACGATCGAGTGGGCTAGCCATGTACAACTTCCGCTGTAAAAATGTTCTTAAGGCACTTTTCTTTCAGTGCAATGTCTCCCTGTCACCCCAAGTCTTTCAGTCCCAAACAGCCCACATTCGTTTGCGCCTCGTCTGTTCCACCTACTCCTCTGTGTCGTCACTGAACTCAAGCCCTCCCAATGCGTGCTCGTGCCGCTGGATCATGACTTTATTATGCCTTACTTCGCTTGTCGCTACCCGAACCTTATTATCCCCGTCGAAGTTCATCTGGCCCGAGCATGTCGTAGAAATGTCGTCCAGCATTGCAGTGTTCGCGCCGCAGGAACTGCGGTCTCGGGGAATGAGGACCGAGTACTTGTTGGAGGGCTTCGGTGATCCCACGGACGACCCGATCTTGCTGAACGAGAAGACAGGGCGCCGCTACCTGACTCTCCGTTACGCAGGCCCTCACCTCAGCGTCGCCTTCCTCGAGATCAGCGCCGACAGGCTCAGGCGCCAAGCGTCAGAGTAAGCGGCTCTTTCCTAGCGAAGAAGGTCGTTGCATGAATGGCCGACGCCATCGTGACCACCATGTTCGGGTATTAGTACGATGAGAAGCTGCTTCCGTAACGTCACGTGAGAGCGGTCCTCGCAAGTATAGCCAAAGTACGTGAAAGAATCGCGAAACGAAGTGCTGGGCAAGTTGATATACACATGCACGAGGCTTCGTAGATGGGCTTGTTGGCTTACGCACATTGTGGCAAAACAGCGCAGACGACGGGACGCGTGAAAAAATAGCCATTCTGATCTGTGAAGGTGGATGACCCGCGATGACACATGGCGATGTGCTAGACTAGGGTGCGTGTACCTGTTCGGCATGATAATGTGCCGTCGCGCATGATTGTTATCTACGAGGCGGTTGTGTTTCCCTCTCTTTTCGTCGCGGTGAGGCTTTAAAGAAGGATAGCGGAGCTGCGCCGAAGGCATTCGGGCCCCACGTTGGGCGCCAGATGAAGGCCCCTCGCCTTCGCTCAGGGGGTCCGCGAGCCGGACCAGCACGACAAAGGACCAAAGGCGCAAGGAACAAGAACCGCTTTAATTTACGATAGAATGTAACACTCAAAACTACCGCAGCCTCGCGGCCAATAGCAGAAAAGAACAAGGCAAAGAAGCAAGCAGTAAAGAAGCAAAGCAGCAAAAAGCAGCAAAAGCAAAGAAGCAAGCAGCAAAACAGCGAGGCAACAAAATATACAAGCCAAAGGGAGCGACGAAAGAACGGCCGCTACAAACCATCAACCAACACAATCTTTCGGGCGATAACAGAATGCATAAAGCGCAGAAAGCAAGCAAGCACCGAACCAGGCACGCAGGTAGTCCCAAAAGCGAACAACAAGAGCACTCTTTCATGCAGACACAATACAAAGACGCTTTTCCCCCTGCTCTGTAGCACGCTCGGACAGAAACCTAGACGGGCCACGCCCCACCAGCGCCTCCCCAGGCCCGCGCCCCGCAAAAAAGCCCCGAGTGCCGTCTTCGCTGCCTTCTTATCGGGCAGCTCCCTTCCCGGCAGTCCCCGCGCGAGTTCTTACGATAACGCGATCGGTGCGCATGCTCCATGCGACGAGTGCCGTTGTGGCGCGCGTTTCAAAGGCTTCCCCCGTGCGCGCTACAGAGAGGGCCTAAGGGCCCGACAACCTTCAGGCGGAAGTTACGCCGGGTATTTAAAAAATGTGGGCAGTTTGCACTAGTGGTGCTAGGCTGGGTCACATGGGAGCTAGTTCCGACTTTTGCTAAGTGTTGCTAAGTTTTGCAATGTTATGCATGGCTTGGCTAGGTTTACACTAAGTGTTGCTAGGCTTTGCTAAGTTTTGCGATGTTATGCATAGCTTGGGCTAGGCTCATACCAAGTGCTGCTAGGTTTTGCTAAGTCTGCAAAAAGATAGAAAGTTGGGCCAGCTGGTACGGTAACATAGTCTTGAATTATAACGCGAAGTGGACACACTAGTGCTCGTCCTTTTTGCTTCTAGTCTCTATCTGTGTCACTTTGCGCTACAATTCAATATCACGTTTGCTAAGCCTTACGAGGTTATGCATGGCTTAACTATGCTCATACTAAGTGTCGCCAAGATTTGCTAAGTTTCGCCAAGTTCTTACGAGAACATACACGGCCAGGCCGGTAAGCCACACAAGCCACAGCAAGTCACACGCATATAAGCCACAGTACGTGCATCACCAATTCATTAAGTACAGTGCTTCAGTACCAGTCGTCGTCATCGTTAATTTGGTCCGAGTCCTCGACGTCGAACCGGGTATGGGCAAACGGCAGGTCTTCGGCAAGCGCATCGTCGCCATTGTAGACTTCCACGATCTCGTTGTCCCGCTGCTCAACCGGTCACCCGGGCTGCAGCTGTAGATTATCGAGGCAAGACGTGGCAAACTTGTAGCCATGCACCAATTCTCCATGATTAGATTTAGGGAGTCACCCCTCCGCACGGTAGCCTCGTCCCAAGCCGGCTTCTTACTGATCTTGGCCAAGACGGCCTTGTGATCACTGTGGTAAACCGCAAGTGGCCTACAGAGCTCGACCAGGCACTCCGTATCAAAGTTAGCAAAGATCAAATCTATGCAAGTCCTGCGAATCGTCGTGGGCTAGCAGCCCCACTTTTGCGTGAGACAGGCCGTCCAAAACGAACTAGACATGTACTCGAGAAGCCACTTCTCCTTCCTGACGTCGACATTGATGTCGCCCATTAGAGCTACCGGTCCTCGCTCGTATAGGTTCTGGAGTTTAGTGCGCACGAATCGCTTGACTTCGTTCAGGGTAGCGTTGGAGGATATGTACGTCAGAACTAACGTGATCGAGCCGTACAATCGCAGTGCCAAGGCTTCACACTTCTCAAATCCACCGCCCTTGGCAAGTTCGACCCGCTCGACGGGCACATCGACTCCCATCTTGGCATACGCCTCTGCAACGCCCACCTCTGCAACGCCCGAAGCCGTTGCGCCCACCTCTGCAACGGCTTCGGCTTGTCCCACTGCTCCAATGGTCACGGTCGCCCCACATCGCGACCCAGGCGTGTTCTCTGGCCTGGAAGGCCAAAACGTTGACGACTGGATCAAACTCTATGAACACGCCAGTGCTAATAACAGGTGGGACCCAACGATTATGCTCGCCAATGTCATCTTTTATCTCGGCGGCACCTCACGCGTGTGGCACCAAACGCATGACGACGAGATAACCAGTTGGGACAATTTCAAAGAGAAGCTACGGAACTGTTCGGCGACCCCATTGGGCGCAAGGCTGCCGCGAGAAATGCTCTTGCGTCCCGTGTTCAGTCATCTACGGAGCCGTGCGTTTCCTACATCCTCGATATCTTGGCTCTTTCCCGCAAAGCTGACGATGCTATGGCCGAAGCCGATAAAGTCTGACATATTCTAAAAGGCATCGCCGACGACGCTTTCAATTTGCTTGTTTTCGGCAACGTCTCCACTGTCGACGCCATCATCAAAGAATGCCGTCGCCTTGAACAAGCTAAGAGCCGCCGTATCACACACCACATCACGCGGCTACCCAACACTGCTGCTACGTGGACATGTGAGGGTCGATCACGTCAGACCACCACCTGTGACGACGTCACCCGTATTGTTCGCCGCGAACTCGAGGCCACCTGTTCGCCAGCTTTCTCCACGACGTGTCCCGATCCGCCAGCAACCACCATTGCGATGATCCAGGCCTTCGTCGGACAGGAATAGGAGAACATGGGTCTGAACTCCGTGTGTTCCACGTCTCAACCCAGCGTTCCCCAGTTCTCTAGCGGCCCTCCTCGTCCTCGGCAGTCCTTTTCCGCCACATCTCGCCGCAACCCGTCCGATTGGCGTACCCCTAATGACCGGCCGATCTGCTTCCACTGCTGTCGCATCGGCCACGTCGCTCGTCACTGCCGCAACCGATAGCCACCACCTCCTCGGACATACACCGCCGCTTATTCCCGCACCTTCGGACCTTCCGTTCCCTATACCATCTTCGGTACAGCCGCTCGCCCTCACCTCGACGCCATCAGTCTCGTTCGCCCCAACCCCGTCGCTTCTCTTCGCCGCCTACCGCCTCCCGGACCGAGCCGGAAAACTAGGCACTGCAGCTTCTGGAGGTGAAGCTGCGTTGTCGACCCTGCCCTCAAGTCCTCTGCTCACGTTACCCACGAACCGAAACCTTGTTGACGGCTATCCTGTCAAGGCACTCATCGATACAGGAGCACATCTTTCAATTATGAGTGCTGCCTTCCGACGACGACTCAAGAAGCTCCTCACCCCAGCGTCGGCACGCGTCGTCCGCGTTGCCGATTGCGATACTGTGCCTATCATCGGCATGTGTACGGCACGCGTCAACATCGCCGACCGCCACAGCCACACTCCTGCCCTCTTCACCGTAATTGCTCATTGCCCCCACGACCTCATTCTCGGCCTCGATTTTCTCTCCGCACATTCTGCTTTTATTGACTGCTCTTCCAGTACCCTTCGCCTTGAGTTGCCGATGCTCGCAGAACCTTCTGACGCACCCCACTGCTGCTTACGTCCCACCGGCTTTCTTCGCCTGCAGCCAAAGTCAATAGCCTACATTGAACTGTTGTCTTTCCCACCAGTTCCTGATGGCGAGTACCTCGTCACTCCTCTGCCCGACATTCCGATAAGGTATGACGTTACAGTGCCTCACAGTATACTTAATATTACTGGGAACCACACTCGCATGCCTGTATGTAACTTTGGATTGGCAACGCAAATTCTACCGCAAGTTATTTCCCTTGCCACCGTTGATTGTCTCGTCGACCAATACGTGGCAGCGTTATCGACCGATGATTCTCGCGAGCTTAGCAGGCCCCTCGCGCCAGCCTCGGGTGTCGATCACAATATAAAGAAAATGGTGGCGACGGCCTGTCCTCGGCGCAGGCTGAAGAGCTTTGCCAAGTATTATCGTCCTACCGAGATATTTTCAACATTGACGATCGCCCTTTAGGCCAGACGCTCGCGGTCAAGCATCGGATTCTTGCTGGTGATGCTACGGCTATTCACCGACGACCGTATCGAGTTTCTGCGTCGGAACGCCGAGTAATTCAAAACGAAGTCAACAAAATGCTAGATAAAAACATCATTGGGCCTCCTTCCAGTCCCTGCGCGTCACCTGTGGTGTTGGTTAAGAAGAAGGATGGCACGTGGCGCTTCTGTGCAGACTACCGTCATCTGAATAACATTACTAAGAAGGACGTCTACCCGCTCCCACGTATAGATGACGCCCTTGACTGCCTGCACGGTTCCAGCTATTTCTCGTCTATTGATCTTCGTTCGGTATATTGGTAGATTGCTGTTGACGATATGGACAGAGAAAAAACCGCTTTCATCACACCTGATGGCCTATACCAATTTAAAGTAATGCCCTTTGGATTATACAACGCCCCTGCCACCTTCGAGCGTATGATGGACTCCTTGCTCCCAGGTTTCAAATGGTCCACATGTCTCTGCTACCTCGACGACGTCATCGTCTTCTCGCCCACGTTCGACACTCACCTTGGACGTCTCACAACTATACTTGATGTATTTCGAAAGGCGAAGCTGCAACTTAACTCGTCCAAATGTTGTTTTGGCCACCGGCAAATTACTCTTCTGGGTCATCTCGTTGACGCTTCCGGAGTACAGCCTGATCCCGACAAAACTCGCGCTGTCAGAGAGTTCCCGGTTCCGAAGACAGCCGCAGACGTTCGAAGTTTTGTAGGGCTATGCTCGTACTTTCGTCGTTTTATTCAAGGTTTTGCGGCAATCGCTATACCCCTCACTAATGTTTTGCAGAAAGGCGTACAATTCTCGTTGGTTACTGCAGAAGCCGCCGCCTTCTCTCGTCTCGTTACTCTTCTCTCCTCAACACCCATTCTCGCCCACTTCGACCCTGATGCCCCTACAGAATTGCGTACAGATGCCAGCGGTCATGGCGTAGGTGCCGTCTTAGCCCAGCGTCAGCGTGGCCAGGATCGCGTTATTGCTTATGCGAGCTGCCTCCTCACACCATCGGAGCGCAACTATTCCATTACGGAACGAGAAAGCCTTGCTGTAGTCTGGGCGGTTACGAAGTTCCGTCCTTACCTTTACGGTCGCCCTTTTTCCGTAGTCACTGACCATCATGCTCTCTGCTGGCTTTCTTCGATAAAAGATCCTACAGGCCGGCTTGGTCGATGGCCTTTGAGGTTACAAGAATTTTCATATTCCGTGGTGTACAAGTCTGGCCGCCTGCACCAAGACGCTGACAGCTTGTCGCGTTACCCTTTTGACGACTCTGACTCCTCCAATATTCCAATATTCCTCTAACTCATCGACCATTTTGAGCACTTTCCTGCCGATGCTACTCTACGCCTCTTCGTCCTCCGCGACGGTGCTCTGTACCGTCGTAACCTTCATCCGGACGGTTTTGAGTTCCTCCTTGTAATACCTAAACACCTCCGCTCCACCGTTATAGAGAGCTCCACGACACACCAACGGCAGGACATCTCGGCGTATCTCGAACCTATGACCGTGTACGTCGCCGTTTTTTCTGGCCGGATCTTGCCCGTTCCGTACGACGTTACGTCGCCGCTTGTGAAGTTTGCCAACGACGCAAGAAGCCTTCCCAGCTCCCCGCTGGTTACCTGCAGCCGCTCGACATTCCTGCCGAGCCCTTTCATCGTGTCGGCTTAGACCTTCTCGGCCCATTTCCGGAATCTATATCATGGAACAAGTGGGTTGCAGTCGCGGTGGACTACGGGACCCACTACGCCGTAACCCGTGCTCTTCCGACCATTTGCGCAACTGATGTTGCGGACTTCCTCCTACATGATATTATTTTGATGCATGGTGCTCCGCGTCAATTGCTAACAGACCGTGGCCGTACGTTTTTGGCCAAAGTCATCGACGACATCATGCGTGCCTGCTCAATGCGGCATAAATTTACCACCTCCTACCATGCCCAAACGAACAGCCTCACTGAGCGCAAGAACCGAACCCTTACAGACATGCTATCCAAATACGTTTCCGACGACCACCGTGACTGGGACCTGGATCTACCTTACTTTACCTTTGCATACAACTCTTCCCGTCTCGAAACCTGCTGGCTTTTCCCCGTTTTACCTCTTGTATGGCCGCGAACCAACGCTACCACTGGACACTGTGCTTCCGTCCGCCCCAGCTTCAACTAGCGATTATGCCGGTAATGCAATCGCCCATGCTGACCACGCTCGCCAACTTGCGCGCGCTCGTCTACAAGTGTCTCAACACAAGCAGAAGCAACGCTACGACCTCTGTCACCGTGATGTCCATTTTGTGCCCGACAACCTCGTGTTGCTTTCGTCACCTTCGCGTAAAGTTGGCCTATGTGAAAAACTCCTTTCTTGTTACACAGGACCATATCGCGTGCTCCGCAAAGTGACTGATGTCACCTATGAAATCGTTCTAGCCACGCCCACTACGTCCTCCGCTGTGACAACCAGTGACATTGTCCACGTCGCCCGACTCAAGCCCTACAACTCTCCACGCGCCTTGGATATTTAACAGCACCGTGACGGTGCTTATGCCGCCGGGGGGGGGGGGGGGTAGTATTACAATATCATCGAGCGATTCTCAAGAAACGAGCCGCCACGAGAACGACGATGAAGTTGGTCGGTGCGCTTGGCGCGAGCGAGTGCCGGCCTGGCTGCCTGGCTTGCAGTGTAAATAGCATCTTCTGTCTGTGTCTTTCGACAGGCAACAATATATTTATTTATTTATTTTACAATACTGCCGCTCTCAGCCGAGAGCCTAGCAGACGGCCATGAACACTTTCTTTTCGCTACATAAATACATGTGCGAGCTACACAAAGAATGAAAAAGCAACGATATTCAACAAAATACAAAAGATAAGGTATACAATAGAACACTAAACAAAGCAGAATAAAATGAACAACAACCGGGGCACATCATAGACAAAGCAAAAACGTGAAATATTTGGGAACAAAGAAGTGTATACATTTCTTTTCTAAGTACTGTTAGTTTAACATAAAGAGAATATGGAACAAACATCAGAAGTGGTTAATAATCTCTCGTGATGAGCTCCAGTTGTGAAACGAACAGGGATAAAATGTTTGTTGCTGTTAATGAAGAGTTCAGTTCATTCCATTCTCTGGTTACCCGAGGAAAGAATGAGTACCTGAATAGGTCATTAGAGAAGGAATACTCGGTTAGCGTATGTTCGTGTTGATGCCGTGTTATTCTAGATTGCGAATATGAAATGTACTGGGCGATATCAACTTTATACTGAAGGCGCAGCATTTGAAACAGAAATTTTAGTCGACCTTGTTTCGCTCTGGTCGATAATGTGTTGAGGCCTGAGGAAGCTAAGAGACGTGAAGGGGAGTCAGTAGAACTATATTTGCTATGAATGAACCTTGCGGCTTTTCTCTGTACGGCTTCAAGTTTAGCTATGTTAGTTGCTGTGTAAGGAAACCAAATTGTGTTAGCGTATTCTAAAATAGGTCTCACAAATGTTTTGTGGGCCAGAAGCCTAATGTTCGTTGGAGCGATCTTTAGGCGTGTTTTTAGATAACATAGCTTTCGTAGTGCAGTAGTTGTAATATCAGTTATGTGTGTTTCCCAATTGAGGTTTGATGTCAGCGTTATCCCTAAATATTTCTGTTGCTCAACCATCGAAAGAGACGTGCCATTAACGATATAGGTGAAATGAAAGGGTTGCTTTTTTTCTTGTTACTGTCATTGCCACTGATTTATTGACGTTAATAGACATTTGCCACTGGGACCACCACTCGGCTAGCGTGTTAAGGGAATCAGAAAGATCGAGATGGTATTTACGGCTGTTAATTTCTTTATATATCACGCAGTCATCCGCGAAGAGTTTGATTTTGCACCCTATATTATTGGTTATATCGTTCATAAAAATCAGAAATAACAGCGGCCCCAGTACCGAGCCTTGTGGTACTCCAGATGTGACAGGAACGACATCAGATGGCATGTGGTCAAACATAACAAATTGTGAGCGGTGTGTTAGAAAAGCTGTTATCCAAGCAGAAACGTCTCCCTTCCCGATGGCTTGCTCCACTTTTGCAATTAGCTTAGTGTGACTCACGCAATCAAAAGCTTTAGGTAAGTCAAAGAAAATCATGTCAATTTGAGAACTATTATTAATACTAAGAGCAAGGTCATGAACTATCTCTGTTAGTTGAGTGATGGTTGATAAGCCAGATCGAAAACCGTGCTGGTGAGGCGCTAGGATGTTTTCACGTTCTAGAAATACTGTCATGTGTTTTAGAATGATGTGTTCTAGTATTTTGCATGAAGTGCTGGTGAGAGATATCGGTCTGAAATTGGCAAAATTATGTTTTTTTTTTCTTGTGGATAGGTATTATTTTAGCCGTTTTCCGGTCGTGTGGTAGATTAGAAGTTGCTAGTGACTTACGAAAAATGTGTCCCAGATATCTACTGCACCACTCAGCATATTTTTTTTAGGAATTCGTTTTGAATTTCGTCAGGGCCCTTTGCTTTATTAGGGTCAATGTTGAGGAGAAGATTGTGGATTGCGACGTCCGTTATTATTATGGGATCAAGCACTGACGTGCAGGATGGTGGAAGAGGGGGGAGTGTACCATTGTCTTCCGTGAAGACTGACTTGAAGAAATTGTTATATTTGTTTGCCGTTGCACTTTTTTCTTCAGTTTGGTTGTTGTCTGCACGGTACTGCGCAGATGTTTCCAGAATCTTTGTGGGTTATTTTTTAGGAAGCTAGCAAGAGTGACACTGTAGTAATATTGTTTCGAATCTTTTAGTTTCTGCTTGAAATGCATAACTGCAGATTTTGACTTCAAAAGCTGTAGATGGTTTTGGTTTATTCTTGTTTGCCTTACGAAGCCGATTTGCGCGCCGTTTAGCATGGATGATTTCGCGTGTGATCCATGGATTCTTAAGGTGCTCTTATTTCTTTTGCATTGGAATATAATTAGTTATACAGTGCAGGACAATGCTCTTAAAATATAGCCATAATGCATCTACATCAGTAGATTCCTGAGATGTTTTTTTCCAAAAAGGAATCGAATTCATGCGACAGATGAGTTAGTATGCTGGCGTCATATGCTTTATGAAAGTTAAAAAAGCTTTTTACTGTAGACTGGGTAGTAATACAATGATCAAGCTGGAATGTGCACATAGGTATACTGTGATCAGATATCCCTTCAATAATGTCTATTTGTGCTTGACTTGTAGAAAAATGGTTGCTAAGAAATATGAGGTCGAGGATATTTTTCGTTGAGCCTTGAACGGGAGTAGGACGAGTGACAAGTTCATGTAGGTTAAAATTTAGCATTAAGTCTATTAGCACTTCTGAGGCTTGTGACGTATGATGCATTGTGGGCCAGTCTATGTCAGCAAGGTTAAAGTCGCCCGCAAGAATAATCCTTGATTTACGGACATTACGCTGCATATATTTTTGAATTGCTCAAAGGCATGCACTGTCAGAGGAAGGGCTCCGATAAACGCAACCGGTTACGATCGACGTCCCGTCGCACAAAATTTTGCAGAAAACGGCTTCGGCGTTGTCCACCTCGGGAAGAAGGACAAAGCGAAGACAGTTGTTTTATCAGTAAGGCCAAACCTCGACCTCGTGAAGGTCGGTCTTTTCGGATGATTGTGTAGTTTGGCGGGGCAATCTCGCGGTCGAATATAGCGGGTGATAGCCATGTTTCCGTGATCGCCACAATATCGTGCTCGTAATCGACTAGAAGGCTTTCCAAGGCTTCTGTTTTATTTAGGACAATGCGGGCGTTTACGTTTATCAATGTTAATATTTTGATTGTGCGGCTTGTGCCGCTTGTGCGGCTCGGCGGGTTATTCGGCGGTTTGTTTCTGCGTCGCTTTTTTTTGCATCGGTACTTCGTCCTTCGTCTCTTCGTCCCAAATATATGCGCGTTTGTTAATGTAAAGCTTGTCAAAAGAAAGTGATCCTTTTTTTTTCCTTTTTTTCACGGTTTGGTTTTGCACTATCCCAAAATTTCTTCCGTATGGCTCTTATTCCTTTAGAGAAGTCTTCACCAATTGAGCATTGAGTTGTTTTTAGTTGGAAACCTCGGCTTAACATTGCTACTTTTTGTCTGTAGTCAAGTAACTTCATTATTACTGGTCGAGTTTTATCTGTGGCGCATTTCCCCAACCTATGCATACGCTCGATGGCAACTTTTCCTAGTCCCAGGGTGTCTTGGATAATGTCTTTGTTCACAGTGTGCTCTAACGACTCGCTAGTTTCATCGTTTTCTTTTCCTTTAGGCCATAGATAATTAGGTTAGGTAGCCTACTGCGGTTTTCAAGGTCGTCAATGTTATGCTGAAGAGTGTCTATAACTTCGCTCATACAGGCGATTTCTTGTTGACAGGATTCAACTCTATTTTCAAGGCCTGCAAGGAGGTCAAGCTTGTTTTTTATATCTACTAAATGTTTTTCTTTAATATCTTTTATGTCGGCTGCAATATCCTTCAGCTGTTTTGAAACTTGGGTTAGATCAGGGCCGGGGTTAGTTTCAATATCACCAGCTAATAGCAGCAATATTGTCAAGGCCAAGGCGACATCAAAAACCAGGATACAAAACGGTGGGCACGGCAGCACTAGCAAGAAAGGGTCGCTTGAGCGGATGCAATATCCATAATCCATTCTCACCTATACAATGAATGCAAACGGGTTAGCGTGCCGCATACTGGCAGTGCCACCGTGCCCAGTGGCAGAGTCGATCCCAGGCAGGCTATTTAAAGCAGCGGAGAGCAGTAGCGCTGAACGCAGATCACGGGCCAAGATCTCCGAGCATGCTATCCTCCGGTGTTGACGGTGCCATTCCCACGATGAGTATGGCGGTGCATCCAGCACGTGCCATCGGGTAGCGTAGAGCCCCTGCGCCGCCCTGGTCGCTCCGGCTTGCGCAGTGCCTCCATCCCCGGCATGAAGCAGCAGGCCGAAGGACAGCTGTACAATTAATGCAAACGGTTTAGCGTGCAGCATACTGGCAGTGCCGCCGTGTCCAGTGCAAAACATATATATTTATTTGGTCGGCGAAGTGCCCCGGGTTTTTGTTAACCTTTTAACCACGTTTCATCCCGACCAGACGGGCTTCCGTCAAACACTGAACTTTATATATATATATATATATATATATATATATATATATATATATATATATATATATATATATATATATATAACATAACGAGGGTCTCGAATCCGGCAACATTGATGCCTTCAGGTAGCATATGTAGGTTTAATGAACAGTTGCCTTCACCCAAAAAGATCACGTTCTCGTGACGCCTGCGGCAACAAGGACGTTCCACGTCTGCCGCCAAGGTCTGTGAGTGGTGGCGCTGGCTAACACTCCCAGGGTTCTACTAGTACACATAAATACCCAAGAAAGTGGATGGGGAAACAGCGCCGTGGTAGCTCAATTGGTAGAGCATCGCACGCGAAATGCGAAGGTTGTGGATTCGGTTCCCACCTGCGGCAAGTTGTTTTTTCATCCACTTTATACTTCCATTAATTTATCGTTTCTTCATTCCATTTATTACGCACAAGTAATTTCCCCTATGTTGTCCTTGGTGTCAGTGTTTGTTGACTTCTCATGACATGACTAATAAAAATCGGGCCCCTCGGTTACCCCCTTTCTTCTCCTATATATATACATATATATATATATATATATATATATATATATATATATATATGAACTTCAGCGATGCTACAAGATAAACACAATAGCTATTTAATTTTAACAGTTTCGACCGGTCGACCATTCTTCATCAGTGTTTACGAGGGTTTACATCAGGATTTACTTCTAAACCCTGATGAATATCGGTCCACTGATCGAAACTGTTGAAATTAAATAGTTCTGTTGTTTACCTTGTAGCATCACTCATGTTCTTTACGTCTGAAAGTTAACCTGAAAAATTTCTCTATACTTATATATTCACACAAACCATTCCTTAAATCTGACTGTATAGGAAACAAGATGCAGCACACTTGTGCGAAGTTTCAGAATTACGACTTAATTTCCAGAGAAGCTGTTTTCGAGCAGCTGTGTTATTAGTTTATTGCAAAGCTCATAATTAACACAAACGCGTTTGAAACTTCGGCCGTGCATTACGCAAAACACGCGCCCCAATGTCTCCAAAGTTAAAGTCGTCGCCACATTGATCTCATTGTTGAAAAGTGATTGTAGCTGCAGGAAGTGTAGCCCTTCCATGGGGCATTTGACGGCAATGCAGTAGTTAAGGACCTTTATACCCCATGTAAAACCAATCACTTCCTACATATCAGCGATAGTATATATATATATATATATATATATATATATATATATATATATATATATATATATATATTGACATATTTATTGTAGCCCGGACACTAACTGCAGCATTGTTTTGTTTTGCTCTTCCTATCCGCAACACGACAGCAAGAAATCGTGTCACGCCGCTCTCCTTTAATCCAGTGCGAAGCAGTCCCTGAGCGAGGTGAGCACAACAGCCTCGGGGAACCCGGTTGTCATCCGGCTCTACGCCACCAACACCGGCCACAGTCCTGCGATGGTCAGGGCTGTGATAGATGGCTGCAGCTTCGGCTTCGGATCCGCCAGTACCGACCAGGTTCCTTTGTCCCCGGGACAGAAGTTGCTCATGCTGCTTAGCCTCCGGGTCGAAGGCAGCATGCCCACCACTGACGTGTGGTGCACCGGTGGGTCTCTTTTCCATGTACAGTTGCGGCCACTGCTAGCGGGAAGACGGGAGCCCGTGGCCTCACTCCGCGGAGTGCCCCACCACTGGCGCCTCCTATGAAGTCTTGCGGTGCAGGAGCCATCAAAGCGATTGGCGAAAAGCCCGGCGATACGTCTCCTATGGTGAGTCGTCTGCAAAGACTTCACAAGGCGCAGGTGGCGGCACTCTGCGGAACGCTGCCACAAGCTCCCTGTGTTCCCGCTAGCAGTGACCGCTCCTGCACATGGTTAATTGGCAGCAGTGCAGGGAAGACGAAAGACACAAGAAACGACGTTACCCCTGAACTAACGAACGAACTTTATGGCTGATCAAGCAACATCTATTAGTACCAAGAAAGTCTCAGTTTCGCCCGAAAGCCGAAGCATCGATTGCGATAGCAAATTAGTGTACAGCTATACAGGGTAAGCATAGTAGTTTCATCGGCTGTAAAAAGTTGTGAACATTCGCTTACGAACTAAACAAACAAGGATGGTGTCAAACGCTCAGAGGTAAACATGACCGCATCTCACTCGATGACCGCGGAAACTCGCTGTGAAAACAGTGGAGTGAGGAAGCGTGGCGGATGCAGAGAGCGAATCGAGCTTTGTGGTGCGTCTCGCTTCAACGCGAACTACGCGTCGGAAGCACAGCGCATACGAAAGTACTAGCACTTGGCGCACTTCGCACACAGATCGCTTTGAAGATGAGGCCCGCACTACCGCGCACTTTGTCCAGATCGCAGCTCGCTTTCAAGCCACGCGCCCGCGCCGTACACAGCACCTGCCGGAGCAAAGCGCACATCACGTCCCTACCCCCCACCCCGGTGCCTCGCGTTCGATGGACGCGACGGAATACGGCGCGCTTCCTCCCCGCTTTCCTCCATTGTGCGCGGGAGATTGATCCGCGATCGTCAGCTGACCTTCGCAAGCTTTCATTCGCACGTAAACATAAGGCGCGCGGTTATGTTATTGTGCTTGGACTTTATACGGAACATCGTGACGACCGCGGAAGTGTAGCTGTAATGTCCATATAATTGCAATAATAATTGGTTTGGTGAGCAAATCAAAAGGACGTAAGAGAGCATCATAAAAAAGTTGAGACAAAAATAACCCATCTCACGATGATTGCTAACGGTAATGCGTTAGCATTGAATAATTATAGCGACACAACGTATTGTCACCGTCGAAAAGAAATGTGCATGAAGCTTGTACTGCAGCGAGACTCTTCTTTCGCGCTTCCCTAAGAACAATCGGCGCATTCTAGCGCCGCCGCCGCAAAGCCTGCGCGTGGCCTCCAATATGCATGGATGGCGTGCCGGTGCATGCGAACGCTGAGAAACGCGGCAGCGGTGAGCGGGCTTCGTGCTTCTTTCTGGACACGCTGCGCCATCTAGTGGCACTGCCGAAAAGTCTGCGCGAGGCTTCCGAGGCATAAAGCGTGGTGCACCCGTGCCTGCGAACGCTCAGAATTGTTCCCACGCTTGCCGCAAACTCAGTGGCGCATACTCAGTGACTGAACTTGGCAAGAGTTTCATTGAAGAGCAGCACATACGCAGAAGTGCAACTCGATAAAGTGTTATCTTGAAAGGCGTTCTTTGAAAACATACCCATTTCATTTCCGGCACATCCTACTAATACGTCGGGTTGCTGTCCTAGAAGAACCCTTGTGAAGTGGGTTCGGTTCCGCTCAGCATCAGAGAAATTTAAGGGATCTTTTTCGTTACCAAAGTTGTCATCAAATAGGTTCTTTGAAGACCAGCACAGACCGAGTGGCACATGCTCAGTGTTCCAAGCCTGCGTCAATGTGTTTCCTCTAAAAGCGGTGCCTTACAGTGACACATGTCGGCGTGAAAGATGTTCGTTGAACAGTGGCACGTATGTACACATTGCTATATACAACCTTTGTCCGTCAAGTTCCGACACTGAGTCCATTAAAAAAATGCGTTTAACGTTGAAATCATTTGTGCAGCACCCCTGCAAAATAGTCTCCCTTGCAGTCTATACACCGCTTCCAACGCTTCTGGAGGTCTTGGAAACAGTTGGCAAACGCTTCTTTTGGCAGGCCTGTCAGCTCCTTTGTCGTGGCGTCTTGAATGGCCTTCACGCTCCCCATCCAAAGACCTTTTAGGGCACTCTTCCCACGAGGAAACAGGAAAATATCGCATGGGAAGAGGTCAGGCGAGTATGGCGAATGGGGAAGTACAATAATGCTGTGCTTGGCGAGAAATTTTGTCACGCTGAGAGCAGTGTGCGGCCTTGCGTTATCGTGGAGAAGGCTCCATTGTCCAGATGCCCATAAGTCAGGGTGACGGCGTTGCAGTGCATCACGCATGTGTTGGAGCACGGGCATATAAAACTCCTGATTCACCGTCTGCCCTTGTGGGACGAACTCGTGGTGTATGACACCTTTGGCATCGAAAAAAACTATCAGCATCGTCTTTACTTTGGTCTTCTGTCGCCGCACCTTATTGAAAATTATTGAAATATAGTACATAGTATTGAAAACACTATGTTTCGTCTTCAGCAATGACGCTGTCGACGAATGCAGCATCCTTCTCTGCCTCGGCGAGCAAATCAGCGCTCAGTGACGCCCGCGTGTCCTTCTGGTCTTGTGTGAGGGAGTGCGGCACAAGTCTGGCATTCAGCTTTCGTTTCCCCAAGTTCTCACGCAAGATTTGGTGGCATGTTGTCTTACTAATGTCGAGAGCATCCGATAGCATGCGGGCTGTAATGGTACGATCTTGCTGTACGATTTCCTGATCCGAGCCACGTTGTTTTCATTCCGTGAGGTTGCAGGCCGCCCCTGCCTTGTGTCGTCTTTCACCGACGTTCTCCCCGAAACCAACCTCTCGTGCCAATCGAGAACTCGAGCCCAAGATAATGTCTCGTTGCCGTAAGCGTCACGAAGGAGCTCATACGACTGTTTCGCTGTCTTGCCAAGCTTCACAAAGAATTTTACGTTTACACGCTGTTCGAGGTAGACGTCTGTCTCTCCACATTCACTCACAGTAGAATGCGCAGACGACTAGTTACATCGTATTTTTCTACATGTAGTGCCATCTAGCGGCTGCCACAGCAATTTCCATAAATAGCTCAGATTAGCCCGAAAAGATGGCGCTAGACATACGCCAACTAAGGTCCCTCTATAATTTTTAAGGTAGCGATATCTGCCGCGCGCGCCACCAAGGAAGTTCCTGTAGCAGACGGCGTCCACGCTAAACCGCGGCGCGTGTCTGCACACGCGCGGAAATAAAACCTATCGGTACCTGGCTGTAGTGAAAAACGAAAGAAGGGCTCGAACTGCTAAATCTAGTCCTTTAATTTCAAATGAGCGCTGAAAGAAAAGCGCTCAAGAGAGCGGAATGAGGGCTTGATCGCCTGGATTCCGCATGTTTATATTTCGTTCGTTTGCGCTCAATCACCGCGCGAGCCTTGTTGATTGCTTGCGCTTAATCCCGTTTGCTCTGTGAATTCTTATGCTTATAAGTGTGCTGCGTACACATAGCGGTTACTCTGAACGAAGAATTCGTGTAAAAAAGAAGGCTGACAGTCGCTTGCACCGAAAAACTTTCGGCATAACCTCGTGCGTGTGCGTGTGCGTGTGCGTGTGCGTGTGCGTGTGCGTGTGCGTGTGCGTGTGTGTGTGTGTGTGTGTGTAAACGAGTGCGCCAACAGTCTTCTTGTCGCTGAGTGTGTCTGTCGTGTAGCGATTACACGACGACTGTTGTCGTTCAATGCTACGAGCCAGTGCAACGGCCGCGACATCCTGAAGCGGCGGTATGGATCGTGTCAGCGAGTGTGTTCGGGCTGCCAGCGCGAACAGTGTGAATGCGGTTGACTGGTTTCGTGAACCGTGCGACATCGCCACGTCAACTTGAATCATGACGCGCATTGTTGTGTTTATGCCTTTTCGCCTCCGTGCACCGCTAAAGCCCCGTAAGAATTAGAGAACCCTTATACGAAACGCACGCGGATTGGCCTAGCTATTACTGCACTGTATTTTTCTGGCAATCCGTGTATCGCTTCTGGTGTTTTTGTTATGTTCATTTGCAGTTGTGTGTTTTTAATCAGTAAAATGGCATCGCCGATTACTGAAACATCTTCGAGTGTAAGGGAAACTTGGAAAACGAGCTCACAGCTGTAGGTAATGTAATTTGATATATTGTATTACACTTTATTATTTGATGGCCAGTAGCTGTGGCTATGCAGTATTTGTTCTTAAAAGCAGAGTAATACAGGCACTTAGGAATATATTTATTCGCATATGCAATGCACAAAATACGATTAGGATATGCAGAGTTGGAAATGACTTTTTGGACATATTTTAAAGCGCAGTTAATAACGCGCGCACAACACAGGAAAGTGCTAAAGAAAAATTCACTGCTCAAATTTGTGAATTTTTATCGCACGTAACGCAATGCGGATATTTGTCAGCGAGTTAATGAGTTTCTGTGCCACTATTTACTTGCGTGCTAGGTCATACTGCACTTGCTAAGTCAACGGGCTCATAATGCACTAAAATGAATAATCTCCACAACCTTCGGCCGTCAACTTTAATGCGCGCGAATGAAATACTATCGCAGCTCTGCACACACACGTGATTACTTTCTCTCGCACCTTCGTATCGCTCTACGTTACTTTCCTCGCATAGTCGTGCAGTTACCGACGCTTCAGTCTTTCCGTCCAATTCTATGCGACCACATTTATCTTCTGGTTAGGTTGTGCTTGCCGTGCGGGAGGCAAAATAACTTCTTGCCGTCTTCCGTCTGATCTCGGCACCCACCCGCACAGCAACAAGGCATTTCGGCCTTCCCGGAACGAAATTATCGCAGTCTGCATAGCACAACAGGCGAAATGCGCGCACTTCGCCCGGCGCGCAGGAACTTTCATGGCGGCAAAGGGGCGGAGCAAGGTCACATGTCACCGATCAGCCTATCGCTGGCGTCGTCGGCTGGATCAAAGCCTTTCTGTACTTTAAAATTATTGAGGGACTTTAGCACCAACATTTGTTTTGGGGGATCATTTCTAGAGAAGAAAATAAATCAGGCTCGAAACTTTACGGACAAAGGTTGTACCTCGTTTCCCAAGTTGTTCCGATGGTTGGATTTTGAACTGTGTTACTTCGGCACTGCAGTCCAATGCGCTAGCGACCCATTCGACCACGAACTACGCCCAGTGACCCAGGCAGGCGGGAAAGTGGTTACATACATACATACATACATGCATACATACATACATACATACATACATACATGCATGCATGCATGCATGCATGCATGCATACATACATACATACATACATACATACATACATACATACATGCATGCATGCATGCATGCATGCATACATACATACATACATACATACATACATACATACATACATACATACATACATACATACATACATACATACATACATACATACATACATGCATGCATGCATGCATGCATGCATGCATGCATGCATGCATGCATGCATACATACATGCATGCATGCATGCATGCATACATACATACATGGCTATAGTGTTGGGCTGCTAAGCACAAGGTCACGGGATCGAATCCCGGCCACGGCGGCCGCATTTCGATGGGGCCGAAATTTGAGAACACCCGTGTACTTGGAGTTTGGTGCACGTTAAAGAACCCCCGGTAGTCGAAATTTCCGGAGTCCCCCACTACGGCGTGCCTCATAATCAGAAAGTGGTTTTGGCACGTAAAGCTCCTTTATTTAATGGACATACATGCATGGATACATACATATACACATATACGTGTGCAGATATATGCAGGCAAGGCATGGCCACAATTAGTACATGACCGGGGTTGTTGGAGAAGTATGGGAGAGGCCTTTGCCCTGCAGTGGGCGTAACCAGGATGCTGATTATATATATATATATATATATATATATATATATATATATATATATATATATATATATATATATATATATATATAGTCATAGTCTATCACAGCCATCACACAACTTTTCTTGTGTTTTTCCGATGTTGATATTTTCCTCTTCTCACCGAGCCAATTATTCGTACCAATAGATTTCGGTTTGTCAACACCAAAACTCGGTTGTTCAGTGCTAGTGGGGTTTCTTGTGTCGTCGTCTTTCTTGCGCTGCAGCCGTAATTAGTACGTCAAATCAACTCGTGCTACACCCGTCAGACTTCCTCGTGAATACAATGCCGTGCGTCGTACGTTAATTCTTCAATTGGTTTCAAGAATGAAACGTTAAACCATATCAGACAACAGCGACATGTCCACGATAGCTTAGCTGTCTCAGCCATTTGGTAACTATGTGCTGATAACCCTTTCTGCTTCTAGATGGACTGCTCAGCTGCAAGGGTGTGAACCAAGAACACCCGGTTGCCGCATGCGTTCACCTCTAAGGTACACAGGAAATTGATCAATGGGAAATTCGATGAAGTGCAACTCTTTGTTCGTAGTACTGAAAAAAATAACTACAGCGTAGGCATCCTGCACTACAGGAGCGCAATGCAAAAGAAGAGGCAGCGGTTGTCTTTTCTGGCGAAGCTTGCATTGGCTCCCAAGTTTCAGTGGCGTTGTGGCCACGCAACAAAAAATCCAGTTGCTTCCAGAGCAGAGCAGTGGCGGGAAAGGGCGGTTTGATGAGTCGACAGCTGCACCGGGGCCTGAGCGTGAGTCATTAGCAAGGATTCCACCTGCATAGGCGCGCGCTCAATACACGCGCGCAACCAATCAGAGCCGTTTCGCTTCCGCCTGGAAGGAAAAGGGCAGGAAGGGCATCGCGCGCGCTGCGCCGGCTTCGTTTCGGTTCACTTCAGTCTCGTGAAATGGATGGACGGCCACGCGTTGTACGTTCCCCCGAGTAACGCGCAGCCTTCGACGAGCGGTGGCGAGAACTCGCCCGTGAAAGGGCTCGTCGTCGCCGCCTCGATTCACCCGCTAGAGCCGCCCGAGACCAGATAATCTGACAGTAACGATAAGATTACCTTGTTGAGGGAGCGGGAGGCCGAAGCAATCCGGCAACGTTACCTGTCGATTACTTAACCGTGACGAAGGTCAAGTGCGCGCAGGACAAGGGGTGCTATAACGTAAAGCTATTCCAAACTTTTCTATTCCAATGCTGCAATCAGCACTCCATGATTGGTCAAAAGCTTTTTATAGCGAAGCTGTATATCTCTACCGTCGAAGGAAATCTTCGTGTCACAGTTGACGTGGTAAGAAAAAAACTACCCATACGTGGGCCGATCCCGGAGATTGTGCAATGCCGGGCCGACCCGCGGCGGACGTGAAGCAGGCGTTCAGCACCACACATACGTGGGCCGATCTCGAAGATAGTTCATTAAAGGCCCGACCCGCGGTGGAGGTGCATCAGGCGTTAGGCACTCCTCATACGTGGGCCAATGCCGAAGATAGTGCAATGCCGGGCCGACCCACGGCGGAGGTGCAGTTCGTCATTAAGGGGCCCATATACAATGGTCAGTTAATCCTGAGACGTTCCCAGCGCCGTCTCGCTGTGCGTTTTCAGGACATGTAGGCGAAATGCAGGAATGATGGTGTACTTAGATTTAGATACACGTTGAAGAACACTAGATGGTAATGTTAATCCGGAGACGTTCCCACCAGCGTCTGTCACTGCGCGTTTTCAGGACATGTAAGCGAAATGTAGTAGAGCTGGTGTACTTAGTTTTACATGCACGTTAAAAAACCCCAGGTGGTAAAAATTAAACCGGAGACGTTCCCAGCGGCCACTCTCACAGCGCGTTTTCAGGACATGTAGGCGAAATGTTGAAAAATGGAGCACTTAGATTTAGATTCACGTTGTAGAACCCCAGGTGGTAAAAGTTAATCCGGAGACGTTCCCAGCGTCGTCTCGCTGCGCATTTTCAGGACATGTAGGAGAAATGTTGGAAAGATGGTGCACTGAGATTTAGATTCACGTTCTAGAACCCCAGGTGGTAAAAGTTAATCCGGAGACGTTCCCAGCGTCGTCTCGCTGCGCGTTTTCAGGACATGTAGGCGAAATGTTGGAAAGATGGTGCACTGAGATTTAGATTCACGTTCTAGAACCCCAGGTGGTAAAAGTTAATCCGGAGACGTTCCCAGCGTCGTCTCGCTGCGCGGTTTCAGGACATGTAGGTGGAATGTTGGAAAGATGGTGCACTGAGATTTAGATGCACGTTTAGATTTAGATGCACGTTTTACCCCAGGTGGTAAAAGTTAATCCGGAGACGTTCCCAGCGTCGTCTCGCTGCGCATTTTCAGGACATGTAGGCGAAATGTTGGAAAGATGGTGCACTGAGATTTAGATGCACGTTCTAGAACCCCAGGTGGTAAAAGTTAATCCGGAGACGTTCCCAGCGTCGTCTCGCTGCGCATTTTCAGGACATGTAGGCGAAATGTTGGAAAGATGGTGCACTGAGATTTAGATGCACGTTCTAGAACCCCAGGCCGTAAAAGTTAATCCGGAGACGTTTCTAGCAGTGTCTCGCTGCGGGTTTTCGGGACATCTAGGCGAAATGTAGGAAAGATGGTGCACTTAGATGTAGATGCACGTTGTCGAACCTCAGGTGTTAAAGTTAATGTGGAGACGTTCCCAGCGGCATCTCTCACTGCGCTTTTGCAGGACATGTAGGCGAAATGTAGGAAAACTGGTGTACTGAGATTTACATGCACGTTCAAGAACCCTAGGTGGTAAAGTTAATGCGGTGACGTTCCCAGCGGTCTCTCTCACTGCGTGTTTTCAGGGCACGTAGCCGAAATGTAGAAAAGCTGGTATACTTAGATCAAGATGCACGTAGAAGGACGCCAGGTGGCGAAATTTAAACCGGAGACATTACCAGCGCCGTCTCTCACTGCGCGTTTTGAGGACATGTAAAGGAAATGTAGGAAAGCTGGTGTACTTATATTTAGATACACGTTGAAGAACCCTAGGTGCTAAAAGTTAAACCAAGGACGTTCCCTGCGCCGTCTCTCACTGCGCGTTTTCAGGACATGTAGGCGAAATGTAGGAAAGCCGGTGTACTTAGATTTAGATACACGTTGAAGAAGCCCAGGTGGTGAAATTTAAACCGTACACATTACCAGCGCCGACTCTCACTGCGCGTTTTCAGCGCATGTAGGCGAAATGTAAGAATTCTGTATGCCGCTGGCAGATGTCTAGTAGGAAGGCACAACGAAGGCACGACCAGCTGACAGAGCCGATGATTTTTCACTGGCGTGAGCCAGAGACATCTTGCCCTGAGGAGCTGATCCTAACGCAGCAAATACGCAGCGTTTATATTAAGCAACTGGAGGAGAGGACATGCCTTATCAGCTTGCGTGACATTTTGCTGATGCCGCTGCTGTATCATACCACGGAAAACATTATCAAACTAAAATTGTGTTAAGCCAGAGCGCGACTGAGTATGCCAGTCCTCGTGAACAAGTATAGTGCGCTGTCTGAATACATTTGAACCATCTGACGCGCCGTTTACCTTCGTATTAGTGAAATGCCTGTCAGCGTTATCGCCTAGAATTGTACGTTGACTGCGTCCGTATGTTCCGCGTCATTAATTAAGCCGAAAGTGCAGATACATTCGCTGTCACAACAGCTTGCTCTGCATAGGTGACCAAGGCTGTTTCCGAGACGTGCGGTGCATCTCCGATATCTCTAATGCGGTGGATCTCCAGGTATCTATTTATTTATTTATTTATTTATTTATTTATTTATTTATTTATTGTACCCTCAAGGCATACAAGCATTATAGAGGGGAGGGGTCAATCATTCAACATCAATACAGTTATTTGCCCATACACAATTAAACATTTCAAAAAATGGCAACGAATGTAATTTCTAATAACAACGAAAATTCACACTGTCATGCAAGGCTTGGACAATAATTACGGCAAGAAAATACTATTGCAGCTGATTAAGACCCTAAAAGATGAAGTTTCCAACCGACATAGGGAGCGTTTACAGAAAAAAAAGGGGGTGGAATGCGTTAAATTCCACTGGAAAGAGCTTCACGAAAATGGTCACAGTTGCTAACGCTAACTAATAAGGCGGGAAGATGGTTCCAGTCGAGGCTGGTTTTGGGCAGGAAAGAGTGCGAGTAAGTTTCAGTATTTTGGTGAGGGACATGGACATTGTGGTGGTGATCAAGTCCAGATGAAACAAAATTAGGCGGTTTAATCAGTAGGGTCCTAAGAACATGATTATGATGATAGATCTTATGAAACAATGCAAGTCGAGATAGTTTCCGTCTATATGCAAGCGGGGGCAGATTAAGTATCGATTTCATCTTAATTACGCTGGAAGTTCGATGGTAGTCACTTAGGATAAAACGTGCTGAGCGATTCTGCATTGCCTCTAAGTTAGCGGTAAGAGTTGCAAGGCCAGGGTCCCAGATTGACCAGGCATATTCGAGATTAGATCGGACATAAGTAATATATAACTGTCGCTTGAGTGATGAAGGTGCGAGAGAGAAGTTTCTTTTCAGGTAACCACGCATGCGATTGGCCTTTGATGTTACGTGCTCGATGTGGTACTTCCATGAAAGATCATTAGTAATATGTACACCGAGGTATTTATAGGTAGTTACGGATTCAAGCGCCGTGCTGTAAAGAAGGTAGTTCGGGCAAGGCATGTTATTACGCGATACTCTCATTGATTTACATTTAAGAATGTTAAGCTTCATTTTCCACATTTCACACCAAGCAGAAATATTATTTAGGTCACTTTGAAGGATTATTATGTCAGTATAATTAGAAATGTTGCGGTAGATAACACAATCATCAGCAAAAAGACAGACAGAAGAAGCTATGCTAGTAGGTAAATCATTAACATGAATCAAAAATAGTAATGGGCCTAAAACTGAGCCCTGTGGCACTCCGGAGGAAACAGGTGCCTCTAGAGAATCGGTTCCATTCACCGTGACGAATTGAGTGCGGTTAGAAAGAAAGTCGCGTATCCAGTGTTGTACTAAAGGGTCAACGCTTAGGCTGGTTAATTTTAGCATAAGGAGCTCATGGTTTACACTATCAAAGGCTTTTGCAAAATTCAGTATATGCAATCAGTGATGAGGCCGGCGTCAAGGAATGCGTGAAGGTCATTAGTAAACGTAAGTAGCTGTGTTTCGCAAGAAAAATGTTCACGAAAACCATGCTGGGATGGATGAAAAAAGTTATTCGACTCCAAGAAGTTAACTAAGTGAGTAAAGATGACATGTTCTAATATTTTGCAGGGGAACAGATGTTAGTGATATCGCACGATCATTACTTGGGTTGTGTGCGTCACCAGTCTTATAGAAAGGCACAACCTTGGCTACTTTCCAATCCTTGGGCAAGCATCCATAGCTGAGCGATTTCGTGAAAATGTAATTCAGAATGATGGAGCTGTACTCATTAGTGTTTTGCAAGAATTTAGCGTTAATGCCATCCCGGCCACATGAAGATGATCGTTTTAGTCTGTTAATAATAGCACGAATGCCGGCTGGGTCAAGCATGATGGGATCCATTGGTGTAAGGTGTGCTCTGGGATACGAAGGAAGAGTGAATATTGGGTCTCAGAGCAAGTTTGTAAAGGTGGCATTAAAGATTGAGGCGCAAAGATGCTTTGGAACTGGTTCACCATTGTTATTGAGAGATACGTCGTTTGTTGTTGCTGCTTTTCATTGTGTTCCAAAAGCGTTTAGGGTTAGTTTTGAGTAAGGATGGGAGCGTTGAACGAAAAAAGGTAAATTTCGCCGTTTTCAGTGCCTCTGAATATGCCGAAGAAGCGGCTTTGTATACAGCCCATCTCTCCGGGTTAGGCAATTTTTTCGCACTACGAAACAGCCTGCTTTTTTTGTTCGATAACCGCTTGATATATCTGTTATACCAGGGAGCGTTTTTGTTGCCGTAAATAGCTCGTAAAAAAATAAATTTGTTAGTTAGATCAGCTACTTTTGTTCTAAAAGAATTCCAAAGTTCTTCGACTGACTGCTCATTGTAGGTTGAAATAAAGTTGTCAAGGAAAGAGGAAAGTTCAATGTTAATAGCATCGTAATTGCCACCGTTGTAGTCCCTTATTTGTTTGAGCCGTTTTTGTGCACGTGTAGATGGAATAGACAATGTAAAATGAAGAACGTCATGGTCACTTAATCCAGGCACGAGTAACGAGTGACGTCATGTCAGGAGCAGATGTAAGGACGAGATCGAGTAAGGACGAAGTAGTACACGCGTCGGTAGGTGAACAATCTGCGATAGGTGAAAATCAGTACATGTGTTAAGAAATGTGACCGCGTCCACGCATGTTGGTTCTGAAAAGGGACACAAATGGGACCATCTGATCGTCGGAAAGTTAGTCACCTAGAATAAAAAGGCGTATACCAGGGAAGCGCACAACAATCTGGTTCAAACAATCATGAAAATTTGCACAAAAAGTGTGACACGAGGTAGGGGGACGGTAGCAAGCACCGAAGATAAGTATTTTAAAATTAACGGTAATGCAACACCACACTATTTCTAGATTGCTACTAATATGGATAGGATAAGATTCAATAAATTCATTAATGGCAATGAGAACGCCCCAACCCATTTTATCAGTGCGGTCACGACGATACACATTAAATTTTTTGTTACACTGAAATAACTTCGCATCAGATTTAAAGTGCTAGGGATTGAAGTCTACTGAATGTCTCCTCCGTTATTGCCACGCGCCAAACGGGGATTACTTTCTACGCCTTATGCAAGCACGGAAGATGGTCAATTGATCCGCACATCACCGGGTCAGCGCGGGGTCAGTAATCACTACCATTTCGGGGGAAGATTATTCACCCCGAAAGTTTATCATGAATCTCTGAAGTGTATAGCCTTTGCACAGGATGTTCACTCAGTAAAGATAGCCCCGCGCGAACATTGCGCAGTGGTTCTTGAAAACGACGGCTATCGTATCATCACGTCCAGGAATGTGCTCATCAGGCCGAAGGGTCACTGCCTCTGCTACCTGGACTGTCAATGCATGGTAAGTTTAATTGCTAAAATATAGATCTTCAAAAGTCCACTACCCTGACCTAAATATCATCTTGCATTATCAACTTTATCAGTGAAGACTATACTCTTCCAGGTTTTTACAAACATTGCACATTACACAGAAGACCACTCCACCTGAAAATAAATTAGCTTCACGGAGCTACCTTAGGCCCTGGATATCGTTTAGACACCTCGTCTTCTAGTGAAGACGTTATTTAGCCTGACCTGAATATATTCTTGCATTCACAAACTTATCAGTGAAGACTATACTGTTCCAGGTTTTTACAACCATTGCGCACTGCACAGAAGACCACTCCACCTGAAAAAAATATTAGCTTCACGGAGCTACCTTTGGTGGTGGATATTGTTTAGACACCTCGCCTTTTAGTTAAGACGTTATTTAGCCAGGCGATGGCCATATTCACAGCCATCTATCGAGTGCCGTATCGTAGTTCCGAAACGTCAGAACGTGGCAGAACAATCGAAGATTCAATATGCGTATTTCGTCTATAAAAAGCGTTGAACAATTCGTGGCCGACGCAAGGGACTATTTTGACTGTGGACGGCCCGCCAAACATAAGTCCCTAGAGTATACTGGATTTACCTCAACAGTACTTCTGACAGAACTTGTCAAGTTACGCCTTGGCGTCATTTTGACAGTAAATGTTACTGGCAGCTGCAAATGTTCCCTTATTGAAATAAGACGAACCTTTTGAACTAACAGGAACTAATCGTGGTATCTATGAATGAAACCACGAGCAGGGTGCGCTGTAGCGTTCGCCATTCTTTACGAGAAGCTCGGCATGCGTAGCCCGCCGAACCAGTCGCTGGCGCCGGATATGCTCGAAAGGGAAGAAACGCGCGCTAACAAGTATTTCGTCTTTGTTGAATCAAGCGAACTGCAGAACTTCCGTTAGATGTCACAAACGAAGCTACCGGCTTCCGTCTCGTTAAGCGCACCATGATCAATTATATAGAAATGGTATTCAAGTGTCGACAGGACTGTGTGATAACAGCTATAGCGCAGTCAGGTTTTGCAGCTCAGCTAGTGCATGTCTGAAAAAAAGAAAGAAGGAAGACGGATGAACTGATCGCAGCAACGGCATCGGTTTATTCAATGCTCTGCCTTCCCTGCGAAGGTAAAAACATTTTATTTTTTAAAGGAAACTTCACACACTGTGGGGATTCGTGACACTCACGCGTCCCCTGATATGTTGTTTTCCCGCATAGCTCCCGTCTTCTGTAATCCGGCTTCGCTACGTAGCTTGGTGCCCGCGGCAGTCGGTGTGGTTGAAGCGCATTGCGAGAGATGGCGCGAGTGTGACTCTGCTAACGCACCTAACAGCGGGGTTACTTGGGCGCGGAAAGAAGGCTCTTCCCCTTCGGCTCAGAATCGGCAAGCGGCGCGGACGTTCTGCGCGCGCGCTGATCCATTCTTCTGCGAGACCGTCTCGCGAGGCTTACTCGGGATTGGACGAACACGATCGTTCGAACGCGCCACCGTTCTCGCGACCGTACGCGCGAACGACCAGGCGTTGGTGTCCAGTATGCGGCCAAACATATTCGTTCGCTATCCGGTCGCGGTGAGTCGGACTTCCGCGATTTGTCGCGAGCCCATCGGCACGTTTTGTGGACAGCAACTCGACTAGCAGGCATTAGTCTATGAAACGTGCAATAAATGCCCTTGTGATTGTTTGCACTACTGTGGTGTCGTTCATTTGTCCCAAGAGCGCGGGTGAGGACCCCACAACACAAACACATGCGAATCCATTATCCATTTTACTCAGATATAAAATCCCTTTTCAAGGGGATAGCAAGGTAAATATACCTGGTAGCGAAGCTTCCATAGGAGCCCATACGTTCAAAACATGGCGGTCCATCGGCGGTTCATGGGGCTTAGCGCCATCTGTATGTGGTGGGAACACTTCCGGCGGAAGCAAAAATAATGTGATGCCATGTCCGTTAAAAGCAGAAGTGACGTTATGTTATTTTTGAAGGCGCGAAATTTGTTTTGTAGTCCTGCCTTTGGAACTATATATTCAAATGCCCCGCCATTCGACTTGATGGGCGTTTCGAGTTTTCAGCGTGGAAAGCGATGCAGGAAAAGGCCAGCCGTACGGTTGTCGAAATCGCATCCCTGCCCAGAACATACTTTCTTTGGAGGCCGACGAAAGCTTTAGGTGTAGAGTGCTGATCCTATTGTCGGATACCAAGCCCGTCGGCCAGCGCAGTCGCGCGAAAACAACTGCACAATCAGCTGGCGGTCGTAACTCACTACTTTTGACTGAACAGATTAAGAAGCGATGAAGCTACCCGCGTCACCAAATTCAGACAAACTTCGACAAGCAAGAAAGCGCAAACTGTGAGGGGGTCGTATTTCAACAGGTGAGCTTTACGAGTGCGCCTTTCTGCTCACTTCAAGACGTGCATTGCATTGCGAGTGACAGTGGCGTCAACGCCCCCCGTAGCGATGGGCGCTGTAAAGAAATGCATTTATTAATAATAATAAAATTAAATTTGTGCTTTCTTAAATCTTCACGAATATATAAAATTGACTAGGATTTTTATTTTCGTTGAATGAATCTAACTGTGTCTCACTTGAATTAAAAAACGCGTTTTTCTTTCCCAATGTTTGTTCCCTCCAAACATAGTCGTGCTTCAATCGCTGCTCCCATAACCCCCCATGCTGATGTCGGTGACAATCTGTACTGAACCGCTTTTCGCGCGAAGCTTCGCGACCTATTTGAATCGACCTTGGGGATAGTCCATCGTCTTGAGTGTCGCGTGCACTATTGTTCAACAAGCAAACTTAATTTGCAAACGTTTCATTGTTTCGCTGTTTGCGAATAAAAGCATTTGCCTTGTTTGTTTGGTTTTCTAAAAAGAGCGGCTGCTCTGGTCATTATTTATTAGGGGTGTGTTCTGTGCAAAATCTACACTTTCGCTTTCTGTTTCTTAAAGATTGTAATTGCGACATACTTTTGAATGTTCCGACTATTGACGACACAAACAAAATGTTGAACATGGTCCAGAACGTAAACGTAGCTCACTGCTAATTATAAATAAAGTCATACGTTACTTCAGTACAGAGGTTAATGTAAAACAAATGTAATTGGGAGGCGCAGTACGAAGCTTCACAATTTGTTCTGCATCACTGCAGTCAACTCGTGTTCTTTATTGTATGAGAAGATCCTGAACCCAATAATAACAGATACATGTCGTCGTAATAATTTCACTTCTTTTCTTGACATAGAGCACCAATTACATCCGGAATTCATTAATTATTGTAATTATGAAGAGTGGGCTGAACTTAATTAAATATTCATGCTAAGGGACAGTTGTCTCCGCAATGTTTGCGTCATATATCGAGCAAAATGTTTAAATTTGTAGGCCTTAAAGACACTAAATCATAATTCGTGACCGAAGAGGCTGCGGGTAAAAGGTGTAGTTAGAGGAATTAAGGGGGGGGGAGGTCTTTGTTCTTTCTTTTTTTGTCCGTAGGGCGCTGCTCTTAAATTCCAGCGTATATTTGATTGAAGTCAGCAAGTTGCTTCCTCAATTCAGCCAAATCTGCTTGCCTAATATTTTGATCTTTAGCTAAATTGACAGTCAGAAGAACTTCACAATGGGATTATCAGTAACGGAAGCACACATGCATTGTTTCGCGGAAAACATTTGTTTACTCCTCAATGTTACGTCCACAACAAACTATAAAAATAAAAAAGTACGCGAGTTGACACAAGTGCATTCTCGTTGCAAACATTCAGTGCGAGACCAGATGTCAATTTTCTTTTTTTTTTTTTTTTTTGAATGAGCCTATCTTTTTCTCCACTTCGCTCAGCGCTCGAGGCAAGTGGTCACACCCTCTGAAGAACATAGGTTGAACTTATTTCACTGGCCTGCGCGTTTTTGCAGAAAGCTGGTATTGCCATCGGCCATACCATGCTGAATACGCCGGTTCTCGTCCGATCTGATTCCTTGAAGCCGAGTCCACTGGTAAATTTGACTGCATGTGTTAAAAAATTATGCACGTGCAATTAGGGCACGTCTTGTAATCGATGTGAAGCGAAGCTTTTGCGAAGCCGTATAGATAATGCTACAAATTTGTCCATTTCATTCCTGCCTCTTTGGCGTAAAGAAAATTGACACACGCGCCCGTGCTCTGCGCACCCGCGCTTCGCAGTGTCACACACGCGGCAATAATCGCAGCTGTAGTTGGCGTTTGTACGTGTGGGTGGGGCCTAATTGTTCGTCGGGGTGCTGTGCTATTTTACAGCGAAGCTGTTAGTTTCTCATTGGTCGGCATTTTTCGTGTCGATGTCCGCGGGCAAAAAATGTGGGCCGATCCCGGAGGTTGTGCAACGTCGGGCCACCGGCGGCGACAGTGAAGCAGGCTTCAAGCACTCAGCAACGTGAAGCGGAAAGGGCATACATTCTTTGGACTGACGCATACAATGTGCATAACAGCATTCGTTTTAATAAAGAACACGCATCTAAAACAGATAATTGGTGATAAGGCGCTCCTCATAACAATGCGAAGCACGCAGCGCTCCCCGCATACGTTTCCCGGTAAAGATTACTGTTGCGCAAAGTGTCGTGGCGACGGCATTTTGCGACGTGAGGAGTGACGTCACTGGCCTTTGGTATATAAAGAACCAGCCTAGCAACTGCTTTCAATGTTGTTGCAGCGCCGAAATGGGTAGGCAACGCATAGTTAGCACTTCCGAAGAGCAATTCTATACTCCGCAGCGGCAAAGGGGAAAAAGAAACGGCAATACGACCAACGGCGGCGTGCTGTCAAAATTACCATTACTCTAAAGCAATAAAGCATTGCATACCTGTAGTGGCGCTTTTAAACAGCTTCGCTGGGCATCCACTTTCGCAGTGCCGGGATGGCGAGTCATATTTCTTTTTTATGTGTGAGCTACTCGACAAGACAGCAGCACCAGCCACGGTTAGGAAAGTCCGAAGGGGGAGGTGGGGTATTCCGCACAGTAGCGATCAGGGACCTGAATGCGGAAACTAAAGAGTACACTTCCAAAAAGAATTTCGCGCGCGAGAATCACAACCTTCACAATTTATTTTGTCGGCGCCTGGTACTTTTACGATAAGCATCGTTACCTAACCCCGGAAATAATTTTAGATCATGTACTATATAAATTGAAGAGATAAAATATTAAGAAAATAAAATATTCATGCATGGAAAGCACGAACAAATATTGACGTTGCGTTGCTTACTCCAAATTTATTTGTCTTTTCCAATCTCTGCCCTCGAGGCGACGAGGTGTATCAACGGAAATACCAATGCTTTTTGTGCAAATCATACTAGTGGGACTTCTTTTTTTCGTCGTACCTTGCACAGGAAAAGACGCGTCATACAGTTAACGCAACGCTGACATGCTTGTAATGAAGCTTCAAGCTAAGTATGTCGGTGCTAGAACAGCAAATAGCCCAAATATTTCCCTTGCCCAACGCTTCACATAAACAAAAATATAACAATCCCAGACGTGCAACGACAAATGCGACCGCAAAGGATTCGGTGGTACTAGATATATAGTCTCCTTTAATTTTCACGGCGCATGCAAGTTTTATTTTCAGGAAGACATCATCCAACCACATCTAGAATAATTGCTGCTACGGGAAATGCATACTCCGAGCATATAACGCGAAAGGTGCACGTGAACAAATCATGTCTGCGGCCTGCCCGCTGACTCGCAGGAAGGAAAACCATGCGTCTCGTGCGGCCAGCGCACAGGCCACGGTGGCGCAGGCATCGCACCTTTCAAAGAGTGGCACCAGGGCGCGCCACAGAACACCTATACAAACTTAGAGAAGGGAAACTGTACCTTCCACAGTGCTACGGAAATAAGCGTAGCGGTGGCGTCGTGAACTAAAGTATGTGACCACGGGTGGCGCTGTACAACAGGAAACGGAAACGGGGTTTTGCACAGTATGGTCGCTTTAGCTACTGGGTTCTGGCTGATGCGCATCGATCGTGCTCCCGCCAGTTAGGTTGCTGTGTGGCAAACGTAGCGCCTACATACGTATGTAGGCGCTACGTTTGCCACACAGCAACCAAACTGGCGGGAGCACGATCAAGGCGCAGCAGAATATATGTAGCGCTGAGTCATATCGAGTTAAGGCACACTCTGAACTGACTTTTAAGGGCGTCCCGAGCGGTTTTTCGTTTATTACGCCGCCGTTACCCCAAGTTGTGCCGCCGCGCTCCAGCTGTTGCATTTCGTGTAGGGCTACTGACAGAGTGCGGTTTCCAGGTGGCACGATGGCCTCGACTGGAATAAACGCACACACCAAAGATTGAGTAAGTTTGAAAATATTTTATTTGCATTTTACAAGTACAACAAAAAGCACACGTCTACGGATCCACACAAACGCGGTTACATAGTCAAGAACATAGTCAAGAAATGGCTCATTAATAAGGGTAGCACAGACGCACAAGAAAGAAGACCTAAGCTACAAAACGTACAGTCGGCTGCTAAACATAACTTCCCTGTCACCGCGTGTCACTTTTATACAGCATCTTTAGAGCACTACCAGGCCGGGTAATTTAGCGAAAAGAACGCAACAGCTTACGGCCGTCAGCTGCCTCTTCCTTACGGGTGTCATAATTATCCTAATCTCCGCATCAACGTCGTGCAAGTCCGCATACAGGTATCTGTATCTGAACCACATGTGCCAGCTTAATACATGTGTAGTGAAATTATGATAACCACTGCGTCTTATCAAACGTATTGGTTTTGCAAATGCGCATTACAGCTGACGGAACGACATACTGTAAGTGAAGCACAAGAGAACAAGGACAAAAGGAGGATGCAACACTTGAAGAAGTGAAGAATTAGTAGGCGTACAGCAAACAAGCGATGACGGAGAACGCACAATGATGCATCGGGTGTTCTGTGACATCGGTTTGCGTACTTACGGTGTTATGGAGATCAACGGCATAAAAACGTACCTTCAAGCGTATTCCGTCAACCTCCGCCGCATTCATTATGATAATCAACGCCTAAACAAAATGAGGCACTATTTTTTGCCAAGAGTAGACCTCTTTACAGCAAGTCTGTGTAATGACTCGCAGACGAAACCAGCATGCTTTCGAAAATGTTTTACCGCCGTAGTATTCGAACGCCAACGGCCAGGAAACACATCGATACCAATAGGCTGTCGGCTGTCGGTGGTTAATCAAGTACAAAAACCTTGACGCTATGACTAAAAAGCAGCTTCAACAATCAAATTTTAAAAAAAATCAACTGCCTATTTGCCTGAGGTAAAAAAAACATCCTTAGACACCTCGATTGTTCATGTCAATGGTTTGTGTAAATTAAAAAAATCAGCATGTTCAGCGCCCCTAGCAGAGAAAGCACCAATTAAAGTATTCGACCAAATTACAGTAGCTCCACTTGCACGCTTACGCTGAAACGCGCCTCGATTGATTTTTCGCCCTCTGTGGCCATTTGTTGAACTTGAGAGTGTGCGGGGCCTGGGCGCGCATCGAGGCCACGATTGTCTAAAACCCCTTCAATTTCGTAATGTAGCGACACTCTCCTAACCACCTTCGCTCCTCCTTGTTTCTCCCCTCTTTCACGCTCCCTCCTCGACCGTGGCGCCGCCTACACTGCTCGAGCGTAGCAACGGCGCCAACATGCGCTCCTCGCCACTCCGTAGACCACGGAGGAAGGAAACTCAGGAGAGGCCCCGACGATACTCTTTGCGAAGCGAAAGTGAGGCCGGAAGTTGGCGTTGCTCATGGCGTTGCTCCGCCTATCGGGCCAGCTCTCCTCTCTTGTTTACATTTCTCGCGAAACCACGCCGCGCTGCACGCAATCGTGCTGCTCGGACCCGCGCGCTCCGCAGCAATACGAAACAATCGTTAGCACGTTAGCATGATTCCGCCAAAGAGGGAAATATTTCCTGCGCATATTCCTTCGTCCGTTGCCATTGCCGTGGCGTGGTACATTGCGTGCAGCGTTGCATGCGCGTTCATTTCACAAACTTTAGTTCCTCCTGTCCCACCTGGCCACAGCAACATCCGGGAGAGCACGGTCTCGATAACGCAGCGCAACAAAACACGGAAACCAACGCAAACCTGCCTGCACGGCGCCTTTGCCACGGTACGAAACCTACGGAGCAACACGTGTGAGCGCACAGAACCAAAACAAAGTCGCCATTGTGGCCCGAAAGGCATAGCCGCTACGGCAAAGAAATAAAAAATCAGCAAGAAAGAGGAGAATCTACTACGTGACTTCCTCCACACTTTTTTCCTATCGCGCGGAGGGGGTAGGGCCTCTCCTCAGTTTCCTTCCTCCATGCCGTAGACGCTTCTTGAGCAAAAATGGCGCTGATGCACGGCGCGAAGGCCCACGTGATGCTATTAGGCCAATAGCGACGCGGCGTCGGCCTCGGCCAGAGCGCTCGAGGAGGAGACGGCATTCTTCAAAGCGTGCCGCCTCTTTACGAAGTTTAAGGGGAATTAATGAGTGTCGACATAACACCAGGGCACGTGCCCGCCGCCAAATCATCGTCATTTCAGAAGATACACGACAATGCAGCTTCACATGCGTGCATCGTGTGGAAATATGGATTGGTCGTGGTTAGCACAATGGGCATCCCTAGTGAATGAATGAATGCTTTATTTTCAACAGACCTAATACAGAGCCTGCAAGAGGTGCAGAGGCTAAAGGCTTAAAATGCCTGACAAAGGCCTCTGACCCTTTAGAGTTTGGCAAGCGGTTTTAGGCAAAGATAAGTCATGCTTTCATCATAAACAAATAAACAAAAAAACATGAAAAAACACAGAATATAACCATTTTACATTTTTATAAGAACAGTATCTATGTCTATGCATGTCTGCAGTATCACATACATAATGTATGAAGTACATATATACATTGAACATACATTTCACGTGCGTGCTTTTTATTATTATGCAACTATATTCATACAACATACGAAGATGTTTGTATACACACATACATATCGCACGCCTTTGCATATTTACACACACCAAAAGAAATCAAATAGTAAGGGGAGAAACAACCACAGCAAACATTATTTCTGAGAGTAGTTTAATTCTGAAATGATTATTACATTTCTTATGTTATCTTTGAAAATATTTATAGTGGTACTGAAATCCAATTTTTCTTTCACCTTATTTAATACATCAGCTACCTGATATTGCGTTTTCTGTCGTCCGTATTCAGTTCGTATTTTAGGAGTGCATCGTTTTTGGAATCTTAGGCAATAGCTAGGAATTTTTTCATATTTTGTGTAGAGTTTGTTTTTGTGTATTAATTGCAATAGCTTGAAATAGTATAACGGGTCTGCCCGCAGTATACCATGTTTTATAAGTAAGGGAGCCGTTCTTAAACCTTGCATTCTACCATAATAATTTTCAAAAAACCGTAAAATCCTTTTTTGGAGTATAACAAGCTTGTTGTAATTTGTTTTAGAGCACAGAATAACTCATTCACTAGTTAATGATGTCGCGTGAGCACGTAAGTACATTACTCGTGACCGTGTTGCATGCTGGTGCCACAGTGCCTAGGCGAGCTGGTGATGTGCAAGGCGGAAAGTCCGGCAAACCGGGACAAGCGGAACACCAACAAAATGCCTTCAGCGGCTCCCGTGCGGAAGCCCACGTCAGTGATGACGACAAGCTCGTCTCACTTCTACAAGATCCCAGAGCCCCTCTATACTGCCTCGGCGACTGCAGACGCGGCGGATCCACTGTCCTGCGGCTTATCGACAACAATCGTCGTACTCGAAATTCTACTTAGCTTGGGTAAGGCCGCTGAAAGTGCGCTCCACGTGCGCGTCACTTCTCAAGAAGCTACATTACTTAGCCCCAACCGCTGCTCAAATAAGCTATGTGCTTTGGCTATGTGCTTTGGGCCCTACGCAGCCCACCTAACTAAATGTGTTGCCGTCTGACGGTGTACTCTCTTTCAAAACAATCAAACAATTCCCAACTTTTTTTCACGAGTGTTTGTAGAGTAACCAGGTTTGTCGTCATCCATACATAAAGCAGCTGTCTTTACTGTACGCACGAGTACCTTATTCATGTCCTAGGCAGGATGAAGGGCTCTCTCAGCGCCAGCTGACGTCATCCTATGTCTTCAAGATTTCCTAATTACATCACGCCACCTAGTTTTCTGCCGTCCTGCACTTCCCTTCACTTGACACCCATTCTGCAACCATAACATACAACCAGTTATATTACCATACGCCTTACTGGGCTGTCAGGATGGCCCGGATGGGGGGTCCAGCCCCGCCCTCTTCATTGTTTAAAGACGAGGTCACCCCCCCCCCCTCAGCAGGTCAGCTGTGTAGCCCTGCGGCACCCACTCTACAAGCACTGGATGCAATTTTGTTACCAGTAGTGCCTTGTGAGGAGCACTTTCTAACTCTCCGATATTTCGATTAATGATTTAACCGCGATTATTCGGTTGATGTGGCATGAGCAAAAACACGAAAGCAGGCATTATCGTACTGGTAGGTGCATTTCCCCCAGGCACTGCACATGACGGCCAGCACCCTTGTACGACTAAGATTATTGGCACAGCATACTGTTTCCCGAGTCACAACCGAGCGTGAAGCTACCTGGTCGTGAATTCAAGGTTCACCTTGGTCTCTTTAGTTTATCACTTAATTTTCATTAGTTTAGTTACGCATTGAGTGCTGCGTTATACCAAAGACGCATATGCATTTTATCCACATGTGTAGGTAAGTAGGTGTGAAAACACAAAATATATTGTAGTACCTGCCCAGTCGAAAGAAACCATTGAGTCTAGCTCGTTTTTTTTCAATGGGACCCAACTGATTCCAATTGGACGTCATCGGAGGCCGAGTTACAATTGGGCTTCATGAGAAGTCCAGTTTGATCCAATTGGGCATCATGAGTAGTACAGTGATTCCATTTGGACATCAATGGAGCTTGGTATGTCAACTGGTCCCAACTGGACCCAATTGGAAGTCACTAGATGAGTAATCTCGTGAAACAACGAAATATATAATAATAGTAGCACAATTATATTGTTAGTTTTCAACTAAAAGACTTTGTATTTGTATTTTGGTGTGGTCAGTGGAGAGAAGCACTTAGCTTTCGGTGAAGTTAAAAATCTCTCTTGAATTTTTGCCTATTTCTTGCCTCTTGGTCAATTTCTTGTCACTTTGCCACTTGGTCAACCAACAGAGAGAGAGATGAAGAGGAAAGGCAGGGAGGTTAACCAGGTATGTCTCCAGTTTGCTACCCTACACTGGGGTTGGGAGATAGAGGTTAGAAAGAGGACAGAGAGAAAAAGGTCTAAAAAAAGGGAAGAAAACATGCACACACAGAGACACACACACGCAAAGGACATTCCAGTTCACAAAGGCCGATATACTGCAAGAAGCACAGTAGCGCTTGCACGGCCTTTTTCTGTGGCGTGAGGTCTGTCGATGGGGTAGAATTCCTTCTTCCGATAGTGGTCGGTGGTCTCGCTGGTCGAGTTCGTGCCGAAAGGATTCCCTCAGTTTTACTGTAGTACAGGCAGTCACCCTGAATATGACCAATCGATTCTTCATGGCCGCAGTGGTCACAGGTTGCGGTGTCGGCCATCCCTATGCGGAACGCATGGGCTTTGGTAAAAGCAACACCCAACCATAGTCCAATTGAGCTAATTGGCAGAGCATCGCACGCGTAATGAGCAGACGTGGGATCGTTCGCCACCTAAGGCAAGATTTTTCAACCACTTTCATCTCCGTTAATTTATATTCTTTTTATTTCAGTTAGTACGTACAGTTAATTTCCCCTGTGTTGTCTTTGGCGTCTTTGTTTGTTGGCTTCTTGTTTGTTTTTATTAAATATTTTAAAGACACAGTGAAAAAGGTGAAAACCTAGCTGCAACGAAAATGCGGCCGCACACGACAGAGGCCACTGGGCGATCACACCAAGATTGGTTTAACCAAACCATAAGTTTGTTTAATAAGTACCTGTAATTACAACGGTGTTTAGACCAAGTTTTTTGTATATAGGCACTAGTATCGCGGCGACTTGCATGCGAAAATTCTTAAAGATCTTCTATTCCGCCTGTTGAGGCATGCAGCCGTGGCGCAATGGTTGCAGTATCGGGCTTAATCCGTCTGCACGTATTACTCAAAAACCTACACCATGGCCTTCTTTGGAACTTAGTGATCGCCGACGTCTGCGAACCAATCATCGGCTTCGACTTCCTCACGTACCACAAGTGCCAGAGGTTTTCTGTTAGAATAAAGCCGTCAGACAATTTTATATTTATAACTCTCCAAAACATAACATCGGCCAGTGGTCCCAGTGCACATACCCAGTGGCGCATTATTTTAGGCTATGTCCGAGATCGGCACGTGGAAACGTCGAGCTTCACCGCAAAAACTGGCTTGACTCTGAGAAGAATGCTTCGCATTGAAAAAATTCGCCGACGATTACGACACTCCCTAATGCGAACTTTGAGCGCAGCTCTATACGTATTTTCAATTCAGGATGTATTTGCTGGCGCGGACAATCTGTCTCGTGTCTCGTGCGTGTTGCAAACGGAGCGGAGTGTGGCGCTACTGCCTCGTTAATCGGGGGATTGCGAGAGGCAGCGCGTGGGTGATGCATGGGCGCGATTCAGAGCAGCTGCCGCCGACAAACGTCCGTTCATGCAGCACTTTGTTTCCATATATGGTATCGGTCATGTCATCGGTTAACAGACGATACGCACTGTGGCTTCATCTCGTAGCCATCGTCGTCGCAGGGCCCGTCTTATGCAACACTACACTTTTCTCCCGATTTCATCATACCCTCCTCCTCCTCCTTCCTCTTCGCTATCGTAATCATTTATTCCCCGTTGCGCTCCGCGTTCTCTTTGATCCTTCGCTGTGCTCGTTCGCTTGGTTACGATGAGGATGCCTAGGGACGCCGACACTTGCTGCAGGAATGGGGCCAAAGAGCTGCGTTCTAAAACATTCTTAAGCCTCTGTGAACAAAGTTTTTCTGATGCAAGGATCCTGGAGAGAAGTAATGAAAAAACTGCCTTGGAACTCTTAGAAGTATTTCACATTCGAATCAATGGTCAAGACTGTATCAGCCAGACCTGTTTCTTTATGTGATGCAAAAATAAGATACCTAACCTTTTGCCATTGCTAACTTCTTTTGTCCTTCATTGCTCCTTATTATCGCTCATTTTCGCTGTTAGATGTAGCATGGACTTCTGAATAAACAGTTGTAAGTGTGGTGCCTGTTCTCTGTTCAATTTCTTTCTTTTTCCGTTGGTTTTTCCTTTTCTGAATTTTTGCACTACACGTCTAATGGCATCCTCAACAAATCGCATCGGTGCGCACCAGGGCACCTTGGCAATGAATGGATGAAACAATAGAACTGAAAACCCCGGTGCGCCTTGTAACAATTTGTCAAAGATGTAGTTGCATGTAGCTGCCAGTAAGTGTGTGCACCATGTATCATCTTTGTTCATGTCTTCTGTGATGTTAAACAACTACTACCAACGTGTTCCAACATCCATCTGCATCTACAAGCATTCAGTGTACCATTTCATGTTCAGAATAAGACTAAAGCCAGAGACATTGTTGAATACTAGCAAATCCAATCTCTACAAGGAGAACTTTTTTTGTGTTTGTGTGCAGGCTTGTTCAAAGCAATAGTTGGTCTTGCAAGCCCACCTGTAGCAAGATGGGGCCTTCAAAATTATATTGCACAACTCGAGCACTCTCGTGACACTGATTCAAATGGTTCATCAACTTACGATGCGTAAGTGATAAACAATTGATGGTACTTAACAACGCAAACAACAAAGGAGCCATGAGACATGCTGTAGTAGATGGCACTGAACTGACTTTGACCACCTAGGTTTTTTTAGCATACATTGAAGCTTGGTACACGAGCATTCTTGTATTCTGTTCTTAACAGAATGAGGCCACCCATGACCTTAATTGGACTCAGCAGCAGAACGTCACAGCAATTCAGATGGGTGACAATAACGCCTGTTCAATGATGTGGGTGCTTACTTAGAAGGCAAATCAACGATTTTCTATTGCACGAAGTTTTACCATGTTAGTCATGCATTTGTGCTTGTGGCAGCCGCATAAACTTTCAAGTCATATCATCACAGTACAACATTCAGTCTTGCTTAAAAGCATTTCTATCATACCACTGTTCTGAACTTCGTTCATACTAGAAACATGTATGCATAAGCAGACACTATAGGTTCGGAGGCATCTGCATAAGCAACTGCCATATTTTGAAAGCTGATGCACTAAAGAAGGTACCGAATGAAAGCTCTAGTGAAAGTTTACAGTAATTTTGCATGCATGCACATGTGTCAGTGTGAAACAGTGCAATATTGATGAGCTTTTATGTTGATGTCATGAACAAGTCATGTCGCAAATATTCCAGACATGAAAAGAGAAGAGTCGGTGCTGGGACAGTCTTCTGCATGAATGCATTCTGCTTCTGCATGCTGCTCTTCATTTTCTGTGGGAGAAAAAAAATTTATCACACAAAGGTGAGTGAGTGAGAAAATTAACCAGCCTCTAAACAAATAAGATTCTTGAAATGCCATTTTCTACAAACAAACTAATTTTGAAACTGGCAAGCTGTTTCTAAAGCAACACAGTCAGTTGAGGGACTATGCCCGGCATTGTGCACTCATGTTGATTTTGTGTATGAGCTGCAGCACAAGAAATCTTCCATTTAGCCTGTAAACTTAGCTAACAAAGTTACAATCTTCAACACTAAAATCATGTTACTCAATGTAATCAACATTGCTACAGTTAGAGTATTTGTTGCTACAACCACATTCCATAGGTAACAGAGAAACCACATCACTGAGACATTTGCACCACACATGTGTAATCAATTACCAGGAATGTTAACTATAAAAAACCCAAGAACATGTGACTGTAGAGACATTTTGCAGCATTTTCACCTGTATTAAAACTAACAACATGCATCACAATTGAAACTTAGAAAAATTTTTAAAAATGCAAAATCCCTCATTATGTAGGAATATACTGAAGTGAAAGTTGCATGCAAACAGAGACCACTTTTCACCATCACATATAACAATAAAACCCATGAGCTTTGTTTTTCCCTTTTTCCAGAGAGAAGAACTCGAGGACAAGATTTTCGGTTTTGATGCTGCGAGTCCACAAAGACTGCAAGGTCAAGTGGTGCCCACATCTAACATCAGAACTATCTAGATTGCCTTATAAAAAGATAAAGGCCGCCATTTATTTTCAATAGTGCAAGCCTCAAGACACTAGCAATTGGGCATAATGTACTTCTACAATGTGAATATATGCAGCTTTTACGCTAACTCTACAAGTCGTCTGCCTAAATCAATATAAAAATTCATTTTCCTTTATTTTGAAAATATTTATGGCCACTGACTAAAACTCACTTCCCGAAACAAAGGGCACCTATGCACGATGTCTTGTGCATATCATTTTGCACGCACTTCACTCCGCAATTGCACGTGGTGGACTACAGGAAGCAGCATTGCAGAAACTATTGAGAACACAAATCAGCATTTTGTTTTGTGCAGACTTATAACAAAACTGAGGATGTAGTCACAACGTATGCCACAAAATGCAACAACAAAGGCACCCCAAGATGAGCAGCCTCATGCACTTCCAGTTGAAAACTTGGTGGACTGAGGGGAGAGAGGGCATTTAAGAGGAGGCTTTTAACTCGAGGGCACCTATATAGACACATGGCAAAAGAAAAATAAATTTTCTCGGCAACCACTGCTCCACATTTGATGAGGTTTCTTACATTTCAAAGAAAAAGTTCAAATCTAGTGACCGTTGGAAATGAATTTTTGATTTAGGCTGGTAATTTTTTAATAAAATTTGCTTAAAATGGCAAATATTCACAAAAGGAAAATGCCAAGTTCATAAACGTGAAACTCAGCAATGAAAAATGATATTACTATTCTGTAAACTGTGTCTAATAGGACATTCAAAACAAACGAAATTGATTTACTGTTATTATACATGGCTCTCAAGTACAGCACTAATATGTGAGTAGGGCTTTTGCAAAACCCTTATAAACATTTCAGCACTTTCACCCAAGATGTACACTGATATATAAAATATGCATACTTTTGATGCTCTCAAGGATTCACTTTGCAGAATTGCAAAATCTGTTTTTGGTGCAGAGTTATGAATTTCTAAACTTCTCGCTTGTATTTTCTCTTCGTGAAATTTTCGTAAAAAAAATCCAGAGCCTAAATCAACATAACCTACAGTCACTAAGAATGTAACCTTTTAAATGCAAGTAAGTTCATTCAAATTGGTCAAGGGGATGCCCCATAAAAGCATTTGTTTTACATGCGCTTGATTACGCGGCATCGGAGCCGGCTCTGAACTGAAGCTTTCTCTTAAGAGGAGTAGGCAATCAGGTATTATGCAAAATAGAAGTGAGGCGTGCAGACAGGAAACAAGAGCAGAGAAGTGTGTCCTGTCTGCACGCCTCACTTCTATTTTGCATAATGAATCCTTACCAACTAGCTTCTAATCAGGTATTCATCATGGCAAGTTTTGCAGCACACAGCAGAATGACGCAAGTAAATGTGACGACAGTGCACAATTGCCCCGTATACGAGGGTTGATCCAGAAATAAGGTTCCCATCAATTTTGGAAATAGGCAACATTGTCTATTCCCACAGCGATTTACATCATTGGAAAGATGAAACTTTGCTCTATTTTTCTATATAATCGCCATCTTTTTCTACGCATTTTTGTAGACGGTGCTCCAATTTCTGTATCCCAATGTCGTAGAACTCCACCGCCAACCCGTTGAGGAAGCGCTTCACCCCTTCTTTGACTTCATCGCCGCTCCGGGAGCATTGGTCACTCAAATGTTATTTTAACTTGGGGAACAAGTGATAACCACAAGACACGAGGTCTGGACTGTACGGTGGGTGGGGCATGACAGTCCACTCAAAGTTTGTCAAAAGTTCCTAGGCTTGGCAGGAGAAGTGAGGTCGGGCGTTGTCGTGAAGCAGTGTTACACCGGCTGCCAGTCGTCCTCGCCGGCAGTTCTGGATAGCCCGCCTGAGTTTTCTTAGTGTTGCACAATAACTGAGTTTATGGTTATACCACGTTCTATGAAATTGATCAGCAGTATCCCCTTACGATCCCAAAAGATACTTACCATGACTTTGCCAGCACAAGGAGTTTGTTTGAACTTCTTTGCGACTGGTGACTCTGGGTGATGCCACTGTTTGGATTTTTGTTTCGTTTCGGGAGCGAAATGAAACGCCCACGTTTCGTCTCCCTTAACAATAGAGTCCAATAATCATTCGTTATCTTCTTAACACTTTTGAAGAAACTGACGAGCACAGTCAAGGCGTTTCTCCTCGTGGTCTGATGTAAATAGCCGCAGTACACATTGAGCACAACACCTGTGATACCCCAATTTTAACGCGATAGCGTTAAGGAGCTCGTGTCGCAGAAAAGCCGGTGTCGTCGGCGTCGGTGTCGGCGTCCGCGGCGTTGGCCATGAGCGATAAATCACGGCAGGCACTTCATAAATAAAAAGCAACTTCCAAGATGGGCTGGGTGGGAATCGAACCAGGGTCTCCGAAGTGTGAGACGGAGACGTTACCACTGAGCCACGAGTTCGATGCTTCAAAGCGGTACAAAAGCGCCTCTAGTGAACGCGGTGTTGCCTTAGAAACGAGCTGTTTCTAAGGCTCAGGCGTGCGTCGCTTGCTTAGGCGCACATTTCGTTGTCGCGCCGAACGCTGCGTTGCTCGACGCTCACCGCGTCCGATGCGGGGCGCGTAGTCGCTGCGCCGTAGCCCGTTGTCTTACACCCCTTGGCGGGTCGGCGGGAACGCTGTCGCGTTCCACTCTTGAAGGCGAAGCTTAAGCGTCCTCCAATTTTTTCAGTCAAAGCTCGCTCCACTGTGCCGTAAGAACTCCCAGGAATCTGAGCAACAAGTTCACGGACAGTAATCCTCTTGTTTTGAAGCACTTCGCGTTGGACCATCTCGATAACTGCCTCCAAAACTGACGATCTTCCACTCCGGTCTTCATCGTGGACTTCCTTCCAATCAGCACTAAACTTTCTGCACCACTTTCGGACGTGTTGAATGGATATACACTTGTCGCCATACACCTCTGTCAACGGACGACGAATATCCATGGGTGGAGCCCCTTTGGCGTGAAAAAAGCGAATTAGGGAACGAATCTCGCACTTGGCGAGATCAACAATGGGAACTTTCATATCGGACGGCTGCTGAGCCAAGAATGAGCGCGCAGCGAAGCGCGGCCGGTGGGAATCGAGAGGGGGAAACAGCCGCGCGCAGCAGTGTTGCCGGATTTCGCCTCGCACTATTCCCGTGTGGCTGGAGCTCTTTGGGAACCTTATTTCTGGATCAACTCTCGTATATGGACTCTCTAACTGCAGCAGAAGCAAAAAATGTGGCAAGGTGCAGACCTCAATGAGTCAGTGCTCCCTCAAAGTACAAGTGCAGTCAAAAAGTTCCTGGAATGATGGTTCAGCGTGCTAATGTTTCGAGCTATGGCAATGCTTACCTACCTTCGAAGCAGGAACCTCGCGTGCACACATACTTCCTCCATTGCTCCTGCCATTGTTGTAAGCAGTAGGAGAAGGCTTCTTTCAGAATCTGTGGGAGCTTAACTGTCGCATTACCTTTGACGCCCTCCACGGATGCGCTCCACTTGAGGCCCATTTTCAGAGTAGGGAACAGCCAAAAGTCACTTGGAGCGAGATCCGGAGAGTATGGTGGTTGAGGGATGACCAGAATAATATTCTCGCCGAAGAACTGTTGGATGGAAACAACTTTATTTTGAATCCGTCAAATTTGACTGCCATGCTCTCCAAGTGATGTGTGGCTTGGTGCGTTATCATGCCTCGCCGTTATCAGGCCTTGCAACTTGTCCCGCCGCATCCTTCAAACCGCATCGCACACCCTCTGCAAAACTTGCACGAAGAAATGGCCAGTAACAGACTGTCCAGGCGGTACGAACTCATAGTGCACCAAACTGTCGATGTCAAAGAATGCAATGAGCATCACACTTTGACTTCGGATCTGACGCACAATTTTTTTTTTGTCTGGGAAAGGCTGGTGTGCCACTCCAATGACTGCTGTTTCATCGCAGAGCCATAGGCGAACACCCAAGACTCATCACCAGTGACGATCTGTTCGAGCAACGTCGGGTCCTGCGTACTCTTCGCAAACAGTTCGCCAGCAATTGTCATGCGACCTTCCAGCTGCCTCGAAAGAAACTTCACACTGACGTGTCTCGTCTTTAAATCATTACATAAAATGACCTAAATTGATCCGTGTGAGCTACTCACTTCTTGCTTTAAGTCCTCGATTGCCATTCTTCGACCACGGCGAATCAGTTGTTCCACTTTGGCAATAATTCGCCATTTCAACATGCCGGCGGTCTCCCGCTGCACTCATCGTCCTCTAACGTCTCGTCTCTTTTTAAACCGTGCAAACCAGTCGCAAGGTGCGGTTTTCTTCAGTGCATTATCATCATAAACTTGCTGAAGGGCCGATAGTGATAAAGTTGTTGAAGTTAGCGCATTGTTGTGTCGTCTCCCTTCTGTCCTTGTTTGCTGGCGCTAAATATGTTTCCACTGAACGTTATTGTTGACATAAAACCGCAAGGCCTCCGCAAGCACAAAGCAACGTTATAACCACCACGAGTTATGCACATTATAATTCAAACTTACTATCACACTCAATAACCACCACGAGTGCGTCATGGCAGTTATTGATATGTGATATTAGCGTGACGTTTGAATTCTTTCAATTGTCACACTAGTTTGAATTTCCTAGGCATCTTTAACATGTGCATGAAAGAATTAATAAAGAATTATGGTGCGCGCGCGTAATGCGGTACGAGATGGAAGTACAGAAGCTGGCCACCAATCTACAAGAGGCGGGAGATCATGGACGGAGAATCGAACATCCAAAGGGCAGCTCCTAGGCCGTTGCTCTCCACCACCTGAAGCCCACAGCACCGATATCCTGGTCGTGCTTGTGGCTGCGGCCTGATGTCTCGCTTCCAGAGTACGAGACACCGATCTTCGTAGGCAGTTCCTCCACTACCCTCTGGTAGTGGAAGAGCTGGTTCTCGCAGCCACGGAGGCTGCCTCGTGGACTAACCCACCAGGGTAACGTCAATGCTTTGCCGCTGCCACTCCACGACCAGCACAAAGTTCGTGAGTGGGACCTCAAGGACAGGTGCGTGCTACATGCACCAAGCATGTCGGACGAATGCACTAGAGAAATATAAACAACCTTATAGTGCACTATACATGTGCTGTTTAGTTTTATTGTAATCGTTTCACGTTTTATGTCCGTGCTCACATTATCATTGTAATGATAATGTACGTCCTTGCCCTAGTATGATCAAGTTTTTTGCGTGTCACCTGTATTTACTCTCTGCATCCCAGTCAAAGCAGCGCAATACTAAGCAGAGCTCAGCACCACTCTACTTCGAATAGTCATCGTTGCATCGTCATGCATCGTTGAATAGGATGCATGTGCTGCAACCAAGGAGCACACAAAAATTAAAGAACAGTGATTTCCATATAGTGGTTTACAATATAGCCTTGTTCAGTGAAGTGTTTCCTTTTGTTGTGATGAAGCATGTTTTCTTGACTGCAATGCCAAAGTACAAATGATTATACTCAGCTACCCTATCACCGCATTCCAACACACCCTCCCGAGATTATTACACTGCTTCAGTCAAAGTATAATGAAACACTACGATCATCAGCAGTAAAGCTGCAGTCTACTAAATTTTAATTGAGATCACAGCCATTCTAAATACCAAGGGGTGAATTACTGTGCTGGCCATGCCCAGACCAAAGCACAAGATATCTGCTCTTCTAGGCCAGCTGCATTGCACACAGAAAAAAATGTCAAGTGGTGAAATGTGCCACGGACATGCTCAGTTTACCCATGATAAAATATGTCCATGACAATTTCAGTATCTGTTCCTGAAACTTTTACTGCCCTCTCTGGTCTTCGAACGAATAACAGCGCAAAACGACGAGGAAGAGACAAGAAGGCGACGCACACATGCGTTGTGCAACCGCAGTGATGGCCCAGTGCTAGAGCATCTGCCTCATTTGCGGTAAGTACTAGGTTCAAATCCCAGTGCTGCCAGAAACCCACCGGTTATTCAAATGGGTAGGGAAATCTCCTGGCTTGGCTACTTGTGGGAGTGCACATCTCGAAAGGGGGGGCCCTATAGAGAACACTTGGCACGGTCTCTATACGCGTAGTGCGCGCCGATGGGTCTTGCGCAGAACACACGGGAGAGGAGCCAGCCGCGCGCCGTAGTTTGTTGTGTCGTTGATAGTGCGTCTCTGTCTTATTCACGTTTTCAGAGCAAAACAGGCAACACCCTTCACATGTGTGGGGTGGCCAAAGCATCAAGGAATGTCCAAGAACAATTGTTGCAGGGCGGGAGGCTCAAATACCGGCGAAAATGTGCCGGCGAGACGGTTCTCATCATTCCCCGCAAAGCCTCATCAGCGGGAGCAACGGTAGCAATGGATCGTCGCTTCGGCGGGAAATTTCATGTTCTCATCCTTTTCTTTGTCGCATCGGTGTTTTTTTCCACTCGACCATAGACGCGTAAGCGATGAAGTTCGTCTGCAGTGCAGCATGCGATTTAAAGGCATTTCGCTAAAATTCGGAAGGTCGTTTGCCGCTTTTTTTTCCGCTTCTTTACCGCGTTGCGCTAGCTAGGCAGCACGAGTGCACAAGCGCATTGTGTTGTATGTTAAAGCTACTGAAACTGTTGGTTTTATGTGGCCCGGTAAATCCTCGCACCAGCTGTCGCGCACTTCATGTTTCTACGTCTATTTTATGCGTGGCTTCGCACATGTTTAACTGTTGCTAGTTGCTTCACGCATAACTCTTGTTGATTCTTTTAAGCTGCGAAGTTTTCACCCTGCCTCGTTTGTAAAGGGTATAAATCACGCTGTGTCTTATCGGAATAATACCAAGCAAGTGCTTTTTTAACTTTATTCTTTTCGCCCGCGGGAATCCGATACTGTGGTTTTTTGGGAAATGTGTTTAGAAAATAGGTAGTCCAGGGCGAGAATTGCTAATAGTTGCTGCATATGGTATTATTGTTCCATTTTTCGCTAAGTTCGCGTCCCGTTTGGGAAGTCATCACATCTCGATGCTGTCTAAGCAGACTTAGCACGCTGAGTGATATATTTGTTTCACAACGTAGTCCCTTCTTGCATGTGAATTTTATACTCAAGTGAATTCTTTCTTATTATGCTTACGCCGCAGAAGACTAAACCCTGCCTTGCCGCCAGCGCTCATTCACTTTGACTGGCGCTGCTCTGCCTTTACATATATCATGTGGCACCTCTCTCTAGTAACATTTAAAAAAAGGTACTGAAAAATTAGTCAGACTTTAGCTTTGTACGTTTCCAAGCAGTTCCCTTGGGGAATTTAAAATTGCTAGAACTGCAGCGGGAACGGCAGTTCGCCGGCGTATGAAGAATTGCATCGGCGGTACAGCGCTAACACGCGCTTTTAATAACCCGTGCGTTTGGCGATTTCTCTGACTAGTGTACGCGTTTCCATCAATAAATTCGCAATTACACATCTTGAGGCGACTTTGACTGCACTTATTCGGCGATGTCACATGTATACATCAGCAGAAAAATCACAACGGCATATGCAGACATAGCACCGTGCGGATTTGTTTGATATAAGTCTGCACTAACGACGGGTGCTTATTATTTAGGTACAGAAGCAGCATTACGGCAAGGGTAGAATTTTTAAAAAACGATCGCGACATCGCATTATTCAGCAAAATTTATCGGCTAGTTAACATGAGCCCCACTTCATGTAAATGGGGTTTATGGCGTTTGTCTGCGGGACGCAACTGGCACGCATGTGCACCATGTTGTCCCAAACAGCGGCAACATCGTGTTCATGCCCGCTGCCACAGAGGCAGGTGTCTTCCCTACAGCTGTCACCGCAGAAGAAGCAGTCTGGCACCCGAGCAAAGGAGAAATCGCAGCCGCGAACCACAGCCATCCTTGCCGAAAAGAGTTGTCTGCTACTGATCCCGCGCGTACTGTTCGAAGCGCCCGCTATCAGTGGCGCCTCTATAGGCCGTGCACGAGGCGTATAAACCCACACACAGAAGGCATTCTGGTAGGGCATCTGTCGTGGTTGTGGGAAGCAGGCAAGTGCTCCCTGCCAGGTGCTCGGCCAACGGATCTCAACACTTGGAAAGCGGTACTTGTAGCCAGCACCCCCCCCCCCCCCTGAAGGCACCCCCCGTAAGGAGGTGCATTGGGATAGGGTGGCTTGACACCACATGGGAAATGGCCGCCATGGGAGCGGCCCAAAGTTGTTTGGTGTTTTGTCTTGGTTATTGCACAGCAAGCACAGCGATCTGCACGAGCCTCTTCCAAGCAACCCACCCCAGGAAAGCTTAAAGGGGTTGGGACACCAAATTTTGAGGCTATAAAAAGCATGTTGTAGGCTGCTTCCGTATGCAAGGACAGCCAGAACGAGGTATTGGACGCTGCAAAAATTTCAAAATAATTTTAATTCAGCTCCAAAGAGTCACTAAAAACTCCTTCTCGTAGTCGAGACCCATCGCTAGCGCGGCAGTTACTACGTCACAGAGGAGGAACGAAAATATTGACGTCATAGCACACCAGCACAAAAACGTGACGTATGATGAGTAGCGATGAAATGCCGATTACGGAGCCTGCTGAGCCGAGCAACCGAGCATAGCCTCCACTATGACCGAGCTACAGGCATATAGAAATCCTTTCTTAATGCAAAGAAGGGGTAAGGCGTGCAGACACGGACACAAGAGGAGAGAAGTGGACAACACGAACGCCGCACGCCGGCCCGCGAACGGCAAACTGCGTGCGGCGAGTTGCCCTGCGGACGGGCCTTTACACGTTTGAGTATATAACACTAGCCGGCCGACTCTGAAAGGGACCAGGATATGCGGCGTTCGTGTTGTCTGCTTCTCTCCTCGCATAGTCGCATAGTTCGGCAGCTCGGAGCGGACTCTCCTTCGCTTGGCCTTTCCACGTTACCGGCCCGTCCACGTTACTGGCACGGAAACTCGCCGCACGCCGTTTGTCGTCCGCGGGCATCCGTGCGACGGCGGTTTTGCTCGCGAACGGCGAGATTTCCTTGCCGTAGAGAGGACGGGCCTGGGACAAATTTGTGCGGCAGCCGTATGGCGAAGCGGCCAATCAGCGACCGAGGAGTGGTCCCTCTGGCATCGACGGCAGCTTCACCGCCTCTGATCGTTCGGCGCCGCCGATATCGTCGCTAGGCCTTTTCCGGTTCACTTCAAAGCAAAAGCTTACGGCGCTTCGGAATGAATCACCGACTCTCACAAGCCGCAGTATTTTCTTACCGTTGTTGTCGCTCTTCGCAATAATTATAATAATCGCGACATGCACTTCGAATCGCCAGCGGTTGACCTCTGCTGGCAGAGCACGCGTATGCGCGAGCAGACGACGCAGCATAGTTTTACGTCACTATTTTTTGTGGGCCACGTGACCAAGCCATGTTGCATTTCCTCCTCTGTGACGTCATAGCATCCCCCGGAGAGCAGAAACCGAAACCGAAATCGCTCGGTATAATAATGATATTATTAAATTATTTATCGGATATATATGAATCCCGCTGTGTGTATCGTGCTCCCTGAAGCATGACGCAACGTCAACAAACGCATGAACGAAAATTTTGATGTCTCCACCCCTTTAATTCCTGGCCGTGGAGACTGCCTTGTACATGTGTTATAAACCGGCGGGTGTCCAGTGCCAGTGCCCAGTGGTGTGACTACTACACTAAAGTCTAGATGAGAGGACAGTTTATAACGCAAAAACCACTTCTTTTAGTTGTCCAGAGAGAACACAAGAGATCTGCACGATACATTTTTGTTGTAATGAATTTTACAAACTGTCACACCACTCATATTTCTCAAATTTTACAACAGCATCTCATTTTTCGGTTCAATTCAAGAACCTCCATTCTGTACGCACACTGCCATCACAAGGTCAGAGTAAGGTGTGTAGAGCAGGGTGAGAGAAGTAAAAAATGTTTAAGAAATTAGAATAACTTGAGGTGGGGGGGAGTAATTCTTCTTGCACAATGACAAGTAAACCCCTCTGCTTTTGGAGCACTCCCCAAGCAAGCGTAATGGTTTGGTCATCTGCCATGTAGCATACTGGCGGCCCATCAGCTTGCTCCTTCCAGACCAGAAACTGCAAGCTGTAGCCACAACATAAAGCCAGCATTAAAACTTGTGAACCAGCGTACATCATTTGAAAGTTTTAAAAATGCAATTAAATCACATCTCCTTACCTGTTCCACAAAATAAAAGGAAACCAGGCCAGTTTAAAGCATGCATTAAATTAGTTCCAGTGTACCCTATGTGAAAATGTGCTTTCTTTCTCACTTGTGTTTGCATTTGTCAGTGTAACTATTCTATAAAGATCTTGAGCAGTGCATCGGTGACAGCACCACTGTCAGGCAGAGATTATCTGCCGTTAGCCAAGTTGCACATGAAACACTGCTGAAAAAAAATCACAGATGATTACGATAATCCCTAATGCAAAATTTGAGCACAGCTGTATATACGTTTTCATTTTGCAATATACTGAAGCATCGCACCAATCACGCACCGATCGGCAGAGCCATGACACGCAGCGCTACATATAGACCAGCCACACAGTGGCCACTTCTTGGCAACTGCAGATTATGCAACTGTAATTTTTACCGGAAAACGCTCATGGCAAATGCTGTGCAAAGGCGAGCTGTTGTTTTTTTCTTTCCCTTCACAGCCGCTGGCAGACGTGAGCACCATCCGGTAGTGCTGCAAGGCGGCTTTCTCCGCTTTCAACCTCGTGCTCTCTTCGCTCTCACCATTTTTTTTATACCCCACTGTGCTTCGCGTTTGCCGTTTCATCTTTCGCTATGCGGTTGCGTCGACGCTCAACAAAAAAACAGGCGCCTAAGGGCTGCGCTCTAAAAAGCAATAATAAAAAGCTGTTTATCGAATGCTAGACATGCAGTTACCATGCAAGTCACCGTGTTAAAGTATTGAGTCTGCTGGTACTGTGCCAGCTAAGCTGCTCATTTGATTATTGCGATGACAGGATGTGCACTCATGCAGAAGTTTCTCTTGCCAATCGCAGCAGCAGCTGTTTGGGAGCATCCCGCTGCTGCTGCATACGCTTTTTCTCGCATTGGGTTTCTTTCCGTGTTAACCTCCACATTTATAAAACCAATTTCAGACGTCTTGCAAGCTAAGTGAAGTCTACTGCACTTCCAGCACAGACCTGTGCATAACTCACACTCCCCCAGCATCACTTCCATAACACTTTTCGAAAGATTATCTACCCCCTCCAAAGTTCTGGCACCATATATCTAAAAAATGTGAGCCAATGAACATGATTAAGTACAACATAATTATTCAGAAAGGCCAAGCCGTTGCAGTGAGTTGAATGACTCATTTTCAGGTATTTACAGGAACGACAACTCGGAGCTAGTGAATTATGTCAGAAGCAGCTCAAACCTAAATCTTCTCACTAAGGGGGAGGACCTCAACTTACTCTTGCAGCGAAGTGCTAAAACATTGAGTGAACCCGACAAAATCCACGATTGCTTCCTGTGCAGATATGCAGAGTGGAGTTTGAAGAGAAAGATGACCACAAATGCATTTCAATGCATTGACATAACAGTATGTACTAGAAAGCAACCACTAGGCTTTCCTTAAAGGGGCCCTGAACCACTCTTTATAGAAGTCATGAAATGCATTTGAAGTTAAATTAGACTATTTCAGAAATACTTTGCCACAAGTAATTCAATCCATTCAGAAAAAGCGGAGTTATTGGCAATCAAACAAAGCTATCGCAGTGCTTTCACTCCTTCTTCAATGACTTGCACTGCAAAGGCTACGGTGGAGCAAGATATACCCGCAACGCTCCCGAGAAATATGCATTTTTTGGAAGCATGATTTCTTGAGCAAGACTATTTCTTTAGTCACGGAGACTTTCAGAGCTCTGCCTACTGAACAGGTCAAATTTGATTTTGGTTGTTCACACAGACACCCCGATTTCCGATTTCGGCGCCTATGATGCACCAAACGAGCCAAACGCAGCTGTCCTCAGCGATCTGCAGCGTGCACACTCAGTGGACTCATCACAGCATCCCACAGCAGTCGCAGTATCTACGCTATGTGGCACACTGCAGCTACATGCACAGAGTTACAGTGAAATAAAATCATGTGCAGCTGCAGTGCGTATGCACGGCGTTTGCTTTGTACACAACAGGGCTTGAGTGCGTGCTCGCACTTATATGCTCCTTTCTGGCTGTGCTGGTGTGGACCGATGAATAGCAGCCACATCCAACTCACACATTTCGAAGCACTACCAATAGCTCAATACGAAGTATGCCAAGGCATCTAATCAGGAGCGGCAAAGAGCGCGCACGCGTGTAGTCTGACCTTAAGTTTCGCATGGTTCGAGGCTAGTCGAGTGTTCAAAACTAGTCAAAGTTACCGAGACCCAACGGCTACAAAACTGATAAGCAGGGTGGCAAAAGTTTAATTCCTACGCGGGTAGGGAAGGGGAGTGCTCTATCTAGGGAAAGGGAGTGCTTGTCTCCTCCTCAGCCAAGCCATGACTGAATGTAGCTGTCCGTGTGGCTGAACGCATATGCAGCAAACATGGTATGCGCACTATATATTGGAGGTAGTCTGTGGCAGGTGCAGGGACTAATGGCAAGTCAAGATGGTTGCGACTTCACGTACACCATCTTCCCGCACGCCTAGTGTAGGAGGTCACATAATGTAAACTTCAAATACGCAATGAAGTGAGCAGTTGAAGGGAGCTACATGAAGCATTTGCTCCCTGCTGCCAGTGCTCTTCATCACGGCAGCATTGTCACAGATAATGGTGCAGTCATAGACAGCTGTTCATGTTTATCTGTGCATGCATGACACCATGCTTGTTAATTAGCAAGCGAATGCTTACTGCAATTTATATCACCGATAAACGTACAAACCTTACTTTATGTAACTATCTAATATGTACTTTGCCATTGCTAGCAATGTTTTGCTTTTCAGGTGAAACTGCGACTTTTTTCTCTACATATGAATTTCGGTTATCCACTACTGAGTTATATCGTTTATCAAGGTTACTTTCTCTTGAAGCAAAAAGAAAAAATCAACCCATTAAAATTTTACTTCCGACTCTGAAACAGCTGCCTTGGTATTGGCTAAATCACAGCAAATGGTGAAATATACAAACAACAAAGCCACAATAAGACATTCAAAGAATTATTTTGCCATAAAACTGCTTTTAGATATAGACTGTCCCCTCGCACCATCACAAAGTGTAACAGATTTTTGGCGGAGATTGTGTGCACTGACACTCCATCTTTCATGACAAAAATAGAAAAGCTGCTTTTTTAAGCGGTGCCACGACAGATCAGGCTTTCTTTCTTTATGCCTCCTCCTACTACGCAGAGTACATCATTATACTTGGTATAGTTCATTGCTGTAACTTGCTTTCTTGCCAACTTTGTTATTTCGGTTTGCACTGTATGCATTATATTGCTTCACTGATATATTATGTTGGTGTCATCATATTACAAGTCAACATATACAACAGTTTTATTAAAGTTCTTGCTTTGTTCTAATAATCTTAGTACACCTAGAGCACCTGCTGCCTTGGAATCTGAATGTAGCTGGCAGCTTAACACAAACAAATAAAAATAAAAGAACAGTAATGGGCTGATCACTTTTGTGGATATAAGTGCTGATATGAGTGATGCTGATGCTTATCTCAACAATCTTTGTTTTCGTTCATAGTATCCAAAGGACAAAATGACATTCACCACAACCACATAAACTGCTGCACATACCTTTCTTTTGCCTCCAGATTTGCATCCGTTCATAGGAGAGGTGTTGGCCGTAAATATTGCCACAACTGTAGCATCTGAAGAAACACTGCATGCAGCGTGGCTCACATTTATTTAAATGTACACTGTGGTACACTAAGTGTTTACGCACAAGGACCTATGGCCTTGTTGATTGCCTGCATCTCTTCCCGGCTGAGGGGTTCCAGCGAGAAGCCTTGCACTTCAGGCCTGCCTTCCATTTCACGTAGAGATTGCACATTCTTCTTCAGCTTCTTCCGTAAAGATCCGATCTCATCTTCTAGCTTTTCTTGCTCTGCAAGAGGGAAATGCTGATTATTCATGTGCTAATCAGTATTTCACTCCTCTGAAAACTTCGTTTCACCAAAGTTCTTCTACCTTCAGATTCGTTAAAAGCATAGTGCAGAACAGGTTAAAAATTTTAAATTCATCATTAAATTTTGTAATGTTTACAAAATTCACATTCTATGCACGAATTCTTTACAGGAACGTCAGATGGGAGGCCAGTATTGTATGCCCAGCATACTGGAAAAGCACCTGTACAACTACTTGAAAGATATGCCTTATGCATAAACTATTGTCAGAAAGAACTAAAGAAGTAAACAAACCATGTGACGGCATACTGCTGAAGGCAGACATCCAGAAGTTCAACGTTCCAACTTTTTCCAATAAAACATTTCGCATATCATTCAAATTTGAAGGGAAATCCACCATCAAGATGTATGCATCGCACTTTAAATGTCATTATTTAGTGCTTTTGCTTTTGTTGTGCTTCCTTAGCATGTAAAAATGTACGACAGCTCTTGAAGAGGACAAAACATCCTGAAAATAGCAAGTGGCACAGAAACACAAGGTATTGCAACACTGGTCACAAAGTCATCTCGACATAATGAATCAGCCAATTTAGACTGCCAATTGTTATTCCCATGCAGCGATTACTGGTACAGAAGAATTCACTTCTCATGCAAACTAACCAAGAAAAGAGTCAAAGGGCACCTAGACTGAAAATAGATCCACCACATGTGCATTACACAGTGGTGAATTGAAATGCTGTCTTTTTCACTCTGCTGTAGCCATGGAAAAGATAAACAATTATGGTAATCATGGTTTTCAGTTATAATTTACTGTCTCCTGCTACGTTTTTCATCCAGGCATTGACTGCATTTAGAGTCAGTTGATCTTGTTGCCCACTGTCACGCAAGAAGAAATGGGCTCCACAGATAAGACAATTATTGCAGCTTGATGAGCACAAAACATCAAGGTAGGAAATTTTAACACAGTAGAATCAGAATCAGAATCGGTTTTTACTGAGATGATTAGAAAGCTTACAAGATGTTAATATACAGAAGGAGGTCCCGAAGTCAAAGATTGCAATGGGACCTCTTTTACAAAGCAAACGTAATACAGTCGACTCCCGTTAATACGAAGTTCACAGGGACCGCAAAAAACTTTGAATTAAACGAACTTCCAATTAAGCACAAAACACAAAAACAGCACTTTATTTGCGGCGAAATCGAGTATTTTCTCTAAGAAAAATAGTCGGTCATCTTGCTTTGCTTCTTCTTGCCGAATCGCGCTGCTGAAAGCAAGTTCTGCAGGCTGTAGATGTGGCAGAACGCTTCTTCCGCGTTACCTTCAGCGGCAAAGAAGCGCTCCGCAAGAGCAAGGCCCGCAGCTACATCGGCAGCCTTAGGTTGCGGCTCGCCTTCAACGTCATCGTCGCTTTCCTGGGTCGCTTCCTGGGGCCGAATAATCTCTACAATTTCGCTATCCGTCAGCGCACCGCACATTTCGACCGCCTTGTCTACGGCGACGTAATCTTCAAAATTGACGTCCCCGAGAGCATCACCAAAATCAGTGCCTTCAAGCTCGCCTGATGACGCTTCCTCCGCTGAAATTTCAGAGGCATCCTCCGAAGAAGCTGCCCCAAAACCGCAAGCCCTGAAGCAGTTTGCGATTGTTTCTTGCTTCACACGATCCCATGCTCACGCCAACATGTGGATGGCACTAAGCAGGCTCACCTCGTACTTTGTGGAGCTATCTATACACAAAATCATGCGCTCGAGGAGGTGCCGCCTGTACAGGACTTTAACATTCTTGATGATGCCTTGGTCCATTGGCTGCAAAACAGCCGTTGTGTTTGCAGGCAAAAATGCGAGGCGTGTTGCACTCAAGGCTGGCACATTCACGTGAGCACTGCAGTGATCGACAAGGAATAACACCTTGCGGTTTGAAGCAGCGAACTTGCGGTCCAATTTGCTTATCCAGCTCTTGAAAATTTCGGCCGTCATCCACGCTTTTTTGTTCGCCTCATAGTCCACAGGCAGAGTCTTCACGCCTTTAAAACATCTCGGCTTCGCGGCTTTCCCGATCACAAGTAACCGACATCGTTCCGTGCCAGTCATGTTTGCCGCGATCAGCACCGACACTCTCTCCTTGCTGCGTTTGCCCCCAGCACAGTCGTCGTCCTTGAATGTCAGGGTCTTCTCTGGTAGAAGCCAATAGAAGAGTGCCGTCTCATCTGCATTGAAGATGTCTTCCGGTCTGTATTCGGCGAGATATTCACGCAGCTTTCCGTCCTTCCACGTGGCGCATGTTTCCTCGTTAACGGACGCCTTTTCACCACACACGCTCTTGAAAACCAGGTCATGGCGATCTTTAAAGCGCGTCAGCCATCCATCTGACGAAACGAAGTCATCGATCCCCAACATTGCTGCAAGCATTCGGGCTTTCATCGCAACGATGTCTCCGCTGAGAGGAAGTTTGTTGCTCCTGGCCTCCCTAATTCAAACCAGCAGAGCCTTCTCCAACTCTTGGTAAGCGCCGGTGCGCATTCGCTTCCAAGAAGTCTTGAACTTGTCGTTCTCAAATGCATCCATTATTGTGTGCTTGTTCTTGATGTAGTTAGAAAGCGTGTTCGGCTTGATCCCGTACTTCCGCGCTATGTCTTGTTTGGCGGCACCTCCCTTCTCAACTTCCTTCAATACCTCGACTTTCGTTGCCAGGTCGAGCGTGCGATAAGAGCCACGGTTTGCCATGGCTATAAACTGCGCGACCAGGTACAGTCAATTCCGAATCACTCGTGGAGCAAGCCTACGAACTTCCCGCACAAAGGCGCTCGACCAACACACGCGTCGACCAATGCCTCGACATACGCTGCGCACGCTGCAAGACTAATCTCGCACAATCTCGCCACTGCCAGTATGCAGCGCTGCGTGCACCTATGGCACCTGCGTCGCCGGAGCTGATCGTGGAGGCCACGCGCGGCAGTCGCACGTGGCCTCCGGCGGGAGCCGCTTCAACTCCCACCAGAGTTGATCGCGGAGGCCACGGCAGCCGTAGCAATGAATAAACGCGCCGCTCCAAGAAGGATGGTGTTGCGGGCGGCTGCGGTGGAGATGACACCAACGCGGAGCACGGAACTGTTGCAACACTTGAAAAATTGCACATTCTACCAAAGAATGACGGTCACCTCGAGGATCCCGACTGAAAATTAACTTCCAATTAAACAATATTACTGGATGAGGACTTCGAATTATCGAGCAATTTCTTCTATAGGATTACATGCAAAACTGACGGGACCAGCACTTCACTTCTAATTAACCGAAAATTCCAATTAAGCGGCTTCAAATTATCGGGAGTCGACTGTAAAACAAAAATTACAGCAGTTTCAACAAATTGTTAACATGGAAGAATGACAGGTTTTAGTAAGAATAGCATGATTGAAGAATTACATGTGCGTAAATGTCGTGAAAAAAAAGCACTGTAACATAATCTCATTGACAACTAATAAACTAACAGCATAGATGACGTGACAAATACAGTATAATTTGCTCACTCGAACGTATACGTCAGGGAGAAATAGAAACCTAATGGTATGGCAATGAAAATGAAATGAAGGCATTCTGAAAGAATGGTTGTGAGTATGAACTAGGCATCAGTATTCGACAGAATGTAATCTTTTAGTTGTTTCTTGAATTCGTGAATTTTAAGTGTTTCTATATCTAATGGTAGTGTGGTCCAGAATGCAATAGATGAAAAATGGATGATCTGCTTGCCATATTCAGTATGTACTTTGGGTAAAATGAAGTTCCTATTTATTGCAAACCTGGTAATATTAGTATTTATTAGACAAGGTTGTGGTATCAAGCTATCGCATCATGTGTAATTGATTTGACGGAACAAAAAGGTACCTAGGTTATATTTAACGAGTTGTGTGACTGAAAGAATGTGATTGGTTCGTAAAAGATATGGGGCGTTGTTGTTATATGGGCTAAATGTAATTATCCAGCCTGATTCTGTAGGATTTGCAACGAGTTTAAATGGGTTACGTAAGTGTTCCCCCAGCGAGTAACGCAGTAGTTAATGTGGGAATGAATAAATGAAAAGTATAATGATAGTAATATTTGATGGTTAAATGTTTCGTGCTTTTAGAAGTACCCTAATCCTGCAGGTAATCTACTGTTTTACTTTGGTCAAGTGTTGAATAAATTTCAGATTTCTGTCTACTTCTATGCCAAGATAATTACATGAAAAACTTGCAGGGATAGGACTTGTGCCCAGAAAAATAGGAGGAATGGAGTGAAGTATTTGTTGGTGGGAAGTGAATACAACAAATTTTGTTTTTGACAGTTTTATCTGTAGCTGGTTAGTATGGCACTACTCCAGCAGGCTGCGTAAATCGTCATTAAGGTTAGGCACTAAAGTTGTATGACATTTATCGGAGTTAATGATAGTAGTATCATCGGCATAAAGTATACATTTCGAAGAAGAGAGGCAATTAGGCAGATCATTGATGTATAATAAAAATAAAAGCGGACCCAATATGGAACCCTGAGGCACACCAGTATTAGTGAACGTCGTTTTAGAATGAACGCCTGAAATAGTTACTACCTGCATTCTGTCTGTTAAGTAATCTTGTAGTAACAAAAGTGCTGGGCGAGTAATTGCTAAAGATTTAAGCTTACGAAATAAAATGTGATGATTTATTTTCTCAAACGCTTTGCTTAAATTTACAAATACTGAAGCTGCATAATTGCCTTCATTGATAGCGCGTTTTAGTTGATTGGTTAGAGCAACAAGAGCAAGTTACAAGAGATACAATATCGATTCCTAGACATGGCAAACTGAACCCTGTCTTAGCGGTCACCTCTGACAACACTGCTGAGCAGAGACTTGGCTACGAAGCACCGAGGTTTTTCTATACTTTTCATCTGGGCACAGAATTCCTGTGTAGCCTCATGACAGTGCTTCACATAGCACCCACAGTGGAAGCACTGGAGCCCAATGCGCACCAGAGGCATTCAGTGCGTACACCTGCTTTTGTGCAAGGGTCGGCTGCATTATCACCGTGTTAATATTACCACGGTGATAATGGTGAAATATACACAGTGAAATATACAACATGAAAATTACTGCCATGTTTCTGTAAAATGCTAAAAAATTTAAAGGGACACTAAAGTGAAACAATAAATCAGTTTAGACTGATAAAGCAATCTTTAGAAATTTTGTTGTCATTCACTTTGTGATGATAGGTTGACTATTAGAAGAAAAAATGAGTGTCATTTCTTGAATTTCATGCTAAAATCTGAATGCTGGTACATGGATAGACTTCACAGATTTCAAACTAATTTTTTTGCATGTTGGCGGCGTTTGCTCAATAATAATTCATGAAACTGGCCATATTCAGTCTTTGGCTCCTTTGTAACAATGCAATGCAGTCCATTTTTAATGCTAAATGACTACCTGGGCCCTAGCAGAGGCCATCAAAATTCATGACGCCACGGCGGTTTGGTGCAGAAACTTCAAGGCGGCATAACCTCCAGTCTAATTTTGCTCCTTTTCTGGACTACCAAGCATTTTCTCACAGCAAGAGCGTTTTTGGCACTGTGGAAGGGTGATTTACTAATGCAGAAAAAATTATTTTAGCGTCCCTCTAAATGCAAACAATTTCGAAACGACATGCCTTCTTTCATTTCCATGTTCACTTGCATTTGTAACAGCAGCCTAATTCATAATTGAGATGGCACATTTGACACTACTCCATTGTTAGAAACCATCTACGGAGTAATTTCATGTCGCACTTTAATGTAATTATGCACAAAAGGCCTGCATTGCTGCTTTTAGCAGCACGCTCTTCAGTTTTTGCACAGTACATCTCTCTCCGTACAGCGACAGCATGTTTCGTGATATCGACGCCTAAAATTTGTTGTGCAGGTCCAAGTTACAATGGTACCTAAATAACCTTACTAAGTGTACCAATTAAACGGGTAAACTTAGTGATCAACTAAACAAAACTGGCTAATGAACTAAACTCACCAACAAACCAACTTAGCTAAATCACTACTGACCTAACCTACAATTAACTAAACTCAAATATAACTAACTTATCAAACCAAACATAACTCTAAATAACTAACTTACCTAAACACACTAATGAACTATCAAATTAAATAGCATTACAAATAAGTAATTACTAAACTATAAATACTAAGTAAACTAATTTCATAACAGCTAATTGGAACAGGTAATTAACTAACTCAACTCAATAATAACTAACATAACAAACTACATTAACAAAGCTAATTGACCTAGTAAACTAATTACATAATAACTGAACAAAATAAACAAGTTAATCAACAACTACAACAAAACTGTGATCTAACTAGCAAACTAAAACTATAATTATTTAAGCAAGCTAAACTAATTACTTAAACCAACAAAGCAAACCAACTAATTACCTAGGTTATCTAACTACACTAACAAAATTATTCACTAAACTGATAAGCTATTGTACTATAATAACTAAGTGTATATATTTAACTTACTAACTAAACTACCCATCTAATAACTAACTTACTAAACTAGCTAACCAAATATAAGTAACTTATCTAATCACCTAGACAAAGTGAAACCAGACACAGCCCACCGAAATAGTTTGTGCGAGGAAGTTTACTAGGGGGCAGGAAGGCCACGTCAATCATACCATGGCGCTTTGTATACTTTACTAAGCACGAACATATCGCGCATTCAATTATTTTGCCGAACGTTCCTGTTGCATGTTCACTTTGCAAACATGCTGAAATAAATGTGGGAGAGGCACGTTTTGTCATTAAGCATTAACACGATTGCGAAGCCCAGCCATGTGGTGTGGCAGATTGTTCCTTTTCTACTTACATAAGCACCTTTAAAAAAAATTTAATGATGGAATTTTACATGCTAAAACCCCTTTCTGATTATGAGGCATGCCGTAGTGGGGGACTCGGGAAATTTTGACCACCTTAACATGCAGCTAAATCTAAGTACACAGGTGTTTTCGCATTCCTCCCCCATCAAAATGCGCCGCCGTGGTCGGGATTGGATCCCACGACCTCGTGCTTAGAAGCCCAACACCATAGCCACTAAGAAACCACGGCGGGTCCAGCACCTTTGGCGCCACCTTCTGTCCCTATTATATGAAACCTTCTGGAAAGTTTCGTGACCAGAAGGGAAGTCCAGAAGGACCCTGACAGCCCAGTAATATGGGTACCCAGTTTGAAAGTGCACTGATACAGACACCAAATGTCTCACAGAAGTGCTCATAGCTGAACAGTTCCACGTACCCTGACTTCACAGAGAAAAATTTATACACAGGTTTGCCCTCTGAGCACTGCATGACTTCAACAGTCACTCGCCAACCACTGGAACATTACAGTATTATAGATATGTCTGTTAAATATGTAAGTTAAAAGCCGTCCCCTGAAAAAGGCACAGTAAATAGGCCTCTGATTAACCAATCTGAACTTTCGCTCTCACAGCGCTGAAGAGTTTTATGAAACAATTGTGCAAAAGCCATCGAAGATGATTTTCAAATGTAAGAAAAGCTTATGCTGTTTTGTACTGTACTGTGATCGTCTCTATGTTCTATTTTCTGGTTAAAGCGTTGTCGTATTGTGCAGATGTTGCATGGCTCCACCTCACAGTCCAGCATAGGAATGACAATGAAATGCAAGGCTGTATGTCAACAGTGTTGTGTGTAGAACTTCGTGCAAGCAGGTTAACCCACAAGGTAATGCACTGGGTAATCTTAGTGGATCTTCAAGGCAGTGCAATGTCACATTGCATCTCAAAGCATTAGCTGCCCCAGGGGAGGATGGGACAAACTGTTGTGCTCGTACTTTTATAAACAAACTGCTGCTATGAGACATGGCACATGTGCCAAGCATGTCGAAACACTACAGTGCAAGAAAAGAGTGGTAGAGCTGTTATTCTCTCATGCCATGCATGCGGCCTAATAGGTAGAGTGCTGGGCTGCTGACCAGAGAGAGCCTGGTTGAGTCCCGCCATCACAAATGTAGTTTCCTCTCTCTCTGTTTTTAATAATTGAGTAACAGATCGTGTTAGGCACCCCAGCTGAGCCTATGCATGGATAGTAAGACAGACAACCTCTTAAACTCCTGAAACATAGACAGGAAAGCTTTGCTTTAAAGAAAATTGCCAATTTTGCAAAAGCAACAAATCTCAATGGACACTGACCTTCTACAGCAAAGGCAAGAGAAACATCCAGATGCGTGTTCGCTGCCATAAATTGCCGTAACATAATGTGCACTGCAAATGTTACTTTAGTAGAAGTTTTATGAAAAGTAAATTTTATGACCCTGGTCATCATGGTGAACCTCCACGTCTTGGAGGAGTGCAATTAGATTCAGAGAATCTGAAATTGGAAGAAACAAAATAACCTGCACCTGCAACAGATCACAGTGAAGGCTGTCGTGGACAAATAATCCAAGAAAGCCCGATTTTCACAGCAACACCAGGCAAACTGCAACATGCTTTCGTGTACTTATAAGTAAAACCTTGCTAACTTGGATTTCACAGGACTGAAACAAATGTCCGAATTAACTGAATGTCGAATTATTGAGGGTATCAAGAAAACAATAAACAAATGCTTACTAAATCAACACGCTTTTATTTACTGAATCAGCAAATTTGCACAAGAGCAGTGCGGAAGCCGGACTTATCTCGTGACTGATTAGTGCTTGCAGCAGTGAAGGCCTCGTGACTTGCTTTGCGGCGCGCATCTTCATCAGAGTGTTTTCACTACCACGTGCACATCCCAATCATTTTATCGCCAGTGAGCTGGTCGCCAACAGATCGTTTGTCCATTCTGATGTAGCTAGCACTCTTCATCCTCGACAGCTTTGCATTGTTTGCCGTAACCGCTGCAGGCGAAACCGTGGTTGCAAGGTTCACGCACGGCAGCCTTGTGGTTCTGAAGGCAGGCGGCTGACATTCGCACAGAGTCCCAATGAAACCACTGTCTCCTACAATAACTGCAGATGAAACCACAGTCTCTATCAACGCAATCATGCATAGCGACTACACAGTTTTGAAAGCACGTGGCCACCGTGTGCTCCGAGTCAGAACACCGGTTGCAGGCACGTACGCAGGATTTTTTTTTTGGGGGGGGGGGGGGGCAACCCAAGGCAACTTCTCTATGTAAATGAGGGGGAGGGTACTTTCACTAGTACAAATGTCAATAATGCCCACCATTCACCAAAAAGACGCGTAAACCCGCAAAAGATAATTGAAATAACGTGTATCTCACAGGTACGCCTGTGAGATACACCTCTTCATTACTTGGCAAACGAAGAACCACATCAAATGGACTCGCGCAAGAAAGATGCGCAGGAAGAACCTTGCCAAGAACAAGTTAACGAGCGGAAGTGCAAAATAAAGATTTCTAGTAGCGTTTTTTGAATTAGCTCTGGAAGAATTATAGAGAAATGTATATTTGCGGAACAATCGCAGTTCTTTTGGATTCCTCCTCTACTGCTCTACCAAGTGCCACAAAAATTGTGTTGTTATTTGGGAAGTTGCGTAGCGATGCGTTGTCACCAATCCCTCACAACTGCGTAGAGCGCAGGACGTTGCTGTTCTAGACGTACTGCGCCCACCGCGGAAGGTTAGAAAAACACCCCCATTAGCACAGCAGCAAAGCAGCTACATCAGGCGGCTCAATCAATAACTGTAGAAGAGTCATTCAAAACACACGGAATTATTCTCCACTTCCGGCGGCGTTTTCTCTGCTTCTTCTTTAAATAAAAAGATCTTCATCCACAAATATTTTCCCGAGCAATCTTTGTTTTACCTCCCTGTTTGACTGTTGCTTGCGACTCTTTGTTTCCAGTTGCCAATTTTGCACGAAAAGTGCTGTACAATTAGGGAAAAACCAGATGAGGTATGGGGTGACAGTCATTTGCTTATGGGTTGAATGATTATTGCAGGGTCGGATGATGGACGATCTTTCGCAATATCTTATTTTCCACCTTATCTAAACCATGTCGCGGATATATAGTTCCGAGGATCTGCTAGCGTCGCAGCGAGCCGTCACTCGATGAAATAATGAAGCAAAAGGAAAAGTTAAACACAACTGGCGTTTCCTCCGGCCACAACTCGTTCCACTAGCATACAGACCAGCTGACTATGAACCGAGTCCCTTTCCTGCCCCTAGATCAGCCTAAACAAAGGTTGAACTAAATAACCAAATGGAGCAATGCAGAATGAAACTTCAATGCAGCGATCGCACAGGTTCGCGGTGACCAACCGCGTGTCTGCATGCATGTCCGCGCACAATGTTTTTTTTTAGCTTTCGCTGCAAGCACGTTTTCGCATCGTACCGTGAGCTTTATGACGCAGTATATGAGCATTTGACAATACCCAAGCAACCATTGTTACATGGACACTATCAGAGCTGTTAAGAAATAATTTCGTTACAGCTAGGCTTTAACGCCTGCGCCGACTTGTGATGTGCCATCGCGAGTGTTTTATTTTTCTTTTCTTCTAAGGTATTGGAAGCTTCAATGTAATTATTTCTCAAGTTGCATCGCACTGTATGTTTATTGGTCTTTTAAGCAAGCGAGCAATTACCGGCTGCTTCTTTTTCTTAATCCAGCACAATATTCATTTTCAGGTGCTACACAAGCGTCAACATATGTCATGCCTTTTTTTAATAAGTTTTTTACCGTTCCCTCTCCATTTTAGTGAACTTTTTTTCTCTCTTTCTGTATTATTGTCACCATAGGTATTACAGTGCATATGCAAAAGACTGTTGGACCCAATACCCGCAGGCTAGTGGATGGGTCCGGATATGCGAAATATCATAGACATTTGGTACAAGCATAGGGGGATCAATACTGGGGATGAATGCAACACATCAGCACAACAAAAACAGAAAAAAATTATTTTTTTTACATAAATTATCAAACCACAAATAACAGAACACCACACAAGAATACAGGCACAAAATCAATGGGTTATAGCTAATAAATAGTGCTTTGCCGAAATTTTATGTTTCTTATTTTGGAGGGTATGGTCGTTCCATGTCTTAAAGGGACACTAAAGGTTACTATTAAGTCAACGTGGACTGTTGAAATACCATCCCAGAAACCTCCAAACGCTTGTTTCGTGCCAAGGAGAGACTTGTTTTAAGAGAAAATGCGTTCTGAAGCGTCCGCGTACCTCTAGCACAGTTCAAATCGCCCGCCCTCCGATCGAGGAGTACTGACATAATGGTCTCAGAGTGACGTTGCGCCATCGGTGAGTAGAACGGTGTCCGCAGACGGCGCTACGGCTTTTCTGCGCAAAACGCAAACGCGCGGCCAGAAACAGAGCCAAGACAGAGCCGACAGGAGAGCGAAAGCGGGAGTATGGTGGCTAGCGGAAGGAGAAACGCGCGACCATAAGCTGGTACTTCATTCTATGATGCAAACTTCGACGCTCGTCGCAATGGACCCTGACAACGACAGATTGGCTCGCGATGCTGGGCTCAACTCCAGCGATTTGAGCACTGACGAGCGCGACCTGCTGCTGAGGGCTCGCGCTGCCGGCGTCGTTGCGTACTACGACGGCGGCCTCGACACCGGCTCTCCGGAGTGGGAAAGCAACGAGGGCTTCCCACAACATCACATGGACGTGGCATTCTCGCTGCTTCTTCCAAATGAAACTTTCGCGAGCCAGCAGAACCCGCACAGCACGACGCGATAACGAAACTACTGAAACTCCAAAGCGTGCCCGGCGCAGAGTCGAGCGCACAGAGCCGAGCGAAAACGAAACCTTTCGACCACCCATATTACTGAAGGGTAACGTCAAAATGTTATTTTTTCTTAGAATCGAATAGACGTAGACAAGTAGCATTTTTTTCCGTCTTATAATCGAATGAAATGATATTTTTAATACGAGTAGTTGAGTATTAGTAACACAAATTATGAGGAGTGCTTTCGTCATCGGGCTGGTACCGGAATGTCGCTGGGGGGTCTCAAATTGTGTCATGCATTTACCTCAATTTCTCGGTTACTAAAGCTCTGTTCGCGATTATATTGACGCCTTAGACGTCCTAGAACATTGCTCTACCACTTTAACTTGAGTTTCTGGTAACCTTTAGTGTCCCTTTAACTCCAACATATTTGCCATATGTTCTGCCATATACATTATGTACAGCAGGCAGGTTGAAATTTCCAGCGGCAGTACTTCTGGTACGATGATGAAAAAAATATGGACACAGGGAAAAGATGATTACGTTTCACAACACTGTTTACATAGCTAGCTGTTTTATGCTCACGCATAAGATCGAATGGCAATATGTTTAGCTGATTGAGCAGTGGCCTGCTGGGTGTATCGGTTCTCAAGTGCGTCATGATTCTCAATGCCCGCTTTTGTATAACCAAATGGAGCATATAACAGAGTGAAGCTTCAATGCAGCCAGGCCCCGTCACTGCAGTGCAGATGTTAAAGTGCCAGGCCCCGTCACTGTAGTCACTACCATCGTTATAACCGATAATGGGGCATGGGGACATTGTAGTAAGCGGGTTATTGCCCCATAGGAAACATACAAAAGTTGACAGCGCAGCAGCTTTTCATTCTTATAACCGATACATTGCTAAAACCGGTATCATTATAAGTGGGTTTGACTGTAGATGGAGCGGTGTGTCCAGAAAGAAGTGCGAAAAAGGAGCCCAGGTGCTGCATGAGGCGTTTCTCAGCGTTTGCGTGTGCCGACAAGTTATGCATTTCAGAGGCCATGCGCAGGCTTCTTGGCAGTGCCGCTAGATGGTGCGGAGTGTTCATAGGGAAGCACACGAGAAGAGTCTCTGGGCAGCACACACCTCGTAGATAAAAATTTTCAGCAGTGGCAACGCCGTATTTACACGATTGTAAGTCAACTCAAATGTAAGTCAACCCCCCTGTATTACGTGACAGGAAAAAAAAAGAAGAAGAGCATACCCGAGGGCGCCTTCCACAACGCAAATTTATTAGTAGCTGACATGGTCATTGGACTACTCGTCTTAATTAGTGCTGCCATCGTCAGCGCTGCTACGGTCCCACAGCACATTGTCGTCCAACGAACTTCCACATTTGGCAAACGACCGCACCACGACATCTTATGGAACAGCAGCCCACGCTGAATGCACCCAACCACACGCAGCCGTCAGGGAGTCTCTTTTGACAGGTCCCACTGGCGTAAGTTCGCGGTCTTCTGCCACCAGCCATTCGTTGTACTCACGGCAGAGCAGGTCCTTAAAAAGGCAAAGATCCAGGCTTGTTTCGTGACCATGTTGCACTTCACAGGCAGGGACCGATCACGCATTTCAGCGATGTATGCCGCAAGCTTGGCCTACAGCTCCGGCAAGCCTCCAGACTTCAGTACGTGGGAAATTGCTCACTTGCCGTCACAAATTAAAATTTTACTTCGCTGCAGTCGCCACTCTCGCACCACCGTTTGTGGGATTCTCCTTCGTGCTTTTGGGACAAAGGAACGACAACACAGTAGTGCAAACAGTCACAAGGGCATTTATTGCACCTTTCATAGATCAATGCCTGCTAGCCGAGTTGCTATCCACAAAACATGCCGATGGGCGCGCGACAAATCTAGGAAGTCCGACTCACCGCGACCGGATAGCGAGTGAATATGTTCGCCCCATGCTGGATCCCAACGCCTGGTCATTCGTGTGTACGGTCACGCGAATGGTCACGTTCCAAGGCGGCCACGCGAGACGGTCTCGTAGAAGCATGGATCGGCGCACGCACGGCACGGCACGTCCGTTCCGCTTGTTGTCCCAAATCCAAGAGAGAGCGCCTTCCGCTCCCGCACCCAAGTAACCCCGCCGGTAGCAGCGCAACACTCGCACCATCTCTCGCGCTGCGCTTCAACCACATGGACCGCCGCGGGCGTCACGCAGGCCACGCGGCGAAGCGGGATTGCAGGAGATGGGGGAAAACAAGATATCTGGGGACACGCGTGAGTCGCGCGTCCCCACATCCCCCCCACCTTAAATCACTACATATTCTGGCGAGACATGTGACACGGTCTAACATCAAACTGTGCTTCGCGAACAAGATAGTAGATGCAACAGTGGCTGCGCTGAGGAAATGTCCACACGCTGTCCATAACATGCGAGCCCACATTGTCCCTGGGTACACCGCTGGCGTCCGCCGGTCACAGCAGCAGCTTTTCTGACTCGACGGCACGATTCCAGGCCAGGACTCCGGAGACAACGACGCAGTAGTCGGTACGAGCAAGCGTCGCTCGCGCCTACGCGCCCTGCTGGCAAGAGACGCCGTAGCTGTCGGTGACCGCCGCCGAGGGTTGTGAGCTGGATACAGGAGGCCGCCGAAGTCGCTGCGCCGAAACTGGCCACAGCATCACCATCGCCCGGGATGGCTCAATCGTAGTCCGGGGCAGCAGTGCAGACGATGTGCAGGTGACGGCAGACCAAGGGTGACTCCGTTCACACTCCGTTCACACTGCGTACACTCAACACACTCGGCAAACACTAACGTAGTGCAAGGGAGAGGAAGGCTGCATACGCATCGGCCACGTGGTACGATGTTCAACTCGGCTAGCAAAAGATCGGGTAGCTACTCAGATGCTAAGTTCACGTGAACGAAGCTCGCTTCCTTGAGTCAAACGAGTAATTTCAATTCGTGCGAGGCTAACTAGAATGAGGGAAGCAAAGTACAACACCTCAACGCCACGGTCCACCAGGTTGTGTCCCTCCACATGCGACAGGCAGCTTCGTAAAGCCTTAGGCCTAAAGCGTCGCTACCCTGACAACAACCGGCATCCAAAAACAACACCCAAAATGAGCGCAAAACAGGCAGCCGTGAGGAGACGTCAGCTCTGTGAGGTGGTCCTACTCCGCTCGGTGCACACAGCATCCGAGTTGACGGCGCCCATCGTCCCAGACGGTGTCTGAGCGCCCGGTGCCAGGCCGCAATACCAGTCAGCCCGTAGTGGCACCCGTGGCCCGCGGCCACCCGGCTCCCAGAGCCGCGACTTCATCAGAGTCATTTTTTTTTTTTTAAGAGATAGAAGAAGCTATTTACATAAGAAATTCAAACCACCCACGAGGCTTCAGTACTCACTTGCTTCAGGCTGCCGAATGCTCCGAGGGCGCTGAGCCTCACTCTCCCAGGAGGCAGACCACGTGGCTCTCGTACCGACGAATGTCATTAAAAAAAAACACTTGCGAAAAGGCTTAGCATGTTGACAAGTTCAAACACACTACAGCCACCGTCGCCTCTCTCAAGAAAGCCCGCCGCCGACGCTAGCGATCAAAGTCCACGCTAGGCCTACGCTTCGGTTCAAACAAAGGTCTCGAACGAAGCAAAACTGTTAACGCTATCGTCCGATGCCCCAAGACTCCCACGTTGGGCAGTCAGATGTGGGATTCTCCTCCTTGCTCTTGGGACAAAGGAACGACAACAAAGTAGTGCAAACAGTCACAAGGGCATTTATTGCACCTTTCATAGATCAATGCCTGCTAGCCGAGTTGCTATCCACAAAACATGCCGATGGGCACGCGACAAATCTAGGAAGTCCGACTCACCGCGACCGGATAGCGAGCGAATATGTTCGCCCCATGCTGGATCCCAACGCCTGGTCATTCGTGTGTACAATCACGCGAATGGTGGCGCGTTCCAAGGCGGCCACGCGAGACGGTCTCGCAGAAGCATGGATCGGCGCACGCGCGGCACGGCACGTCCGTCCCGCTTGTTGTCCCGAATCCAAGAGAGAGCGCCTTCTGCTCCTGCACCCAAGTAACCCCGCCGGTAGCAGCGCAACACTCGCGCCATCTCTCGCGCTGCGCTTCAACCACATCGACCGCCGCGGGCGTCACGCAGCCACACGGCGAAGCGGGATTGCAGGAGATGGGGGAAAACAAGATATCTGGGGATGCGCGTGAGTCGCGCATCCCCACACGTTTCAGAAACATCGAACTTGCGGCCCGCTTCGCAGTGATTTGTTTTTTCGGCGTAAAGGATGGCAGACCTCTTGAACGCTGCTGTGAACAAGTGCCGAATGATTACCGTATTTACTCGCATAATGATAGCACTTTTTTGTCAGAAGAATTGACGCAAAATCAGGGGTGCGATCATTACGCAGGTTAAATTTCCCGCGAGAAGAAAAAAAAATTTTTTTTTCGTCCCGCATTTGCTGTGGGACACCAAAACAAAGATGGCGGCCAGCGGAGCAGGCCGAACGCGCCGAAGGCGTTTTTTTTTTTTCTTCTTGCGAGTAAATTACGTGCATTGAAACAGTTTCTTCCGTATCAGTAATGAATAATACCGTTAATATCGGCAAGTTTGCGGCAATAACGTAGCCATGTCCACTTTGTGGGGACAGAAACAGATGGGAGCGTTATGCAAAAAAGAAGTGAGGTGTGCAGACAGGACACAAGAGTAGAGAAGTGGACAACACGAACGCCGACTATCAACTGAAGGGAGCACTGAGGAGCGCTTAGCTGCCAGTGACATAGAAACACATGGATGGCATGCTGCGGAAACTGCGGCATCTGTCTTCATTACTACTCTAATATGGCACGTTTCTGCTAAGGGTGGGTGAATATCTTAGCTGTGTTACAAGTGTCGGCGTATGAATAGGGTACACTTTAACGTACCAGTGTAAACGTGGCTACTATCGTTGCCGCTCGCGATTTGTTGCGTGCCCACGACTACACATGAGAAGAATCGAAAGGCGCATTTTTCGTTGTTGACCACAACTATTATAAAGCCTACACATAATAAAGGCAAGTTTGGTTGCAGCTTTTTTTTTAGTCTGGAAGTGCGGAAAGTGATGAAAGTAATGAAATGAGCCATCTACTTAAATATGTTTGGTGCGTGCAGACCGCTTGGTTTGTCATGAAGAGTCGTTCGCGTAGCATTCGACAGATGGTAAGCGCGATCAATATTAGCTAGAGTTGGCACACAACATATCGCTGCGGTAAGTTCGGGGTTCAATCATTACATGGGAAATTTTTAAAAATCTAATTTTGACGACAAAATTCAGGGGTGCGATCATTATGGGAGTAAATACGGTAGTGGACCTGGAGCATGCATGATGACTGAAGAAGCAATGAAGTAATACGTAGCCAGCAGTCAAGTCGAACGTGTCAAACCAATTCCTTTGGTCAAACTATAGAAAACACCCGTGAGCGGTGTGTGCTCTTCCATCAACTATCGAAACCCACCCTCATTAGTGTTGTGTGCACTGTAAAACTCTCAAAAAATGTTGAAAAACCCGTTCGAAAAGCAAAAAAACACGTGGGATAGCGAAAATCTACGGGTAGAGCCATAGAGCAAGTATAAAATTGTAGCTACGTTGTAGCTCCCATTGGTCTCTTTTTCGGTAGTGCCATGTTTTGGTTTCGATTGTAAGTCGACCCCCCCACTTCAGATATTCAAAATTAGAAAAATGGGTCGACTTACAATTGTCTAAATACGGTACGTTGTGCCGCTATATTGCTTCAATGCTAAACACATTACCATCAACAGGCCATATTAAGATGGTTTCTGCCGGATATTTATTTCTCTGAACCAGAAGAAAGTTACAGCATACTGAACTTGAACCGAACCAATAAAGTTAAACCTTTATATAACGAAGTAGGTAAAATCGGCAATTTGCTTAGTTACATCGAAATTTTGTTGTAGTGAAATTCGACCTGTTATGCAAATAAGTGCGGTCACAGATCTATTTTTTTTACAAGAAAAGGGGCTGCAGAATTTTCCGTATTGGGAAATCAGAAAAAGCACATCTGAATGAGAAAACAATTTACTTTGATGAATTTGGGAATCAACAATGAATGGTGCAGTTTCATGCCACGACAACAATATCATCACATCAGCGGTACGAATTAGGCGAAGTCAGTCACGCTCTCACGTGCACTTTGCCCCCGCAGCTGATAGCGCCACCTGCACTGGGACGACGCTATCACGAAAAGCGCCGGCAGCAGGGAGCGAATGCCTTGTCTGCCTATCTTTCGGCGACCTGCTCCAACAGGTCAACCTCAATACTCAGGAGGCAACTCAATACAACAGGAGGCAACCTCCAATACTGAATGTGCGGGAAGACAGCTAACATGATGCAACGCCATCTCGGCATGCCCACTCTTTGCACACGCAGCAGATACCTCTAAGGCAGCGTGCGTGGCTGCGTATGAGCTCAGCCGCACTTACAGCCATGCACAGCCATGGCCAAGATATGCGCCAGAAACCATGAAGCGCCACCTAACCCCCTCTCCCCGCCCCTCGCGGGTGCACTTAATCGCGTTACCGCGAGCAAGCTCCCCTCCCCTTCTTTTTCTTTGCTTGCACGGGAAGGCGGCACTCGTGAAGCCACCATTTTTTTTTGTATCACCCTCCCACACTTTCACTCACACCTCTAGTACACAGTGCGTAGGGTGCGATAGCACCTTATCGCATTTGGACTTTATAGCGAGCATGATGCAGCTCCCCTGCGGGGGTCTCACTTGTCGCGCCGCGTGCGATTTGAGATGCATTTGCAAGCACATGCTTGCAATTCAATCATTTGGCCATCGGCGTCCTCGGAATTTTCTACTTATTGTCTCGGCATTTTTTTGCGGCGGGAGTGAAATTTCGTTGTACTGAAATCGCATATAAACACACTTTGTTATATTGAGGTTATAAATACATGGTATACTGTGGAAATGATGGTATGAAAAGTTACATACATTATATCGAGAATTTCGTTATATTGAAGTTTGTTATGGTGAGGTTTAATTGTATATTTCGACAGTGCAGCACAGTGATTCAAACTAAACAGTCACATCAATATTGAATATGCTGGCTAGTCAATAATAGGCTGCGAAGAAGTGAAGCTGCTTGGCTAGTTGGTACTACAAATAATGAAAATGGCGCATGTCGTTTTTTGTTCCCTCTGTTTGGAAGCATTGAAAAACTTTCATAATGATTCTCATGTTACACAAAAACAAAAGCTGTGTGCTTTCCCAAATGGCTGCTAAGTGCATGAAATTGGTCTTGCTCACATTCGAGGCCCGAGTTCCTTCTAACACTTGGTGCATGTTAGTGGAGAACCCTGTGCGCACATGAATAAGACATCCCTGAACTCTTTATCCACAAATCATAATTCTGATGAAGCAGGCACTGTCTGCAAATATTTTATCTGCAGGCAAGGCATTCTATTCTAAATCTGTGCACAGAAAAAAGGACTTCACATAGTTCGCTCAGCAATTTAACTTGCTTATCTCACAGCTATGTTTGCTACTTCTAACTGTTGTACCTAAACAAAGCCTACGAGGTTAAGTCGGTACTTTTTCCTTGTTATATGTAGCGGTTCTAGCCTCATACACATCTCTGTTCCTGCTACTGTAACAAAGAAGAGTAGCCCGCCTGCACTTCAGCACCATCGCTATTGGTATGAGCTCGTGGTTGCTGCCCTTGGCAGAATGCTTGCGACTGCTACCCATTCGCCTGCCCCCGTTGCTAATAAATCTCTTAGCAAGTGGTGGAGTTGCTGGGTTTCGACGACCCTGGAACTTTGGAGTCGCACTCTACCTCCCATCATGCCCGACGATGCATGCACTCCTCCAACTCCTCCAACAGCGCCGCCCACCCCGATCTGTGCCGGTGCCTTGCGTCAGCGAGATCCCCCCATCTTCTCCAGCTCAGATGACATTTACTTTGAAGATTGGATCTCCTCTTAAGAGCGAGTGAGTGCCCATAACCAGTGGGACGATGTTACCAAGTTGACAAACGTCGCATTATGTCTTACGAACGTTGCGAAACTGGTTTCTAAACCATGAAGCCGACCTCACTTCATGGTTGGTCTTCAAGACCAGCTTTACCCAAGTTTTCAGTTGGCCAGCAGTACGAAAGTTTCGTGCAGAGCAACATTTGCGCACACGATCCCAAGAGGTCGGAGAGAACTTCAGAGCCACATTGAGGGACATTATTGGCCTTCCCTAAGTCCTAAGTAGACTAATACTAAGTCTAAGTCCTAATACTAAGTCCTAAGTAGACTTAGTATTTTACTAGCTATGTTTATAAGTTACAACTTTGTTGATGTGTTTGCTAAGAGTTTTGAGAGCACACCACCCAAATAGCACCTGATTTCAAGTACATTCTAAAAGTACACCTTTATGTATGCTCATATTATACCTGGTGTTGAATGCTTCAGTATGTAAAAGTGAGCAACAGTGCGTGAATTAGAAGCACTTGCCTTGTTCAAGAAGCTCCTTGGTCCGCAGCTTCGGAATTTTCATGAACATGTTCCCGATGCAAACCCAAGGCCTGTGGACATCCTCCTCCAAGTGTTGCAGTGCTCTAAACATGCGAAGATGTCAATGTCAGCACACACAGTGCAATGCACCAGCTGCTCATTCCTCGAGGTTCAGTTTTTTACCATGCTTGAGTATTTAAACATTATTATGATATATTACCACCATTCACGACTGAAAAATTTTGTCATGCAAAAATTTGCTGAGTTGGTTGGACATGATGGACTACATTAACACTGCTGTAAATGATACATACGGCTGCTTTTGCAATGTTTATACAATTTATTGGCTTTCAATAGCCTCTTGGCTGCAAGGTATAATGATGAAGCAAATTTAATGATATTACAGTAAAAGCTCGTTATTCCAACTCATTAATTTGAAATTTTGGATAATTCGAAGCAGCCGCCGCGGTCCGCCCAGCAGTGCATTGAAAGCAATATGTAATGCAGCCCGCTAATCCACACTGAAATCCGCACCGCCACCGATAATTAGAACTCCACACCATCGTAGCAGGGGAGAGTCGCCGTGCGGGCCACGCAGCTTTGCTGTTTCTATCTGCGGCCCTTTGTTCAGGCCTGACTGGAGAGTTTCCGCCTGGCCAGGCATGGCCAACACCTCTGTTGCAGCTGGCTTCTCTCCCGCGAGGTTCCGTATAAAGCTCAAGGGCGATAAAATCATCGCAGTGCACCGTATGATGTATGTGCGAGCGAAAGCATGCGGCAGTGGGCCGGTGAACGCAGCTAAATCTCGCGTGCACGAGCGAGGAAGGCTGGGCAGATGCGCGCCCTCTCCCGTTACTCGCGAGGCACAGGGGTGAGGAGGAGGGAGGAAGGGGAGGGACGTTCTTTTGCAGCGGCTGCTGCTTACGGCGCAGCTACGCGGGCGCTGTATCTTGAAAGCGGTCTGCAAAGTGGCCAAACTGCGCGCCCGCATGGGCTAGGTGTGGGCCTCATCTTCAAAGCGATCTGCGATTTTTGCAGAGTGCGCAAAGTGCCGGTAGCTTCGTATACGCTGTGCTTTCTACGCTTCGTTCGCGCTGAAGTGAGAGCTGTACGAAGGTCAATTCACTCACTGCTTCTGCCACGATACCTCACTCCAGCGTTTTTCAGCGAGTTTCCACGGTCATCGAGCAAGATGTGTTCAGGTTTACCTGTGTGCACGTGACACCGTACTTGTTAATTTAGTTAGTAAGCGAATGTTTACGAGTTTATATGGCTGACAAAACTACTAGGCTTACTTCGTATAGCTATCTATTCATTTGCTGTTGCAATCGATGCTTCACTTTTCGGGTGAAACTGCAACATTTTTTTGTTCTCCGCATCAGTCAGCGTGACGAACGTGCGGATGGAGCACGAGCCATCTCAACGTCGGACTGCGTTGGCCGCATCCGGCTAAGTTGGCTGCGCCAATGCTGTGAAGTATAGACCTTGTTGTTCACGTCGACGTAACATAGCGTTAGTGCGTGCATGCTCACGCCACATCGGACTATACACGCGCCTTAACCGAGCCACCTTTTTCTTGGAATTTCATTAGTTCGAATTTTGCATAATTTGAATTTACATAGCATCCCCGTGGAATTTGAATTAATGAGCTTTTACTGTAATATCAAATGTTTCAGTTCTTGCAATGCAGCTGGCAAGTGAAGAGTAGAAATTTTCTAAATATCGCACTTGGGCGTACGTATACTGTAGAGTCCTTTTATTGTCACCTCCCCACCTTTTGATGTGACCGGCTAAGAAGGTTTGTCGTGGCACATGCTTCTTACCAAAGTTGCCTTTCACACTGCTAAGGACTACCACTACTTGCCTGGTTGGCAGCAGCGGTGCCATAGCAAAACTGGTCATTAAATCTATCTATTTGCAGATGTGGCTAGTGCTAGCACATGCTGCACTCCCCTGTTAGAATGCGCTTTACAAAACTTATGGCACTTCCCCGAGGTAGTGAACGATAAAGCTTCCACAACATCGGCATGGCATTTTATCGCTGCTTCTAATGAACGACACCAGTACTGAGCAGCACCAATGCTGCTGCAGTGAAGTGGATAGGTAAATGAAGCCTCTTCATGATTGGGGCTAAAGCCCCTTGCTCCTGAACTGTTTTTATTGATGAACTATATCATGTTTAAGTGAAGATTGCTATCGCCACATAAAAGCGAGAGTGATGTGGCATCTGGTAGAAAGTATTGGAGCCACAATTTCAACAAAAAAAAAAACGCCACGAGATGGTACAATGAGCATGCAGTGAAGAATACTAGACCCAGCCTCACTATTCATTGAACCATCTTTATACAGCAGAGGACGCACATGCTATATGAGCCAGGGCAGTCGCAAGCAGGAGCTCCATGTGCTATCCCCATTCAAGTTATGGCAGCTCTACCAGCACCATGCCTGCCACAGGCTGCTCTTAAATGTGGCACCAGATTTGTTACCTTTCTGGGAAGTGCGTACAATTGAATCCACATCACATTTCAGAGGAAACATACTTTTCATAAATACAATGCCCTTGATTTCTATTCTGGCTTCGGGATTCAATAAGACAGTGCCACAAGGTTGCAACACACTGCTACCGAAATAGCATGACTTATACCCCAGTAAAATAGGCAAATTTAGTGTTACTTCGCCATCAGTCATATCATAAGCCAACAGACACTTACTCCAAAGACAACATAGGAGAAATTACTTGTTCTTAATAAATGAAATAAAGAAACGATAAATTAAAGTGGATGAAAAAACAACTTGCCGCAGGTGAGGAACAAACCCACAACCTTCGCATTTCGCGTGTGATCCTCTGCCAATTGAGCCACCGCGGTGCCGTTTCCCCATCCACTTCTTGGGTATTTATGTTTCCTAGTAGAACCCTGGGAGTATTAGCCAGCGCCACCACTCACAGACCTTGGTGGCAGACATGGAACATCCTTTTTGCCGCAGGCGTCACGAGAACGTGATCTTTTTGGTTGAAGGCAACTGGTCAATAAACCCACACATGCTACTTGAAGGCATCAATGTTGCTGGATTCGAGACCCTCGTTATGTAATAAACGAGAAGAAAGGGGGTTAACTGAGGGGCCCGATTTTTATTAGTCGTATCATAACTCCAGCGTTTATTATCATCGCCATCAGCATTATTTGTAGGCTGTCAAATGGCAAGGTTTAGTGACACTTGCTGTAGAACACATTTGCCAGCAAATGCGTTCGTCGAACTCACTTCGTTGTGTCAAAACATAGAAGTGTGTAGCCTGAATAGCAGTGCTTGAAAAATAAAGTTATACTCAATGCAGGGTTAGCACTAGTTCCGAACCTATTTTCTTTTTATGTGTGTGTAATTTCAAATAGAACCATCAACGTACCATAAGTAGTCATCTGCAGTTGAAACTTTCATTCTCCTTCAGCTTGCCTTGGCTGCAATACTGTCTTGTATCGGATTGTGACGATTGAGCATGTGAACACACTTGCCACAAATTACTTTATTTACACTACACACTAAATACTGCGCTTACTTATGCAGTATTTAGCGTTATTTTGGAAACATAATACAACAAATACATGAGGTGCATGCTGATCTGCCCATCGACATTGCCTTCAAAGCAGAAGGACCCTTTACCTTCCCATCTAGCAGTACGCCGCCAAAGTGAGTGACATTTCGTACAGCGAATTGCGCTTGCGCAAAGTGTCCCTAAATTTGCCCGTCTGAGCGGGGCATTACCGACTTTCACATGTGCCCACACAGGATTTTAATATCAAATGTCATTTTAATATCCTACAACAAGATGTGGAATGTGCAAGACGTACCTTAGAGCTTCTCTGTTCTTTTGTCGTCGTCGGTCAAGCTCAACCACTTGCTCTTTGTCAGCTAAGATTGTCTCGGCAGTCGATTCAATGTCTGCCAAGTACTGCTTCACCCGTGCTGTTGTAGGATTCATTCTGTGAAAACAATGTGTTTGGCATTTACAAAAGTAGCAGTTAAAAGGCCTCTTTCAGCAAAACATTTCTCCAATAATTATCCAATAGCTGTTAACTTGAACAAAGGCATTGCATATTCCCAGGTTCTATCGGCACAACCAGTTCAATTCCTTGCTTAGCACTACAGCACTGTCTGAATTGCAGAAAAATATTTGCAGCATGCAACAAGAAACATAGCACTGCTAGGATTCTAAGTTAAGCACCGCATCCTCCATGCAGGAAATGCCTCATAATCCACAAAATCATAATATAGATGCAAACTGAAAAGTGATGGACGAAATGTGCTTTGCTCTTCAAGCAAGAGCAGAGACTGCGTAACTACAAGGCTTTCAAGGCTCAAATACAGTTCAATCCATTTACAAGACTTGAATGTAACATTGTATTTATTTGTTATATCCTGAAGGTTAAAATATGTGAACAGACTGAAATACAGGCAACTGCACGAATAAAAAAACTAAACTGAAGCTTACTTGAGTACCACTCCAAGCACCACTGTTTATGGTGCTTACCAACACTCTCCCACTCTCTCGGCCAACATTCTCTACTAACAGCAACAACAAAATTTCTCCCTCATTCTCCTTTTCTTTGATGGGCAGTTAAGCCACAAAACCTCGATCTCTAAAGGGTATCTGCAAAGTATTAGAGCAGTGCACACCACAAGAACAGCTGGAAACTTAAATGAAAGCCCATGCACTCTGCTCCTCAATGGAGCCACTTTGTCCAAATCATGTGCAATGGTGTTACTATGTCATGCACAATCTATGAGGCTCATGTGATTGCGTGACATGATCCTGCAGCAGCGAAAACTTGGAAATTCCTGTGATCCACAGGGTGCACAGAACCACCTCTGAATATACTCTGTGCAATAAGCACATGATGAATAAAAAGAAAAAAAGTTAGGTCCTCAACACTTATGTGGGAGAATGTCAATCATGTGTGTTGGTTGAGGTGATGGGGTCTGCCGTAGGGAGGGTAGCTTGCCTTATTACATAATGGCCACCCATCTTTGCTTCTATATTGGCTACTACACTAGTAACATTTGAAAATTAATCGAGGTAAAACACTCTATGAATGGCGCTTCACAACTTCGACCATATAATCAAATTTCTGACGAGGCTAGGTGAGAAACTCAAAGAAAACACAAACATAGAAACTAATGCACCTTGAGCAGACTTTCTCATGGTCATTTAGCGACCCAAGAATTGTGTTTAATATAACTATACAACATAGCATGAGTGCTTATGTTTCAATAATGTTCTTACATAATAACAGAGAAACACAGCAGTGTTGTAGCAAACCATTGTGACAAACAAAACATAGTTTGCCAGATGTGTCTGTTTCCATCACTCTGAGGGTGATTCCGGTCTAAAGTGTCATGGCCTCCCCATCTGCACTAGAGTGCTGCGACACCATTCCCTCCAAACAATTGTGGTATACCCCATGGCTGGCACCCTACACAAATATTAGTATACATACCAGTGTGCACACTAGAGGAGATGTGTCACACAGATAACTTTGTTATTACAGTGATTCAAAGCATAGATGCAAGTCCCAACGAGTTACCTGCCATAACAAGGTCTTCCTGTGCCTGCTGGTGTCACGCACCTTTGCAACTTTCTCAAGCTCTAAATGGTACTACTACGGATCCAATCAGAAACAAGAAAAAAGGAATTCCTCCTTTGTTGACATTTAATGTGAAGCATCCTCTGCATCATTCTTGGCATATTGTAGGTAGTAGGTTCCTGTCTCACCTCACTTTAATTAAGAGAAAACAGTATGTGACCGATGATGGAATAGAACTGCCGTGGAGTAGTGCCGCCCGCCTGGTACTCCAACCACTAGGCCATGCTCCAAAGGCAGCCACCTCTTTGAAACATTCGGCGCATGCGCCATGTGCCACTTACTCACCTTCTTTTCTCATGCCAGCTCACATTTTCAGGCACCGTGTTAGATTGCACTATTTCGCGGATCAGTCCACATTTTCCTGCACTTTCCTTGGAGCAGTTTATGCTATGTAGAAACTGCGATTTTCTGCCAACTTCATGATTGCCCAAGTTAATAGTGTTTTAAGATTTTTTTTCGCTGGTGTACAAATGCCATCATGGTTTTAGCATACATCACATGACATAGCCATAGGTATGTACGAATGTATGTCAAGTAGTCGCTGATAGCATCCCAATCCATGTTTCTCTTGCTTACGCTCGCCCACTACCCATGTAGAACCCAACAATCGTCATGTCATAAGCTCACATCGAACGGCTGGCATAGATGGTTGTCTTCGTGCTGCTGTCGCATACATGTATGCTCACAACCCACGCACACACTACTACTCAATTTACACAAACACATTGGTTCACCTGGTAACGCTAGGTGGCCAGGTACCTGCAAAATGCTTTGCATAACATCATTTCCCACAGTGCATGGAATCAGCACATTTCTTTACAGATACAGCTTGCACACTGCAGGAAAGTTCTGCACAAGAGGAATAACTGAGATTTACCATCCCTCAGTGAATGCATTAATTTGTGGACATCTTGTTGGCAAGAGGCTAAAAACTCTAAAATGTATTTATAGTGGATAGTGGCTTCAGGGAAGCTTGCCCTTTATTTGATAAAGATTAAACATTATGTGAACCCGATGCACTGCTTGTAAACCTGCCAGAAAATGTGCTGTAAATTCCTGGACGATAAACAGACTGCCCAAACTTAAATATCAATCCAGCCAATGAAACAATATCAAGCATGAAATGTCCCATGTTCTAGTGCTATCATTGCTGTTGAATGGATACCCTTTTTCGATTCACTACAAGAAGCTCAATACTCACGAAGAGTGCTCTTTGCTGCAGCTAGTGGAAGGACCGTCGAAATTCGATCTCCATTTGTTTCATTCTTCGAGAACGGCTCTCCAGTTCTTTCCGCTTGCTCTTCAGCGATTGTGCCGTACCTTCACGCGAATCTTTTCCACGCACGTTTGCAACGGCGGCTCTATCATGTGGTGCAAAATGCGTCACTCGGGGAGTGGACGCCTCGACTCCAAGTCCGCTGCGGTCGCGCTTGAACACAGTTTTCACGGGGAACTTACGTCCCTGCTCCCGCAGTCCGAACCCTTTCTCCCTGTTCCAACCCATATCGAGAAGCATTTGGAAACCGGCGTTGTTCTCGGAAATCCCGTAATGCGTCACGCCCGGTGCGCTATTCCGTCTCAGGTTAAACTGATGCACTATTGAAGTTTCATGAGTGTTCATTTCTGAGGAAGTGAAGTAACTGCCACACACGCGGCATAATTGCTCTGGATGGCGTCGAGAATCGTCAGCCTGCCGCTCCGTGCTCAGAATGATCTCCGCCTTGGCGAGTTTTTCTGACTTACAGAGCATTTCAACGACTTCAACATGCCCACGCTGAGCAGCTAGTTCGATGGCGGTTTTCCCTTGCGCATTTGTCAGGTACTTGCTCGCGCCATTATTTAAGAGATACTGAACGCTGGCTACGGCACCCTCAAAACAGGCACACATAAGAGCAGTCCAACCGAAAATATCAGTGACGTTTACATCAACGCCAGAACCTAGACAACGCTTTAGCTCTAAAATATCACTATTCTGAGCGGCAATGAAGTATTCACTGACTTTTACAGGTTTCACCGATTGAAAATGCAATGTTTTGCGCCCGTGATTTCGACCTGCGCACGTCGAAGTCACCGGCTCGACAACGGCGACTGACGTCGACGGTTGCGACACAGTGTCGTCGTAGAACTTCCTAGCAGCGTCTCCGCTCAACAGCTGCGCTGTGTACGAAGACTCAGAATGAGGGGCAAGAACGGCGTGCGCTTTATCCGCACCTCGCACAAATGCAACTTGCTTAAACACAGACATAATAAAGGGGGTCGTTAGAAGGCCAACACTCCTCAGGTTTCCTTCTGAGAGATTGAACTCGACGAGAGTGGGAAGACAGCATCTACCACAACCTATTACCCGCAGTAACGGTGCTAATAAACATCAACACCGCGAACACGTTTCAAGACCATTGTTCCTGCCTCTTCAATACGAACCATACGTGCCTGAACTACGGTAGAGTGGAGACCAGCGGCGCATCATGGCGGATGCTTTGGACCATAGAGTTTGGACCGAGTATAGAGTTCCTTATCAGTATTCAGAAACTCTATGGGACAGAGGCGCGCGCGACGACGAAAAATACTGTGGCGGCGCTGCCATCGAAGTGTATTGAGCCGCATCAAGGTCGCGCCGTTGGAAACTGCTGGTGATTCTGCTCCGCGGGGTCGTTCGTAGCGCTTCGCGCGCTCCTCTTCGCGATCAGACCGCTCAAATGGTGTATAATTGGATATATATATATATATATATATATATATATATATATATATATATATATATATATATATATATATATATATATATATATATATATATATATATATCATCATCATCAGCCTAGTTACGCCCACTGCAGGGCAAAGGCCTCTCCCATACTTCTCCAACTACCCCGGCCATGTACTAATTGTGGCCATGTTGTCCCTGCAAACGTCTTAATGTCATCCGCCCACCTAACTTTCTGCCGCCCCCTGCTACGCATCCCTTCCCTTGGAATCCAGTCCGTAACCCTTAGTGACCATCGGTTATCTTCCCTCCTCATTACATGTCCGGCCCATGCCCATTTCTTTTTCTTGATTTCAACTAAGATGTCGTTTACCCGCGTTTGTTGCCTCACCCAATCTGCTCTTTTCTTATCCCTTAACGTTACACCCATCATTCTTCTTTCCATAGCTCGTTGCGTCGTCCTCAATTTCAGCAGAACCCTTTTCGTAAGCCTCCAGGTTTCTGCCCCATATGTGAGTACTGGTAACACACAGCTGTTATACACTTTCCTTTTGAGGGATAGTGGTAACCTGCTGTTCATGATTTGAGAATGCCTGCCAAACGCATTCCAGCCCATTCTTATTCTTCTGGTTATTTCAGTCTCATGATCCGGATCCGTGGTCACTACCTGCCCTAAGTAGATGTATTCCCTTACCACTTCCAGTGCTTCGCTACCTATCGTAAACTGCTGTTCTCTTCCGAGACTGTTAAACAATACTTTAGTTTTCTGCAGATTAATTTTCAGACCCACCCTTCTGCTTTGCCTCTCCAGGTCAGTGAGCATGCATTGCAATTGGTCTCCTGAGTTACTAAGCAAGGCAATATCATCAGCGAATCGCAAGTTGCTAAGGTATTCTCCATCAACTTTTATCCCCAATTCTTCCCACTCCAGGCCTCTGAATACCTCCTGTAAACATGCTGTGAATAGCATTGGAGATATCGTATCTCCCTGTCTGACGCCTTTCTTTATAGGGATTTTGTTGCTTTCTTTGTGGAGGACTACGGTGGCTGTGGAGCCGCTATAGATATCTTCCAGTATCTTTACATATGGCTCATCTACACCCTGATTCCGTAATGCCTCCATGGCTGCTGAGGTTTCGACTGAATCAAACGCTTTCTCGTAATCAATGAAAGCTATATATAAGGGTTGGTTATATTCTGCACATTTCTCTGTCACTTGATTGATAGTGTGAATATGGTCTATTGTTGAGTAGCCTTTACGGAATCCTGCCTGGTCCTTTGGTTGACAGAAGCCTAAGGTGTTCCTGATTCTATTTGCGATTACCTTAGTAAATACTTTGTAGGCAACGGACAGTAAGCTGATCGGTCTATAATTTTTCAAGTCTTTGGCGTCCCCTTTCTTATGGATTAGGATTATGTTAGCGTTCTTCCAAGATTCCGGTACGCTCGAGGTTATGAGGCATTGCGTATACAGGGTGGCCAGTTTCTCTAGAACAATCTGACCACCATCCTTCAACAAATCTGCTGTTACCTGAACCTCCCCAGCTGCCTTCCCCCTCTGCATAGCTCCTAAGGCTTTCTTTACTTCTTCTGGCGTTACCTGTGGGATTTCGAATTCCTCTAGGCTATTCTCTCTTCCACTATCGTCGTGGGTGCCACTGGTACTGTATAAATCTCTATAGAACTCCTCAGCCACTTGAACTATCTCATCCATATTAGTAACGATATTGCCGGCTTTGTCTCTTAACGCACACATCTGATTCTTGCCTATTCCTAGTTTCTTCTTCACTGTTTTTAGGCTTCCTCCGTTCCTGAGAGCCTGTTTAATTCTATCCATATTATAGTTCCTGATGTCCGCTGTCTTACGCTTGTTGATTAACTTAGAAAGTTCTGCCAGTTCTATTCTAGCTGTAGGGTTAGAGGCTTTCATACATTGGCGTTTCTTGATCAGATCTTTCGTCTCCTGCGATAGCTTACTGGTTTCCTGTCTAACGGCGTTACCACCGACTTCTATTGCGCACTCCTTAATGATGCCCGTGAGATAGTCGTTCATTGCTTCAACACTAAGGTCCTCTTCCTGAGTTAAAGCCGAATACCTGTTCTGTAGCTTGATCCGGAATTCCTCTAGTTTCCCGCTTACCGCTAACTCATTGATTGGCTTCTTGAGTACCAGTTTCTTCCGTTCCCTCCTCAAGTCTAGGCTAATTCGAGTTCTTACCATCCTATGGTCACTGCAGCGTACCTTGCCGAGCACGTCTACATATTTTATGATGCCAGGTTTCGCGCAGAGTATGAAGTCGATTTCATTTCTAGTCTCACCATTCGGGCTCCTCCACGTCCACTTTCGACTAAGCCGCTTGCGGAAAAAGGTGTTCATTATCCGCATATTATTCTGTTCTGCAAACTCTATTAATAATTCTCCTCTGCTATTCCTAGAGCCTATGCCATATTCCCCCACTGACTTGTCTCCAGCCTGCTTCTTGCCTACCCTGGCATTGAAGTCGCCCATCAGTATAGTGTATTTTGTTTTGACTTTACCCATCACCGATTCCACGTCTTCATAAAAGCTTTCGACTTCCTGGTCATCATGACTGCATGTAGGGGCATAGACTTGTACCACCTTCAATTTGTACCTCTTATTAAGTTTCACAACAAGACCTGCCACCCTCTCGTTAATGCTATAGAATTCCTGTATGTTACCAGCTATTTCCTTATTAATCAGGAATCCGACTCCTAGTTCTCGTCTCTCCGCTAAGCCCCGGTAACACAGTACATGCCCGCTTTTTAGCACTGTATATGCTTCTTTTGTCCTCCTAACCTCACTGAGCCCTATTATATCCCATTTACTACCCTCTAATTCCTCCAATAACACTGCTAGACTCGCCTCACTAGATAGCGTTCCAACGTTAAACGTTGCCAGGTTCAGATTCCAATGGCGGCCTATATATATATATATATATATATATATATATATATATATATATGCCTTTCTTTTTCTTATTTCATTTTATTTATTTTTAGTGCCGCTTGGTGATTGCTCGTGCATTGCGGCCGCAGGGTCGGTTTTCATTAGAGGTTTAGAATAGGGCCCCAAACGTTTTGGGGCCCCAAAGAAATAGCGTCAAAGGCACTGCGCATGTGCGAGACGCAAACTGCGTTTGGGTTTCGCGTTGGGAACGTTTTCAACGATTTAGCGGTAGCCCAAATAGCGGCCCCAAAAGCTTTGCACCGGCAAACATGGTGGCACCCATCGAAGCGACGGCTCTAACCACGGAGGAAGGAAACTCAGCAGAGGCCCTGACGTCACTCTTTGTGAAGTTAAAGTGACGCCGGAAGTTGGCGTTCTCATAGCGTTACTCCGCCTATCGGGCCAGCTCTCCTCTCTTGTTTACATTTCTCGCGAAACCACGCCGCGCTGCGCGCAACAGGGCGTCTCAGACGCGCGCGCTCCGCAGCAATACTGAACAATCGTAAGCACGCTAGCATGATTCCGTCAAAGAGGGCAAAATTTCCCGTGGATATTCCTTCGTCCGTTGCCATTGCCGTGGCGCGGTACATTGCGTACAGCGTTGCATGCGCGTTCATTTCACGAACGTTAGTTCCTCCTGTCCCACCTGGCCACAGCAACATCCGGTAGAGCACGGTCCATATAACGCAGCGCAACAAAACACAGAAACCAACGAAACCTGCCCGCACGGCGCCTTCGCCACGGTACGAAACCTACGGAGCAACACGCGTGAGCGCACAGAACACGGAGTTTCCTTCCTCTATGGCACAGAAGAATAACAAAGCCGCCATTGTGGCCCGAAAGGCGTGGCCGCTACAGCAAAGAAATAAAGAACAGCAAAAGAAAGGAGAACCTACTACGTCATGTTCTTCACACTTTTCTCCTAGCGCGCGCAGGGGGTAGGACCTTTCCTTAGTTTCCTTCCTCCATTGCTCTAATCCTTGCACCAAACTGGTTTCGATTCGTGGTAACACGTAAAGTTCGCAAGCTAGGAGAAGTGACTGCGGTTATTGCTTCCTCCCAACTAGCGTGTGTTATGAACTTTTTTTGCCAACAGCGCATGTATGGTGATGTATGCGATAAAGTTGTATATATGTGTGGGTCCTTTGCTCGAAATAAGGATTGCAAGTTAGCGCCTGTGTGTGTCACGTCTTCCTTTCGTCCTTGTCTTTTCACGCGCTATAAGCCTCACGATGTCATACCAATAAGCCCAAATCACTGCATTACTGAGATATTCGCCGTCGATCCTTACTCTTTAGCGTTCCCAGTTTAATAGCTTGAATACTTCTTCCATGTATGCAGTGAATAGCATTGGAGAGATTGTATCTGCTTGTCTGACCCCTTTCTTTACAGGTATCTTCCTACTTTTCTCATGTAGAATTAAGGCAGCTGTGGAATCTCTGTAGATATTTTCCAAGATATTCACGTAAGCTGCCTTTACTCCTTGATTACGTAATGCCTCTATGACTGCTGGTATTTCTGGTGAATCAAATGCATTTTTGTAATCTATGAAAGCCACACAGAGAGGCTGATTGTACTCTGCGGATTTCTCGATTACCTGATTGGTGACATGGATGGTATCTATTGTTGTACGCTTGATGTGATCGTAGTGTGGTTAGTACCTTGCGTTGTGTACGCTATAGTTAAGAGAGGCAATTTCTTTTTTTCGGGGGGAGGGGGGCTACTCTTAATTAATTTGGCACACGGTTATTTTTGTGCAATCTCGAAACAAAGAAAAGTGAAGACATTTGATACTAAGGAATTCTAAGTCCAAATTTCTGCTTGTAAGGTGACGGCGTCCATGATATGGGACCAAAAAGGGATCACCTTGGACTATATGTAAGTGGGTGCTACAGTAACAGCAGTCAATTATTTTTCTCTGATGGCAAAATGAGGCAGGTCAGATTGACAGGCTTTTAAAAGCAGGTTTACCCTATAGGTCATGCATGTCATGGCCGAATCCATCCTTTAAAAGTTGAAGAGCAGCTTGACATGGACTTGCCAACCAGACGCAACAGGAACAGACGCCACTAGAGCTGAGCCTGCCATATATGCATAAATTTACCCACAGCCTGAAGAACATGCCTGCTAGATACGGTGCCCCAATTTTTTTTACACGCCTCTCAAATTAGCGCAATTGTGTTTTCGTACCACGAGACAAGGATGTATGAAAAATCATGCCAACCATTCTGTGCATTGTGCTGTGGAGTGGCCTGTGAGATACCTGTCAGCTGTTGTAGGTTCTATGTGGGCCAACCAGGCCAGTGCTTAAAGGGGATAAATAGGATGAGTGAGTGTTTCATGAAGTTATGTACACATGAGAATACTCATGACTATTTGAGGAAGCATTCAAACAATTTAATTAAACCACAGGGTGCAGCACACTTTGCAATGCCTGCTCACGTGAGCCATGCTTTCGCACATTATGATGCTGCATGGGCAGGAGTCTCAACAAAAAAGCACGAGCTCATGAAGGTATATTTTATCAGAAAGATTTTGCACATCCTAATAACACTTTAATTCCTTATATTCCCCATAGATGGACTAGATTAAGGCCAATTTGTAGCATTACTAGACAAACTAGCATTGTCACAACATCCGCGTCTTGCGTGTGTGCACAAAATTCTCACGCTACGTTCCATCCTTTGAATCATTAAATCAGTTGGTAGTTCGCACTTTCATGTGTCCTTCCTCTGTAAATATCTTTTCGCACACAAAAACAATGTTTAGCAAACTTCACCAATTTGCCCACAAGCAAGCCTCAAAAATCTCCTGAGCTTGCGCAGACGAGTTTTTGTCTTCTTTCTTTTTTCGCCTCAGTGCACCCTTCAGTTGATAGTCGGCGTTCGTGTTGTCCACTTCTCTACTCTTATGTCCAGTCTGCACGCCTCACCTCTATTTTGCATAATGTATCTCCTTCACATACTTTTTTTATTGCGAAGAGAAATTATGTCAGTGCACGGCACTCTGAGCAAAATCACACGTGGTTGACGACTTCACCGATAAAGATGGGAGACAAGAAGGTCTATAGAGGAAAAAATGGTCACATTGTCAACCAGATATACTTCCTAATGCAATGGCTAAAAAACTTTCGTTAGACAAGAGGATTAGGGTAAGGCTCAAGACTTGTCAGCATTCCATTGTACATATCAAGGGACTACCCAAACAAGCCCTGTGAAGTGCAGAGAGGTGAAGGAAGATTCATACAATGGAAACTTGGCATTTGCTTGGTCATGGGCCTGCAGACCTACACCGGTCATATTCGCATGCATCTTACATCTACAACATAATGCAGGTTCCTGCAATGAACCTACGTCATGTTCAAATACAAGATGCGAGCAACATTTTCGCAATTGGATTGGAGAAACTTTATTTATGACTGCAGTTGGGCGCTCGCGCGCCCCGACGAGGGCCTACGTCATCCTCGAAGTTGCCGTTACTCGGCGTGAGTCTCCGCTCGCCGTTGCCGGCTCGCTGGGTCCGTGCCTTTCGAGCGCCTCGAGGACCTGCTGGACGGCCCAGAGCTGATGGTCTCGGTCGTAGCTCTTCGAGGCTGCCTCGAGCCGCGGTGGGAGTGTTCTTGATTTAGCGTCTTCTGGATATTTAATGCAGTCCCACAAGATGTGCGCGTAGTCTGCAGTCTCCCTCCGGCAGACTCTGCACATATCTGTCGGATATGTCTCGGGGTACATGCGATTCATCAGTTTCGGGCTCGGTAGCGATCCGGTCTGGAGCTGTCTCAGTACTACCACCTCCGCTCGACTCAGTCTCGGGTGCGGGGGTGGGAGAGTCCTGCGAGCCAGGCGGTAGGCCTTCGTGATTTCATTGTAATCCGTCATGCGGTCCTTGGTTCCGAACCACGTCGGACGGTCTGTCGCTGGGGCGCGGTTGGTTAGCGCTGGCGCCGCTGCGTGTGCCGTCTCATTATGGTTCTCATTGCGTTCCGACGCGTCACCCGCGTGCGCCGGGAACCACTTGAGTCGTACTTTTTGTTCTTCTACTTTTACCGCTTGCAGTACGCGCTCAGCCTCCCTGCAGATTTGCCCTTTGGCAAAGTTTCGCACCGCCTGTCTTGAGTCACTCATCACCGTGTGGCAGTCTGCGTCGGCGATGGCCAGGGCGATGGCTACCTCCTCCGCTTGTTCCGCTCCGGCGCTTCTCACGCTCGCTGCCGTCCTCGTGGCGCCGGTTGACGCCTCTATGACGACCGCTGCGAAGGCGTTCCGTTGGTATTCGGCCGCGTCCACGTACCGCCCGTGTTCGTCGTTGGCATGCTGGTCGATGAGAGCCTTGGCCCTCGCCGCTCTTCTTCCCTTGTTGAACTCGGGATTCATGTTCTTCGGTATGGGGTCGATTCTGGTCTGGCGTCGGACCTCTTCGGCGCCGGGGAGCTTCATCTCCACCTCGTTCGAGCGTCTAATTCCCAGATCGTCCAGTATCTTCCTCCCGGCTTTGGTCATGGACAGACGCTCCAGTTGAGAGGTCCGTTGCGCTTCGGCTATTTCTTCGAGCGTATTGTGTAGCACGAGTTGTAACAAGCGGGTCGTGCTTGTGGACTCGAACAGGCCCAGCGCCGTCTTGTATGCTCTTCTGACGAGCACGTTGATTTTGTTTCGTTCACGTTGCAGCCATCTGTGGTAGGCTGCAACGTACGCGACGTGGCTGATGACGAAGGATTGGACGAGCCTAATTAGGCTCTCCTCTCTCATGCCAGCCTTTCGGGAGGTGACTCGTTTGAGGAGTCGAATCGCGTTGGCTGCTTTTGCCTTGAGACGGGTGATGGTTTCGCCGTTTCTTCCGTGCTTTTCGATGACCATACCTAGGATCCTAATTTTGCCGACCTCGGGGATCACGTTGCCGGATTTGGTGAAGATTCTGATTTTTTCGTTTTCGCGTTGTCTGGTCTTGCCTCTGCTGTTTTTGGTAGGTGGGAGTATGAGAAGCTCCGATTTGCTTGGCGAACATCTCAGTCCGGTGCCTTCCAGCTGGTCTTCTATTGCGTCGACGGCGGCTTGCAGCGCGCCCTCGATGTGGGCGTCGCTGCCACCGGTCACCCATATCGTGATATCGTCCGCGTAGATGGTGTGCCTGACGTCTTCGATGTGCCCGAGCTTTTCAGCCACTCCGATCATTACCAGGTTGAACAGCATCGGCGAAATGACCAATCCTTGCGGCGTGCCGGTGCTCCCGAGCTTCTTCTCTTGAGTCTGTAGGTCGCCTGCTCGTAGCTCGACGGTCCTGTCCGTGAGGAAGTCCTTGATATAGTTGTAGGATCTTTCGCCCAAGTTGAGCTTGGAGACTTGGGACAGAATCGCCGAGTGTTTCACCTTATCGAAGGCGCTCTGCAGGTCCAGCCCTAGGATTGCTTTGTTGTCGCGGGCGCTGCCGCCATCATCGATGATTTGGTGTTTCAGCTGCAGCATCGCGTCCTGCGTGCTGAGGTGCTGTCTGAAGCCGATCAAAGTGGCCGGGTACAGCCCTTCTCGTTCCAGGTAGTCTTGCCACCTGTTGAGCAGGACGTGCTCCAGCACCTTGTCCACGCAGGACGTGAGCGAGATGGGCCGGAGGTTATCTGTGTCCGGCGGCTTCCCCGGCTTGGGGATCAGGATAGTCTTGGCTGTCTTCCACAGCTTTGGCAGCGCGCCCGCCCTCCACCACTTGTAGTATTTTGCGAGCTTTTCAATCGATCCGTCATCAAGGTTCTTGAGCGCCTTGTTCGTGAAGAGGTCCGGGCCGGCTGCCGACCAGCTGTTGAGGTCGTGCAGGGCCGCGCGTGCCCCCTCGACGTCGATGTCACGATCGAGCTTCGCGTTAGGCAGGCCGCTGTATGGCGCGTGTTGTTCGGTGGGTGTAGTCGGCAGGTATTTGTCGTTAATGCGCCTGGTGACTTCATCGACGCCGTGTGCTGAGACCGCCCGATGTATGAGCCTGGCGAGTCTGGTGGTGGTGGTGAAAAACGTTTATTTGCTCTATTTACATATGGAGTTAGCGGTGCGTCAGATGGCTTCTTCCATCTTGATTTGCAGGGTTGGTGCCCCTAGTCCAGGGCCCCACTGAGGGTAGCTGCCGTGCGAGCACGCCTTACTAGCCCTTGCTGGACTTTCAGGATGTCGCTGGAAAGCATCCTCTCCCACTGTTCCGCACTCGGGTTTTCTATTACGGTTATTTCTTTTGCTTTTTGGCAGGCCCACGTGATATGATATAGCGTGGGCTTGTCCCCGCACCAGGGGCATGTGTTCTCATATTGGGTAGGGTAAATTTTGTTTAGAATGTATAAGTTCGGGTATGTGCCCGTTTGTAGTTGCCGCCAGATTACGGCTTCTTCTCTGTTGAGTTGTTTGTCTGGTGCCGGGTATCTCATTCTGGCGCCCCTGAAGTAGTTTAGCGTGTCAGCGTATGTTTGGCCTACCGGTTCTGGGTCCTCTATGGCGGCAGTGTTCTTGGACGCCCGGTTTGTTGCGTACCCTCGAGCTATCCTATCTGCCTCCAGATTTCCCTCGACACTCGTGTGTCCCGGTATCCAAACTATCGCGTGTTTGCTTTGCTTGTCTGTGGGTCGGCCGTTAGAGCGGAGAATGTTCAGCGCTTTGCGGCTGATCCTGCCATTCATGTAATTCCGGCATGCTGTTTGCGAGTCTGTTAGAATAGTTAGGGATTTGCCTAGTCGATAGCCCTCCACTGCCGTAGAGCTACGGCAGCTTCCTCGGCTTCAACTACCGTGCAGTTCCGTATTGACGCGCTGGTGATTTCCCTGAGGTCCGGGCCAATCACCGTCGCCACTTTATGCTTATTGCCTTCTCCTTTGCCGGCGTATGTTGCGGCGTCAACATACACCGTTTCGTTCCGGATGGCCAGTGTCCTTTGCACGTACTCTGCCCTCGCCTCCCTGCGTGCCTTGTGCAGGTTCGGGTCCATATTTCTGGGTATTGGTGCTACCCTGATGGTACTGCGGTACTCGTCCGGGATCGTCATGTTATCTTGTACTTCTCGTAGGGTTGATTCGCCGCCGTACCTGACTAGAAGTCTTCTACCGGTTTCAGTTTGCTGTAGTCTTTGGAATTGTGCGATCCTTTGGGCTTCTTGCAGTTCCTCAAAGCTGTTGTGCAGCCCTAGGGCTAGCAGCTTCTCGGTCGACGCTGTTTGGGGTATTTGAAGCGCCGTCTTGAGTGCTTTCCTTAGGATGGTATCGATTTGCTGGATTTCGCTTTTGACACAGTTGTAGTACGGTAGGCTGTACACCACTCTGCTGACTACTAGGCTGTTTATCAGCTTGAGTGTATCTGCCTCCTTCATGCCATATCTTCTTTTCGACACCCGGTTTATCATTCTGGCGACTTGGTTGACTGCAGTCTTGGTTAGTGCCAGGGCGTATGTGCAACGCTGGTTTGTTTGCACCCCCATCCCCAGTATTCTGCATTGCCTCACTTCCGGGATCTGGTGTCCCTCCAGGTAGATTTTCAGGGGCTCGGCCTCGTCGCTGGCCTTGCGTCTCCGGCGTACTCTCAGGAGCTCAGATTTCTCCGTTGAGCATGCGAGTCCTCTTGCCTTGACATATGTTTCTACGCATGCTGCGGCCTCTTGCAACTTCAGTTCTTGGTATCCTAACGGAGCTCTTTGCGCCCAGATGGTGATATCGTCGGCGTACATCGCATGACGTATACCCCCAATTTCCTCTAATTGTTTGGCCAGTCCTATCATTGCCACGTTGAAAAGGATGGGCGAGATAACTGACCCTTGCGGTGTGCCTTTGTTTGGAGTGCTGAACTTTTGTGATCTTAGCTCTCCTAGCCCGATGGTCGCTGTTCTGCCCGACAGGAATGCTTTGACATAGCCGTGTGTCTTTCTGCCGCAGTTCAGGTTGTCTAGGCCCGTTAGTATGGCTTCGTGACTGACATTGTCAAAGGCGCCTTTGATGTCGAGTGCCATGATGATATTTTCTCCGTAGCGTGGGATTTCGCTGAGTATTTCTTCCTTTATCTGCAGCAGCACGTCTTGAGTCGACAGCTTGGCTCTGAAGCCGAACATGCTGTGCGGGTATAATTCGTTATCGTCCATGTAGTCTTGAAGTCTCTTCGTAACCACTCTCTCGTATATCTTGCCCAAGCATGATGTGAGAGAGATTGGTCTGAGGTGCTCTACTTGGAGTTTCTTTCCTGGCTTTGGAATCATGATGATTTCAGCGTGTTTCCATTCTTCTGGAACTGTTTCCGCTCCCCAGTGTTTGTTGAGGTAGTCGGTTAATTTTTCGACTAACTCGTCACTGAGGTTGCGGATAAGTGCGTTGTTAATTTTGTCCGCACCCGCTGCCGTGTTTCTTGTTGCTCTTCTTATTGCCGCATAAACTTCTTCCTTACTTATGGGCCTGTCCAATGCTTCGTTTTCTTGCCCTTCATATCTTTCTGTGTAAGCGGCCGGGTTGCTGTCGCCAAAGCATTTCTTGCGTACTTTTTCTAGCAGTTCTTCATTTGTCCCTTCATACTGGTGAACCAGTCGATGGATGGCTTTGTTATTCTCTGACGTGGTTTTGGTCGGGTCTAGTAGGGTTTTGAGTATGCTCCACGTCTTTGCTGTGTTTAAGGTCCCGTTCAGTGAATTGCTGAACTGCTGCCAGTTTTGTCTCGCAAGCTGCTCCGCATACTCCTCCGCTTTCCTTGTGATCTCTGCTATTTTTATTTTGAGCTTTCTGTTAAATTTCTGCCTCTTCCACCTCTTCGTGAGTCCCTTTCTTGCTTCCCACAGTCTGAGTAGCCTAGAGTCCACGTCCGGTGTTTGCTGCGTGCGTTCTACTTCTTTCGTGAACTTCCTTACTTGTTCTTTGAGTTTTTCTCCCCATTCGGATATCGACTGGATTTCCCCTCTTGTCGTGTCGCTGTCCGACTCTCTGAAGGCTCTCCAATCCGTGATGCTGGCTTTGCCTATTTGCCGTCTGATAGTATCTGATGTCGTGATTTCTGTTCTTATTATATAGTGGTCGCTTTCTAGGTTTTCCATTAGGTTTTCCCACTCTGCTTGTTTTGTTCGCAGGACGAAGGTGAGGTCTGGGCAGGTATCTTCGGTTACGCTGTTCCCGGTTCTTGTCGGGTTTTCGGCGTCGGTGATTAGCTCGCACCCCGTGTTATCCGCCGCGTCGGCTACTGTCCTACCTTTTATTTCTGATGTCTTGTACCCCCAACTTTCCTCTCTGGCGTTGAAGTCGCCTAATATAACCAGCGCATTGCCTTTTGCGATTTTGTTTGCTCCTCTAAATAGCTCTTCAAATTTGGCCTTCTTTTGCTTAGGAGGACTATATACATTGACTATGAATATGCTTCCTCCTGCCCTTTTCTTTTTCGGAATTATTTCGACTATTACATGTTCTACGTCCGTGTCAGCTATCCTGTCGTGGTGTATGGCCGTGAGGCTTTTGCTAACTAGGATCGCTGTCCTTTTCCGTTCTTCGTCCGGATTTTCGTAGCACGTGTAGCCTTGTAATTTTGGTTCTACGTTTGTTTCTTGTAGCGCAATTATGTCCGGAGGTATTAATCGCTTGTTAATGTATTGTTGTAGTAGTCCTTGTTTTCTTTTGTAACCTCTACAGTTCCACTGCCATAATTCTAGTTTTTCTTCTTTTTTCTCTCTTTTGGCTCGACTATCCATGATTATATTTCGGAGTCGTCTCTCGTACTGTAGTTTTCTAGCATTGGGCGTCTCTGATTAAACTTGTCTTTGGCTCCCTCCGTAATTTTCTGTTTGCGCATGGTGCGGATTTCCGTACCCTGCATCATAATTTGCTGTTTCATTTCTTGTATTGCTTTTTGCATTTCTGCCATGAATTGGGCAAAGTCCGGTTGGTTTGTTATCTCAGGTTGGCTAGGTGGGGGGGTTGGTGGCGTGAGCGATCTAGGGGAGCTACCTGATCTTAGCTCCTGCATCTCTTGGATTAGTCTATTAATTTTCGCGTCCTGCTCTTCGAGTTTTCTTTTGAGGACCTTATTTTCCTCCTCTAGTTGTTTTTCCCTGTTGCTTATAATGTTTTGATTTTGATTGTCCGAGTGCGGAAAAAGGGATTTGGGAGGGCCTGCTTCCCAGCTCACCTTTGTGCCGCCGTTGGGCTTCTTCTTGGGCATCTTCTGCTGCTGCTGGCCCTTGTCCTTGGTGGCCGGGGGCACCAATGGCGGGGATGATCTGGAGCAGCTGCGTGAGCGGCTCCGTGAGCGGCTCCGCGAGCGGCTCTGCGAGCGGTCCCACGACTGGTTCCGCGAGCGGCTCCGTGACCTGTCTTGTCCTCCCTCCGAGCTAAACCACCGTGGTCTCCGTTCCCGTGCCGTTCTATTCCGTTGCTGGTGTAGTTGCTGCTGTTGCCGGCCTCGCAGCTCTCTTGCTTTCTTGAGTCGGTCCTTGCAGTCCCTGGATCCCGTGGCGTGATCGCCTCCGCAGATCAGGCACTTGGCTTGACATTGGTGGTTCTCCGGCGGGTTCTGCATACCGCACGCCCTGCACGCCTTTGTGCTGGGCGCAGGGCAGACGTCGGACCGGTGGCCTTGCTGACAGCAAATGTAACACACCTGCCTCGTCGGTCTGTACGGGTAGCATCTGAATTCCCCTCCGGCGAAAAGCACGTACTTGGGTATGGTGGGGCCGTCGAAAGTGATAACCGCCGTTTGTGACTCTCCTAGCATTCTTGCCGTGAGTACTGTGACTCCTTGCGTGCGTACCTTGATTCTTGCTTTGAGCTCTTCCGACGAGGTCCCTGCGTCGATGCCATGTATAACGCCTCGCCTGACGTCGTCCGGTAGAGCCACGTACTTGTTGATTTCGTAGGTATGTCCTCTAAATTGTAGATTAGTCATCCCCAGCATCGTCTTCGCTGCTTCCTCGTTTGAGGTACTTGCGATGATGATGTTGGATCCCGTTCTTAGTCTGACGGTGACGTCGTCTTCTTTAAACTTGCCGTTGCATGCCTTTACGAGAGCTCTTGCAACCTCGGTCGCTTTTAGCTCTCTGATTGGTAGGCCGTTCCTCGGGCGTATTATAATCTTCGCGTCGTCCTTGGGGAGCGGCGGTAACCTTTGTCTCGGCTGCCGTTGACCTTGGCTCGCAGCTGCTGCTCCAGCTGTCTTCGCGTTCGCGCCACCCTCTGCCGAGGCGGACGACGCCATCTTGCTATTCGTCTCCCCGCTCGGGGCTTCTTTCTGATTGAAAGTGGCGGCGTTCCGGGATCCGCTCTTCTGTAGTTTCTTCTGGCATTTAGAGTAGTAAATCTGCCAGTGGTCGTCGAAATTTTGCATACCTGAGGTACTGGGCTGGTCTTGCTGCATGGCGGTGGCTGCGAGCTCTCCGTCTCCGGTGGCCTCGGTGCCGGAGGAGCTGCTGTAGCGATCGTCCTCCATATCTTGAGATTCGAGCGGTTTTTGGGCTGGGCCGCTCATGAAAAGCTTGGCGTTCGGTAGACTCGGGCGGCGGGAGTCCATTTCGGCCCGCGTCGGTGTCGTCGACGCGGCCTGGTCTCCCTCGAGCGCCGTGCTCGTGCGTTCCTAGCCTAGCGTTCGGCTTAGCTCCACGGCCACGTGGGAGGTTCAAAGTCCGGTAAAACGCCGAAAATAGTGCCTACCGCCTTGAAACTGGTATCCGCGTGGTCCAGCTTGTGAGATGTATCAGGTCCTAAAAGCGTTTGCAGGCCCCGTGGGTCTTGATGGCATGGGTCGGTCGAAAACTGCGGAGCGCATGCGGCGCCCGTTCGCACTCCTCCGCTGCCACGACGGAACTCCCTGGCGAGTCTGTCCCTTTGGTGCGACTTGGTCTTGGTTTCGTCGAGCAGTTGCCGCAGCAGGCTCCACGTCTTCCCGCTGTGCATCTGCCCGTCTGCCGCGTTGCAGATCTCGTTCCACTGTTGCGTGCAGAGAGCGCGGCAGTGATCCTCGATCGCTCGGTTCAGCTCCGCCACCTTCTTTCTCAGTCTGCGGTTAAGCCGTTGTTTCTTCCAGCGGTTGAGTATCGACTGTTTGGCTTCGATGAGATGCGCAAGCCGGCTGTCTACTTTGTCGATCTCCGCGCTCGTTTCAATTTCTTTGGTCGCGTCGCGTACGCTCTTGGTGATTTCGGCCGTCCACGAGTCGATGTCTTCAATCTCGTCGTCACCGTCGCTCTTCTGGCTTCTGGCGTCTCGAAAGGCATCCCAGTCTATCCATCTGTGTGTTTTGATGCTGGTGTCGTTGTGTTTCGGTATGCCGATTTCCACGATGGTGTGGTCGCTGCCTAGGTCGGTCCCCGTGTTTCTCCAGGTGATCGCACCCCGGATGTCGTTCTTGACGAACGTGAGGTCCGGAGTGGTGTCCCGGGACACGGAGTTACCAATTCTCGTCGGATGTGTCGGGTCCGTGATGAGGGTGAAGTCGAGTTCCGAGGCGTCTTGGTACAGGTCGCGGCCCTTTGCTGTGTACTTGTTGTAGCCCCAGGCATGGTTCATCGCGTTGAAGTCTCCGCACGCGATCGGCGTGTTGCGGCCCGCTGCGGTGCTGGCTCTGTGCAGTAATGTCTTGAATCTCTGTTTTCTCTGAGATCGGTTGCTGTAGACGTTGAGCAGAAATATGCTTCCTTTTCTCTTCTTGCCCGGGATGATTTCGGTGAGTGTGTGCTCGATCTTGATATTGCTTTGCAGCTCATGTTCGACGAACGTGAGTCCCTTCCTGACCAGGGTGCACAGGCCTCTGCCGTCGGGCGGTCTCTTGTGCACTCTGTAGCCGGGGAGGGACGGTGCGTCGGTTAGTGTTCCTTGTAGTAGTATAACGTCTGGCTTGCGCGCGGCATGTACGATGTGCTGTTGGATGACTGCCTTCTTCCTTCCGAAGCCGCGACAGTTCCACTGCCACGCGGTTACACCTGCTGCTGCTGGTGTTGCGTTGGCGGCCATGATGGCGTTGGCGTGTACGGGGCTCCCTGGTTGCGTGGATGTTGCGTGAAGAGGGGCGCAAACGTCGGGTGGCTTACCATCAGCTGTAGGGTCCTTTCGATGCAGGCGACTCTGTTCCTGTTCTCGGCTTGGTAGGTCTCCATTGTTTGCTTCAGTGCTGTCACTGCTGCGATGTTTGTCGTGATTAGCTGTTCGAGCTTGCTGAATGTCGCTTCGAATTTCGCTTCGAGGCTGTCGATGCGATCGTTTTCTGTTTGCGTGCGCGTGGCCTCGACGGCTCGGTTCTTCGGTGCCGGTTCCTCTATGGCTTTCTCCTGGATGTTCGTTGTCGTTTCCTCGGTCTTGCTTGTGCTTGGCGTGGGTCTCTGTAGAGGCTCGTTGTTGCATAGCAGCAACTGACTGATCTCGGCGATCTCTTTCGTGAGGTTGTTGATAGTCGCTCGCAACGCCGCGTTTTCTTGTCTTAGGATCTCATTTGCCTCCCGCACCTTATTCATATCTCCTTTCTTCGTGGTTTCGTTGATTTTCTGCGCGTTCCTTATATTGTTTCCTTTCGCTGCGTCGACCCAGCTCACTCGCTCACGTGATGGTGATGTTTTCCTGCTGAGGCTTCTCTTGCAGCAGCTGCTGTCTCTGGATTTGGGCGCGCGGTTTTCCGATGGGGTCCTTGACTTTCACGCATCTGCCGGCTTGTCGAGTGCCGGGAAATCGCTCTCCGACAGCAGCTGGTGTTCGGCCTGTCGGCGCTCCCCTTGTCGCTTGCGCACTACGTAGGGGATCTTGTATTTCGCCTTGCACGTTCGGTCTCCGGTCGGGGGTTCGTCTCCGCACAACTGACATTTTGGGGTACAGCGATGGTCTTCTGTAGGGTTCGCGAGTCCGCAGGCCAGGCACATCTTGATTGTGGGGGTCGGGCACACGTACGTCCTTGCGCTGTCCCACTCGGCCGCACTGCTGGCAGACGTCGATCTGTTTCTTGTAGAGGCGGCACGGTATCAGTGTGACTCCGTATCGGACGAAGTTCGGTACCTTGGGCCCCTGGAACACCACAGTGCTTCCAGTCGTGCTTCCAATCCTTTTTGCGGCCACTGCTAGCGGGTTCCTCTCGTTGACGATGTTTCTATCGAGCTCTTCGGCGCTCGCGTCGATGGGGATGCCTCTGATGACGCCCTTTACGGTGTCATGAGGTGCCGTGCGATATGCGCTGACCTCGTAGGGTTTGCCTTGAATAGATATTTCCTGGATTTAAGCGTACCTTGCCGCGTTGTCTTCGTTCGGTGTACTTACGACCATGATGTTCTGTTGTGTGTTGGGGCAGATGGTGTCCGCGGCGCTTTCCTCGCTCGTGATCTTGGCCGCAGCGAGTATGGCCGCAGCGAAGGTGGTGGTGCCGGTCTTGACGATGTCCAGTCCCCCTCTGGGTCTAACAACTATCTTGCTTTCTTCTAGTGGCATGGCTGGGATGCATGCTGCCTCGATGGCCGAGGCTCTGACGTTCTTGTAGAATTTCGACCTCGTGCTTGTTTGACTCCCTCCAGGTCCGTTGGGCTTGCCGCTGGCGGGGGTCTGGTGGCGCAGCCTCGACATGCGTTCCCCCGCGAGCGTCCACCCGGCGTAGCTGTGGTATTCCTCGGGTGATATCTCTTTTCCTTGAACTTGAACGCACATGTGGTTGTCCACGATCATTGTTGTTTGAGAGGGCGCCTCCATCTCGGAGCTGACGAGCGGCAGCCGCCGGGATGTACGGCAGGCCGCTGTCGGTGCGACGGTGTCGGGCCGAGTGTCCGCGGAACACGCCTAAGCCTATCAATCCTTCGCACGGTGGCAGTAGAAGTAGTCACGAAATGTCGCAAAGAAAAACGCACCTCTGGGGTCAGCTGGTATCGGTCGATGCCGCTCGCCTTCACGGACACATTGGTCAAGCAAAACTTTGGTTCGAGGTAATTAGCACTGCGTAATTGGCTAGCAATCACGGAGCCGATCTCCGACTAGGGACGAGCGCTTCTTCTTCGTCATCGTTCCAACATTTTTGCAAACATGGTACCTCGCATAGCACCATCAAAAGAAGCAATATTTAATAGCAGCTATGGTTACAATTACGGTTACATGAGCTGCAGTTGCCGGGAAGCGTGAGAATTGCACTCGGGGATCTTTGAATGCTACCACGTTCCACTCTTAAAGGCGAATCTCAAGCGTCCTCCAAATTTTTTCGAATGGGCTTAGACCTTCTCTGTCCTTTTCCCGAGTCCAAGTCCCGCAACAGGTGGATCGCTGTGGCTACGGATTACGGGACGCGCTGCGCCATAGCCCGAGTGCTTCCGACCAGCTGTGCAAGTGACGTCGCGGATTTATTCCTCCGCAACATCATTTTAGTGCATGATGCCCCACGATAACTACTCACGGACCGTGGTCGTACCTTCCTTTCCTAAGTCATTGATGACATTTTGCAGTCTTGCTATACAAAGCACAAGCTCGCCATGTCGTACCATCCTCAGACCAATGGCCTGACTGAGCGATTGAAACGGACCATCACCGATATGCTGTCCAAGTAGGTTTCGCCCTACGACCGTGACTGAGACATTGCACTACCCTTCGTCATGTTCGCTTACAATTCTTCAAGCCACGAAACTGCCGGTTATTTGCCGTTTTACCTGTTTGGTCGTGACCCTGCATGCATTGCCCTTGGAAGCTTCACTTCGCTCTGCTAATGCCTCGAGGAGCAAATATGCCCGCGACGCCAATGCCCATGCTGACCACATTTATATGTCAAGCACGTGGCCAACGGCATACCCCCTCTCCCCCACGCCACCACTACTCCTACACATTCCAAAAGCGCCGCCAAATCAAACTTGAGACTTGACAGCTATTCGGCAGTTAAGACTTTGCTGCCTTTTGCACTCCTTTTGGGTGGCTGTAATTATCGGCATCTCCTATAGGATGTGAAGGCTCATCGATTCGGTGCCCGCGATTAACTCGAGATGCGTTCAGTTGTCACCATCTATTGTAACGGTCACGCGCATCGCTGTTGCTTCGTTACTTCAACCTTTTTGTTTAGACTGACCCAGAGAAGAACATAATACTAGAGGGCGATTTTAATTCTTATCATGTATCGTGGGTTTTCCGAACGGACACTTGTGCCAAACACTTGTGGGTTTGGGTTTTATCAAATCATTTCGCTTGCTTAAATTCCAGAGCCATACTTTTGTTCGGGGTCAGTCGTGGTCTGCCCTTAATTTTATGTTTGCTACCTCCAGCCTTTAGGTCCCCTCCTGGACGACTGTTGATTCCTGAACTAACAGTGATCAACTCCCTATAATTTTTGAACTGCTTACCCCGTTAACTAGTTTGATAGTCTTGTGCGCACTTTTGTGAATTACGCAAAATTTAAAATGCGCTAAAATCAGCTTTAAACTCCCAAGAGGGCATGGAGAGGGATATTAAAGCAATGAGCCTGTGTTCAATTCTAAAACAATCATCAAAAAAAGCTAAATTTGTTGTCCAATCTACTAAGGGTGGATCATATTGTCCCTGGTGGAATTCTGACGGCGAGCGAGATTTTAGACGTAGAAAAGCAGCGTGGAAAAAAACTTTTATATAACTTCAGAATAGTGGCTAGCCGGGCTTGTTGGTATGAACACATTCTTTAGCAAACAGCCGGAATAACGAGACACAGAAAAGAGGCACACGACACGGGCACTGGCATATACGAAGCAGGGCATTGGTTATATGCGTAACCACTGTCCTGTTAATTGGGCTGATTATGCATATATAGCTGCTACATTTAAAGAAACAGTCTCAAAAGCTAAGGAGGATTATGATTCCAAGCACTGTACATATCTTTCGATGTCTAGCAATAAAAAAGCCCTGTTTAAATTCCATCGCATAAGTTATACCGGCGCCCGTGAATATCGACTTTGTCGTTCTATCAACTAAAGAATTATCCGAATCATCTGAGAAAATTGCTCGTGGACTTGCGCGAGGTGTCAAGCATAAATTACCGATAGGATTAAATAAACTTACCTCGGGGGACGACTTTGTAAAAGTAACAGAGACAGAGCTTGAAGGAATTATTAGATTGTTACTGGCGTCAGCCCCAGGTCCCGATTTCATTACAGCAGGAATGATAAAAGTTTTGTTTAATTATGCGCCTCAGGACCTACTAAGTATAATAAATTTTCCCTCAAAAATTCATGGGTTCCAAGAGAGTGGAGAGTAGCTAAATTATTCCACTGATAAAAAAAAAGCAGCCGGGCTTTACTTAGACAACATAAGACCAATTTCTCTTACTTCCGATGCCGTCTAATTATTAGAAAGGTTTGTTCACGGCCGTATAACAAATTTTATGCAGGACGATACACTTTTCAGTCCCTGTCCGATTGGATTTCGTCCCGGCCGCTCCATATGGTCCAACCATGTAGAGTTAGAGAGCCGCATTAAACTTGCTCGCCGTAAACGAGAGTACGCAACTTTGGTAACGCTAGATGTAGGAAAAGCATACGACTCTACTCTTTAGAATATTGTACTGTATTCGATAAGGTTCAACGCACGAATTTCCCGAAGTATATAACCGCTTAGATCTATGAATTTATGAGGGATAGAGAGTTTTATTGTTATAAACATGGTCAAAAGCGTGGCAGTTTGGGCGAGTTGGTACGTCATGACCTTTTTTAGGCTTGTAGCGCAACTCAGAAAGAGCGAAAAGGAAGTTGGAAGGGGTAATGAAAAGGAACGGAGAACAGAGTTCTCCGTCCCTCCCTTTGTTCTTTGTTCCCTTTCATTGCCCATTTCACCTTCCTTTTTGCTCTTTCTGAGCTGCGCTACAAGCCTGAAAAAGTTATCAACACGGTATTTCGACGTCTAAACACAAGCAGACGAAAGTTGTACCACAGGGTGCCGTTCTTTCCCCTATCATATTTAACATCTTGCTAAGTACAATTCCTTTGTCTCCGGAAGTACATCTTTATGTTTATGCGGACAATATCGCATTTTACGTCCTCAAATAATATACATTCACTACACCAGTCGTTCCAGAATTACTTAGGAATGCTGGAGACATGGCTAGAGGGGTTATGTATGTAGTTAAATATTAGCAAAAGTGTGGTATTAGTGTTTCCGTTAACTGCACAGGTGCATATATCTTTACAATACCCACAGAAAATCATTCCTCAAGTTGACGCAGTCAAGCACTTTGTTGTTATTTAGGATGGCAAGCTTACCTGGCGCAGTCACATTGAACATATTAAAACAATGGCAGAACGTGCCGTAGATATGCTCCGCCGACTCAGCGACCATCGCTCTGGACTACGCAGGGATACCTTACTGATGATATGTAAGATGTATGTTCGGCCTATATTAGAATTCGGCTGCGTAATATTTTCCGGTGGTCCCACCTACAAAATTAAACCTCTCATACTTTTGGAAAGGGAAGCTCTACGATTATGCCGCGGGCTACCTAGATTTGTTACCAACACTGTTTTATATCAGGAAGCTCATATACCCACCCTAGATTGCAGATTCCGCATGCTTACGGTTCAGACATCTTAAAAAATTTATTACTCTTTAAAAAGACGTACGCAATATGTATTTATCACTGAACCACCTGAGTTCTTTCAAGTATCGTGGTCGAGATTACACAGCCCTATTTGTGCGAGCACGGTTACAAAAATTGGATGTATCCATACGCTAAGTTTGCCATTCAAATGATGCCTTACCAGACCTCAAAATTGAGTTCGAGGACATATTTCCAAATCATGCTAAACTACTACCAAGCAGACATTTAATGAATATCTCACACGACCACCTACACCAGCTAACCACTGACAATGCAATAGCTACTGATGCTTCTGTGTGCAATGAGAAAGCAGGAGGGGATATCTCTGAATCTCTTCAATGGTCTTACTCCCTTCGCCTTCCCGACTTCACACCCATATTTCAGGCAGAATTATTAGCGATTATATTAGCATTACGAAAGCGTCCCCAAAATCACTCATTACCTGTTATTGTGAGCGACTCGCTATCTCTATTGTGGGGATGCGTGACTCTCACGCCTCCCCTGAGATCTAGTTTTCCCGCATGGCTCGTCTCCTGCAGGGCGGCTTCGCCCGCGGCGGTTGGAGTGGTACAAGCGTGGTGCGAGAGATGGCGCGAGCGTCGCGCCGCTGCGGGGTTACTCGGGCGTCGGGAGACAAGGCGCTCGGGCTGTTGGGTTCGAGACAGCAAGCGGGACGGTCGTGCCGCACGTGCAGCGACCCTCTTCCCCGGCGGGTCGGCGCGCGGCGGGGACGTCCCGCGCGCGCGCGCGGCGACCCATGCTTCTGCGAGACCGCCTCGCGTGGCCGCCTTCGAACGCGCCACGATTCGCGTGACTGTACGCGCGAACGACCAGGCGTTGGGATCCAGCATGGGGCGAACATATTCGCTCGCTTCCGGTCGCGGTGAGTCAGACTTCTAGATTTGTCGCGCGCCCATCGGCATGTTTTGTGGATAGCAACTCGGCTAGCAGGCATTGATTTATGAAAGGTGCAATAAATGCCCTTGTGATTGTTTGCACTACTGCGTTGTCGTTCCTTTGTCCCAAGAGTACGGGTGTGAGAGACCCCACACTATGCACAGCACTTACAGCATCTTCAAATTCAAGAATTCAAAGAACATTTCGTTCGATGGCACCACCGTACTTACGGAAAGTATGTTTGCTTTCGCTACCGGGACATCGAGGGGTTTCACTTGAATGAAATGGCTGATTCACTCGCACGAGCATCCCCCAACGGCCCATATCTGTTTTGTCGACATCAGCTTAAGCCACCGCGGCTAGGTACAGAAATTTCTCTATATCGCAAAATTTTGCAATATCCATGCTAGAACTGTCTTCTGAATTCCACAATCTTGGCTTCCCATGGAAAATAATTGGTATCCTTCAAGGCAATTGGAAGTTTCCATTATGAAATTGAAATCAAAGCAACTTTATTTCGCATCTTTACAAGGCGAAAAAGGTGGCCGAAGAAAAAGCTGCTCTACACTGCAGCTTGACTGGGCTCCAGCCACCCATCAGCAATGGAGACGAAACGCATTTAGGATTACTAAACCTTCATAAAAAGCACTGTGCCAGACATACAATGAATCCATTACATTACATTACAACCAAACACGCCTCTTTAAGGACATGTTGGAAGTAAGGATTAAATAGAAAGGCTAAGTACTATAGTATACATACATAATACAATGGCTAGACAAAACAAAAAAAATATTTTTTTATTGCATGAATAAACTCCTTATGGTCTTTCTTCGCTAACATTGTGATGTCAATATTTAGTGCGTCATAGTGATTTAATGTCGTTGGCAATGTATGCCGAATTCTCTGTCGGCCGTACTGTGTGTGCGAAAAATGAACGCGTCATGGTGGTTGATACCGAAAAGGATACGTTGTCGGGGTGTGCTCGAGTTGTGCAATATCGAGAAAAACATCTAATCTGCCCTGAACTGCTTTCTTATAGGAACACAGTAGAGCGTAAGTGTAAAAATCTCGAACATTAAGGATTTTATGGCTTTCAAGAAGAGGCGTGGTGGGTTCTAAATAAGGAGCACTTGATAGCGCGCGGACTACCCTTTTTTGTACTGAAACGAGTTTGTGTAGGTTATCAGCTGTAGTGTTTCAGTTTATTACTCTTTAAATACGATGCATTGGAAAGATACAATATTGTCACGTGGTCGTGACGTCAAAGAACACAGTAGCAATACTGTGAAAGGCAAAACTAGCTTTTATTGGGCGAACCTGTGCCCACAAAACAGGCTACACTTAAAGCACAACGAGAGCGGCGAACACAGTCCGCGATCGTCGAAAATCTTATCAGCGGGTAAAGCGCGTCGGCTTTTATAGATCAGTCGTCGAATGTTCCAGATTAACCGATGGGACCCGCGTGTCTTCCACAAAGTTCTGCACTATTCGCTTCGCGCATACATGCAATCAGATTACACAAGTTGCGGTGAAAGACAGTGTACGGAACCATCGAAAACATTCCAGAAACTTCTTTTACATGCAGGTGCGTCCTGCGCTGCGCGATAACATTTTTTAGGCGGCCAAACGTGGTCGCCCGATAAAGATAAGTACACGTGTCAATATGCAGACGAGGGTCCCAAAGTCAAAGACTACAACGGGACCCTCGATTAATAATAACAATGTAGAGATGTATTAAAGAAGGGCAAACTAACTAAAACAAACGAACACAATCACGAAAATACAGCATAGAAAAATAATATAAATGAAAACAAATTGTATTTATATAAGCCTGTAGTGCATAAAAAAAGCTGCAGTACATACAAATGGCAAATATAGTGTATGAATGACGTAAACTTAGTTACACATATAAAACAGCTTAAGGGCATGACTAAATGCATGAAAGGATGAAGATTTAATGCTAACGGGTAAACCATTCCACACTTCTATAGCAGCGAATGATGATGTCATTTTTTCATAATTAGAATGAACCATAGGTAATAGAAAATTGGAGTTACGTGCAAACCTGGTATTATTGTTATTGATGATGTGCCTGGAATCAATGAATTGGTATGAGAGCTGTTTAGTAAGTAATTTATAAAACATAATTATTAGATGATATTTGAACAAGTTCGTTACAACAAGAATGTTATTTTCACGAAGTAGAGGAGTATCACTCGCGAAAAACCCACTGTTAGTGATAATGCGTATTGCTTGGTTTTGTAAGTGCTGAATAGATTAGATCTTTTTATTTTTTTTATGAACATCTTTTTATTTTAAAAGGGAGTATAGAAAACGCCGCCGGAAGTGGAGAATAATTCCGTGTGTTTTGAATGACGCTTCTACAGCTGTCAGTCGAGCCGCCTGACGTAGTTTCTGCTGTGTTTATGTGGGTGTTTTTCTAACCTTTCGCTGTGGCCGCAGTACGTCTAGAACCACAGCATCCCGCGCTCTGCGCGGTTGTACGGGACTGGCGGCCACGCGTCGTTACCTAACTTCCCAAATAACAACACGAGTCGATTTTGGCACTAAACTTGGTAGAGCATTAAACGAGGGATCCAAATGATCCCCTGTGATTGTTCCGCAAATATATATTTCTCTAATTTTTCCAGAGATAGTTAAAAAAACGTCACTAGAAATCTTTATTTTGCCCTTTCGCTTGTTTACTTGTTCTTGGCAGTGTTCTTTCTGTGCTTCTTTCCTGCGCGAGTCCATTTGACGTGGTCTCTTGTTTGTCAAGTAAAGGAGAGGTGTATCTCACAGGCGTACCTGTGAGATAGACCTTATTTCATTTCTCTTTTGCCGGTTTACGTGTCTTTACGGCGGGGGGTGGGCATTATTCAAATTTCTACTAGCAAAGGTAACCCCCCTTCCTCATTTGGATAGGAAAGTTGCCTTTGGTTCGGCACCCCCTCCCTCCCCCCCCCCCCCGAAGAAGTATCCTGTGTACGTGTCTGACGCACATATATAGTGCACACGGGCACCAGCGATTACACCGGAACCTTCGACGAGTAATTTATAAAAGCCGACACGCTTGACCCACAGACCAGATTTTCGTCTGTCGCTGACTGCGATCGCCACTATCGTTGTGCTTTGAGTGCATACCCTGTTTTCTGGGCACAGTTTCGCCCTATAAAGAGTTTTGTGATTCACAGTTTTGCAAATGTGTTTTTTTCACCGTCACTACAGCATAGCTGTATAATGCTGACTGACAAGTTAGTGCAAATAAACCCACATCTGTTCTGCGTAACCAAAAAATAAATAAATTCCTACATAAATCCTGAGCATTCCATAAATCCTGAGCACTACCGGATTCTTTGATTTACTTTATTTTCTGTGATTTATCCATTTGGTATGCACTACTGAGGCCGTTCTTGCCCAATCCTCCAGAGTGGGTATGTGCACGGGGACGCAAGAGGTATCCTTGAAAGTTACTTGACATGTACCGTACGTTTTTACAGCGCACACACGGTGTCATCATCATTATTCCATCGACGAGCATCGTACTTCGCCCTCGTGGCGTCGATGCGTAGACGTCTTACACTGTGCCTCCGCCCGATTTAGAATTTCCATTTCGGCATAGCTTATAAGTGGCGTAAACATGAAAATTGTACTACCTTTTTGTTGGATAAACATAAACACTACATGCGATTACACATGCTGCTTGAAATGAAAGTAAACTCTATGCATCGTCGTAAGTTGTAAAGTACTTAAAATACCGTATTTAAAATCAGTATTTAAAATCATACAAACGCACCGCTTTTATAAATTAGTACCGTACGAAACTTTCAGGTGGATCAGGGGGTGGCAACGTAGTATTCGACCTGTACAGAGGTCACGTGTATATTTGTTATCTCTTTGCTGCATTATTTAGTTATCCTTTCAAGAGCGCGGAAAACCGAAAAATTTACCAGCATACGTGTACGAAGTGGGCTTTTATGCTAAGAATGTCAGGTTATCCGTGTTCTTTTGCACCGCGCTGTATTTGTAATACCGAAGTCTGAAGGTAAACGCCAGATACTTCAGCTGTGATCATGCATTTCTTAAAGATAAGTTAGTTAAGTAAATGTAATCTACACACTGCTGGTAAATTCACTGTTTATTCCCTATCTGCACTGATACTATAGATGAACGTGAAACGTTTATTTTGCATCATGTCATTCTGTATGAGCTCCAAAAACGCCTAGATTACATAAAGTTCACTTGACAGCTTTAGCGACATAGTCGAAAAAGAACCAGCAAAACTGGCTGCCAGTGGGGTTATCAATGTATATATATATATATATATATATATATATATATATATATATATATGCGCATAGGTAATTTACCCTTTTACATCAAAGATGAAGAGGAAAATATAAACAATAACATGCTTACCAATTAATATATGCACTTTGACATCGCGACCAAAGAGAACGTACCATAGTATTAACCATACAACTTTGATGATGGACGTCGTTTGTTAAGTGATGGCTTCATAATTATATCTACGAGAATGATATGATGGCGCAAAATATATCATGTTGAAAGAGCTCACAATTGCATCGACTTGAAAGAACGTGCTGTCGGCTTCCAATTAATTATCTTTATTTTCTGTGCTTACAAATAAGTTACAACTTTTATTTTATTCTGCTTCCAAAAGCTCAATGCAGTGATTGGTGTACAGTTAATAAAATATAAGCGCAAGCCTGTCGATCCTTGCGAGAGAAAAACCGAAAACTGAACTGCATTTATCGTTGTCGCGTATATTTACTTCTTCAAGTTCCTGACTTTGATGTTTCCGGAAAGCTTGGTTCCTTGTTAGAGAAAAAAAAAACGTACTCCACACCCCTGTGACAATAAGCTAACCTATTGAACGTCCTTTCATAGTTAGCTGTGGCTGGAAAACCTAAACAGGAGCATTCGAGACAATTGGTTTGCGCGTTCAGCCAGCGAGAGGGCTGAGTCAGCAGCACGACCAGATGGAGCAGATGTTCGCAGCCCAGCGATACATGCTACAGCTGCGCCTCAGTGCACAATGAAAACTGCAGAACTCATTTTAATGGATGCGACCACCATGAATGGACCTCGGTTGATGTGCAACTGAGCGCCAAGCAGTTTCGTGTAGAAGTTGGAATCGACGGTATAATTATTCCCAGGCGATGCGCACCGAGCAAACGAATATTTCAGAAAGCTCGTGCGCCAATGTTTCCCCTGGTCACTGTGAACAATTAAGAATTGCTGAGGACACATACGGAAGCGACACATTAGATACGCACACGGAGGCCATGTAGAACTGCAAAGAATTTTTTTTCTAATTGTTTTAAATGCGCAGCGAAATACGTTTAAAAAAGTGGGAGGACGCTTAAGCTTCGCCTTTAAGAGTGGAACGCAATAGCATTAAAAGATTCCCGACTGCTTCTCACACTTCCCGGCAACTGCAGCTTATGTAACCGTAATGTTTATCGGGAAACGCTGGCGCCGAACGTTATTCACGAAGGCGTGGCGAGCTTTCTGGTAGAAACAGCACGCTGGTGCGGTAGAGTTAACTCTACGATGGATGGATGGATGGACGCATGCTATGAGCGCCCTCTTTGGAACGGGGCGGTAGGTTGCGCCACCAAACTCTCGTTATTATATTTCCCAATGTCCTACCAGTGTAGAAAAGAAAAAAAAAAGAAAGAAGAACCACGATGAATCCATATAGCCAAACTTTTTGAACCGATATTGTGAACTTTGTATTTGCACGATTCCGTTGTATGCAATTTTCCTACTTTTCTTCCACTAATCTTCCCATCGCCTCTTACTAATCTCTACTGCGGACATATTTACTTTCCCCCTGCTCTCGCTGAACCCAAGGGCTTCAATGAGGCCAGGTGTGCCTAAATTAACCGCTGGGCAGATATCTTCACATTCTAATAAAACATGCTCCATCGTTTCCCTAGCTTTACCGCAGCATGCACGTGCTTCTGCTTCGTTCTTATAGCTCGCTTTATAAGTGCGGGTTCTAAGGCATCCTGATCTCGCTTCAAAATCACGAAAACCATGCGGTAGGGAGCCTCCACGTACCACGCGGTGAATGGAGGCTCACTACCATGGATGGATGGATGGATGGAAGATAGGAGCGTCCCCTTTGAAACGGGGTGATGGCAGTTGCCACCATGCTCAGCTTTTTATTTTTGTTTAACTGTGTTGGAAGTTATTAAAATTCGCCATTTCCTTTAAATACGTCTTCCTACACTTTTAACCTTATGTCCCCTCTCTGCTTTTCAGCCACCAATCCTCCAATTGCTTTTTGCTAATTTCCACCGCATATTTGTTTACATGACTATTGTTATCTCTGAACCCTAGGGCCTCAGGAAGCGTGACTGTGCCCGCATCGACATCGGGATGGATACCATCACATTTTAGTATGAGGTGTTCTATTGTTTCTACAGATTTACCACGCACGGTACATGTGTCTTCTTCTTCGTTAAATTTCTTTTTATAGCTCCGCGTTCTAAGACATGCTGACCTAGCTTCAAAGAGAAGGGAACTGCCTCTTGAGTTATCATAAAACGCTTCCTTCCTGATCTGCTGTTTTCAGTCTCGATATAGTTCAACACTATGCTTCTTTTCCATTGAATTTATCCAATTTTTGCGTTCCGCGTTTCTAACCAGTCGTTTAATGCTCTGTCTTTCTCCGTCCTCGTGTCTGGCATACTTACTGGTTAGCTTCCTAGTTCTTTTCCTCCATTGTGAGTAAACACTCTTTCTGTATACGTATTTAAATACCTTAGCTGCCCACCTGTTATCTTCCAAATTCCTCAGGCGTTTTTCATATAGGTTTTACTCTGAGCTTCCCGTGCTTCGAACGATGCCCAGCCCATATTCCCCTGTACTGCTTCGCTTGTGGTTTTCCCGTGGGCACCTAGTGCTAATCTTCCAAAAGCTCTCTGATTTACTTCTAGTCTCGACTGAATTTCTGCCCTTAAGCACAGGACCGCATTCCCAAAAGTAAGCCCCGGCACCATTACTCCCTTCCAAATACCTCTCAGTACCTCATACCTGTTGTACCCCCCAATGCCCTATGTTTCATTATCCCGGCATCTCTTCGCCCTTTTGCCATGAAAGACTTTTCTTGTTTTTCCGTGTACCTCTGCTCTTTGTTTATCCATGCCCCGAGATATTTGTATTCGGCCACTTGGGGTATTTCATGGCCTTGTATTGTAAGCTCCTGATCAGTTGTATCGTTCAAAAACGCCCCATCGGACTCAGCTGCGCTAAAACTGAAACCTAGACTGTCTCCTTCGTCTTTGCAGTAATTTACCAGAGTTTGCAAATCTTCCTGGCCATCTGCTAACAGTACAATATAGTCCGCATACATTAAACCCGGTAGTCGTTGCTCAACAACCTTTCCGCCTAATCTGTACGACAGATTATACCCTAGATTGCTTCGTTGTAACCTTCTTTCCATACTTATCATATAAAATATGAACAGCAGCAGCCTATGAATGAATGGATGGATGGATGTTATGAGCGTCCCCTTTGGAACGGGGCGGTGGGTTGCGTCACCAAGCTCTTGCTATTATACTGCCTAATATCCTACCTACGTTAAACAATGAAAAAAAAAAACACTATGAACTGCCACGCCCAAATTTTCTGATCCCCTATTGCGAACTGTGCTTTTGTACGTCTCCGTCTTTTGTCATTCCCCTACTTTTCTTCAACCAATCCTCCAATCGCCTCTTACTGATGCCTATTGCGGACATCTTTGCTTTACCACTGCTCCCGCTGAACCCAAGGGCTTCAAGGAGGCCAGTGGTGCATAAATCGACCGCTGGGTAGACGTCTTCACATTCTAATAAAACATGCTCCGTCGTTTCCCTAGCTTTACCGCAGCAAGCACATGCTTCTTCCTTCTTATACCTCGCTTTATAGACCGTTTTTTCGTAGGAGCCGCCATTTTGTGAACGCAGTGGCGCCGCCTATGAGCAGCGCCATACTGGCTTGGGTGAAAGCGATGTTTTGCTTGGCGGGTATACGCTCGGCGGTAGGTTCTGGCGTTTGTTTTCGCGGTCGTGGGGCCTGTTTTGTATGACGCGAGTTTTCTAAGTGGTAAACGGTTCTGTGAGACGTGCTGAAGTGGTTTAAGGCGTCATGGCCGCAATTTCTGCTGGCGTTGAGGTGGACGGAACATGCAGCGCGACGTGTGCTCGCATAGTTGAGCCTACAATCGGCCTCGGAGCTCAGTTGTGTATTTCTGAATGTTCCAATCACTAATGTGACCTTATTGCAGTATTATAATAATATTTGGGGTTTTACGTGCCAAAACCACTTTCTGATTATGAGGCACGCCGTAGTGGAGGACTCCGGAAATTTTGACCACCTGGGGTTCTTTAACGTGCACCTAAATCTAAGCACACGGGTGTTTTCGCATTTCGCCCCCATCGAAATGCGGCCGCCGTGGCCGGGATTCGATCCCGCGACCTCGTGCTCTGCAGCCCAACACCATAGCCACTGAGCAACCACGGCGGGTATATTGCAGTATTATCCTCTATTTCTAAGATGCGGTTTAGGAGCCATGAAACGTAAGCGACGATCGTAACAGCGTGGGTACCGTTCTGCTACGATAGGAGTTGTGCTGTTATACTTTGACAAGCGTTCAAACTGTTCGCTGCAGGTTACATTGCGTGACTATACTTGGTTCGATGGATGAGGTTTCCGCCCCAGAATAAAATAGTTTTGGCAAGTAATAGCAGCATACCTTACAGTCTGAATTAAGCTTGTCCAGCAAAGGGACTGTTTACGAACTGCGCGAGCGTCCTAAGCAGTGGTATGTGCTGGATTACATATATCTTTGTTCTATATACCGCATGGTCCAAGTATACGGCATCAGCGGTTGTATATTTATAAACGTTGTGCGGCGTGACTATGCGAGGTCCTACTGCGGCGTTAGCCCGTTTTATCTTGCTTTTTCGAGAAAGAGGATGACAACCGAATTTTTTTTTTTCGGTTGCGTTCGTTCCGTTCTCTACGACGCACTCACACGTATTACGGAAATTTTGTCCTCAACAAGAGGCATCGCATTCTTTTTATGCGATCCCTCTCATATATTATGGCTGTATGCAGGCCAAAAAGGCAATGCCGAAGCGGACAGCTTACTTATGTATCGTGTTGGTTCACCGAACGCAGTAATCGCTGTGTTGAGCAGCGCCATCGGTCTCATGCAGGAAGGCTAGCGTAGACATATGGTAATTTGAAGCCTACTAGCCTTGAAATGCGCGAGAACGATGCCGGTGCATCAGAAATCTTTGATAGCGCCTGCCGCTTAGATGTTTCTTAGTTGCCTTAGGTTGGGGGCCGTTCACGAGCATGCGCTCTTATGCTTTATGTTTTACTCCCTATACGCCAAGCGATCAGATAGTGAGCAGATTTACCATTTCATGCTGCTAATACAGAGACACCACTTTCCTTTGTTGAATTAAAACCGATACAAGCAAAATAATTCACAACACATACACACACCGCGACTGATAATGTGCGTACACCGCGGCTGATAAAACGCGTCACATTTTTGCGCCCCCAAGTGATATTTCCGCCTACTGTAGTTACCGATGCACCGAAAGGCTTCCCTGACGACCTTATATGAACGGACATGGCGTAAATTTCACAAAGTACCATCTAAAACAACTCGAAATCGTTCCGCAGCACGCGACAGCAAGCAGCGCCGCGCCAGATCGCCCAAGCCAGAGAGGAGGAAAGGCTCTCCGCGCGCCCTATCCTCCTCGCCCGATGAAACGGTCTATAGGTGCGTGTTCTAAGGCATCCCGATCTCGCTTCGAAAAGTAATGAGCTTCCCTTTAATTGACGCACATAAAAAGGGGCGCCAGCTCTGCCGCTACTTTCATTGTGAACAAGGCTCCCGTGGGGGAGCCGAAACGTAAATAACTCTTTTAAACCATTTTTGGTCGGTGTCCAGACCTCTTCTTTTTAAGTATGCATCATCCCGACCAGACGGGCTACCGTCATACTCTCAAATTCACCCTTTAATTGAGTTATCATAAATGGTTTCTTTCCTGATTTCTTTTTATCATCTTAAGTAGTTACTCATGGCAGGTTTCTTTTCCATTGCCGCCACCCATGAGATTATTTCAGCCTCTCTGACTTTCCGCTTGACCTACTTTGTTGCTGTGTTGCCCACCCTACAGGTCGCATGCTTGCTGGTAAGCTTCCTAGTTCTTTTCCTCCACTGTGAATCAATATGTTTTCCTGTACAGATACCTGAACACTCTCCCAGCCCATTTACTTCCTTCCATATTCCTCAGCCTTTCTTCATACTCAATTTTACTGCGAGCTTCCCTCACTTCAAAACTAGTCCAGCCCATATCACCTGCACAGCTTCCTTTGTAGTCTTCCCGTGAGCGCCCAATGCGAGGCGACCCACTGACCTTTGGTTCCCGTCGAGTCCTGATTGTACCCCTGATTTAAAGGAAACAACCGCATTTCCAAAATTAAGTCCTGGAACCATTACACCTTTTCACATACCTCGGAGGACTTCGTACCTATTGTATCCCCATAGCGCTCTGTGCTTCATTATGGCTGTATTTTTCTTCCCCTTTACTGTTATGATTTTTTCCTGTGTTTCCATATATCTATTGCCTTTGTTTATCCATATACCAAGGTATTTATATTCTGTTACCCGAGGTATTTCTTGGCCCTGTATCTCCACTGTCTGTTCACTGTTTTCATTGAATACCATTACACCTGATTTTCTAACACTAAATTTCAAACCTAAATTGTTGCCTTCCTGTCCACAGATATTAGCCAGACGTTGCAAATCACTTTGCTTGTTAGCTAGCAACACAATGTCGTCCGTATAAAATAAACCTGGGAGTTGCTGCTCTACTACTGTACCCGCTTGTTTGTATGAGAGATTAAATCCGATATTACTTCCTTCTGGCGCCCTCTACATCCTCGCCTTGTACATCACAACAGCAGCGGGGATAAAGGGCACCCCTGCCTCAGTCCCTTGTTGATATGAACTTTCTCCTCGCTCCTCATCCCTTCCATTCAACGCAAACGGTATTTTCTAGGTAAATCTCTCTCTAAAGCTGTAGACAACCGTTACCTAAGCCTTCCCCTTCCAGAATATCCCACAAGATGTTGCGGTCTACGTTGTCGTAGGCTCCTGTAATGTCTAAATAGGCCACATACAACGGTCTGCTTTCTGCTTTTGATATTTCAATACACTGAGTAAGAACAAACAAGTTATCATCCAAACGCCTACCTATTCTGAAGCCATTCTTAAGCTCTCCCAAAATTCCATTATTATCTGCCCATGCTTGAAGCCTTAATTTGATTGCCTGCATTGCTAGCCTGTATATTGCCGATGTAATGGTCAACGGTCTATACGAGTGAATTCTGTCTTTCTCCCCCTTACTTTTATATATTAAATTCATTCTGCTTTGTCGCCAACTTTCTGGTATTCGTCTATCTTTTAAAGTTTTTTCCGCTACTTTCACCAGAGCTTCCTTACTTTTTGGTCCTAGTTCATTTATCAGCCTAACGGGAACCTCGTCTAGCCCTGTGGCTGTGCGCTTAGGAATTTTCTCTTCCGCTTTCTTCCAGTTTAAATTTGTCAGCACCAGCTCCTTTTCCACTTGGGCCTCTTTCATGCTCTTTTTTTCTTCAAATACAACCTCGTCATTGCCTTGGAAAGATTCGGCTGTTATTTTTCGGATGTAATTTATTGCCGCTTCTCCTTCCATGCAGTCTGTTTTCATCTTCGTCTAGGATATGTTGTTGTATTTTTGTTGACTTCCTGCCTAATAATTTTATGTGGTTCCAAAATATTCCAGGTGCGGCCTTGTTTTTCTTGACGGCGGAGGCGAGCGCCATCTGGGCATACTGCAAGAAAACGGGCGCACCGTTCCGTGGTCTCCGAGATTGCCGCGCGCAAATCTTTGAGGCCATGGCCGCCTTATGAATGGCAGAAATGCTGGAGATGCCGTTTGTGTCCGAGTTTCCGCGTAACAGAATTATGTTTTCTCGCATACTCAATTTACAATCTGACTCTGTCCTGTCTGTACATTGTGATGAGATTGTACTTTACGATTATTCTGACGCATTTTACTTTGACGAATTAGTTAAGTAACGCCTCAACGCCACTCGGATGGCCTGCGCGGTTGTGGTTCGGAATGATTTTTCGCCAGGCGACGTCCGACGCTGACATCAGATATCTTGCGACACGGGGAAGCTTAATATAATGTCTCATAAGCAGAATTCGGCATTGAACTTCATCTCGGTAGCATAAAATATGTCAGCGATTTGGCCTTCATCTAGCTCCTGGATGGAAAACGTCGATTATGACCATAGCATTCGATAGACCACAGCGTGGGCGGCGCAAGCACTGAACCGTTGTCGTTCGTCTAATGTAGCCTCTGCCATGTTGGCCTCATCAACGTACTGCAGCTATTGCTGCCACGCGGTAGCAGCTTCGCTTCCTCTTTCGCCGATTGTAAGTAGCACTCCTTGCAAGAGATGGCGCCAGCTACCCTAGATAATATCGAAAGAACTGTGTCCGTTGCACAGTGTTGCATGAACGTGCGTGCGTGTCTCGAATTAAGGCCGAGGGCGGGGGCTCTCCGTGTTACTGTATTTTGCCCCTTCGATAGATCCCCTTTGCCCGTGACGAGTGCGCCAAACAAATTTCGTTACAATCACGCAACGAGCATCGATGTTCAAAAACCACGTCTTCTGATTGATCCGTGTTCCGGCAACACGACTTCCTGGCATAGCGGCAGGCGCGCCCGTGGTCGGCGGCTGCGAGCCGTTCGCGCTTTTCGACCAGCCTCCCTAAATCAGGACGTGTGGTGTTGGACGACAGCTACAAAAGTGAAGTGACGTTCCTTAAGGTGTCAGCTGACAGTGCTCTGTGCTGCTAGCGGGGAATTCGTCTACCGATTATCATCTTTTGACGTACGCCACACGCTGTTCGAGCTGCCCGTCGACACGGTGTTATGCGATTGTCCCATTCACGAATGCTCCTCACGGTAAGAATCATTTCTGCTGCCGTGTCTGCGCTTTAACTCGAGAGGCGTATAGTTTTTACCAATAGGCGCAGATATCACATCACTGCCTGTTGCGTGATCGTGTCGGGAAAGAAAGTAGTGAAAGCAGTAGTACGCATGCATCCATGCGTCGAGCTGTGTGACGTTTCTCTGATTCACATGACGTCACCACCACGACGCGGCGAGTGCTAGCAACCGTGCACATTTCTTGCTTCTCAAATATTTGGGTTTTCAGTGACTCAGAATAAGTATAGTCGTACTACAAGCTTTGGTGTGGCTTTATATAAGGCATACGTACCCGAAGAGCACGTTCCTTTTCGCTTCTCTATTCTTTATATATGTTTATCATTACAATTGTATGATTCTTTAGGTCTCGTTAGTTCTGGCTCGGGGCTTGCGAATATTAACTTTCGAACTATTCGATTCAGTCTTCAAATCGAATAGTCAGAATTCGTAAATAACAATGTTTTTCTAATGGCTTTCGAGTATTTTAAGATGGTTACTGTGCGCATTCAAACATTATTTTGGAGCAAACGTGCGAAAATTTTCAACCCCGCAAGCACGACATACACGTAAAACTTCAAAACTTACACAGTGCAACAAGCTACATTAAAGGAATCATTTGCACTTTCCGAAAACTCCTGTAATGCAAACTAATTTCTTAATTGTTCCAGCTGCTCTATACTTGCATTTCGATAAACAACACTTGATAACGTACGATTTTAATAGCAGAAAGTCGCTACGCCTATGAATACTAAGATGTGAATGCCGTATTATATCATCAGTGAAAATGGCTGCTTTTATTTGTAAACTATTCAAAATGTATTTGATATTAGGTTCAATTCGCTTGCATTATTCGATGCGTATTTGTTTCGGTCTGCAAAATTGCTATTCGCACACCCATAGAGTTTCTCACTATAACACCTAGAGGGTAATCTGGCGCCACCGTCTATGGGAGTTTCTTAAGGGGGCACCATGCCGTCATGGGAATGACGGTATATGTGTCTGCGAGGCTCGTGTTGGCTGGTGTTGTAAGAGGCTTCGTCTAAAACGGGGATATGGCTACGCAAATAACGCGTTCTCAAAGTAAAATCTTCATAAAATGTTTCCATTCACGCATATTACATCTTTACTCACCCACGATGCAAGACCAAGCGAAGAAAAGCAAGAACAGACGACCAACTGTTTCAAAGCGAGCGCGAACCTTGTCGTCTGTCCTCCAACTTTAGCGGCCCGCTGATACTTTTTACGTAACATGTAGTCGTACACACAATAACAAGTTCTCATAGTTAAACAAAACATGTTTTCGCGTAATAATAAAGCTAAAACAGCTTTTCACGTGCTGTTCTAGTAGAAAATGAATCATTATGACAGACGGAACGGTACTTGCCAAGCGCGTCTTCAAGGTGTCCTGTCTCTACGAGAACGATGCCAATCCGAAGTCACAATATACCGGCATTCCCATGCATACCACAGTGCAGCAGTGCCAGATTTCCCTCTAGGTAATGTAGTGAGAAACTCTATGTGCACACCCCCTGGTATTGGCTCATTGCATAGAGTTTCTCGTAATAAGACCTAGAGGGAAATATGGCGCCACCATCTATGGGAGTTTCCTAAGGGCGCGTTCTGTGCCATCATGGGAATGATGGTATATGTGTCTGCGAGGCCTGTGTTGGCTGGTGTTGTAAGAGGCTTCGTCTAAAACGGGTATATGGCTACACAGATAACGCATTCTTAAAGTAAAATCTTTATAAAAGGTTTCCATTCAACCATATTACATCTTCCAATGAAGTTTACTCACCTACAAAACATAACCAAGTGAAGAAAAGCAAGAACAAAGGACAAATTGTTCCAAAGCGAGCGTGAATTTTGTCGTCTGACCTCCAACTTTAGCAGCCTGCTGAAACTTTGTATGTTTCATATAACTGTACATGCAACAACAAGTTTTCATAATTAAACAAAACATGTTCTTGTGTAATAATAAAGACAAAACAGCTTTTCATGTGGTGTTTTAGTAGAGTATGAACCATTCGGACAGACGGAATGGTGCTTGCCAGGCAGGTGTCCTGGCTCTTCGAGAACAATGCCAATCCTAAGTCACAATATACTAGCATTCCCATGCATACCACAGCGCAGCAGCGCCAGATTTCCCTCTAGGTAATCTAGTGAGATACTCTATGGCTCATTGCACAAACGTGCTACCTATGTGACTGCCCTAAATTGTGATGTTGTGATGAACCAAATTGAACTTATAAGTGCTGGCATTAGACCCACATTTGTTAACAAGTTTTGAAAAAAATAAAAGAAATGATTACTCTCTTGCCTAGAAAAATGTGCTAATACGTATTGTTATTCTTCTCCAACTTTTTATTTTCTGAGCTTGGCCTCGTATTGTTTTTATAGTCAGTGTAGCTTCACACCTGGACCGTAGGCGAAAGCTGATAGTGTTGAGTACTGCTGACTTAGCTATATAGTGCAGATGTATTTTATTTAGGTGTGATGCTTTACCTACGGTCAATGCACAAGGCTTTTCTTTTTCCTGATTGGTAACTGAACATTTGATTAAAAAAGTTTCTCCACTGAATTCTCAAGGGAGACCAATATACTAGGCCATTTTCAACACCTGCACCACTTCTGAATGATATGTGTGACTAAATTTTAATGACTAATAGCTACATATTAATTACCTGACAATATTGAATTAGGTGTGGGACATGATATCATACAACCAGAATCTACTAGCTTCCACTAAGTCAATTGCTTCTCATCTGATTAATGTGGAAGTGAAGCTTTGTAGCTGAGCTGTGTTTCAGGCTTTTGAGTAATCCTTTCTCTACAACCAGGCACTTTAGGCGAATATAACATCACTAGATCATGTTGTTTTGTGTCATGCACTTCTCAGATGTTCATTTTCTCCACGAGCAGATTAAAGTTAGAAGGGTCAGGAATCGGCATTAGTGAAGATTTTTGTAAGATATTCGCAATTTATGCAGAAATCTTATTGAATATGTCAAGGGCGTCGGTTCAGCAGTACTCTTTGCATCACAACAAATTATTCATAAGAAAATGCCTTATTGCCCTCAAACCCACAGCATACGTGAACTGTCTGAAACCAATGTAACTGGTTTTTCATGCGCGAAGGTTGCTGCTGTTCCCCTTGGTGCCAATCAGGGTCGCAGCATGCAAAACATAGCAATGCGGACAAAATAGTGACAGTCATAATAAACAATGCATCCGTTTTCTTTTTGCTAACATCCGAAGTGTTGTACGCAAATGTTATGAGCTATTACCTATATGTATGACTGTGGTACCGACGTCACTCTGACTGAGACATGGCTCTCAAGCAAGATCCATAATTATGAAATTTTTCAGTGCGCCAATGCGTTTAATTTGTACAGGTCTGACTGTGAATCCGGAATCGGTGGTGCCGTTTTAATTGAAGTTTCTGTTCAGCTGTCTTCACATGTCATACTGGTCACGTGTCGTTTGGAACATATGTGCACATGTGTTCACTTAATTAGGCAAGAAAAGTGTTATTGTATGTGCGTGTTATCGTCCACCAAAATGCTCGTCCACTTTCCGTGACGTACTACGTCACAATATTCGATATTCCGATATTAGCGACCATCTGCCACTCTTTCTATTAACTACTTGATATGAAAATAAGGCTGATGAGCAGGTATCTTTTCTACGGAACTTAAATGATAGCTCATGTGAGGTATTCACTAACTTAGTTCAAGGGCATGACTGGAGCGTTGTATTCGAGCAGAGCGATGTCGATATTACATATGATATGTTTTTTTTGCATGGTCTATAGCTGTTTTGACAAAGCATTCCCACCCAAGAAAATCGTGGTGCGTAGAAATAAAAAATACAGAAAGCCTTGGATAAACAAAAGTCTATATCAACGTATAAAGGATAAGAATAAATTATACCTCAGTTGCCGGAATCCTGAAGTGTTTTGTAGTTACGAAAAATTCCGAAATTCACTGAACAATGATTTAAGAAAAGCTAAAAATAATTACTTCACAGCAAAATTTGAGAACATTTATGACAACCCTAAGAAGGTGTGGGAAATGGTAAATGCATTAACTAATAGAAAGAAACAGTTCGGTGATATAAAAGAAATGATTATAAATGCTAGAACTACTTGTGGTGAGGATCTGGCTAACTCAATGAATGCCCATTTCATAAATGCAGGATATTATGAAGAGCCTAATGCCACTTATTGTTAGACTAATATTACAGCTATACCCATGTTAGAACAAATAATATTCATGCAACCAACACCTCCTACCGAAGTGGAAGCGTCCATAAGGCTGCTGAAAAGTAACATCGCCCCTGAAATTGATGAAATTGGCTCTAAAGAATTAAAACAAATATCTCACCTTGTTTTGGGGACAATTGCTCTCATTATTAAACTCATGTTAACAACCGGTGTTTTCCCACATAAACTTCAGGTAGCACGAGTAAGAGCTATATTTAAAGGAGGCGATAGAAATAATTTATCAAATTACCGACCGATATCGGTGCTCCCCATTTTGTCGAAAATCTTTGAAAGTGTGATTAACCAAAGGTTGATTTCTTTTTTTGCTAAACATAAGATCTTGTCGAATAGCCAATATGGATTTCAAAAAAACAGATCAACTGAAGAAGCGTTGTGCTGTATTAAAGATAGCATACTTACAAACATTGACAGTAAAAAGTTAAATCTTGGTTTATTTCTAGACTTGAAGAAAGCATTTGACTCAATAAAGTATGATATCCTACTGCACGAACTGTCTAGATACGGTGTGCGGGGAGTTGTACTAGAGCTCGTTAAAAACTACTTCAGTGACCGTTATCAAATCGTGCAAATAAAAGACACCACATCATCACTGCTAAAGTTAACTCAAGGAGTTCCACAGGGGTCAATATTAGGACCGGTTTTATTTCTTGTTTACATTAATGACATTGACACGCGGCCTGGCTCCAGGAAAATAGAATGCAGCTTAACACAGCAAAAACAAAGTACATAATATTTCGTGCACTTAACAAACCACTAAGTAGGGAAATAGTTTTAACTTTTGAAGGGCAACATATAACCAGGGTTAAGGAGCAAAAGTTTCTTAGTGTTTGGTTCCAAGAGCACCTTTCATGGAATGTACACATTAATAATTTAGCTACCGAACTCTCCCAATCTGTTGGATGCTTGTATAAAATTGCACACTTAATACCTATCTGGCTGAAACAAAACTTATATACTTCACTGTTCTGCTCCAGATTATCGTACGGCATATTGGTATGGGGTACCACAACAAAAACTAACTACAACAGGCTCATTATTCTACAAAAGAAAATATTGTGCATTTATGAAAATTATCATGGACCCTGTTAGGAACTAAGCACATTACCATTATTTTTTAAATACCGAATGCTTAAAACTAGCGACGTTTATGATTTTAAACTACTACAGTATATAAATAAAAATGCGCTATATATACACGATAACATTAATGAAGTTCCTTATGATATGAGACTAAAAAGAAAACGGACCCTAAACACAAGGCCCAATTATGGTAAACAAACAACCAGCAGGTACCAACTACTAACAAACCTAAATAAGCTAGAAGATAACATTGATTTCAGTATGACTAGAAACGCCTTCAAAAACCATGTGAAGGAATTGTTACTAACCCAGTGTTTGAGAGAGTGATTGTTGCAACATAAATATATTATAACCCGCTTTTCTTCTTTTTTTTCTGTTTTACGTGGATAATACATGTTCACGGTTATATGCTGCTCTTTAGTGTACTATGGTAATTTACATGTATAACCTGTACTTTACTGCTTGTGGACCAGGAGGGGAAAGGGGAAGAGGGGTTAAGCGGAACATTTTTATTTCACCGTCTATATTAGTAAACAAACAGTAACCCAATAATTTTGTCAATTCTGTTCTGAATTTGTGTAAACTCATGTACAATGTGTTAAAATATGTAACGTTATGTGTGTCTGCTCACAGCCAATCAACTACCACTAAATAATGTATAATAGAAGCGTATATTGTGGGTACAGGAGCCCCTGTCAGGCGCTGTGCGCCTTTTGCCCCTGCACCTTTCTTGAAATTGTACTCAAGATGAAATAAACATTCATTCATTCATTCATTCATTCATTCATTCAATGCCTTGCATAACATCAAGGTCCACTACCCCGATCATTCTTTTAAACGATTTCAATTATCCATATATTTCTTGCAGTAAACACAGAGCTGCCTTCGCATCGCTCATCACTGAGAACACTTGCTTCATTAATTTGTGTAATGATTTCAAGCAGAGTTTGTTGGACAACTCACACATATTGCTTCCTCTTCATCTAAATTCTTGGATTAGTTCCAACCACCAAGCCAAATTTCTGATCTAACACATTTACCTGGGCTCAGAGAGGACTGCATGCTTTCATTCGCACGCAAAACCAGGGCTGTGCAGATATACCATTCTACAAAGATTATTCAAGATTACAAAAAGCTAACGTTGATTCCATTAACACAGACTTGGAAAGCTTTTATTATGAATACACGTGCAATATTAAAATAGTTCAGATCAGCTAAATTGGACTATCTTAAAATATCAAATCTTATTGCTAATAGAAAATTATGTGCCACTTGGCCCTGTCTGTAGTGCCTTTCGTTCCCCTTGGTATACGTCGACATTGAACAGGCTTTGCAGTAAGAAAAATAGATTGTACATTTGGAATACGTCATGTCGTGATACCAGAGAACGGTGAGCAGTGTATCAGAACATCGTTTTGGAATATAAATATGCCCTTAAGACAGCTAAGCATACTTTTTTTCATCTATCCTTTCATCTTTGCTGCAGTCTAATCCACACAAGTTCTGGAGTATTGTAAGTTGTCCAAAAACGGGCATGAAATGCAACTATGTAATGAACAAGAGGACATCGTTCTGGCTAACGAATTCTGTTATTTTTCAAAATGTTTTTGTAACTTTGTTTTCAAATGATGTGTTGTGAGTGGAGCCTCGTCTTGCAGAAACCAGTTATCCTCTTATGGAGGCAGTTACTCTTCACTGGATTGGTATTTCCAAAGTGATACAAAACTTAAATTCATCTTTTTTGTCTGGCACTGATGGAATCCCTGCTTTGTTTCTTCAGCATACTGATGCGTTCTCATCAATTACTTTATCAGAAATTTTCACTCAGTCATTGCAGTGTTCCAAGTATCCCGATAACCGGAAGGGGGAGGGTGGCGCCGGTCGGTAAGCAAGGTAACGCATCAAGTCCACAAAACTATAGACCTATCACATTACCCAGTATTCTATGCAAGCTGCTCGAACACGTAATCTTCTCAAACTTAGCAATTTTCCTAGGAAATAACAACCTCTTTAGTGAACATCACCACAGTTTCAAGAAGCAGTAATCTTGGGAAACTTAGCTCCTGCTTTTTACTAGTGGCCTGTTTTGTATTCTTGACTGTAGATATTTCATACTGTATATTTCTCGACTTTCTGAAAGTCTTTGACACCTTTTGCAACCATTGCCTTCTGCTAAAGTTAAGAAGGCTTAATATTGAACGCAATGTATTTAAGTGGATAGAATGTTTTTATTGTATCAAAAACAATACGTCACAGCTAATAACTTCACCCACTTGTTCTGTTTTTTCTGGTGTACCACAAAGGTCTATTCACGGGCCGTTGCTCTTTCTCATCTGTATTAATGATCTTCCTAAACATGTTTCCTCACAATTTGACTTTTTGCAGACGATTGTGTGATCTACCAGGAGATAACTAAGACACGTCACACATACTTGCTTCAAACAGATCTTAATCATGTCCAAGCATGGTGTCTGAGGAGCACTGATTGGCTAATGAAACTAAATATGAATACATGTAAAACAATGCACATAGCGCACATTAGAATCGCACTGGCCATTTCACGTATTCACTTAGCACTGCCAACCTAGAGTGTTGATTCGTATAAATACCTCAGCGTCCAGATCACTAACAATCTTTCATGACAAACTCATATCGACTTCCCAGCTAACAGTGCCAATGTTAGGCTTCCTTTGTCGCAGCGTCATGCTAGCACCAGTTTCTGTAAAGCTTTTGCTCTAGAACAAATCGCTCGTCCGATCGAAACTCAAACTCGAATATGCTGCATGTATTTGAGATCCTCGCTATGCTTTTCTAGTCTCATCACTTGAAGCCACAGAAAATTGCACAACTCGTTTCATTCTTTATTATTATTCCAATATTGCAAGTGTAACTTGCATGGAAATCTAGCTTGATCTCACTGCCCTTACATTAAGATGAAGAATGGCAAGTTTTGCCTCTTTCACTAGATCTACCAAATCAATTTATATGTCAAGAAAGCATTTCTCTCAGAACCTTACTACATCTCATCTCGCTTTGACAAGTTCTATGTCCACATCCCAAGCTGCCGACAAGTCTCCGCTCAAACTCATTCGTACCAAGGATAGCGTCCAACTGGAACCGCCTCCCTGCCAGCAATCCCAACCCGTCATCCTTAAAAACCGCGATCAGTACTGTACGTTCTGATTACCGCTGCTCTCTGTAATGCCCCATGTGTCATTGAGAGTACTGAAGTAAGTAAATAAGCACCGTAAAAGTATTCCAGTAGCCAATTAAAGTGAGCGACTACATCACTTCAGGTTCTTTCTGAGCAATGTACAGAATTGCGGCAATATTTTGGACACCTGAATTATTTTGCGTTTTGAAGTTACAGGGGTTGGCCTGCTTTGTTTTTAAGTTTTGTTCAAGGGTCTGATATATAGAAGTTTGTAAGCTTATATGGGTGAGCGGAACGTAGCCTGGAATTTAGAGTAGAATGCTATTCGTAACAAGATACCTGGATGAGATAGATCCCCAGATCCCCACTATTCCACTGTATTTCCAGGACCTTCCCGTTATCTGAGACATGTCATTTTGACTCGGGCTTCATCGCGAAGTGTTGAGATTCTTATAGAAAGGAATGAAAATACGGGATGAGGTGGGATTAACTGTCTCCCTAGAGGACACCTCAACCGCGCTGCACAGGGGGGAAAAGGGAATTGAAAGAGGGGTTAGAGAAGTGTTGAAGAGAACAGCTTTCATTGGCCCTTTCGCGGTGGTCGCCGCCGATACAAAGAGAGCGTGCTCTCTCACGAGAGAGCGCACGCGTGGTTCTCTGTGAAGAAGGGAAAGGTTAACACTGCCTCTCAACGCGCGGTAGTTTGGATGCTGTGTTGGAACCTCCGCCCGTTCTCCAACGGTGGCTGCGGGATCCGGTGGCGAGAGTCGCCTTCCACGCCGATGAAGGAATCACTGCCGCAACGGATGTCCTGGTCCTCTACACAATTACGAGCAGACATCGGGAGAAGCCGCGAATTTTGTTCCGTTGCGATAATCTACAAAAGAAACCTTATAGGATCAAGAGCTGGTATCATTCGGACTATAGCTGTGGTGCTTGCAATCAAAAGCGGCTTAAAAGTGCCGTGACTGTTGGTGACGAAGAGCGGATATGTCTTTTAAGGTTACCCTTGAGCCGAGCAAGTGAACACTTAGCAATAATATTTTGAAAGCACCCAGCCAATTAAACTTTGTTCGTCTTCTCAAACCAGGATGGTGGCTGCCCTTGGTAGCTCCATGCTAATGCGCTAAAACACCTCAGGCTAATTAATAATAATAATAATAATAATAATAATAATAATAATAATAGCAATTATCCACAACGCGATACGAAACCGGCGATTATTATTATTATTATTATTATTATTATTATTATTATTATTATTATTATTATTATTATTATTATTATTATTAATCATTCATTTATTTACCGCGACCTTAGGAACAACACTAAGATCTGAGCGCTGGCGCAAGCATATATAGAAAACAAAGAAACAAACAAAACTGCAGGGAAATATAAATTTTAAAAACTATGAATACAGAAACAATTGTGAAAAGGAGAGTGTACAACAACACAGCAAGAAAACTGTGAATGGCGAAACTAACTTTATTGGGCGAACCTGTGCCCAGAAAAGACAGACTATACTCAATGCTCAACGAAAACGGCGAGCACAGTCGGCAATCGTCGAAAATCTGATCAGTGGGTCAAGCGCGTCGGCTTTTATACATCAGTCGTCTAATGTTCCAGAGTAATCGCTGAGACTCGCGTGTCTTCCACAAAGTTCTACATTATTCGCGTCGCGCATACATGCAATCGGATTACACAAGGTTCGGTGACAGACATCGGATGGAAGCATCGATATCATTCGAGAAACTATCGATACATGCAGGGGCGTCCTGCGCTGTGCGATAACATTTTTTAGGCGGTGAAACGTGGTCGCCCGATAAAGATAAACAAGTACACGTGTCAATAATAATAATGATATAGTATTTTCACCACGAGGATGAGGGAGTCAGTGGTGAACGCTACAACGAGTTTGAAGGGCCCTCAATTCCTACATTTGCCCTATAGGGCAAACAGTTGTCATAACGCCAAGATCTTGTCAGAAAGATTCCCACCGATATCGCTGCACGTTTCGTAGAAACCACGTCGGTTGACCCTTCTTGCATTTCTGAAACTCCTTGGTCAAAACTTATTGTTGGGTAGTTTGTCGTGGCTTGGACGTGCTGGACTAGTTCGTGAATAGACATGACGCAAGTAGCGCAAACATTCGGAAGAAGAGAGTTTTCATAAAAACGCGGTGAAGATGAGAGGAACACATACGACAGGACTGTCGTATGCATTTCTTTCATCTTCATCGATTTTTTTAATGAAAGCTGTCAAGATGAACCAACTCGCCCCAAACCAAGGTAGCGTTAAAGAAGAGAGGAAGCAGGACGGAGTGGCACTCTGTCTTTCCGAATTTTAGCGCTACTTCCATCACTGCTTGCCCACAGTGCCAGAAAACCCGACGCTCAGAGGAGGCCTCGACAAAGGGGGCTCCGCAAGGCGCACCCATGAAACTTGCCGCTTTTACCACCAGCACTTGCCGTAAGTTCACAGCCCCGTAGGTGTCCGTCCAGCGTCGGGATTGTGCGTGCTGTACACTCGCTTCACTTCGAGGTGTGAACATATTGTAGGTCGCATTTTATCACCCGCACACCTGGTACACCAGCAAACGAAGACGTCAGTCCCGAATCCCTGCCGACGTGGGAAGGCGGTCGAAACACAGAGTATAAATGCACGCATCAGAACTTGCTTCCACAGATATTTGACAGGTGGTACGAGTCCACCCAACCCACCCTTACCTGCATTGGCTGTTGAAATATGTCGTCAGTCATACTTTTGTTGAGCCGGTATGAGCTGTTTTAGTCAACCCACAGACATTGCAAGCGCCACGAGATCTCAAAGGGCAGTGGTGGCCTTTACGAGGTGGGCGCCATCTCGGAGGCCGTGCGCAGAAAAAAAAAAAGATTTTGTTCTGTCTTCCTGGTAAGTAGCATTGCCATCGGCAGTGGTTCTCTGCTGTCCGTTACAAATACTATATGTCGAGGAACCTAAGAAAGAAAAAAGACACCAATAATACAGAAAGAACAGTTCAGAATACAGAAGAACAGTACGAACTAATGGGGACGTACGCTTGCAAGTTTGGGCTTATTTTAAACAGTTTGTTGGAATATACATATATTTGAATTGAAAACGTATATTAAAAAAACGATCTTCGAATATCGAATTGAATATTTTCTCACTTTTAAACAACAAAATGTAAAGGCTTTGTGGTGGCAGTTGGGTAAAAAAGACGGCTTCTGTGCACCATTCGGTATATTTACTGGCATTGACAAGTGGGCTTCCGACTAGCTGGAGAGCTTGTATAAATGAGAAACCACTGAAAGGTGATTGTATCTGGCGCACGGTCATAATGCAGTAATGAAACAAGAACAGTGCTGTGGTCGTTGAAGGAGCAAATGACAAAATACTGCAGAAACGCACCGCGCTTCGAAGGGATGCGAGCATGTTGATGCTGTCAAGGTAATAAATTGCTTTGCTCAAATGGAGAAAACAAATTCGTAAGCCCAAGGAAATTATTGTGCAGGAGTTATCTAACCTCGGTGTTCGCGCAGCAACCGCGGCTCCATTGCAGCGCCTCCACTTGACTTTCCACGAGAAATTCGTCGAATTTTCATGGACAGAGTAAAGTGAATTCAACACTGTAGGAGCATCTGGATCCGCAGAATCAGTCAGCGTGATGATTGACCGGGACGAGCTCGGCAGACGTGGTCTTTTAGTGCTCATAAAGATAGGACGCTTCCTTCCGCGGTCAAAACGAACCCGCGACCTCGCTCTGAGCCCTCGAGGCGGGTCTGCTTACACATGTCAAGCCGTCTGGAGGGAATTCGGGAATGCCCTCGCTTTCCTCCTCCCCGCCCACTGGCGTTCCGCTGACTGCTTCATCGCGCGTCGCCGTCATCAAGCAGCGTGAAGGCCTCCGCGGCGCTGCAGCCGAGCGTGCTCCGCGGCGGAACGAAAAGCCCGACGCGCTCCTCCGCCCCCGCTCTCCCCTCTGGGCGGGTGGGGGGCGCCGGCTGGCGGGGACCGGGGTGCCAGCCGCGGGACCTTTTCCCACGGTTGGTGCCGGCGGGGGCCGTCTGGTCTCCTCGCATCCAGCGACGCTGCCTCCTCGCTGCTTTTGTACAGCTTGGGCTGAAGGGGCCCCCATTGTGCCGCTGCGTGCCTGCGGGGCATCTGCGAGTGGTGTTCTGACTCCCCCTCGCGCGCTTCCAAAAGCGCGGCGCTTTATTCTCGCTACCCCCTCAGTTTCTTTCCTTTTTTTTTATTGTTTGAGTATTTCATGTATTGGTTCCAGCCATAGCTACACTTGTACTGGACAGTGGAGGGGCGATTTGGGCAAGGGAGGAAAGAAACGACGTGGCGTCCCTTTAAAATTCAGCCCACCTTGCGGAGAGGGGGAAAATGAAGGGACTGACGGGCTTAAGCACAAGAAGTGGAGGGAAGAAAGACCGAAGGAAACAAAATGAGGAAGCACAAAGGAGCTCCCCAAAATCCTCGCTCGGGTCGTTTCGCTCGAGCTATTGATGGGAGAAACGAGTGTGAAGAGAGAGAAAAGAAAGGGAGAGAGAGGAGCTCCTAATGCCCGCGTCCTTCTTCTGCTCAGACTTGCTTCGAACGTCTCGTTTCGTCTGTTTGCGTTAACCCCCGAGGACGCGGCATGTTCGCTGAAGGGACGGCGAGAGCTGGTTCTGTGGGCATCGAAAAACTGAGCTCGCGCGCCATTTTTCTGACTAAACTAGTTGTCCAGTCCTCGGTCCGTGCACGTACTTTCCCCGCACGAGTGCCGGTGTTTGAGCAGGTGCTCGTATCTCGCGAATTTTCTTTTTATTAGCGCGTCTTCCCCTCCTCAGCCCTGTTAACTTGCCACTGGGCACTGTTCCCTCGGAGGTGTAACATAGTTGACACTAGAATGACGTGTAGCCATGTGGAAATCAGCGCGGCTGCTTGACGGCGCCGGCCGAAGAGACGCTTATTCGCCACTAAAATAAACTGACACGTTTGCCAGTAAAGACGGGGTCCTTCAATATTTTAATAATTTACTTAGTTTAATAATAACTCAATACTTCAAAGTATTAAAGGACTCTAGTAAGACCTTTCCGATTTGAACCTAATCAGGGTTGTGCACGTACGCCACTCTCTTAACAGCACTGAGTGACTGTCTGTTGGGCGGTGCTGAACATCCGCATCTGTCGTACCTGAGCTCTGCACATTATCCGAAGGGGCTGCAGTTCATATATGTGAGCTGCATGGAGACCGACCAAGTGGCGGCGAGATTTCTATATTGGTCTCACTCACTTTGCACTTTTCATTATTTGGTAATTATGCTGCATTCAGGTACGGCAGTGCACAGTGAATTATTATTTTACAGTGGCTCGCTGTTAATGCCCCATTTGGCGCCAACCCTGTCCTGGCACCGACTGTCTGACAGGAAAATCCCTCCACGCGCCGCCTGTGCATCTAGAACGTATTTCATACATCTAGAGAAAGTAGTGGTTCGTTGTGGGAAAGCGGAAAGGTTGACGCTATCTCCTGCAGCATCAGCGCCAACAGGGGGAAGGGGAGCAAAGGGGATAGGAGGGAAGAATACGTCTAGAACCCGACGCTAGGCGGCGTCACCCTCGCGCATCACGGTGGCAGAGGACATGGAGGAAGGGCAGAGGAGGAGAGCGTCAGCGTGCTAAAGTTGCTATTTTGGGATTTTTGGTGATTTATAAGAGCTGTAGATGTAGCTTGTTGTCGAGAAGCGAAAAAAATATGTCCCACTGTTCATTTTTTTCTCAATGTTTCTTTTTACGGCGCCGCGGAAGGTAGTTTATTAGTGGTGCGTCTGCAAGAATAATACGTAACTACAGGCGTAATCTAAAAGGCTGAGCACAGCAGAGCGCTTTCTCTCCAGTCCCATGTCGCGCTGTAGGTGCACTTGTTCTGACTCAACCAAGGTACGATTCTTCATATAGCAGTTTAATCACGCATGTGTCATCACTGGAGTTCTCAGATAACAGCTATAGACGTTGTCAAAAAAATTTCTTTATTGTGCTTAATGGCAGTTCCACCAGCGCACATCCATTACGGCACGTGAAAAACGCCTTTTCAAAAAAATGTTAGATAAACCGACCCTGGTTGCTGTTTGAGAATGCGTTTAGCATGCTTCTGGGGCTCCATCTTTATTAGTAATATCATATTGTTCGCTGTCCTTAGTGTCATTGTTTGTTGGCTTCTTAAGACTAATAAAAACAGGGAACCTCAGCTTCCGTTCTTCTCGCTCATTGAATGGAGAGAGTCTCGAATCTGGCAGCTTTGATGCCTTCTAATAGCATGGAAGGGTTTATTGACCAGTTGCCTGCGCCCAAAAAAGTTCAGGTACTACATGACGCCTGCGGTAGATAGAATGTTCTACATCCATAACCGTGAGTGGTAGTGCTGGCTAACACTCCCAGGTTTAGTTCTAGTAGATAAACATAAATACCCCAGAAAGCGGATGGTAAGACGGCAGTAATGTAGAGGTTTGGTTTCGTATCCCAGCAGCGGCGAGTTGTTTTCTCATCCATTTTCACTTCCATTTATTTATCACTTATTTCATTCAATGCAGAACTACAAATAATTTCCCCCATGCTGTGCTTCGTGTAATTGTTTGTTGGCTTCATGTATGACTAATACAAATCGGGCCCCTCGGTTTCTTTTCTTCGTTTATATTAACACGCACTTCTACCACGTGACGGACTTCCCGCACATCGCATACGCTTTTTTCCAATTCGATACTCCTAATACTAACGCAATGATTGCTCACAGAACGAATAATGGTGTTTGAGCACCAGTATATAATCATAAAAAAATTTACTTTTCATGAGGTGACATATGAGTAGGGAGCGAGAAACATTGAAGGGGCTGGAGAGGAGTGCAGCTAGAACTAAACTGATCAAGAGGAAGCTCAGAAAAGGAAGGAAATAACACGTTTTGAAACATGGCTATTGTATATCCTTTGCGTATTGTGGATAGGCGAGTGTCGACTGCATACAGTGTCCAGCATACAAAGACTGCTCCATTGTGGGAAAAGCCCGAGGTAGGATAACTCGCGAAATTATAGAAGCAGAAATGAGTGATAGGCTTGGGGATAACTGTGTGTCTAAACCATCGATTGCCATTTCCCGCAAAGAGTTATCGTACCTGTGCAATGGTGCGTAAGGGTTTTTTTTTTGCAAACAGCGCATGTATGATGTACGCGATAAAGTTGTATATATGTATGGGTCCCTTGCTCGAAATAAAGATTGTTGCAAGTTAGCGCCTGTGTGTCACGTCTCACTTTCGTCCTTGTCTTTTTTCACGCGCTATAAACCTCACGACTGCTGAAAGAGGAAGGCATGGAAGAGAGGGTCTTTGTTCCCTGGTAGTTTATTTCTTGGGGAACCCGTAGTATAACAACGTAGTATATCCGTGCATGTAATCAGTGAATTACTTTATACAAAGGGAGGTGTAATAGTAAGGCTAAGAAGAAGAAGAAGAATTTAGTTACTGTATTTTAGTAATTGCTGTATTCGGTATGGACGAGAAAATGCATCGTTGGAAGAGAACCCGTACAAGACACAACTGCTGACATCTTTTACGTGACTTCGCAGCGCTAACGTTCGTTCTGCAGGCATCCGGGCGCCGAGAGTCGCCTCACGGGCGTCCGATTGTACGGGCGGCCCGCGTCGCGAATTCATCGCGGGCTGATACGCCGCGCTGCTTATCGGTGGCCGCCTTTTCCCCTCGACCTTGCGATTCTGTGGCCTCTTCCATCGCCGTGTTTTGCTGACGCCGATGAAAAGCAACTGAAGAGAGAAGAGCGCCGTTTGTTTCCGCTCCCTTCGCTGCAGGTGCGACGCGCTGCCTGTCCGCCGGGTAGTACGCACGCGTTCTTCATTATTTTTTCCCTGCCTCGCACGTTGTTGCCTCTTCTGACTTTTGTCGCCGCGCGTGCGCCTACTCCTATCTCTGTGTTGTACGGTCGTACTTCCTCCTCTCTACGCATTTTCTTTTTCGCTTCTCCCCCCCTTTTTTTTTCGTTTTCATCTTTCAGCTCTTTCTTCCTTCTCTCCACCCCCCACGCGTTGCAGGTTGTCAAAGCAGCTGCACCATTTCTCATTTTGGAGGTCTTGTCCTCCGCACCACCGCTTTCTGTACCGCTGCAGTGTGGGACGCATTTTTTTTATCTTTTCGTTTTTCACAGGCCCCTAACTTCAGCTTTTTGCTGTGACGTCACGTGATATTGTGTTCCAGCGTGTATTTGCGTTGTCCTACGCATTTTGCTCTTGGCAGTTCTCAATAATCGCGCCGCTGCTTGCTGCGCCGGAAATACCCTGAGTGCTACTTCAGTGAATTCCTGAGTCACGTCCGCACAGTTGCTTCCCGCCAGAATTTATTAATCCGTTATATCCGTTATGTATATCCGAATTTATGTCCGTTATGTTTATAGTTACTTTCGCTAGAAGCACTGTCTATCCCGTGTGCGCGTTGCAAACTGCACCCGCCGTTGTGGTGTAGCGGCTATGGTGTTGCGCTACTAAAGTAGCCCGACGGCGCGGGATCGAATAGCGGCCGCATATCGACGAGGATGAAATGCGAAAACGCCCGTGTACTGTGCATTGGGTGCACGATAAAGAAACCCAGGTGGTCAAAATTAACCAGGATTTCCGCACTACGGCGTGCTTATTAATCAAATCATGGTTTTGGCACGTAAAACCCCAGATCTGTATTTTTTTTTTTTTGGCAAATTAAGGATAGCTGCATTCTTTTCCCCTGCCGCTGGGCTTTTCAGTCACAGTGAAAGAGAAGCGCAAAGCTCGCGTACTTGCAAGAAGTGGAACGCGAGAACTATACTTGAAAGGCTAATTCAAGTGTTTCCTCAAACTTATCGCACGGAAATAAGGCAGCCGTCCAAGACACCTCTCCGTATTGCGAATACCTGCCTACTTGCTCAGCTCTTTGTCGTTCTGAAGCCTGTGCTTTCTTTTGCATATATTTATTATAGGCGGTGAATAGGATATATTGGCGCCTAATACGCGCTACTCCTCATCTCATGAACAGATGGCGTTACACACAAATACTCTATTACATTTATGCAAATATTTCATGTAGGAAGTCGAGTTTATTGCGGTGAATACGCACACGCAACAACATTGCGGTGTAGCATTTACAGCATCAAACAACTTTACAAAGTAACTAAATCACCAAAATCTGGGATTTTACGTCCCAAAAAGCATTTGTCGGTCCCTGGCCGAGGTGCTGCTCAGGCTTCAGCCAGCAGCAATGACTCCCGTGTTGTGCTACCTCGTCTTCCTACGGGTAGGCTGGTTGTGGACTCAGTTTTCTTGCATGCTGACTTAAGTGGTCGACCGTACAGAGCCCAAGACTTCAGAGACGCCCTTCGGAACGCTATTGACCTGAAGCAAATAAGTTTCATCGGTCTATTTCTGATGTCGCGCGTGTGGATGGCGACTTGCAAAGCAGCAATGTCAAAATCAAAGCTAGTCACGTGCGGGGAATTATCAGTGAAAGGTAGACGCTGCGTCGTTATTGATCCTGAGCCCACGGGAGTTAAAATGAAGCTTTTATGGCTTCCTGAGCGTTTGCAAGACGACTACATTCGATATGCGCTCCAAGCTTATGGGAAAGTAAAGTCTATATCAGCAGAAAGCTCGAGAGCATCGGAGATGGAACAAATGCGTACTCTAAATCGTGATGTGCTGTTGACCATTGCCGGTTGAGTCGGCGTGGGGGACGTTCCACATCTGCTACCTCTCTGTGGAGTGCAGAGCCTCGTATTGATTCCAGGCCGGGCCCCGCATTGTCTCCTCTGTAGCAAGGTTGGGCACATTCGTCGAAACTGCAGAACCCCACGTTGTGAAACCTGCCGGCGCTTTGGCCAGACAGCTGAAGAATGTGTTGTAACTTACTCTGATAAGTTATGACACAGAGCAAGGCCTCCGGGTGAAAGCTTGCAAGATCACATTATGGCTGTTACTTAGGTTCTCGACGCGACTGAAGGCGCTTTTTCTTCCGCGGAAAACAGCTGTGCCAGTAAGTCCCCTTTACATGTTAAAGACAGTGGCATAGCAGAACTGCCAGTGGAAAAGGAAAGTAGCGAAGAGAAAGATGATCAATCCAAGTAACAACGCAAAGAAGCACCCGTTACCATACAGCCAGTTCCTGCCCAGCAATCGAATGAGGCAGCCGCTGATGACTCATCTTCTACATCCAAGCGTCTCAACATGTGCACTATGCTTGCAGAGGACAGGCGAAGTAACGCGGATACATCAATTCCGAAGCGCCGTGCGACTAATCGATCGGAATCAAGCACGGACAGCGAGACGACCATTTCGCAAGAAAAGCACGTCGTCGCAAAACATCGAAACACTCAGGAAAGCGCCGACGATCACCATCCGGGAGGCCTGGTGGGGGTTCGGAGGGAGCCTCACCGTTGCCCTCTGGGACCGACCACACAGATCATTAATTCCAAATAGTGAGCAGTCACCATGGCCGTCCCAGCAACTTCGCAACTTTGAACGTACGAGGTCTTAGGTCTGCTGAAACAGGCACAGCCTCGCCGGCTTTCGCCTAGGAAGCGCTTAGGCTCCGTCGCCGTGCAGGAGACGAAGATTGAGAGGGATGACGAGACAGAAAGGGCTTTGCAACCTTTTCTGTCTAAGTATAATGCCTGCGTTTCACAGGCTCTTGGTTTATCCGCGGGCTGTTTCCTGTTTCTGAAAAAAAGAGTCTAGTCCGTTAAGCATTTAGCTACCATGTAGACACAGAAGGTAGATATATACGTTGTGATCTTGTGTTGCAGGACGTGCCATAACGAATAGTCAACGTCTATGCATTTAATGACGCTGCAAAACGAATTATTTTGTTTGATACTGTGTCTAGTCTAATGGACTGTGATCATTGCATTGTGCTAATGGGAGATTTCAATTGTGTATGTGATCCATGTGATCGAAGCGGCATAACACTCAGCGGGACAGGAGTGAAGTTTTGTCTAACGTAATAGAATATGCAGGGCTCATTGAAGTAGGAGTGTCTGGACAGGTATCTCGCTCTTGTACACGAATTAAAGGTCGCTCTTGCGCCCGCCTTGATCGGATTTATGTTTCTCCATCGCTCCTCTCTGAAGGACTGTCCTGTATTACTATCCCAGTTTCGTTCTCTGATTTGCGGGGTTATCGCAAGGATTGGTGAGAAATCTGTAACTAATTCCCGACCACAGTGGGCACTCCGGAAGCTTAACTCTGAGCTCCTAAATGATCCAGGAATTTATTAATCGCGTGCGTATCGCCCTAACAACTTCTCTTTATACTGACTTGCCGTTATTTGCTGCCTGGGAACTCTTTAAACAAAAGGTTCGTACAGTGGCTGTAGAAATTGGATTGGTGAACGCATTCTATAGAAAAAATGAAGAAAAAAACGCTTCTTAAGAGCCTATGTAGCCTTTATCAGATGGAATGCAAAATGCCAGGTACCTACATTGTTGACATAAAAATCTTAAATGTGAGTTACAAAAGTATGATGCACTGCGTTACAGAAGGTGCACGAATTCTATCTCGTAATGGACTTGCTCTGCAGTCTGAGCAGCCAACACGTCAAGCTTTCTACGAAAGCCATGCTGAAAATCAACAAAAAATTTATGCCCAAAGGGCCTTAGTGCAGCGCGCTAGTCAGGTTGCTAGGCTCAGTGGAGCCCTGGAATAGGGGCCCACCCTTGCCGGAAGAGGCTCCAAGTCGCCGGCGCCTAAGAAGCGACCAAGACCTCGAGACGCTAAATCCTTGAAGGAACCAAATAAAGTTTCTCTCTCTCTCTCTCTCTCTCTCTCTCTCTCGCTTCCAAGTGGTTAAATATGTGATTAGCGATAATATGCTCCAAGAGCGTACAACATGTGCTTATGAGGGAAATAGGTCTATAATTGTTAGGAGTAAGTTTATCACCAGATTTAAACACTGGTATTACTTTGGCCGTGAGCTAGTCTTTCGGTACAGAGCTCTGTTTAAGAGACGCATTAAAATAATGTATAGGAATTCAGAAGTTGGTTCCGAGTAGCGTCGAAGAAAGTTGTTGGCAAACCATCGGCTCCAGGCGATTTTTTTACGTCAATATCAAGCAACATAGTAAGAATTCCTTCACGACTAATTGAAATGTCAGGAATTGATTGAGATGTAGATAGCGTATATGACTTATCATGGGCGCTGAGAACTGAAGGTGGAGTGAATACTTTATAAAATGTGTCATTGAATTCATTGACGATATCATTACGATTAGAACTTACGCTGTTGTTTATTCTCAGCTGCTGAACACTACAATTAGAGTCAGACAGGAAACGCCAAAACTTGTCTGGGGAGCTTTTTAGGAATGTAATCATAGTCTGATTATGAAATTTGTCACGGGCGTTGCGAAGCTTGATGAGCTACCGAACTCCGCTCCCTTAAAGAGCGGAGTTCGGTAGCTGAGGAAGCTTATATTTGCGTTTGCGCTTTATTCTACGTTTGAGATGAATGATTTCACGAGTGATCCATGGATTATGACGTTTAGTTTTCTTTTTACGCGTCGGTACGAATTTATCGATACAATACTTAACAACAGAGTTAAACTTGTCCCAGAGAAGCATGACGTCATCATCACATTTGAATTAATCGAGGGAAAGGTGTAAGCAATCCAAGACGGATTCGTCATCAGCCGATGAAAAATCTAGAAAGGACTGTGTGATGGGGGGGGGGAGTGTAACTTGGTTGTTTTTTTGTATTTCTAAGTCCACTTGTACAAGCTTGTGGTCAGCTATACCTTCAGTTAAGACAACAGTAGAGTTGTCCGACAAGCCTTTGATAAAAACAAGATCAAGAATTGATTGGGTGAGTTCTGTGACACGTGTGGGATGTAGTAAAACCTGTTTAAGATCATGATAGAACATAGAATCAAGAAGAACGTGTGCACTGTCAGCATCATGAGAGCCAGAGATTGATAACTGTTCCCAATCAACGCAAGGTAGATTGAAGTCACCGGCCATCAGAAATTTATGATTAGGTCGGAGCATGCGCTCTAGGTAGACGGCAAGGGATTCCACGAATGACACTGGGCTTTTGGGAGGCCTGTACACGACACCGACTAAAACAGAAAAATCTCGATATTTAACGTCACACCAAATGCTTTCATGCTGTGGTATGTTTGGAAGCTGGACACAACTTATCTCCCTTTTTGTGATCAAGGCAACGCCCCCTCCACGCCCAGTACGGTCATGTCTAATTATTTTGTGGGATGGGGGAATTATTTCGGAGTCATTTATCTCCGGTGTCAACCAAGTTTCTGTGACTGCCAAAATGTGTGGGTCATAGAGGATGAGGATATCACTTAATTGTTGGCAAGACTTCTTGCATTAAGCAAGATAAAACGGAGCGTCTCTGTTTGCAATCAAGGACCAATTCTAGGGAAATTAATTTGAGGTAGCATAACTGGCTGCGAGGTGGCCTCATCCCAAACGTAAACGCTATCGTCTACCCGAAGTCGCTCATAGTCCAGAGAATGTCAACTGAATGTCAACTGAATTGGCTCTGCTGACCCAAAAAGAGTTCATTTTAAATGGTTTCGAAAATAAGGAACTAACGCTAGGAATTTCCGTGGACTACTCTAAAGCACTTGATAGGCTAAATCATCAGACTTTTCTTACTAAACTAGAGCATTATGGGTTTCGGGGCATATCTTTCAAACTCTTACAATCTTATCTTAACCACAGAAAACAACTCGTTTCAATTTCATCAGAAGACTCGCGTCGCCGGGAGATTACACAGGGCGTTCCCCAAGGAAGTATACTAGGACCAGTATTTAATATATATGTTAACGACATTGTCAACATTTCTAATGACGCGAACTTCATCATATATGCGGACGACACCAGCCTCTTTTTTCAGTCTCGTAATATCAGCGATCTCTCGTTGTTGGCAAATGCCACACTGAAACAATTGGCCGAATGGAGCAAAGTCAACGCTCTCAAATTAAATACAACAAAAACAAAAGCTGTTATTTTTGCACCTTCACAAGAACATCTGAGGGAAGATATACTGTCGCAGGTTGGCTCTGAAGTAATTGAACTTATTTCTAACGTCAGCACTTTGGGTGTTATATGTAATCAAAAATTAATGTGGAATGAACATGTGGAACTTATTGCATCCCGTTTAGCCAAAGATTGTGGAGTGCTTTGTAGACTCCGTAAGGCGATACCATCTAAAGTTAAGCTGATCCATTATAATGCACTATTCTCATCTCATTTAATGTATTGCCACCTTGTGTGGGGTACCACGTCAAAGCAAAATATCAATAAATTATTACTGCTACAAAAAAAGGCTGTTCGCCATATCGCAAACGCGCCATTCGACGCTCATACATCTGAACTATTTTCGAAGTTTAATATCATTTGTCTAGCAAGTTTATATGAAGTTAACCTTGCCCTAAAATACCAGAGGTACTTTAAGTATAACAATGAATCGTTCTTGGGGTTGTGCAACCTAACAGAACCAGCAGATATATCCTATAACATTAGGGAAAGAAAGAGATGGCGGCTACCACTCTCGCGTACGAATTATGGACCAAATCGTTTATCCAATCGCGTCCCATCCTTAATAAACTTCATGAAAACGGTGTCGCTATAACTGACATTACTAGGAAAACAATACGAGACTTCCTAGTTCAAACTGAGTAATTATTTTTAAACGTTCCTTTGGCTAGGGGAAGTCACTACTTACCTCCTTTAATTAATGGTTTTACGTTTTGATGACATTTACGCATATAGAATGTAACTGCAAGACATTTATGCACACCTTTTTTTGCTATTTATGTTTTCGTATGTTAAGAGAATGCTATATAATAAATTTTTGAGCAATTGAATATAAGTATGTCTATCTTTTATATACTGTATACATATATGTTATTAGTACTGACTAAACACACTGCGTTGTATCACTGATTGCACATTATACTGTATATTCACATATGTCATTTGTACGGACTAACACACTGCTTTGTATCAGTGATTGTACATTTCGCTTTACACATTTTCGCTTATACATTTGTACATTGCACACGCTAAAGTGTACAAAGTTTATTTTATTATGTCCCAGTTGTCTTGAATGCGAGCAAGAACCTTGTCGAGCTGCAAAAAAAGCAGCTTTTAGTTCTTGTCCCAGCGTTCATTTTCTTTAAATGAATGAATGCGAAATAAAAATTGATTGATTGATTGATTGATTGATTGATTGATTGATTGATTGATTGATTGATTGATTGATTGATTGATTGATTGATTGATTGATTGATTGATTGATTGATTGATTGATTGATATATCGTCCGTACACTTCTTCAATACTGTTACGGTTACACTGAGCAGCTTGCAATGCTCCAGGTAAACGTTGCTAAAGATTCTGAGCGTGTCAGTCACTCCTATTTATTTTCTCTTCTGGAGCACGCCAGTGTGTTGGTTCCGTTGTGCTTAAAGGTGTTAGGCCTTGATACACTTGTTGTTCTACTCGTTTAGTTATTAATGGCCCTCTCTCCGGATCCGTTTCTATTCTCTCCAGTAAAACAAAGATGCCCCTTGTCCCCACTACTATTCGCCCTTTACCTGGAACCGCTATGCTTAAGTGTAATTCAGCCGAGTTATATCCATGGCTTCAATATGCCAGGTAATGAAGTGAAGGTACTAGCTTATGCAGATGATCTAGCGGCCTTCTGCATGGATAAGTCCAGTGTTGAAAAGGTAGTATCGACAATAGAGGAATTTGGCAGCGTATCAGGAGCACGAATGAACTCCTCAAAAAGTTCAGGCTTATGGTTTGGCTCATGGTCTTATACACCAGAACAGTTTGCAGGCCATTGAGGGGTCCCGCCAAAGTATATTGGCGTTCCGCTAGACGGATATAAATTAAGGGCGCGCTATTGGAAAGAACGGCTTTCGGCCCCGCAGAGTTGCGCCCAGACATTCGTTCCACACCGACTTTCTATTTTTGAAAAATCCGAAGCCTGCAGTAAGTTCTCAGTAACAAAAATTTACTATGTATTGGAAGTTATTCATTCCGCCAGCCTTTACATCCAACGCTTTCACCGAATGTTAGCAACCTTCGTATGGTGAGGCACGACATTACTTTTAGGCCTATTAGTGAACGCGAGGCTCGGCTTAGTACATCTATATTTGCGGCAAATAGTGTCTCCTTTCTTCATTTTTCGCGATGCTTCGCATCCTATAATTGGGTCATTCATGCAAGTCGCACTTGTTGATGCATTATATGATTTAGTTGTTTCTTCCAAATTTTTCTGCACGTTTGTGCTTGTGGGGGCTCATGCAAGAAGTTTACTTGGTGGTTTGTTTCCTGATAATTCGGTTTTCCACCGAATTCTTGTACTCTGTGTCGCGCAAAACGTTATACAAATATTTAGTGTCCATGCTATTTCCGTCTCCATTTTACCGATCACTATGCATTAAATTGCCAGGCCAGAACGTACTAAAGCGAGTTTGTAAAATATATACATCCCCTTGCAGCAAAACATTCTTTCATAAACTTCACAGTGAAACCATACAGGTAACAACATGGCTACAGAAAAAGGGTATCTTTGTCTCCTCTGTTAACTGTCGCCTTTGTGATGTGCCAGAGACAACTGAGCATTGTTTTATTAGCTGCACCGACGCCATCCTATTTTGGGATGTCCTCCAACGGACTTTTAAAAAAAAAGACATTGAAATCAGCGCTCATACTGTGCGATACCTGCTGCCGACCTCCGATAATGATGCACCTTTCGATATGTTATTTTTTTTCTCATGGGAATTCACAGTTTGTCGAAAACACAAATGATGGACCGAAACGCCGGAACGGTTGTACTTACAAGGGTAGATTTCATCCAGCTTACACTACACCTAAAACATGTTTATGATGGACTTGATATACAACCGGACTGGTACCCATTTTGGTGAGGTACCTAACCTTACCACCCTTCTCAAGTGGAACCAGTGTTTCCACCCACAGTATGAACGCTGCCTTTTCAGTGTGAGACGTTCATTGCGCCCTCCACTTTTGGGGCTATGCACAACTAGTGAATGTCGGGTTGAATGCTATAGTGCTGTAATGAATACCAACAAAGAAAAAGAAAAGAAAGCGATTGTTTAGTGACTATGGTGCTGGGCTGCTGAGGACGAGGTCGCGGGATTGAATCCCGGTCACGGCGGCCTCATTTTGATGGGGGGGAAATGCGGAAACACCTGTGGTACTTAGATTTAGGTGCACCTTAAAAACGCCAGGTGGTCACAAATTATTCCGGAGTCCCCCAGTACAGCGTGCCTCATAATCAGATCGTGGTTTTCGCACGTAAAGCCCCATTATGATTTTTTTTAAATTTTACTCACCCGAGGTTTTTTAACCAGCTCCTAAATCTAAGTACACGAGTTTCTTCTTTTTTTTCGCATTTTGTCCCCGTCCAAATGCGACTTCCGCAGCAGGGAGTCGAACCCTCTACCGGGTGCTTTCGCAAAGCCATTAAGCCATCGCAGAAGGCTGTACATATAACTCTCGAACCAACAGCGTCAGCGAAAAACATTAATATAATGTCTAAGAACGGTACCACCTAAAGTACAAGGCGACAGTGCAAATTGAAAGGAAACGTACTGATATGAACAGAAGACTTATTTTCCTAGACTTTTGTGAAAGGCGATTGTACAGTGAACTTCATCCACTGATAGCAAGGCCACTGTCCCCTTAAAATGTTTGGAAAGATGTCATTGCGCACTTCTCATGGCATGCAATATATTCCAGTGCTCTTCTTGTGAGCGGTTCTTTGCTCTAAATAATGTGCTCGCGCTGCAGAATTGTTCTTGCAAAAAAGTTGCAGGTTCGCTCATAATGCGAAACTTTTAACGCGATAACATAGTATACTACACTCTCATGCAATTGTCGGTTTGAGCAAGCGCTGTTCGCTCTGATGGCAATCTCTTTCAGATAGAAAGCAAACTTCAGTCAGTCTGTAGTCATTTGTGTGGGTGGCGTTCTCAGGTGGTGGAGAATGGGAGAGGCACGCTGCATAGGATGAACACGATTGTACGCACCGCCGTTGTAGATGATTTAATAAACACCGGTTGACTAAGGGTTTGCTTCACATAGATCAATCAATCACTCACTCAATAAATCAAACAATCAATCAAAATATAAGTGTTCATTAAAGTTTCGTGCAACTATTTTGGCGCACTCTAATTCTTTTCTTTTTGCATTGGAGAATGAAGGACTGGCAAACATGGCATGTATTAAAAAATAAGCGATATAAGAAAACTGATCGAAGAATACGGTAATAGATTCATAGCACGGCTTGCATATATGAGGCTGCAGGCACTCAAATTACAAGGCTCACATTATAACACAGATTTACATGTGTACAATGTCGCTATAATTATTATTATTATTATTATTATTATTATTATTATTATTATTATTATTATTATTATTCAACAATACATGAAAATATTAAGTCGAGCTATATCGATAGACTGTTCGTCTAGCAGTCTATCATCATTTTCTGTGTGCCAACATATAATTTCGTTGCGTAGAGAATTGCCGCCGGTCCAGCAGCTACCGCTGCTGTTCCTCAATTTGAAGCGGCCGCCCCAGAACGGATAAGCTGACGTGATATCCACGTGCTCTCCCTCTATCCCGCGGTTATGTCCTTGAGAAACTAGTTTTCTTGCTTGCGCGAGTGCCTGAAGCTCCGCTTGGGTTCCTGTGTTTTTGCCGGACGCGCGCGCGGTCGCCTGAGCGATCGGTGGTTGGAGCTGGCGCCTCGGCTGTCGTGCCGAACACAGAAAGCGGCGCGGCTTGCAGTGGGCGCCACATAGCAGCCGCTGAATCAGTCAGTGCTGACGTCACACGAGAGGTACCATGGTCCACAACAGGGGGCGTCACTCAGGTTTTCCATTTTCGTCATTGACTCGCTTGCAAAAGCTCCGTTTTCTTTACGAATGAGGATTTCGTTATTACAGCCGCCCAATCTTCGAATCTAACTTGACTCGTTATTTTCCTTTAGTGTCCCCTGAAGCCCGTACATGTGCCTTAATTGAAACAGTTGACACTGTTATCTGTTGAGCGCACTAGCTTGCTGAAATACGCCGATTGACAGACACTGCTGTGCCAATAATTACGTCTCCAGTCATATGCCATCTTATAAAGAAGCAGTATAGCCTTCAAATAAGGAGTACCGACACATGTTTTCCTAGTTGTGGACCACACGTTTCTCGCACGCGAAGAAGGACGACACTTACCGAGTGCGAAAATGGAGGAGCGTTCCTTATTCTGTTTTTCTTTTTAGTCTCGAAAGGCCGAAGCTGCCGTCATCGACATTTACCGTAGCGCAGTGACACATAGGAAAATTTGCTGACGCCGCATAGCAATCCGTAACGTTTCTGGCTCGATTAGAAGCGTTGTAAATTGTTGCGATCCTATGCTTTTTCTCTAATATCACACCTTACGCAATGTTTTTTGTTGGCTTCCCAGTGAACTAAACCAAGTACCTTATTTGTCTTTGGTGTAAATAAGGGGTACGTTATGGGTGATCGGCAGGCAAAGTTCGAATTGCCTTTGCAATGCGTTAGGAATGCAAGCCCTCCAGAACGTTATGAGTGCGTTTAAAGAGCGACGCGAAATTTAGTCCACTGCTCTGGCATAACTATTAGTACCACCGAGTTCAATCTATAGGAGAAAAATGTAGAGCTCCATGGGAAATCAGTATGCCCAATTATATGCCTATTGATTGAATACAGCTTTTGCAAACAAATTTATTAAGCAAGTGTCCGAGAGTGTCACGCGGCCATTACCAACTACGTTTCCCAATGTTCCAAGATAACTTTGCGTTGCGCAAAGTTTATGTTTAGTAGAAATGGCGGACATCTCAATTTCAATGAGTCGCGAAATTTTCATGTTTCTGGCTTGTTAGGAGTGTTGCAAATAAAGAATAAGAGTTCGGTATTTTTTTTTTTTTTTTTTTGTATTTCGATTACGAGGTTCGCCCGGTGTGCTCGGTGAACTGAACGAGGCACCTTGTTTATGTTCGGTGAAAGTAAGCGCCTCGATACTTTATTTATTTATTTATTTATTTATTTATTTATTTATTTATTTATTTATTTATTTATTTATTTATTTATTTATTTATTTATTTATTTATACAATACTGCGGACAAGAAGTCCAAGCAGGGTGAGCAAGAAACAAAGATGATATACACAGAAGAACAAGATGAAACAAGTGTGTAACACGTTTTTCACACAAATTGTTTGGTCGTAAGGTAGATGATTAAGAAAAAAAATTAACTTGATTACAATACAACTATAATTAATACACGAAATAACAAGATTATTTACACAAACGATATACAGCTCACGGGCGCTGGGGGCATGCTTCAGTTAGTTTATTCCAGTCATCTATTGCTTGTGGAAAAAAAGAGTACCGAAATGTGTCTGTCCTTGCGAAAATAGGTGTTAGAGGATGAGGGTAGTGGTGTCGAGTGGGTCTGCTTATCAAGGGGGATACGTATTTTGCAGCGTCTAAGGCTATCCCACGATTAATTAAGTTTGAAAGAAACTCTAGTCGACTTTTCTTTCTTCAAATTTGCAATAGTTCAATGCCGTTATCGGTTAGTAGTGCAGTGGGGGAGTCAGTAGCCTTAAATTTACTGTAAATAAATCGTACTGCCTTTCTTTGAATTCTTTCTAGGTTCCTAATGTTAATTTTTGTTTGAGGGTCCCAAGCTATGGAAACATACTCAAGTTTGGCCTAATTAAGGAAAAGTAAGAGAGTAGTTTAACACTAGACGGAGCAGTCTTGAGTTTGTGGCGCAGACGGCATAGTTTCCGGAAAGCGGCAGAGCAGATGGTATTTGTATGCAAGTTCCATGAAAAGTCACTCGTTAATGTTAAGCCTAAATATTTATAGCAGGTTACTTTTAGTAAAGGTGCTGCAGCTAAATTGTAAGTGTAGTCTAAGGGGACGTTTTTGCGCGTTATGGTGAGATAGACACACTTAGTTGCATTCAGAAGCATTCCCCATTGCTCACACCATTTTAAGACATTGTCTAAGTTGGAGTGAAGGTCACATTCGTCAGTAATGCAGGTAACTTTTCTAAACAAAACGCAATCATCAGCATATAGACGAATCTGAACTGGAATGTTAAGAACATTGACAATATCATTTAATATATAATAAAAAAAGTAGAGGGCCAAGTACGCTCCCCTGCGGAAGCAACGTGGGAGGGTTTATTGTGTCCTTGGCAGGCAAGTTACAGGCGATTCGGACCGTGGTGATGGAGTTTCACGAAAGGCGCGGGCCCCCTTGGGCGAATTGTAAGCGCCACCCAGATCACATTTTAGCCACGATAGGGGGAACATTATGGCACAGTCTGTTTCACGAAGTCAAATGCGTGCGGATCAAATGGAGCCTTTGAGAAAAAAGAAAATCCTTAAGGAAGCGTTCGGAAGCGTTATATGCATGCGAGGTTTCGAGCAGGCGAGTCATGTGTGGGCAAGCTTCAAAAGTTTGTGATTTAATTTCAGGCAAGGGAAATTTTAAATGAAATTTATCAAAAGAAACAGCTTCGCTGGAAATCGGGCTGTGATTCTGGAACGTCGCACAAGTATACTGTCTTTCTTTTTCTTCTTTTCCTGGATGGCAGTATAGTAGATATCTGGTATTTAGATGGATGTTCCGAGGCTGAAACTGCCCAAATATTGTTTACCGGTTTTAGCCGCTGTCGCATTGCTTCATGTGTTTGGCCGTCGTGCGTTTCTGCATCCATGCCCCAGCCCCGCCTCGCCCAATGTATTTCTTATCCTTTGCTTCTTTTTTTAACCGGTGAAGTCGGGGGAAGCCTGTGAAGTGCATATTGTGTGATCTTATATATGGGTGCAATTCACGTAATCGCCGAACTAATCGGAAGAATAAAGCTGGCGAATAGTAAGGCTACATATTAAGTGCCGTGATTCTCGATTTCTGCGACACACGCTTATGCTTATCTTTTTTGTTTATTTCTTTTCGTTCTCTTCTTGTTAGCGTTCGCACAGCGTAGATTCAGAGTAGGTAGACTGGTATGTTTTTTTTTTTTTATCTGTCGAATCTTCCTGTTTAGAAAACAATTTTACTGTAGCAGCACTTGTTACGGAACCCATTTCTGATTATCGTTCAAGAAATGTATTTTTTATGGTCAGAGGAGCCATCTGCTATTCAGGTACTGCGATTTAAACGAGGTACGATACGATGAACCTCCCTACAGTGGAAGCGGGGCACAGCGGTACACGGGTGCGAAAAAATTGCAACTGCCTGTGACGTCAGCAAAAGCGGCCCGCAGGCAACATGGCAACTTGTAGACATTAAAGTCATGCCCCCGTCACGTGGTAAAGTCCCCCCCCCCCCTCCTCAACCACCCTCAGGAAAAAAAAAAGAGAGACAAGAAAAGGAAGTCTTCCTCTCCTCAGCGCGCTGTTGCAGCGAGTGCGACAGCAACGTCTGGCTGCCGCGCTCGCACGTTGCAGCAAAGATAATGCGACATTATTAGAAGCGACCGAAGTTGTACAAGCATGCACCGGGGGAAAGTGTGCACAGAGCCATTTAAAATTGTGGACTTTTACGTGCTAAAACCACGATATGTTTATAAGGCACGCCGCAGTGGGGGATTCCAGATTGATTTTCGATCGCGTTGGGTTCTTGAACGTGCAAAGCATGCACGGTAAGCCGGCGTTATTGCATCTCGTCCCGCGTAAATGCGGCCGCCGCGGCCGGGATTTAATCTGGCGACCTCGGGCTTTTAGCACCGCAACACCAGAGCCACTGTACGCCACAAAGGCGGCTACCGAACGATTGGCAAATCAGCCGAACGAGTGCGCATCACTTAAAAGACTACCGGGTACGACACGTACTGGACCGAGTCAGCCGAGCGCAGCCGAGGGGTAAAGTGTTGCGCCGAGTTTTGGCAGAGGGGGAGAGAGAGAGACGGCTTCACGGAGAGTCGGCTTCCGAAGGCTCACTGCACGACGTCGTACTCTTCCTTCCTCCATGTCATGTCTGCACCATTTATTTTGAGGCATGCCCGTCATATGTTTCTTGCATATGAAATCGCAACTGCATGAAATTGCAAGGCAACTGTGTGACACCGGGATGCAAAGTTTGCAGACCGGCCAAAATTCGGGCGGCTCGGTTCGTTACAAGTTCAGTAGCGCGCACGAACGCGAAGCGGGCCCTCCCTCTAAGTCGTAACGTTGTGTTTCGTGTCGTTTCAATAAAACAAAAGCCTTTCGACTGGCCTGCACGTCCTCCGCTGAGAGCGAGAGGCAGGGAGGGGCACGGAATCGTGTGAGAAACAAGATGGCCGCGATTATCGTCGGCTGGTGACGCATCCACCGCGAGACGTGCGAGCCCCCCCCACGCCACCCATTCATCGTTGAAGCGACGTCGCCGCCGTTATTGCTGACGCGCCGCGACGTCAGCGCGCTCGACTCCCAGCTTTTGATCTCAGCGGGCAACTGCAGTTTTGCAAGGCGTGCAGCTGCACTTCGACCAGTGGGCCAGGCGTCGCTCGGTGGTTTCCCGCGGTGCGATCGCTTTATATATATATATATATATATATATATATATATATATATATATATATATATATATATATATATATATATATATATATATATATGGCCGGTTCTTCGGTCGAAGCGGCAATAAAAACAAATGCTATAACGTTCGTCTTTTTTGCTGTTTTGAATATTATACCTTCCCTTCGTCTCTGGCGCGAAACCCTTGCGCGTGTGTGTGTGTGTGTGTGTGTGTGTGTGTGTGTGTGTGTGTGTGTGTGTGTGTGTGTGTGTGTGTGTGTGTGTGTGTCTGTGTGTGTGTGTGCCATATTATGAGAGTTCAACAAAGACCCCAAAGACAACAGAGGGGAAATAACTTGTACTTACTGAGTTAAAGAAAATGATAAATGAACGGCAATGAATGTGGATGAAACAACTTGCCGCAGTTGGGGAACCATCACACGTCTTCGCATTACGCGTGCATCGCTAAAATAATTTCCCTTGTGTTGTCATTGGGGTCTTTGTTCGTTGGCCTCTCATGATACTATGAATAAAAATCGGCTCCCTCGGTTAACTCCCTTGCTTCTCGTTCCTTATTGTACATATATATCAACGTTCTTTTCCAGTCCTTCAGCTTCTCAACGCATGCATGTGCCGCGTTTCTGATTAGAGTGGAGAGAAAAAGAAAAACGCTTGGTGCGTTTAAACTCGCAAAATCCAAGAATGGGGAACAGTATGGCCGTCGCAACACTTGGCGACCGCCCCTGTGTGCATGTCGCCGCGCCGGTTGAACGCGACCGCCGCAAAAGCGCTCAGCGCACCGCATGGTGTTGGGGTTTATTTTCGTTCAAAGATGAAAGAGGGAACTGCGACAAAAGGCGGTAAAGCCTGACGAGGTCACAGTTCCCAAAAAACAGTCGATACAGCAGTGAGCAACACAGAAATAAATATTAACATAGTATGATAGTGAACAAAATACATCACATCAAACGACAGTATTACCATAAGAAATATTACTTTTGATACAAAGGCAGTGCACCATAAATCAAAGGCATAAGGTCTCTAAGGAAAACACACACAGAAACAACTTGACACGAAAACAAGAGATGCTTCGCTAAGTAAAATACAGATTATATTGAGTCAGTGCTGATTAGTAACTTTTTGATGTCTTTTTTAAATTTGTTCTTAGGAAGATCAAACATGACACTTAAACATGGGTTATTGAGAACGACTGGAATCTGGTAATCGAGTTTTTGTTTGCCATAATTTGTCCTCGCTTTAGGGACCAAGTTTCTGTGTTGCCGAAGGGGGCATTTAGTAGGAGGGCGGTTTGGAACAATGTAATACAAACGATTATGATGGATGTACTGTAACAGGCGAAATATGTAAACATCTTTGCTTTAAGTAAATTATGCTTATGATAGAGTGGTAATGTTTGTAGGTTTTCCGGCCTACCATGGTAACCTACAGTAGTCCGCTATGCCTTTTTTGCAAAAGCAATAACTTGTGAAAATTACTTATTGTTGTAGTGCCCCAGACCATTGCACAACAGGACAATTTGGAAAAAAAATAGTGCGTATTATACGGATACTTTTAGGGAAACGGGCAAGAGATCGCTGATCCGGTAAAGACAACCAACAGTTTTACTAAGGTCCGTAAGAATTATTGAAATATGCGTGCTCCATGATAAATGCTCGTTAAACCCGACACCGAGAAACTTCTGAGTTGTTACCTGTTGCAGTTTTGTGTTGGCGTATATTAGGTTAAGTGTGTAATGAACAGAGGCATTAATAGGTCTGAAAATTATGTACCTGGTTTTTGACAAGTTTAAACTAAACTTATTCGCCTGCATCCAAGCGTATAATTTTACCGAGTAAGCGTTCACGATAGTTTCTGATTCCGGCAGAGCGCGTGATGTGAAAAAAAATATTTGTATCGTCAGCGTACATAACCAAATCTGGAGAATCAGGTATGTTACAGATGTTGTTTATATACAATAAAAACAAAAGTGGACTTAATATAGATTCCTGCTGAACCCTTTGGGTAGTGCGCAAATGGTTCGAAACAATATTATTCCATTGAACGTATTGTATTCTGTTATTTAGGTAACTTTACGTCAGGTTTAGAGCTATTCCACGTACCCCGTAACTGTTCAGTTTACTCAAAAGAATTTCATGCTGTACGCAGTCAAAAGCTTTCCAGAGGTCTAAGAACAGACCGAGAATGTATGCTCTGGATTCAATGTCTTCTTGTGTAGTCCCGTTTTCAGCGCTGTTTGTTTTCCGCTCCACGAAAATCCTGCCGTGCTAAACCATCGACTCTGTTAAGCAGTCAATTCTACCGACATTACCACAGTTTCATAATTTAACAGTTATCATTGGCATTAACGACCGAGCAGAAACAAGAACAATAAACCAAACAAACGAGTGGTGGTGGCATCGGAACTGTAGCGACACTCGAACGGCTCATACGATTTATAACCGCTTGTGTAGTGCTCAGTCAAATACAGCTGCGCCTACTATAGACGAGTTGAGCCACCACACATTTAACTTAATCTACGGCAGTTATGATAACTCTGAGTTATCTCGTGTCAACCATTAATGATTGATCACCTGTTTGCCCACATCGATGTTTGTCAGCTCTCCGTTATATCCGCGATGCTTCTGTTCAAGGTAAAAATACATTCTCGTCGATCATATAAATAACGGTGGCTTGTTACTGTAAGCGTGTGTAAGCATTTCATAATAATTTCATAGTCACGCTGTTGTGCTGTTGCCGTTTACGATATCTTACCAGCAACGTGATATGTTAAAGACAATTATTTATTTATCTTTATATATTCATTTCCTCAAAGGTATCTTGTTGAGACATCTTAAGAATACATAGTTGCGCCAAAAAACGAAAAATAAAGACTTGGGAAGGAAGAGTACGAAAAGACAGATTGAGCGCGTCTTTTCGTACTCTTCCTTCCCAAGTCTTTATTTTTCGTTTTTTGGCGCAACTATGTATTCTTTAGATCCCAACCAACTCGCCCAGCAACAAGTTCTACTTGAGACATCTTGTTGAGACATTACATAAGGGAAGGGGGGCGGGGGGGGTTAGTGACAAAGAAAGATCTACAAGTTACAAAGGAATATATTAGATGAGCCGCTAGAATGCAAGTGGGTCGATGATAGTGACAACTTCGGTGGGCAGGCCATTCCAATCTCGTGTTGTGCGCATAAAAAATGATTGCTGGAAAGTCATGGCGTGGGCCTGTGGGGGATAAACTGTGTTTGAGTGACTGCTGCGGGCAATGCGATGTACTGTTTTTATGTACGGGTTGTTAAAAGGTAAAGAATGGAAAAATTTATTAAAACGGTTAGGACGTGCTATTCTACGGCGTGAGGCTTGAGAGGGTAAGTTTATTTGGACTTTTAGTACTGAGATGCTTGAATTATACGAATAATTAAGTTGACAGAATAAATCGTGTCGCGTGGTTGAACCGACTCGAGCACGTTAATAAGGTTATTGTGGTGTGTTATCGTAGATACCCTAGAGTACGATTAGCAGAATTCATCAACTACCTCCAGGGCTAGTTCGTCATGCGGCTAATTACGGGCTCCACGCAGAGACGCGAAGTACAGCTGCACGTAATCACGGTTTCACCGGTAGTGGGTCCACAATATACATCACAAGGTGTTTGACCCCGCAGAATTTATTATTCAGCGGGTATATAAACACCGAGATATTTGAATGAATCAGTTGTTGCAATCTGCATGTTATTGATGCTATAATTAGGCATATCGTAATTACGACGACGATAAATAGACATCAACATGGCTTTAGCTACATTTAATGACGTGAGCCAAGTGTTACACCAGTTTTGTATGCGCGATAGGTCATTTTGTATCGCCAAATGGTCGGTGGGGTTAGTAAGTGCTCGGTTACTAACCCCACCGTAAATGAGCATGCTAGTGCAGTAATTTACTTTTATTTGGCAACTAAACGCACCCAACGCAGGAAAGCATCTGGGACGCTTAAGGCAGATACGAGGCGCATGCGCCGACGCGGGCGCGCCGTCTGTAGTCGCACGTCGCTGGCATGACACAGATCGTGCCCTTCCTGATCCACAAAGGTGCGTGGCAGCAGAGACCGCACGCACTTGAGTGTCACTGCAATAAACGAATGCACCTTTCTTTCCTTCTTTCTTTCTTTCTTTCTTTGTGTGTGTGTGTGTGTGTGTGCGTGTGCGCGTGTGCGTGTGCGTGTGTGTGGCGTATACCAGCTACAGCTGCGCATGTTTAAGTGATACACGTGCTTCGTTCACAGTCACTTCTGGCGGTTTGGTTAGTGAACGAACTCTCACTCCGTAAATTGATATATTATTTATTTATTTATTCATTTATTTATTTATTTATTTATTTATCGTTACGTTATCACAATACGTGTGATGGGAGGCCAAGTGCAACACCATTCAAGGATGGCTTCAGGGAGTCCTTCGCATCCATACTGGCAAAGACTGCAGCAGAGGCACAAGCATTGTGTTTACATTGTCGTGTACTTTGACCAAGACACCAAATTAAACGCAACCTTGTCATACACTATGACGAAACCGTCAAATTAAATACTTCACTCGTTATTGCCCTACACAGAGCGTCACGCATTAGCATATATAGCTTCCCATCAGCACAAGCCCCCTTTAGAACCTACACATTGTAATCCGTTAAATTTCGATCTAACGAAGCCCGACATTACGAAGTTTCCGATCTAACGAAGAAATTTCCGTTCCCCGGCACTTACCCGTAAGGTTGAATGTTGTCATCAACCCGAATTAACGAAACTCCCTCGGCCGAACTCGATTTGACGAAGTTTCTTCTGACATAAATGAGTAAAAAAAGCTGCGATTTTTTTCTAATTTTGACACAGCCGGGTTTTCCTTCGGGCGTGCGCTCTTCAGCTAACGCGTTAAAACACCCAGGCACCCTAGTCGTGGCCCTTGCTTTATTGTGGCGACACTGCACGCCGCGTCCGTGCACGGAACTGCGGACTGAACACCGCCTCGGTGGACGAGGCCGCGGCGGTTGCTTTCGTTATTTCACGGTTTATGCAACAGATGGCTGGATTAGCGGCAAATACGATGCCGCGGTATATTTTGCGTGTCGCTACGTTACAATTTTAGATTTCGAAGGACCGAAAAATTCCTTTCTCGATTTTACAAGCTTCCCGGTTTAACGAAATAACAGGAGCGTGGTCATCACTTCGTTAAATCGAGTTTCAACTGTAGTGGCATGTAAGAATGTAATTCAATATCAAGGACGACCGCTCTAGTGGTCAATCTTGGGCTAGAAACAACGCGTAAAAGTCAGGCCATTTTACTTCGCAGATGTCAATTTATTTTTTATTAGAGTCATTTATTAAATGCGGAAGTTTGTTATCAAGCATTTGCTTACTATAACCAATGCGACAATACGGAACATTCTTATATTTATGTTGTTCTTGTGCTATGTGGCAGTTCTTTCCGACGGAAATTATCTAACCCCATGAATAGAGAATCATTACGCTCCTAATTCAAGCAATGCTCGCGCGACAATTTGTACTGATATGTGTCTCAGCGTGCTATAATTGTTCTAATTTCTTTAAAGAACGGCGCTTTAGGATACAGAATTGGCGAATTCTCAGTCATTCTCAAAATTCTTTTTTTCCATTTCTAATAGCTGCGAGGGGTTCGTTTCTGTAGTATTCCCCCTGGCCAAATGACTAATTTAATTACTTCTTGGCTCGTAAGCTGTACGGGAACTCAGGCTATGGTATCTTCGAAGCCTCCAGATATCGTGGACCCAGATATCAGTGACGTCAGTCTGTGATGTAACCTGCGTGTGGTGGGGTCGTCACGCTCCTTAATGTACCTCACGTCGTTCTTTTTTTTTTCCAATTCTTTGGCGTCTGGCTTCGATAGAAGAGGCGAAGTAATTTCACGACAAGTGTCCGTGAGCTGCACCCTAAGCATCATTCGTGCTCAGCCTTGAAATACCTCCACAGAGCTCTGTATGTTAACGTTTGTTATAATTTTTTTCTTCTCGTTTCCACTCCTGTCGCCGATAAATATCGGCAGCGCCAGTACACACCATAGTGCTTCTCAGTGGCCACTAATGTTTGCTGAATTTGTGGCCGCGTGCGGTGGCGGTTCACTCTGCGCGGCCCCTCGGTGATGCAGCGGGTCGAGTGGCTGACGTCGCGTCGTCGCTGTCCCTGGCGTGGCGTAACGGGCCACTTTGCGACTGGCAAGCAGCGCGTGCAGTCTCATTCGAGTGGTCGTTGCACCCTTTTCATTGGGCCCCGCTTCTCCTTGACACGAGGCGCTCCGAGCATTGCCCGTGCGGGGCGAAATTGTCGCTTTGTGTCACCCACCGGCTGAGCCCTGGCGGGCTCTCACTCTGTTATAAAACGACGTGGCTCAAAAAAAAAAAAAAAAGAAGGGAGGGGGGGGATACTATGTTGCGTCAGTGGTCGCCTGCAGCGTTTTAGCACCACGAGCTCTTGTCCGAAGTGATCGCGTACGGGCACGTGGCCTCCGCGGCGCTGGACCGCAGTTATGCCCTTTCACTGTTTGTTTTGCACTTCCCGGCAGCGCTTGTTGCTGTGCCTGCTCTGGGGGCCGCATAATTGTTTCCTAGAGACCCGAGAGTTCACCACTCGCAAGGGGTTTGCCTCCTGCGTATCGCAAGCACGGCATCCGTGCCAACTCTTATAAGTGCACTCTTGAGTCGCCTGATCTCGCGTATATCCTCAGGACGAGTGTTTACGCCTTCGTGCACGGACGCTGCCTTTTCCATTTGTTTCCCAGCTGAACAGTTGGTTAGTCTTATATTAGGCACTAGTGTAGGGTGCACCAGTGCCTGCGAGGGACAGACGCGTTGCGGCGATTTCTTTTCGGCTATTCCGAGCTTTCCGACGTTCTCCGCATCGTTGCCGAGTCTCAGCTTGCTGTCCAAGTCCAGCCTCTTCAGGAGGCGGGATGAAACCCGCTGCCCCGGTGTTTAACAAAGGTGCCAGCGACGCGCGCTCTGTTGAGTGAGTTTTGTTAAAGCTTTTGTTAAAGCAGCCATAAAAAAATCTCAGTGCCCTTCCACTCTGTGAAGAAGGATGACCAGCGAAGCTGCGTATTTGGGCCCCTTAATGGCGAACTGCACCTCCGCCGCTGGTCGGCCCGGCATTGCACTATCTTTGGGATGGGCCGACGTATGGGGAGTTTTCTGCTTACCACGCCAACGACACGAAAATTTCTTTGGACGGTAGGGGTATACGCTTCGCTGTAAAGGTTTGCGGGAACACCTGAGCGCGTGGCTCGCTAAAAGCCGACGTAAGCACCTTCGTACGCATTGCGCGGCAGCGCGACTTTCCTCGAAGGTGAATTCGCGCGGTCGCAGCAAAATCTGCTCAGCTTCTTAGTTCTGTGAACATGGCACGTCGCAGATGAATACCCGATGAAGAACAACAACAGGACAAACAGGATGTTTTCTTTTTTTTTTTTTTTTCACATCGCAACGTGAAATAATTCTCCCGGCTCCGTAGCAGCAAACACAATGCGGAAAGAACCGTGCTTGCGCTGCCTTCTTTCTTCGCGCCTGCGCTGGGCTCCTTTGACTGGTTTCCGCATCTCGCGAAGTTTCAGGCGGCATGCAGTGTCTAACCAAGAACAACAGGCAAGCACAGTGTTCCCTAACCTAACGGCCTCGTCCATGCAGCACGTATTAAAACATATTCTGCAATTATCAGTTTTTCATTCAAGAAAACGAACAGCGGTCGCCTAGACATAACGAAGCGCCATTTCCGTCAGCGAGTTCGCTAGCTCAGGATCTGTTGTTGATGGGTAGCTTCAATGCATTTACGCGCCACAGACAAGTATGCCACGTACGGAGTGCCCTACTTTTTGTCTTATAGTCGTTTCGATAAAGCCAGCGGATAATCGCTACATAACGACTGCATAAAAAGGGGCTTACCTTTACCTTCTTGCAAGCGGAAATTAGTGACTTATTCTGTCCCTGCCCGTGCTGGCCCATGGCACAGAGCCGCGTAGAGCGCGCCTCGTGGCCTTTCTTCTCCGTTTTCTTTGCCCTGCTGGAACCACCGGCCGATAGAGGAATAATATCTTGCAGCGCACAGTAGACGGCAAGAGGTGGACGTGTGCAGAGTGGCGCAACGAATGAAGCGACCAAATGCAGAAAAGTACGCCAACGAAATAAAATACGAGGAAGCACAATCTTTTTGTACGCATGATCCCAAAATCTTACTTTAATTATTCGTAGGCTCCAAATGGTGCAAATGTATTTAATTTTCCGTTGACCACCAAAAACACAGCGACGCTATTTGCCAGATACCGAAACTAGCCCCCACCTAGTACTTTTACGCTATAACGCAATGTGGCCAGTAGCTGAGGAGCTGGCAAGGCAGGTGTCTCGAGGGAATGAACGAAATTCATTGGTAAAAATCTGCTTAACTCTCAAGCCTAATTTTTTTCAATAAATGACAGGAGCGTGCAGAAGAACGCACTCAGCAAATTTCATTCAAAACCTCTGACTTCGAAAAATTGCCCGAATTACCCTTTGAACGCGGGCCGTTCGACGCGAGCCCACGGCATGGCGATTGTTGGGTTCTGCATAGGTAGACGACGAGCGTAAGTGAAACACGAATTGCGACGTCATCAGCGACTAAGTGTTGTAAAATCATACTACATATGGCTATTTCTGGTGGTGCAGGTTAAAACGACAATGACACTTGCACTTCGGCGAAGAAATGCTATAAACTTTATTCACTTGGGCGATCTGAAGCCTGTACAATGTCACGCAGTAAACTTCTATGACGAAAGCACTGGGAAAAGTCTTGAAGGTCCTGGGCCGCTCCTCGAGACGGGGCCTCAAAGCGCGAGCTGTCACAAGACAACAATCTAGCACGAGCTGCATGCGCTTAGTTGGAACGAGAGAAGAATGCGTGGGATCGTCGTATAAGCCCATTGGATGACAATGTGAGCTTACATATGCAGATGACGTAGCCTTCTTCTATGCTTACGAGAACCGTGTAGATACAGTCCTTGCCATAACGCAGCTGTCTTTATTGCGATAGCAAATATTTGGACACTCCTGGCGCATTTCTGCCATCGCCGTCGCCGTGAGGTTCCGTATGAGTGAAAGCTTGGGAGAGTGAGCCGGCGAACGAGGTTCAATTTCGCGTGCGCGAGCGAGGAACGCGGCCTGGATGTGTGCCCTCTCCTGCGGCGCGCGAGGCAGGGGGGTGAGGCGAGGGAGGAGGGTCGTTCTTCTCCGGTGGCTGCTACGGTGCCTCGTTGTCCTCCTCGCCCGCCGCTTCGTAAAGAGTGGAGACAACCGCGGCGTCTACTGCGGCGTTGGTCACGTGAACCGCGGATGCCTTAGTAGACGCTTTGGCTGTCGCCGGAGGGACGCGTTGCCGGCGCTCGTGTGCCTTGAAAGCGATCTGTGACGTGGCTAAAGTGCGCGCCCGCGCGGACCTCATCTTCAAAGCGATCTGCGATGTTTGCAGAGTGCGCGTAGTGCCGGTAGCTTCGTACGCGCTGTGCTTTCGACATTTCGTTCGCACTGAAGCGAGACATGCATGAAGGCATAGAGTTTCTCACTATAACACCTAGAGGGAAATCTGGCGCCACCGTCTATGGAAGTTTCTTAAGGGGCGCCGTGCCGTCATGGGAATGATGGTATATGTGTCTGCGAGGCCCGCGTTGGCTGCTGTTGTAAGAGGCTTCGTCTAGTACGTGGATATGGCTACACAAATAACGCGTTCTTAAAGTAAAATCTTCATAAAATCGTTCCATTCACGCAAATTGCGTCTTTACTCACTTGCCATGCATGACGAAGGGAAGAAAAGCAAGAACAGACGACAAACTGTTTCAAAGCGAGCGCAAATCTTGTCGTCGGTCCTCCAACTTTAGTGGCCTTCTGATACTGTTTACGTATCATATATTTTTACATGCAACAAGGTCTCATAGTTAAACAAAACATGTTTTTGTGTAATAATAAAGCTAAAACAATTTTTTTACGCGCTCCTTTCGTAGAAAATTAATCATTGTGACAGACAGAACGGTGCTTGCCTGGCTCTCCGAGAACGATGCCAATCCGAAGTCATAATATACCGGCATTCCCATGCATACCACAGCGCAGCAGCGTCAGATTTCCGTCTAGGTAATATAGGGAGAAACTCGATGCATGAAGGTCAGTGCGTTTGGTGCTGCCGCGATTCCTCGCTCCAGAATTTTTACAGCGAGTTTCCGCGCTCATCGAGCAAGATATGTTCATGTTTACCTGTGTGCGCAACACCGTGCTGGGTAATTTAGTTAAAACACGTTGACGGGCTAGTTGGTTTGAGTCCACAAAGTATGTGTAGCGCAACTGAACAAGGACGTAGAAAGAAGCAGACACACAAAGGCAGCGCTGTTTTGTTTGTTTGTTTCTTTCTTTCTACGTCCTCGTTGAGTCACGCTTACACATTCTATCATTGTTAATTTAGTTAGTAAGCGAATGTTTACAAGTTTATAAGGCTAATAAAACTACTATCCTTACTTCGTACAGCTGCCTACTAATTTGCTACCGCAATCGGCGCATAGCCTTTCGGGCGGAACTGCGATTTTTTTTTTTTTTTTTTTGCAGCTTCTGGTGCAGCAGTTAACTTTGAGTAGAGTTCAGGATTTTGGTTCGGTCTACGGTGTGCGATGCCAACTCACTTCGCAGGTATTCAGTGGAGGCAGGACTTCAGGTACTTAGGTGTATACGCCTCTCTCAATACTGAAATAGCAATCCTCACTGGTCAGGGGAAATTGCAGAAGCGCAGCGTAAGGTTAGCAATTGGTTGGGGCGGCAGCTGTCGATATTTAGCCGAGCTGACGCTTGCAATGTGTTACTAGCAGCTAGACTTATGCATCCTGCAGGTGTTGTACTGGTCCCGGCTTAGGTTGCAAGCTTTCCATCGCGGTGTTCGCTACTTATGCGTAATGTTCAGCATAAGGTTTCCGCTTGGGCTTGTTGATTATCCATTATGAATGTGCAGCGTTGCGCGTAAAGCGCGGACAAAAGAAGGAACACGGCGACGCACTCGCAGCGCAGACTGTCAACAATTTATTGCCGAGAAGAACGCGAGCTTGTTTATTACTCGTCGCAAACAGCATTGCGCATGGCAACAAGGGCAGAGCCACCACGAAAGAGCGTCAACACACACGCGTCGTGCCGTTGAGATACGCTATTTCCTTGCCTGATAGAGTGATAGAGGCCACATGCTAACGCATTTGTCTTTAGACTTGTGTGATACTGCGGACCTCAATAACGAGGCGTGTCATTCTACTGGGTTTTGCAATAACCGTGAAACTAATTCTCAGACCTCGATCTGCAAGCTCAGTCATATTACAATGAAGTGCCAACCACTCAACTCGCTTCCCCCCCCCCTCGTCCTGTTATTCGATTATTGGTTTTTGCGATGACCTAGCAGGCTAACAACGTAAATAATAAGAGGGAAGGGGGATGACACTTCATTGTGATGGTTGCTGTTGCGTACCAAAGTTTGATAATTAGTTTCACGCTGATTGCAAAAACTAACAATGGAATGACACGCCTAGTTATTGAGGCCCACAGTACGACAAGTCTAAAAGACAAATGGATTAGTATCACCTCTATCACTCGTTCAGGTAAGGGAGTAGCGTATTTCAAAGGCACGACACGTGTGCGTTGACGCTCTTTCGTTGTGGTTCTGCCCTTGTTATGTGGTGATAGCTCACGTTCTTCTCGGCAATAAATTGTTGATAGTCTGCGCTCCGAGTGTGTCACAGTGCCCTTTCTTTTGCCACTGCTCTACGCGCAACGCTACACACGTTCATTGCGTAGGAGCTCACATGTTGCGAACATGCGGTGCGATAACATTTTTCTTCCTCTTGGGGGCGGGGGTGCTGGCCTGGCTCACCTTTTTGTTAAGCAACTTGTCTCCCGGTTATTCTTCTTTCGTGATGTAAACAATCCATTTCTAAGAGAGGTGTTACAATTTGGATTAATGAACTACACTCCAGAAATAGTTGCATCGTCATCTCTCACAGATGCACCGTCGGGGCTTGAAGAAGGTTGCTGAAAGGTATGGATAGGCGGGCTAGTTGGTAACGCATATTAATAAAAACTTAGCATGCTAAAAACACGGAAGAGGTAAAGAAACACACACCACACTCGCTCACTCACTACTGATGTTTAATGCGCGTATGGAAAAATACATATATAATAAGTCGACGCTTCGCGCATGTGAAGATGAGGTATAAAAACAGCATGCATCTAAGGCATGTGTGAATATCGGTTAATAAAATTGGATGCTTTATCATGTAAGGCATGTGTGAATATCGGTTAATAAAATTGGATTCTTTATCATAAGGATGGTTGGCTTAGACAAAGCGCGGCATTTTTGGTGATATGATATAGACTTCCGAGATTGCGCGAGTGGTTTGGTTAGGGTGACAGAACAAAATGACTGTTTTCGAAGATGGGTTTACAGAGACATGATTTACAATGTAAGGCGATATGAGAGGATGGCGCGCAGTTTAATGAATTTCTTTGTTCTCTTAGGCGTATGCTGACACACCTGCCTGTTTGGCCAATGTACATATGACCACAGCTTAGGGGAATTCTGTATACTATTCCTGAGACACAATCGACAAAGCAATTAACATGTTTCTGGCTGCACCCTCCATCACCCACTGACGTGGCATCGTCCTTCTGTTCAAAATGAAGGAAACGAAAAATTGGCAGTTATCCCCTATGTACATGAAGTTTCACACGGCCTAAAAAAATGTGGCAAAGCGTTAAGGTGTTCGGGTGGCATTTTCTGCACCACACAGGCTTAGTCGCATTTACTCCATTGATTTGCTCCATTGTGCACATAAGCGCACAGGCCACGTCAGTGGGTGATAGAGGGTGCAGCCAGAAACATGTTAATCGCTTTGTCGATCGTGTCTCATGAATAGTATACAGAATTCCCCTAAACTGTGGTCATATGTACATTGGCCAA